>NC_081381.1:18700109-21100109 GCF_030684315.1 Stegostoma tigrinum
CATCCCTCCAGTCTAGTTTTGCTGTGGGTAGCTAGTGTATATAGCCACCCATCTCGGTTAATGCAATACAGATGGGCAATCAGATCTGGGACTTTCCTACTTTACATGAGTCAATCCCATATCAAGAAGTGTAGTGGCTGACTTCATCATTAGGAAATCCCTTAAAATAAATTTCACTAATACATCCTAAAATTTAGGAGACAGATGCAAGATAAATTACAGATCTCACATTTTATTAAATTACAGATCTGTTTGGATATGCTTGAGTGCAAAAAAATGCATATTTGATTGACTGCTGGATTTTCACTGCTATTTGTTGAACATCATACTGTCTGCCCCACAAATGGGGACTTTTCTTTCGCGAGGCTAGTTTGAGATGTGTCCAAGAGTGACAGGGCTAGGCCGTTGTTATTTTAAGCTCAGGCTCCGTTGTCCAATTTGTCAGCCTTCTGTTACTAAGGATACAAGTCGACTAGATTTCAGTTTGTACCTAATCAGGCCAGCGAGCAAATTCTATAGCGTCATCAGCCACTTAAAGATATGACTTGAGACCCCTCAGTTGTGAAATTTCGCATTGTATGTCTTTCTGCTCAGACTTGAAAACAAATGTGTTCCAAATGTTTTTGATGGGACATTTGCACTATGCCATGTATTTCAAAGCAAATTACAGCAGATGCCGGAATCTGTACTGAAAGCAACAAATACTGGAGATTACAGCGGGTCAGGCAGCATCAATGGAGAGGGAGAAAGCTAGCATTTCGAGTTTAGATGACTCTGTTGAAGAGTTATCGAGATTCGAAGCATTAGCTCACTCTCTCTCCACGGATGCTGCCTGAACCTCTGTAATCTCCAGCATTTGTTGTTTTCATGCCGTGTATTTAATTTTATTCTAAAATAGCTAACTATAATTTGACGACAATTTCCGTACAATTTCTGTAGCACTTGAAGAGAAGTCCGCAGGTGAAAGCGAATCTGTGGCTTTTAATGGACGGACATTCATAGAATATCACAATTCAGTAACAAGAAGGTATGTCATGTTCTTTGCACATGAATAATAGTCGATAAAATTGTTCAGTACTTGACATAATCAAATACCAAATTGTCTTGAAATTTATTTTTGCCCTAACTTTGGAAATTTATACACTATTCACCACCTGAGCAAATAAGCAGTATGACTATTGTCCAATCTCTGCCTTAGCACTACTGATGTTTGTGGAGGTCTTTTGGCTAACTTGCCGATCAATATTTCAGCCAAACTTGTTAATATGCTACTTCACCTGTGAGGACAATGCTCACAGATTGTGGGACAAGAAACCATATCCAGAACATTTTGTTTTGACACACACACACACACACACACACACACACACACACACACACACACACACACACACACACACACACACACACATATACACACACACACACACGACAGAACTTGTGTATTGAAAATGAGGAGGGTTCAAAAACTACAGTATTCAAGGCTAAGTAAGATTAGGAAAGTCAAGATTCACTGTAAAAACATTCAGTTTGGCTCTTGGTTTTGTGTTGTTCTAATGGTTAAGTCTATTGTGTGTCACTTTAAGTCTTCATTTGTAACTGGCCAATCCATACAGAAATCTTACTATGAAACAGTTTTTCTGTATCAAGAAGCCTGCTTGCCTTTCTTTGTTTTATCTCGTTGCTGGAAATTCTTCTCCAACGAGTGATTTGTGCTTGTCCCAGTTTTCTCATTGTGTAGTGTCTGTTTTGTGTCTTATATATGTCCTTGTTTTCTCTGCTCTCAAGCCATCTTGCAAACGAGATCCCAGAGTAAGTACAATGTCCAGATACTGAACTCATTCATATGCTATCCCTCTTCCTCATGATATTTACATGACCATGATCTCAAATATGTGAAAAGATGGCACGTATGTGGAAAGTATGTTTTGGGAGTGGCAGATTGTGAAATTACAAACATAAGCTAATGTACCCTAGCATGTTGGAGATTTCTCAAATGTGTTGTACTTTCATACTTTATCATTTCTCAAAGTCTGCTTTTCTTATGTTATTTCTCTTCCCAAGTATTTTATCGACAATTAAAGTTGCCTTTATGTTGCATTAAGGCTTATGCCAATGGGACTGACATCTACTGCACAAACTTTGTATAACTATCTGCAACCTAATTGCAATCTCACTAGATAACTTAAGGTGCCTCACATCAGCCACAAAAGGTGTGGGGAATAACATAGTGTACAGCTGGAAGAACATAGCAGGTCAGGCAGCATCAGAGGAGCAGGATTTTTCTGAAGGGTCCCGACCTGAAACGTCAACTTTCTGGCTCCTCTGATGCTGTCTAGCTGCTGTGTTCCTCCAGATCCACAAGGCGTTATCTATGACTTCAGCATCTGCAGTTCTTACTATCTCTACAAAAGATATGGGTATTAGAAATTCAGACCACAGGTCTTCTACAAAATCAAAGCGCCTTAAATTGAAGATGTTAGATAGCTCCTAGCTAATGTAAGTGGATGTCTTCAAAATCTCTGCAGGGATCTCCAGAGTATCCTGTAGTTGTTTTCTGGAGACTTAAAACCATTGAGTGTGAGATGCTGCTGGACATGCCCTACTTCTAGTATTATCAGAATACTCTTTTCTCCCTCAACCTCCGAATTATCATTTTCTTTAATTATGTAGTAAGAGAAGAGTCAGCTTGTGGCCTTGAATTTATAGATATTGTTAATCAAACTGTTCAGACACTCCTCTGGAATAGGTGGGACTTGAACCCAGGCATCATAGCTCATGGTAGGGACACTGCCATTATACCACAAGAACCATTACCCTAATTTCATATAGAAATATGCTTCTCTTGTGACTTAGGATTGCTATGCACCATCCTCATGTGGAGGACTGGCCTGAAATCAGTCTCCTTCCAGTACGACTTTAAGACTCAGCTGTTTGGGGACTGTGCACATACAGTTCTGGATGACTCCTTTAATGCCGGTTTGGGAAAGGCTTATCTGTATCCATACCCCAGGGCACAGTGACCTGCTGTCGGGTCAGGATCTACACGAGACACGAAAAGGGAATATGCTATCTAAACACCGCTTTATTCCCTTTCACTCCCACTGCTTGTTGGAATTTGGAACCATTCACTCAGTGTGTGGTTAGCTCAGGAAGAAATCCTCCCTACCACTGGGCTATGCCTCTGAAGTTCATTGTTCAAAGAAAATTGTTTGTTGGCAACACGAATATTTTGTAACTGAACACCTCTGTCTCTAGCAGAAAATGGTACCTTTGTATAAAAGTGCAAATTGCTTTTTAGTAGAGAATAAAACAAACAAGGGTTAATTTTTATCCCTGTCCAACCAGCTGAATGGATAGGGGAGGGGAGGGAGGTTAAAATGTCTAGTAGGTATGGCCTGCACCCATTTCAGCCAGCAGGTGCTGTGAGGCAGCAGTGTTCACCACTGAGCCACCATGCTTGAATGTAAATGTTTTCACAGAATGCAGCACTGTATATCCTTGCCTAAAAGCCGTGCCTAAAATGTTGCAGCAGAGCCATTTCAATGTGCTCAAAATACTTCATTAGTCAATGCCCTCCATCCATTCGTCCCTTACCTTAACGATACAATTAAAACAGACTGACATCCACCAGCAACATCTGAGGTCTGGTATGATCTGAGTCAACTGGTATCAATAAACCCTAAAAGATTTTTTTTTTAATTCTTGTGACGAAACATTATCATACTGTACTCTTCAGGCCCAAAGAGGAAACCTTATATCTGCCTTCTCTGATCATAATTGATTTTGAATATCGCATGATCCCCACATCGCACCACTTGCCTTATTTTCATAATGATTCTATCCTGATATGCAAAATCCTGCTCGCACCTGTTGATTAGTGAATGGATGGATACATTTAACGTACTGCTTAACATGCACCAGGCTTGGGGTGATTTCTGTGATAAAACAGGTGGTGAAGCCCAACACTTAAAATGATCACTGACACCAACATGGACGCTTCCTCACACTCCATCCCCCATACCGCAAGCTAAAATTAGGGATTTAAGCTGCTTGTTGAGCTAAATGGGTGAAGTATGAGGGCAGAAATTCTTGGTGAGATATGTTTCTGGACAGAATCATTTTTAATAAGTTGTTGAACATCTCGTGGTACTGGAGACAAAATGGGCTCAGTGTTTCCTTGCAGAAAGGGCACTAATGTTTCGTTATTTGTTTCAAGGAAAAGATACTCCAAATGCATTTTTTTTAAAAAATCCCCCTCTGCTTTCTTATTATGATGGTATGCATACTTTCTGCACATGCACTTCGATTAATAATACTGTGCAAATTATTTCTTCTCACCTCAAAGGAGCAACATTTGAGTTCACATGTACACCTTCCACATGAATAGGCAGACACTTTGTAACACCCCTCTCACCAGGGAAGGCAAATGACTTTTTCACCAGATGTATGCCTTTTTTTTTCCCATGCGTGCTCATTCAAGAGAATCACATCACCTTCTCATTTATTATTCACTCATCTGGAGCTGACTAGCTATTCACAATCTATAGTGGAACATGCTATGTTGTACTTTGAAAGTTCAGGTGCTGCTCACTGCCCATGAAGATTGTTTTCCACTTACATGAGATAAAGCAAGGATGACATTGGAAAATAGGAGCAGACATAGGCCACTCGGCCCCTCGAGCCTGTTCTGCCATTCACTAAGATCATATCATAGCCTCACTTCATAAAACTGCCTTTGACCCTTAATGTGTTTGCTTTACAAAAAATATATCTGTCTCAGATTTAAAATTAACGACTCAGCCAGCATCCACTGCCATTTGTGGAAGGGAATTCCAAAACTATCACACTTGTTATAGAAATGTGTAGAAGTGCTTCATAACTTCTCTCCTGAATGGTATGGCCCTAACTTTTAGATTGTGCTGCTTGGTTCTTGAACCCCCCAACCAGTCGAAATGGTTTATCTAGATCTACACTGTCTTTTCTCATTAATATCTTGAAGCCTTCGATCAGATCACCCCTTGACCTTCTAAACTCTTGAGAAAGCAAGTCTAATTTGTACAATCTCACTTCATAAATTCATCCCTGAAAGTGTGGGTATCATTGTTGTAAGCCTGCATTGTACTCCCTCCGAGTCAGTCTATCCTTCGCAAGGTGTCCAGATCTGCTCACAGTACTCAAATGACCGTTTGGCTCATTTCTACTCAAGCGTGCAAAGAACAGGAACCAAAGTCTTTGCTACCACAAACAGATAACAGGTCAGTTAACAAGTGGAAGAAAAGGTGATCAGTTACTGTTTCAGGTGTGTGTTTGTAGTTAGGTGAGCCCTAGTGAGGAGTAACCACCTGAATTGTTAACTTTGATGTGTATAGACACAGCCTGTCCTCCCTACACACTTAAGGCATTTTAAGATTTTTGTTTTCTTTATTATAATTTGGGCATTATTCCATCCTTTTGCAACAAGGAATTCATTTAATGCCAAGGAAAACCTTTATAGAATTATGAACTATTTGAACACATTACTAGTGAGAATTTGATTCAAAACCACCAAAACTACTTAAGAATCTGTGGATAAATATTGATGGTTATCAGAAAAACGTCTCCACAGATAATACATACAACTTGATGAAGGCTATACTGAAAATAGCTGTGGCAAACATGGGGGCGGACTTGCATTGCAAGAAATAAAATGAACTAAAAATACTTTTTATTGATCTTTGGCCAATTATAATTATTTGGGAGTATTTGGGGGTCAGGGAAATACAAATAGAAGCACCAAAGCTTCTAGTTGTTTTGTAATTAATAGTTCACCATGTAATTTGCAACACAGCATGTACAGACTACTATCTGAATGACATCCAAAAGATTTTCTTGTCAGTGCATGCCAAATAGTGGAATGTCTCTTTTGTGAATTCCAGTAGTGGGTGGATGAAATTTTCATACAATGTCCACAGGGCTCTGAGAAACAGTCAGCAATATAATTATAGATTTTGTCTTACAAAATTAGATAATATTGGGAGAGTACATCATGGTGGATGGTGCCAGATTTTTGTACAGTCTGAAAGTATACTGGAGTAGAGGGAAGGTGTAGGCCAAATCTCCCAGTTATTTCTGCCGCTATTTACTAGCTCTCCCAACCTACCACCACAGAACTGGCAAAATCCCAGCCATGGTCTTTCCCATTCTCAGAGATGAAAGGTGAATGATATATATGTTGGCACTCTTAAACAAAAACAGAAAATGTTGGAAATATCAGCATCTGACTGGAGAAGACAAGCGAATGACTCATATTCATTTGTCTTCAGTTCTTCATGAATCTGCTTCTTTACCAATACTAACAGAATCTTTTCTTCATTCTTCAGCTGAGGTATTCAAGAGGGCATTTGATTATTATTTGGATAGACATGGTGTGCAGGGATGGGGGGAGAAAGGCAGTAGCTAGGTTATGTGTAATAGAACTAGTGCAGGTACGTTGGGCTGAATGGCCTCTTCTGCACTGTACCAGTTCTCTGATTCTGCATGATTTGTCCAGATTATAGGTTGAATAGGAAGGAAGCAAGTGGACTATGAATGAAAAATATTAAAGCTTTAGGAGGCCAGCACTCTGTGCAATTTTGACCTTGCTTACAGGCAGTTGATTTCAGTGTCCAGAGACAGTAGCAACCTTGTTATTGAATAACATTTTCCTCTTTCTGTGACAAAGAAGCAGATTGAGCTTTCTGCCTTTAGATGGTCTAACAAATTGCATTTATGGAATAATCTGGGAGTACTTTTGCTTCATAAGGAATAAAACTCAAGGGGAGAGGTGAGTGAATTGATATTTACTCTTTCCCTTGAGAACACCTGTCTTCTTCACACTCATCAAAGCTAGTCTGTTGGTGACTATGAAACCATTATTGATTGTCCTAAAATCCCACCATGTTCACTTGTGTCCTGAAGAAAGGAATCGCCATCCTTACCTGCTCTGGCCTACATATAACTCCAAAACCCCAGCAAAATGATTGGCATGTAATTTCCCTCTGAAATGCCCTAATTAAAGGGAAACCAGGGATGGGGAGCAAATGGAGAATATGAACCCTCTGAGAGTATTTGCAGAAGCCTGACTGGGGTATTAATTCTGCATATAATATGTAAGATCTGCAGGTTCTGCATGAGCATTGCAGCATTAATTTGATTTGGAAATTCTTTCCCCACTAACCATAAACTTAATGTGCAATTGAGCTTTTGAAGAAACTGGGTTTTATTTAATATATTTTGTGAAGAATTCCTGTGGGGAAATTTCAATTTTGGCATAATTAGTGACCCAACCGAAACTCATGTTAGATTTTAGAAGGGAATTCTTTTGCTCAGGTTTCTGATCAAACAGATTTTCATATCAGCAAGGGAAAAACTGAAAATAAGTTTAACAATGGGTGAATCTGTGAATGTCGGAATTAGGAACAGACCAGTCAGCACTTCTAGTCTGTTCTGGCACTCAATAAGATCATGATTAATTTGATTGAAGGTTCTACTCCTGTTTTCTGCCTCACTTTAGCTTCCTTTAACTTCCCTATCAAACAACAATTGTTCTACCTCTGACTTAGAAATAATTAATGACTCTGACTCCATCACTGTGTGGAAGAGAGTTCCAAAGACTTATGAACTTTTAAGAGAAGTTTTTTCCCAGGGCAGGATTGACTGCCACGAGGGGTCATAGTTTTAAGGTGTTAGGAGGAAGGTATAGAGGAGACGTCAGAGGGAGGTTCTTCACCCAGAGAGTTGTGAGCGCATGGAATACTTTGCCAGTGGTAGTCGTGGAAGCAGAGTCATTAGTGACATTTAAGCGACTGCTGGACATGCACATGGACAGCAGTGAATTGAGGGGAATGTAGGTTAGGTTATTTTATTTTTGGATTAGGATTATTCCACGGCACAACATCATGGGCCGAAGGGCCTGTACTGTGCTGTACTTTTCTATGTTCTATGTTCTAAAAACTCACCACCTGTTAAAATGAGACGGCTGTTATTTTTTAAACTCTGTCCTCCTAGTTCACGGCTCTCCTGCAAGGGGTGCCATCCTCTCAGAATCAAACCCTGTCCATTTTCCACAGGATCTTGTATGTTTTTTTAAAGTCACCTGTAAGCTTCAATAGATGCAGGCCCAAGCTGTCCAAATTTTCTTCATAAACTTCATCCCAGGATCAGTCAGGTGAGCTTTCCCTAAACAGATTCTGCCACAGTCATGTTCTTTCCCAATTAATTGTGTAGTTCCAGAAGAGAATAGGGTTGATTTCTTAGTAGAGAGAACAACTGATTGGAATCGGTGGCTCAGTGGTTATCGCTGCTGCCTAACAGCACCAGGGACCTGGGTTTGATTCCACCTTCAGGCGACAATCTGTGTGGAGTTTGCATGTTCTCCCTTCGGTTGTGTGGGCTTGCTCCGGTTTCCTCCCACAGTCGATATATGTCCCCTGAGGGTCACTGCACCTCAGGAGAGGTTGAGAAGGTGGGACCTTTGTGGTAACCTCAGCCGTGATGGGAACGTAACCCACACTGCTCACCAACGATTGAGCTAATCCACCCCATCCCACCCAAGGAGACCGAAACTTTATAGAGTTTATTTTGAACTGCCACAAGCTGTGTCATGAAGTGGTGCCTCTGGAGGAAATGGCGTTGAGTGCTGCCAGAAGTGTGAGTAAAGGAGAAGGGCCCTCGCTCCCTGATACTGGCCTTTGCTCTGCTCCATCTAGGGCCCATCCTTAGCCTCCCAAGCCCCTCAGCAGCTGAAGTCAAAGCTCATGGAATGGGAGCACATTTGTGACCTGTTCTATCTCACCTTTCAACTGAGGTCACTGACTCTCGTCTGAACATGTGAGGCAGCCATATTGTTTTCGGTGCAGTACAGTAGCCCAGCTGTGATCTCACCAGTACACTTTATAACTGTAGCAAAACATCCTTGCTTTAATATTCCATACCCCTTGCAATAAACAGCAACATGTTTTAGAACTTGTTCATTCTTGCATTCTAAATTATTCCTTCATACATTTGAGAATGGTAGCTCAGTGCCCATTTATTAAGAGAATAAGAAATGGGTTTATCATAAAAATGGAATCTCTTAAGTTCACCACCTAATAAGGGTAAATGTCCTGCTCAGAAATATTTACCAGTTTCACTAGAATACAATAATCAGCAGTTTCTTGGTAAATTATAGTTGTCCCTATGTCCTAAGAAAAGTTACTTCTAGGAATTTCCCCAGAAGCCTACAATCAGTCAAAATGCACAATGATGATTTGTTGATCTTGGTGGAAGTTGGCTTTGGGAGTGGCCAAGCAACAACACAAGCTTCCACCGTTTAACGTAACACCAAAGACTTTTGTCCCGAATTTATTCTTTTGTGGGATGTAGGTGTCATTGGCAAAGCCAGCATTTGTCGCCCGTCTCTCGTTGCACTTGAACTGAGTGGTTTGCACAGCTATCTCAGAGAGCACTTAAGAGTTAGCCACATCTTTTGGATTAGGAATCAATCTAGGTCTGACCAGGCAAAGAAGCCAGATTTAAAGGCACATTAGTAAGGGGTCTTGTGGCTCAGTGACAATGTCCCTACCTCTGGGCAAGAAGACCCAGGCTCAAGTCCCACCTGCTACAGAGGTGTGTAATAATATCTCTGAGCAGGTTGATTAGGAAAAAGTAAGTTAAATAAAAGGGAAAAATTAAGACATATTAGGGAGCTGCTTTTTTTTATATGATGATCAATGATAGTTCCGCTGCCACCATTATAGAGACCACCTTTCAATTCCATACATTTGTTTGTTATTTGAATTTAAATTCCACCAGATGCAATGGTGGGATTTAAATCCGTGCAAATAGAGCATCAGCTTGAGACTCTGGATAGCCCAATAACATTATTACTGCTCCACCATCTCTCTGGATTGCAGTAATTCTGTTTGCGATGCACTTAATTTGCCTTTGACATTCCTGGATCCTTTGTTAAGGGGTCAGTTAGCTCAGATGGCGGGACAGCTGATTTGCAATGCAAAATAATACCAATAGCGTAGGCTCAATTACTGCACCAGTGAGGTTACTACAAAGGGCTCTGTTTCTCGACCTCTCCCCTTGCCTGAGATGAAATGACCCTCAGATTAAAGCACCACCAGTCGCTCCGCTCCAATGATAGAACAGCCGAATGATCTGGTAAAATAATGCCGACTATACCTTTCTGAGTAGGTTCATTTGATTTTGGGTGATTTGCACAGTAAATAGCAGCACATACCGAGTGGAGGTTTTACATCCATCCCTTCTTGGCAATCTCCGATTTTAAACTTTCATTGATGTTCGATGAGGATTGACTTTTAAACGAAGATAGTTTCCGGCAGTGCAGTAACTTTTCATTGTTTCAGGTCCCGTTCAGCATTTCCCAAACCTCAAGGAAAGAAGATGTCACCATCTGCGATCTAAATCACACACCATGCTGATCTGTGATGCTGATTTGGGTATTAGTTGCTTTTCCTTCAACAACACTGGGACAAAATCCTCAACAGCAATTCAAGCAGGCAGCTCACCACAACCTTTGCAAAGTAATTAGGAAGGGACAATAAATCTGGCCCAGCCAGCGACACCCACATACCATGAGTGAATTTAAAAAAAAACTTCCCTACCTAAGAGTATCCTGTAAGAGTGTACCTTTAGCTCAGGAGCTGCTTCAAATCAAGAAGATGGCTCAACAGCCCCTTCTGAAAGGCAGTTAGGGAGAATCAGTAAATGGCATGGCCATATTCAGGAGAATTATTTTTTCTAAAAATGAGTAATGCCTGATTGCCTACCTATACCTTCACATGACATCATTGTCAGCAATTCACGACTGAAATCCATGTAGTAACATTTTGCTCTGAGCTGTCTATCACCTTTTACAGACCAAATTAAATTTATACTGTACACAGTAACTGTTACCATCTATCTAGCCTGGGAGAGCTTGATGCCATCATTGAGTATAAAAATGAAGAGTGCTGCATTTCTGCGTCACACTCATCTTTCAACTTGAACAGCTGAAGAGACCAATTTCACTGCTACCCTAGGAACTTTTAAGCAATTATATATCATTTATGTGCTGTGTCAGTGACCTTCCACTAATTCTGCAAATCTCACTGTTACCCTCGGAACTTTTACGCAATGATACATCATTTATGTGCTGTTTTCGTGACCTTCCACTAATTCTGCAAATCTGCTCAAATATATCATTAAATATTCATATGTATCAAAATGATGTATTGTGTTGCTTCAGGGAACGCATTCAAGAAGCAATTTTGATCACTCAGGATTTCATTTTCACCTGTCCTTCTCAAAACATATACATGTTGCAAAATATAAATGTTATTACTTATTTAGCTGAAAGTGGTTTCGATTTTTTTTGTTGGATATGTATTTTACATTCTTTGACTTCCGGCTAATTTTCTCCCAGTTGGTCCCTTATTGTAAAGGATAGTTTACAAATTCTTAGTGTCTTAGCTTAAGCATCCACTAGACCATTTGACATTTGGGAAGATCATGTGACTACCTTGACAGTGTCTTTGCTTAGTGTCCACTTTCCAACTGGTTTCAATCAAAAGTGATCCATGAGCAGCAACAATTTCTGTTTTAAGTCCCCTTAACCCTACTATCAATCATGTCAAATCGACTTGCTCAGTAATGAGCAATTACCGCAGACAACCTTGTGGCCAATTTTCTTTTTTTTCTGTCTATCTATTCCTATTGTTATATAGAGGTCAGAAAATTGGTAACTCAGGATATCAATCTGGGCTGGGGTCTTGAGTGATGATTCAACTTCTTTAAGAGATTCTAATGGACTTTATTTTGAAAGTACAAAAAAGTTCCTTTCCCTCTCTCAGCTGTCCTGTTTCCCTCAGGATTTGCTTGTTTTTATTTTCACCTTTTGCAGCTGTGAGTAGCCTAATCCCACACATCTGTGAATGTATACCGTGAGCACTGCATTATTGGAATACAGGTGCACCCTATATCCAAACAGCTGTGCACCATGTTGCTACTCCAACACTTTACTGCCTTTTTTTAAACTTTACAATTGATGACTGTATCAATACTTACGATTTTTACTTCTGGAATGCCAAGTTAAGAGCATGTTCCACCTCAAGTGTACTAACTAAAGAAACAAGTTCCACTGTTCATTTTATTTTTGGTGTTTTCAGATTTTTAATTGAGATTTTACGTGTATTGGTTAATTTAGGCTCTTTACAGATTGTGCTGTCTAGCTTTCCCTTAATGGTTCAGCAGTTAAACGATCTTCACTGCTACTTACTGCATGCATGCATTTTTCTTTCTGCCCCCTAAGTCCTGAATTCATGGACTACCCTTCAGATCAAAGGTGAGTCTTCACCGTGCTTACATTCACTGCTCCTGTGTGTGGCTGTGTGTGGTGGCTTTCATCATGATGTCTTGGGTCCAATTATAAAGAAAGTGAGAGCTACATTGATCTTGCTATACAATTGGATTTTCCAGCTCATTGGATTCAGATGTAACTATCTATAGCATTGAGTGAATTCATGAAGATAGTCACACAATTGCACCGGGCTAGAAATCTGTCACATTGTTTAAACAAACGATCAAGATTTGCGCAATTAAATACTTTGCTAATGTTACAACAGTAGTTACACTTAAAAAGCTCCCAGTGACTAGGAAGTGTTAGTGATGTTGCAGGAAGGAAAATGGCATCAGCTAAATGTGAGTTTGTTTGACCAGTGTGAACGAACTCCATCCTTCTCAGAAGCCCCATTCTCAAACTACCTCTGCTAAGGAAAAAGAAAGCTGCATTTACAATGTGTATTTGTCAAAATTAGTTTAAAGCATCTAGCATTCAAGATTGTATATATAAATTATTAAAGTTATTGTTTGTTTGAAATAATGCCTCAAAGTACTGAACTTCACAAACTGAATTGTTGACAAGGTTGTGGAGCACTTTATAATTAGTATATACAACTCTAATGGAGGTCATTTAGCTCGGCCAATTCGTTCCTGATCCCATTTTATGTTTTCCTTGAAATATTTGTATGTGCTTCTGTTTAATCATGATTACATGTTCTGCTCCCTCCACTGTTTCTGGTAGAATATTCTATGTCAGTACTTATGCTTTTCTATCTTTTATTTTCTATCTCCTGTCTCATTATTTTGTTCTTTATTAGAAACATGGGCGTATATGTGTTGGAGTAGACTTTTTACATCACCTTGGCCATCCCCACAATTCATGAACAGAAAGCACAGTTCACCACCTTCATGTCTCAATTGATTTCCTCACCTGTCTAATCCCCTCGCAAACTGCTAATATCAGCCTTAACTGTCATTCCAGCTAAACACTTGGCTGCCTTTCTTATTCTCTTCATTTTATACATTCTGCCGTCTACACTATGTTAGCCATTTTCATTCTTCCCTCACATAATTTTTACAATTTCAATTATCTCTTTGACCTCCCTGTTTCCACTTGTCATTTAATAGTTTGGAACAACTTTATTTTTAAAAAAATGATTTCATTGGATAAAAGCCAATCTCTTTAGGGCTGATTTTGTCATGTCCAGTCAAGTACCAGCATGTCGCCTGATGCCATCTAGATGACTAAACTTCCCCAAATAGTCAAAGAGGGTGCACATCTCCCTGACTTGTTGATCTATAGTATGCTGTAGCTTTCAGTAGTTATACTACTGAATTGATTTTTCCTTTCACTGATGGTACAGTTCCAAATTGTGAACCTTATGAATCTTGAAATCGGACTACCAGGATTCCTGTATAAATACTTCTTTGGTGTAGATTCGAATCTGTCATATTTAAACCTATGTCAAGTTCCATTATTTATAGCTCTGTCAGGCTATGCAGCAATTTGCTCTCAGTTTCTTTAACCTAAAGGCCTTCTGATGTTGTGTTTGATGCTGGTTGGTCTTTAAATGTTATTTATCTCTGGATGTTGTGTCTGTGGCACTGCAGATATCCAATGTGGTCTATTAACCCTCCTAAGTTCACTAGCCAGATTTTCTGATGAATACCAGCCCTAAATCAGACAGTAATCACATGGGTAGAAACGGAAAATGAGTGGAAGCCCCATTTTCGCAGAAATCTGCTCATTTTTCACCCCAGTGCATTTTCCAGTGGGTGAAACCAACAGCAGAGAAAGATTCCAGTTCAAAAAGATAGACATTTTATTGAATTATTTTGGGTTTGTAAGGCATGACATTTCCTGCCATTCTAGTGTGCAGGATATGAAACACTCTACACAGGTATCCAGGATTGCTAGTCAGCAATAAGACTGGGGAAAATACACTGTTAAGTTATGGAAAGCCTATTTTCTTCATTTATCTAGGCAGTTACATTATCACAATACTTTGTGCCAAAGTAAATAATTTGTCACTCCTCATCCTGTTACTGACACCAGTGGGTTTTCCTACTGGGAATTCCCCTGTCTGGCCTGCTTAAAAAAAAAGAGAGAGACTTGTGAAGTAAAAACTAGAAGTGCTTGGAGGACTTAGCAGATCTGGCAGCTACTGTAGAGAGTGAAACAAAGTTAACATTTCCAGTCCAATATGACTCTTCAGAATTTATGGAGATCTGATTAAATCTGAGATTGTACCTCAGTTTGATGGGCAATGATGCTACTGAGAATAAAGAAACTGTGCCAGCAAATCCACTGGCATTATAACAAGATGCGAATGCCTGCCTTACAATAATATGATGCTTCTCAAGCACAATACTAGATTTTCAGTGGCACTACATCAAAGATGGCTTAACTGGATGATCAGTATTTGATGTATGGCTCCGTTAAGTACACCTATCAATATGTCACTAAATGTTCGCTGGAACTGCATCTAACATTGGAATGGGGAGCATTTTTCTAAAATCTGGCTCAGCAGCAAGGCAAAAGGAGAGTTTGCGCCATTTGTTGCAAGGATAGCTGAAGTTACCATGAAGCATATGGCTGGCAGATTCAGTGATGATAGTAATTAGCTGTGTCCTGAACTATGGTGCAACATCCTTACAGGCATTGTACAGAGGTCCAGAGGATCACCATACTCACAGCTGCCTCATACAGTGCTACCTCCCACTTCATCAGCCACCAGGTGGTTGGTGATGAGACTACATTTGTCAGTTGTTGCAGACTTGTGCTTCATTTCCTGTTGTTTTTGTCAGTATCTTCCAAATCCTGTGCCTCTCCAACTGTGGCAAAGGCTTCGAAAGACTTTTGAGGTTCCTTGAAGATATTCAGAATGCTGTCACACTTGTTGTGACGGCTTCCTTTAATTGCACCATTTCTTTAGATTATACTCATACTCATCCCACTGGTAAGCCATATTCAAATCTGTGCTTCAAAATATTCAACTGAGCTGCACACAGCAAATTAAGTTCAATTATCCAACTTGCTTGAATCTGGCTTTAACCTTTTATTTCTTCTAGACAAACTCCAAAAGCCACAAATCTAGGTCACTGGGCACATGAAAAAGACCCTTTGCCCTTTTTAATGTAAATTAAGAATTGATCATTTATAATGAGTTAAAGTGACAGAGGAGTTAGTGGACCCTGAAGGTGATACTTTGTAGTGAATGTTTACCACTGGCACTGCATTAAGATTTGAATCTCTGAACCTGTTCTTAAAAGGACTTTTGTTTCTGTGTTTAGTGAAAAAGCGATACAAATTAATTACTTTGAACTGAGCATCAAAACAGAAGCAACACAAGGACTGATTCTGTGGAGTGGGAAAATTGCGGAGAGATCTGATTACATTGCACTGGCTGTAGTTGATGGATATGTGCAGATGACCTATGACTTGGGATCTAAGCCAGTCACACTCCGATCTACAATTCCAGTCAACACAAATCAGTGGGTTAGGATTAAAGCTAACAGGTAAATATAACATGTATACTGCCTTTGATTTCACTCATTACTAATTGGAGTTTGTGGAAAGTCGATATGACAATGTGAGTACAGACAATTGTTTAGAAATTTCCATTTGTTATCCTAGTTGTTAAATGCGTGATGTACCCAGATGACATAACTTTTTTACATTATTTTAGCAAAGATATTAAGACATTTGCAAGTAGCATTAATAATTCTAACATGAATGTGATATGTCTTCTTCCCCGATATCATAAATTCTCATTTCCAACTTCGTATAACTAGGATCTAAGACTTATAATTTCCAGTGAGATGGTCAGATTTTGCCTTTTGCAAGTTTATATTGTTGGCAACAGTAGTCTATCATGAAGAGTTTTCAGTATTATTTCAGTTTCTAAAATCAGTGCCCTTCTCTTTGCTCTGGTTACCCAACAGGATACACAGACATGGGACGCTCCAGGTGGGAAATGAAGCCCCTGTCACTGGGTTATCTCCTTTCGGTGCCACACAGTTGGATACCGATGGTGCACTCTGGCTTGGTAAGTTGGAACGATCATGAGCGGTGCTCACAATTCCAGTATAAACATTCAGCATATTTGGTTGGCCAGATGTGTAGCTTCGATCACATGAATCACCTTAAAGCCAGCCTGTACCAAGCTCTTCCTGTCACAACTACTAACTTGAAGATTAGGATCTGAACCAACGGCTTTATGGCCTATCTGATTCAGCTAGTAAAGAAATAAACTCACCAAGTCAACAGGGGATGTCAGACTAATGTTCTTGGAACAGAGCTAATTCCAGTTTTTAATGATCCTAGTTCAAAAGGCAAAGCAAAGGCTTTTGTTTTCAAATCACCAGCGAACATTTAGGGCAGATTTTTAGAGGGCCACAAGTGATGCGGGAGCGTTATGAGAGAAGTCGGATGAGGCCTTTCTTCAGGTCAGGATCAAATTGTTGAATTTTCATACAGAGTTTAGGACGTCGAGGCAAGTTTCTCATCGGGAAGCAGCTAGATGCCTGTTCATGGGGAATATAGCTGCTTGGCAGCTTCATTAACAATGAATCTCACCTGATTAATCAGCAGCTTCCTATCCTATCAGCCATCCTGAGGAAATGAGATATTGATAACTCCTGAAGTGAAAGTCAGAGCAAGTACATGGTAATTTCAGCTCACTGCTTGCCCCTCTCGGCCACGATCTGTGACACCCGAGAACAATGTCTCAGGTCAGCTGTATGGACACAAGCTGCACGCACGGTGTTTCCAAGGACACTGACATTTGAAATCCACCAGGCTGTCAGAACTCTCATGGCACCACTTTAAAGGTGCACTTTGGGCAGCACCGATAACTGGCATTGCAATACTGCTGCCAAGGCTCTTTGCACGCAGTAATCATGGAATTGTCATGTCTATTGTTATGGCCAGAAGGAGGCCATTCTGCTCCGGCTGCCTGCACTGGCTGTTCAGATGGCCATCATGATCTAATGACAGTGACAGACATCCACCTCACAAACTGGACCAGGCTACATCTCACGGCTGCTCACTTGCTCTCTTAGCCCTCACTCACTTAGTGTCTGCCAGCATCCCTGCCTTTCAATGCCATGCCTTGCCTTTTAGTGAGTTGGAACTTCAGCTGGAGGGTAAAGGCTGACGGTGCTACCATCTTGACATGTCATTTAGTGCACACAGGGCCATGTTATTTGACATGTTTGTGAGTACTGATCAGTCTGGACATATTCCTCTGTGACGTGTCAACGTAACACCCAACAGAATGTAGCAGCAAACTGCACAGCAAACATGCTGAATGTCTATTCAACCAAATGACCATGTCATAAACTATGTGGGGTTTAGTTCACCACCACATCAAGGGATCTTAGTACTGTCAGTCAGGGGCGGAGTCCAAACTTAGCCCAGGAGCTTGGTCACTGCTGGTCATCCTTGGTCAGGGGATAGGTTACAGCCTGAAGAATGGCCTGTGGTCAGTTGGGAATAGCATGTCATCAGCCTGGAGCTGCAGGGACAGCAGTCAGAGGTTTGGGTCTGTTCGGTCCGTGTCAGAGGTTGCCTGTCAAATTCAGTCAGGTGGGGAGACAGCGGTCAGCCTTCAGCTACGTATGTTGAACAGTGGAGCGGAAGGCTAGAGCAGTCAAGTGAGATGGTGGGAAGCTCAGACACAATGGGGCATTCAAAACTGGGAGAGAAAGGTAGAAGTGTGTGCTGGGTGGGGATGGGAAGGCGACAGGTGGCAGGTGTAAAGTCGAGGCATAAATGGGATACATTGGGGGGGGGCACAGACATTGACGAGAGTTGGGTGTTACTAGCAGTGACTACTACCATGTTAATGCTCATTTGAGTGTCAGGCACTTTACACAGCTGGTTACTGGGGAACGACGACTGCCTACTGCACCATTATGCAACCTCTGACTTAAGCAAAGTGCAGATGCCATGCTGTCCATGCTTCAACCAGAGCGATGACGGAGTAGGCATTTGGTCTGCTGAAGGTACAGTTCCACTGCTTGAATTAATCTGGGATAGGGAATGGGAAGTGGGGATGAGGGAGGTCTGCAAAAAAACCTTGGATCAAATGCACCCTATCATTATAGTGTGCTGCCCTCTACAGAGAGCAGGCAATGAGGAGGAGGACCCTGGAGCAGGCACTGACACAATGTGCTGTATGCTGAGGAATATGGAGAATGGGTGCAGTCTTCTTCTGAGGAGGCGGAGGAAGATAAAGATGTTGAGGAGGAGGAAGCTGTCCTTGTGCATGATAGAGCTGCAACAGATGGTACAGGCCAAACAGGACCTGACTGACACCCAGCCCCAGTAGTTGACAGCTGGGCGCAGCAGGAAACTGTGGACTGTAGAATAGTTGTTGGTCATTGTGTATTTGGCTTGAGTCGTGGAGGTGAAATGCAGGCTCTGTTTGTGTTTGCTTTTGCTGACAAAATAAAAACTCGCTTTGGAATTGCCTGAATGTTTGTATGTGATGGCCCATGTACAATAATAAGATTCTAGTTTGTAGTGGGCAGTGAGGATATGGTAAAAATGACAGCAGTAGGATGGGATGTGGCTAAAAACAGGTGCATTGTGTGACCTGGTGGTTAGACAGTGACAAGATTAAGAAAGTGGAACTGTCCAGGAAGTGTCAGCCATGCCTGCTGTGTGTGTGGGGGGTGCTGCACCATTACATTGCGAGTTAAGGGATTTTCTGGGATGTCAATGCCAAAGCTTCAGATTTTTAGCTGGAGTTTAAGATAACATGGGTGCCAGGGATGCAGATCAGTGTATTCCAAGATGTCTAGTGACTGGTGAGTTCTTTTGACAATGGCGAATGGAAAATTGGGCTAACATTGCATGAAAGTGGCACTCTGGAAGCACTGTAGGTAGTTAATGAGATGAATTTGTGATGATATGAGAAGAATTCTCAATAGACCTCATGAAGAGAAATCCTTAGTGAAACTTGACAAAATTGATGCTTGCCCAAAATATAGTAAGATTCAGCCCTTTGTGTTCTACTAGGAAGAGAAAGCATGTAAAGATATACAGAGATAATGGGAACTGCAGATGCTGGAGAATCCGAGATAACAAATTGTGGAGCTGGATGAACACAGCAGGCCAAGCTCCTAAGATGCTGCTTGGCCTGCTGTGTTCATCCAGCTCCCCACTTTGTTATCTAAAGATATACAGAGCATGTCTTAGAATTTCTCTTTGAAATTCGCCCATGCATACATTTATTAATATCTTCTATGCGGGTGACTCAGATTTCCTTTCTTAATTGCTGCATAAAATTTCCTGTACAAAGAATTGACATGGATTGAAGATGTGCCAGTTTCAAAGTGCAATTGACAATTACTGTTGTAAATGTGCTGAACAAACAATTTTTTATGGCTTCCAAAGTAAATGCATTTTTTAAAATGTGCAGTCTTCAGGCATCCTGAGCTAAGCATAGCCCATTTTAATGCACTAGCTGTATTATACATTAATCAGAATTCAACTAAATTATCTGTGTCATTAGGACCATGGGTTCTTAGGCCTGTATTACAATATACCCATTAATTCAGTGGATTCTGTTTTCAGCAAAAGTGCTTGGAATGGCAATGCATACCACATAAAGTTTTTAGTTTCATAGAGCGTAATGTGCACAAATCTCACCGATAATTGTCCTCCTTTTTCTCCAGGAGGAATTGAGAAACTAGCACTTGGAAGTAGATTGCCAAAGGCCTACAGCACTGGTTTCATAGGCTGCATAAAGGATGTAATCATCGATCGTCAGGAACTTCAACTAGTAGAAGACGCCTTGAACAATCCCACAATATTACACTGTCCAGCCAAATAATGAACAGGCCATGCCTATTGCTGTAATTATTTTCTATTTTTGTATACTTTTATTGCTTTTTATATTGAAAATGTTTTGTTGCAGTATATCAAGCTGATCTCACAAGCGAACCAAACGATCAAAACGTCCTAGGCTACAACTACACTGTACACAGTTAATTCGGTCATACTTGAACCTGTGAAATTTGGTGCTGGTGGTACCTACTGCCTTCTTTGAATCATTCTGCTTCACAATCTAAGAACTTGTGGTTAGGCTCTTCTTATTTAAGGCAACTGGAAGAGTTAAGTGTTGCAGTGTTTGCTATTTGCAACCTGAGTCTGGCTAATGTATTTACTCAGATTTGACCCTTTACATCAAATTGTGAGAACGCAACAAGGATCTACTCTCTTTGTTCTCTGCTTTTAAAAATTTGTGCTGTTTATATTTAATTATGGACTTCTTCAAGGATTAAAGTATATTGCAAGACTGAACTAGCCAACACATGTTGTTTTGGGAAAATGCTATATCCCACTTATAGAAGATATGAATTATCAGACAAAATCATGTACAGCTAGATGCAAAGAGATATCTTTGCATGTCTCTTTTTTTAAAAATAAATCCACTTTCAATATTCCCATGTCAAGGCAGCACACTTTCAAATTGTTCTGGACTTTTTTGGATGATCATTAATCATTTTAAGTTTTAAAAACCTGTACTTCAGCACACAATCTCACAAATGCAGTTGCTTTTCGATCATCAAAATTAAGACATTTTGGTTTGCAGTCAAAAGGAAACAAATATGTGCTTTTGATTATTTTGTAGTTTCTGAAAGAAAACAAAACATCATTTAGATAAACCTACTAATTCAATATTTCTCAACAATTAAATGTTTTCATTTTTTGGAGGAGCTTGCTCCTTTCTCTCCA
Source organism: Stegostoma tigrinum (assembly GCF_030684315.1). NCBI lineage: Eukaryota > Metazoa > Chordata > Chondrichthyes > Orectolobiformes > Stegostomatidae > Stegostoma > Stegostoma tigrinum. The sequence continues at coordinate 18,721,207 of NC_081381.1, forward strand.
TCAAGAGAAAAGCTTTTCTCTCCAAACATGCAGTGTTTATTCACTCTGCATAAGAGATAACCCATGGTTCTGTGCTGAGATCCTGCAGTCTGAAGGAATTTTTGTGGCATTCCGTTAACCAGCACTTGAAACTCAATATGGAATCAAGCTGATATAATTTCCTGAATTAGGTTTTCCATTTGTCTATATTTTTGTATGTAAAGACTCAAACTGTGTAGGTGTTACACTTTACCACATGCAGAAATAATCTCCTGCTTCTGTTGCCCACTGTGTATAGTGTATGTACTATGGACCAATATGTAACGAATACCTTTCACTTAATACTTGTGAGATTGCATGTGGCCTGCTGGTGGTCCATTTTTTCTAATGGTCTTGGACTGGGAAAAATATGCCAACATTTTAAATTTAATGGAGAAAGACTGATGTCCAGTTGGAGATCACATTTAAAATAAAAAGAACCCAAGAGCTTTGTACTACATGTGGCATGCTACTGAACGGTCCCATAATATAATTTTCTCCTTAGCTGCTGCTTGCTGTAATGTGCTCCATCTGCAGACGTGACCAATGGAAAGTACATGGGCACAGGTGGGAAGTTTACTACTGTAAATCTGTGCCGGGTAGCTAAATTAAAATTACAATGGGCTGTTGGAAAAGGTTTGTGGAAAATGAGCTTTGCTTTCATGAACTATGAAATATGCCAAGGATTTTGCAAGTGGCATGAGTGGCCATAAATGTGTCTGGACTGCTGTAAGATTTGGTCTCTGCAATGTGCATTGATTCAGATTGTGATATTTTGTCATCGGCATTATTCAGTGGTGTCAATTTTTATTTCTGGCCCTATCACATGACTTTTTTAAAAAAAATCTGTAGAAGGGTTTTTTTTTAATTCAGCCTTAACAACTAATGTGTATTCACAGAATTTCTTTATATTCTATAACATTCAAATGCATATCATTGTATAATCCTGTGAGGGGATAGCCGAAAAGAACACAATTAGGAATAGAAAGGGGCACTGTATCATCGGAAATTGGAATGTGACAACCACCAAAATAAAATCATTGCAAGGTGGAAGAACAGAGGTGACTGTAAAGGAGAGAATGAGGAATGCCTTTCTGACATTTACAAGGGCAGTGCTGCTGTTAGTGTGCTGTTTTATAATTCTGTGAAAGGCAACTAGATCACATGCAAAGAAAATGAGTCCTCACTGTCACTGTGTGATATTGTCATCTTTTAGGCCAGTATTTAGAGTTTGTAGATGTCAAGGTTTTGGTCATTTTTAATGTCACAATTTTTTTTAATGTAATCTCTGTCCCTTTGCAACGACTGGTGAGGAATGCAGTCTGTTGTCTGATGTCCTTATAATGCTTACCTCATTGTTGTTGCCCACTGCAGGTGAGCAGAGAACTTTGGAATGCTGGTCACTGGGTTTGAGGAGGTCAGTTAAATGAGCTTGTGTGTGTCTTTTTTCAACAAGGGAATCGGAGAAATAGAGCATGAGCAGAAACATTCCAAAATGCTGTGTCTCGACTTCAGAAATGTTTGTGAGAAAGGGGGGCTTTAGAAATGCCTTAAATGCCAAGTTCACCAATCTCCTGGTGAGCCTCACCACGCACACCTTGTGTTGTGCACTTATTTTTATTTGATGTTTTACTGCTGGTGTTTTAACTCTAGTGTAAAAATATTCAAGCCCTTTTTTTTAAGAAAAAAGAAATGCTGGTTTTATTTATGTGTTTCCATACAGTGTTTTTTCAGGTACATGACCATTGTAAACTGCTGTAATTAATCTGTAAGGACAGTGCACAGTATATGATCAGCATGATGTAACCATTACTAACTTTATTACTCGTGTCTTTTGTCCAATCATCATGAAATAAAGTGTAAAACTTCCAAATAATTTTAATTTCTCTTTTTCCTGCTAATGTTGAAGGTAATCTTTAATGATTTATTAAATGCAAGTTGTTGGCATTGACAAAATTTCTGATCCTCACACAATGGAATTGTCTCCAAATACCAAAACACTGCAGTTGCAGGGAACCTGAAATAAAAAGAAACAAAGTGCTGGGCATACTCAAAAGTTCAGGTGTTATCTGTGGAATGAGAAATGAAGTTGGCAATTAATTTGGCCCAAATTGTTGGCCATTTCACCTCAAGATACTGATTGTTTACGGATTTATGATGGTCTGACAAACTATACAGTAGCAGCGATTGAGAGTGAAGTTCCGTACCTACAAATGATCACTTCCTTCTACTTGCTGCATTTCCCCCAACATCCAGAAAACTTGTGTACCCACAGTTCTTTTAATAAACTGAAAGCTTGTAAAAATAGAGGCACACAGCCTCCTTCAAGCCATTACCCATTCATTCACCTCCTCAGAGCAGATTCTCCACTTGTATCTATGTAGTGAAATTGCTCTTTACTTACCACTTTATTATTTGCTAGTTATTTGCGGGTTTAGAGGTAGTATGTAATAGAAAAATCAAAGAGCCAATCACTGTACAATTGGCAAAACATAATACAGTCAGTATTGCTAGTCAGTAAGCAGCAAAGTTATTTGAAAAAAATATGAATAAGACTGTCAGGGTAAATTATTGCATAAGTTATACAGCAGCCTAACTTATTTGGTTAATAGAGTTAAAACAGTACTGTTTATACAGCTAGAACTAACAATACAGTATGCTTAAGGTAAAAGATGTGTGAAGCTGTCACCTCAAAACCACATTTGCAGTAATAGGTTCAACATTTATCAGTAAATGAGCTGATGTCTATGGGAACTCAATTCAGTAAACCAGCTGAATGCTTAATGTGTATATGTGAAGATAATGTGATGACAGAATTAATCACAGCCATCTTCATTTTTGTTGGCATATGAACATTTTGAGTAGCAGAAATGAACCATGCAAACTGGGTAATTAGGGTAAACAGAATGCTACTAAATATATTCAAACAATAGTCTATATATTATAATGTGCACTTTCTTGTCATTCTGGGTGTGACAGGCTAAGGTGATATTTATTGGTCTACTTTTATGTTCTAATTTGTTTTGTTAATTTAAACACCAGAGAAAGCTTGGACATCAGTGTAAAAAGCACAGAATCAAGTTTCAAACAATCGTGTGACACAAGCCAACATGAGCAATTGACAAAATCAAAATACACGATTCCAGTATGATTACACAATCCTTTCATTGAGTTTGCAATTCACTAAAAGATCTCGGATGCGTCACACTCCAAATTCAATGTTGTTAAAATATAGAGTGGGCTCCTCCAAACCCTCCTCCCAAGTGTACCTTTGAGCTCTAACTTTCTTGAATACTACCTCTAAATCATAACACATCAGTTAAGTCACCAAGACTTATACTGGTGGTTAAATTCCTGGGAAAAATGCATGCTAGACTTGTTCGGTCTGGAAAGTTCAATGAAATTCCCCATGCAATGACATTGGTTCCATAACTTTGATATAAAATTGTGTAGAAATTTTCTCTGATCAGTGGATGACAAATCTACCTGTCTGTCAGAAACCCTTTTATGTCAGTGGCTTTGCAAAATGTATCGTGGAGATTATTATTTCCCTTGTGCACTCTCAACAGTTGAATGTAGTGCCCCACTGGTAACTCCACACCATGGGTATCTCACGAAGCTCCTGGGAGTTAGTAAAGTAAGTGGATGAGAGCGTATGATTGACAAGGGGCAAAGTGTCAGCTTCCTGATGGAAGGAAAACTGAATATTAATTTGCTAGCAAATTGTGCTTCCCAGAGTCAAGTGACAGGAATCCCATTTTGATGCATCAGCACGTATTACATGCTTATTAAAACAGAACTTTTACCAGCTTCAATTTAACCTTTTGCATTAAGTATGCAACAATTAAAAAACACACCTTTAGATTCATGAAATCATAGAAACTAGGTTAAATTAGTAAGCCATTCAGTTCCTTAAGCTTTTTCCACCATTCAGTATGATCATGGCTGATTCTCTATCTCAATGCCATATTCCCGTTTTTTCCCTGTATCCCTGATGTATTTAAAATCTAAACCTTTATTGAATATGTGAAGTAATATGAGTAGTTAAAAGGTGCCATTCTGCGGATGAGGGTCTTCTTCCTGTTGGTTTTCTACTAAGTGGGAGCAGCTTGACCAGAGAGCTTTATAGAACCAACAGAAAGGAGACATTGGTGTATTGAGATCGGGTTGTGGCTGTAAAAGTGGACTGACAAAGGGAGGGAAGGAGCAACCCTACAACGGAGTACTTTTGCACATTTGCGCTGCATGGTGCCATTAGGTAAACTAAGTGGCAGAATTTTTCTTTCAAGGCCAGAGAACATTGTTATTGTCGTTCCAGTCTTTCTCAGACTTGTTGGTCATCATAAAAATGAAGGCAATCAGCCAATGTGAAAGAAGTTGAGCAGATCCGCCCAAAACCATACTTGCATGTCGAGAAGTGTTATAAATTTCTGAAATTCGTAAGATTCAGGTAGAGTTCTAGCAGCTTGGAACATAGCTAATATGGCAACTTCATTCAAGACAAAGGTGGGAGACAGAAAGTGGGGAATTACATGCCAGTTAGCCGAACATGTACCATAGAGAAATTGTTAGTGTGCACTATTACAGAGGATACAGCACGGTGCTTAGAAAATCAAAAACACTCAAACTTAGAGAAGATGGTTTCTGCTGTAGGATAGACTGTTTAAAAGTCTGGGTCACCCATTAAAGATTAAGTTTTTTTTCCCTCTGATAGGCTCATGAACATCTGGAATTCTCATCCTGAAAACGAGGTGGAAGAAGAGTCTGAGAATATTTTTAAGGCAGAAGTAGATAGAACCTTGTTAAGCAAGGGAGTAGAAGGTTATCAGGGATAGACAAAAATGGGGATTCAAGGTTATAATCAGATTAGCCATGATCTTATTGAACAACTAGCAGGCTTTTGTGTTTTATTCATCACAAGATGTGGGCATTGCTGGCTAGGACAGCATTTATTGTCCTTTTTTAACTACCCAGAGGGAAATTAAGAGTCAACCACATTACTGTGGGTCTGAAGTCACATGCAGGCCAGACCAGGTAAGGATGGCTATTTCCTTCCCTAAAAAGACATTAGTGAATCAGTTGGGTTTTTCCAACAACCAACAGGATTTATGGTCATCATTAGACTCTGAATTCCAGATATTTATTGAATTCAAATTCCATCATCTGGCAGGATTCAAACTTGGGTGCCCAGAATATTACCTGGGTCTCAGCGTTAACAGTCTAGCAATAATACCACCAAACCATTGCCTTCTCAATTAAAGGGGCTGAATGGCCTACTCTTGCTCCTAATTCAGCTTTTTTTTATGTTTGATAAATTCTCAGGATGTAGGGCTTAGTTTGTGAATCATGAGTGAACAAGTTGAGCCTTTATCAAAAATAGTTTAGAGGAATAAGAGGTGATCTTATTGAGGGGATTTAACAGGGTGGATTCTGATAGGATGTTTCTCTTGCAGGCAATGCTCACCCTTGCGGCCAGGTTTTGCAAAAAGGTCTCACTTTTAAAACAGAGATGAGAGTTTATTTCACCCAGTCGATCATTAGCATGTGGGATTCTCCTCAGAAAACAGCAGAGACCAGTCACTGAATGTTATCAAGATGGTGTTAGATTTTTTGATAAACTGGAAAGTGGGTTTGAGACCACAAACAAATCAACTATGATATTATTTAATGGAAAAGCAAGTTTGAAGGTTAGAATGATCTCTGCTTGCTCCTAAGGTGTATGTCCAAATGTTCCAAATTCCTACAACCATTCAAATGTTGCACAATGTAAAGCAGCTCCAGAAAACTTAGCATTAAATGAGGATGTCACACGTATCTACACATTGATTGTGTAATATTCTGTCTGTACTGTTATATCTTACTGTCAGTATACTTTTAAGAGACATGCTCATTATATTATCACTGGACACAGCTGAAGATGTTCTTAAGATTGATCTGGCCAGAACCAGTGTGAATAGTTGTAATCAGTAATTGCTGAAGATGAGCAACTACAATAGTTGCAAACGATCATGATCCAGGTGGCCTGACATTGTTAAAAGAAGTACCTGAGAAGATTTGTTCACTTTGGCCAAGTCAAAATTAATAAAATTCCAAGACCATCCTAATCCCAAAAGCATTATGTCATGTTATCATAAAAACCAAAAGAACTGCCAATGCTGTAAATCAGGAACAAAAACAAAGTTGCTGGAAAAACCTCAGCAGGTCTGGCCGCATCTGTGGAGGAGAAAACAGAGCTAACGTTTCGGGTCTGGTGACCCTTGCTCAGAACAGTCAAGATATCATATCCATTTTACATCGAGTATTGAAAATGCATGACAGCTAGCACGTGAGTACTGGCTGGAGATGATTCAGGGTTTTCAATACCTTGTGCATATATATAAGGCATGTCATAAGCATCAGACCCTACAGAGAAGGAAGTTTTTACATCCACGTGATTTTCCATCCACTCTTTGGAGAAAAATAGCAACAATCCATTCACATTGCACGCGGAAGATTACATCCTCATGATGGATCACTTCTCCAAATTATCCATTTTTCAATCATTCAGCAACACAATGAGTCCATTTTCAGTTTAGCCTCCTAAAACAGACAGTGTCTGAAAATGGACCACTGTATACTGGCAAATATTCTCAATATGTACTACACCGGGAGTAATCCATATCACAAAGCTATCCCACTATCCATAATCATAGTGGATTAGCAGAACGAACGGCACTTAATGTGAAATCAATTATCATTGACAGTCAAGCATTAAACAAGATTGTTGCATTTCATTTCTGCATTTTCATGCAACACAAAAGTAGAAGGAATAACCATCCTCTACACAGGTGGTGAATGTAAATGACCTTGCCCAGCAACCAACGGTCTAAGCATTCCAAGACACAAGACATCCTTCTTCAAAGACAAAGGAGAATGAAAGTGTTGCACGATGTGTGAGCAGATAGAGAACTATCTGTACCTGTACGTGGACAGAAAGTGTGTTAGGAATACAATACAAATACTTGGTTTCTAAAATATGCAATTAGCCTAGACCATGCAAAATTATTATTGATTATGGTGCTACCTTGAAAAGGAACAGAAATCAGTTCAGACCAATGCATGACAGACTGTTCATGCATGTCAAAAATGAAGAACATTCCAACAATGATGGTTGTGCACTGTTGTCGAGTGACAGCAACCAGCAGCAAGTCAACCGAGTTGTCAAACAAGTGCAACACATATCTCTCCAGACAAGTGTTTGATCACCAGATGAGGACGAGTTGGCAAATCTTCAAAGCGTTACATTGAATCTTGAAATATAAGTCTTGTGAACTTTGTTTTACCTGCTTGTGTATTGAATTTTCAACACGTGCCTATGTTCAACTATGTATGTCTGTTAGAGATACATTTTTAACTTTTGTAAAAGGGGAATGTCTCGATCAGTATGCCAGTATACTTTTAAGAGACAAGCTCATGAGTCATGCTGCTGTTCATAAGAAATATACATTGTGGAATATCTGCAATGTGTTGTTACCTCAATAAGTAAAGGAATTTGTTATCTAGGTACAGCAGTTTACTTAAGTTCTGGAGTATGTTCCATGCAACCAAAGATAACTGCACAATTGAATACAAACTACTCTGAATCTGGTAAGATGACAACAATCTTTCCAACAGCAGTTTATTTTAAGAAAGATAATACTTTATTATAATACATAAGATTGAGTATCTGTTACTATTGCATATTACAAATGACACAAAATAAGAGGGAACACAGATAGCGTTGGAGAAGTAAAATAGCTGGGTAGTTCTTTTGGGAACTGGTACAGACACCATGAGTCAAATAGCCTCCCTCTGAACTGTGAAATTCTCAATGCTTCTATGAGGCTGAGTAATCCTAGGAAATACTATTGGAGGCAATAGAGAAATGCTTAACATGGAAACTTCTCTCTCTGCTTCAATAACATTATACAAATTATAAGGTTGAACTATGTCATTTCTTTAAAATGGATTAACATTAGCTTTAAAATAATTACAAAATGGAAAATTCACGTATTTTATTACTCTCTATGTAAATAATCCCTCGCCTTGGGTGCAACCACCTGGGGTATGGAAGCTAACAGTAGAATACAAATTGCGATGTTATTATACTGATTGCTAAAGGGAGACTGATCTTTCCATCATGGAGAAAATAACACAAGTTTATCAGCATTTCTCTTCACAGAATCAGTCATTGCACACCTCAATTTTTTGCTATTAATGCAGCAGAATTAATAAAACTATAATGTCCATCTGCAGAGTCGTTATGCCAGAAATTTAGCCTCAGTTCATGATTGTTTTGTTATATCCCTGCAGTCGGTGTGGCAGTATGCCTTCAGACCATAAGATTTAAGATAAATGTTCATGAGATAATTACTGCATCATAGTATGTAACTTGAGGTTATAGAGGTCCCAGGCCCTCTTTTATCTCAGATCACTCGAAGCATGACACTCTACTGGAAGTATGATCCTGTTGTAATCACGTAGCTTCATGTTGCCCTGATGATTATGTGCCTGGTGAATGTACAAAGAACAAACAGCAAAGAAAATTACAGCACAGGAACAGGCCCTTCAGCCTCCAAGCCTGCACCGAGATGCTGCCCATCACAACCAAAACTCCCTACCCTTCCGGGGACTGCATCCCTCTATTCCTATCCTATTCATAGAATTGTCAAAAGTCACTATGGTATCTGCTTCCACTACGTCCCCAGGCAGCGAGTTCCAGGCACCTTCCACCCTGGGAAAAAGCTTTTGACTTTCCACTCTGTCTATGCCCTTCATAATCTTGTAGACCTCTATCAGGTCGCCCCTCAACCTCTGTCGTTCCAGTGAGAACAACCCGAGTTTCTCAAACTTCTCGTAGCTAATGCCCTACGTACCAGGCAACATCCTGGTAAATCTTTTTTGTATCCTCTCCAAAGCCACCACATCCTTTTGGTAGAGTGGCGACCAGAATTGCACACAATATTCCAAATGCGGCCTAACTAAGATTCTATAAAGCTGCAACATTACCTGCCAATTTTTAAAATCAATGCCCCGGACAATGAAGGCAAGCATGCCATATGCCTTGTTGACTACCTTTTCCACCTGCATTGCCACTTTCAGTGACCTGTGTACCTGTACACCCAGATCCCTCTGCCTATCCGTACTCTTAATGGTTCTGCCACTTGTTACATAATAGTTAGGCATCGTAAATACAAGTTTGATCTTACAAACTGTAAAATTCATGCCCAGTTTCTAATGTTATGGGAGACAATATAAGTATTGCTGCATTATATAAAATACCCTAAGCTTGGAGGAATCTCACACCACTACCCTATTTTTGTAATCCTTAGTAATGAAGTCCAAAGCAGCATGTATGTTTAATTGATGATGCTCGGCACCCTGGGAAACTGTCACCCTTCTATGGATCAGCACCAAAGTCTACTAGCAGGAGAAGTGCCTTATCAGAGATTCAATGATCCTTTCCATATAGTGGTGAATCAAGGAGCAGCTTGCTCTTGTTAAATTCCCTGATGTGATTTTAAACAGCAAAATAAGGGCTGCAATTATTTCAAGAGCCATAGGCACAGCAGTGACAACTGAAATTGCATCCTCAACTGTGGCACCGTGGGATGTCACATAACATAGTAACCATCTCCCTTCAGTAATTAAATTATTCCATACACTTCATTAGGGCCACATCCAGTGTCTTGCTCTTAAAGCGGTAGGTGTAACCTAATGAGTAACTCCAGGGGGCATGAAGTCTCACTTTATACAGGCCACACTTCTGTAATCTGTGTGTACACACAAAAATACAAATGCTGCTCATTCTGTATAGAATATACTTACTGAATGCAAAAAAATTATTACTCCAGTTTTAAGTAAGGGCAAATGGCGTAGTTCACTGGAAGGACGTAAGCAAATAATGCAACAAAATGGGACTTAATTGGCCTTATCAGCTTTGAAGTGACAAAAAGTAAATCACTGCCAAAGTAAATCACTGCTCACGTCACAAGCTAGTTTCCATTCACACCCACGTTTTTCTTTTCCACCTTGGCTTATGATGTTAACAGCCAGATGTATTACCTACGGCACAGGTCACATGGCCAAAAACAGAATGAAGGAATGAATCCTGGAGGACAGTTTGGAATTTTCTACACAATGAACATTGCTCCCTTGCTATACTATAAAACCTTTGTTCCTAGGCTCCATATTAATGTTCTACAAGGATCTACACAAAATAAGCCATTACTGGTCCCAGTTCCACTTATTTAAACATTAAATCCAAGACCCAGTTTACTCGTTAACACATCAGTTTGAATCTTTCCTATCTGAGTTCCCCCGATGTTGCAGCTGCACAGGGTGGCAGTAATTAACTGCACAGTGTACAATGTGTAGAGAATGAATTACTTCTCTACCACAGAAAACAAGTGCTACAACAGTTACAATTTTTGGTATTTTTCCTAACTTCTGAAGGTCCCATTTTAACATACAGCCTTAGCAAAAGAATGATCCTGCCCCATTTTTTTAACACTGGTTACAGCATTTTCAGTCAGCCTTAACCACAGGAGACATGAATAGACAATCAGTAAGAATGAAGAGGACTGAGTTCTAACAGACCAATGCAATAAAGAGATAACGCAGTGTGGAGCTGGTGGAACACAGCAGGCCAGGCAGCATCAGAGGAACAGGAAAGCTGACAAAGGGTCCTGACCCGAAACATCAGCCTTCTTGCTTCTCTGATGCTGCTTGGCCTGCTGTGTTCCTCCAGCTCCACGCTGTGTTATCTCTGACTCCAGCATCGGCAGTTCTTATTATCTCTGATGCAATAAAGAGATTGATTTGGGCTTTGTTAGATATCAACCATTGTGTTCTTAGAATCTGCCGACATTTTCCCACTCATTAAAGATAAAGGATAAAATATGTACATGGGCTTCTGGGAACTGGGTTCAGTGAGGCACATTAAGTGAGGTACATTAGTACTGACTGCAATGCAGTGTATCAGACAGCGGTAGGAAGTGGGTTGGGAACCCTAGAGCCTTCAAACTTTTAGCATCAAATCACAACAAGAAGCATGCAAAAGGCAGACATTCAGAAAATCCTTGTAAAGAAAGATTATGGTTGAGTGAACAAATCTGATGCAAATTCCGCACATTCATAGCATTTGGTTACAAATGAAATAAATAGAAATAGAGAACAACTGCTCACAAGATTACCACACTAGGCTATACATCGGAAAGAAAGTGTTCTGTTTTTCTGAACTTTTTATTTCTTTATTTTTCCAATCTATTCCCATGATCTGTAATGCTGGACTGTTTAATTCCTTATTTTTCTAATTTTATTTTCCCTGAGAATTAGTTCTTAAGAATCTGAACCTTGGTACCTTTGTACTTAAAGGGGTGGCGTAATGTGGCAGATTGTAAGCTTTTCAATGTACACATTTGAGTACTCGTGACAATAAAGCTAATTCAATTAATTCAAACAGAAAATAAGGGAGGGTGTTCAAGGAAATTATTTCAGTCAGTTGCCAACAAATAGTCACGAGTCAGGGTGTCGATTACCTTAGCAAGTGACTCCAATTATTGCCAACAGCCAAAGCTTCAATCTCAATTGAGGTAAGTTTAGGCCCTCCCACCTTGCACCAACTATTTTAAGAAAATGGCCTCAACTGACCTGCTTTTTCAGGCAGAGAACTGAAGCATTCAAAACTACTTCAAGGGTTCATGGAAGGTGTACTACTGTTCCAACAGGTTACATATTTAATTTCACAGATTCAAGGCTGTGTTCTCAAATGAAATTGCCTTTCCACCCACGTCCCTCGTAGAATCCCTTCCGTTCAGATAGAGGCCATTTGCCCAGAGTCTGCATCTGCCTTCTGAAGAGCATCCCATGCTATTGCCATAAACCATGTTTACCATAGTTAACTCACCTAGCCCTGCACACTATGGGCAATTTAGCTTAGTTAATCCACCTAACTTGCATATCTTTGGACTGTGGGAAGAAACCAGAGCAACTGAGAAAACACATGCAGACACAGGGAGAATGTGGAAACTCTACACCGACAGTCGCCCAAAGATGGAATCAAACCTGGTTCACAGGGAGAATGTGGAAACTCTACACCGACAGTCGCCCAAAGATGGAATCAAACCTGGTTCACTGATGCTGTGAGGCTGCCACTGTGCCCTGCCATCAACACATCACGTGAATTTTTGTTTCTGATTTCCAGCATCCGCAGTTCTTTGTTTTGGTTCCGCCTTACTTATGATCTGTCTAGGACCCAGTCACTTTTTTTGAAGATAATGTGAGAGATCCAGCACTTACTAAGAGAATAATGGCTCAAGATTTCATGGCTTTGAGCAAGCAGCAAGAAACTTTACTACATAACGTTACAACAGTGACACAATCTACAATAAGTAAACAATGGGGATTAAATGTTACCGACATGTGGATCATCAAATCTCATTACGCTTCACAAGAGGTCACAATTCTCCACATCTATTGGCCTGGCCTTGGATTTCTCTTGTGCAAAGTGCTTTGTCATGGAGTCTCCTAACTACTGCTCCTGTTCTGATCAATCACCCTCCTTTCCTGGACCTACACTCCCATGGACTCTGAAACAGCACTCCATTACTCATTCACAAGCACAAGACTGACACTTCACTAACAGATTATTTCACCAAGCTAAAACTATCTGCATTTTTCTTCCTTGAGCTCCAATCCTTCTCAGTGTCATCCATCAGTTATTCCTTATGGATTATACCCCTCCCCCAACCCCAATCCTACTGCTTCAGCTGTTAGAAATTATAACGCTCACAGGATTGTACTGAACTCCTTATACCTTCCCTCAGTGACAATCCCATTTTCTCAGCTTCTGAGGACTAATTCTAAGTCCTGACTTCAACACTTACCTACTTCCTAATTCTTAGAACTTTCTGCTAAGTTCTGAGAGCACAGAGCCATCCAACTGCTCTTGGCTCTTCCCCAAGTCCTCTACCTAGAGTCTGTGTAGTTCCTAAAGCAGCCTTCCTAATGAAGCTAACTGTGGCACTTCTGAAATGGAGACTATATCCCTCTCCCTCTCATCCTAATCCTTTGAACTCTTCTTAAGCATATGGGGAGGTGATGGCCTAGTGGTATTATCTCTAGACCTATCAGTCCAGAAACTCAGCTAATGCTCTGGGGACCTGGGTTCAAATCCTGCCATGGCAGATAGTGGAATTTGAATTCAGTAATAGGCTGGACATAATCTAATGCTGACCCATTGTTGATTGTCAGGGGAAAACCCACCTGGTTCACTAATGCCCTTTAGGGAAGGAAATCTGCCATCCTCACCCACATGTGACTCCAGATCCACAGCAATGTGATTGACTCTCAACTGCCCTCTGAAATGACCTAGCAGGCCACTCCTTGGTTCAAAGGTAACTAGAGGTGAACAATAAATTCTGGCCAACCAGTGACATCCACATGTCATGAATGAATTAAAAATAAACTCAAACTGTCCTGAGTAATGTATTGATAATCTCACAATAATCCCCTCCCCCTATTACTGGGCAGAATGTAATGTTACTGATTTTTTTCAGTCAGTCGAATATAGCACCTTGGAATTGAGTGTACCCTGGAAGTTACATCCACATAGAGTGCTAGAAATGGAATTTGTCACATCATATAATCATAACTGATCTACGACTCAAAAAAATCCACTTGACTACCACATTGCTCACCCAACAGAAGACTTTCTAAATTAAAATGCTGTGCAAGCTGGAAATCTGAGTTTTAAGTAACACATACTAGGGGGACATGATGGCCTAGCGGTACTATCACTATCCTATTAATCTAGCAAACTTAGACAAAGTTCTGGGGACCAGGTTTCAAATCCAATTAAGACATTTGGTGGAATTTAAATTCCAGTCAAATTAGGAGTCTAATAATAACCATGAAACCACTGCCAATTTTTATAAAAAAAGAAGCCCATCTGGTATTATGGTGTTTTGTAGGATTGGAAACCTGCTGTCTTTAGCTGGACTAGTCCATAGCAATATGGTTGACTCATAACTTCCCTCTAGGTAGTTAGGGATGGGCAATAAATGCTGGCCTACCCTCATCCTGCAAATGATTTTTGTTTGGAAAAGGCAGGTTAGACAGCAACTTTATGGGGAGAAAAAATAAGATCAGGTTTAGGGTTACCTTTCAGCTGTAGATCTACCTGCACTGTATTGAAGAGCATTTAAGTTATATTAATAATAACTTAGCTTCTATAAACTTTGTGGATGCTTCAGCTTTATGTTCCTTTCACAAAAAAATCACACCAATTTTGTTAATACATATTTTAAAATTAAAAAATTACCTTGCTTGATAATAACTGAAAACCTTTTACACATTTGAATTCATAAGATAGAAATAAATTAGTTTTATGCTATGTAAATCTGAACAGAATGCCACAGAAAAGTGCACTACTTTCTGTTACTAATTTTTTAATATGTAATACAAATCATTAATAAAAATATATTTAACTTCAAATAGATTTTAAAAGCTTTTGTGTTTTAAAATGTAAGTAATGTTTATGGCTATCAAATGGTTTTACAAAGCACAATCTTGTAATGGAGGGCTGAGTGCTGAATAGCATTAGCAACTGCTAGTTAGCAGGGCCTTTGTATTGGACTCAATGTCACGAGAAACCAAATTACTACATATGACAGATACAAATTGATTTTTGCAGCAGAGAGACAAAGATACTTGAGTCATTTCTTTTTCTCTCTAGACACTCACCCTTTGTAACTTAATTGAGCTCATTTTATCCCTTTGGAACAAAAAGCACAGTGTTTAAGTTCAATGGCGGTTGGCTATAAATACCAAAATGTGATTAATTGTTAACAAGGTTCATAACAGATTATATGGCATGGTGTACGACCGAATGCTTTATAAAATTAGAATTTATTTGCATCCTCCATCTCTCAAAATTTCTACATGAAATTCAGAATTAGTGGGCCTGTATTGAAGAAAATACTTAAAGAATAACTAAAGCTCCATAGGTTAACATAAAGTAATTTTTTATGGCTACAGTTTAGTCAAACTGTGCCTTAGAAGAAATATATATTGCAGAACTGATTATCTGCAATGTGTTGTTAACTCAGTAACTAAAGGCAATTTTTATCTGAGTACAGTTGTTTGCTTAAGTTCAGGCATACATTCTTTGCAACCAAAGACTTGCAAATGTAAATCCACAGTTGAACAAGAACTAATCTGCATCAAGTAAGATGATAATAATCTTTCCAATGGCAGCATATTTTAAGGAAAATGTTACTTTACAAAATGACATAACATTCAGTGTATGTACATTACACACTACAAATAAACCTGAAATAAGAATGCACTTGGAAGGAAATACCATTGGAGAAATACTATTACAATGGATAAATGTGATTTATGGAGATTTCGCTCTCTGTTTTAATAACAGCATTAAACCATTTAATTATGAAGAGGCACTACGTCAGTTTCTTTACAATGGATTGATGCTCAATTTAAAATAGCGACAAAGGCATGATTGAAAAATGAAAAATTCACTTATTGATTCATACATGAATCCTCCCTCACACTGTGTGCATTAACCTGGAGCCTGGACGTTACTAGCAGAATACAAGCTGACATCTGTCATTATACTGATTGCTTGAGGGAGACTGTCATGAACAAAATAACACATGTTTGTCACTACTTCCCTGTTCAGTGTCAGTCTTTGCATGCCTCAATTTGTGGCCATCTGTGCAGGTGAAAGACTAAAACTGAAACATCCACCTGCAGAGTGAATATCAAATATTCAGTCTGGCCCTGAAATTTCTCGGGTCATGATTGTTGTGTTAGTTAGTATGGCAGTATGCCTTTAAGAGACATACTCATAACAGCTTAACTCTAAACTCCGTGGGAAGCAAGGGAAGAGATTGCTGGGAACCTTGCTGAGAAACTTGTATAATCGATAGCCATGGGTGAGGTGCAGGAAGACTGGAGTTTGACTAATGTTGTGCAACTATTTAAGAAAGGTAGTAAGGAAAAGCCAGGGAACTATAGACTGGTGAGCCTGGCGTCGGTGGTGGGCAGGTTGTTGGAGGGAATCCTGATGGACAGGATTTACATCTGTTTGGAAAGGCAAGAGCTAATTAGGGATAGTCAACATGGCTTTGTGCATGGGAAAACATGTCTCACTAACTTGACTGAGGTTTTTGAAGGAGTAACGAAGAGGAATGATGAGGGAATAGTGGTGGATGTGATCTATATGGACATTGATAAAGCTAGCGAGTTTTGAGAAGATTTGTAGCTCAGGTTGAGGTTCTGGATGTGAGTTTGCTCACTGAGCTGGAAGGTTAGTTTTCAGACGTTTTGTCACCATTCTAGGTAACATCATCAGTAAGCCTCCAAGGAAGCGCTGGTGTTATGTCCCGCTTTCTATTTATCTGGTTAGGTTTCCTTGGGTTGGTGATGTCATTTCCTGTTCTTTTTCTCAGAGGAGCAAGCAAAACGAACGTCATCTACAAAATACCTTGCAAGAACTGTGACAAACACTACATTGGACAAACAGGCAGAAAGCTATCCACCAGGATACATGAACATCAACTAGCCACAAAACGACATGACCCACTATCACTCATATCGTTACATACAGATGAGGAAGGACACCACTTTGATTGGGACAACACATCCATCCTAGGACAAGCCAAACAGAGACACGCACAAGAATTCCGAGAAGCATGGCATTCCAACCGGAACTCCATCAACAATCACATTGATTTGGAGCCAATCTACCATCTCCTGAGAAAAAGAACAAGAAATGACATCACCAACCCAAGGAAACCTAAACAGATAAGTAGAAAGTGGGACATAACACCAGCGCTTTGTCGGAGGCTCACTGATGATGTTACCTAGAATGGTGATGAAACGTCTGAAAACTAACCTTTGATAAAGCTTTCAACATGGTTCCTCATGGTAGACTGGTTAGCAAGGTTGGATCACATGGAATAGAGGGAGAACTAGCTATTTGGATACAGAATTGGCTTGAAGATAAATGACAGAGGATGGTGGTGGAGGGTTGTTTTCAGACTGGTGGCCTGTGACAAATGGTGTGTCATAAGAATCAGGGCTGGGTCCGCTGCTTTTTGTCATTTATGTAAATGATTTGAATGTGAACATAGGAGGTCAGAGATGATGGGAACTGCAGATGCTGGAGATTCCAAGATAATAAAATGTGAGGCTGGACGAACACAGCAGGCCAAGCAGCATCTCAGGAGCACAAAAGCTGACGTTTCGGGCCTAGACCCTTCATCAGAGAGGGGGATGGGGGGAGGGAACTGGAATAAATAGGGAGAGAGGGGGAGGCGGACCGAAGATGGAGAGTAAAGAAGATAGGTGGAGAGAGTGTAGGTGGGGAGGTAGGGAGGGGATAGGTCAGTCCAGGGAAGACGGACAGGTCAAGGAGGTCGGATGAGGTTAGTAGGTAGCGGGGGGTGCGGCTTGGGGTGGGAGGAAGGGATGGGTGAGAGGAAGAACCGGTTAGGGAGGCAGAGACAGGTTGGACTGGTTTTGGGATGCAATGGGTGGGGGGGAAGAGCTGGGCTGGTTGTGTGGTGCAGTGGGGGGAGGGGACGAACTGGGCTGGTTGAGGGATGCAGTCGGGGAAGGGGAGATTTTGAAGCTGGTGAAGTCCACATAATGTGGACTTCACCAGCTTCAAAATCTCCCCTTCCCCGACTGCATCCCTCAACCAGCCCAGTTCGTCCCCTCCCCCCACTGCACCACACAACCAGCCCAGCTCTTCCCCCCCACCCATTGCATCCCAAAACCAGTCCAACCTGTCTCTGCCTCCCTAACCGGTTCTTCCTCTCACCCATCCCTTCCTCCCACCCCAAGCCGCACCCCCCGCTACCTACTAACCTCATCCGACCTCCTTGACCTGTCCGTCTTCCCTGGACTGACCTATCCCCTCCCTACCTCCCCACCTACACTCTCTCCACCTATCTTCTTTACTCTCCATCTTCGGTCCGCCTCCCCCTCTCTCCCTATTTATTCCAGTTCCCTCCCCCCATCCCCCTCTCTGATGAAGGGTCTAGGCCCGAAACGTCAGCTTTTGTGCTCCTGAGATGCTGCTTGGCCTGCTGTGTTCGTCCAGCCTCACATTTTATTATCATAGGAGGTCAGGTTAGTAAGTTTGCAGCTGACAACAAATTGGAGGTATAGTGGTCGGCAAAGAAGGTACCTAAAAGTACAAATGGGCCAATAGGCCGAGGAGTGGCAGATGGAGTTTAATTTAGGTAAATGTGAGGTGCTGCATTTTGGAAAGGCAAATCAGGGCAGGACTAATGGCAAGGTCCTGAAGAGTGTTTCTGAACGAAGAGACCTGTGCAGATTCATAGTTCCTTTAATGTGGAGTCATGGGTAAATAGGATAGTGAAGGAAGTGTTTGGTATACATGCCTTTGTAGGTAGATGCACTGAGTAGAAGAGTTGGGAGGTCATGTTGAGGCTGTTCCGGATATTGGTTCAGCCACCTTTTGGAGTATTGCTTGCAATCCTGGTCTCACTCCTGTAGGAAGGATGTTGTGAAACTAGAAAGCATTCAGAAAAGATTTATGAGGATGTAACTGGTTGGAGGGTTTGAGCTATAGGGAGAGGCTGAATTGGCTGGGGCTATTTTCTCTAGAAGTTGGAGGTTTATAAAATCATGACAGACATGGATAGGGCAAATAGGCAAGGTCTTTTCCCCAGGCTGGTGGAATCCAAAACTAGACAGTATAGGATTAAGGTGAGAGTGGAAAGATATAAAAGGGACATAAGGGGCAACCTTTTCATGCAGAGGGTGGTGCATGTACGGTATGAGCTGCCAAAGGAAGTGGTGGCGGCTGGTACGATTACAAAATTTAAAAGGCATCTGGATGGGTATGTGAACAGGAAGGGTTGAGAGGGATATGGGCCAAATGCTGGCAAATGGGACGAGATTTATACAGGGTATCTGATTGGCGTGGATGAGTTGGATCGAAGGGTCTGTTTTTGTGCTGTATATCTCTATTACTCAGTGACTAATTGCCTCATAGTATGTTATCTTACAGTATAAAGATGTCGTACTCCTTATTCTTCATACTTCATACACCTCATCCTTACATCAGATCATTTGAAGCATGACACTCCAAAGGAAACATCCTCCGCTTTGTAATCTAACTGTTTAATATTAGCCCAGACACATTTGGGCCTGAGGAATGTAATATTTGTACGTAATTATTAGTTTTAATAAATGTGTGTTGGATTCTTCAGTAAACAATATCCACGCCCTGCTATATATTATGGGACATAACATGAGTATTGCCAAGGCAAACTCACTGTATTCCTCCAGTTTTGCAGCCATGCCCCACAGTGCCTTCCCACATTGACTCTGACAGAGATGGTCAATGGATCGCACTTAACCAGTGCATGGGCCAAGTGTGCATGTTAGGCCACTTAATTAGTTTCATCCCTCTGTGAAAATCATGACAGAGGAAAGACTTCTGTGCATGCTAATAATTGTTCTTCCAGTATCACCTTTAGATATTTCAAGATTAAGTTTCCACGTGCTGATAAGTTGGATCAGAAATATATGTATCCATGCACATTGAATAAGAGAAATGTTGCATTTTATCTTCCCTCTGCTATACTGAAAACTATGATCAATCTCTGACATTTAGAGAAACAAGAAATAAACATCAGGTATTCATCTGCTATCATCTCATGCATGAAAAATGACAAACTGAATACTTCACTTTGAATTTCTTCATGAATAAACTCACAAAAATCCTATTCTTTTACCTATTTGGTTTGAACACACAGAAAATGAGGACAGTATAGAGTCTGGGATGTTTTCCAATATAGGGTGAGGGTCACTCGACCTGAAAGCTTATCAGCATCATCCAACCCGAGCGGTGGTACTCCCTCAAGTGTGCTCTGAGTCTTGTTTTTTCAGAATGTGTTAGAATTAAACAACTACAGTTTCCCATCTTTTGTTTTGCCAAGATAAGTGTCATGGTGAAGAATGTTTCCTGCTTATATCATGTCATTCAACCAGAAATAATATTGTGATTTATTGTGCTGTTTTTGAAGGACAAGCATAGTTTCATCAAACTGCCAGGTAGAATATGTAAATGCCTTTTTATAACATTTATTCTTAGGCCAGCTGTCATCAAACATTGAAAATTAGCTAGAAAATGAGCCTAATGGTAAACATCTGCAAACCATGCTTGTAAATCTCTAAACATTTGCTGTATCTCCACAATGCCTCTAAACCTGTATTACATTTCAAACTCAACAAGTTACTTTCATCAACATCTGCCTTCTTATTGAAAATCAATATGTTTGGAACCACGCATCTGTGAGCATTAATGTAAAACTAGTACTGCAGTAACAAACCAAAGTTGTGCCACATTCCACATAGGCTAACTGATAGCGAATGTGAAGTGTATTACAGATAAGGAAGAGATTGCATAATTCATGAGTGGCAAAGTCACAAGTGCTTTCTCAGCTCTGCAGAATCAATTACCAAATTCAATTCTACCACAAACGTAGACAGAAATTGTACAATTTCAAGAGATGATGAGTTTGCCCTTGTCTATGAAGCAATATTAACACATCTTGTTAACTATGTATTGACTTTCTCTCCATTACTTTTTGTTTGCATAAATATTGAGAGAGAGAGAGAGAGATAGAGAGAGAAGGGCAGGGAGTGCTGAAACAAGTTTCATGTGTTGTATGGTGGATCTAAACAAACACAATAGACCAAGAAATATGGAATGGGTTAACTGGAAAGCTGGTTTATGATACAGAGTGACATCAACAACAGAGGTTTATTTCGGTGCTGGCTAAGGTTACCTTCCCCCAATTCCCCCAATCCCTTCTCAATCTCTCCTGAGCCATGGTGACCCGCAGGTTAAACTTACCACTGGTCATCTCTCTCTATTGAGAGTGTAGCCTGTGAAACTCTGAGGATATGATAACTTACACTTTGATAGTTCAATAAGGTTTGAGTGCGGACATGTGAACTTCACCTGAACCTCTGCCTGTACTTACCATAACCAATTTTCAATAAAATACGTACAATGGGAATGAACAGACTTCATTTAGAAATTTGCTTTCTTGTCCATAATGAAGCAGCTAGTCTTGAACAACTTACCTGCCCTTTTATTGCAATATCAACTGAACTTATCACATGGAGGAGCTCAACTGCAATTTTACTTCCAGGCATTGTGGCACAGAAATGTTTGCCAGGATTTTCATGGAACCTGGGAGGAATGTCAAAAGTTATCAGTGAATCAGAAAATATCTAATTTTTTTTAACAGGTCCGATTGTTTATAGGTTATATGTGGTTTATTGTTTACCAGATATGGTATTTGCTATCCACAACTAGTCAGAACTCTACAAAATAACCAGCAACCTGCTGCCAACTGAATCTCACTTTGTGCACAAACACTGGTGTCAAGCCATCTACAAACAGCCTCCCTTACTGCTTAAACAAAGCAGCAGTGTAAACCCAATTATATGGTTTTCTAGATCCATAAAATTGATGAAATGATTAGATATATGTCAGTCAAATTTTAACAAAGAATGTATCACATGATTTGATGGGAAGAATGAGGGAGGCAATATAAATTAAATGATAACATTTTGAAAGGAACGCAAGTACAGAGCAATCTTTTATTCCTTTCATGAGATCTAGATACTGCTGGAAAGATCAGCATTTGTTGCACATTCTTAAAAACCCTTGAACTAATTGACTTACTAGGCCTTTGCAGAGGGTGGTTAAGAGTCAACTGTATTGCTGTGTGTCATGTAGTGTAGACTGAGTCAGAATTATAGGTTTCCTTCCCTAATGGGCAATAGTTATGCTAAAACTAGTTATGCAATATATAAAATACTGGCTTTTATCCTGTACATCCTATTTTAGGAAAGACAGCAAGGCTTTTAGAAAGGTGCAGAGAAGACTGAGTTGAATGGTAGAAAGGATGAGGGACTTCAGTTCAGCAATGAGACTGGAGAATTGGCAGCTGTTTTTCATACAGCAGAGAAAATGAAGAGGAAATTTGAAACTGGTATTCAAAATCACAAATGGTTTGGATGGAATAAGTAAGCAGAATTGGATTCTTGGAGCAGAAGGGTCAGAAATCAAAAGATAGAAACTGAAAGTCATTGGCAGAGGAATGAGAGGTGACATTAAAAAAAACTTTTTGTTATTTAATATGTTTTGAGCTCTGGATTGCACCATCAAAATTTTAGTGAATGCAGATTTGGTTGTGGCTTTCAGGAGAGAATTGGATGAATGTATTGTTGTGAAGAGGGATTAATTGGATAGCTCTACAAGAGAACTTACACAGACATGATGGCTGAAATTCTTCCATCTATCCTGTAGCATCATATGATTCTATGACTTATTTTTCATCAACTTTACATTATGCAGATAACCTTACAATATATGCAGGCTTGGGCTATTCTGCGGAATACATTTTAAAGAGCAAACTTTTAAATTTTCCGTGTTTTTTGTTTTGGGCTGAAATGGGAACAAAACAGACTGTTTTACAGCAAATGGCTGAGGAAAGAATTTCTGTACTATTTAAAAGAACGTTACTGAAAATCTAAACAAAAACCAAAAGAACTGTGGATGTTGGAAATCAGAAGCAAAAACAGAAATTGCTGGAAAAGCTCAGTTCCGAAGAACTGGGGCTGAAATGTTAACTCTGCTTTCTCTGCATAGATGATGCCAGACCTGCTGAGCTTTTTCCAGCAATTTCTGTTTTTGTTACTAAAGCTTATGATAAGTTGAATTTACATTGCTGCTTTGTTTAAGCAGTGGGGGAGGCTGTTTGTAGATGAGCTGCCACCAGTGGGATTTGGCCGGTAATGGGTTGCTGATTGATTTGTCAAATTGTCACTAGTTGTGGATAGCAAAGGTCATCAGCCTGACAAATACTGGAAATAGCTCCTAGGTAGTTGAAGATCTTGTTGGTGTTTACGATGCTGGAAAAAATCTTTAGATTGCTACAAGGGCCAGATAGTGCACCTTTCTCTCCAGTAAGATACCCAGCGCCTGGATAACGGCAGTTAATTTTCCTTGACCATTTGCTGGAAGCTTTAGCTTTTAGTCAATAACTAAGAGACTTCACAGTTATCACAGAATCCCTACATTGTGGATAATGGCTCTTCAGCCCAACAAGGTCACACTGATCCTTGGAGCACCCCACCCAGACCCATCCCCCTCTAACCCACATAATCAACATACCCCTGAACACTATGGGCAATTTAGCATGACCTACACTGCACATCTTTGGACTGTGGGACATAACCGGAGCACTTGGAGGGAACCCACGCAGACACGAGGAGAATGTGCAAACTCCACACAGGCAGTCGGCCGAGGGTGGAATTGAACCCAGGTCCCTGACGCTAACCACTGAGCCACCATGCTGTTAATGCACCAGATGTCTTTCCCTCCTGCAAAGAGATGAAAAGGACTTCAACAAGAGAGACTGAAGAACTACAAATGTTGGTAAGCAGAATGAATATCTCAGTGTACACTGTACACCCAGTCCATTGAGATAACAAGGTGTACAGCTGGATGAACACAGCAGGCAAGCAGCATCAGAGGAGCAGGAAAACTAATGTTTCGGGCCTAGACAGTTCTTCAGAAATGGGGGAGGGGAAGGGGGTTCCGAAATAAATAGGGATAGAGGGGGGAGGTGGATAGAAGATGGATAGAGGAGAAGATAGGTGGAGAAGAGACAGACAGGTCAAAGAGGTGGGGATGGAACCAGTAAAGATGAGTGTAGGTGGAGAGTTAGGGAAAGGATAGATCAGTCCAGGGAGGATGGACAGGTCAAGGGGGCGGGATGAAGCTAGTAGGTAGGAGATGAGGGTGGGGCTTGAGGTGGGAGGATGGGGTAGGTGGGAGGAAGGACAGGTTAGGGAGGCAGAGACAAGCTGGGCTGGTTTTGGGATGTGGTGGGGGAGGGGAGATTTTGAAGCTTGTGAAGTCCACATTGATACCATTGGGCTGCAGGGTTCCCAAACTGAATTGAACTGCTTTCCCAGTTTTTACCTCCATCCATAACATCTATGTTTTTTTCGGTCTGTGTATGTGTGGGGGGTGTTTCAGTCGGGGTATAAAGTTTTAATCAGTAGAGTTGTATGTCAACATTTCATAGCTGTTTACCTGTAGTTGCAATCTATTTATTTGTGATAAATGGTAATTCCTCTTAAATCCAGAAGCCTGGTCTGTGTTTCTATTAACCTGAATTTATCTGACAGGTAAATTATGGAATTTTGAGTACTCTAATGAAATCTTTAACATTTGGTGACCCTGTGGCAACAGTGGGGCTTGGTTTCCAGTGAGCTACCCCAGTGAGGCATAACAACCTCCATTATTTGGTTTCGAGCTGGCTTTTTTTCATTATTAATTCACTCTGAAGTCAAGCTAAATTCCTCCAACATGCAAATACTTTGCCTTGAAAATTCTTGTCCGAATGCAATAAATTATACTGTAATGAAATTCCATAGTAAACAAATATAAAGTATATTTCTCCTCAGCTTAGTCCCTGTAGCACCCCCCCCCACCCCACCGCTCCCCGCTTCCCCCACCGAACGTCTCACCCACCATTCCTGACGATGGTGAATCATCCAGAAGTGTGGTGGCACATCTTGGCACCCAGTGGTACTTTGTACTTTTCAGATAAATCTGGATTTCATGACGGCCTATTTTTAGTCTGAATTAAAAGAAAAACAACTTCTGCACTTTGTCAGCCTTTAAAATGAGAATGTTACATGCAAGATGTTTTAAACTATATGTTGTACATTTATAAAATAGACTTCAGTAAAACACTCACAGCATATATTTTATGAATACATCTTGTACACTGCATTTTTCTTATTGTGTGGTGAGAAACAGCATCTAATGTCACATAGAATACACTAAAGCACTTAGTCATCAGAATACTGCTGGCATTATCAGTTCACATTTAGCTATCAGAAAGTACTGTGTAGGAATATGATGATTATTATGTTACAGTTTTGGTGGGCAGTCTAACTTGATTTACTTAATTATGTTGTGCTTATACATTTCCCTGGCTGGTACACATTTCAGTATCCATGCTGCCATACATAATATTTGCACAAACATAATTGGTCTGCTAATCTCTCATCGGAGAGAGATAACTGGTGGTGGTTTCACCTCAGGGTCAGATATGCATCAGGTGAGAGGCGAAGTTGAGGGGAAGACTCCTTCATGGTAACTTCAGCTGACATGTCTCTTGCTCTTGCGTGTAATGCGTGTCACCCTGCATTACGAACCAGTCCAGCCAACTGACCTAGGCTAGGACTAAACTTATGGCAAAGAAGCTCATGGCTCAGAGGATTCAGAAAATTCTGGAAATGCTCGCTGTGTCAGGGGGCACAGCAAACAGTAAATTAAACTATCAGTTATTGGGTTGCTGCCTCAGAGAAGGTTCTAGATTTGTCACCTCACAAAATAAATTCCATTTTTTCACAGGAAAGCAGTGAGAAACTGCTTTTGGTCACAAGCTTCGGTTGCATTTCTATATCAGATAGTACAAGGAAATGTTGATATGATACTGTTTATTCTAGCAAGAAGGAGCACCTCGAACTCCATATCCTGGTCACTTTAGATTTATGTTTTGACTGTTGCTATGGTAAAGAAGGGAATGGCTGCAGTGAGAACCAAACTCCCATTCTTAACTGAAAGCAAAATACACAATGTTGGAAACCGAAAAAAGAAACAGAAAGTGCTAGAGACGTTCAGCAGATCTGGCAACATATGAGGAGGGAGAAACAGATTTAATGCTCTTCTTTGGAAGTGAAAGGCCTGGAATGTTTTTTAATATATACATTGTAGACAAAGCAGAAGAGAGCTGAGGGGAACTGGTTGAGACAGTGCCCAGAGAAAAAGACAAAGGCAGTGATAATTGTTGTAAAGAAGGTGTTAGGTATAAAAAGGAGAAAATGGGTTTGCTGTCCTGAGACCATAGCCAACAAGACATGAACAAGTCTTTGAGAAAGCACCTCTACTCTGCCATAGGAATGATGCTGACCTTCCACTCACTTGTCATTTCAATAAACCACCCAACTTCCATGCTAACATTTCCATCCTGGGCCTGTAGCAGTATGCTAATGAATTCAAATCCAAGCTAAAGGAACTAACCCAATTTTCTAAGATAATAAAATATGAGGCTGGATGAACACAGCAGGCCAAGCAGCATCTCAGGAGCACAAAAGCTGACGTTTCGGGCCTAGACCCTTCATCAGAGAGGGGGATGGGGAGAGGGAACTGGAATAAATAGGGAGAGAGGGGGAGGCGGACCGAAGATGGAGAGTAAAGAAGATAGGTGGAGAGAGTATAGGTGGGGAGGTAGGGAGGGGATAGGTCAGTCCAGGGAAGACGGACAGGTCAAGGAGGTGGGATGAGGTTAGTAGGTAGATGGGGGTGTGGCTTGGGGTGGGAGGAAGGGATGGGTGAGAGGAAGAACCGGTTAGGGAGGCAGAGACAGGTTGGACTGGTTTTGGGATGCAGTGGGTGGGGGGGAAGAGCTGGGCTGGTTGTGTGGTGCAGTGGGGGGAAGGGACGAACTGGGCTGGTTTAGGGATGCAGTAGGGGAAGGGGAGATTTTGAAACTGGTGAAGTCCACATTGATACCATTGGGCTGCAGGGTTCCCAGGCGGAATATGAGTTGCTGTTCCTGCAACCTTCGGGTGGCATCATTGTGGCAGTGCAGGAGGCCCATGATGGACATGTCATCTAAAGAATGGGAGGGGGAGTGGAAATGGTTTGCGACTGGGAGGTGCAGTTGTTTGTTGCGAACTGAGCGGAGGTGTTCTGCAAAGCGGTCCCCAAGCCTCCGCTTGGTTTCCCCAACGTAGAGGAAGCCGCACCGGGTACAGTGGATGCAGTATACCACATTGGCAGATGTGCAGGTGAACCTCTGCTTAATGTGGAATGTCATCTTGGGGCCTGCGATAGGGGTGAGGGAGGAGGTGTGGGGACAAGTGTAGCATTTCCTGCGGTTGCAGGGGAAGGTGCCGGGTGTGGTGGGGTTGGAGGGCAGTGTGGAGCAAACAAGGGAGTCACGGAGAGAGTGGTCTCTCCGGAAAGCAGACAGGGGTGGGGATGGAAAAATGTCTTGGGTGGTGGGGTCGGATTGTAAATGGCGGAAGTGTTGGAGGATGTGTCCACTTCGGCACTTACAGCCTCTCGGAACTGAATATTGAGTTCTGTAACTTCAGAGTATAACTTCTGTATCCTCCATTTTTCTTACATCCTGTACCCTCCCTTAGGCATGGCTATACCATCCATGACTTCATCACCTCAGGTGACCTCCCAGCAACAGCCTCCAACGTCATTGTTCCCCAACCCTGCAATGCCCGTTTCTATCTCCTTCTCAAAATCTACAAACCCGCCTGCCCTGGCCGACCTATTGTCTCCGCCTGCTCCTGCCCCACCGAACTCATCTCCACCTATCTGGACTCCATTTTCTCCCCCTTGGTCCAAGAACTCCCCACCTATGTCCATGACACCACCCATGCCCTCCACCTCCTCCAGAACTTCCAATTCCCTGGCCCCCAACACTTCATTTTCACCATGGATGTCCAGTCCCAATACACCTGCATTCCTCATGCAGACGGCCTCAAGGCCTTCTGCTTCTTCCTGTCCCACAGGCCCAACCAGTCCCCCACCACCGACACCCTCATCCGCCTCGCCGAACTCGTCCTCACCCTCAACAACTTCTCTTTCGATTCCTCCCACTTCCTACAGACAAAGGGGGTTGCCAAGGGTACCCGCACAGGCCCAAGCTATGCCTGCCTCTTTGTAGGTTACTTGGAGCAGTCCCTCTTCCGCACCTACACTGGCCCCAAACCCCACCTCTTCCTCAGTTACAGTGATGACTGTATCGGTGCCGCCTCTTGCTCCTGAGGAGCTCAAACAGTTCATCCACTTCACCAACACCTTCCACCCCAACCTCAAGTTCACTTGGGCTATCTCCAACACATCCCTCACCTTCCTGGACCTCTCTGTCTCCATCTCAGGCAACCAGCTAGAAACTGATGTCCACTTCAAGCCCACCGACTCCCACAGCTACCTAGAATACACCTCCTCCCACCCACCCCACTGCAAAAATTCCCAAATCCTTTGTCTCCACCGCATCTGCTCCCAGGATGGCGCATTCCACTCCCGCACATCCCAGATGTCCGCGTTCTTCAAGGACCGCAACATCCCCCCCACAGTAGTCGAGAACGCTCTTGACTGTGAGTCGCGCATTTCCCACAACATCCCTCACACCCCACCCCCGCAATAACCGCCCTAAGGGAATCCCCCTCGTTCTCACATACCACCCCACCAATGTCCAGATACCACGCATCATCCTCCGACACTTTCGCCATCTACAATCCGACGCCACTACCCACGACATTTTTCCATCCCCACCCTTGTCCGCCTTCCGGAGAGACCATTCTCTCAGTGACTCCCTCGTCCGCTCCACACTGCCCTCCAACCCCACCACACCCGGCACCTTCTCCTGCAACCGCAGGAAGTGCTACACTTGCCCCCACACCTCCTCCCTCACCCCCATCTGAGGCCCCAAGATGACTTTCCATATTAAACAGATGTTCACCTGCACATCTGCCAATGTAGTATACTGTATCCACTGTACCCGGTGCGGCTTCCTCTACATTGGGGTAACCAAGCGGAGGCTTGGGGACCGCTTTGCAGAACACCTCCTCTCAGTTCGCAATAAACAACTGCACCTCCCAGTTGCCAACCATTTTAACTCCTCCTCCCATTCCTTACACGACATGTCCATCATAGACCTCTTGCAGTGCCACAATGATACCACCCAAAGGTTGCAGGAACAGCAACTCATATTCCGCTTGGGAACCCTGCAGCCCAATGGTATCAAAGTGGACTTCACAAGTTTTAAAATCTCCCCCTCCCCCACTGCATCCCAAACCAGCCCAGCTCGTTCCCTCCCCCCCAATGCATCACAAAACCAGCCCAGCTCATCCCCGCCTCCCTAACCTGCTCTTCCTCTCACCTATCCCCTCCTCCCACCTCAAGCCGCACCTCCATTCTCACCTACCAACCTCATCCCGCCTCCTTGAACTGTCCGTCCTCCCCGGACTGACCTATCCCCTCTCCACCTCCCCACCTATACTCTCCTCTCCACCTATCTTCTCCTCTATCCATCTTCCGTCTGCCTCCCCCTCTCTGATGAAGGGTCTAGGCCCGAAACGTCAGCTTTTGTGCTCCTGAGATGCTGCTTGGCCTGCTGTGTTCATCCAGCTTCACACTTTGTTATCTTAGGCATGTTTAGTTGTCTTTGCTGTCAGCAGAGCAGATCCACTTTCTCTGAATATTTGCCCCTGTTTAACATCCCTATCATTCCTTAACAATCACAAACACTCCCTTTGCCTTTTGGCACCCTTTCCACCTCAGTGCTGGTCGCTGTATTATAGGAAAGATGTGGAGGCTTTGGAGAGGGTGCAAAGGAGGTTTACCAGCATCCTGCCTGGACTGGAGGGCTTGTCTTACGAGGAGAGGTTGACTGAGCTCGGACTTTTCTCTCTGGAGAGAAGGAGGAAGAGAGGTGACCTGATCGAGGTGTACAAGGTAATGAGAGGCATGGATAAAGTCGATAGGCAGAGGCTTTTCCCCAGTGCAGGATTGACTGCCACGAGGGGTCATAGTTTTAAGGTGCTAGGAGGGAGGTATAGAGCAGACGTCAGAGGGAGGTTCTTCACCCAGAGAGTTGTGAGCGCATGGAATAGTTTGCCAGTGGTAGTCGTGGAAGCAGAGTCATTAGTGACATTTAAGCGACTGCTGGACATGCACATGGACAGCAGTGAATTGACGGGAATGTAGGTTAGGTTATTTTATTTTTGGATTAGGATTATTCCATGGCACAACATCGTGGGCCAAAGGGCCTGTACTGTGCTGTAGTTTTCTATGTTCTATGTTCTCTTCACTCCTCCTTCCCTCCGCCTACAGGGCTAAAAAAAGACACCATATGGATACTTATGGTGTAGTCTTAGTGACCCTATCCCTGAGCCAGGAGGCCCAGGTTCAAATCCCATCTACTACAGAGGCATGTAATAATATGACTGACCAGACTGATGAAAGGTACCTTTTTAAAAAGCACCAAATTCCAAATTGTCATCTTCCAAAGAAGAGTTGGAAACATAAACAATGCTTCTCTCTCCACAATGATGCCAAACCTGCTAAGTGTTGCCAGCATTTTTTGGAAGTCATTCCCGCTCATCCCCCCTACTGCCCCTAACCCCAACCCCCACTGCCTCCCTCATCACTATACCTCCCCATACTCCCAACTCCCTCATTCTATCTAATCTCCCTCCCCCAGCTTCAGCCCTCCTCTCCAAATCCCTCATTTTACCCCCAACCCAATATCCCATCCCCCAACTATCTCACTCTACACCCGCCCTCCCAACCACTGCCTCATCCTTCCTCCGTCCCAACTCCTTCACTCCTCCCCCACCCTTAGTGCCCAAGCTCCCCAGTCTAACCCCTCCATTATTTCCCGAACTCCTTCCCTCTACCTCCTCCTCCTCAAGTTCCTCACTCTACTCCTAACCCTGCTCCACTCCCACTCCCAGTTACCTCCCAATTTCACTCCACCCTCTCCCCTCGCCCCCAATCCCTCATTCTTCCCCCTCCTTGTTCAGTCAGGCCCTGACCCTGGGGGTGGATTTGAGGGATGTTTGAACTTAAAGGTGGGCGCGACCCCGTGATCAGGCTTCAGATCCACTGAGCGCGCACACAGTGGGGAAAGGGAGAGCTGTCAGCCCAACGCGCGCACACGGTGGGGAAAGGGAGAGCTGTCAGCCCAATGCGCGCACACGGTGGGGAAAGGGAAAGCTGTCAGCCCAACGCGCGCACACAGTGGGGAAAGGGAGAGCTGTCAGCCCAACGCGCGCACACAGTGGGGAAAGGGAGAGCTGTCAGCCCAACGCGCGCGCACAGTGGGGAAAGGGAGAGCTGTCAGCCCAACGCGCGCACACAGTGGGGAAAGGGAGAGCTGTCAGCCCAACGCGCGCACACAGTGGGGAAAGGGAGAGCTGTCAGCCCAACGCGCGCACACGGTGGGGAAAGGGAGAGCTGTCAGCCCAACGCGCGCACACGGTGGGGAAAGGGAGAGCTGTCAGCCCAACGCGCGCACACAGTGGGGAAAGGGAGAGCTGTCAGCCCAACGCGCGCACACGGTGGGGAAAGGGAGAGCTGTCAGCCCAACGCGCGCACACGGTGGGGAAAGGGAGAGCTGTCAGCCCAATGCGCGCACACGTGAGCGAATGAGCGCTATTAGCCCAACGCGCGCACACGGTGGAGGAAATAGAGCTGTCAGCCCATTGCGCACACACGCGAAGGTTGGGGAACCGTCAGTTCAAGGCGCTCGCACGTAGGGGTTGTCAGCTAATTGCGCGCACACAGGAGTAGGTTTGGTAAGTGGGTGCCGTCAGCCGAATGCGCGCGCACGCGCGGAAAATGGGGGCGGTGACCGTTAAACTGTCGGTTCGGCTCCTCACGCGGCCGGCGTATGCTTTGCGATGGCTGTCAATCATCCTGTCTGCCCAGCGTCGGTTGGGCTTTCTCCGCACCAGGTGGGTGGGACAGTGGTGGACGGTGTTTGGGCTAAGGGAATGTGCCGACCCACAGTTGGTGGGACGGCCGTCAATCAAGGTGACATCGCAGTGCCGATTGGGCATCGCTGGCCGCAGGCGTTGCCAGGGCGGGAAAAGCGTCGGCTCGCAGTTGGCGGAATGGCTGTCAATTATCGTACCTGCGAGGTGCCGATTCGGCGCAGCGTGTCTGGGCGTAGCCCGTCCGGCCAGAGCGCTCGCTGCGGATTGGGGGAGGTAGCTGTCAATCATCGGACAGGTCCCAGAGGCGAGTGCACTCTTTAAACCGGCAGCAGCCGTTTCCCGGTCACTTGTTCACTCACTCAGAGGTTTGTCAGGCGGTGGATCCATCCAGCTTCTTTTCACAGCCATGACATCCCGGAGGTAAGACACTCCACTGCTTAAATAACTGTCTGTTACTCGCTGCTAAACGCACGTAGGCTTCTCTGATAGTTTTTTTCCCTGTAAAGTTCTTGTTGGTAGCCGTCTCTAAATCCATGGCACTGGAATAGGTGGCAGTTCTCGTACAGTTCAATCTTGCAGGCCCTTGAATTAATGAAGATGGAGGAAAAAAAAGACTTGATGAACATGATGTGCATAGGTTTTAAATATAACTGTCTTCTGCGTATTTTGTTTGCTTCAGAATTCCTGTTAAGTCCAGTTGTGCTTACCTCTTGAAGTTTTTGATATAGGATGTTAATAGAACTTCACTGTTCACAGATTTTTTTTTAATACAACAAAAGTTTGAAAATCATCAACTTGGTAATAAATTTTCTTATCTTTTCTGTTAGGGACATACGACAAAGTATTTGAATAATTGTTAAAAATGCATTTTGCAATTGAAAGCATTAAGTATGGATATTTAATTGAGGAAGCACCATTGATAATTACAGAAAAATAGTAATTGTAAAGGCATTTAAATGTTTGGTTGTTTTCTAAGTTAAGTACTAATTCAAAATGGACTTTATTGTTCTTAAAGTTTGCATGACTAAATGTTTCTCCTCTTATGGATTTAATCAAATTTATGTATTTATAAACATTTTGGGAACATTCTTTGGCTAGATTTCTCCATTGTAATAGATAAGGATTCTTTACTTTTTATTTGATTGCATTGAATTTATCTTGTCATGCAGAGAACTGAGCAGGCTTGATGATTCACCTACAGTACTTTATAAAATCATCATTATTTTTTGTTTTTATTGTAAACATAAAGATAATGCAAAATAACCATGTTGAAATAAAAGACTCATTAGATGAAATCAAATCATTGGCACAAAGAACATATACATTGGGAGCAACAAATACTCTAGATGGTAGTAGCATGTTGTAAATTTTAACAAGTTAATGCTTGTATTCCTGGTTTCATTATATTGTACCTCATTTTTTAAATACTTTTTTTTCAATTCCTTTTATAAATGATTTTATAAATCACTTTGTGTGGAAA
This sequence comes from Stegostoma tigrinum, assembly GCF_030684315.1. Classification (NCBI taxonomy): domain Eukaryota; kingdom Metazoa; phylum Chordata; class Chondrichthyes; order Orectolobiformes; family Stegostomatidae; genus Stegostoma; species Stegostoma tigrinum. The sequence continues at coordinate 18,754,349 of NC_081381.1, forward strand.
TAGAAATATACATGAAGATGTAATTTTTTAAATCTGGGTTTTACAGTTGTTATTTGTGACCTTGTCAAATTGTGAGTATTTGAATCACAATGCATTGAATAAGAGTTTTCAGCAAATGTATAATTGTGAATACTTAATGTAAAATGTACTAATATAAGTTGTCATGTTAGCAAGTATTTCAGATTAAATTGCTTTATTCAAGAAACAACTGACCTACTTGCAAGGGCTTGGGTGTTCATGACTTTTTTCCTAAGTGACTGTAATGATAGTAAACATGTCTCCACAATATGTTCGAGCACTTTGGTTCCTGATGCCAGGCTAAGCCATATCTCCTTTTTTATTTTGTCCTCTTTGGAAACAATTTCAATGTTTGATGAAAATTTCTTTGTGTCAGATTTTAAATGAAGGTGATTAAATGAATCCCACCTTCTTCTGCTATAGAATCCCTACAGTGTGGAAACAGGCCATTCAGCCCAACCAGTTCGCACCCTACCCTGATTTCCCATGTCTAACCCACCTACCTAAACATCCATGGGCACAATGGGAAATTTAGTGTAGCCAGTCCACCTATCCTGCACATCTTTGGACTGTGGAAAGAAATCCTGAGCACCCGGGGAAACCCACAAAGACATGGGAAGAATGTGCAAACTCTGCACAGTCACCTGAGGCTGGAATCGAACCTGGGTCTGTGGCGCTGTGAGGCAGTAGTGCTAGCCACAGCAGCTCCTACTGTTTGTGAGGTAGTGAAGTTAGCAGTCTGATCATAGGACAATATTTCCACTTATCTTACTAGACCATGCAACCCCTACCTCGGTATCTTGGAGGAGCCCAGGATTTACTGCTTGTACCTCACTGTGGAAATCAGTAACGCAATTACACTGTCTGCTGTGGTTTGACTTGGACTTGGACAATTCTTCACTCAACTGTGATGTTCCCAGTGACATCAAGCTTCTGTGTTAATTTTAAGGTCATCCCTAGGCACATCTATTGGATAAGAATCTGCTGTTGTTAACTGCATAAAGCAAGTCACTGGCATGTTTGTTGGGGAAATACCTTGATGTACTTTTCCAATGAAAAAGTCAACTGCATAGGGTTCAGACTTTTTATTGACAGGTTTACCAGCTGCCACACACTGACCAGAATGCATTTATAAACGGAAAGGGAACATATTTGTGTTTTTTGACCACAGAACTAGAATACTACGGGGATTAATGATTACTGAGGGACCATCTATGATGGTTTCATTGTGCAGCAATCCACATCTCTGCGTTACTTGAAAATCCTGAGTGGGGTGGGGGTGATAAACTAATGGCTCTTGGTAGACAGAATAGTGTCCTTATTTGAAAGCACTACATGGCAGCAGTATGTACCACTTTTACAATCAGTGGACTTTGTGGACTTCAGATCCCTCCAAGCAAACAAACAAGTTTCATCAGCTACTCTAACAGTTATTTTGTAAGCTTTTCCTCATTACTATTGACTGTTTGCCTGAACCTTGCTATATAAATGCAAGTTTTAACTTCTTTTTTGAAGACCATTCAAGTAAATATCAGAGTTGAATTTTTATTTTTATTTTTAATGAACCTGACCAAGCATGTTATGACAAATCTCTGGAGCAGAAGGGACTTGAACCTGGGTCCTCTGGTAGAGATCGGGATGCTACCACTGCACCATAAGTGCTCTAGTGTTGACGTTTAGGTCATGGTCCTGTAGCAGAATCTGGGTAGATGGAGTTAAAATTACATCTATTTTCATTCCTGAATATTTTCTGCGGCCTATTGCCTTTAGCCTGTGCAGGAGTGAAGGACATATACCAGAAATTTACAAGTGTGTGTTTTTTGAATTAAGTATGCAAATCAGGTGTTGACATCATTGAGACTTGACTGTTGTTTTAGCTAGAGATGTATGTGTAATTGCTTGTGACTCTCTAGCCAGGCAACCTACCCCATGTTTAGGTGGTACATTTCTCTCTGTCCCCGTGCATCTCTAGTTTGATAGCTTTCATGAAGGAAACCCATATTGGAACTTGTTTTGTTCTTAACTGGAATCCAATTACTAAAACAAAAGGCTGTTTTCATAAATTAATTGAAGGGTATGTATCCTATTAAATCCTTGCACACTCAAATGACTAAATACAAGGCACTAACAAGGTTCAAATTCATTGAAGAATCTATTGCATTACTCACATAGCTCCACAGTAAAACTTTATAAATAACTCCTGGGCACTTGCTACATGCTATCAGATTATACACGGCTCCCCTTGAGTTTGAATGGAGTTGGGGTGTGTACTGTAATTGAGTCTGGATGTGGAAAACATGGCATGGAAGACACTTTCAGTACCAGTTGTCCCAATGCAAGTATGCTATTGGGCGATAAGTGGTGGAGGTAAGTAGTCTTTGGGGTGAACAATTTGGAATCTCCTCGCCAGGTTGTTCAAGACTAAATTTACAAAACACTTACTTGACCATGAGAAAATTGGAGTGCAAGGAAAGTGACCAGTTAAATAGGTGGAAAGCTATGGCATTTATGATGGCTTTGGGCTTCCCAGTGTTTCACTAAAGGGAAAAAAAAGTTGACTGTCAGGATTGGATGTCAGTCAGGTAGTCTGATACCACTGAGGTGGAGGATGGGTCAAGAGAGGTACTAGTGAGAAGTGTCTTGATTTTGTCAGTGTACGCGTGGAATTGACCCTGTGTCCAGGATATTAATATTTTATGCAGTGGTCGCAAGGTCAGAAAGAATTGCATGATGTTGGTGTAGATGTTCTGACTTCCTTCTTAAATATTGTGGATGGCAGCCAAGTGGCTGTTGCCATCCTATTGAAAACAGTAGCACACCAGGTCAATCAAAAACCTGATAGCTAAATAGTAGACGTTTGTGCGAAGGTAGAATGGGCTCTAGGAACCTGACACACACAGACTAAGTTTAAAAATAGTATTGACTGAGTCTGATTGTGTAATTGAGGGAACTACAATCTAGTAACAAAGATTGAGGTGATAGCAAGATACAGCACACATCCATTTTGGATTGTGCATTTGCGTAAGGAAATGCAAATACAAAGATTTTTTTGAAAATAAAATTGGGCTATTTTAGTTGAAAGATTATAGCACATCATAGAAGTACTTAAGTTATTCCTTTATACTTTTTTTTACCAGTGATTGGATCTAAAATGAGACACATGACACACAAAATTAAGTATACTACTCATGCAGAGAGAAAGCATCAGCATGGACTGTTGGTCTATTTCCATATTAGAATTTCTGCAATTCAGCAAATAGCAAAAGGCATAGCCAAAAATCTAGTCCATTAGTGGAATTAATACTTCCCTATTTACCTTGTCAAAATCCCTCAACATTTGGAACAACCTTTTTTATCAGTCTTCTAATCCTTCTTGTTCCAGTAAATTTGCTGGCTGAAATAGCCAGGAACAGATGTTTACATATCCCAAGACTGAAATTGTTTTTCAGGGCAGAATTAAACTTTGTGCAGGACCCAAAATCAATTGTAATAACTGAATTCTGCAGAACTTTAAGGATAATGGCTTTTGGTAATTTTGGGATGTTATTCACTTCTTCCTTTTTAATGTGTTCAGAGGGGGACTAGAATAATTTTGTGCACGGAGGAACCAGGTAGTCCTAAAAGACTAACTTTAACTATTGAAAGGATACTAAATGATACTGTATCAGAAATGTTACTGAATGCTGTATTGGTTTGTGTTTGCTTGAGATAGTACATGAACAAATGTAAAGATTTAACTTTCAATAGTGAGGGAAAATCAAAGGCATGAAACTAATTCCAAGCCAGTCTCCAGCACACTGTAATACCATTGGTAGGGTTCAGGAATTAGAAATGGTGTTTTCTAGTTCCTTCCTTCCTTAAATCATTTGGGAAATTGCATACCTAAAAAATTCTGTCACTACTTCAGTTTGCCTTACAAGGTATTATGATTTTTCCTTTTTACTTTTTCAGGACTTGTAGTAATTCTTCAGGTGAAATAATGAATAAAGTAGATCATGAAACAAGTCTCATTCTTTTTAAAACGAAAAATTTTTTGACTTGCCAGAAAGTGTTTGTTGTAAAGTCTATATGACAGATTATTTGTAAAAACGAAAATATGCGGAATTGGAGGATGTGGTTAAGGAAAAAGGAGTCGGAACAATAGTGATACCTGTGTATTACACTTGACAAGTCATGACTAGTGGTGGCCGGTACGGACGTCTTTGTTTCTACTTGATCATTTGATCTTGACAGAATTTAAAGGCCCATAGAAGCCCAACAGTGTGGAAACAGGCGTTTCGGCCCAACAAGTCCACTCTGAGCCTTGGACATCCACCCAAACCCATCCCCCAAAGTTACACATTCCTGAACACTACAGGCAATTTGTGATGGCCAATCCACCTAGCTTTCACATCTTTGGACTACGGAAGGAAACCAGAGCACCTGGAGAAAACCCACACAGACATGGGGAGAATGTGCAGACTGCACATAGACAGTCACCCGATGGTGGAATTGAACCTAGGTTCCTGGTGCTGTGCGGCAACAGTGCTAATTGTTCACTGTTTGCTGAGAATACCCAGGTGGCACAATACTACAGTTGGAAAAAGGATGTTGCAAAGTAACATTAGAGAAAATGGGAACTGCAGATGCTGGAGAATCCAAGATAACAAAGTGTGGGGCTGGATGAACACAGCAGGCCAAGCAGCATCTCAGGAGCACAAAAGCTGACGTTTCGGGCTTAGACCCTTCAACAGAAAAAGGGGGATGGGGAGAGGGTTCTGAAATAAATAGGGAGATTTATTTATTTCAGAACCCTCTCCCCATCCCCCTTTTTCTGTTGAAGGGTCTAGGCCCGAAACGTCAGCTTTTGTGCTCTTGAGATGCTGCTTGGCCTGCTGTGTTCATCCAGCCCCACACTTTGCAAGATAACACAGTAACATTAGTTGATTTAAAATGAGTGGCCAAATCTGTGGTCCAAGATGGACAAGTGAGGTTTGTACTGTGGGCCAAAGAAACCTTAATGGTCAAAAAGCTAGGAATTATGGAGCACCTGAGAAATTTTAACAGTCCGTGTGCTTCAACTAATAAATAGTTGCAAAACAAAAACTCTTTCCCTCCAAGGTGATGGAAGTTATGCCATCAGCATTGGGAAGAATAGACAGGCCTTAGTAATGGTGTATCATAGATTCAGCAGTGATATTGAAGGGTTAAGTTAGAAGGATAAATTGAATAGACTCGGCTGGAATCCCCTTTGATTTATAGAAGATTTAAAGGGTGATCTAGTTGATGTGCTTTAAGATAATTTAAAGGATTGATGGGTTAGATGCAACAAAACTATTTCCTCTAGTGATATAATCCAGACTAAGATGGTAAATTAGGCTTCCTCAAGGGCACTGTCAAGAAGAACGTCTTTACCTAAGGGGTAATCCAAAAAGCTGTTAAGGCTGTATCAGTTGAAAACTGAAATTAATGTTAGTTTTGCTAAGTAGGAATGTAATGGGATACGGAACCAAAGTATATAAATGGATTTTGTACAAATCAGCCATGATCTAAGTGAATGTTGAAACAGTCTCAAAAGATTGATTAGCCATTATGTTTTGCGTATACGGTGTTGATTTTTAGTATGTCCGTGTTTGAAATGGGAATAATTTGATCTCCCCACCTCCACCCCCTGCCAACCCAACTATTATCCTACAGGCTTTACAATTATTATTTTTAAAATTTTAATATTTTGATGAAACTTCTTCTGTAAAAGCACAGACTGTATAGACAACATATACTAAGTATCATGTTATTGGAATCATTAATATTCTGTGGAATTTAAATTACAGAAATCTCAATTTTATAATTTACAACAGTGATTCATTGGCTTTATTATAACAAGTGGCAACAAGGAGAGAACTGTCAATTATTTCATACTGTAAAGTGGAGTGACTGCTTCTTTAAATAACACACTGTATGGAGCAACTGGCTACTGCTATAAAAGGTAGAATGGAACAAAACGAATGGCCGAATCAGGTTTGAGAGGAGTGAGGTAGTGCTGATGGGGTGGAGAGGGGAGATGTTGGGAAGAGGGTTCGGAGGGAGTGAGAGAGATAGGGGTTGAGTGTGCCGGTTGCAGGGCGTAGCACTGAGCAGGTATCTCATGATGCAGCAGTAACAGCTGTTCCAGGAACGCTGTACGTCTCTGAGGTATCAGTAATCTTGGGTGGCAGGAGAAGTTGGATGAACACAGCAGGCCAAGCAGCATCTTAGGAGCACAAAAGCTGATCGTTCGGGCCTAGACCCTTCATCGGAAAAAAGATTTTTTTTTCATCTTCTGATGAAAAAATATTTTTTGATGAATAGTCTAGGCTCGAAACGTCAACTTTTGTGCTCCTAAGATGCTGCTTGGCCTACTGAGTTTGCCCAGCTCCACACTTAGATTTCTCTGTACCTCAGAATTAGGCAACAAAGTGTTTTTGTGCATCAGATACTAAGAGCTAAGATACATGTATAGGGAGAGAGGGGGAATCAGACTGAAGATGGATAGAGGAGAAGATAGGTGGAGAGGAGAGTATGGATGGGGAGGTCCCCTCTCTCCCTATTTATTTCAGAATCCTCTCCCCATTCCCCCTCTTTCTGATGAAGGGTCTAAGCCCAAAACGTCAGCTTTTGTGCTCTTGAGATGCTGCTTGGCCTGCTGCGTTCATCCAGCTTCACACTTTGTTATCTTGGATTCTCCAGCATCTGCAGTTCCCATTATCTCCTGGCATGAGAAGTTGTTGTATTGGACTTCGCATTAACTCAGTTTCTGTCACCATAGACACTACAAGGTCTGCTGAGGCCCTTTTTTTTTTGTTATAATTTGTGGTTAATGTTTTCTTATGGTCTAATTTTAATTCTGAGTTGGCAAACTGTTTTCAGACTCTATTTTTGTATAGATGTATCCAATTTAGTTTATAATCACATTCTATGAAAACAAACTAAATTCTTGCAACTTAAGTACAAAGGTTGACCCTGTTGGTATGTTAGAAAAAGTTTTCTAAACCTACTTTATGATGTCTGTGTCTTTTCCAATTTTTCTGGTGTAGCTATAGCTGAGGGAAGAGCTTCATTGATGCTTGTTTGGAATGACTCCCTAGAGCTTCCTGAAAGCAGCTTTAATGTGGGATTAATGTCAAAATCAATCAATGCAACAAAGTTTTTAAAAAAAAAAAAATCTGATCATAAACCTAAATTAGTTCACCCTGTGGTATAATGTTAACCATACAGTATGTTAATGCATTTAGTAAAATACATTTGTTTCTTTGTTTCCTTTTGTAATTCACTTTGATGTAGTTCAATAAAATTGCTCAAATGTATTAATACCTTTAGTTGTTATTTCCTCAGTTTAATAATATGCTTCAGTATTTATTCCTGCTGTTACAGAATCCTTAAGCTGAGGCTAAAATAGTGACTGCAGTATATTTGGGGAGGTTTGGAAACTGATGTGGGAAATGGAGTTCTGGATAGGTAAGATGACTGGTTTCCTGGACAGAAGTAATGGGAACTGCAGATGCTGGAGAATCCAAGATAACAAAGTGTGATGCTGGATGAACACAGCAGGCCAAGCAGCATCTTAGGAGCACAAAAGCTGACGTTTCGGGCCTAGATCCTTCATCAGAGAGCTGATGAGTCTAGGCCCAAAACGTCAGCTTTTGTGCTCCTGAGATGTTGCTTGGTCTGCTGTGATCATCCAGCTTCACACTTTGTTATCTTGGTTCCTGGACACCCTGCACAAATTAACTGCAGACTTAGCCAGACTATCAGTGTAATTGACAATGTGGGTTTGTTGAGTAGGGCTGTAGCTAAGGAGGCAAAAGGGATATTTATAGTCTTCTTCATATGTTTGGGGGTGTGGAGGGGTTTGTGTGTGTGTGTGCTGGTGGTGTTGGGAGAATGAAAGTTGAAGGAGATTAGGGAGGAAGATCAGGAAGTGCGATGTTTGTGTATAGGGAACCAGGTAAGTTTGTGGGGTTTGGAGTAAATCCACGATGTATCCATTCTTTCTCTACTAGGTTTCCTGAGGCTTGAGAAACTCATCCAAAATTGCTTTTGAAGAAAAGTACGTTCCTCCATTTTCACATCCCCTAAGTGCTTTTGGTAACTGATTTCTGACTGTGAGTAGATTGATCACCCCTGAGATGAAGATAATTAATTAACTTCGCTATCAGAAATGTTAAAGAATTTAGTGCTTTTAACTTCCTGGTTTGCTGTGATGTGAGTACTTCAATGTGACTGGCTGCTTACCTTGCTGCTGTACATCTGAGCCTGTCTAAATCTACCAAAACGAATGAGAGCCAGTGCCTTGGAATCTGCAGATCTTGATGGTTAACTTTCTTCAAGATCAGCATCAATGAAGTGCTAAATTTCATAATCTAGGCCATGATTTAATTGTCTCCAACATAATGCATTTTGAAGCATTAATTTGATCATTTCAGATTTGTTTCTTTGCCATCTTACTACTGACAAAAGCAGTGTACTATGCTACCTCAAATTAAAGCAGGGGTGACTGCACTTGTTAAATTCCTTGCAAATACACTGCTGTCTTGACCGCATGCAAATCAAAACCGCTGTATCATTACAATTGTAACAGCACACAGCAACCCAAGATGCATCTGTTTAAAGACAATTAAATAAAGTGGCAATTGTCTCCTTTAAATCATTGAAAGGAAATTTATTGATAATTTGTAATCATTTTGAGATAAATCCAATGTCCTGTTACAGTAATCTTCATTCTAAAGTTGATCTAATATTACTTGTGCTATAATTATTACTTTGCAGTCTAAAATTTTGAAAAATATAGTTTCTACTTTAGGTACAAGAAACTTCATCTCGGAATCAAACAGCAATACTTATTGAAATATAGTATATCTGTTATATCATTAGCTCCCTGTGTTTCTTTCTTCCCCCCCCCCCCCCCCCCCCCCCCCCCCCCCCAACTTCAGATAGAAAATGATCTCTTCCTTACTTGCTATTTCACACTGTGCTGCTCCACAATGAGCAGTTGGCCCAGAAAAGGAAACTGGCACAATGTTTCCCAGACAGGCACTTGGAGGTGCAGGTGGACAGGCTGATTGAAAGAAGAGCAGTGTAATTTCCTCCAAATTACCAAAGGAAACCATGCCACCAGATACAGCCATCATGGACAAAAACAGCTGCCTGGGCTAGTATGGTGTCCCAGGTTAAAAAACACACAGCAATGCCAAAAGAAGGTTAATGACCTTTACCCTCCCAAAGATAAGTGCCACCGTTTGTGGCTATTTCATGTCACATTCCCAGGCTCACCATTGCTCCCTCTAACCCTACCACTATACACTGAGACTTGTGCATTTCTCACTGTTGTATGCAGCATGTCTAATCAATGGGTCTCACCCACATCATCCTCCCAGAATACTAACCCTATCTGACTTCTGCAGACACCTCGCCACCTTTCCTGCCCTTATGTCACTACTAACACCACCTCTATTGCACTCCATCCTTCCTTCTGTAATTGCATAACATAATCTCATAACCAGGCTGAGAGGGTGAAGACTGGCAGATATTAAACTCCGTGCCAGGAGAAAATGCTAGGCATGCAAACAGCATGACTGCTTATGAGGATAGAAACAAATTTGATCCCTGTGTCTGAATAAAGAACTGGTTGTCAAAGGTGAAGCCGTTCGAGGGATGAAGCAGATGAGCTGTAGGACGGCATCTGGAATTTGGCAGTTGTTGGTATTGATTGCTGATGCTGGTGTAGAGTGCCAAAACATGCATTGTGACAAGGAATGCTCCTGGTTTGACTGGTCCATGGGTGCTGAGTTTCTGTAAGAAATCTGTGGTGTCACAACAGAAGCTGAGGGTTCCTTGTACAATGGGTTTCAAGATACCCTTGATGTAACTGGAGAGGTTCTGTCACAAGGTCCCATTCCTTATACGATGGGACATCCTGGTGTGTTGGCTTTCTGTATCTTCGGAAGGCAGTAGAAGTCTTCTACGTGAGAAGTATGCGGGATGAGAGTGCATAGGTTACTCTGAAGGCCTGGATCAACGGTTTGATCAGTCTGTTCAGTTGCCTGGTGTGTTTTTTGGTCGGATCTGCAGGTAGTTGTCTGTCGTGTTCTGACAACTGAACTGTAGGTATGCTTCTTTCCAGTAGCCTGTTCTATTCTGTATAACAGTGGCCTCCTCCTTTTATCTGCATGTGACTCTTATAATGTTGTTCCGGTCATTTGGTCTGTCTCTAACACCACCTTTTTTTTTGTAATTATCTCTCTGCATCAATCAATTGGATTATAGGTCATCCCATCACTTGTTAATCAGCTGTTGACACTTTGATACTTCTAATCACCTGCATCAACTTATTATTCAACACTCTGCTCACACCATTTTATATGATCTTTTTGATCTCCCTGCCCATAAATATTGTGTTCTGTGTGCTTCTCTCACTTCACCTGATGAAGAGGCTATGCCCTGAAAGCTCATGATTTCAAATAAACCTGTCTGACTGTAATCTGGTGTTGTGATTTCTGTTTAAGTATTGCAGCATAGATTTCATAAAATAAAATGACTACCAGTTTTCCTACTCTTACTCTTGACTAAATAAAAAGGAAATGTGCTGGCACAAAAGTAAATTAGTTTTGCTGAAATTGAAAGTCACCCACCTTTTTCCTTTTATCTATTTCTCTGATTTTTGTGGACTTGAAAGGGTCTAGTGCTTAGGCTTGAGGAAATAGAGGAAGGAAACTGAATGTTCAACAAAATCAGTTACATAGAATAAAATTATCAAATATTTACTGAAACTGGCCACGTTTGAGCATTTTCTTTTAAGAACAAAGCTATCCAGACTTGACTGTTTAATGGTTTTTAAAGTGTCAATTATTTTTGTTCGCTTACTGACTTCAATATAATAATACTTATGCATCAGCCTATGTCATTAAGTGGTTTCAAGATTCTTTTGCTGGAGTTCAAGAATATAAATTGCACTGTTGGAGGTATAACTATTGAAGATAACTGGACCTGTGGTCCAACAGAAGTATTATCTATTTTCTCCTGATAACTTTTTTAAAAAAAAGTTTATTCCCAGGTCATGCTCAGGAATTTACAGTTCCAAACAAAAAGCAGTATGTACTTTCAGTAAGCAATCTGGCGCAGCCCAAAGTGAAATCTGTTTGAGGATTGTTTTCAGCAGCAATGAAATTGATGGGAATGTCTAATATTCCCATCACCTGGAAAAATAAACTGGTTAACCTGCTATTTCAAGTCAAAAGCTTTTCCGTTTTCCACAGAATTAGAAATGTCTCTCTTCCCTATTCAATATAGGGCACAGATACAACAAAACATGCAGATTGATTTTAGTTTCATTGAAATTTTGAGGATGAATGAAATATGCTGGTTTGTACTTTTCAAAGCCTGATACACCACTGTCCTTACTAATAAAAAATTGTAATGAAGCTTTGAAAGGGGAAACAAAAGCAAATTGGAATATGAACAGAAGATGTGTGTCTGCTGGAGAATTCAGTCAGTTACTTTTTGCCTGCACCCACATTCTGGCCTTTTATACACTATTCAGAAAGGTTTAATAACAAATTAGTTATTAGTTTAAAAGGGATTCTTTTTGGAAAATTGACAATGAATAAAAAGTAAATCATATTTATACAATTGTCTTTCATGACCTTAGGAGGTCCCAATACACTTTACTACAACCAGTGAAATTCTTTTTGAAGTTTAGTCACTGTTCCACACACAATGCAGTTAGAAGGATATTTATAATGTTTTTCACACAATAAACCTCTTGACACTAGAATATTTTTCTAACTACACAATACAGTTTGTTAACATTTAACAGAAACATTGTTTTAATAATTTTTTTGCAACCAAATTAGTTATCTGATTTCCTCCTGTTCCTGAAACCATACGTTGCAGTGATCTAATACTGTTGAAGTTTGTCTAACTTTTGCAACGTATCTTTTTAAGAGTTTTTTTCCATGTGTGATTTGTATCCACCTGAGGATGGTACACACTATTGCATTTCACAATTCTTATTCCCTTTCTTCTACCTCCCCATCGCAACTACCCCCTCTCAAAATTCCTCCTTTTTCCGGAAAATGTTTTTGTTTGCTCTGCTTAATTTGCTTCTTTTCACACTTCTCAAACTTCAAGCACTTATTGCAGACTTGATTACGTTAGAGCACAGTAGTTTCCAGGCACTCCCGCATGCAGCAGCCTTGACATATTTCCAGTACTGCTGTCCTTTTAAAGAGTTGCAATTAATTACCATCAATTGGTATGCTTGTATAACTTTCAAGTGTGGAAGAGACCCTAATCACCTAGCAACTACTAACCAAACAACCAGCTCTTTGTAATGAACCAAGAACCAATTTCTGTAGGGTGGAGAACAATTGCTCTGAAACTCTGAATTGGCACTCCATTTCCTCAGCTATACTTCCTTGTTGGATTAACACACTCCTGCGTGGTGAAATGACAAGAGTCACATTCAAATTGGACATCAGTGGAGTGGTAGCCCTTGCAACTCATGAAAGGCATCTGTGGTAGGAGGGCCAGATCTGGTTATGTTCCATGCAGGTTTTCTTTTATATAGCGAATTTTGCCAATCCAAAGCACTGCAGGTTTCGTGCAGATACCATTCTGTTGTAAGGGAAACTTTCTACAGACATTTGGCCTTATGAATAAGGTACTCAATGTTTAGTAGTGACTGACAAAGTAGTCGCCTTTATTAAATGTGACCGAGTTGACCATGTTTGTTGTGAAATGGGATTGAAGATCCTCCAAGGTGTGGATCACTTAGAAGTTTATCAAGCATATCTTTTGAAGGAATTCCATTAATACTATAAAATTTTGTCGTTGCTGCTGTTCATCTACTATTTGGTGCATACTGCTGCCATTGTGCAGTGGTGGAGGGAAAGATTGTTTTGGGTGACAGGTTACTTTATCCTGGATGACATTTGAGCTGCAGTGATGCATACAAGTGGAGATTATTCCACACTACTGACTTTTGTGCCTTGTGGTTGGAGGCTTTAGGTGTTCAAAAGATGAATTACTTACTGTAGAATTCCTAGTCTCAGAATCTTGTCACTGTATTTACATAGCTGCAGTTCAGATTCTGATTGAGCATTTGGAGTGTTGATGTTGGAACTTCACTGAAAGTGATACCATTGAATGTCCAGGGAAGATTCTCTTGTATCAGAGATGACCATTGGCTAGTACTTGGACTATTGTATGACTATTATTTGGTAGAACCAAACGTGGTGAGTTTCAAAGGGAGCTTTTTGATTAGAAGACATGAAGGTGAACTGGTCTCATGACCCAATTTCATTAGCTGTAATTAAATCTGAAATGTCTTGGTGCACAGAAATCAAGCAACAGCAGAGCACAAATGCAATTAAACTACAAAATTAGGACAGATGCCCATTGTTTTCTGATGCGTCTTTCCTTTTTTGATTTTTGTCTCGTCAGTAGGCATACATGGGGTGCATATCGTAGGAAAGTTTGTCCTTCAATCTTGTTTTGATAGTATGGCTGGAAAGGAATATACTTTAAAAGAAAGGAAATGGGTTATAATTCATATTGAATTGTGTTATGGCTGACTGCCAGTTCCTTGCAGTTTTCTTACTGTTATCATCCCTTGCAGTGTTTCCTAGTTTTATCATGGGAAGTCAGCAGGAACATATTTAGAAAGCCAGCCTATTTAAACCATTTATTGCTAACTACATGCTAGAGCAGTTTGTAATGTCAAACAACATGAAATTTCAGGTGGAAACTATATTGTTGAATAGAACCTTTTATTCTAACAGGTCTCCAAATGTGCCATTGTAATGCTACTGCCACCTAGAGAACTTTCCTAAATATATCCTATATTACCTGGTCAGTTTTAATTCTGCATTCAGTAGATTACGTCTTTATAATATTTCAAAAAATTCAATGAGTACAAAACATTTAAATTGTCTCCTTCAATTTTGGCTTGTATCTGTGATAACAGTACAAGTTTTAAATCTTGAAGTCTGGTTTGTTTGCAAACAGAATATTGAATTAAGATGGTAGCTTTCCTCCCTTCTGCATCAGAAAAGTATTACATGACAGAACTTGGGATTTGAGCAGAAAATCTAAATTAACACTTCTATGCAGTAATAAATATTTCACAATTGTTTTGTTTGTGAAATCTGCATCAGTGTCTTTTGCTGCCAATCTGAAATTTGAGAATTGTTTGTACTACCTGTCAAATGGGACATTTTAAACATTCTCCATTTTAGGTGCAAATAAAGATCTCATACAAAAGTGAAGATTGACTTGTTTTTCATGTTTTCTGTAGGCTGGATTTAATATAGAAGCCCAGTGTTTGTCAAATAAGATACATGAAGAAACCAAACATCAGTGTTTTGTCTGACAGATCTAAATTGTCTAAAGTTACTAGACAATTGGGTGACATTTTACAACACGGAAATATTTTTATTTATGTATGCCCAGCAATTCTCATGCCCACCACGACATCTAACAGTCACAGCAAAACACCCTCGCTAATGAGCTATTTAAAGGGCAGAGGAATGCTGTTCAGTATTGATAAGTAAGACATTCCACTTCCAGGACCACAGTTTAGATCACATTTAGACAGATGCATTTAATATTTTCACATTTGTTTTGTGCTGAAATGAAGCTGGGATGCTATCAACCTCCTTTTTTTGTCAAAAAGCTGCTTAGAATTTCAAAACTAAATTCCAATCCTACTGATTAGTTTGCTAGCCTTTGCATGATAATCTAGATCTTCTAAATGCGAATTCTTATTCCATTCAAAGCAATTTTGAACCATGTGCATCCTCACCTGTACCAGATTTGCTCCTCAGTAAATAAATCTGGATGTAGACTGACTAGGGAGTATATATTCTTCCTTTCTGCATTCTCCTCGTGTTCAGTTCCGGACTTGAGTGTCTAATTCACTTTCTTAAAGCCTCAGACCTGCTGAAGGTACTTCCCATCTTCCCTTTCTCTACTTGGATTTTAAAAGCTGAAGTCCAATGTCTCCTAACATTTACTTGTTGATCTACTGAGTTTTGTACTTATTTTTGAATTTATCATCTTGGTTTATGTAACCTGGCCCTTCAGTTATGTTTCTCAGTGGTTGTAAAAGTGTGCAGTCATGCTGCTACCTGAGCATTGTAATTTTGCAATACCGTGTCCCTCTGGTTTCCTTGACTCTGACATCACTTTTTTTGCCTCCTGAGATAAAAAGTGGTAATTTTCAGTAATTTTATTTTTTTTTCCCCTACAGTGTTTCTTAGAATAACAAAACCACTTCAAATGACTGGAAACTCCAGATTCAAAGGATTAGTCCACACTAAAGTTCGGGATCCTATATGTTCATGGTGTTGAGAGGTACAAAAGAGGCTGTCATGAGAAATAGGCCACAAAAGATTATCACCCTTCTGAAATTGAAATTAGGATACATTTTCAAGTTACTCTAACCCATCATACCAAAACTGGATTCTGATATTCATACATTGCACTGTTTCAGTTCCATGTACAGAGGAAGTTATTTGTATTGTTTTAACAGAGAATAGAATACAATCAAAAATGAAAGTTTGTAGTGGCACAATAGGATAATTAGGTGGTCCTGAGAAATTTTAGTTTCCTTTTTAGATTTAGATTAGATTCTGGATGTGAGTTTGCTCACTGAGCTGGAAGGTTAGTTTTCAGACGTTTGGTCACCATTCTAGGTAACATCATCAGTCAGCCTCCGACGAAGCGCTGGTGTTATGTCCTGCTTTCTATTTATCTGGTTAGGTTTCCTTGGGTTGGTGATGTCATTTCCTGTTCTTTTTCTCAGGGGATGGTGTATAGGCTCCAATCAATGTGATTGTTGATGGAGTTCCGGTTGGAATGCCATGCTTCTAGGAATTCTCCTGAGTGTCTGTTTGGCCTGTCCTAGGATGGATGTGTTGTCCCAATCAAAGTGGTGTCCTTCCTCATCTGTGTGTAAGGATACGAGTGATAGTGGGTCATGTCGTTTTGTGGCTAGTTGATGTTCATGTATCCTGGTGGATAGCTTTCTGCCAGTTTGACCAATGTAGTGTTTGTCACAGTTCTTGCAAGGTATTTTGTAGATGATGTTTGTTTTGTTTGTGGTCTGTATAGGGTCTTTTAAGTTCATTAGCTGCTGTTTTAGTGTGTTGGTGGGTTTGTGGGCTACCCTGATGCCAAGAGGTCCGAGTCGTCTGGCAGTCACTTTGGAAATGTCTTTGATGTAGGGGAGAGTGGTTATGGTTTCTGAGCCTGTATTTGTCTGTTTGTTTGGGTTTATTGCTGAGGAATCGGCAGACTGTGTTCATAGGGTACCCATTCTTTTTGAATACGCTGTATAGGTGATTTTCTTCTGCTCTGCGTAGTTCCTCTGTGCTGCAGTGTGTGGTGGCTCGTTGGAATAATGTTCTAAAGCAGCTTCGTTTGTGGGTGCTAGGATGGTTGCTTCTTTAGTTCAGTATTTGGTCTGTATGTGTTGTTTTCCTGTAGACGCTGGTTTGAAGTTCCCCATTGGCTGTTCGCTCTACAGCGTATTCAAAAAGAATGGGTACCCTATGAACACAGTCTGCCGATTCCTCAGCAATAAACCCAAACAAACAGACAGATACAGGCTCCGAAACCATAACCACTCTCCCCTACATCAAAGACATTTCCAAAGTGACTGCCAGACGACTCGGACCTCTTGGCATCAGGGTAGCCCACAAACCCACCAACACACTAAAACAGCAGCTAATGAACTTAAAAGACCCTATACAGACCACAAACAAAACAAACATCATCTACAAAATACCTTGCAAGAACTGTGACAAACACTACATTGGTCAAACTGGCAGAAAGCTATCCACCAGGATACATGAACATCAACTAGCCACAAAACGACATGACCCACTATCACTCGTATCCTTACATACAGATGAGGAAGGACACCACTTTGATTGGGACAACACATCCATCCTAGGACAGGCCAAACAGACACGCAGGAGAATTCCTAGAAGCATGGCATTCCAACCGGAACTCCATCAACAATCACATTGATTTGGAGCCTATATACCATCCCCTGAGAAAAGAACAGGAAACGACATCAACGCAGGAAGTGACATCACCAACCCAAGGAAACCTAACCAGATAAATAGAAAGCGGGACATAACACCAGCGCTTCGTCAGAGGCTCACTGATGTTACCTAGAATGGTGACAAAACGTCTGAAAACTAACCTTCCAGCTCAGCGAGCAAACTCACATCCAGAACCTCAACCTGAGCTACAAATCTTCTCAAAACTCGCTAGATTAGATTCCCAACAGTGTGGAAACAGGCCTTTTTCAGCCCAACAAGTCCACACTGCCCCTTGAAGCATCCTGCCCAGACCCATTTCCCCCCCCCCCCCCCCATAACCCCCACGTCCCTGAACAGTATGGGCAATTTAGCATGGCTGACCCACCTAGCCTGCACATCTATGGACTGTGGGAGGAAACCCACGCAGACATGGGGAGAACATGCAAACTCCGCACACAGTTACTGGAGGCTGGAATCAAACCCGGGTCTCTGGTGCTGTGAGGTTGCAGTGCTAACCACTGAGCCACCGTGCTGCCCATTTTTGTACTAGTTTTTAAATGTTGGCATTTACATTTGTAAGTGAGTTGTCAGATAATTTCAGAGCATAGACTATAATTGGTTAAAAAGCTTAGTTCAGGTAATCTGTTTTATTATCGTTTCCAAATTGGTCAATTTTATTTGTATTAGGTAGATCTACAAATAAAATGAAAGTAATCAAATTGAAGCTCTCATTTATGTAAAGTTTGACTGGCCTTTTTGAAGTGAGCATGGTCTCAATTTGTCAATGTAAGTTTTTAGTACTTGGATGGAAATTATGTAAATTTTGTTATAGCATTCATTTGATAAAAGAAACACTTAGTTGAAGCTTGAGTATTGAGCTTCAGTAAATCTCTTATGGTTGCAGGAAGCATTTTTTTTAAGGTACAATACTAAGAGTTGGGGTTGTGGGGATGGAAAATGTGAGGTGGTGGGAAGAGGAAATATCTTACACCCTGACAGCTGCTTGCACATGTTTTATTATGTGATTTATATTCAGAAAAATAAAAAGTTAAAAGTTCAGTTATTAAATAAACATTATTTGAAAGCTGTGACTACAACCACTGAATGAAATATTGGACAAAATACTGTGATTGAAAATGATGAATCGATTCAGTAAATATTAAACTTAACATTTTTACAACGTATTGAATAAATCTTGGAAACCCAAAAAACGTTAAATGCTCTAACAGCAGCCAGCAATAAAGCTAGCAGTGTTTTTACTTCCTAAAAATTGTCTGCTGCTCTCTCTTAGATAGGACTTTGATCCGATTTCCTTTTCCGCATTATAACCTCATTGAAGCAGCTGTCACCTCTTCTTAGAAGCCTACAGGGGTACTGTCGTAATGTTGCAGTGTCTCTGAACAAGCGATGCAATCTGTTTGTTACAAAATTCTCTTAACAGCCTGACCGCACTGTCGCCAAATCCTAATTAAACCCTTTCCCTTATTTCCGTGAGCTGCTCTAGAGTTATTGACTTCTGTATACTTGAACTGGATTAACAGCTGTTGGCTTTATTTGTAGCGCTGAAGAGCTTTGGACAATATGGTGAGGTATGGAAGCTGTGAAGTTTCTTACATTTTTATTGAAAATGTAGAATCGTTTTTGTTTTTTTTTAATGTGCGCAGTAGGACACTGTTACAAAAGCTTGTTTTTGCTGGATTTACAGTAAAAAGTCTGAAAATAGAATAGCCATTCAACTGTTAGAGTGCAGCATAGTTCATTAAGCATACTTGATACTAATTTGAAATACTAAGGTGCTGTACCATGTGTAAAGCTCCTTCTTAGACTTGTAAATACTTTGGTCCAAAAACAAAACATTTCTGGAGTACAATGTAGATTGGTGTCCAGTTTTGGAGGATATTTCCTTTTTGTTCTTGGATTAGTTTCAACTTGAGTGCTTACATTTATTTGGGGGAAAAATAAATGTTATGACCTTAAAAAATTAAATCAAACTCTTATTGCTATATGAAGTGTGAAAATACATGTAAAGGATAATTTTGAAACACTGTTCCACAAAAGAGTAATTTTATGCTAGGTAAATTTTTCATTTAACTCAGATTTTTATTAATCAGAGGTAACTGGAATGAAGCAAAGGCATCCATATGGATTTGAGTCACAACCACTGACTCAAGGACAATTAGAGATGGGCAGTAAATGAGATGTCCCTCATTAAGATTTTTCCCAGGGCAGAAATGGCTAGCACGAGGGGTCATAGTTTTAAGCTGGTTGGTGGAAAGTATCGAGGGGATGTCAGAGGCAGGTTCTTTACGCAGAGAGTTGTGAGAGCATGGAATGCGTTGCCAGCAGCAGTTGTGGAAGCAAGGTCATTGGGGTCATTTAAGAGACTGCTGGACATGTATATGGTCACAGAAATTTGAGGGTGCATACATAAGGATCAATGGTCGGCACAACATTGTGGGCTGAAGGGCCTGTTCTGTGCTGTACTGTTCTATGTTCTATGTTCTAAATCATCCACAGTCTCACTGACAACACAGCTAAGGGAATAGATGGCCTACTGCTGTTCCCGTGTACGAGTTGATTCATTTTGAAAAATTTGCCACAGTTTTGTACTTCTAGGGAGAGCAAGAATTGATTTTCTTTTATTGGAAAATTGTTACCCATTTTCCCTACATGCTTATGTATAAGAAACTGTGTTATATAAATGTTCAACCCATTTGATTGCTTTCTTAGGTTTAAACTTGTGTTTTATTTGTTTTGTTATTATACTTATTCCATAAACAAACAATTTGGAAATTGAGATGAGATTTCAGTGCATTCAATAACCGTTTGTTTGTTTGTTTGTTTTTCCTCTATAACTTTTTTATTTCTTGGTTAGTAAAGGCTTGGTTGTTCTCCACTCCCCCCGCCCGCCCCCTTGCTGACAAAGGGAATTGTGTGGTAGTTAAAATAATAACTGAAGACTCTGATCCTGAATTTAGATTTGGCAAAGAATACAAACTGAAAACAGTCAGTAGTATCAAAATCTTTGTTTTCCTTTTTCAAGCTACATTTTGAAAAGATTTGTAAAAGAATCAGAACTTCAGGTTTTCTGTGATTGTTCCAACTACTGTCACATTTTTAAAAAATGTTAATTTAGTTTCTGTGATGTGAATTCAAAGGTGTTGCTTTTTTGTGGGACTCTGACCATTTAGCAAACAGTTGTTCATTGTAGTAGTGTATTAGTGGAACTGAAAACATGTGCATACTTTGGGAAAGAACATTCACCTCCTTTTTAGCACACTTTTTTAAAATTTCCTAATTTTCATGTTTTAGGTTTTTTTGCGTTACAACTTTAATTTATGGATTTGTCAGAAACCTATTACTTTTGAATTGTCAGTGGCTTGCTGGTGACCTGCTATCTACTTTGCACAAGTATTGGAAACGGTAGACATTCATCCATCAACTTGTTGCTCCAAATTTTGAGGGATAATTGAACAGCAGCATTGTTTAACCATGGTGATTTTTTGACACTGATATTTTTGACAATCATTGGAATCATCATTTTAAAACAGTGTTTCTAACCAAGCCTCTGCATTTCAGGTGATTTATAATTATTATTTAACTTTATTGCCGTGTAAAAAAAAATACAGCACATCTGGGTATGACCTAATGTGCATCTTTAATCAGAATAGCTTGTTTTTAAATGGAAAATTCCACAGTCTTTTTTATTTTCTTTAACATGAACAGAAAAGTGTCGTAGCTCCAGCACTTTCACATGTCAGGTTCAGCAAGGTATTAAAATTTTACTTCGGTTTTTATGCTGCTTTATTGTACTGATCAGAATTTTGTGACCTTGATTTATTCTTATTGTCGTGTAATGTGTGGCAAAACAAAATGTTCATGCAGCATTTTTATCTATGCCTCTTTATGTTGCCTCACCAAAATGTAACTGAAGTTCCAAGCTGGCATCTGCAGCTGTTAATAAAATGTGAGGCTGGATGAACACAGCAGGCCAAGCAGCATCTCAGGGGCACAAAAGCTGACGTTTCGGGCCTAGACCCTTCATCAGAGAGGGGGATGGGGAGAGGGAACTGGAATAAATAGGGAGAGGGGGGGAGGCGGACCGAAGATGGAGAGTAAAAAAGATAGGTGGAGAGAGTATAGGTAGGGAGGTAGGGAGGGGATAGGTCAGTCCAGGGAAGACTGACAGGTCAAGGAGGTGGGATGAGGTTAGTAGGTAGCTGGGGGTGCAGCTTGGGGTGGGAGGAAGGGATGGGTGAGAGGAAGAACCGGTTAGGGAGGCAGAGACAGGTTGGACTGGTTTTGGGATGCAGTGGGTGGGGGGGGGAAGAGCTGGGCTGGTTGTGTGGTGCAATGGGGGGAGGGGACGAACTGGGCTGGTTTAGGGATGCAGTAGGGGAAGGGGAGATTTTGAAACTGGTGAAGTCCACATTGATACCATATGGCTGCAGGGTTCCTAGGCGGAATATGAGTTGCTGTTCCTGCAACCTTCGGGTGGCATCATTGTGGCAGTGCAGGAGGCCCATGATGGACACGTCATCTAGAGAATGGGAGGGGGAGTGGAAATGGTTTGTGACTGGGAGGTGCAGTTGTTTGTTGCGAACTGAGCGGAGGTGTTCTGCAAAGCGGTCCCCAAGCCTCCGCTTGTTATCCCCAATGTAGAGGAAGCCGCACCGGGTACAGTGGATGCAGTATACCACATTGGCAGATGTGTGTAGTATTCTCCAGCATCTGCAGTTCCCATTATCTCATCTGCAGCTGTTGATGTCTGATCCACCTATGTTTTTGCTTTGTAGGCCTCTTGGTCTAAAGTGTGAATAGCCATCTCCATCATTGGTCTCCTAAAGGCATTGAACCAATTCAGTACTCTTAATGTTGCGTTACAAGCATGCTAATGGATCAATTAGTTCAACCTTCAGTATTGTGATCTGCCTGCCATATGTGATAACATAATAGCACATCACTTCTGAGCCTGTTCCTGGACTAGTCTCTGCACTGTGGTAAAGACTAGCATAAAATTATAGTGGAGTGGTGCACAGAAGTAGTTTTCTCTAATCTGAAACAATAACTGAAAGGGTGCCCTAGTTTGAAGAATGTAACCTACTCTGAGGAAACAAAAAATTGAGGCCTTTTAAAATATATTTTTGTCTCTTCTCAGTAGAAATTTTATCTTACTGACTGAACTTCTGCATATTGCAATACAAATGTCTCAACCAGTTTATTTTATCCGTGAAGCCCACCAAATTGTTGTGAAATAAAATGATGCATCACTTTACTGCATTGTCAGTGGTGGGATCTGGCTCAATTTCCCACACTGTTGCCGTTAAAATCTACACCATTTTTAAAAAGGGCCTGTTCTACATGGGTCTTTGGCAGCTTCCTTTTAGTGACATCAACATCAACATCAACATCAACATCACCTAGATTATATGTTGTGCACATTTCTTTGCACAATGTGAAGTTCCCTCCTTTTTTTTAAAAAAAAAAATTCCAGGAACTATTTGCATTTACCAAGTTGTTGTTATGAGAATATAAATGTCAAAGTTGTAATTATGCTTCAGTATATTACAGAATTGTGAACTCCAGATGATCATTTTTCTGTTTAAATTTAACGTGTAGAACGTTGCGAAGTATCAGTGTGCAGTTTCTCTGTATACATTTCCAGCATGGTGAAGCTGCTAGGAAGTGCAGAAGTGACTTTGTAACCATCTCATGTAGAGAAGAACATGACTGAAAAGCAAAATGTTGTCCTCTGCTTCTAAGTATTTTATGTTTGAATGGTTTTCAACAAACTTAGGACAATTTGCCAAGGTATATGTGTCAAGGCTTTAATTGGTTCACCTTTTTTGTTTGTACAATCAGTGATGAGTCTATTTGTTAGTCTGTTTCATTTGAGTGAAAGTGATAATTTAAGTTCGTACTGCAAAATGCCAAAAGTTGCTTGAATTTGTATCTAGCGTACTTAAGCATTTGCAAGCTGCAATAAAGTGAATGTTATTCCCATATGATATTTGCACTTTTAATTTAACCTCTAATTCAAAAAGACAATTTTTAAAAATATTGTACACATCTGTAGATATTAGAAAACAACATTTTGTGTTGCTTGGTGCTAGAATATGTTAGGCCACAATCAATGACTTATCTAACACTTTTTTCGGTAAAATTTCAGTAGAACAGAATGTCTGGTCAAATGACATTGTTAACACTGTGTTAAAACGATAACCTATTGAGGTACCTTGAATTTTTAAGTGAGGAAGGTAACAGATCAGTAAAATATGTACAATAGCCAAGCATATATAATTTTGCAGTTTCAATAGAATCAATACGGCTTTTCCCCCCCCATTCTTCTGTCTTCTCCCTGTAACCCTTGATCCTGTTCACTAATCAAGAACTTCTCTCTGTCTTGAAGATACTCCATAACTTGGCCTCCACAGCCTTCTCTGGCAATGGGTGCCATACAATCATCACCCTCTTACTTGAGGAATTCCTCCTCCGCTCCATTCTAATGGTCATCCCTTCACTCCTGAGCCTATGCCCTTGGTTCCTAGTCTGTCCTCATGTTCTGAGAACATATCTTGATTTCTGCTCTATCCAGGCTTGTCATATTCTGTAAGTTTCAATGAAATCCTTCTAAACACCAAGGACAAGCCCAGAGTCTTCAACTGCTCCTTTTTATATGACAAGATCTTCATTCCCAGGATCATTCTTGTGTGCCTCCTTTCTGCTTCCAAGGCTAGCATATCCTTTCTTGGATACACAGCCTAAAACTGCTCTCCATATTCCAAATGCAGTCTGTCGAGAGCTGTTTACAGCCTCGGCAGAACATCCCTGCTGTTATATTCCAGCTGGCTTGAATTTTATGCTAAAATTGGGTTTGCCTTCCTAACTACCAACTGAACATGCTTCTTGAGAGAACATTTCATGCCTAAAATTTCCAAAGCCTTTCCCATTTTTTTAAAAAAAGTTCATGCCTTTATTCTTCCTACCAAAGTGCATAACTTCCCACATTTTAGATTCCATCTACCACTTCTTTGTCCACTCTCCTAGACTGGCAAATTACTTCTACAGCCTCTCTGCTATCTCAACACTACCTGTACCTTCACCTGTCTTTGTGTCATCTGCAATTTTAGCAGCAATGCCCTCAATCTCCTTTGTCAGATTGTTAACAAAGTCAGAAGTCACACATCTCCAAATTATAGCCCAGTTGGTTTATTTAAGATCTCAAGCTTTCAGAATGCTGCTGCTTCATCAAATGGAGTGGAGGGAGGTGCACAGACGGAGAGATAATGGAAAAACAATTCCCAGGTAATTAAGGGTATCAACAGATATTTACAAAGTGAGTAAGGCATCAATGGTGAATAACCAGTGGCGGGATGACCTCTGAAAGGGTTGATTTTAAGGTGGAAGGATGATTAAAAGTATTAAAAAGGTGGTACTAGGAACTAACTAATAACACCTTCTCATGTCATTCCAGTTATGATGAGGCTTCTAATCAAAGAAATAAGTAATCAAAAAGTCTACAAACGAATTAAGTTAGAGAGATAATCTCAAATAATCAAGGTAATGGAATCAAATCAACAGGAAGATTTTACAAACAGAACAAGATAGTGGGGATACATGTAGCACGACATAAACCCAAGATCACAGTTGAACCATTCCTTGTGAGTATGGAACTTGACTGGCCATTTCTGTGTCCGTTGTGTATCTCAAAGCTGGGCCCAAAGGATGCTTGCTGGAAGATTGGAGGCTGAATGTCCTTGATTGCTAAAGTGTTTCACTCCCTATAGGTGAAACCCTTCAGGCCTGGCAAGATCCTTGAAATCTTTTCTGCACCCTTTTAAAGTTTAACAACATCCTTCCTATAGAAGGGCAAGCAGAATTGTACGCATTATCCCAAAAGTAGTCTCTTTAATGTTGCAGCTGCAACAAGACACGACATCCCAACTCCTCCAAGAAAGTTAGGCATGCCAAACACCGCCTCTACCCTGTCTACCTGTAACTCCACTTTTAAGGAACTGTGTACCTGCACTCGTAGGTCACGTTGTTTGGCAACATTCCCCAGGACCCTACCCTTTAGGAGTATAAGTCCTATCCTGGTTTGCCTCCCCAGAATGCAACATCTCATTTATCTAAACTAAATGTCATCTGCCACTCCTTGGCCTATTGGTCCATCTGATCAAGCTCCCATCGTACACTGAGTCGCACTTCTTCATTGCCTGCTGCACTACCTGTTTTGGTGTCATCTGCAAACTTAATCACCATTCCTCCTACATTTACATCCAAGTCATTTATACAAGTGACAAAAAGCAGTGGATTCAGCACTGTTCCTTGTGGCGCACCACTGGCCACAGGCCTTCAGTTTGGAAAAACAACCCTTCACTACCACCCTCTGTCTCCTACAAATCAGTTTTGTATCCAATTGGTTAGCTCCTCCTGGATCTCATGTGGTCTTACCTTGTTAACCAGTCTGCCGTGCAGCATCTCGAATTGTTTGCTGAGGTCCACGTGGACAACTAATGCTCTGCCAACATAAATCTTCTTTGTCATCTCTTCAAGAACACAAGTTAGTGAGACACACAATTTCCCAAGCGCACAGCTATGTTAACTATCCCTAATCAGCCTGCCCTTTTCTAAATGCATATAAATCCTGTCTCTCCGAATCCCCTCCAGCATCTTACTCGCCACTCTCATAAGGTTCACTGCTCTATAGTTCCCTAGCTTTTCCTTTTAAAGCCTTTCTTAAATAATGGCACCATGTTAACCAGTCTCCATTCTTCTGGCACCTCACCTGTGGCTACCAAAAGTAAAGATATCTCTGCCAGGGGCTCAGCAAACTCTTCTCTTGCTTCCCATGAAGTTCTGGGAAACACCTATTCAGATTCTAGGGATTTATCTGCCTTTTTTGTTTTTAGACCTCCAGCATCACCACTTCTGTGATTTGAACTTTTTCCAAGATAGCAGTTTATATTTTCCTGAGTTCTCTAGATTCAAAGTGTTTCTCTGCAGTAAATACTGATACAACATATTTTTGTATCTCATCCACCACCTATGGTTCTGCGCATAGACAGCCATGCTTTTTTTAAAGGGCTCTATTCTCTCCCTAGTTACTTTTTAACCTTTTTTTTTACTACTTTTTTTATCCCCCTAATGTATTTATAGAATCTCTTTTGGATTCTCCTTTTACTTCTACTTTCCACAGCTATGTCTAGTCATAGAACATAAAGTACAGCACAGTACAGGCCCTTCAGCCCACGATGTTGTGCCGTGGAATAATCCTAACCCAAAAATAAAATAACCCAACCTACATTCCCCTCAATTCACTGCTGTCCAGCAGTCGCTTAAATGTCACTAATGACTCTGCTTCCACGACTACCACTGGCAAACTATTCCATGCGCTCAACTCTGGGTGAAGAACCTACCTCTGACGTCCCCTCTATACCTCGCTCCTGACACCTTTTTAAAACTATGACCCCTCATGGCAGTCAGTCCTGCCCTGGGGAAAAGTCTCCTGGCTATCGACTCTATCCATGCCTCTCATTACCTTGTACACCTCGATCAGGTCACCTTCCCCCCCCCCCCCCCCCCCCCCCCCCCCCCCCGAGAGAAAAGTCCGAGCTCAGTCAACCACTCCTCGTAAGACAAGCCCTCCAGTCCAGGCGGCATTCTGGTAAATT
This sequence comes from Stegostoma tigrinum, assembly GCF_030684315.1. NCBI lineage: Eukaryota > Metazoa > Chordata > Chondrichthyes > Orectolobiformes > Stegostomatidae > Stegostoma > Stegostoma tigrinum. The sequence goes on from NC_081381.1 coordinate 18,781,107, forward strand.
CCGGCCTCAACCTCTCCACCCCTCTCACCCACTCCAACCTCTCCCCTGCAGAACGGGCAGCCCTCCGCTCCCTCCACTCCAACCCCAACCTCACCATCAAACCCGCAGACAAGGGTGGCGCAGTGGTAGTATGGCGCACTGACCTCTACATCGCCGAGGCCAGACGCCAACTCTCCGACACCACCTCCTACTGCCCCCTCGATCATGACCCCACACCCGAGCACCAAACCCTCATCTCCAACACCATTCATGACCTCATCACCACCTCAGGGGACCTCCCACCCACAGCCTCCAACCTCATTGTTCCCCAACCCCGCACAGCCTGTTTCTATCACCTTCCCAAAATCCACAAACCTGCCTGCCCTGGTCGACCCATCGTCTCAGCCTGCTCCTGCCCCACTGAACTCATCTCCACCTATCTGGACTCCATTTTCTCCCCTTTGGTCCAGGAACTCCCCACCTACGTCCATGACACCACCCACGCCCTCCACCTCCTCCAGGACTTCTAATTCCCTGGCCCCCAACACCTCATCTTCACCATGGACGTCCAGTCCATATACACCTGCATTCCGCATGCAGATGGCCTCAAGGCCCTCCACTTCGCTTCTTCCTGTCCCGCAGGCCCGACCAGTCCCCCTCCACTAACGCCCTCATCTGTCCACACCCTCAACAACTTCTCTTTTGACTCCTCCCACTTCCTACAGACTAAGGGGGTGGCCATGGGCACCCGCATGGGCCCCAGCTATGCCTGCCTCTTTGTAGGTTACGTGGAACAGTCCCTCTTCCGCACCTACACAGGCCCCAAACCCCACCTCTTCCTCCGGTACATTGACTGTATCAGCGCCGCCTCTTGCTCCCCAGAGGAGGTCGAACAGTTCATCCACTTCACCAACACCTTCCACTCCAACCTTCAGTTCACCTGGGCCATCTCCAGCACATCCTTCACCTTCCTGGACCTCTCAGTCTCCATCTCAGGCAATCATCTTGTAACTGATGTCCATTTCAAGCCCACCGACTCCCACAGCTACCTAGAATACACCTCCTCCCACCCACCCTCCTGCAAAAATTCCATCCCCTATTCCCAATTCCTCCGCCTCCGCCGCATCAGCTCCCATGATAAGACATTCCACTCCCGCACATCCCAGATGTCCAAGTTCTTCAAGGACTGCAACCCCCCCCCCCAGTGATCGAGAATGCCCTTGACCGCGTCTCCTGTATTTCCCGCGACACATACCTCACACCCCGCCCCCGCTGCAACCGCCCAAAGAGCATCCCCCTCGTTCTCTCACACCACCCTACCAACCTCCGGATACAACGCATCATCCTCCGACACTGCCGCCATTTACAATCCGACCCCACCACCCAAGACATTTTTCCATCCCCACCCCTGTCTGCTTTCTGGAGAGACCACTCTCTCCATGACTCCCTTGTTTGCTCCACACTGCCCTCCAACCCCACCACACCCGGCACCTTCCCCTGCAACCGCATGAAATGCTACACTTGCCTTCACACCTCCCTCACCCCTATCCCAGGCCCCAAGATGACATTCCACATTAAGCAGAGGTTCACCTGCACATCTGCCAATGTGGTATACTGCATCCACTGTACCCGGTGTGGCTTACTCTACATTGGGGAAACCAAGTGGAGGCTTGGGGACCGCTTTGCACAACACCTCCGCTCAGGTCGCAACAAACAACTGCACCTCCCAGTCGCAAACCATTTCCACTCCCCCTCCCATTCTCTTGATGACATGTCCATCATGGGACTCCTGCAGTGCCACAATGATGCCACCTGAAGGTTGCAGGAACAGCAACTCCATAGGTTCTGCCTGGGAACCCTGCAGCCCAATGGTATCAATGTGGACTTCACCAGTTTCAAAATCTCCCCTTCCCCAACTGCATCCCTAAACCAGCCCAGTTCGCCCCCTCCCCCCCACTGCACCACACAACCAGCCCAGCTCTTCTCTTTCCTTCCCCCCCCCCCCACCCACTGCATCCCAAAACCAGTCCAACCTGTCTCTGCCTCCCTAACCTGTTCTTCCTCTCACCCATCCCTTGCTCCCACCCCAAGCCGCACCCCCATCTACCTACTAACCTCATCCCACTTCCTTGACCTGTCCATCTTCCCTGGACTGACCTATCCCCTCCCTACCTCCCCACCTATACTCTCTCCACCTATCTTTTTTACTCTCCATCTTCGGTCCGCCTCCCCCCCCCTCTCCCTATTTATTCCAGTTCCCTCTCCCCACCCCCCTCTCTGATGAAGGGTCTAGGCCCGAAACGTCAGCTTTTGAGCTCCTGAGATGCTGCTGGGCCTGCTGTGTTCATCTAGCCTCACATTTTATTATCTTAGCATTCTGGTAAACCTCCTTTGCACCCTCTCCAAAGCCTCCACATCTTTCCTATATTCCAAGTGTGGTCTCAGCAGGGTTTTGGACAGCTGCAGCATAACCTCGCGGCTCTTAAACTCTATCCCCCTGTTAATGAAAGCCAAAACACCATAGGCTTTCTTAACAACCTTATCCACTTGGGTGGCAACTTTGAGGGCACTATGCACTTGAACACCAAGATCCTGCTGTTCCTCCATACTGCTGAGAATCTGCCTTTAATCCTATATTCAGCATTTAAGTTCGACCTTCCAAAATGCATCACTTCGCATTTATCCAGGTTGAACTCCATCTGCCATTTCTCAGCCCAGCTCTGCATACTGTCAATGTCTCGCTGAAGCCTGCAATCGCCCTCGATACTATCAACAGCACCTCCCAACCTTTGTGTCATCAGCAAACATACTAACCCACCCCTCAACCTCCTCCATCCAAGTCATTTATAAAACCTACAAAGAGCAGAGGCTCAAGAACACAGCCCTGCAGGACACCACTCACCACTGACCTCCAGGCAGAATACTCACCATCTGCAACCACTCTCTGGATTCAGAATTGGTTGGCTGACAGGAGGCAGACAGCCAAATCACCCTGTATCCCATACCTCCTGACTTTATGAATGAGCCTGCCGTGGGGAACCTTATCAAGTCCATGTACACCACATCCACTGCTCGACCCTCGTCATCCTGTCTCGTGACCTCCTCAAAGAATTCAATAAGATTTGTAAGGCATGACCTGCCCCCACCCCCTCCAAAAGCCATGCTGACTCCCTTTAATCACGCTATGCTTTTCCAAATAGTCATAAATCCCATCCCTCAGAATTCTTTCCAAAACCTTGCTGACCACAGACGTAAGACTGACTGGTCTGTAATTTCCAGGGATTTCCCTATTCCCTTTCTTGAAAAGAGGAACAACATTTGCCTACCTCTAATTTTCCAGTGCGACTCCTGTGTAGAGTGAGGCAGCATGATAGATACATAGTAGATAATAGTGTCACTTTTTTTTTTGCCCTCCTGCCTATACTCCCACTGACTTATACATTTCTAGAGATTCACTCAATCCTAGCTGTTAATAACTGATATGCCACCTCCTTTTTTTTCTTGAACAGAGCCTCAATTTTTTTTTAGTCTTCTGGCATTCCCTCCACCTACCAGCCTTGCTGTTCACACAAACAGGAACTTACTGTCTCTGAACTCTAGCTATCTCTTCCTTTTTTTTTGAAGGCCTCCACTTCCCAACCATACCTCTTTTCACCTGTGAATAGCCTCTCCCAATCAACTTTTGAAAGTTCCTGTCTAATAACGTCAACATTTGGCCTTACTCCAATGTAGAACTTTAACTTTCTTCTCAATTCTATCCTTTTCCATAACTGTTTTAAAACTCATGATTGCTTGCCTTTCTTCCCAAAAGAAGGTCAAGTATTGCCCATTCTCTAGTGTGTCCATCCACATATGGAATAAGAGTTTTTTTTTTCTTGCACACAGTTAATAAATTGCTTCCCATCCAAGCCCTTAACATCATGACCGCCCCAGTCAATGTTTGGAAAGTTAAAATCCCCTATCATTACTACCCTGGTTTTCTTACAGATAACTGAACTGTCCTTACATATTTTTATCGAATTTATGCCTTCTGATGTTTACCCTTCCCTTGGCCCTGATATTCATAGAACCGAGGGGAGAAGATATGCCTAATTGACGTTGGCAGTGTGAAACAGAATGCATTCTGAATTCTCGTGTCTTAAAATGCTACTTAGTCACTGAACTGTATCAGTGGAGGGCACAAGGACACCAATTCACAAGTCTCTGCTCCATTTCAAAAAGAAGAAATTTAAGTTAAAACACTTGAAATTGCTGAATGTAAAATAGGTTGGAGATGGACACGCTACACTACAGTACCAAATCTGAAATCTCTGCAAAAATAATGTAACATTTTCATGAGCCTCCAGTTTTTGACTGGTATTGATTTTCATGTCTTAATATTGACAAATGATAGAGCTGGTATTTCAAACTTACTGGTGGCATGAAATTCTACATAATTATGACGTAGCATAGAAGTTAATTGCCATGCTTAATTTGACTGTTACATGTATGCACAAAGGGAAATTTACAGTTGGACAAAGAGGAAGTATGTGTGTGAATAGTTTGATTTGTGGCTCAGCACAAAAATCTGAGACGTGAGGACCAGATGCAGACAGATGACTGAATTTAGCAGTGGACATAACGGCTTATTATGTAAGCCTGGCTAAACATAAACACTGCTCAAAGACTACAGTCTATTCTGCTATAGTGCCAATTCTCCAACCCATACGTTCATGAGGAGAGTTATCCCATTGCACAACACCAGTGAATCTTGTAATGCTTTGTTTGTCACGGTGAGATCATTTTGCATTGGAGTGACTGCAATTTTATTTAATCCAATAGGAATGTTTTGTTGTTATTTGTGAAACGTGTATGTTCAAAGCATGTTGTGGAAAAAGCAATATATTCCTTTAAATAGTAACAATTTGTTGTTACTAGTACCTTTTTTACTCCTAGTAAAAGCTTAGCTGCAACAAAAAATGAGGATTTTTAAAATATTCCTTTATTACTGGTACATAAAGGTTTCATTTTCCTCTAAGACAACTGTGCTCATCTAGGAAAGAATGTCTGACAACTTAGATTAAGAAAGGTGGTTGTTACAACCCTGGGCAAAGTTCTAAGTTATTACAGTTCTGGACAGGATACCCCAAATAATACACTCCTGGGTGAGGAAGGATAAACTCTCTCCCCATCTTTATGCATATACCCTTAGGTTGATAGTGTTGCTGTTAGTTGAACAGTTGATTTTTGAGATTCTTGGCTTTGTTGGCTGATTTGAAATTCTTTTCTATTAGTTCATTTTGACAATAGTTGGCTGGCAGCATTTGAAAGTTTGCCTTTGTTTCTTTACCTGCACTGTTAGTTTTGAAAACAACCATTAAAAACACACTACGACACTCACGCCACATAAACCCACGCTAGGATTTCGGCTCACTTACACAACCAGACTGGGTCTGAAGCTCACTTTTTTTCTTCCCCTTTTCAGGTCTTTCCCCTTTAAAGAATGCAATGTCTGTCTCACGCAGGCTTTCTTTTCTCCAACCATATTCAATCTGTGTGAGAACTCACAGGATATTGCTGTTGTGCATTTCTCCCTTATTTTTAAAAAAAAGTTACATACCTCAACAGGTGTGATTTTCCAGATATCTCCTCTCCAGTCATGTTAAAGTTACATCTGTAGTCATGGAGTCAAGTTTTTGACACATTCATTCGTGACCAACAGTTGTGGTCTATGGTCATGACCAGTTGTCAATGCACCTACAGAACCTGATGCTAATATTTTTGAATAAGATCATTGATTCTTGGGCATGCCCAGTAATTACTTTTATTTTCTCACACTAGGAAAACTGTGGCAATAATAAAGTTCTGGTTGTGCTGCACCATGACTGAAAGTCAACCCTTGGGCAATCACTGCACTGGTTGTATGTAGAACTGCCACTATAGCCCTGATTTTTGCCTTATCTTCCTTATGTTACACAACACAGGGATAGCAAGCCAGATCAGATCAGACTTACTAAACACTGGATTTGCAACACAATGAAATTTAAAATATTGAATGAGTCTCAATTGCCCAATTGTTCCTAACCATACTTCAAGAATAACGGCTCTTGGACACCAAATTTATCAATACTGTAACTTCAATAGAGCAAAGCTAAATAACAAAGTAATCTCCTTTTTTTTAATGTCTGATTTTTAATCCTGATCTTCCTTGATTATAACCACACTCTCGGACATGAAGGGACAAATTAAAAAGAAAAATAAGAGTTGTTACTTGCCAGATTGATAACACTTTTTTTTGAGCTATGAGTATCGGAGCTTCTCTTTGAGTCCTTGAACAATGTGTTGTATTTTGGGGACAAATGATTATATCCTGATTGAATTCAGAGGTCACTTGTCAATGAAAGTAGATCCCAGCAGATTTCAAGGAATATTGATTTAATTCTTTTTATAATATGGGATTCTTTTCTCTGAACAGTCAAGAATTCTTTAACAGGATATAAAACTAGAAGTAAAACTCAAAAACACCGCCCTCCAGTCCAGCAGCTTCCAAGACAGCCTTGTGCCCAAAAACCTAATAAACGATTAAATCTATGGTTTCACTTTGTTTCAACATTTGGCCAGCATTGGCCTTCCTTTGACCAACACAACATCCAACCAGCTGCCAGTCATTGACCATAACACGTCCTAGTGTAGGAACATCTGCAATGTTTTAGAACAATAATTTAACAACCACTTGTCTTTCCAGGCCAGTTCTTATAAGCAAACATCAGTTTGCTTGCTCCCTTTTTTTTGAAAAAAAAAATAAAAGCTGCTGTTCAAAGTTCGATTCTCAACTTCAGTTCACAGTTCCAAACCAAAAATAAGAAAAATAAAGCTTAAAAGAAGTGGTCTCACTGCTTGTACCAGCTGGGAGAACGTCAACCAATCTGCTGTCCATAAAAGTACAAAGCAGATGATGGATGCATTATTTGGTCCAGTGAACGACTATATAATCACCTAAAGTTTAACTGAAGACACAGCAAAGTGTCTTGGCAGGGTCAGATGGCAGTATTTTCCAAATGCCACAGCCTCTTGATTCATAGATTTAAAAGTAATTGCCACTTGAATGCATTGTCAGCGTCACTTATCAGTCTGCACAAAACAAAGTGACGCTGTGATGCAAATTTTGCATGTCATATTTGCCCTTCTATTTTGTAGACATTATTTTTGTTGCCTAGATAGCAAAGTGAAAAATTACCTGTATCGGCACAGCCTGGAGAGAGGTACAACTAGATCTGGTGCACGTCTTCAGCTGGATGAAGATGAAGACTACCTCCCATAAGAACAGATGCTTTGTTTTTTTTTTGTTTCTTGCAAATTGAAAGGCAGTTAATGAAGCTAGTTCTTCCTGCTTACTTTTTTAAATTGGCCATTACTATTCACTGTTGGTTGTGGCAGGGGTACAGAGTCTTGATCCTGTCCATTATGGAGTCACTTCATTTTGTCTTCAGCATACCGTTTGTTCTGTTTATCGTTCTTGTAATCCTGTTATTAGTGTCTTCCCTCAGGTTGAAAACTCCATTTGGATACTGTTCCTGACAGTTTACTTTCAAGCCCTCACTCCTTTCCTAGGTTATGTCAACAGTAGAAAGTGCTGACAAAACGTAAGGATGGTCCTTGCAGATTCCAAATTACCAAATGTAATGCTACTTTCAAGCAGAGCAAGAGGGGAAAAGCAGAACAATCGGTCAGTGATAATGAAATGTGAGGCTGGATGAACACAGCAGGCCCAGCAGCATCTCAGGAGCGATGCTGCTGGGCTTGCTGTGTTCATCCAGCCTCACATTTCATTATCTTGGATTCTCCAGCATCTGCAGTTCCCATTATCACTGATACAATCGGTCAGTGAGCCTGATACTAGTCTTAAAGGAATTTGTGGAATGTAGAAGGAAATTTTAATAAGTTACTTTGATAAACACAATGATTTTTAATAAAAAGAATCTGCATGGTTCTACAAAAGGAGAATCCTGTGAACTAATTTGTTAGTTGTTTTGAGGATGTCACTAATTGGGTTTTTGTTTTAGAAGGAGCCAGTAGAAATAGTATGCTTGAATTTCCAAAAGGCATTTGACAAGATGCCACACAAGTTTAATACACAAGATAAAGGCTCGTACAGTTGGGGTGATCTATTAGCATTGATAAATGATTGTTCTGTGAACAGGGAGTAGGCACAAATATAACATTTTCAAGTTGGCATGCTCTGATTAGGGACATGCTGCAAAGATCCGTGCCAGTGCAGCAGTAATGAGTATATTTAAAATGGAGATTTGAAATAAACAGATTATTGGTTTCTTGGAGAATTGAGGGGTCTAAGGTGAAGCAGAGTTTAAAGCCTGTGATTCCAGGGAATGATGGAACAGGCTCATTGGGCATAGACCATAAGAAATGGAAGAAAGTCCTACAGTGTGGTATCAATCTCTGTCTCAATACTTTTTACAGTATAATGGTCTACTGTTAGACATTGTATGTCTTGGCTGTTCTGCTTCACTCTAATGTGGCCATCTCCTGTATTTGCAACAGAGACTCTGCACTAAGAAGGTACAAAATTTGCTGGCATTTCTACAGCCACTGAATTGTGACTATACACCAGGCTTGAGATAACTAGCGAGAGATAAACTGGATTACGAGGTTTTGTGTTAGGGTGAAATAGTTCTCCTGTACTGATTTTAGCCCATAGCACCTCCCCAGGGTGATCTACTTTGAAATGCAAGATCTATTCTGAATTGAACCTGTTTAATGCTCCTAATGCTCTGAAACATGATTGTGTGACCTTTTACGTAAAGGTGGGATTTTCTTTCTTCAGGGTGTTCATTGTGTGACTGATTTTGTGAAGACTTTTGTGCTGTACTAATCATCTGTGTTTTAGGTCGCATAAGTTTCTTTGTGCCTTTTAACTGTTGGATATCCCTACGATGAAAATGGCAGTTGTCTTCAGTATGTTTTGTAATGTAACCCTAGAAGTCCATAGATGGATTAACAGACTTACCAGTTTGTTTTTCCAAAATACAGTCAACAAGCCTGTGCTGATCACAATTTTTCTTTGGCAAAACAAATCTGAATATTTTGGATCTGCTCAGTGGAATGGTTTATCAGTAGTAATGCAAGGACATTCCATTCTAATAAGTCAAATGTATTTGGAAACTAAAAATTTTGCTTGTATATTTTGAACGTGATGAAGTTTTTGTTTTTTCAGCAACATAACTCTTGCATTTAATTATTTTTTGAGATAGCTGCTAAAGTGCATAATTGTATTTCATACTGCAGCAGCCATGCTGTTAAAATAACTGAAAGAAGCATTGAAATGTATTTTTAAAATTTGGGGAACAGCTGAAGTAGAAAGTGTAACCATTTTGGGCTTTTTAAATTATCTATGTGGAAATATTGAAAGTGTCTGTCACACCCCTTTTCACATGGGATATAAAGCACAACTGAAATCTATGGTTTTCAGCAGCCTTTTCTAACCGTGCAATAATTTCTAGAGGCTGCTGAAATGAATGGAGGGGCCAAGCAGATGCCAATTTGGGGCAACTTCTAACAGTAATTAGCCTCTAACTGATCAAAGAAACTATATTTGTATAGTTTTTTTTCCACAGGGAGCAAATGAACAGTACCCTAATAGCAGTTAAATATTGCAGCTTTCTTTTGGCATTGAGTACCTATTAACAGTGATATAGGAAGTTACTTCATACGTCAGATAAAATATTTTGCTGTATTATACAAAACTGTGCTATAAAATTAATTTTGTGACTTTTTTGTGGTTGGATATTCAGGCATTGCTAGTTTTGACCAAGAATGTACCAAATAAACCAAATGACCTGTGCCTTCTAAAAGGCTGCTTTTTTAAAATAATACATTCATAGTGAAAGACCCAATGGATTGCAGAGTTGCATCTTTAATTCATTACACATTGTATAACATGCTGTTCAAAGAAAAAGTGTAGATACCAAATGACCTGCAAATTAGTAAAATTTAATTTTAATGGTAAATCGTCCTCAAGTAATATGATGTAGAAATAAAATCATACTTTTTTCTCCTGTCCAGTCAGACACAACCCATTTTTTTTTTGTATGAAATGTTCTGCCATCTGTTTCACATGGCTGAGCAATTATTTCACTAACTTTTTAATTCTTTTGAGTAGTGTATGCAGTTGTGAATATATCTTCTGGAAAGGATATGCAGGCACTGGAGAGACTACAAAAAAATGCTAGAACGGAGGTCACGTTGATCAAGAAAAGACGAACAGGCTAGGTTTCAAGACTATGGGACAACATGTTAGAAGTATTTGGCAGTATGCAATAGTGCAGATACAGACAGATGAAGTTGTTTCTACTTCTGGGAAGTGAGAAACTAGATGCCACAAATGTAGGATAATTACCAAGAAATCAAAAGAAATATTTTCAGAGTAGTGAAAATGTAAAACAGTTACCAAAGGGAGTGGTTGAAATGAATAGTGTAGATGTGTTTAAGGGAAGCTAGATAAGCACATGTGGGCGATGACAGTAGATGGTAATGCTGATGGAATCAAATGAAGAAGGTTAGAATGAGAATCAAGTTGAGCATGACTGCTGGCATTGACCGGTGGTGCCATCTGGTTTATACAGGGTTTTTTTCGAGGCAGTGTGGGGGTGGGGGGGGGGGGTGCGGTGGAATAAAGGTTTTCTATTAACTGCTCTGGCACACTGCCCCTTTTTTTTAAACAAAGTGGTTCTGTCTAGTCTTGCGGCATGCTCATAAGCATTAACGATTATATTTTAACTGCACGATAATGACCTACATATATGCACAAAAGTCTAAAGCTGTAATGATTTGGGGTACTGTTGGTTCAAAAGAAAGGAGTATCAAACAAGTAATTACTCATCTACTGCTGCTGTAGAGGAGACCCAGGGAACAGGACTTGGGAGGGGGGGAAGGGGCGGGAAGCGGCTTTAAGCCTGGGTACAGCCCTTGCTCGTTACTATAAAAGCAAGTTAGCCTTGATACAAAGAACAAAGAAAATTGCAGCACAAACAGGCCCTTTGGCCCTCCAAGCACGCACTGAGATGCTGCCCGTCACAACTAAAACCCCCTACTCTTCTGGGACCGTATCCCTCTAATCCCATCCAATTCATGTATTTGTCCAGACGCCCTCTAAAGGTCACTATCATAACTGCTCCCACTACCTTCCCCAGCAGTGAGTTCTAGGCAACCACTATCCTCTCTTTTTTTCTAAAAAAACTTGCCTTCTACATTTACCCTTTTTAAACCTTGCCCCTGGCAACTGTCTGTTCCACCCTAGGATCAATCTTCTGACTGTCCACGCCCTTCATAATCTTATAGACCTCTATCAGGTCATCCCTCAACCTGTCATTTCCAGTGAGAACAACCAGAGTTTCTCAAATTTCTCGTAGCTAATGCCCTCCAAACCAGACAACATCCTGGTAAATCTTTTCTGTATCCTCTCCAAAGCCACCACATCCTTTTGTTAGAGTGGCGACTAGAATTGAACACAATATTCCAAATGCAGCCTAACGAAGGTTCTATAAAGCTGCAACATTACTTACCAATTTTTAAATTCGGTGTCCTGGCTGATGAAGGAAAACATGCCAAATGCCTTGAGTACCTTCTCCACCTGCATTGCCACTTTCAGTGACCAGTGTACCTGTACAACCAGATCCCTCTGCCTCTCAGTACTCTTAAGGGTTCTGCCATTTTTGTATTTTCCGTCCAGTTTAGACTTCTGAAATGCATTACCTCACGTTTTTATGGATTAAACTCCATCTGCCATCTCTTTGCCCAAGTCACCAACCCATTTATATTCAGCTATATCCATTGACTGTCTTTAGTTGCTGTCCACAATTCTGCCAACCTTTTTGTTATCGGCAAACTTACTAACCGACATATTACAGATTGCAACAGTCCCAACACTGATTCCTAAGAAATGCCACTAGTCACAGCCCTCCATTCAGAAATACACTGTTTCACTGCTACTCCTCTCCCCTCTATGACCAAGCCATCTTTTTTCCACTTTTGCAACTCCTCTCTGACCCTGTGAGACTTTACCTTCTGTATCAGCCTGTCATGAGGGACCTTGTCGAAGGCCTTACTGAAGTCCATGTAGACGTCATCCACTGCCCAACCCTTGTCGACCATCTTTGCCACTTCCTCAAAAAAAACTCGACCAGTTAGTGAGACACGACCTCCCCTTCACACAACCATGTTGCCCCTTGTTAATACATGTACTTATTTCCAAGTGGGAGTAAATCCTGTCTTGAAGAATCCTCTCCAATAATTTCCTTACCACTGACGTAAGGCTCGCTGGCCGGTAATTAGCTGGATTATCCTTGCCACTCTTCTTAAAGGAACAGCTATGATTTTGTTCAGTAATGTGTATCAAACCCTTGGAGATCTCTTTATGTACCTGTTACTTTAACAGTGTTTTTGTGTTTTTTTTTAAACGATGTTCCCACACAATTACACACCTGAGCATTGTCAAAGTATACTTTTAAGGCTCAAAACATTGATTATCAGATCTGTGATTCAGTATTAATAATTAATCATATGACATTACAATGATTTTTGTATAATTTCTTTTTCCAGTGATTGTAATTTAATTACATATTAAATATTGAAATTTTAAAGCAAATAACTTCAATTAAAATATCCACTTATTGAAATCCCAATAATTTAATGAGTTTTTTTACACATTTAAAAATTGTCACATCAGAGGATGATATGAGCATCAGTGGAGGCAGAGTGGAACAATTGCAAGTGAAATGACTTTCTGCACTGTTTTAATCAAATGTGATGGGTAATGTACTACTAGGATACGTGGAAATTTTCCACAGATAGTACATTGAAATCCATTGCTAACTATGCGCAGATAATCGGTCCACTTCTTTCCTGAATAATGATTTGTTGTAGCTCAACACGATACCTTGTTTATTTGTCCAGTAAACCTCAGATGAAGTTTGTTTTTTAATTTGTATGTCTACTTCAGTTAGTTTTTCTTGAGTATGAAAATTGTAGTTAGATTGAAGCCAGGTCATAAGCAATTTATCTGATTCCTTTGACCAAATGTGGAAAGTTTTTTTAATTGGATTCCAGTATAAGCAGATTCTAGAATAAGCAAATCCCAGGAACCAAAAAGAAGGGCTTTGGTTGTTTTTACATGGGGGTTTACATGCTTCTGATTTTGGTTTTGTTAATGCGCCATCACTAAATATGTACTCAACTGAGTGTAGCAACTGCATATACCTCAGTTTCCTTTAGTGGCCTCATTTTGAACTATGGAAATATTTTGGCTCCCTGTCAGAAGTATTTGCAGGTTATCAGTGAATTTTTGTTTCTGTGGAAATAGAACATTTAGATGCGTTTTGAATGGAAATTATGATTAGCCACAAAGACAGTGCAAGAGTGAATGTAAAGGTGTGATGTTTAAGTTTAGCTGACAGTTCATTCCAAGCATGAAGAAATGTAATCCCCCTCAGGTTTTACATATTAAATATTTGGTGGTTTTTTTTAAAACTCCTCACCTTATCAAAAGACTTGTGGAAGAGGGCCCTTGTGGTGCATTGGCAATATCCCAGCCAGGAGGCCCAAATTCAAGACATCCCTCTTGGAGAGGTATGTAAACTGAACACTCTCTCTAATGTGGTTGACATAAAAAAAGAAGTGGAACATGGTCACAGTTTGATAAGGGTTTTTCATGTGATCACTCAGTTTTGTTTTTGGCTTACTAAAATCATGTATTCCCTTTTTAAAACTGTAATTTTGTTATAAACAGAAATACACATCACAAAGTAAGATTTATGGCTATGAATCATTGAGTAACCTCAATGAAATAGTGATCACTGCAAATGATTTTGTTAGAAGTTGAGTTATTTAGTTTGCACGTGTTGACTGGAAATATCGGTGACCAGTCTTTTACTGGGGGGCCAGTTAGCTCAGTTGGCTGGACAACTGGTTTGTGATTCAGAATGATGCCAACAGTGCGGGTTAAATTTCTGCCCCCAATGAGGTTACTATAAAGCACTCTACTTTTCAACCTCTCCTCACCTGAGGCATGGTGACCTTCAGATTAAATTACAATCAGTCATCACTTTCTTATGAGAAGGCAGCTCAAGGTCTGATAAGACTATAACTATTTTTAAAAAAAACAGTTTCTACATGAGGCTACTTTTTAAAGTATTTCCTGTTGGTCATTAAATGTAGACTTATGTTGATCCAAACCCACAGTCAACAAATTTGTTGCCAGGAACGATGAATACTTCTAGTAGTAGCATAGATATATTCTGAAAGTGATCCTTGCTTGTAAACTGAATAGTTATAAATAATGACAACAAAGTCAGCTAGAAACGCTGAGCAGATTGGACAATGTTTGTCAAGCTTTTTTGTTAGCTAATATTTGACCCAAAATATTAATTTTGCTTCTTGCTCTCAACAGATGCTGCCTCACCTGCCATGCATTTCCAACATAGTCTATCTTTTTTGATTTCAGATTTCTAGCATCAACAGTATTCTGCTTTATTTTTTCTAAATTTGTTAAATCAATGGATGATGTCCTAAATCTTACAAATCTAAATAAACAATCAATAGCCTATGTTATAAATTGATAACTACCATTGACACCACTTACAACAAGTAGTTACTAACAGCAACTACTGTCGAGAACAGTGGACCTGTAATACAGATTATTGACTTGTGTGGTAAATGTTGGCCTGTGATGGCCATTCAAAAAACAAGTAGTTTTTTTATTTTGCACTGGACAGAGGTTCATCTCCTACAACAGGTAGGTTTTACTGTGGTGTAAATACAGATGAATATAATTTGGATGAATTTCAATTGCCAGACAGCTTGGAGCTGAGTATGTTTCCTCTTTTCTTCCCCTAATTAGCCTGGGTTTTTCGTCTCCGTCTTATCCACTGTGTAATCTCAAATGAATAAGTTATTTATATATTATAACAGAAGGCATCACAATCATGTGTAAAGTTTGATATGCCAATAGATTGCTACCTATTTGTTATTTTTAGGTATTTCTGTATACATTTTAAATGTAAATTACTTTTTAAACTATAAGTTTTAAGAGCTTCTAAAATGCTCACACTAGTAAAATTCCTGGTATTTTACTCTTTTTAAACCAGTAACTGATCGTAACTCCAAGGGCCACTGTACCTGTGACTCTTCAACCTTGCTTATCCTTCTTTGCTTGTGCCTGTCATGTGGCTCTTCTCACCAACTCCATTCTCCTGGCAAGGGCAAATCATAAATGAAGCAGCATAACTCAAAAAGGTAAAAGAAAGTAAACCGCTTAAGAATAATAGCAAAATTCAAGTATCAGCGAGAGAATTTGGCAAGGTCTATGTATTAAAGCATGTCCCAAAAGGACTTTCTGGAAATGTAAATACAAGCTTGTGTGGTGAGGAAAAATGGTGTTTGGCTTAAATTGCAATTAATAGATATTTCAATGTTTCAGCACTCAAAATTATTGAATAATCAATAGATGTAGTGGATATGATATTATTTAAGTTTTGTTGTATTATTACACAGGTGGTTCCATCCCAATATCACAGGGATTGAAGCTGAGCGCCTTTTACTGACAAGAGGTGTTCATGGAAATTTCCTAGCTCGACCCAGCAAAAGTAATCCTGGGGATTTCACTTTATCGGTTAGGTAAGTCATCATTGACTATGTAAATGAAATGATAGAATTAGAACAGCTATCTTTGCAAATGTAAAAAGAGGTGACCACATAAGTGGTTAAGAACTTGCAGTTCAATTTAAAAGGCTCATTTGTAAATTTGTACTGTTGTATGGTACCTTCTATTTGTTTTAGAGTGTATTGTTCAATATTAGAAGCAATATCAGGTGGATAATTTCATCAGTTTTAGAGATGGAAAATAAAAGGTTAGGTCTTGAAAGGGATAACAGGAGTGGCATTTGGGAGTACTGACTGCCTTTGCCTTACCATCAATGAAGAGTCAATAGGTGCATTCCCTCTCTATTTCAATCAAGAGAAATAAAATCAACCTTTTTAGATTGAGTATTTTTATGGGTTTTTTGACCCAGCATGCACTTGCTGCAGGTTGGCTTAGCAGGAAAGCAGGCGTGGCACCTGTGTAGGCTGCTGAATAAAATAACATGTGTGCCATAATTTTGTAATGTTTAAAGTACTTAAGCTGCCTTTCGAAATATAGCATTCCATCTGGCACAGGTCCACGTACATTGCTGTTAGAAAGGGGGTGCCAGGAATTTCACCCTTCAACCATCAAGGAATGTCCGTAGTGATTTCAAATCAGGATGGTATGTAGGTTGGAGGGGAACTTGCAAGTGGTGGTGCTCCCAAGCGAGTGCTACCCTTCATCTCAATGATGGTTAGTAGTTTGGAAGAGGCTATTCTAGGAACCTTGGCAAGATCTATAGTTCATGATATTTACTGCTGCCACTGTGTGTTGATTATGGATGGGTTGATTATCAAGTGGGTTGCATTGTCGTAGATGGTGCTGAGCATTTCTTGTGTTGACATTGCATTTATTCAGTCAAGTGAAATGTATTCTGCCCCATTTCTGAATTGAGCCTTGGAGATGATGGATAACCTTTTTATGGACAGAAGACGGTAGTCAATATGCTAGATCTTTCCACAGAATCCCAACCTCTGATCTGTTCCATCACCAATGTAATTATGTGACTAGGCTAATTCAGTTTCTGGTCAATGGTAAGCTGAGATTTTAGTACAGAGATTCATTAGTAGTGCTTCGGGGTGTCTGGGCCAGCATTTATTGCCCATTCCTAACTGTCTGTGAGGTGCTTCATGTACTGCTGTAGTCTTTGGGGTATAGGAACACCCATGGCACTGTTAGGTGGGGAGTTGAGGGGTATTAAGCCAGTAACAGTGAAAGAATGATAAAAGTTCCAAGTCAACATGGTGAGTAGCTTGGAGGGGATCAGTCAGAATCTCGTAGTGATGTACCTCCCGTCCTTGCTCCTCCCAGATGGTAGTGGTTGAGAGTTTGGAATGTGAGATAATGGGCACTGCAGATGCTGGAGAATCCAAGATAATAAAATGTGAGGCTGGATGAACACAGCAGGCCAAGCAGCATCTCAGGAGCACAAAAGCTGACGTTTTCGGGCCTAGACCCTTCATCAGAGAGGGGGATGGGGTGAGGGTTCTAGAATAAATAGGGAGAGAGGGGGAGGCGGACTGAAGATGGAGAGAAAAGAAGATAGGTAGGGAGGCGATAGGTCTGTCCAGGGAAGACAGACAGGTCAAGGAGGTGGGATGAGGTTAGTAGGTAGGAGATGGGGGTGCGGCTTGGGGTGGGAGGAAGGGATGGGTGAGAGGAAGAACAGGTTAGGGAGGCAGAGACAGGTTGGACTGGTTTTGGGATGCAGTGGGTGGAGGGGAAGAGCTGGGCTGGTTGTGGTGCAGTGGGGGGAGAGGACGAACTGGGCTGGTTTAGGGATGCGGTGGGGGAAGGGGAGATTTTGACACTAGTGAAGTCCACTTTGATACCATTAGGCTGCAGGGTTCCCAAGCGGAATATGAGTTGCTGTTCCTGCAACCTTCGGGTGGCATCATTGTGGCACTGCAGGAGGCCCATGATGGACATGTCATCAAGAGAATGGGAGGGGGAGTGGAAATGGTTTGCGACTGGGAGGTGCAGTTGTTTATTGCGAACCGAGCGGAGGTGTTCTGCAAAGTGGTCCCCAAGCCTCTGCTTGGTTTCCCCAATGTAGAGAAAGCCACACTGGGTACAGTGGATGCAGTATACCACATTGGCAGATGTGCAGGTGAACCTCTGCTTAATGTGGAATGTCATCTTGGGGCCTGGGATGGGGGTGAGGGAGGAGGTGTGGGGGCAAGTGTAGCATTTCCTGCGGTTGCAGGGGAAGGTGCCGGGTGTGGTGGGGTTGGAGGGCAGTGTGGAGCAAACAAGGGAGTAACGGAGAGAGTGGTCTCTCCGGGAAGCAGACAGGGGAGGGGATGGAAAAATGTCTTGGGTGGTGGGGTCGGATTGTAAATGGCGGCAGTGTCGGAGGATGATGCGTTGTATCCAGAGGTTGGTGGGGTGGTGTGTGAGAACGAGGGGGATGCTCTTTGGGCGGTTGTGGCGGGGGGGGCGGGGTGTGAGGGATGTGTTGCGGGAAATGCGGGAGACGCGGTCAAGGGCGTTCTCGATCACTGGGGGGCAAGTTGCGGTCTTTGAAGAACTTGGACATCTGGGATGTGCGGGAGTGGAATGTCTTAACGTGGGAGCAGATGCGGTGGAGGCGGAGGAATTGGGAATAGGGGATGGAATTTTTGCAGGAGGGTGGGTGGGAGGAGGTGTATTCTAGGTAGCTGTGGGAGTCGGTGGGCTTGAAATGGACATCAGTTACAAGCTGGTTGCCTGAGATGGAGACTGAGAGATCGAGGAAGGTGAGGGATGTGCTGGAGATGGCCCAGGTGAACTGAACGTTGGGGTGGAAGGTGTTGAAGTGGATGAACTGTTCGAGCTCCTCTGGGGAGCAAGAGGCGGCGCCGATACATTGATGACTGTATCGGAGGAAGAGTTGGGGTTTGGGGCCTGTGTAGGTGCGGAAGAGGGACTGTTCCACGTAACCTACAAAGAGGCAGGCATGGCCTCAAGGCCATCCGCCTCTTCCTGTCCCGCAGGCCCGACCAGTCCCCCCTTCACCGACACCCTCATCCGCCTAGCCGAACTCGTCCTCGCCCTCAACAACTTCTCCTTCGATTCCTCCCACTTCCTACAGACCAAGGGGGTGGCCATGGGCACCCGCATGGGCCTCAGCTATGCCTGCCTCCTTGTAAGTTACGTGGAACAGTCCCTCTTCCGCACCTACACAGGCCCCAAACCCCACCTCTTCCTCCATTACATTGACTGTATCGGCGCCGCCTCTTGCTCCCCAGAGGAGCTCGAACAGTTCATCCACTTCACCAACACCTTCCGCCCCAACCTTCAGTTCACCTGGGCCATCTCCAGCACATCCCTCACCTTCCTGGACCCCTCAGTCTCCATTTCAGGCAACCAGCTTGTAACTGATGTCCATTTCAAGCCCACCGACTCCCACAGCTACCTAGAATACACCTCCTCCCACCCATCCTCCTGCAAAAATTCCATTCCCAATTCCTCCGCCTCCGCCGCATCTGCTCCCACGATAAGACATTCCACTCCCGCACATCCCAGATGTCCAAGTTCTTCAAGGACCGCAACTTTCCCCCCACACTGAGAATGCCCTTGACCACGTTTCCCGCAACACATCCCTCACACTTCGCCCCCGCCACAACCGCCCAAAGAGCATCCCCCTCGTGTTCTCACACCACCCCACCAACCTCTGGATACAACGCATCATTCTCCGACACTTCCGCCATCTACAATCCGACCCCACCACCCAAGACATTTTTCCATCCCCACCCCTGTCTGCTTTCCGGAGAGACCACTCTCTCCGTGACTCCGTTGTTCACTCCACACTGCTCTCCAACCCCACCACACCTGGCACCTTCCCCTGCAACGGCAGGAAATGCTACACTTGCCCCCACACCACCTCCCTCACCCCCATCCCAGGCCCCAAGATGACATTCCACATTGGCAGATGTGCAGGTGAACCTCTGCTTAATGTGGTATACTGCATCCACTGTACCCGGTGTGGCTTTCTCTACATTGGGGAAACCAAGCGGAGGCTTGGGGACCGCTTTGCAGAACACCTCCGCTCGGTTCGCAACAAACAACTGCGCCTCCCCAGTCGCAAACCATTTCCACTCTCTCTCTCTATCTCTCTCTTCCCCCCCCCCCCCCCCCCCCCCCCCATTCTTTAGATGACATGTCCATCATGGGCCTCCTGCACTGCCACAATGATGCCACCTGAAGGTTGCAGGAACAGCAACTCATATTCCGCTTGGGAACCCTGCAGCCTAATGGTATCAAAGTGGACTTCACCAGCTTCAAAATCTCCCCTTCCCCCACCGCATCCCTAAACCAGCCCAGTTCGTCCCCTCCCCCCACTGCACCACACAACCAGCCCAGCTCTTCCCCTCTACCCACTGCATCCCAAAACCAGTCCAACCTGTCTCTGCCTCCCTAACCTGTTCTTCCTCTGACGTATCCCTTCATCCCACCCCAAGCCGCACCCCCATCTCCTACCTACTAACCTCATCCCACCTCCATTGACCTGTCAGTCTTCGCTGGACTGACCTATCCCTTCCCTACCTATACTCTCTCCACCTATCTTCTTTTCTCTCCATCTTCGGTCCACCTCCCCCTCTCTCCCTATTTATTCCAGAACCCTCACCCCATCTCCCTCTCTGACGAAGGGTCTAGGCCCGAAACGTCAGCTTTTGTGCTCCTGAGATGCTGCTTGGCCTCCTGTGTTCATCCAGCCTCACATTTTATTATCTGAGAGTTTGGAATGTGCTGTCTGAGAAGCTTTGGTGAATTTCTCCTGTGCATCTTGTAGATGATGTGCATTGCTGCACTGCTACTGTGGATAGATTATGGTGGAGAAAGTGTGTATCAATCAAGCGTGCTGCTTTGTCATGAATGGTGTTGGAGCTGTGCTGATTCAGGCAAATGGTCACTGTCAGCCATTTATCTAGTGCAAAGAATACTTGCCACTTATCAGATTGAACCTAAATGTTGTTAAGGTCAATGACAGGATGCCTTGGTATCTGAAGAATCGCAAACGGTGCTGAGCATTGTGCAATCATCAGTAAATGTCCCCACTTCTGAAATTAAGATGGTGGAAGTTCATTGAATCAGTTGAAAATGGTTGCCCCTAGGACACTGCCCCAAGGATCTCCTTATAACTATGTCCTTGGGCTAAATTGATTGGCCTCTAACAACCATTTACTGCCTCCCTTCATGCTAATCTTTTAAAAAGTTGATTTTTGCCATGTAAGCTTAAATGATCGGCAGACTTTTCTTAAATCTGTTTAATAACGTGCATGCATGGAAACTGCCATCCCCTGCATGTTGTAATCTAGCACGTCAAAATATGCAACATTTTTTCTTCTGCTTTCTCCCCACATCTTTCCATAATTTCAATCATATGAGCAGAAATTCCAAAGGAATAAGAGGCAGAGTTTCTATTCAAAGATTTTATTCCAAGAAACATCGCAGCAATGAAAGACCATTGTACTGCAATAGCATTTTTCCAAGAGAAAGTTGTCACTATTAATATGCTGTTTGAAGACTAAGTTTAATTTCTAGTCCTCTACAGTTCTCGGTTAACGATCATTTGAGTAATTTCTAACTGCGTTGCATTATTTCATTACATAATTAATGTTCTTGTAGTTAAGATAATGGTGTTTCAATGGTTCACTCGCAATCGTAGCAACCAACCCACTGTAACAACAGAAAATATTTGTCGTTGTTCTACTTCCAGAGAATACAGCACTCTTTTTATGCTTAAGTAAATCACTACAATTAGAGTGGAAAAAAAAAGTCAAACCATCTTTGCAGAAGATCCTCACTGCACCTCAAAATGGCTGAGAGGATTTACAATCCTGCTTTGACCCCATCTTATTTTGCGAGATCTGAGATCGTTTTGTCTACACCAGAAGCTGCTAACAAGTTCATTTTGTGTCTGCAGAATACTGCCTTCGCTGATGAGCAACAGGCCAGAAATACTGCAACTGAAAAGCTGCTCTCGGTTGTAGAAGTAATAACATGTGAAGTGGCCAAAAAGCCTTAATGATAAAGCAATAATTCTTTGTACGTTTTTATAGTGACCAACCTTATTTATCGAGCACTGGAAAGAGAGCCTACAGCCAGATCCAATCCCTCAAATTTGTTCCACTGCTACCCCAGGGAGATTTTAAAAAATATTGATTCTAGCATGTTTAGATGATTGACACCAACATTTATAGGCTATTGTAGCTGATCATTGAGGTGGTAGCAAGCAGGTTTTCATGAAAATAGTGGTTTATAATTTTGAAACTATTAAGAGTCACCCGCATTTGCTGTATGTCTGAAGCCTGTTGCTGTCAGAACTGAAAGGATGTTAATGAATAGAACAGGTTTTTAATGGCAATCTGGTAATTTTGTGGCAACTATTCCTGATATTGAGTCTTTTTTTTTGTTTTCAGTATTTACTTTTAAATGATTTGGGAAGTAACTTTTTAAAGTTCATTTTAAGGGTCAAGGGACCGAGATGAATAGATAGAACGATGACGCAGATTAGACAAACTTAATTCAATGGCACAATAGGCTCAAAGGACTGAACACTCTACTATTGTTCCTGTGCTGGTATTCCACCTTTTTCTGATTGTGTGCTGAGAATGGTGGGATCAAAGATGGCAGGAAATTCCCAGGTCCCAACTCTCCTCCATCATTAGAGAAGATTTTGATCTGTGGTCTTTCTATTGAGTGGAAGTGGGGAAGGTACACGGTCATGGTCTTTTTTTAGTTTTATAACTTTTTAAAGATTCACTTGTGGCTTGTGGGCATTGCTGGCTGATCAGCATTTGTTGCCTGTCCCTAATTGCCTTTAAGGTAGTGGCAAACTGCCTTGAACCACTGCAGCCCATGTGCTGTAGATTGACCTACAATGCTGTTAGAGAGAGAATTCCAGGCTTGTGACCCAACGACAGTGAAGGAATGACTATACATTTCCAAGTCAGAGTGGTGAGTGGCTTGGATGGGAACTTGGAGATGGTGGTGTTCGCATTTATCTGCTGCCTTTGTCCTTCCAGATGGAAGTGGTTGTGGGTTTGAAATGTGCGGTCTGAGAGTCTTTGGTAAATTTCTGCAGTGTGCATCTTGTAGATAGCATCATTGTTGGAAAGAGTGGGTGCTGGTGGAAGTGGTGCCAATCAAGTGGGTTGCTTTGCCCTGGATGGTGTCAAGCTGCTTGAGTCTGGTTGGAACACCATGTACCATCCAGGTAGTCAGGAGTATGGTGGAATACTCCTCATTTATGCCTTCTAAATGGAGTCAGGGGGTGAGTTACTTGCCATTGTATTCGTAGCCTCTGACTTGCTTTTAGTAGCCACTGTTTCTGTCGAGTCCAATCCAAGTTTCTGGTCAATTGTGACCCCCCCCCCCCCCACCAGGATGTTGAAAGTGGGGAATTCAGTGATGGTATCATCATTCAGTATAAAGGGATGGTGGTTAAATTGTCTCTTGTTGTTGATGGTCATAGCCTGGCATTTGTGTGGTACAAGTGTTACTTGCCACTTGTCAGCCCAAGCCTGAATATTGCCCAGATCTTGTTGTATTTAAACAGAGACTGCTTCACTATCTGAGGAGTTGCAAATGGCATTGAACATAGTACAATCATTGGCAAATATCCCCACTTCTGACCTTATGATAGAGGGAAGGTCATTGAAGTAGCTGAAGATGGTTGGGCCTAGAACACTACCCTGAGGGACCCCTGCAGAGATATCCTGGACCCAAGACAACTGATCTCCAGCAACCACAACCATCAATTGGCTTATCAGGTATGTCTCCGACCAGCGGAGCATTTGCCCCCGACTCCCATTGATTCTAGATTTGCCCGGGCTCCTTGGTGGCACACTTGGTAGAATGAAGCCTTGATGTCAAGGGCTATCACACTTTCCTCCCCTCAAATATAATTTGGGACAGAACGTTCCATTTACAGTGCATGACCTCATTGAATCCTTTTCCCATAAGCAGGTTCTTGGCAATTAATTGCTGAAATACGTGAACTGTCATCTGCATTCACCTTCAGATAACAACATGTGGAGGCAGGTGCTGGGTCTCCCTGAGCTGAACTTTGTACTGTTAGTATCTCTGGGAACCCATGTGGGATTTAAGGGAGGAAACTGTTGGCCTTACCTGGCCTGGCCTACATGTGACTCCAGGCCTGCAGAAATGTGGTTGAAATTTACTTGCCGTCCTTATTAGGGATGGATAATAAATGCTGGCCTGGCCACAGCTACCACATGCCCTGTATGAATAAAAACAAACACATTCACTATCCAGCCAGTTGAGCTAACTAGCCCCCGGAACCGTATATATCTGAAACAACAAAACTATTTCAGATATAGATGTCATGGAAAACACACAAGCACATTGAAATTATGGCACTTCTGAATATGTGGAGAAGGCTGTTTTGTGAATGGACACAGTATACAAAGAAGGTGACACAATCAAACCGGAAGCAATGAAAGAGAGTGTACTCAAACAGAAATTTCAGCAACAAGGTGCAATCATTTCAAGGTCACAATCAGAAAGAATAAAGATAAACTAAAGTTAACTAATTTGTATTTTAGATTTCATATTGGAACTTTTGAAGTAAACCATAATGTTTTATTTTAATGAAAACACATTGATTTGGTTTCCTGGGTGTTTGGTACATCTCGTGAGTTACATTGCTTTGGTCTTGTAATCCTTCTGCATGTCGGTTACAAGTGTTTGTCTTATCCAAAACATCTTTCCTTTCCACCACCTTATTTTTCAATGATTTGCTTTTCCTCTTTAAGTGAATAAGGCTGACAGGTTTGGTTAGGTAATCTGGTGGAGCAGTTATAGGATTAAAAAGCAGGCAATGCATGAAATGCAAGACAGGTTCATTGGGCGCAGACATCAAATATTGTCTAGTCAGCAAGAGCATTTTTGGATATTTTCTAATCAGCCTTTTCAGAGATGCTCATATGTATGGAGTAGGTGGGATTTGACCTGGTACATCTGACACAGGTAAGGACACAGCCCCTGTGCCACGAGGTAAGAGCATTTTTAAACTGACAAATTTCTCTGGGTCTGCAACATTCCCTGTGTACAATACATCACTGACCCAACTTTCACTTGGGGCTCGGAGGTGGGGTTGAATTCACTTGAGGACAGTGGGCTTTGAGTCAAACTTCCGGCATGAAAGGAGTAGCAAGCTGTGACTGAGGGCTTCAAAATGGAAGCATCCTGATGCATCCAAGCTGACAGGGAGAGCCTCTAGCCTGCCTGAGGCAATGCTGCTCAGTCTTCCGTTGGGGGAGCTGCCTCTTTGCCCCTGAATTAATTCCTCTGTTTTGTGGGAGCTTGGGAGGCTAATTGGAAAATCCTAGTCATTCACCCTCAATTAGCTTCTGTAGGTCCTTAAGAAATCATGCCATTGCTGTCTGCACTTGGCCTCCTCCATTGTACATTTTGTGAAAAATGGTCCGACATCATCCTCAGTCGAACTCGTCTATGCCAACCAGATAAATCTAGCCCCGTTTGCCAGTATTTGGCCCACATGCCTCAACCCTTCCTATTCACATACCCATCCAGATGCTTCTGAAATGTAATTTTACCAGCATCCACCACTTTCTCTGGCAGCTCATTCCATACACACAATACTCTCTCTGCATGATAAAACTGCTCCTTAGGTTCCTTTTTAAATCTTTCCCCTCTCACCTTAAGCCTATGCCCACTACTTTTGGGCTCATACACCCCTGGGAAAAGATTTTGTCTATATACCATTTCCATGCTTCTCATGATTTTATAAACTCTCTGTAAGGTCACCCCTCAGCCTCTGTGCTCCAGGTAAATTAGCCCCAGCCTGTTCAACCTCTCCCTACAGCTCAAACCCTCCAACCCTGGCAGCATCCTTGTAAATCTTTTCTGAATCCTTTCAAGTTTCACAACATGGTCTCTATATTGGAGAGCGATCAGAATTGCACATAGCACTTGAATTAGCCTAACCGTTGCCTTGGACAGCCGAAACATTATGTCCCAACTCCTTTACTCAATGCATTGACCAATAAAGGCAAGTATACCAAATGCCACCTTCACTACCCTATCAACCTATGACTCCACTTCCAAGGAATTATGAACCTACACTCCAAAGTCTTTTTGCTCAGAAACACTCCCCAGGACCTTGCCATTTAAGTGTACAAGTCCTGCCCTGATTTGCTTTTCTCAAATACAACACTTTATTTATTCAAAATTAACTCCACTCAGTCCATTGGCCCATCTGATCAAGATCCTGTTGTACTCAGATAACCTTCATTGTTGTCCACTATACCTTCAATTTTGGTGTCATCTGCAAACATATTAACCATACCCCCTATAGTCACATCCAAATCATTTATATTAATGACAAAAAGCAGCAGACCTAGAACTGATCCTTGTAGCATGCTGCTGGTCACAGGCCTGAAGTCTGAAAAGCAACCCTCCACATCACCCTCTTTCCTTCTACCTTTTGAGCCAGTTCTGTATCTAAATGTCTAATTCTCCCTGTATTCCATGTGATCTAACCTTGCTAACCAACCTACCATGAGGAACCATGTATAATGCCTTACCGAAGTCAATGTAGATCATGTCCACTGCTCTGTCCTCATCAATCTTTCAACAAAACATTTTTGGAAAATGAATATGATTGCTGTTATAACAAGTTGTAGAGCTGAATGAACACAGCAGGCCCAGCAGCATCAGAGGAGCAGGAACACTGACGTTTCAGGCTCAGACCCTTCAGGGTGGAAAAAAAGACTCCATCAACCTTCCTGCTCCTCTGCTGCTTGACCTGCAGTGTTCATCCAGCTCTAAACTTTGTTACCTCAGATTCTCCAGCATCTGCAGTTCCTACTATCTATGATCACTATTTAGATGTTTTTGCAGTTGGCACTGACAAAGTTTTTTACTCTGAGGTCAACTGATGACTTTTGACCATGCTAATGGTAGATATTTGCAGAACTGGGCAGTTTAAATTAGTGAAATTGTATGATTTCTTTTTTCGGGTTCCTGCAACAGATAATTCTTAGAAAAGCTGATCTTTTTAAAGATGTATAAATATTGTGATTTAGATGTTGACCTTCTGCGGATTGCCATGTTCATGGGGTTAATGTTACATGCGCTGCTGTGCATATTTGAAGTACAGCACTTCAATCCAGTGAGCTGTGTGGTTTTGGTGGTAGGAATGTCAGTAGTGAAGATTAGTTTAAAGGCATCTCGTGCAATGTGAAGTTCCAGTTATGGCACTTGGATTTAAGGATAGCATGTGTGAGAATTTGCTCTGCTTATTCATATGTAGTTGTTTCATAAGTGTAATTTTAATGGAATTTCATTACACCACAAATTATTACTGACTCCAGCTACCTTTTCTAATACAAAAATCTCATATAGCATAGAATCCCTACAGTGTGAAAACAGGCCCTTTTGGCCCAACAAGTCCACACCATCCCTCAGCCCATCTAATCTACATATCATGTCATATACTTCGGACAATTTAGCATGGCCAATCCATCTAGCCCGCACATCTTTGGACTGCGGGATGAAACCAAAGCACCCAGAGGAAACCCACGCAGACACGGGGAGAATGTGCGAACTCCACACAGACAGTTGCCTGAGGGTGGAGTCGAACCCAGGTCCCTGGTGCTGTGAGGCAGCAGTGCTAATCACTGAGCCACTGTGATACCCTGTCAGTTGGATTGGTAACCACATTGGACTTGATTTGACAGTGTTAGTTAGACTAGGAAGTAAAAGTGGAAAATTGTAGTTTTAAAAGATAAGCAAAATGGAAAAAGAAATAGACACGTGATATTGGGTGCCAAGCGAGGATGATGTGCATCAATAAGTCAGGATGAAGCTTTTCTGTGATCACTGTTTACAATTAGGTCTAAAATATGCCTTTTCTGGAATATGTGTACAGTTTTTCTGTCAATTCTTTTTCTTTCTATGTTCATCAACATATTCAAGATCATTATTTCCACATTTTACCCTGGTTTACGTTGCAGATTTTCACAAATCATTTCCGTTCAGCATTGGCTGTTGTTCAGAAGTGGCAAGAGTACTGGATTCCTCTAAATTTTGTTTCTTCCCATTAAACAATTAAATGATGAGCATCCATGGAAGGGAACTGTGCACAAGTGGTACGAATCATACAGACTTGCCAACCGCCGCCTTGAATCAAAGGTCTAGACATACCATGTCTTTTCAGATGCAGGCATTTTCTGGCAGAATGGAGATACCACTCTGACCTTGGATATATTTTACAGTGGTTTTCCTTTTTTAATGTATATGCAAAACTGCCTCTCTTTATTGCTCCAGATAGTTGCATCAGATCTGGGCAAAAATTTGTGGAGCAGGCTAGAGGGTCTGCCATGGACAGAGACAGCAAACAAATAAGCTTGTTTCAGAGATAGTAGGAACTGCAGATGCTGGAGTTGTTTTTTTGGAAAAAAAAAATCACTTAAAGTTGTGGTTTAAATGAACCTTGCACATGCATAGCACTCCTGAACTTGTTGTTACTGATGCTGTCTTTGGTCAGGAGGGCCTGTTGCTCGTATTGGAATAGGTTTGATAGTGCCTCCATGTTCAGTTCTAAAAGTGTAAATAGCAGCAAATTCCTCATTGCTGGGTGCGTATGTGGTCCACAAATCAGTTTCCAAATAATTGGTGGGAAGGTATGAGGTACAAAACCTAGGCTAAAAGATTTGCCTTCATCGAGCAGATGTCTTCAAGTGTTGATTGTGTTGTTGAATTGGAAACAATAAACTCTGAATCAATGACCTGATAATTGGCAATTATGTATATATATTTGGACCAGGAGCACCTACTTGATAGGCGATAACAAAGTGTGGAGCTGGATGAACACAGGCCAAGCAGCATCAGAGAAGCATAAAGGCTGACGTTGATGAAGGGTCTAGGCCTGAAATGTCAGCTTCTGTGCTCCTAAGATGCTGCTTGGCCTGCCGTGTTCATTCAGCTCCACACTTTATTATCTCGGATTCTCCAGCATCTGCAGTTCCCATTATCTCTGATACTTTGTAGGAGGTTAAGAATTGGGAGTTGTTTCAAATGGACTTTACTGTACTTGTGATCATTCAAGTTCCCCGACATTGCATAGCTTTTTTGCTTTCCACCAGTACAATCCAATATTTTATACTGGACCAGTGTTAATGCTTAAACGTAATGTTCAAAATATTTTTCATTAGACCTCACAGCCTGACCTGCAGTTGTTGGATTTTCTAGAACAGATTCTAGTAATTGAACCATAGTTGCAAGGTTTTAGAAACTGTCCAATACTTGCTTATGGCAGAAATTTATATGGAGGAAAATTAGAGGAATAAGTACATCGAACAGCTGTCATACACTTCAGGTGAGCACTGCAGAATGGCACTAACAGATGTCCGGCAACTGATTGTCACATTGCTTTTGACGAAGAGTTGATGAAAAATAAACACAAAAAGTTTATAAAATATACCTATCCTTTGTAACATTTGTTATGGTAATGATTCTGAAGTTAATGTGACATGAACTCCTCCAATTCTGTTACTGTTACACAGTCTGGGTGGAGTTCTGGTGCTACCCTTTGTCGTAATTATATTCTGTACAGGTCCTGAAAGTACTTATTAAAAGCGGGAAACTGGTTCTGTCCACGGATCTGCCAGACCTGCTGAGTTTCTCCAGTACTTTGATACTGAAAATCGAATAAAATGGTGTTTGATTTTGCCAAATACTTAATTGTCATTCTTATTGTTGTAAATGTAATGAACACTTTGTTAATTAGGAACAGTGCCTGTTAAGGGCCTTGTGGTACAGTGACTCTACCTCCGGACTAGGTTGTTCAAGTTCCCAACAGGATGTGATAGCCACAGATATTATAACTCCTCTAAACAGGTTGTTTTTTAAATGTGTGGCTTCTGTTAAGGCCCTCTACAGTGGCATATCCAGTACCGCTGATTTGTTAAGCAAGCCCAAGTCAAAGGAGGGTTGATAATCTCAAACTACTTCAAACAGCCATCACTCTCTTGACCACATGCTGGCAGACATAGATACCATAAGGTGCCAGCAGTGGTAATCAGTAATACCATACCCATTCCGCTCCCACACTGCACAAACATATGCACTCCTATTATTTCACTCTTCTCTTTTAAAAGTAACGGCATAGTGAGAAACTGTTTTAAAATTTTAGTCTTTGAGATTATTAGGTATTTTGAAAAGTTCAGTTTGGTGGTATGATGAATCTTTTTCACAGACAGTAGAAAAATATACTTAAATGTTTTAAGAATTATATTATGAACAACCTGATTTTCTTGGTAACTGATGAATTCCTCACAAGAAGATTCATTAGCTTAGTTGTATGGAGGCTGGTTTGCGACACAAATTTAATACTAACAGAATGGGTTCAATTCCAATACCATCTGAGGTTACCATGAAGATCCTGCACTTTCAGGCGCTCCTCTTGCCTGGGGCTTGGTGACCTTTTGTGTTATATCACCAGTAGTCATGTCTCTCTAGTATGACTGTGGTCATAACTTTAAATCGGGAAAAGAATGAAGTTATAGGTCACTGCTTCACATGAGCTTATCTTTTACAGTTTTGTTTAAATTAATACTGGAAGTAACCTGAACTGATATTCAAATACTGAATTTGATAGCTGTGGGCAGTTGATATTCCACTCAAAACTTGTGAAACTGAGCCATTTCTGCTCACTTTAACATATCATGGGTGTTTAGAAATAAGACATTTGGTTTGGTGAATGCTGATATGGGATAGTTTAAACTAGATTGGCAGTGGGTGGGGAACCAGATTTGTAATTCTGAGGCACAATGGAGAGTGAGATTGTTAATAAGAAATGCGGATGATGGAGCGTAATTATGGACACAGGGATGGTTTTGAAGTGTGTATACTTCAATGCTAGAAGTATCAAAAGTAAGGCGGCTGAACCTACAGCATGTGTCGGTACTTGGAACTGTGATGTTGTGGCCATTATGGAAACTTGGGTAACTCGGACAGGAATGGTTGTTGGAAGTTCCGGGATTTAGATAGTTTAAAAGAAATAGGGTGATAAGAGGCAGCGGAGTGGCATTGCTAGCCAGGGCTGGTATAGCAGCTACTGAAAGGTAATTCGAGAATGATATGTCTACAAAGTCAGTTTGGGTTGACGTCAGGAACAAAGGAACAGTCTGTTTTTTTTTTAAACAGACGCCCTAATTGTTTCAGAGAAGTGGATTGGGAGGCAGATACTAGAAAGGTGCAGAAGTCACAGGGTTGTAGTCATGGGTGACTTCAATTTTCCAAATACTGATTGGAAACTTTTTAGCTGTAATAGTTTAGATGGAATGGATTTTGTCCAGTGTGTTCAAGAAGGATTCCTGACACAGTATGTAGATAGTCCAACGCAAGGAGAGGCCACTTTTTGGATTTGGTGCTTCGTAATGAACCGGGGCCAAGTGTTAGACCTGTTGGTGTGAGAGCACTTTGGCAGTAGCGATCATAATTCTTTTTTCCATGACTATTGTAAAAGTAACAGGGTTAGTATATACAGCAGGGTAAGGTTTAAAAATGGGGGAAGGGAAATTACAACTCTGCTTGGCAAGAATTGGGATATATAAAATGGGAACAGATGTTGTTAGGGAAGAACACTATTGAAATGTGGATAACAAAGTGTGAAGCTGGATGAACACAGGCCAAGCGGCATTTCAGGAGCACAAAAGCTGATGTTTCAGGCCTAGACCCTTCATCAGAGAGCTGCTTGCTGAGATGCTGCTTGGCCTGCTGTGTTCACCCAGCTTCACACTTTGTTATCTTGGATTCTCCAGCGTCTGCAGTTCCCATGATCACTTAATAAAATGTCGAGTGTTTAAGGAATGCATACTGCCTGTGCTTGATATGTTTGTCTCTAGCAGGCAGGGAAGATGTGGTCGAGTGAGGGAGCCTTGGTCGAAGACAGGCCGAATGACTGGTTAAGAGGAAGAAGGATGCTTATGTGAGGTTTAGGAAACAGGGATCAGAGGAGACTCTACAAGTAATCCAGGAAGGAGCTGAAGAAAGGACTTGAGAGCTATAATGGGGCATGAGAAAACTTTGGCAGATCGGATCAAGGAACAAGCTTTGAAATTTTACACATACGTGAGGAATAAGAGAATGACCAGAGAAAGGGTAGGGCCGATCCAAGGATTGTGAAGGGAATTTGAGCTCTGAGCCTGAAGAGATAGGAGAGATCTTTAATGAATACTTTACTTTTCTTCAGTGTTCATAACTGAGAGGGACCTAGTTGTAGAGGAGGACAGTGTGAAACAGGCTGGCAGGCTAGAGGAGGTGGATGTTAGTAAGGAAGATGTGCTAGGAATTTTGAGGAAGTTGAAGATCAGTCCCCCAAGACTGATGGGGTTTATCCAAGGATTCCATGGGAAGTGAGGGAAGAGATCGCAGGGCCGCTGGCGATGATCTTTTCGTCCTCATTGTGCACTGGTATAGTGCTGGAAGATTGGAGAATGGCAAACGCCATTCCCTTGTTCAAAAAAGGGAAGAGGGATAACCCCAGAAACTACTGGCCAGTTAGTCTTTCTTCAGTGCTGGGCAAATTATTGAAAAGGGCTCAGTTAGGATTTATGATTACTTGGAAAGGCACAGTTGATTCGTGATAGTTAGCATGGATCTGAGATCATGCCTCTCAAACCTTATTGAATTCTTTGAAGAGGTGACCAAACATGCGGATGAAGAGAGAGCGGGGATGTAGTATACATGGATTTTAAATAAGACATTTGGTAAGGCTCCCCATGGTAGGCTCATGCAGAAAGTAAGGAGGCATGGGATAGGGGGAAATGTGGAAGATTGGATTCAGAATTGGCTGACCCTTGGAAGACGAAGGGTGGTAGCGGATGGAAAATATTCAGTTATGAGTGATGTACCACGAGGATCTGTTCTGGGTCCCCTCTATTTGTGATTTTTGTAAATGGTTCGGATGTAGGAGTGGAAGGGTGGATTGAGTTGTGGACAGTGCGGAGGGTTGTTCTAGGTTACAAAGGGACATTGATAGGATGCAGAGCTGGGCTGAGAAATGGCGGATGGCGTTTAACCCTGAAAAACGTGAAGTGATTCATTTCAGAAGGATAAACTTGAAAGCAGATTGCAGGGTTAATGGAAAAGTTCTTGGCAAGGTGCAGGGGCAGAGGGACCTTGGGGTTCATGTCCACAGTTCCCTGAAAGCTGCCACCCAGTTGGATAAAGTTGTTAAAAAGCTGCACGTTGTGTTAGCTTTCATTACTGGAGGATTGAGCCCAAGAGCCGTGAAATTATGCTCCAGCCATACAAAAGCCTGGTTCGGCCACATCTGGAGTATTGTGTCCAGTTCTGGTTGCCTCGTTACAGGAAAGTTGTGGAAGTGTTGGAAAAAGTGCAGAGAAGATTTACCAGGATATTGCCTAGAATGGAGGGAAGGCCTTACGAGGAAAGGATGAGAGAGCTAGGGCTTTTCTCTTTAGAATGACGAAGGATGAGAGGTGACTTGATTTGAGGTGTACAAAATGATCAGATGTGTGGACAGAGTAGACAGCCAGAGACTTTTTCCTAGGGTGGAGGTAGCTATTATGAGGGGGTGCAGTGTTAAAGTGAGTGCAGGTAGATATAGGGAAGACATCAGAGGTAGGTTCTTTACTCAGGGGTCGGGGTGGAATGCATTGCTGGAGATGGCTGTGGAGTCAGCCTCATTGGGGCAGTTTAAGTGGCAATTAGACAAGCATGTGGATGATAGTATAAGGTAGGGGTGAAGTTAGATAGACCTTCAGATTGGGGTAAAAGTTCGGCACAACACCATGGGCTGAAGGCCCTGCACTGTGCTGTACAGTTCTATGTTCTAAGGAACCATAATTGATTTCGTAAAGAAGGTATTGGCCCTGATCTTAAGAACAACGCCAACAAACATCACATTGCTGCTTTGATTATAAATGCTGACTTGATTCTGCTGCGCATTTCTACTGTGGTCTTACCCCTTCATAACGAAAGATGGATAAATTCTTAACATGGATATAAGCAAAACCAATTAACTGCAGTAAACTGGGAGATGTTTTCTTGGGATAACTTAGAAAATATCCCCTCAACAGAAATATTTTCAGAATATATCTCCAGCTGAATTCTGAATACTGGCTTTAAAAAGCACTAACTTTTCTGATCAGAATCACATGTATCCCATAATGTTTCTAATTTTACTATTAACAGCACAGAGTCTGAGTTTTATGTCATAATGATCAAGTTCTCACATTTTCATGTGTTTCAGAAAACATTGCACAGCCTACATTTTCAGGGGCAATTTTAAAAATAAATCCTGTTAATTCCACAACAAATGTGGACGAATTACTTGCACTTTTGAATTGCAAGCATTAAATTACTACTAACAGGCGTGGAGATTTTACATAATAAAGAAAACTGCAGTGCATATCATGGAGATGCTTGGCTAGGATCTCCAGCTCTTGCCATAAATGTCAGAGGCAAGCCTGACCCTTGTCTGGCACCGGCCCAGCAGCCATTTAATGGTCAGTAGGCTGCTAATTGAAACACAAGTTTTTGCCTTGAGTCAATTTGGAGAAAGTACAGGCCAAGTTACCAGGAGAATCGTCCTTTGACCCCAGCAGCAGCACTTGGGAGCAGTGGCCTCTGCTGGGAGTACACAAATCGTCAGCAGCAATTATCATTTGAGCCTGATACAAGAGGCAATAGGATATAGTGCAGGGGAGCATTTCGTTCTTTTTGCATGAAATTTAAAATGGGCAGAAGTGCCAATTTAGTGCTAGAACAGTTGCTCCCAGTCTCATCACACATTGATACCACAGTATTAGATTCCTTGGTGGAAATTTAAGGCATTCAGCATGTATTTCAAAATCTTTACTTTTTTGAGCCTCTTGAATATATAATTTAGATGCCTAGTACCTCCCTTGAAGTTCTTTAGAGATTTATCTTACAGGAGCAGTTTGGGTGGTTGCAAACCACAGGCAGAGAAGGCATCTTTTATTTTAAAGAAATCATTTCGGTTTCACGAGACTGCTCCTGCTGCTTTGTGCAGTTGTGGTTCACTTCAGCAGGGTGCTTGAATTCCAATTGCACCTCCTCAGGCCGAGGTCTTTGTTTGGTGGACCTGTCTGTAGATGCATAACAATGCTGCTGAGGATTAATCTGTATACATTCACTGGCCTTTTACTTTGGCCAAATAACTAATCATGCAAATTGAGTTTGGACTGAACTGGCTTCAAAATAACTTCTATCCCCTTCTGGCTTTGATTGTACCCTTCATGCCAAGACATTGACAATCCTTCTTCTGTGCTGTAACCATTCTGACTCTATAATTGCCATTGCTGTATCTAGTCTTCTACTGAGAGACAGCTGCTAAATTAAGACGTCCTAATACTTACTTCTGCACACTTGTAGGCTCGTACTGCCTCATTCATGCATTTATTGAGGTGAAGGTTCTTTCCAATTTGGAAGAAATTGGATTCCTCAGAGTGCATATGTTGGATATACTAATCTCCTTGCATTTCTCCTGTTATGTATTTTGCCAAGAAATTGAAATGATTGCCCAAGAGAATTACAAATTTTGGTGTCATGGTGCTGTGTATTATTGTATGTGTTTATAACTAGGACACAGCAGCACCAAAACAGACCATTCAGAGCAAGGATGTGAGCCTGCATTCACAGTACATTCAACCTACACCTCTGCACTACAGTCTAGCTTTCCTCAATTAAATCTGTTAACCTCTTCCTTCCCTGCCCTGTTGGTTACCAAATATCCTCTTAAATGCATCAAATCTTTTCACTTCGATTATTTATGGAAAGTTTGCCAACCTGGTTGAGCCATAGGACCCTTGCAGTCTGCACTATCTATTAGAAATATTTAGAATCAGCTGCACACCTGCACATGATTTTGAATTCTGTCATAAATTTGCCTATCCGACCAGAGCTGACATGTGACACCATCCTATGGACATTTCCCTCACTGTATTAGTACAGTATTGTTCCATGTTGGTACTGTTGCAAACATTTCTAGGATAACATGGTTAACAGAGTCATGTAAATCCACAAGCACTTTCATTTTGATTCATTTTAAAACAAATCAAATCTTAGCTAAAAGTATTAATAAAGTAAAAGAAACAGTGGAAATTTGGGATAACAAAGTGTGGAGCTGGATGAACACAGCAGGCCAAGCAGCATCTCAGGAGCACAAAAGCTGATGTTTCGGGCCTAGACCCATCTGGAAACTTCAATTGTGTAACCTTGAAAGTGCCTTCAATGGTGGACAAATGCCGTTCTCTTGAGTGGGGTTGAAAAGTAGTGAGGTTTAATAAGATTGTCAGAAACATTCATTTGAAAATGACTTGTTACATATTTGGAGTTTTCTGTTCGCATATTTGTTGACAAGTGTCTGCAGGGGAAACATTTTTTAAAAAATGCTAATTAAGAATTAGACTTCAACCCTGTAATGGAACAAATTATTCTGAATGCTGACTGAATATGTATTCAACCGAACACAGTACAGTGCTACTTTTCTTCATCTCTAAGAACATTTTTAGGAATGGAAATATTTTGTGGTGACTAAAATTTTACTGATTTTAGAATTCAGCTGCGTCTTTTCCGATTAAAAGGAGAAACTGATAAAGGAACGACTGTGTGCAGTATGAAATTGTCATTGTTTTGGAACAAAGACACTGTTCTGGCGGGACTGCATGTTAAAATGATGATATGATTTTGGAATGTATACCAAGCTGCTGTTAACTCTTTTTTTTGGTCAAAGGCTCAGGCCAGATGAAGTTTAGCATAAGATAATAAAATGTGAGGCTGGATGAACACAGCAGGCCAAGCAGCATCTCAGGAGCACAAAAGCTGACGTTTCGGGCCTAGACCCTTCATCAGAGCTCTCTGATGAAGGGTCTAGGCCCGAAACGTCAGCTTTTGTGCTCCTGAGATGCTGCTTGGCCTGCTGTGTTCATCCAGCCTCACATTTTATTATCTTGGAATCTCCAGCATCTGCAGTTCCCATTATCTCTGAAGTTTAGCATGCTTTGTATTGATAGTGTTGCTACTTCATTTCTTTGCAAATTGAAAAATTTGAATCATTGCAAAACTGTCTGAAGTAATGTTTTGATTAGTCAGTTTGGGTGATAGAGGTAATGAAGCAAGTGGCAGCTGTCCTTCAGAAGGAACCACTCTTCATTAAACTGTTCTCAGCAGGGAAGTAGAATGACTGACTGTGTTCTCAGTCTCTACAGTCTAGTTTCAGCCTAGTATTAGCTATATAGCTAAGGATCTGTGATAGTTTTCAACAGGTACTACTCGTAGCTCTGCATAGGACAAATGATGTAACACTCTAATGTACAGAAGTACATAATCTGAAGTTATTCATGAATAAAATGAAACATTAATTTGAAACTAAAATGACCTCTTTTTGTTATTGGCGTGACAAATTTGGAACTAAGAATCTACTGATGACCATGAAATCATTGTCAATTGTCAGGGGGTGGGGGGAAAACCCATCTGGTTCACTAATATCTTGTAGGGAAGGAAATCTGCCATTTAACCTGGTCTGGCTTACAGCTTACACCACAATGTGACTGACCCTCAACTGTCCTGTGAAATGGCCTGATGAGCTGCTGAGTTGTATCAATCACTACAAAGTATCAAAGAAAGGAAATCAGATGGACCACCTAGCATCGATCGAGGCATCAGAAAAGACACTTAAAGAAACAGCCCTGTCTACCCCGCAAAGTATTCCAACTAATATCCAGGGGCTAGTGTCAAAATTGGGAGAACTGTCTCAGACTAGTCAAGCAACAGTCTGCCACTTGGCTGTGATGTATGACTCTGTCCCAGACACCACAATCACCATCCCTGGGTATGTCCTGTCCCAACGGAAGGACAGATGTGGCAGAAGTGGTGCAATGGTAAACAGTTGTGCGGGAGTTACCCTGGGAGTCCTCAACATGTCGTTGGACAACAAAGACCTGAGGTTTCCTTGCCCATGTTTAACCTGAAATCTCCTGCTGATTATCACTTATCGTCCTTCCTCGGGGGATTTCAGTGTCTACCACTAAGAGTGGCTTGGCAGCAGCACTACAGTCTGAACTGTTCAGGTTCTAAAGCGCATAGCTGCTAGACTGGCTTAGCAGCAGATGGTGAGGGAAACAACAAGGGGGGATAAACATACTTCACCACATTGTCACCAATCTGCCAGTTGCCATGCATCTGTTAATGTTTGTATTGTAATGGAGTGAGCACTGCATTGGTCTTGTGGAGACAAAGCCTGTTTTAACATTGAGAATACCCTCCATGTTGTATGGAACTATCACCACACTAAATGGGACTGACATTGAACAAATCTACCAACTCAAGCCTGGCATCAATTAAACACTGGTTATCAACAGCTGCAGAATTGTTCTCCAGCAGAACCTGGAAAATATGAGGCACTATGCATTTACAATCGGCCATTACCATCAAGTCATGTGAGCAACCCTGGTTCAACGCAGAGTGCAGAATGCTATGCCAACAGCAGCACCAGGCATACCTAAAATTAAGATGTCAACTTGGTGAAGCTACCAAACAGGACTATCTGTGTGCCAAATAATGTAAGCCGCGAGTGATAGAGATAAGTGATCCCACAACAAAACAATCAGATCTAAGTGCTACAGTCTTGCCACATCCAGCCATGAATGGTGGTGGACAATTAAATCTCTTATTGGAAGAGGAGGTTCCACAAATATCCCCATTCACAAACAGCCCAACACATCATGGCACAATATAAATCTAAAGCATTCACAGCAATCTTCAGCTACAAGTCTGAGTGGATGATCCACTGTGGCCTCCTGCGTTGATCCCCACAATCTCGCATGCCTGCTTTCAGCCAATTTTGATTCAGTCCATGATATCAAGAAACAACTGGCAGCTCAGGTTTCTGCAAAGGCTATGGGCCCTGATAACCTAGTCCAGAAGACTTACTCCTGTGCTCCAGAACTTGACACTTCTCTCGACAGACTCTGTAACTGCATTGGAAATGTCCTCCCAACAAGGCAGAAAATTGCCTGGTTATGCCCTGTACACAAGCAGAACGGATCCAACTATGCCAGTTATTGCCCTGTCAGTCTACTCTCGCTCACCAGTAAAGTGATGGAAGGTGTCACCATTAGTGCAATGAAGCAGTATCCACTGAGTGACAGAGTTTGGGTTCTGCTAGGGCCACTCAGCTCCTGACCTCATTACAGCCTTGGTTCCTAGACAAAAGAAGTTAATTCAAAAGGTGAGGTGAGAATGACAGCCCTTGACATCAAGACTGTGTTTGACGGAGTGCGGCATCAAGAAGCTCTACAAAAATGGAATCTACAGGTTTATGGGGCAAATCCTCTGTTGGTTGGAGACCTATCTGGCACATAGGAAGATGGTTGTAATGTTGGAAGTCTGTCATCTTGGCTTCAGGACATCTCTGCAGGAGATCCACAGGATTATTTCCTAGACCCAACCATAGCCAGCTGCTTTGTCAATGACCTTTGTTCCATCCGATGGTCAGATGTTGTATAGATAGAGCTAATGATAGTTGAAATTTCCCATACTAGGTAAAAGACAAGACTAGGTGCCAAACATTTAAGGTGAGAGGAGAGAGATTTTAAAGACAAGGGCAGATATTTTTAACAGCAGGCGATTTCATGTGTGAAATGAACTTCCTGAGGAAATGGTGGATGTGAGTGTGATTGTAATGTTTAAAAGACATTTGGATAAGTACGTGAATATGAAAAGTTTGGAAGGATATTGGCCAGGAGCAGGTAGGTGGAATTATTAGTTTAGCTGGGGATCATGTTTGTTTGGCACAGACTGGTTGAATTGGAGGGTCTGTTTCAGTGCTGTATGCCTCTGATCATTACACCATTCATGACTCTTCAACTACTGAAACAGACCATGTTTAAATGCAACATGATCCAGCCACTTGTCAGCCCAAGCCTGAATATTGTCAAGTAACATTTTACGTTGTACAAATGCCAGGCAATGACCATCTCCAATAAAAGACGATCTAACTACTGCCCTTTGACATTCAATGGTGTTCCCATCTGAATTCCCTCATTATCAACATCTTGGGGGTTGTCAGTGACCTGAAACTAAATTGGATTCACCACATGCTTGGTGCTTAGAAGAACAGGTCAGAGGCAAGGAATACTGTGGTGAGAAATTCCCCTCCTGACTGCCCAAAGCTTTGTCCACCGTTTACAAGGCACAATTCAGGAGTGTGATGAATTATCCCCACTTGTCTAGATGGGTGCAGCTCTAACAAAAGTCAGGAAATTTGACACTATCCAGGACAAAGCCTGCTTGATTGGCACCATGTCCACAAGCATCCACTCCCTCCACCATTGTTGCTCCGTAGTAGCATTGTGTGCTGTCTACATGATATTTCCACCTAGAAGGATCAGGCAAGCAGCTCCACGGGAACATCAAGTGCAAGCTCCTCTAAGAGAAATATAAAGGTATCGGAAGTGGGAATGTAGGGTCTGCCGAAATTTGGGATTAATGCTAGAAATGGAGTGGCTCGCAAAGCGTGCATGCATTGTTGTGAAACCATAGGAATTAGTTGTATTGGCAAGTTTGGTACCTAGGAGAAATGCCAAACAGGTAAGGCATTCCTGGTCTTGCAATGCTATGTAAGAATTTCAAGGAACTGGGATCTGCGAGAGGAACCTTGCCAGCATGCAGCATTACCTGGACAACTTTCAAGCTTGGGAAGGTAAGTGGCAAGTAACTGAACCAACTATAAAAACAGCGTGGCTGACAAGCTAGTTAGAGACTGGGAATTGATTCGTTGAGTCCCCAAAGCCTGTCTACCATCTACAAGGAATTGTGATTAGAATACTCCTCACTTGCTGGGATGTGTGGCGCTCCAACTATACTTTGAGACACTTGACACCATCTAGGACAAAGGCACATTGTGACAAAAAGTGGTGACCATCTAACAAATGTGCTGCAGGAACTTGGCAAGGTTCATTTTGATAGAGGTTGCAAGTTTGAAAGGGTTGTCATCTATGTGGATAAGGTCAGCAGACACATTTGGAACGATATGACCATTTCTGCAGTCACAGGACAAATTTTGGAATACCCCACTGGATTTACCTGTAACACCTGCACTTTTTAGTGGCTCAAAGAAGGCAGCTTCCCACTATCTATCTGAAGGGAAAATAGGGAATGGGCAACAAAGCTGGCTTTGCCACTATATCTCACATTCAATGAATTTCTAAAGCAAATAGTACAGGAGAGTCGAAAGATCTGCAAACAATAGGGAAGACCTTTAGACCTGAGTTCAGTAAGGAATTAGTACTAGGCAATAAGTTCTGCCTGGCCATTGGTGCCTAGATTCCCCTGAATTTTTTTTAGAACAAGCCCAGGGACTGAAAGTACTCAAAGGGAGATCTTGGTATCTAGGAATAAAGACTGTGTTGCCTAACTCTTGCTATTTCACACTTCCAACATATCTGATTTGCAAGCTGCATTTATACAGCTTTTGCATTTCTAACTATGCAAGTTTGCTGGGCCTACATTCTGATGTAGGATCATCATTGTTACAGGTGGAAGATCTACTGACCTCCATTCTAGTTGCAGGGGGATGGTGCTTTTAGAATTGATATATATTCTAGACTTATTTTAAAAATTCTTTTTACTTTCTTCTAATGTAGTGTGCTAGTATTTGATATTACTGATGTAAGCCTGTCATTGTGCAATTAAGCCCTTTTTTAACCTAGGTTGTTTTGGGAGTGTTAGGAGGAAGAGTAATTGCAGCAATGTGATCTTAAATAGGCAGTTGCCATTAGAAGTGTGAACATAATAAATAAAGTTAACAAGAAATGTGTGAGGACATTAAGATCCTTGTAGATGGTTATGAGTGTGAAGCAGAACAATGTTTGACTTCATACAATAAAATAGGTTTTGTTTTGCATACAGTTTCATTATGCCCTGTTTGCTTATATTCTGAAAATTAACTTTTTATCCTGTATGTGGAAAGCCAAAAAGAAAATGTCTAAATATAGCTATTAACATCTCAAGCTAGAATTCGCCATGATAAATGAGACGATTTGGAAATTGGACTGTTTGCTAGCACCTCCAAATTGTTACTTAGTATTAATGTAGCAAACTAGCCACTGTACAGAACATGAAGGGATATCATGCTGCCTATAAATTCCACTAAATCCAATCAATTCCTATGCATCCTTCCCAGCAAGAACAAAGTGAGATGCTTTTAAAACAGAGAAACTTGACTTACCAAGATAATAAAATGTGAGGCTGGATGAACACAGCAGGCCAAGCAGCATCTCAGGAGCACAAAAGCTGACGTTTCGGGCCTAGACCCTTCATCAGAGAGGGGGATGGGGGGAGGGAACTGGAATAAATAGGGAGAGAGGGGGAGGCGGACCGAAGATGGAGAGTAAAGAAGATAGGTGGAGAGAGTGTAGGTAGGGAGGGGATAGGTCAGCCCAGGGAAGACTGACAGGTCAAGGAGGTGGGATGAGGTTAGTAGGTAGCGGGGGGTGCGGCTTGGGGTGGGAGGAAGGGATGGGTGAGAGGAAGAACCGTTTAGGGAGGCAGAGACAGGTTGGACTGGTTTTGGGATGCAGTGGGTGGGGGGGGGAAGGAAAGAGAAGAGCTGGGCTGGTTGTGTGGTGCAGTGGGGGGAGGGGACGAACTGGGCTGGTTGAGGGATGCAGTAGGGGAAGGGGAGATTTTGAAACTGGTGAAGTCCACATTGATACCATATGGCTGCAAGGTTCCCAGGCGGAATATCAGTTGCTGTTCCTGCAACCTTCGGGTGGCATCATTGTGGCAGTGCAGGAGGCCCATGATGGACATGTCATCAAGAGAATGGGAGGGGGAGTGGAAATGGTTTGCGACTGCGAGGTGCAGTTGTTTTTTGCGAACTGAGCGGAGGTGTTCTGCAAAGCGGTCCCCAAGCCTCCGCTTGGTTTCCCCAATGTAGAGGAAGCCGCACCGGGTACAGTGGATGCAGTATACCACATTGGCAGATGTGCAGGTGAACCTCTGCTTGATGTGGAATGTCATCTTGGGGCCTGGGATGGGGGTGAGGGAGGAGGTGTGGGGACAAGTGTAGCATTTCCTGCGGTTGCAGGGGAAGGTGCCGGGTGTGGTGGGGTTGGAGGGCAGTGTGGAGCGAACAAGGGAGTCACGGAGAGAGTGGTCTCTCCGGAAAGTAGACAGGGGAGGGGATGGAAAAATGTCTTGGGTGGTGGGGTCGGATTGTAAATGGCGGAAGTGTCGGAGGATAATGCGTTGTATCCGGAGGTTGGTAGGGTGGTGTGTGAGAACGAGGGGGATCCTCTTGGGGCGGTTGTGGCGGGGGCGGGGTGTGAGGGATGTGTCGCGGGAAATGCGGGAGACGTGGTCAAGGGCGTTCTCGATCACCGTGGGGGGAAAGTTGCGGTCCTTAAAGAACTTGGACATCTGAGATGTGCGGGAGTGGAATGTCTTGTCGTGGGAGCAGATGCGGCGGAGGCGGAGGAATTGGGAATAGGGGATGGAATTTTTGCAGGAGGGTGGGTGGGAGGAGGTGTATTCTAGGTAGCTGTGGGAGTCGGTGGGCTTGAAATGGACATCAGTTACAAGCTGGTTGCCTGAGATGGAGACTGAGAGGTCCAGGAAGGTGAGGGATGTGCTGGAGATGGCCCAGGTGAACTGAAGGTTGGGGTGGAAGGTGTTGGTGAAGTGGATGAACTGTTCGAGCTCCTCTGGGGAGCAAGAGGCGGCGCCGATACAGTCATCAATGTACCGGAGGAAGAGGTGGGGTTTGGGGCCTGTGTAGGTGCGGAAGAGGGACTGTTCCACGTAACCTACAAAGTGGCAGGCATAGCTGGGGCCCATGCGGGTGCCCATGGCCACCCCCTTAGTCTGTAGGAAGTGGGAGGAGTCAAAAGAGAAGTTGTTGAGTGTGAGGACGAGTTCAGCTAGGCGGATGAGAGTGTCGGTGGAGGGGGACTGGTTGGGCCTGCGGGACAGGAAGAAGCGGAGGGCCTTGAGGCCATCTCCATGCGGAATGCAGGTGTACAGGGACTGGACGTCCATGGTGAATATGAGGTGTTGGGGGCCAGGGAATTGGAAGTCCTGGAGGAGGTGGAGGGTGTGGGTGGTGTCACGGACGTAGCTGGGGAGTTCCTGGACCAAAGGGGAGAAAATGGAGTCCAGATAGGTGGAGATGAGTTCAGTGGGGCAGGAGCAGGCTGAGACGATGGGTTGACCAGGGCAGGCAGGTTTGTGGATTTTGGGAAGGAGATAGAAACGGGCCGTGCGGGGTTGGGGAACAATGAGGTTGGAGGCTGTGGGTGGGAGGTCCCCTGAGGTGATGAGGTCGTGAATGGTGTTGGAGATGATGGTTTGGTGCTCGGGTGTGGGGTCATGATCGAGGAGGCGGTAGGAGGTGGTGTCGCATTATCCTCCGACACTTCCGCCATTTACAATCCGACCCCACCACCCAAGACATTTTTCCATCCCCTCCCCTGTCTGCTTTCCGGAGAGACCACTCTCTCCGTGACTCCCTTGTTCGCTCCACACTGCCCTCCAACCCCACCACACCCGGCACCTTCCCCTGCAACCGCAGGAAATGCTACACTTGTCCCCACACCTCCTCCCTCACCCCCATCCCAGGCCCCAAGATGACATTCCACATCAAGCAGAGGTTCACCTGCACATCTGCCAATGTGGTATACTGCATCCACTGTACCCGGTGCGGCTTCCTCTACATTGGGGAAACCAAGCGGAGGCTTGGGGACCGCTTTGCAGAACACCTCCGCTCAGTTCGCAAAAAACAACTGCACCTCCCAGTCGCAAACCATTTCCACTCCCCCTCCCATTCTTTAGATGACATGTCCATCATGGACCTCCTGCACTGCCACAATGATGCCACCCGAAGGTTGCAGGAACAGCAACTGATATTCCGCCTGGGAACCCTGCAGCCATATGGTATCAATGTGGACTTCACCAGTTTCAAAATCTCCCCTTCCCCTACTGCATCCCTCAACCAGCCCAGTTCGTCCCCTCCCCCCCACTGCACCACACAACCAGCCCAGCTCTTCCCCCCCCACCCACTGCATCCCAAAACCAGTCCAACCTGTCTCTGCCT
Organism: Stegostoma tigrinum; assembly: GCF_030684315.1. Lineage (NCBI taxonomy): Eukaryota > Metazoa > Chordata > Chondrichthyes > Orectolobiformes > Stegostomatidae > Stegostoma > Stegostoma tigrinum. Next base: position 18,825,878 of record NC_081381.1, read on the forward strand.
CCCTAACCGGTTCTTCCTCTCACCCATCCCTTCCTCCCACCCCAAGCCGCACCCCCCGCTACCTACTAACCTCATCCCACCTCCTTGACCTGTCCGTCTTCCCTGGACTGACCTATCCCCTCCCTACCTCCCCACCTACACTCTCTCCACCTATCTTCTTTACTCTCCATCTTCGGTCCGCCTCCCCCTCTCTCCCTATTTATTCCAGTTCCCTCCCCCCATCCCCCTCTCTGATGAAGGGTCTAGGCCCGAAACGTCAGCTTTTGTGCTCCTGAGATGCTGCTTGGCCTGCTGTGTTCATCCAGCCTCACATTTTATTATCTTGGAATCTCCAGCATCTGCAGTTCCCATTATCTCTGAAACTTGACTTACCACTTCATTTGTGCAGTAATTGCTCTTGTTACCATTTTAATTGTTCATTGTATTTTAGTAAAAAGAGCCTGCCAGAATCAAATAGTCCCTCCTCACAAGCAGATCTGGTTCCTATGATGCAATTAACTCCAAATTGCTTTTGACTAGTGAGTCGGAGGATTTATTTGGTATTTAATGCCAATCCTTAATTACCTTTTGGAAGTGGTCATTAGCTACCTTTTTTGAAATGCTGTATTCCATGTTATAGGCATACCGTGGTGGTGTTAGGAAGTGTGTTCTAAGACTTTGACTCTCTCTTACAGTGAAGAAACAGCGATGTAGTTCCAGGTCAGGATGGTGTGTGACTTGAAGGGGCATTTTCAAATGGTAGCGTTTCCCATATAGCAGCTGTGTAACCGGTGTAGGCTATTCACCCTCTCAACCTTCCTGTTTCATTCCAGACTATAGCTAATCATTCATCTCAAAGCCATTTTCCTGCACTGTCCCAATATCCCTTGATTTTAGTTTGTTGATAGATTTCTTTAAATCTGTATCTTTAACAGAGCTTCCAAAGCCTACAGTGTGGACAAGTCCAAAGAATCACGTCCCTCTGAGTGAAGAAATTCCTTTTATTATTATTCTTCTTCCACTGGCTTGTATCCCTTACTCCTAAGACTCTGTTTTCCCGTCCAGCCAAGGGAAACTTCCTTTCTGTATCTACACTATTTTTGTTCTTTTTTTTAAAATCAAGAGAATACAGGCCCAGCCTCCTCAATCTCTCTGGCACAGGTCAGTTCTGCCACTGCAGTGTCAGAGTCATATAATTGTAGAGCATTGAAACAGACCCTTCAGTCCAATGTCGTCCATGCAGACCAGATATCCTAAATTAATCCAGTCCCATTTGCTAGCATTTTGCCCATATCCCTTTTACACACTTGCTATTCATATACCCATCTGGATGTCTTTTAAATGCTGTAATTTATTTGTAACGAAGTCAGTAGAATGTATTCCCTGATTGTGGCTGTTAATGTCATCCAATTAGGAAACCCTGGCTGACTGATTTTTAAACAGGAGTGTCAAATCTCTGCTTGCTCTGAGGAAGCTGGACCAGTGTCAAGTACTATGCACATGTAAATAAATATGACTTGGTGACGGGATCCCGGTCTTGGCAGAATTATTACAGCCACTCCAGGAATTAGTCTGATCCTCCGCTGCATTTCTTCAATAGAAAATATATCCTCTCTTTTGAGTAAGAAGACCAAAAGAGCGCACAATTCCCCATTTTCAACTTTACTCAGGTTTTGTAGAATTTAAGCAAACCTTACTCACATACGTGAATCGTATTGGAACAAATGCCAACACAACGTTTGCATTCCTACTTGCTTCCTGCACCTGCTTAAAAAGGACCATAAGAACAAAAGTGTCAAATGTAATAAAGGCAATTTGTGTAATGATGAACATCATTACAAACATATTGAGTTTAGCTCTTAGAAATGTCAAATAATACTGCAACAAGGAAGCTGAATGAGGTACTTTTCTATAGAACTTTACTGAAGTTTTGGAGGCAGTTGTTACTTAGGTTGAGACCCAATAGATGACGTGCCTGGTGAAATTCTGGTGGTGAGTTTAACCTGAGGATCGCCACATCACAGGATAGGGGCAAGATTGAGAAGATGAGACTTATGTGGTAACCTCAGCCAGTGCAGGAATTGAACCTGTGCCATTAGTGTCACACTATTCACTAACCTGCCAACCAGCCAAGTGAGCCAACCGACTCTGATAGGTGCCGGTACCTGTGACAGACCGGCTGGAGATTACTTCACACAACCTGATATTTTTTAAAAATTTGCTTCATGGGATATGGGTGTCACTGGCCAGGTCAGTGCTTATTACCCATCCCTAATTGCTGAGAGGGCAATTAAGTGTCAACGGCATTGCTGTGGATCATGTGTTGAGCAAACCAGGTCAGGTTGGAAGTTTCCTTCCCTAAAGGGCATATAGAGTGAACCAGATGGAGCAATCCAACTGAGCTGACTTTCTGGCAAAATAGAGCCATAGAGATGTACAGCATGGAAACAAACCCTTTGGCCCAACTTGTCCATGCTGACTAGATATCCTAATTAATCCAGTTCCATTTGCCGGCATTTAGCCATATTCCTCTAAATTCTTCCTATTCATGGACCCATTCAGATGGCCTTTAAATATTGTGATTGTGATTGTACCTGCCTCCTCTGGCTGCTCATTCCATTGATGCACCACCTTCTGTGTGGAAAAAGTTGCTCTTTAGGTCCCCTTTTTAAATTTTTTCCCCCCTCACCTTAAACCTATGCCCTCTAGTTTTGGACTCCCCTTTCTTGGGGAGGGAAGACCTTGTCTATTCACCCTATTCCTGCCCTTTTTGATTTTATAAATGCTCTGTAAGATCAGCACTCCAGGGAAAGTATAGTCCCAGCCTATTCAGCCCTTCCCTATAGCTCAAACCCTCAGAATTGCACATGGTATTCCAAAAGTGGCCTAACCAATATCCTGCACAGCTGCAATATGACCTCCTGACACCTATACTCAATGCACTGTCCAACAAAGGCATGCAGACCAAATGCCCAGCCTTCGCTATCCTGACTACCTGTGACTCCATTTCCAAAAAACTAATGAGCCTGCACTCCAAGGTCTTTGTTTGGCAGCACTCCCCAGGTCCTTGCCAATAAGTGTACAAGTTCTACCCTGATTTTTGTCTTTCAAAATGCAGCACCAATTTAGAATTTAATCTAAATTAAGTTCCATCTGCCCACTGGCCCATCTGATTTAAGGTCTCATGGTACTCTGAGGTAACCTTCTTCCCTGTCCACTGCACCTCCAATTTTGGTATCTTCTGCAAACATACTAACAATAACTCTTATATTCACCTCCAAATCACTTATATAAATGATGAAAAGCAGTGGACCCAGCAACAACCCTCGTGGCACACTCCTGGTCACATGCCTCCTGTCTGAAAATCTAAACGGCTAGTTTTCCCTGTATTCGTTGTGATCTAACCTTGCTAATCATTCTACCATGCGTACTATTGTGGAATGCCTTGCTGAAGTCCATATAGACAGTGTCTACAGCTCTGCCTTCGTCAATTGTCTTTGTCACTTCTTCAAAAATCTCAAACAAGTGCTTGACCCTAATCAGTCCTTGCCTGTCCAAATAGATGTAAATCCTATTCCTGAGTTACCTCCAACAACTCATCTGCCACTGACAGGCTCACCGGTCTATAGTTTCCTAGATTTTCATTACTGCTTTTCTTTAAATAATGGCACCGTATTAGCCACCCTTCATTCCTCTGACACCTCGCCCTTGGCTATCAATGGTACAAATATCTCGGCAAGGGGCCAGTAATCATTTCCCTAGTTTTCCACAAACATCTAGGATGCATCTGAGCAAGTCCTGGGGATTTATTCACTTTTTAATGAGTTTTAAGGCATCCAGTGTAACTTACTCTGTAATATAGACAGTTTTCAAGATCTGCAGTATTTCTCGAAGTTCTCTAGCTTCCATACCCTTCTCCACAGTAAATACTGATGCAAAATACTCATATATGGTATCTCAACATGGTGGGTACTGGTTGAGGTTGCAAACTAGTAAACATGCTTACATTCTGAGGTGATAATTTGTACTGCCCCTGCTCCTGTCACTCCACAGGGCTGAAGATAATCATTTTCGCTGGTCAGCTTTACCAAGAAGTGTGCACAAAGTTGTGTCAAGTGACTTGCCTAAATGGATCATCTACATAGTTTAATGATTGTTGGTAACTTTGCTATGATATTTGAAGGTTTGGCATTTTCTGCATGGATTTGTGTGTCCTGTGATTTTTGTTTTGCACAATTCATTAGCTTCAGCTGTTACCTACTGCAAGGAAAGTTTCAACTTTTTTAATAAGCAAAATCCCCTATGCTATTTTATATAGGGATTCCATTTACTACCTTCACTTCTTTTGTGCTTTGGTTTCCTCTTTTCCTTGCCACTTCTTTGTCATCCTGAATATTTCCTGCCACCTATTTCCCTAAATTGCTAAGTTGCGAAATTTTAACATTCTCCACACTCTTCCAATTAAACTAGCAATTTAAAATCCAACCTGCACCAAAGATGTGTCATCACATGCCTGAACAGTTGGAGTAAAAATATCCACTGGAGAGAGCCCTTAATGTTTGAACTGTCTGAAATTAACAAGTCAGTTGGTCTGAGTTAAGTGTTCTAGATATCTTATAAAAACATCAAGCCAATAATATAAAAATCTAGAAATAAAGGTTCCATCCTGCAGCTTCAAGAACCCTGTTTGTTTTTGGTAAGCCACATCGTATTGTTTCTCTCCTCTGTCAGCATTTCCGACTTCTCTGTATCACACGTAGCATTGAATGGATTTTCTTGGGCATATCTTAAATAAAATGCTTTACTTTTAAGTAGTTAGATTTACGTAGCCCTCTTTTCTGTTCCTTTGTTAGGCAAGCATTATGCAAATACACTCCAGCAGGAAAATCTCCTGTAGTTATCACAGTACCAAGCAAATAGCTAGGATAACAAAGTGTGGAGCTGGATGAACACAGCAGGCCAAGCAGCATCTCAGGAGCACAAAAGCTGACGTTTCAGGCCTGGACCCTTCATCAGAGAGCCAAGCAAATAGCTGCTGTCCTTTTTAACCCAGCAGGAGCAGGTTCTTTTATTTAGCAGTCTCATTTCAACATCAACCATGCCTACAAACATCAGGATGGAATTAAGTATACACTATTACAATTCTGTGTATTAAACTGTACTCAATAGTTCTAAATAAGCTGCGTGAAAATGTTAAATCTACAATTTGATTATGACATGTATTTTTGTCATTTATAACAGGAACTTTGAATTTTGAAAGTAGTTTAAGTTGAATCTAACTATGGTTGTGAAAGGAAAATCTCTACAATTGTCAGTAAAATTGAAACCACCTGTCTTTGTCTTTGAAAACTGAGAAAATGATTTAGATTTTCCACCAGCACTTAACGTTCAAGTAGTGTGAAATTTAGTATAGAATATTAGTATGTTCATATATAGTGCCTTAATTTAGATTTAATAAGTAACTTAATGAATTTGCTCCAGCATTATTACTAAAGATGGTAGTTGCTTAAAATGACCACTAAATACAGACACAAAAATTGGCTCAAGCAGTTATGTGAGATAATGGGAACTGCAGATGCTGGAGAATTCCAAGATATTCCAAGACCACACCTCCTCCCTCACCCCTATCCCAGGCCCCAAGATGACATTCCACATTAAGCAGAGGTTCACCTGCACATCTGCCAATGTGGTATACTGCATCCACTGTACCCGGCACAGCTCCCTCTACATTGGGGAAACCAAGCGGAGGCTTGGGGACTGCTTTGCAGAACACCTCCGCTCAGTTCGCAACAAACAACTGCACCTCCCAGTCGCAAACCATTTCCACTCCCCCTCCCATTCCTCAGACGACATGTCCATCATGGGCCTCCTGCACTGCCACAATGATGCCACCCGAAGGTTGCAGGAACAGCAACTGATATTCCGCCTGGGAACCCTGCAGCCTAATGGTATCAATGTGGACTTCACCAGTTTCAAAATCTCCCCTTCCCCTACTGCATCCCTAAACCAGTCTCTCTCTCTCTCTCTCTCTCTCTCTCTCTCTCTCTCTCTCTCTCTCTCTCTCTCTCTCTCTCTCTCTCTCTCTCTCTCTCTCTCTCTCTCTCTCTCTCTCTCTCTCTCTCTCTCTCCCCCACCCACTGCATCCCAAAATCATTCCAACCTAACCAGTTCTTCCTCTCACCCATCCCTTCCTCCCACCCCAAGCCGCACCCCCATCTACCTACTAACCTCCTCCCACCTCCTTGACCTGTCCGTCTTCCCTGGACTGACCTATCCCCTCCCTACCTCCCCACCTATACTCTCTCCACCTATCTTCTTTACTCTCCATCTTCGGTCCGCCTCCCCCTCTCCCTATTTATTCCAGTTCCCTCTCCCCATCCCCCTCTCTGATGAAGGGTCCAGGCCCGAAACGTCAGCTTTTGTGCTCCTGAGATGCTGCTTGGCCTGCTGTGTTCATCCAGCCTCACATTTTATTATCAAGCAGTTATGTACTTACAGTAAATGAGTATCATCATTTTATTTTACCATGTCATCATATCAAGTTGACTGTATTAGTAACAACAGATAATGTTTGCCACAAAGTATAGTAATGTGGTAGAATAGACATTAAAAACACATGTCAAATTAAATATAATCATACACACTTTGATGCAAGGCACAAGCACAACATGGTTCAAAATAAGAGATAATGGGAACTGCAGATGCTGGAGATTCCAAGATAATAAAATGTGAGGCTGGATGAACACAGCAGGCCAAGCAGCATCTCAGGAGCACAAAAGCTGACGTTTCGGGCCTAGACCCTTCATCAGAGAGGGGGATGGGGGGAGGGAACTGGAATAAATAGGGAGAGAGGGGGAGGCGGACCGAAGATGGAGAGCAAAGAAGATAGGTGGGGAGGTAGGGAGGGGATAGGTCAGTCCAGGGAAGACGGACAGGTCAAGGAGGTGGGATGAGGTTAGTAGGTAGCTGGGGGTGCGGCTGGGGGTGGGAGGAAGGGATGGGTGAGAGGAAGAACCGGTTAGGGAGGCAGAGACAGGTTGGACTGGTTCAAAATAATATTGTTTTGAATGATCATTCATATTCAAAATGGAAATTAAGTTCTTATCATAGCTATTTGGGAAATCAACAGACTAGAACTCCAAATGTTGATCTTGAATGTTTCAATATTTCATTCACTGGTTGATGTAACTTTTCTCCAGAGACTGGTTAGTGATAGTGCTTTTATAATAAAGATCTTATCTAGGCTTGAAAACTGCAGGATGTGGGAGTTTCAGCAGTACTGTGGAGAGAAGGTTACCAGTTCTAATTTTAAAGATAATTCAACCACAAAGTTGTGATTTTTAAAAAAAACTAGATCATACATTGTAACTTATATTTAAAAATAACGTGCATTTTTCTGGTTACTTAATGCAATTGCTGTGTTTTCTTAGGAATGTCACAATATTAAACACTGAAGTTACTTGTAAACTAAGCTGTTTCCATTCTCATTTTCTGAATTGATAAATGCCAACTTCAACTTGAAAATCAACAAAAGTGAACTCCGTCAGCAGCACAGCTTAAGAGAAAGATTGCTAACATGTCTATCTAGGATTCCCACCTAACTTCTGCTGAAGTTACACTGGCCAAGTGGGAAAACCTGTAAGGAACGTTATAATGATATACAATGAGTTCTTGACTGTAGCACGTGTAGATCTTTTTGTAATTTAGGCTTTTCTGCCAAAATTGTCTTAAAATTTATGAAGTTTTACATTATATGACAGGTCAGAGTTGCCTTTGAATAAAATGGAAATAAGGTAAACTTCTTTCAGTAATGTATGCAACACAATTAAGGTACTTCATGGTAACTTGCACTTAACGTCTAAACACTATACTCCTCCCATGTCAAACATGTAGCCCAAGGGGTTTTGCATAGTTTCCAACAATTCATCTATGTTGCCCTTTGTTCCAGCCTAATAGCACCACGGGTATTCCTACAATACAGCAGTTCAGGGAAGTGGCTTACCACAACCTTCTCGAGCAATAGTGAAGGATGATTTTTTTTAAATGGCCTACCTGGCAATGTCCATATCTTTTGAAAGAATATATTAAGAGAAACGCTCTGTGTTACAACAGCAAAAGAGCCTGCGAAGGTGGATTTTCTCTATTGTGGCAGCAGCACCAAGCATTAAGAAAGTGCTATATTTTTGCTTCACTTGCTTTAGAGAAAAGATTGACTTTCTCAAATTGAATGAATGCTTCTCCTCCTGCACAATAAATTCTACTCTCTCACTCAGTGACTGATTGTGAGGTTGTGTTAGAACTATGAATTTTTAACTCTTGTGTCGTTAAATACTGTGGACAACAAGAAAAATGTTTATTTTTGAAAAATGAAGGACTTACCAGGATGGCTGCATAATTTCACAGCAGGGAATTTGATATCTGTTGTGAACTCCCTGTTTGTATCTATGGATTCCTACAAAGTACAGATGATCAGGGGTTGAGCAGAAATTTGCAAGTGAAGCTGATTGGTGTTTTCAGCTAACTGAGCAGTTTGCATGTCAAACTTGCTTCCAGTTCCAAAGAGAGAGGGTACAAAAGCCTGTGCTCCTATTCTCTTGTGGTATAAAACAAAATTAGTTTAAACTTCAACAAAATTAGTTACTTTGCCCGTAACTGTTCTTCTGAATTGACAGATCAGTTATTTTCCAAGTGCATCAGTCTCTCTGTATTTCTTACAATCTAATGCAAGCTTCCAGAGAGACAACTGATCAGCAAGGGTCTGGCTAGCCTGGCTCATCTGAACATAGGAAGCAAAGATCTCTGAACTGATTTTTCTATTTTTTAATCTGCCTGTGCCCTTAGCCTTTTTCCCCGTTTTGTTGGTGTGTGTGTGAATTTAATAAAAGGATTAGTATTTTTAGTTAATGGTCATAGATGCCAGTACCTTTGTGTTCACTTGTAACTAAAGTCTATTTATTTATAACAAGTAATCATTTATATTTAGTTCAGAAACCTGGTCCATGCTTCTATCAACCTTTGGTTGAAAGCCAACTAAATTGGAATACTGTGCATACTTTTTTGTTTTAAATTTCACAGTATGACTCTGGGAATAGCAGGGCTCGATTTATACCATGTCACTGCAGAGGATCCTGGACCCGTCACCTTCTGTCAGAATTTAGCTAGGATTTTTACTACTTAGCCAAAGGCTCACTCCACTTTAAGATGGTATTGCCGGAAATTATCAGCTTGGTGTAAAATTTTTGGAGTAGCTTTGGAAATTTCACAAGGCAAGTTTGGAAAACAACTTTGTGCCATTTCATACTAAAATGTGATAATTTGTTGCAGGCATGCTTTTTGCCATTATGCCATTGACTCGTTCGTGAAACCTTCTTACTAGGAAGGTAAGGTCGTTTGCAAAACACTTCCTGGGCAACTGAATCTTTAGGTAGAATATATTTGAGGTTGCTTTGTTTTCCTGAAAGGTGTTAAGACTATTTAGGTTTTTGCTGTTGAACAAAAAAAAAGTTTTATGCTGGAATCTCTTAGTAATCCAGAAAAGAACCTAACAGCTGGATCTAATCGACACTTTGAAGCCAATTCTGGAGCGCAGCTGCTGAACTGAGATCCTGGCTGGTTAGATCTCTAGCATCAGGTTGCAGTTGTGAGATAATTAGATTGTGAGGGTTAAGGAATCTGATTGCTAAAATGGTTAACTAGGTAGGCTTGGAGGGCTGTGAGAAAGCACTTTTTGGCTCATTTTAGCGCTCAAGCACTACTGGAAATGTGTTGAATGCAAGAGATAACAATCCTTGGTTCCTTTCAGCTGTCTAGCTTCTCAAGATATCAGAAATCATAGCTCCCAGCCTTAATTGATAGTCTGCTCCCCTTTTGGTGAGCTTTTTACCTAGTCTTCTTCCCTTGTTCCCCAATCTCTTTCCCTATATCAAAAACGATTAAGTTTTAACTTCCCACTCAACCTGAACCCATCTGTTTTGGGGGGATTAAAATTGCACCTACTACTTTGTAGGCTGCGTTGTGAAGAGTGATCATTCGGTCTAAACATCAAAGGTGCAACCATACCGCCACAAGGGATTACTAACTTCGGATGTGGGGAGAAAAACCTGAGGGTGGGGGTGAATGTAGAAAATTAAGAGAAGGGAATGTTTCATGAAACAAAATGTTAAGCTGCTACAAATTGAAGTTTTTTTTTATGTCTGATACAAGCACCCCTCTTTCATTCTGTCTGCTCTGGCTCTGTGTCTCCTCCCACCCCGGTCTATGTGTATCGTCTGTCTTTCCCTCCTTTTCCCTCATTTTTTTTCTGTCTTGTTGATTTAATACCTGAAGATCACTTGGCATCACCTTGTGATGACCCAGCTGCAGTTGGAAAAAACTAGCACATGAGAAGTTTAGTTTAATGCGAACCCAATTTCTGCTATTATGTACAGTTTCCTAGTACTTTGCTGTCTTCAAAAATGTCCTTACTTAAAATAATTTCATTTACAACCAATGAAGGAAATGATAATGATGATATCTATCCTTTTTGTCTCTGCCATCTCTTGTGGCTCAATGTCATGTGTGGGTGGCGGAAATGAGTGTATGATCAGCACAATTTAAACATTTAAAAGATAACAACATTTCTTACTTTTTTTGAAATTGCAATAATAGAAGCTAAATTTTTGAGCCAATAGTGACTGTTGTCATTTTATTTTAAGATTTAGTTCATTTAAATGCATCATATAAATAGTTTTGGATGTAAAGATAGGTGCAGGATTTTTGTGTTTATTATTATTTAGGATTTTAGTTGATATTATAATAGAAAATAATAGAATTGAATGTTCTGTAAATCTCCATTCTTTGCTGTCCTATTCACTATTATAATTCTAAGATTGTTCTTGTTTCCTTAATGTGCTGCTGAATTAAAATCTGTGTGTATTTAATGAGTATCAATTGATAATGCAGTTGCTAATGGCAAATTAATATTGATCGTTAAATCAATCAGTTATGAGGCATTTATCAGTTAAATGCTTAGCGAAAGAATTGTTTATAGAGCCTCCTTCACTGCCTCCCATAGCACCTTACAACCAATGAAATACTTTTTGAAGCGTGGTCACAAATGCAATGTAGGAATCAGCAGACAATTTGTGCCGAGAAAGATGCTAAAATAGCTGTCAAATAATGACTAGCTTTTTTTTGTGTAATGTTGTTTTTGAGGAAAAGTAGTGGTCAGGGCGTCTCTAAGCTCACTGCTTTGCTTTTCTTTGGAATTATTCCATGAATCCATAATGGCAGTTGAGGCTTCCCATTGACCACTTAGTCAACAGACACCATTTCCAATAATTTAGGCTCCCTTAGTGTTTCATCAAATTGTCAGCCAAATAGATAATAGTACTCAATTCTTAGGGATTGATCATAAATCCACAGCATTCTGACTTGATCATTTCTGTTCTCCACTGAGCTATGGCTGACCTGGATCAGCATGTTTGTAGTATCCATGTGCTAAAATTATTTTATAATGGAAGGTGTAAATAGTAATACTAGCAATTAACAAGTATACTGACGATTCGTGAATTTGATTTGATTTAAGGTCACATGGACTGAGATACAGTGAAAAGTGCTGTTTTGCGTGTTCTACAGGCAAATCATACCATACAAAGTACACCTGGTAGCAAGACAGATTGCAGAATACATTGTGTGAGAGAGACAGAGAAAGTCCATTCAAAAGTGAAAAAAGCAAGAAAGAAGCTGTTCTTGTGTATATTCAAATTTTCACATCCTCGGTCGAACAGGAGAGGTTCGGAGGGGTTTGATTTATGTTGGTTACTTTCTTGGGGCAGTGGGAAGTATAGATGAAGTAAATGATTGGAAGGACTGGGCTGTGTTCGGGACTCTCTGTAGTTTCTTGCAATTTTGGAAAGAGCAGTCACCATTCCACACTGATGTACCCAGATAGGATGCTTTTTATTGTGCATCTATAAAAATTGACAAGAATCTTTGTGGATATGTTAGATTTCCATAGCCTCTTCAAGAAGTGGAAGTGTTTTAATGTGCTTTCTTGACCATCACATCCACATGGATGGACCAGGACAGATTGGTGATCAGCACTCCTGAGAACTTGGTGCTGTCAACCATCTCTACTTCAGTGCCATTGATGCAGACAGGAGCGTGCCCTCCACTCTGCTCCCTGAAATCAACAACCATCTCCTTTTGTTTTGCCCAATGTTGATGGAGGAATTGTTTTCTTGACCCTATGCCGCTAAGTGCTCAATCTCTTTCCTGTACCCTGTCTTGTTTGTTTGAGAACCAACCTACATTGATAATGTGAGATAATAGGAACTGGAGATGCTGGAGAATCCGAGATAACAGAAGAGCCGGATGAACACAGCCGGTCAAGCAGCATCTTAGGAGCACAAAAGCTAACGTTTTGGGCCTAGACCCTCCTTCAGAAAATTCATCAGCACACTTGTAAATGGAGTTGGAGTGGAATTTGGCCACAGTCACAAATGTGTAATGAATACAGTAGTGGGCTGAGGTACGCAGCCTTCTGGGACACCAGTGTTGAGGATTATCATGGAGGAGGAGCTGTCACCTATTCTTACTGATTGTGGTCGATGGGTCAGGAAGTAGCAGTCCAGTTAGAGTGGGGAACAGAGACCTAAGTCTCTGAGTTTGGAAATAAGGTTGGATGGAACTTTGTGTTGAAGGTGGAGCTATAGTCAATAAGTGGGAGACTGAGTGACTTAGTTATCCTTGTTATCTAAATGTCCCAGGGATGAGTATAGGGCTAGGGGGATCCTCTGACGTGGACATGTTACACCAGTAAGCAAATTGCAAAGGATCAGGGCAATCTAGTAGGCTAGAGTTGGTGAGCCATAACTACCCCATCGAAACACTTCATGATTATGGAGGTAAAGTTGTAGACAGAGGCACGCTGCATGATTTTCTTTGCCACCAGGATAATGGTGGTCTTCTTGAAGCAGATATTGACCAGATCGAACTAGAGAGGTTAAAGGTGTGAGCAGTACTCCCGCCAGCAGGTCTGTACAGTATCTGAGTCCACAGCTGGAGACTTTGTCTCTTCTTGTGGGAACATAGAAGTAGAAGGAGCAAAAGTAGGCTAGTAAGCTTTATCAGCCCATTCTGCCGTGCAATAAAATATTGCCTGACCAGATTATGGCCTTAACCCTACTTTCCTGCTGCTTCCTGTAACCCTTGACTCACCATAGAATTGCATACATTATCAATCTACAAAGGGAAAAATATTCTTCCTCATCTCCATTTTAAATGGTAGACCTTTTTATTTCAAAACTCTCCCCCATAGTTTCAGATTTTCTCCAGGAAGGGAAAACATTCTTTCAGCATCTGTACAGTCGAGTCCCTCAAGAATCTTGTTTCAACAAAATCATTTTTCATTCTTTTAAACTCCAATGCGTACAAACCTAAGCTTCTTAATCTTGCCTCGCACTAAAAAACAATCCTTATCTTCTTCATACTGAACCTTCCCTAAACTGCTTCCACTAAGTATGACCAAGTAAGGATCAATTCTTCCTATTGCGCTCTTCCCTGTATGATCCCATTAAAACCAACATGAAGATTATTGAGTTGGAATCCATGTGGGTGAGTCTGAGCCAGAGGCAGTCATCAAGGAATGTGGTATGGCTATGTAAATGAGTTTTAGCAAATATCTTGTCAAATGCTAGGAGCAACCAGTGAAATTAATGACAGTGGACAAGAAAAAATGTCTGGAATGGAAACCTGTCTGAGAGGGGAGTAGAACTTCAAAGTGTGCATGCCTGGAAGAGATGTGGCAGTGAGTTAAATATTAAATAAAAACCAAAAGAACTGCAAATCTTGTAAGTCAGAAATATAAACAAATTGTCGGAGTAGCCCAGCAGGTCTGGCAGCATCTGGAGAGAAATTGGAGTTAACTTTTTGGGTGTGAAGTGGGTCCTGATAACTTATTGATTTCTCTCCACAGAGGCTACCAGACCTGCTGAGCTTTTCCAGTAGTTTGTGTTTTTGTGTAAAAAATGATTAAATTTGGTAAATGAATATTATAAATGTTCCAATTTAGATGGAGCATACATATCTATTAATTGTGGATTTCATTTCAAGTCATATTATAAGGAGGGTAGATTTATAACTTTACATAATTAGAGCTGCAAATGACACATTGGGATAAAACTAAATTGTATTGTGCGTATTTTCTGAATGGAAAATGGGAAACAGAAGACCAATTTGGAGGCCAACCTCCTGTAACCAAACTTAATTGGAGATATACTCACGAATTTTGGGTTGGGCTGCCATGTTTTGGCATCCTGAGTGCATATAAAACAACCATTAGTTTCCTTTATTAATAAATTCAAATAATCAAATGTCAGTATTAGGACATAACATTGAACTGCTCAGAAATACATTTCTATCATTGGGCCTGTTGCGCCTAAGGTTACCTGGTCTACATCAAGCCTAATAAATGATCCTTAAAGGAACAGCTGGAGAGGACACCACCAAATAATTCCTTTTCTCCAAAACTACTTTGCTTAATTTTTCTCTGCTTCTTAGCACTACTGTTGGCAAGGCAGGTGAAAGTTGAAGATGACCTGAGAGATGAGTTAACTAGAGACAGAACAGGCACTAATGGCTCACTCAAAATATTGAAATAAAGGGCAAGGATCAATTTTAGGTGAGCCTTGGACCAGGCTGTGTTGCTGTGTAGGGCATTTGGTTTGCACTTAAATGATTTTATCACCCATTTAAATCAGAAGCGATACTGGATTTGATAACCTGTACAAGGCTGTCTTTGTCATGCTGTTAAAACTTCTAGTCAAGAATACCTTTATAGCCATGTTTTTGCTGTTTTCTAGTTCAAATGGGGACTGCAAGCATCAATAATCTTTCATTTGATCTTCTGAATGTTTTTGGTGAGGAGGCTGTTTATATCCAGTTTTCTATCCTGTTTATAATTTGTTTGAACTAAAGAATATATTTAAACTAAATATTTGAATACCATATCAACAATTCAAAATATGCTGTTGTTTTAGGCTTGCAGATACCAAATATAGGGAAGATTGCAAGAATTTGGGATAAAACATGGATAAGTGTTTATAGTTATATTTGTGAGGTATTTTTCTTCCTGTATAATGTAAATGTCAAATTTGTTTACTGCAAACAAATGACAAATGTTTCATTTGCAAGGAAATACTGTTGACTTGAGTAATATTTTAGTTAGGGCATATTTGCAGCATTGTTTACAGTTTCTGGTACCTGATTTTTAATCAGGTAAAAGTAACCCTTTTGCATTTGTAGGTTCACTAGGATGCTGCCAAGGATCAGCAGTTGCAACAACAAAGACAAACGTGGGAAGGCAGATCTCTAGTGACTTTTTTTTAAAAAATGATTTTAGAAAATCTTCAGTGTATGACAATGTACATACTTATTTTAATTATTGATCATTTGAGATAGAACAAGAGGGCACAACTTTAAAATAAATGCAGAAGTAATTAGAGGTTAGAAAGCATTCCATGGCTAGCTGATGACCGTGTGTGTATATCGTAAACGGACAAGAGAATGAATTCCAAACAACTTGAAAGGTTAACTCTATTTCTCTCTCTGTTGAAACTGCAAGATCTGCTGAATACTTTGTTTTTATATTAAATAATAGAATGATTTGTAATAGGTGGTTCACGTAGAGAAAAACATTAGCATAGACTGTCTTAGCTATTATGTAAAAAATTATAAACAACTTTGCCTCAGCAAATGGTGTGTGCCCATGCAATTAATTAGCCTATGAAGAATTATTGCACCATTCCCATTTGATTCTTGCCTGTTAAAATCTTTACTAGGTGTTTACCCAGTCGAAGCACCCATCTGATTTAGGCATTAGCCTTTTATTATTCAAATCGAGGTCTGATAATTTCATTAGACTGGCAATGATGCTTTGCTGGCCTGAGCGAACGACCCATAAAAGTCAGCTCACTAAGGAAAACCTACCAGCAAAGCAAATCAGAGTTTCCTTATTGACACCAGGAGGAGTAGGATTATTGACTGTTGTGTGATCAGTCTGTTTTGCTGCTCATTATATTATTTGAACTCCGTATTATTATTCACAGTAGGATATGTTTTTGCCAGCATCATTTCTAGGTAGGAATGGACAGGTTTCATGTGGTAGAAAACATCAATTTGGTAGCCTATGGAGAAGATGCTGTTGCAGAAGATGCATGACAGCAACTAAGCACAACTTTATACTGATGTGTTAGACATTGCTTCAGAGACTGAGACCCAGATGGTAGGGTTACCCCTTTTTGAGATATGAAGTTGCTGTTCTTGCAAGTTGCATGACTGCATAGAAGGTGGTGCTTAAGGCACTCCTCAGCGTTAACCTTTTTGTAACCTTGGATGCTATAATACTGACCATCTGTATCTCTGCTTCCCCATGCTTCCTTTCTTTTCCACAGAAAAAATGGTCCTTGGGATTACTTTACACTTGTGTTTCTGACCAGCCCAAAACCAGTTGGCTGCCTCTTGCCACCCTTTTTGGTCAAAAACCTGGTTAGGACATACAAATGAAGTTCAGGATGTAACAGCTGAAATTTCAAATTAATGCAAAGCAGATTATCCATTGGTAGTGAAGTTTTCAATTCGAAGAACAAGTAATTAGATAATGAATTCCTGAAAATTATGTTCAATGTTTCATTTGCTACAGACCCTTTTAGGTGACTCTCTACTTGAGCTGTAAATTTCTAAGCTAGCACTTGAAGTAATGTGAGTGAAAGATGGTGTTTTCTCCAGAGGACGGCTCACACTTGAGAAAGGGAGCCTGTTATTCTGTGGTTATGGTTATGGTTATTGTTCATACCAGAATGACATCCTTCTCTTGGTCCGTAACACACACGATTGGTTTGACGAAGTGTTAGGGATTAATGGGCTCAGAAGCAGCGATTTGAAATGACTGCAGAATGAAGTTCAGTGATGTGTGCTACAGTGGTGTTGAGGAAGTCCTTGAGTACAAAGGCTATGGATGGTGCAGGGTTGTGCAAAGAGCAACTACGTTGCAATTGAGAACTTCACCACATTAAGCCCTGTGAAATAAATAATTATTTTTTTTCAACACTGTTGCCAGATTTTCAACATAAGTTTCCATGCATTTACTGGTTGAGCCAACACTTCCTAGTTGAAGAGGACCATGTGCTTTGATATCCTTCACCTATCAGTCAAAAATCTTTCCTGCAAATGAAGCCCTATATAAAGACCTTCCATGACCCAGATTAAGAAATCTTAGGGCCTTTCCTCTCCTTGGTGTGACTGTGTGTATTCTTTCACTCACTCTTTCAGTTGGCTTCTATGATACTATGTTCCACCCACTTTGTGGCCAGGTTTGATGCAAGTTGAAAATTCCCCCAATTAATCTTTCTCTAACTTTTTCTGTAATAGCGTAGAGTATACGAATGAAAGAGGATGTATTAGATTAGTAATATTAATTTGTTGGAAGCAAGTAAAGACTGACAATTCAACAAAATTCAAAAACTCCTATTACTGTCATGATTCCTCGTGATAACCGATGAATATTTGCATTCACGCTCTTTTTCTCATCTGCCTAATCTGAAGGAGTTATTCAAGTATTAAAATGCCGTAAAAATTAAAATTAAAAGTTAACCTGGAAAAGAGTCTTTTTCCGAGGATGATGATGTCGGCTTGTACGAGGGGGCATAGCTGCAAATTGAGGGGTGATAGATTTAAGACAGATGCCAGATGCCAATTTCTTTACTCGGAGAGTGGTAAGGGCACGGAATGCCCTGCCTGCCAATGTAGCGAACTCAGCCACATTAGGGGCATTTAAACAGTCCTTGGATAAGCAAATGGATGATGTTGGGATAGTGTAGGGGGATGGGCTGAGATTAGTTCACAGGTCGGCACAACATCGAGGGCCGAAGGGCCTGTTCTGCGCTGTATTATTCTATATTCTATATTCTATTCTAATCATTGGAATGGATGGAGAAAAAGAAAACTTAATACTATGCTAATCTATTCTGCAGCAAGTGATTATTTTCTCTTTCTCAATCCTGTTTGCAATACACAGCAAAACATTGATACACTCCAGAATTGACACACCTTTTCAGCGCTTTAGATGCCAAAGTCCTGAGTTTGGTGTAAGTACTTTTAGGTCAATAAGGTAATGCAATATCCATAAGTATTAAGTCACTTAAGGAATGTGTTTTTCTTTGGACACATTACTGTTATTTTAACACCTTGGGATTCAGCTGTTGTGGAATCTATCACATTTACATTGCAGAGTGTAATTTACAGTATTTGCAGCGACAAAGGACAACACATATACAGAATCAGGTCTAGATATCTCTTTAATAAGCTGTCATCTGAACCATTATTTTCAGGCGTCTAGAATTTGAAGGCAGTTTGCATTACTGAACTCAATAATTTGTGACTAGTCATCTACATAATATCAGAATGCCAAGGTACTATACATGTTGAAATGATTCTGTAATACCAAAAATGACATTAGTTATTCCTATTAGGAAAACTTTAAAAAGAAGGCTTGATGTATGATTGTGTAGCAACTCTTCAAAATTATTCTAATTATATTTCGATACTTAATGTAGTGAATGTTTGATTTTTATTTCTACAAGAGCATGGTCTAATAAGTACTCCCATTTTGTTAATACATCACAGATCAACATTAAAAGTTGATTTCATGTTTAATGGCAAAGGAAGGCCTGGAAGGTGTTTTATTACCAATCTATTAATAAACACATTCAATTCGACCCCATATATATTCCGCTACGGAGAAAACCCGGAAGTGAGGCAATCCATTGCAACAGACCCCAGAGTTGAAAAGCCAGGTGGGAAAACACACCGCTTCAAGAGAGGCTGCACTGAGGATGTTACCCAGCACGGTAATGAAACGTCTGCGGAACAACAAACCAGCTTGGCGAGCCAACCAACCTCAACACCCACAACCTGAGCTACAGATCTACTCCAAAACCTTATTTCTGATAAGCTAGGTTGCTTAGTGATGTCACCAATAGATAGCTGCCCATGACCCACTATCACCTAGTATCCATACATACAGATGAAGGACACCACTTTTGATTGGGACAACACATCCATCCTAGGACAAGCCAAACAGAGACACGCACGAGAATTCCTAGAAGCATGGCATTCCAACCGGAACTCCATCAACAAACACATTGATTTGGAGCCCATCTACCACCCTCTTGGGGGGGGGGGGGGGGGGGGGGGGAGGGAGAGACAGGAAGTGACATCACCAACCCAAAGAGCCCTAAACAGATAAATAGAAAGCGGGACATAACGCCAGTGCTTCACCAGAGGCTCACTGATGTTACCTAGAATGGTGATGAAACGTCTGAAAACGAACCTTCCAGCTCAGCGAGCAAACTTGCATCCAGAACCTCAACCTGAGCTACAAATCTTATCAAAAGATAGCTGCCTCATTTAATTACTAATTGTAAACTGTTGTGCACACAACTGGTTTTGGGAAGATGTTGTCTGGTTCTGGAAAAATGTTTCTGGTTAAACATCTAGTATCCTCTTAAAAAGCAAAAGAACTGCAGATGCTGTAAATCGGGAACAAAAACAAGGTTGCTGGAAAAGCTCAGCGGGTCTGGCAGCATCTGTTACCTTTCCTCAGAACTGTTCTGAGGAAGGTCACCGGACCCAAAATGTTAACTCTGTTTTCTCCTCCACAGATGCTGCCAGACCCGCTGAGCTTTTCCAGCAACTTTGTTTTTGACCCAGTATCCTTTGTTTGCTGCATACTGTGGTTAAATATCTGAGTTTTCTCCTGAATGTTAGAACATTTTCACTTATATCAAATTCTGATATATTTTCAACTTTCATTTTTATGTCTGTGATATCACTTTTTAGTTTATTCCCAGGCAGATTTTGATGGCTAAGGTTGCCATTAATGTGGCAACAAAGACCTTGAAATAGAGATAGTAGACTTTGGATTTTAAGGCTCAGCTTTCAGGAACCAGCATTTTGAAGGGGCCTTTCCTTGAGTAGGTGAGTGACCACCGGATTCATATGTTGGGTCTCTTAGTAATGCAAACAAGATAGTGAGTGTGAAAAGAACAGGAATGGAGCTTGCTTATGTCTGCTCCGATCATGTGTAGTTCATTTAGAAAAATCTTTCGTACTGTTGAACCCCTGCGCAAGGACCTCCCCATGACGCTACTTAAATATCTTGGGGTCTTTCCCACCTGTCATGTGATTGAGTGAAATAATGCACACTCTTTCAGTTGCCTGATGTGATACTCTGCCCTAATTTCAGTTAAGAAAGAACGTCTTCCATTCATATTTGCCTTTTTTTGTCCTCAATACATGCCGTATGCTTTAGAGCCAATGAACTACTTGTGAAGCATAGCTGCTGCAGCAATGCAGGAAGTGTAGCAGCCAAGCTGCAGAAAATAGATTGAGACAGCAATATGCCAATGACCAGATATCTCTTCTTTATCTGCTGTTGATTGAATGATACCTTTTTAAAGGCCCAAGACACTAGGAATGTATCCTCCAAAATATTTCCATGGGACTGATTTTTTTTTAAACTCACTTGAGAGGTTTGACAGGGCCTCAGTTTAACATCTTGTCTAAAAGACAGTACCTCTGAAACTGTAGCACTCCCTCAGTCTGGTATCTTTTTAAATAGTGCAATGTTCCCTATACTGTGCTGAAATATCAAGCTTGATTTGTGTTCAAGCACTGCAGTAGACTTGGGCCGAGGACCTCTGACTGCCAGAGCCAAGAATGCAACCCATAACCTACAGAAATCATACAGCTATTCATGCAAACGTTCATTTTTTAAAAATTTATGCCAGATACCTAGTGGAGGACATGTGAGGCGAACTGTTCGATTTTCAAAGTGAGGCAACCACAGAGATGATCGTCCTGTCTTAAGTTAACTATTTGTCTTGATCACCGATCCGTTGTAAGAAAGCAGATAATGGTGTCACATGTTATTAGGTTCTAAGCTTGTTCTGTGAAACATTGCCAGACCTTCCATTCCGAAGTACTTCAAGATTCTATCCACCAACTGGCCAGTTTGTTTATATTGTAAACCATAATCTGTATTACCTGAACAGTAAAATTCTAATTTTGAGATTTAACTGTAAAATCTAGGTCTGGATTTTTTTAAAATGGTTTTTTGGAGGGATGGAGGAGGTGAACTAGAAATTGAGTGGTCAGCTCATGGCTGTCCTGACTGTTCCAGACATGGCTTTCAAAGGCTTCTAATTTTGGGGCAATTGAAGACCCCAAACCCAGACATGTACATACCTGTCAAGCAAGTTACCCTTGTTCCTTACTTGGAAAACCAGGCACCTTTCGTGTCCACCAGGAAGGTGGTGATTAGGGAGATGGGGAATTGACCCAAAAGTGGCTGTGAATTGATCACTTTAGGGTCTTAATTGATTGCCTGAAGTCTTCAGTGGACCTTCTCACGCAAAAGTTAATTTGACTGGCAAGCAGTCTCTTGGGGCCGATTCACCCAATTATTACCCCTCCTCACCACCTCGCAAAGATTTTGCCTTCAGTTTCTATTTGTAAGATCAGGTTAAAAGAGTTGTACATGAGCACTTCTCAACACCACATGATTATTTGCTTTTTTTCCTGTTTATTGTAAAAGAGAGCCTTGCAAAAACAGTATAGCACACTTTAATATGGTTGCATCACATATCATCGCTTCACAAAATTGACTTTCTTGTGAAAGTCCATTTTTGTTCGATTTGTACTCGGATATCACCTAATCAGACAGTGCCTCTTATAATTGTTTTTATTACAGGGTAACAATAGAATGCATTAATCTTTTATACTGTCGTTTCTACTACTTCATGTTACTCTACCAAAGAGATAATTGAGCCTTAATCCTTTTATGTTCCTCAATAAAAACCCTTTTTGGATACACTTGTGTATTTGAACATGAGATATTTTGTATCAGTTGTTTATGATCTATAAAATATACAGTCCTACTTCGTGTATGTTTATGAAGCACAACATAACTGAACTATGGGATTATTTTGAAGTTTTTTTTTTAGTAGGCAATCTAAGCTAGAAGCTCAGCCCCTAAGAAGACTTAATGATCTGTTAACTTTATGCTTATCCAACATATAGCGTGAACCACTTTTAAAATGGACCAAGAATATTCTAAAACTAATCTTGACAGTTTTATCATATTTAGATGATACAAGTTGAATAACCTTCATATAGTATTTTACCTCACATTCTAAGCTCCAATAAATAATTGACACCCTTTTTTAAGTAAGTGGATTGTGTCTTTTCTCACTTATAGTTTTATTTTGTTTTCCTTTGTTTATCTGTTCCTTTTTTATCCCCGCCTCAGACGAAATGAAGAAGTTACGCATATCAAGATCCAGAATACAGGGGATTATTATGACCTGTATGGAGGAGAGAAGTTTGCAACATTGGCAGAATTGGTTCAGTATTACACAGAGCAACAAGGTCTCTTACGAGAGAAGAATGGAGACCTAATTGAACTGAAGTATCCTCTGAATTGCCAAGATCCAACGTCTGAAAGGTGCTGTATTTCTTGTATTTTTTTTCCCTCTCTGCAGCCCTTGACTCCTTTTTTGCTAACAGAATTGGTAGGCAATCAATATAAATATTTGCCACCGTCCTTTCTCAATCAAATTGCAGTGAGTATTTTGTAACTTTTTAAAAAATTTCTATTCATTCTTGGATGTTGGTGTCACTGACAAGGCCGATGATTCATTGCCCATCCCTAATTTCCCTTGATGTTGATGAGCAGCCTTATGGAACTTCTCCATTCTGTGTGGTGCAGATACTCACACAGCATTGGTAGCTAGAGAGTAGCAGGACTCTGGCCCAGTGATAATGGTACCACAACATATTAACATGTCAGGGTAACGTGTGACATGGAGGCAACTTGCAGTTCATTGTTCCCTTGTAGCTCTAGGCAGCAAAAGTCATGGATTTGGAAGGTGTTCTTCAAGAAGCTTAAGTGAGTTGCTGCAATGCATATTGTTATTGCACATACTACAGCCACTGCAGGCTGGTTGCGGAGGAAGTATATATTTTTTGTGATGAAAGGCGTGTCACCTGAGCAGACTGGTTGGTTGGTTTGTCCTTGATGGCTTTGAGCCTCTTCAGTGTTCAGGCCAAAAGAATCAGAATCAGGAGCAGGATTGGGCACTGCTCCTTTTTGTCCACACAACCATTAAATAAGATCATGACAGATCTGATTAGTCTCCATTCCTATCTAACGATAACATTTTCAGTCCTCATCAATAATTTCTCTTCCTCTGCGATAAGCATATTCAAAGACACTGCTTCCACCACACCTGCAGTTCCTACTGTCTCGGAAACAACCATTAACTATTTGTTTATTGTCTTGAACAAATTCTTCTTATTCCCAATCAGGTCAGTGAACAATGATTAATAAATATGATGTAGAATAATTTTTCAACCATCCTGTCCTTGTGCTGTACTCATGTTTCAGGATGTCTTTATTTTCTAAACTTTCTTTAGAACTTGGTTCTTCCAACATTAAAGGACAGATTACTCCAAAAACATAGGTTTGTGATCATCAGTAGCTTTTAAAGATTACTTTCAAATATTTTTGGATGCTACCAGGATCTATTGTCGGAGGTGACGCTAATGGTGCTTAATTTGCTAAAGTGACTCTTTAATTATTTTTCCAGGATAAAAGTGGGCCTATGAAGAGGGAATTTTTCACATCAGTGGTGTGCAATATCTGTATTCACAAGTAATTTTATAGTGAATGGAAAAGGTGCAGGGAACCTCTTGTAATATCAATATTGTGTGTTTTCAGGTGGTATCATGGACATCTATCAGGTAAAGATGCTGAAAAACTCCTGACAGACAAAGGAAAACCTGGAAGCTTCCTGGTGCGTGAAAGTCTCAGTAAACCAGGAGATTTTGTTCTATCAGTGCTGACTAATGAAGAAAAATTTGAAAATGGAGACCGTAAACCAAGAGTAACACATGTAATGATTCGGAACCAGGTGGGCTGATCAGACTGGTCCTATTTTTTTAAAACAATATTTGAGATTTTGAACGTGCATTTTTAAAGCTAATAAAAAGTGCTTTGAAATTTTAAATTTTGTTCCAAGCTAAAGATTACCTGACAGTTGGAGCATAGTATTTACTTGTGTAAGATTCAACACCATGATTGCAGCCAAGGAAATACTCAATGCAGATTAAAAACACAGCATAAGTCAGGGTTTGTCAAGGGTACTGTTATTCCTCAATTTGTTATTGTACTACCCTATCGGAAAAGGTCTAGGGAAGTCCCAGATTTAGCTGAGTTAGTTTATCCAAATAAGGAGTATAGAAAATTCAACGGGGTCGTCACTGCTGACAGCAACTCTGACATTCAGTGAAAAGTGTGTGTAAATTCCTGTTAATAGATTGCTTCAAGCTTTAATGTCTCAGTTATATAGTAGGTCAGTGACTTTTTCTGTATTCTCACAAGTAGAATAATCATTCAGGTACTCCATACTGATCTCTGGCACCCAAAGATAAATGTCAACCAATAGCTTGCCCCTTTTGAAATAAGGAACAAAAACAGACCAAGAACTCATCTCTCAAAATACAAAAATATTCTATTTAGCTATTTTATCTCTGTTTATCTGCTCCAGCTTTTAGCAGCATAATTGAATATATACCATGATGCATTAAGAAATATTTTAGAAGAAAAATATATACTAATTGTAGTTTCCTGGTGGGAAAGAGAGATGAGTAGAGTGAGAGTGAATGAGCATTTTCTCAGGAATGTAGATTACTATGAAGGCACAATTCAATTAATGCAAATAATAGTCATTACAGTTACTATGAGAGAGTTTGCAGAATAATACTTGTGCTGTAATATAATAAAGACTTCCTGAAGGTCATGATGATAAAGTCTGAAACTATGAGAATAAGCTTCCGAGCAGTTAATGTATGTTTGTTTTCAGTTAGTGTTTTACTATCCATCCTGCAATTGTTATAATATACAGAAGTTATAAACTGAGGCATTCCCCTGATTTCAATCAATAAAAAAAATTGAATATCACTTTTATGTTTCAGTCACATAGCTCAAAACTACTGACACAACAGCTGATAGTATTGATGTTTTGTCAAACAAAACATTGAAACCAGCAAACAAGAGATTGGTGGTAGATGAATGAAGGGTTTTGTGAACTGAGTAGTGTGTGAAGCTACTGAAAACAACCAATGCTGGAGATCGCAGCAGATCAGACAACATCCATGGAGAGACCGTAAACTAATATTTCAAGCTAAGATAACAAGATGTAGAGCTGAGGTCAGGCAGCATCACTGGAGCAGGAAAGCTGACGTTTCAGGTCTGGACCCTTCAGAAATGGGGGAAGGGAAGGGGATTCTGAAATAAATAGAGAGAGGGGGGAGGCGGATGGAAGATGGATAAAGGAGAAGATAGATGGAGAGGAGACAGACAGGCCGAAGAGGCAGGGATGGAGCCAGTAAAGGTGAGTGTAGGTGAGGAGTTAGGGTGGGGGTTGGTCAGTCCACGAGGCGGGGATGAGATGGTAGCTAGGAGGTGGGGGTGGGGGTTGAGGTGGGAAGAGTGGATAGGTGGGAGAAAGGATGGACAGGTTAGGGAGGCAGGGACAAGCTGGGCTGGTTTTGTGATGCAGTAGGCAGCAAGGAGATTTTGAAACTTGTGAAGTCCACTGTGATACAGTTGGGCTGCCGGGTTCCCAAGCGAAATATGAGGCACTGTCCCTGCACCCTTTTGGGTGGCATCATTGTGGTGCTGGAGGAGGTCCAGGATGGACATGTTGTCCAAGGAGTGGGAGGGGGAGTTGAAGTGTTTCACGAGTGGGAGGTGCAGTCATTTGTCGCGAACCGTGCATAGGTGTTCCACAAAGCGATCTCCAAGCCTCCACTTGGTTTCCCCTACGTAGAGGAGGCCACATGGCGAACAGCGGATACAGTATACCACATTAGCAGATGTGCAGGTGAACATCTGTTTGACGTGGAAGGTTTTCTTAGGGCCTGGGGTGGGGGATATTTGTTTTCAGTACAATTCCACCAATTGCAGTAACTTGCTGCTGCAGTGCGTGAAACTAGTTGTTCATTGATAAGCATGCAGCATGTAAGATTACAAGGTCATTTTCAATTTGCAGTAAACTGCTCAAAATCTAGATTAAGTGAATATTAGGCTCTAAACCTGTAAGCGCACAATTTGTAACATGGTGTATCTATGCATTTTAATCAATACATTTTTGGATCAATCTAGGACGGGAAATACGATGTTGGTGGAGGTGAAAGGTTTGACACACTTACTGACCTAGTGGAACACTACAAAAAAAACCCAATGGTAGAAGTTACTGGAATTGTCGTTCACCTTAAACAGGTATAGTATTTTCTCTTTTGGGTAATTTTACAGAATGCTAACTTGATTCTGATTTAAGTACAAACAGGGAATTTGGCAAATGCACTGTCAAAGTTTACTAGAACCTGGGTTGAGGTTTTTGTTATTTTTATTATTAATTTGTGTTCCTACATGTGTTATCATAAAATCATTGGTACAGCACAGATGAAAACTTGTGCCTGTGGTTGCATTTTAGCAGAGCTATTCAGCTTGTTCTGTTACGTCATTCATTTCCAGTAAATGTTTTCCCACTCAAAGCCAATTGATTGTACTCACATCCTCCTTTTTCAGGCACGTATTTCAAATGGTAGCAACCTGCTGTTTTTTTTGCAGAAAAGAAATTTTGTCATGTCAATTTTGGTTCTTTTGCCCTTAATCTGTGGACTTTTATTCTCAAGTTTGCTGCTGGAATCATCTTTTATTTACACTGCCACCACCATTCATGATTTTTAACACCTATATCAATCCTCTGGACCTTCTCTACACTAATAAGAGCGAACCTAAACTTCTCCCTGTTTTCACTTTCTCCCAATTCTTTGATTCCTGACCCACTACAGTAAATTTGTTCTGCCTTACACTTTGCCATCCATCCTAACACTGAGTGTCCAGAATTGGACAGAATACTCCAGCTAAGAATTAGCCACTGTTTTTTCTGTGGGTTTTCTGTGATATGTGTTTGTTTTTTGTTTTTGCTTCTTCTCTTACCTTGAGACCCATAGAATCCCTAGTGTGGAAGCAGGCCACTTAGCCCATCGTGTCCCCACCGACCTTCCGAGGAACAGGTCCTCAGACCCACTCCTGCACCCTGTACCTGGAATCCTGCATTACCCACCTACCCATCCCCAGACACTATGGGCAATTTAGCATGGCCAATCCACCTAACCTGCACATCATTGGACTGTGGGAAGAAACCTGGAGGAAACCCATGCAGACAGTTGCCCAAGGTTGGAATCTGACCCAGGTGCAGTGAGGCAGTAATGCTAATCACTGAGCCACCCTGCCGCCGCAACAGTTTTATAAGGCGGTTAATAAAGCCAAGGATCACCTATTTAAGAACCTTGTCATCTTGTCACCTTCAAAGATTTATGTTAAGACACCTTCAGGTCTCTCTGATTTTGCACTTGTTTAAAATTGTATTGTTTAGTTTGTGTTAATACCTTTCATCGTTGCTGCCAAATATATCCCTTCAGCTTTCTGCGTTATATTTTATCTGTGAGGTATTGCGTATTTCACTACACTGTCTTCTGTTCCCCTGAAAATTTGTTTTTTAAACTTTTAACTATTGCTGACAGTCTTTTAATCCTTTAAGATTTTCCAAAAAATGTACTCAATAATTTTTTTCCTTTTGATCTTTTTTTAATATATCAGTTTCCTGGAGTTTGTCATGCATTATAAATGTGGCTGGTTCCCTGGCTGCAAGTTGAATTAAAAGTTCCAGTTGTTTGTAACAGCTGAAAAAGTAATACACTAATACCGTTTTCAAAAATTTACCAAGCAAATAAATTGTATGGAATCTTCTCTTCACTGGAGGTGGTGAGAAGGGAAAATAACTAAGTGAGTTGGCCCTAAAGTGATAGTCATCCTCTTTCTCGCTACCTGAACACTGTCTGGGCAAGAAAGTCCATTGTGGAATTTTTTTGATCTGCCAGTAATTAAGGCCCTGAAGTGATCAATTAACAGACAGTTATGGGCTTCAACTTTCTACCTGACTTGCCAGCAGATGAGGAAGGTGATTGATTACTTGCATGGATACCCAGGGCAAATCACCTGCTGGATTGGAAAGGGGACCTTCAATTGCCCCAATCTGCAGGCAGTGAGTCACATAGATGGCATTGGTCTCTCTGAGTATAGTATTTTCTCCTAATCTGTGCTAAAGAAGAACCACAGGGAAACGTTATCTCTCAGTATCTATAGTTTAAAAGGAAATATTTGCAAATTCCAACATAGCACTCACGAAAAGTTGGCGTACGTTCCTGCTCAATTCTGGCACAGTACAGATGCTGAATTTAGAGATTAATGATTTAGCTCATCAAAAATGCTTGGCCAAGAATTGAATTTCTCCTCAAAAGTAAGATAAGGAACCTGTTTTAACACTAATCATTGGATTTTATGGTGTGTTGAATTTAACTGTTTGTCAACTATTCAGTTGACTTAACTGGGAAAAAAAGTCATTTCAATACAATTTTTGTACAGCCATTCAATGCTACACGAATAAATGCTGCAAACATAGAGAATCGAGTCAAGGAACTCAATAAAACAGCCGATAACACTGAAAAGGCCAAGCAAGGCTTTTGGGAAGAGTTTGAGGTAAGTAGAGTGATTATATTTTATTTAATACTTTGAATAGAACTGCGGAAGTTGATGTAGGAACACATGAAATAGAAGCTAGAATAGACCATTTCGAACTTCAAACCCACTGTTTAACAAGATCATAGTTGGTTTACCTCAACTGGACATTTCTGCCATATACCTTTTAACATCTCTGTACCTAAAACATACCATCCTCTGCTGTAAATATACAACTCCACAACTGAGTCTACATAGCTGTCTGGGATAGCATAACTGTCTGACTTGCACATATAACCTCTTAGAAATATACAGCATAGGAACAGGCCCTTTAGCCCACCATGTTTATGCTGACCAACTAACACCAAACTATACTAATCCCATTTACCTGCACTTGGTCCATAGCTGACTGTGCCCTGGCATTTTAAGTGCTCGTCCAGATGCTGCTTAAATGTTACGAGAGTACCCGTCTCTATCACCCACTTGGGCAGCGCATTCCATGTTTCTACCATCCTCTGTGAAAAGAAATCTTTCCTCCAGACCTAACCACCCCAATCACAAGAGAACTTTTTAAAAAAATAGTTAGTTTGATTTTGTCTCTTTTTTTTCTCAACCTCATTTAATTCCCTATCTTATTTTATCCCTCCTTACAATATTTTAATGCTTCTTAACTTAAATTGCAAGAGATTGATGTTTATGCCCCACCAGACTCAGACTTCGTTATTAACATTATGCACCCCCCCCCCCCCACCAACCTAACAGAGTCCATAGATCCTCTAATGTATATCTAACATTTTGTCAACGCACTTGTGCTGATATGCATGACCTGAATATCTCGACTTGAACTGTTAGAGAGTCAAATGGAAAATGTTCAAAATCAGCTGCTTTGTAAGACCTGTCCTTGACCACTTGATAAAATTGCATACTAAAATTGACTGCAGCATCTTTTTTCAACAAGTTATGATTTTTTTCAATTTTACTGTAGAATCTGAATTTCTCTTATTCCGTAACCCAAATGTAGGAATTATGGCCCACAGCAGCAGATGGGCCCTCTGCTAAAAGGTCACAGCAGAAATGGCAAAGGAAAATGACATTCGTTTCAATATCCCAAGTAAAATGTGGCCAATCCACTTTTTATTATTTGGCTGTAATTAAATGATTGCCGGCCAATTACAAAATAGAACATAGAAGAACATAGAACATAGAACAGGCCCTTCAGCCCACGATGTTGTGCTGACCATTGATCCTCATGTATGCACCCTCAAATTTCTGTGACCATATGCATGTCCAGCAGTCTCTTAAATGACCCCAATGACCTTGCTTCCACAACTGCTGCTGGCAACGCATTCCATGCTCTCATAACTCTCTGTGTAAAGAACCCGCCTCTGACATCCCCTCTATACTTTCTTCCAGCCAGCTTAAAACTATGACCCCTCGTGTTAGCCGTTTCTGCCCTGGGAAATAGTCTCTGGCTATCAACTCTATCTATGCTTCTCATTATCTTGTATACCTCAATTAGGTCCTCTCTCCTCCTCCTTTTCTCCAATGAAAAAAGTCCGAGCTCAGTCAACCTCTCTTCATAAGATAAGCCCTCCAGTCCTGGCAGGATCCTGGTAAACCACCTCTGAACCCTCTCCAAAGCATCCACATCTTTCCTATAATAGGGCGACCAGAACTGGACGCAGTATTCCAAGTGCGGTCTAACCAAAGTTTTATAGAGCTGCAACAAGATCTCAAGACTCTTAAACCCAATCCCCCTGCTAATGAAAGCCAAAACACCATATGCTTTCTTAACAACCCTGTCCACTTGGGTGGCCATTTTAAGGGATCTATGTATCTGCACACCAAGATCCCTCTGTTCCTCCACACTGCCAAGAATCCTATCCTTAATCCTGTACTCAGCTTTCAAATTCGACCTTCCAAAATGCATCACCTCGCATTTATCCAGGTTGAACTCCATCTGCCACCTCTCAGCCCATCTCTGCATCCTGTCAATGTCCCGCTGCAGCCTACAACAGCCGTCTATACTGTCAACGACACCTCCAACTTTCGTGTCGTCTGCAAACTTGCTGACCCATCCTTCAATCCCCTAATCCAAGTCATTACTAAAAATTACAAACAGTAGAGGCCCAAGGACGGACCCCTGTGGAACACCACTCGCTACTGACTTCCAGGCAGAATATTTTCCTTCTACTACCACTCGCTGCCTGCTGTTGGCCAGCCAATTCTGTATCCAAGCAGCTAAGTTCCCCTGTATCCCATTCCTCCTGACCTTCTGAATGAGCCTACCATGGGGAACCTTATCAAATGCCTTGCTGAAGTCCATATACACCACATCCACAGCTCGACCCTCATCAACTTTTCTAGTCACATCCTCAAAGAACTCGATAAGGTTTGTGAGGCATGACCTGCCCCCCCTCAAAGCTGTGTTGACTGCATTTGATCAAGCCATGCTCTTCCAGACGGTCATAAATCCTATCCCTCAGAATCCTTTCTAACACCTTGCAGACGACAAACGTGAGACTTACTGGTCTGTAATTGCCGGGGATTTCCCTATTTTCCTTTCTTGAAGAGAGGAATTACATTTGCGTCTCTCCAGTCCTCGGGTACGACTCCAGTGGAGAGCGAGGATGCAAAGATCCTCGCAAGTGGCGAAGCAATTGCATTTCTCGCTTCCCAAAGCAGCCGAGGACAAATCTGGTCCGGGCCTGGCGACTTGTCGATCTTAATGTTTGACAAAATTTTCAGCACATCAGCTTCCTCTATCTCTATCCATTCCAGCATGCACACCTGCTCTTCAAAGGTTTCATTCACTACAAAGTTCGTTTCTTTCGTAAAGACAGAAGCAAAAAACTAATTTAGGGCTTCCCCTACCTCCTCAGACTCCACACACAAGTTCCCTATACTATCCCTGATCGGCCCTACTCTTTCTTTGACCATTCTCTTATTCCTCACATAAGTGTAAAATGCCTTTGTGTTTTCCCTAATTCGTTCTGCCAAGCCTTTCTCGTGCCCCTTCCTGGCTCTCCTCAGACCATTTTGGAGCTCTTTCCTTGCCTGCGTGTAATCCTCTCTAGCTGAACTTGACCCTAGCTTCCTCCACCTTATGTAAGCTACCTTCTTCCTTTTCACAAGAAGCTCCACCGCTCTCGTCATCCAAGGTTCCTTTATCTCACCCCTTCTTGCCTGTCTCAGAGGGACATATTTACTTATCACTCGCAACAACTGTTCCTTAAACAGTCTCCACATGTCTATAGTGCCCTTACCATGGAACAATTGCTCCCAGTCCATGCTTCCTAACCCATGTCTAATTGCATCATAGTTTCCTCTTCCCCAATTAAATATCCTCCCATTTTGCCTAATCCCGTCCTTCTCCATAGCTATGTAGAATGTGAGGCAGTTATGGTCACTATCACCAAAATGCGCTCCCACCACAAGATCTGATACCTGCCCCGGCTCGTTTCCGAGCACCAAGTCTAGAATGGCCTCTCCCCTCATCGGCCTGTCAACGTACTGAGTTAGGAAACCCTCCTGAACACACCTTACAAAAACAGCTCCATTCAAATCTTCTGCTCAAAGGAGGTTCCAATCAATATTAGGAAAGTTAAAGTCACCCGTTACAACAACCCTACTACGTCCACACTTTTCCAAAATCTGCCGACCTATGCTTTCTTCAATCTCCCTGCTGCTATTGGGGGGCCTGTAGTAAACCCCTAACGAGGTGACTACTCCCTTGTTGTTCCTAATTTCCGCCCATACTGACTCGGTAGGCAGATCTTCCTCGACAATGGAAGCTTCTGTAGCTGCGATACCCTCTCTGATTAGTAGTGCTACATCCCCTCCTCTTTTTTCCCCCCTCCCTATTCTTTTTAAATGTTCTAAACCCTGGAACATCCAGCAACCATTCCTGCCCATGAGAAACCCATGTCTCTGTTATGGCCACAACATCATAGCACCAGGTACTGATCCGTGCTCTAAGTTCATCACTTTTATTCCTGATACTCCTTGTGTTAAAGCAAACACACTTTAACTGATCCCTTGGTTCCTTCCAATTAAATTAGCACCAAATTAAAATAACTAAATTTCTGTGCATTGTAATAAATGTTGTCCTCTTTAAATCTCCCCATCAAAAGAAGACGTAACCTGAAAAAGGGTCTCGACCTGAAACGCCAACTTTCCTGCTCCTCTGCTGCTTGACCTGCTGTGTCCACCCAGCTTCACAATGTTATCCTAAATTAGAGGTTGCCTTTAAACGTATGATGTATCTTTTTGAATTATTCTTCAACAGCTTCTTCAGCAACAAGAATATAAACTACTCTATAGCAGAAAGGAAGGACAAAGAATAGAAAACAAAAGCAAGAACAGATACAAAAATATTTTACCATGTAAGTGGGCTTCACTCCTAGCTTTGTATCAGCATTCTCATTCTCTGTGAGCAATAGGAAAGAAACGTTCAACAAAGCCTTAATTCGATAGAAAAATGGATATGATCATC
This sequence comes from Stegostoma tigrinum, assembly GCF_030684315.1. Classification (NCBI taxonomy): domain Eukaryota; kingdom Metazoa; phylum Chordata; class Chondrichthyes; order Orectolobiformes; family Stegostomatidae; genus Stegostoma; species Stegostoma tigrinum. The sequence goes on from NC_081381.1 coordinate 18,859,039, forward strand.
ATCAAACCCACAAGCATTCTGTTTTAAATTGATGTTACACTTCTAGCCAAGAATGACCATTGCTGGTTTGATTTTTAATTTTAAAATTTATACCCAACTTTCAGTGAAATATGAAGTTTCAGGTAATGCTTCCAAATTTAATTATTGTCTGGCAACAGCAACTGCAACAAATGTTTTGGTAAACATAGTTGCAATGCAGTGCTTTCTGAGAGCTTGCATGATTTTGTTGTGCCTACGTAAGCACATAATTCAGGTGTATAACACACTTGGATTCACAGAATTACATATACTATGATAAGAGTAAGTTTGTCATCACAGTCTCAGGAAATCGTATAAAAAGTCATTACAAGTATGGTGTAGGTTGAAGTACCTCGTATTAGTGATGTTAATTGTTCCATTTGTCTTGTAGTTGATAACACCAGAGTTACACTGAAGGAAGTGGATGAAACCATTTTAGGATCTGATTATATCAATGCTAATAATATCACAGTAAGTATCTAAATTTTTTTCAAAATGGTTTGAATTGATTTCATTCTCTTTTGAAATTTAAGGATCTATTTGCTGACATCAATGCATCATGCCTATTTGTGCACGCATGCACTATATTAAGAAGGTTATTGGTCATTAAAAGTAGTCACAGTGCAAGTGGACTGACTAGAGGCCATCTTTGGTTCTGTGAGACTTCCATTTCAAGTTACTAGGCCTCAAGCTCTCCCTTTTTAGTCTTTTCACAACATAGGACTGCACTGTCATGAGAGAGAGAGAGAGAGAGAGAGAGACTAAGGTCACCACACTTTGGGTGAGGGGAGAGGTTGAGGAGGAGAAACCTTCATGGTAATCTCAGCCAGTGTGGGAATTGAGCCCATGCTGTTGGCTTTGCTCTGCTCCACAAACTAGCCATCCAGCCAACTGAGCTGACCAAGCCAGTCCTCAACACCCCCCTCGTGTGTTCCCTACATGACAATTAGCTGGCACAAATTAATTGCTTATCATCATACCCTCCCATGTTTTCAGGGGCAATCTAGTTTAGCCATTATGTTTTAATTAAAGGCCGCCTCTCCTCTGTCAATACAAAGGGCTGAGGAGAGAAATCCCATCATGAGATTCAAGCAATTCCAAATTGCCTGCATCAAAGATATATCTGTTTGATCTGAATGTTATATACTATTATACATCTTAACTGATCCACTAGCCCATTTTGGATGTGTACTGTAAACAAATCAAGCCAGCAGCTTTTTAGTGTGCAAACATGCTCCTCAAGGCAAATTAGAGTGCAGATGGAGTTTGTGCCCAGGGACTCTACCAGTATGGAGTCACTGGTAAAACTCTCAGCTTAATTGTGTTCCCACAAGAGCAGAAAACTACTGTAATCTCCTGGGCATTGGTTTGAGCAACCAGAGAGAAAATTAGGAAATGGCGATTGTGTATCTCACCTTTTATTTGCATATGCCTGCAGATTTTTAACTGTTTGCGGTAGTCTCTCAAGTTGTGGAGCCCTGACGCATGAGGGTGTGACTGATTCTGACACCAAACCTTTCACACCCTGAGTTCACATCTCAAAATACCGAGATGCAGAATCGGCAATTCTCTAGAAAATGACTGAGTTTTCGGTTAGTCATGGGCTATGCTTTGTTTTTATATCTATTCAAATGGTGTTGCCTGTAACTGCAATGACAGCATTTTAGCATAGATACTACTTTCAGTCTTCAAATACATCCAAGGCTAGCAGTAAATAAATAATTTTACAGTTGTTTCATGCCTCACCTTCCTTGAGAAACTGTTTTCCTGGTAAATTTAAGGATTTGCAGTAAGTCACCATTAGCAGGCAAATGTAGTTTGCTTTAATGTGACGCAGCATACAACAGTTACATCTTGGGTTATTCTTGCTGGGAAAATACTACGTTTGGAACAGTTAATGGCTTGATGACCATATCATTCATGTAATGCTGATAATAAAAAAAACTGCTGTGATAGTAAATAACTAACTGTTAAACCTGTTGCAAGCTTGCAAAATGTCTAACAAACAAACCTTTATTGTTTAATGATAGCATAATGTGATATGGTTTGCTATTTTTATTGGTGTAGCTGGTAAATAGAACCATAGAAATGATGTAGCACAGAAGGGGGCCATTTGGCCCATCTTGTTCATGCCAACAGAGCGATACCCAAATACCTTTTCTCATCCCATCTGCACATGATACAAGTCTTGCAACTTACAGCAGTGAAGGTGCTGATCCAGGTATTTTTAAAGAGTTTAAAGGTGGACTGGTGGAATGCAAATGTGGTTCTGTTGTTTTCTTTAAAAAAGTATAAAGGAATTGCTAAACAATTATAAGCCAGTTAGTCGTAGCTTGGTGGTAGGCAAATTGCTAGGATCAATCCTGAGAGATCAGATAAACTGTCACTTAGAAAGGCATAGACTAGTCAGGGATAGTCAGCATGGCCTAATTAAGCCTTTATTTGTTGGTGCGTCCACCACCAACTTGCAGCGAATTCCAAATACCCACCAATCTTTTTATATAAAAAAAGCTTTTCCTCACATCCCCTCTCATCCTTTTGCAACCTGGCTTGAATCTATGACCTCTAGCTCTTGAACACTCTGACAAGGGAAACAGTTCTTCCTGTCTACTCTATCTCAACTGCTCACAATTTTGTGTGCCTCAAATATAGTTCTCTGTTCTAAGGAGAACATCCCTAATCTCCCCAGTCTCCCCATAGTTACAATTCTCTAGTCCTGGCCACATTCTAATTAATCTTCTCTGCACTCTCTCTCCAGAGTAGTTAATTTCTTCCTGTAATGTGGTGCCCAGAACTACACAACTCCCAGTTGTGGCCTCACATTCCCTGTCCTCCTTTACAAACTTAACTTATCTACTTGCAGTGTTATCTTTAGTGACCTGTATTTGCAAGCCAAGATCTCTCATTTCATCTACCCCTCTCAGTGTATTCCCATTTATTGTGTATTCCCTTTTATTGTTTGACCTCCCTAAACGTATTACCTCTCACGTATCTGAATTGAACTCCATCTGCTACTTTCCTGCCCACTCTTCCAACCCATTATCATTTTGGAGCTTATAACTATTCTCTAAACTATCTACTACACAGCCAGTTTTTGTCACCTACAAATTTTCCAATTTTGCCACTCCCACGTTCATATGCAAATTAATGTATGAAACAAATAGCAGGGGTCCCAAACCAAAGCCTTGTGGAACACCACTTGACACAGCTTTCCATTCACAAGGGCAGCCATCAGCCATTACCCTTTGTTTCCTGTTACTCAGCCAACTTTGGATCCAATTCAACACATTACCTTGTAGCCTATGGGCTTTTACTTTTTTGACCAGTCTGCCATTTGGAACTTTCAGATGCCTTACTATAATCCTTACTATAATTACTATAATAGGTAACATCCACTGCACGATCTTTGGTCCTCTTTGTCACTTCCCCAGAGAATTCAGTCAAATTTGTAAGGCATGACAAATGCAGGCTTAATTAGGCCATGCTGACTATCCCTGACTAGTCTATGCCTTTCTAAGTGACAGTTTATCTGATCTCTCGGGATTGATCCTAGCAATTTGCCTACCACCAAGCTACGACTAACTGGCTTATAATTGTTTAGCAATTCCTTTATACTTTTAAACAACAGAACCACATTTGCATTCCACCAGTCCTCCTGCACCTCACTTGTGTCTAGTGAAGATTGGAAAATAATCCTCGGAGCCTCTTATTCCCTGCCTGACCACTTTCAACATCTAGTGAACAACCATTCAGTCGTGGCAACTTATTCACTTTCAAGGATTCCAAAAACTCCTCTCTCGTTATGATTATTTTGTCCAATATTTAATGTTGTTTCTCTTGGATTACTATGTCTACATCATCCTTTCCCTTTGCGAATATAGAGACAAAAAAACCATTTAAAATTCTTCCCGTATCCTCTGCATCTTCACACAATTTCCCTTCCTCACCTCCTAAGTGCCATTTTTTTCCTTAACTATCCTTTTTATTTTACAAATATATGAAGAGAAATGCCCTGTAAGCTCACTACTTGTGTTTACAGTACATTTTGTTTTTATTAACCGGGTAGTGATGTAGGGTGGAGGGGGTAGTTGTTTCATGGAACACAAAGTCCTAAATGTTCTTGCTGCCCAAGGCCCCAGAATACTTTTTCTCTCTGGTATTTCTGCATAATTATCTAGAGATGACATTTCTGATAAAATCAGATGAGGTGAGAGTGATTTGCCCTTGACATCAATTCTGCATTGGCTGAGAATGGTATTCAGGAACTCTAGCAAAACTAGAGTCAGTGGGAATTTGAGGATTAAGCCTCTGTTGATTATGCTAGGTGTGACTCCAAAGGAAAATAAGGTTGGGATTGATGGTAGTCAGTCATCTCGACTCCTGGGCATCATTTGAACGATGGTAGTGTCTGAGGCCCAACCATCAAAGCGTACATCCCCTGAATATTTAAAAAGCTGTGACACTGAAAAGTGTGGGTCATTAGGGACCGGTTATTTACCCACTCCATTTCCAAGAGACCCATTTCAAAGGCAGACATATTAAAAAAATTGCTTTTTTTGATCTCTAGTTGATAATGTTAACAAGGTTTTGTTTTAAAATCAGTGAATGTTAAGAAAAATCATCATAGGTTTTAAAAAATTCTTTTTGAGGCTTTAGAAATTTCAAGCAGGTGTTGGAAATTTACTTATTCAATTTCAAGTATACAATTTGATTGTTACTAAATGGCAAATGATAGTAAATGTATTTTCGCTTAAATTGCAAGGAATGGTGTTAACCAGTTTCTGATTTTACAGGGCATGACTGAGTTGTTAGTTTAAACAGTCCTCTTTGTTTTTTGTTTATTAGCCCTGATGATAATCACTGAAGCATCTTATTTAAACTCGGATAAAATAGAAAAATTGTACATTGTAACAATAGTTTTCTCTATTTGACATGAAATTGAAGAATGGAAAATTTGGAGATGATTCCAAAAACTACATTGCAACACAAGGCTGTCTTCAGAATACAATCAATGATTTTTGGAAGATGATTTATCAGGAAAACACACATGTCATTGTCATGACAACCAAAGAAGTAGAAAGAGGAAGGGTGAGTAAAATCTTACCTGTGGATAAAATATTTACAGTTAAAAATAGCAACATTTTTTATTAAAAAATTCTTTTAAAATAATTGACTAAAAGGACAAGATTTTATTGAAGATTTGTAGAATATACACAGGCTAAGCCCACGTTGGAGGATAGAATTAGACTTGCCTCTGAGAGTCTTGAGAATTAAATATTCTGCTGACTATCACCATCAAGCACACATGAAAGTAATTTCTTTTAAAGCATCTCTCCCTGTATCAGATCTAGCCATCATATTTATCTCTGCCCTGCTTCTCAACAGTTTTTTTTAAGGAAGTGAAAAAAAATCAAAAGATAGTGATGGATATGTAAGAGTATAGCATATTGTACAAAACAGCAAAAACCAACGGACTAGTGCAAACATGCTGTCCAGTGCCAACCCCAGTGAAACCAGCAGGGTAAGATGTCCCATTACATCAGTCATCTCATTTGTACAACCATAACAGTGCACCTGCTATTTGATCTGCATCTTAGAAATTCATACCTCCTTCATGCTTGAATACTTCAACAGACCATCATCTTGGGCTGAGGAGATGACCAGTCTTTCTCTGTGCCACCACTGTACATCCTACCACAACCTCCATTCCCTCAAGACCCCATACATGTTACCATTCTAAGACTCATTCACAAGGGGCCAATATCAACATCTTTTCAAAATGTTGCTTCTTTTGAAGAGTTAGTACCAATTTTCTCAAACTACATTTGTTGTATTGGGCCCACTTATGTCTGCAAGTATTCTTTTAACATATTATTTTACAAAAGCAATAGTTGGCACATTTATAGCACAATTTAATACCTTAAACTTGTTGACTTACACAAGCTTTAAGCTTGTCAATTGTATGAATTCAACTGGTCATATTCTGTTGAAGCCACAGGAGTTTCTTAAAATAAAATGTGCAAAGTACTGAGATTCAGACATCATAAATAATTGCAAAGAATCAATATTTGAGAAACATTCTTTTCTAAGCAGTTGCTCAAATAGGCCAAATATCCTTAATGATTAATCAGTATGGTTTGCTACATACCTGGGTATATCTTCACCAAATATCAGTGTTGAAATGAAGACACATAGGTACATTTTATGAAGGGATGCACATGTCGTGGAAATGTATTGTCAACTGCAGGGCAGTATGGTCTCAGGAGTCAGTCTGCGCATGTGCTTCCTGTGTTTTTTTTTAAAAGCTTGACTAAATTTTCATTCCAAGATGTGTAAACTGCTGATATGCTCGAGTTTCATTCAGTGTTTTCAACTGTCACTTTGCCCCAGAAGTATAACACCATTGCAAAGTCCCCTTTTTCTTAAAGTTATAATTCGAATTAGTTTGTAAATGTGTGCTTTTTTTGTTAGCTTTTAAGTTGCTTTGGTTTAGTTTGGTGCATTTTTCCTACATTTTCTATGGAACATTGGCGATGTTCTCTGGTTTTTCACCTCTGATAGTTTAAGGAGGTGTACAGTACCAGTTAAAACAATTTTTTGCTAAATGAATGATTTAATATTTATTATGAAATATTACTTAAATTAATTACCAAAAAACTTGATGTAAGCAACCAATTCTTAAAATGAACATTTCTTTTGGTATGAATAAAGGAATCTTGGCTGAAATTTCATGTTGGCAGTGCAAGTCTCTCCTTTCGGCTAGAGACCTGACAGAAAGCTCGAATTGCCTCCACTGGTCAAGATCCACTGAAGTGCCCATTAGGCATTTCATTGGGCAATGTCTGGTCTTTGTCAGGAGTCATGCCAATATGGAAACCCAGCCCTCGAGAGCTGCTGATCTTTATTGCCTAGGCACAGTGGTTGCTATCAGTAATGCACACACCGAGACCTATGATCAATGAAGGACATAAACCACATTTGAGCAAGGCCAGGATGTAAGTTGCATAGAGAATTCATCCCCTTGAAGGGAGGGGATATGAAGAAAAGGTGGGGGTTGACTTTCAGTTGACTATCATTCTCAAGGCTGGGTCATCCGATCAGAGACTGAGTGCCTTTGTACAAAGCATTTCTAACTTCTCTAGCCTACCCCACATCCAGCCCCTACTGAAAAGAAAACAGAACCTCTCACTGATTCTGAAAAGCAATCTTGAGTAGTGACTCCTTCATACGTCACTGCTTGAATATCAACAGGAAGATTATCAACAGGTCTTCACACTCTCTAGACTTAATTGGGTAGAGGTGGGAAGGAGACAGGGTACCCAACCTTCACCCCAATCTCCTCCTGCCTCCAAATATTAAATACCTCCCATTCTTTCATTATCTTTGTGTTGTCGAGGATTTAGTTTTGAAACTCAGCCATCTTCTACACTGGGATGATTCTGCCATTACAGGTGAAAGTTGCCAGTATGTTGAATTTCTAAATAATTAACTTTTTCATCTGTGTCAGATGATATCAGTCATAAGTATACTGCTTCACATATTGATCACAGCTTTATCATTTCAAGACATCTGTGTCTGTGATCTTGTCATGGTGAAAGGAATATTCATTTCATGTAATTGGCTTTTCAGCCTTCTGATTACATTTACTATGGACTCGCAAGGTTAGCTTTGCTTTCTCTCCACACTGCCAGACCTGAATTTCTCCAGAAATTTCTGCTTTTGCTTTAGATCTTCAGCATCCACAGTTCCTTGTTTTATTATGTAGCAATGAAATTAATATTGAGAAATATGAAATCCACACCACCGGGATCATCAGATCATTGTGGATAACCTTTTTTTCTTCTATATGGGCAGCGATCACTGTTGGTTCATCATTGACTGAAACTTCGGCATATAAATGTTTGTGCTGAGCTACATGTTCAGAAATTGAGTAATCGTTTGTTTTCTGTTTGTTCCAGAATAAATGTTATCGTTATTGGCCAGATTTAGAAACAACAAAACTGTACGGTACAATTTCTGTGCGAAATCTGAAAGAACGGCTGGCGCAAGATTACGTTGTGCGTGAACTGGAGGTTATACAAACAGCCCGGGTAACCATACCTTGATCAGAAATGTTAATTTACATACTGACTTGTGTCCTTATCCCACAGAGAATATAGAGAATGATGAGCAGTGATGGGAGAATTACAGATGCTGTAATCTAGTTAAGATAATAATTTACGGAGTACTGAGGCTGTGTTAGATAGCCGAAGGTGCCACAGTTCAGATCTAACATTAAATGGTGGTACAGTAGCTCAGTGGTTAGCACTGCAGCATCTCAGCACCAGGGACCCAGGTTCAATTCTAGCCTCAGGTGTTTGTCTGTGAGGAGTTTGCATGTTTTCCCCATGTCTGTTTGGGTTTCCTCACTGCTCCGGTTTCCTCCCACAGTCCAAAGATATGCAGGTTAGGTGGATTGACCATGCTGAACTGCTCATAGTGCCCAGGGATGTACAGGCTAGGTGGGTTACCCATGGGAAATGCAGGATTACACGTATAGGGTAGAGGTGGAAATCTTCAGAGGGTCAGAGAGATTTGATGGGCTGAATGACCTACTTCCACACTGTAGGTATTCAGTTCTATTCTATAAAAACCAAGGCCCAGTCAAATCTGTTTAGTTGATTGCAAAAGATTCTCCAATACTATTTTACAGAAGAGCAATTTGTTCTCCCTTTTAGTGGGCCAACAGTTATCGTTCGGTTAGCAGCAGCAAAAACTAATTCCATTCCATTCTATTCTATTCCTTTTGTTTTGTTGAACCTTGCCAACAAAGTTGCTGTCTATATTACTCACAACAATAGTGACTTCATTTCAAAAGTAATTCATCATCTGGGAAGTACTTCATGTCAAACAGTTTTAAGAAACAAAGCTGATGCTGTAGGTTTTTGGAGGACAGCAATCAGAAGCTCCAACTAAATCTCCTCCCTATTCTCCTGTCCTGCAAAAATTGAGAGACTCAGTTTGTTTATAGAACTTTTTATACCAGCTAGTGAATTGCGGCAAGAAAATATTTGGAGTATATTGTATGGATTTGAATTTGGTGCTGCTTGGTGTAGGATTTTTGTTAATTTGTAACTTTTGTGTTCTGGAGGAATATTAGGTCACATCACAAATCATGCAGAATTACGTGTTAGTTACTTTCCAATTTCCACAGTACCACTGGTCCAGTAATTTTTTTTAAGATGACGTTATGAACTGTTGGGGGTGTGGGGGGGCAAGAATCTGGTACTTACCAAAGCCACCTACACAGTTATATCGTTTTGGCAAGGAGGACAGTTGGTACAGGTGACAAATAAGATTTGATCATAGACGAAGTAAGAGAAAAGAATAACAACGAAGATTAAAATGTTATTATTGGGGGAAGGAAGTATTTGTTATTATTTTTACTGTTACATCTATTCATTATATTGTGATTGCCCAGATCTAAACTGCTAGCTGTGAAAAAACACTTCTTTGCGTTTGATCACAAAGTGAAACAAATGGAATTGCAGTGATGCCAAACCCCAAAAACCTAGAATTCATTTAATAACTGTCAGAACCTGATAATTCCCCCAAACAATTCGATTTAATAATCATTAATTCCTGATGAGATTTACTGAGCAGTTTTCTTAGGGAAAAATTGATTGGCATACAGACTTCGCTGTTTTTCTTGTTGCTAATAGTGCAGAATTATTGTCCGGAAATATGTAACAATTGCTAAAATCCATGTTGCTACTCTTCAGAGAATTAAAAAGAAGCTGACTACCGTTTTATAATTTTATTTCACACAGAAGGAAGCTCCTAGACACACATGGCACTATCAGTATCTCAGCTGGCCAGATCACGGAGTGCCCAATGAACCAGGAGGAGTACTGAGTTTTCTGGACCAAGTAAATCGGACACAGCAAAGCATTCCAGATACTGGCCCTATTGTAGTGCACTGCAGGTACTTGGATAATTTGCAGGCCTGAGTTCAGATCTCTGTACACCGGCCACGATTACATTGTCCCTCCTCAAATCAGAACCTGTAAGAGTTTTGAGGTTAAAAGATAATTCAGTAACTGAGCAAAAACTGAACCACTATTCCATTCGCTATATCATTACATTGGGAATCAACTAGTTATGTATCTTTGGCTAGATGTTGTTGATTCGTTTCATTTACTTATGATAGTGCTTAATTAACCTTTTCAGTAGAGTGGCTAGCCAAGTAGAGTGTGATAGTTTTACTGAATTGGCAATTGCATTTTTTTTGACTAGCATATGGGGCATTTGTATGTCTGGTTATCCACTTGAAAGTCAAATCTAACCTTTCAACAACTAACTATTCTTTCTTGACTGTATAAGGAAATTTACAAGCAAGAAAATAAACTGTTAACAACCTAAAAAGAGATGTCCACAAAACTTGTTCATGAAAAATTGGAGGTTTAATTCATGCTACTGTCAAAAAGGTGCTCAGGTCAGTTTTCTGGCCCTGGTAGATCGTATTAATGATATAGCTCCTTGTATCTTCAAGAGCAGTCTGTTGAGAAAGTGCAAATTTACTTTGGACTGGCTTGAGTGATACTCTGGAGTCAGTCTAATGAAGTATTCCACTTTTCACTGTGAATTTCCTCCACCCGGATCTAGATGCAGAATGGGTCAAATTCAAAGATCAGAATTCCTGTTAGGAGAAGGTGCATTAAAGAGCTATTTTGTGAATGGAGGCCAATTGGAGATACAGGTCTAGATGGTCACCTATTTTTCCAAAGAAAAATAATCGCTTTTTAAAGGAAATAAAATGGAGGTGTGTAAGCTTTATTTTTCTAGAGTGGACTCAGCCTTACCTTTCTCCAAGGAGTTTTGTCACCTCTGGAACGAGGCTGGTGCCATAATGGGCTCCAGGTGTTTATGGCACCTGTCAGAGGCATTCATGTTTAATGACCTTCTTCTGACCTACATACTCTGGGTTGAACAACTGAAAATTCCTGGCTTGGGTTTAACTGGCTGCAGGCTTTCCAAATCTTAGTCTAAATACTTAATAGAAAAACAATCTTCTTTTTAAGAGTATGGGCAAACCACAACAGTTCAAATATGCAAGAATTGATTAACTGTTTTGATGGTGAAGAGGTTCCTTACAGAGCTTTGAGCCCCTCTGTTGATGCGACTGGATTTACAACACCAAAACTGCTCACGTTTGAGACAAGACTCAAAATGGATAGAATCCTGTAACACTTGGGTTTCTCCTCCCCATAGGACCATGTGGTTCAGAAATATCGTTTTTGACACCTGGAATTTTGTGTTCCTTACGGTTCATTATCAATCTTATGGCAGTCTGCACTCTGCACACTCATTTCTCAATGCTAGAACTCCAATCAAAGCTGCTCGAATGTTAATCTCCATATAACCTACTTTCCTACTAACACCATTTTTCCTCCTCCAGTGCTGGAATTGGAAGAACAGGAACCATAATTGTTATAGATATGTTGGTAGCTGACATTAACAGACAAGGTAAGAAACAGTCAAGCCAGATAAAAATAAGATGAATAAGCAGGGTATTGAGTCATTTACACTCCGGTTAGATTTTGAACTCTTTGTTATGCATGAACGAAAATACGTAATTATCTCCCAATGTTTAATTTTACAAGTGACCATTTTTCTCAAATGTTATTACTGTTCAGCAACTTGCTTCCTTCCCTTTTCTGAAGACATCAATTAAGATTTGACATATGTTTATCTATGATAATTGGGGCAAAAATAACCTAACCATGATGTTATGTCACAAAATTCATGGTGACACCATAGTAACCACCATCTTGATAGGGCTTTTGGATTGATATCTGATAGGTGGGTATTATAATAATACTATCTCAGTTGTAACTTTTGATATAAATGGACCCAGCAGGTACCACCTATGTTTTGTTCATTTTAGATTGCACTGAATATCCAAACTGATGGATCAAATAAGGCTTTTTGAAAATATTGCCACCTTTTCTTGTTGCCGGTTTGCTACACCTAGTCCCAGAAAAATACTTCAGGAAGTGGCTCATTCATTGTACAACCTCCTCTGCACTAGATCAGGACTGTCAACTCCACTTTGTCAAGCGTAGTTTACCAAGTCAAATTAAATGAGGTCTGGGTCTCAAAATGCCTCACATCTCATTCAGTAATGACAGCTGTATGCAGTAGCACTCTTTCCACAAATGAGTTGATGATTAGTGTTAAAATTAACTCCATTTATTGCTATTTGTGTATATCTGTGACATTTTTCCTGGTTAATTGCCCTAGTGCCTATTACTCCAGTTTTAATCTTGACAGTAATAATGATATTCAAGCAAAGTAAACATCAGGGAAATCCTTGCAAATTTTCTTCCTAAATTTGAGTCTTTATTTAGCACCCTTGTCATTGACTCTAGAACCGCTAACTCTCAAATCTGAAATCTGTCTGATTCAACTGCTCATTAACCTGATGGTGATTCACCCACTTTTAGCTTGAAATTCAATTTAGGAGAGAAAATTCTCTGCTAAAACAGAGAAAGAACAGTTTCACTTCATGTGTCCATATAGGCAACATCATTGTAGGTCTTACCAAGGTTGCTGTTCTCACCTTGCAACGTTTCTGAATCTCTGTGCAAAGTAAATAACCATAGAGAAGAGATGCACTGCAATCATCCATTGACCAGTTGGATGTTAATAGGCTAGAGAGAGGATCTGTACTTATCATAGATAGGAATTCCCACCTCCAAACCGCTGGCCCAATCAGAAGCTAGATGCTGTCAATTCTCCAGTAGCATGAATGGGGCCATTGGCTGATGCAGATTCTTCACTCAAACATGGAGGTGAGAGCCAATGGATCAGAACTTGAAGTGTTGGGGAGTCAATGGGGTGTGCTCAGTGAGGAGTGTGATAGTTAGGGTTTGATAGGTCGTAGGGGACAGACAACCTGTGAAGCAGGAACATTCAAGGAAGCCAGTCAAGGAGAGACTACCCCCTGCCATGACAACCGCTAGAAGGAAACTGGTAAGATCAGGCCCTCAAGTGGACATTGATTGGCTTAATTTACACCCTAGTGAGCTGGCCACCTAAAATTGCTACTGATAGTATAATTACAGAGGCAAAGGTAGGTTAGACAGCAGGAGGAGGAGACAATTAAACCCAGCCGATTGTTATTTCATTCACCTTCTCTCTGCTGCACACCTTGGGATACTTCCATTTGAGGTGAAATGTGTCACATCTGAATACATGGTAGATTTTTAAAACTACCTGACCAATTACATTGCTTCCATTCAAGTGTGAGATTCATCTTTGTTAGTGTTTAATTTTTGATATTACACACTATTTTCCCATCTGTCTTGCCCTTCATCTTCCATCCCTTTCTAAATGTGTTTTCTTGTCAAAATATTTTTTTCTTGCATGTCTAATGTCAGAAATTAGTCTGTGTGCCTGGCAATATACAGAATCTTGCAGTTCAGTGCACCCAAAGAACTAGATGGTAGACTGAGAAAAAGATATTGTGAAAGAACATATAAGTAAAACAGATTTTATGAAAGCCATGTGCAAAATCATACAAAATAGTTGACTGTTTAGGCCATCATACTGTGCATGCATGTAAGAAAATAAATACATTCTATAATCTCCAGAGCACTTTTTTTAAACAAGTAACTAGAAAGACGTGACATCACCAGAGAAATGTCTTGGGCCTCCTCCTGCTCTTTCTTTCTCTCCTCCCATTCCCTCCATAACCCAAGTTGATGTGAATGTCTGCTCAACCATAAAGAAAAAGGCAAACACAAATAAAGACGTGGTGAAAAGGGAAACCGAGATAACAAAGTGTGGAGCTGGATGAACACAGCAGGCCAAGGAGCATCTCAGGAGCACAAAAGCTGACGTTTCAGGCCTAGACCCTTCATCAGAGAGGAGGATGGGGAGAGGGAACTGGAATAAATAGGGAGAGAGGGGGAGGCGGACCGAAGATGGAGAGAAAAGAAGATAGGTGGGGAGGAGAGTATAGGTAGGGAGGGGATAGGTCAGTCCAGGGAAGATGGACAGGTCAAGGACGTGGGATGAGGTGGTAGGTAGGAAATGGAGGAGCGGCTTGAGTTGGGAGGAGACTACAGGTGAGAGGAAGAACAGGTTAGGCAGGCAGGGATGAGCTGGGCTGGTTTAGTGATGCAGTGGGGGGAGGAGACAAACTTGGCTGGTTTTGGGATGCAGTGGGGGAAGGGGAGATTTTGAAGCTAGTGAGGTCCACATTGATGCCATTGGGCTGCAGGGTTCCCAAGAGGAATATGAGTTGCTGTTCCTGCAACCTTCGGGTGGCATCATTGTGGCACTGCAGGAGGCCCATGATGGACATGTCGTCTGAGGAATGGGAGGGGGAGTTGAAATGGTTCGCGACTGGGAGGTGCAGTTGTTTGTTGCGAACCGAGCGGAGGTGTTCTGCAAAGCGGTCCCCAAGCCTCCGCTTGGTTGCCCCGATGTAGAGGAAGCCACACAGGGTGCAATGGATACAATATACCACATTGGCAAATGTGCAGCTGAACATCTGCTTGATATGGAAGGTCATCTTGGGGCCTGGGATGGGGGTGAGGGAGGTGGTGTGGGGGCAAGTGTAGCACTTCCTGCGGTTGCAGGGGAAGGTGCTGGGTGTGGTGGGGTTGGAGGGGAGTGTGGAGCGGACAAGGGAGTCGCGGAGAGAGTGGTCTCTCCGGAAGGCAGACTAGGGTAGGGATGGAAAAATAGCTTGGGTGGTGGGGTCGGATTGTAGATGGCGGAAGTGTTGGAGGATGATACGTTGTTTCCGGAGGTTGGGGTAGTATGTGAGAACGAGGGGGATCCTCTTTGGGCGGTTGTGGCGGGGGCGGGGTGTGAGGGATGCGTTGCGGGAGACGCGGTCAAGGGCATTCTCGACCACTGCGGGAGGAAAGTTGCGGTCCTTGAAGAAGGTGGACATCTGGGATGTACAGGAGTGGAATGCCTCATCCTGGGGGCGGAGGCGGAGGAATTGGGAATAGGGAATGGAACATCCCTCACACCCCGCCCCCTGCCCCCAGAGGATCCCCCTCGTTCTCACATACCACCCCACCAACCTCCCGGATACAACACATCATCCTCCGACACTTCCGCCATCTACAATCCGACCCCACCACCCAAGCTATTTTTCCATCCCCACCCTAGTCTGCCTTCCGGAGAGACCACTCTCTCCGCGACTCCCTTGTCCACTCCACACTCCCCTCCAACCCCACCACACCCGGCACCTTCCCCTGCAACCGCAGGAAGTGCTACACTTGCCCCCACACCACCTCCCTCACCCCCATCCCAGGCCCCGAGATGACCTTCCATATCAAGCAGATGTTCACCTGCACATTTGCCAATGTGGTATTTTGTATCCATTGCACCCGGTGTGGCTTCCTCTACATCGGGGAAACCAAGCGGAGGCTTGGGGACTGCTTTGCAGAACACCTTCGCTCGGTTCGCAACAAACAACTGCACCTCCCAGTCGCGAACCATTTCAACACCCCCTCCCATTCCTTAGGCGACATGTCCATCCTGGGCCTCCTGTAGTGCCACAATGATGCCACCCGAAGGTTGCAGGAACAGCAACTCATATTCCGCTTGGGAACCCTGCAGCCTAATGGCATCAATGTGGACTTCACAAGCTTCAAAATCTCCCCTTCCCCTACTGCATCCCAAAACCAGCCCAGCCTGTCTCTGCTTCCCTAACCTGTTCTTCCTCTCACCCATCCCTTCCTCCCACCTCAAGCCACACCTCCATTTCCTACCTACTACCTCATCCCGCCTCCTTGACCTGTCCATCCTGGACTGACCTATCCCCTCCCTACCTCCTCACCTATACTCTACTCTCTACCTGTCTTGTTTTCTCTCCATCTTCGGTCCACCTCCCCCTCTCTCCCTAATTATTCCAGTTCCCTCTCGCCCATCCCCCTCTCTGATGAAGGGTCTAGGCCCGAAACGTCAGCTTTTGTGCTCCCGAGATGCTGCTTGGCCTGCTGTGTTCATCCAGCTCCACACTTTGTTATCTTGGATTCTCCAGCATCTGCAATTCCCATTATCTCTGGTGAAAAGGGAAAGATTGGAAAAGGACCTAAGGGTAACTTCTTTCACACAGAAGGTGATGTGCGTATGATATGAGCTGCCTAAGGGAGTGGCAGACACCGGTACAATTACAACAACAATATTTGGAAGGCACCTGGATAAGTACATAAATAGGAAGGGTTTAGACAGATATAAGCCAAATGCTGGCTAATGGGTGATAAAATGTGAGGCTGGACGAACACAGCAGGCCAAGCAGGTGAGGGTTCTGGAATAAATAGGGAGAGAGGGGGAGGCGGACCGAAGATGGAGAGTAAAGAAGATAGGTGGAGAGAGTATAGGTGGGGAGGTAGGGAGGGGATAGGTCAGTCCAGGGAAGACGGACAGGTCAAGGAGGTGGGATGAGGTTAGTAGGTAGCTGGGGGTGCGGCTTGGTGTGGGAGGAAGGGATGGGTGAGAGGAAGAACCGGTTAGGGAGGCAGAGACAGGTTGGACTGGTTTTGGGATGCAGTGGGTGGGGGGGGAGAAGAGCTGGGCTGGTTGTGTGGTGCAGTGGGGGGAGGGGACGAACTAGGCTGGTTTAGGGATGCAGTAGAGGAAGGGGAGATTTTGAAACTGGTGAAGTCCACATTGATACCATATGGCTGCAGGGTTCCCAGGCGGAATATGAGTTGCTGTTCCTGCAACCTTCGGGTGGCATCATTGTGGCAGTGCAGGAGGCCCATGATGGACATGTCATCTAGAGAATGGGAGGGGGAGTGGAAATGGTTTGCGACTGGGAGGTGCAGTTGTTTGTTGCGAACTGAGCGGAGGTGTTCTGCAAAGCGGTCTCCAAGCCTCCGCTTGGTTTCCCCAATGTAGAGGAAGCCGCACCGGGTACAATGGATGCAGTATACCACATTGGCAGATGTGCAGGTGAACCTCTGCTTAATGTGGAATGTCATCTTGGGGCCTGGGATAGGGGTGAGGGAGGAGGTGTGGGGACAATTGTAGCATTTCCTGCGGTTGTAGGGGAAGGTGCCGGGTGTGGTGGGGTTGGAGGGCAGTGAGGAGCGAACAAGGGAGTCACGGAGAGAGTGGTCTGTCCGGAAAGCAGACAGGGGAGGGGATGGAAAAATGTCTTGGGTGGTGGGGTCGGATTGTAAATGGCGGAAGTGTCGGAGGATGATGCGTTGTATCTGGAGGTTGGTAGGGTGGTGTGTGAGAACGAGGGGGATCCTCTTAGGGCGGTTGTGGCGGGGGCGGGGTGTGAGGGATGTGTTGCGGGAAATACGGAAGACGCGGTCAAGGGCGTTCTCGATCACTGTGGGGGGAAAGTTGCGGTCCTTAAAGAACTTGGACATCTGGGATGTGCGGGAGTGGAATGTCTAATCGTGGGAGCAGATGCGGCGGAGGCAGAGGAATTGGGAATAGGGAATGGAATTTTTGCAGGAGGGTGGGTGGGAGGAGGTGTATTCTAGGTAGCTATGGGAGTTGGTGGGCTTGAAATGGACATCAGTTACAAGCTGGTTGCCTGAGATGTAGACTGAGGTGTCCAGGAAGGTGAGGGATGTGCTGGAGATGGCCCAGGTGAACTGGAGGTTGGGGTGGAAGGTGTTGGTGAAGTGGATGAACTGTTCGAGCTCCTCTGGGGAGCAAGAGGCGGCGCCGATACAGTCATCAATGTACCGGAGGAAGAGGTGGGGTTTGGGGCCTGTGTAGGTGCGGAAGAGGGACTGTTCCACGTAACCTACAAAGAGGCCGGCATAGCTGGGGCCCATGCGGGTGCCCATGGCCACCCCTTTAGTCTGTAGGAAATGGGAGGAGTCAAAAGAGAAGTTGTTGAGTGTGAGGACGAGTTCAGCTGGGCGGATGAGTGTGTCGGTGGAGGGGGACTGGTCGGGCCTGCGGGACAGGAAGAAGCGGAGGGCCTTGAGGCCATCTCCATGCGGAATGCAGGTGTACAGGGACTGGACGTCCATGGTGAATATGATGTGTTGGGGGCCAGGGAATTGAAAGTCCCTTGACCGCGTCTCCCGTATTTTCCGCAACACATCCCTCACACCCCGCCCCCGCCACAACCGCCCTAAGAGGATCCCCCTCGTTCTCACACACCACCCTACCAACCTCCGGATACAACGCATCATCCTCCGACACTTCCACCATTTACAATCAGACCCCACCACCCAAGACATTTTTCCATCCCCTCCCCTGTCTGCTTTCCAGAGAGGCCACTCTCTCCGTGACTCCCTTGTTCGCTCCTCACTGCCCTCCAACCCCACCACACCCGGCACCTTCCCCTACAACCGCAGGAAACGCTACACTTGTCCCCACACCTCCTCCCTCACCCCCATCCCAGGCCCCAAGATGACATTCCACATTAAGCAGAGGTTCACCTGCACATCTGCCAATGTGGTATACTGCATCCATTGTACCCGGTGCGGCTTCCTCTACATTGGGGAAACCAAGCGGAGGCTTGGAGACCGCTTTGCAGAACACCTCCGCTCAGTTCGCAACAAACAACTGCACCTCCCAGTCGCAAACCATTTCCACTCCCCCTCCCATTCTCTAGATGACATGTCCATCATGGGCCTCCTGCACTGCCACAATGATGCCACCCGAAGGTTGCAGGAACAGCAACTCATATTCCGCCTGGGAACCCTGCAGCCTAATGGTATCAATGTGGACTTCACCAGTTTCAAAATCTCCCCTTCCCCTACTGCATACCTAAACCAGCCTAGTTCGTCCCCTCCCCCCACTGCACCACACAACCAGCCCAGCTCTCTTCCCCCCCCCCCCCCCCCCCCCCCCACCCACTGCATCCCAAAACCAGTCCAACCTGTCTCTGCCTCCCTAACCGGTTCTTCCTCTCACCCATCCCTTCCTCCCACACCAAGCCGCACCCCCAGCTACCTACTAACCTCATCCCACCTCCTTGACCTGTCCGTCTTCCCTGGACTGACCTATCCCCTCCCTACCTCCCCACCTATACTCTCTCCACCTATCTTCTTTACTCTCCATCTTCGGTCCGCCTCCCCCTCTCTCCCTATTTATTCCAGCTCCCTCTCCCCATCCCCCTCTCTGATGAAGGGTCTAGGCCCGAAACGTCAGCTTTTGTCCTCCTGAGATGCTGCTTGGCCTGCTGTGTTCATCCAGCCTCACATTTTATTATCTTGGAATTCTCCAGCATCTGCAGTTCCCATTATCTCCGCTGGCTAATGGGACTAGGTCAGATTGAGATGTCTGGTTGGTGCAGCCAAGCTGGACTGAAGGGTCTGTCTCCATGCATATAACTCTGACTCCGTATGAGGTTTGTGGAACTGTGTGTTCAGTTAAGGGAACAAGAACTTGAGACACTTTTATATTTGACACAGCTTCTGTTTTGGTTCTAGATTAAAAATAACAGAAATATGTAATTCTCCTGCTACCAAACTACAAAATTGCCAAATGTAAAAGCACCTCCTAGACTGCCTTGGCATCATCTGCTGCATTTTAGATCTCAGAAGTATTCAATAATCAATAACACAGTCTGCAAATAAATATCTCGGAAGAGAATTCAGCTGTTTTTGAATTTCTGTTGAAGTTATGACTGTTTATTCGGAGTACTGCCTTTGAAATTTCAGATGTTAATTTCAAAATCTGATTAGAACAAGCATACAATGTTTGACAGAAGTTCTATAACAGTTATGTACAAGTTCAAAACATATTTTATAAGCCTTTATTCAAGACTTGTTCAGTGACCTTCATTCTGTTTCCCCTTCTATAGGTTTGGACTGTGATATTGACGTCCCTAAAACGATTCAAATGGTACGAAAACAAAGATCAGGCATGGTGCAGACAGAGGCACAGTATAAATTCATATACATGGCTGTACAACAGTATATTGAGACAGTTCAAAAAAGACTACAGGAGGAACAGGTAGTTATATCACTAACCAATTTGAGAAAATTTTATTACTTTCAGTGGAAAAGACTAAGTCTTTTTTGCTGATTAGTAAACCTTTAGAACCAATTTATGTCTTTAAAATAAACGAGGAGAACTTTTCTTGTCATACTGACAAAAAAGACTGATTTACAAAGTATTTAACTTTATCTACCAAAGTTTTAATGAGCAAACTTAATTTAGAGCAAGAATGGATCAGCTGAGATTTCCGAAATCCTATAATATTTGTGTTGTCTAAAATTAGATTAATTTTATTAACTTTCTTTCCATTCAAAACACACAGGTGTATTATCTAACTTGGATCTTTAAATATTTCAGTAATATCTGCACACTACAGTAGCAATAAACTCAGAAGTTGTGTCAATGGATGTCATTTTGATCAGAGCTAGTCTTACTGTATGCTTGTGTTAGCTGCCCTTAGGCATAAGTCAGATTTAAACCTGCTTTGAAACATAACTTGGGCACGATGCTTTTTTTTAATGAAATGTGCAATTACTACCCTAAGCAAGGCATAACCTTGCACTAGCTGTAATCATGTGGTGTACCACCAAAAACAAAAAATTTTTCACTATTTCAATTTTTTTTTAAAAAAGCTGGTTATTAAGTTGTATTCAACGATGAAGGTCTTCGAGGAAAAATGTAAAAATAGTTGCAAGGAGAAGAATAAACCGCTTACCTTGTAGACCCCAATGTAAGAATTATCAAACAAAGAAGCCATGTCAATTTATTTATTCTTGCAGAAAGTGAGGAATTAGTATGTCCCAAAGCCTTGTTGAGAAGCTATGGGGAGAAGTTAATTAGGTGGCTTGGGATGGTCTGGTCAGGTCAAGGCTGACAGGGTCGGGGGAGATGAACAAGGATGTTATGGCTCAGGGACGAGCAAGGATGTTGTGGGAGCACAATTGTTTTAGAGAGGGTCTGTTTTAGAGTTACAAAAGAGTAGTTCTTTCCTAGGTAACCATTTAGGCAAGTAAGTTGGACCTGCCAAAGCTTCTAACTCTGAATTAGAGACTTCTTCTCATTGCCCATCAGAAATTTAAACTTTCTGAGCAATTCACAGGTAGTCAGCATGTTTGATCTATTGAGAGATCCTTTAGCATATCATTCAGCGTATGTTGGTATTTCCACATCAGAAGATCTGGGCCATGTTGCCAGTTTTGAAGGCAGGAGTGACCCCAAGTACAGGGTTTGCATCTTGTTGGCAAAAATTCAGGTGTCAACATATGCATGAGTTATATGTAAAATGCATAATCTTTTGTCCCAAAAATCAGAGGTCAACTTTTATGTGAGATCAACCATTACTAGAGACAGATAGCAATAACAATCTTTTCTTTAAGAAACGTGACTGTTAAGTTTTACTTCACGAGCCTTAGATTTTGTCAACGGTTAACTGATCTGTGAAGATTTTTTTTTCTGATCCAAGCTGCCCTATTCAGGTTATTTCAGAAGGTAACCTGTTCCTTGACTGTCAGGCATCTTTTACACACACCCCCACCTGTACACATTTAATTTCATTGTCTGCTTAAAGCCGTGAAAGGAAAATTGTTAAGCACCCAGGAATAAGGACATTTTAAGTAATGTCCTTTTACGTCATGACATTTATCAATCTCATCTGGTCCAACATAAATGTGACTGTAGACTCAGCAATATGGTCAGTTCCTAACTGCCGTTTGAAATCACCAAACCACATCTAATGAAGGCATAAATAGAAAAAAAGTAACCAAATCTTTCAGGGTGACCTAAATAAAAGAGAATATATCCTTTAAAATGGAGGCAATTAGTACCCAAATGTCTGGTTTTAAAAAAAATTGTAAATATATGGCAACGCTATTGATGACTTTTAAGCATCTGAATATTGTTTCTCCCAGAAAAACAAAACAAAGGAACGAGAGTATTCAAATATCCACTATCTTACGGACAAAGCAAAAAACAAAAGATATGCTGCCCCATCTCGAGTTTTTTCCACGTAAGTAATTTTGTTTTTGGTAGATTTGAAGAGATCCTGTCAAAGCATTTTGCATATTGTAGCTTGCATTTTCCACTAAATTTCATATTTGTACAGGACAGTTCGACTGAAAGTCACATTAGCACAAAACAATTTGCTCTCTCCACCAACACTCAGCAGAAGTGTGTACCACAAAACATACCAAAGAAATTTACCAACGCTCCTTAGACAGCAACATCCAAACCCATGACCAGTACCATTTAAAAGGACAAATGCAGGAGATGCATGGGAACACCATTACATGCAAGTTTACCTCCAAATCACTCACCATCCTAACTTTGGAAATATTACAGTTCTTCAGTGTTGAGTCAAAATCTTTGAACACCTGGAATGAATTGAATTACCTTGATTGTCGCATGTACTCGAATGAATGCAGTGAAAAGTTTACAAGTCGCATTACAGTGCCATCTTGGGTATAAAGGTACCTAGGTACAGATTCCTAAGAACAAATTCTTGGGAAAAATAAAATTGAAACGAAATGAAATGTCCAGCATTACAGGTCATAGGAGTAAATTTAAAAAAAGAAAAAGAAAGTTCAGAATAACAGTCTTTCCAGCTCAGTCCACACCAGCACCTAGCGTCTAGTAACTGAAAGAGACTTCCACCTCACCACTGCACATGCCGGACTCACCAATGTAGGAGTTGCCAAACTTTATGCATCATCTCATTGCCACTGGGCCCACCTCATTGATGACTTTGATCCCACATTCACCCCGCAACCAGGAGTCTCCAGCTCCGCTGCTGCCACCACCTCACCGATAACCAGAAGTCCCTACTCTGGGGCTATCATGACTGCAGCTAGTAATCCCTGGCTTGCTGCTGTCTTGACATCAGGAGACTCTGCTCTGAGCATATGCTACCACCAATGCCACACCAGCACCAGGGAGTCCCTGCTCTAGGCCTACTGCCACCAGGAATCCCCAGCTCTGCTGCCAGGCCACCATCATGCCAAGTCCCTCTTCGGCTACAAATGTCACGTTGCCGGCACTGCCATATTGAAAATTCCACTGCTGTGCTCGATCACTGGAGGAGCTTTGTTGCTACTGCCATCGGCCCTGAACTCTGGGAGGATGTTCTTGCTACCCCAACACTGCCTCCAGTCACCAGGAGAAGCTGTTTCCACCACTCCACGTGGCCCTCTCTTGCAGCCACACCAATGTACCACAGAAAAGAGTAAATAAGAAAAAGAACAGAAGCAAAAGAAAAGAGGAAAAACAGGAACAGATGAGCCCCAGGAAAGAGCTGTCATGCAGCCTTGCTAATCTGTCGCCATCTTGAACTTGTATTGGTGTTGGCCTGGCTAGAAACAGCCACATCCCATGAATGAATAGAACAAAAATCTGGAGTTCAGGTGCAGATTACGTCTAACAGAAATCAAGTCTCTGATCATTTATGCCACTGTAAGAAATGTTGTTCAGCAATTGATCCCACGTGCAGAACTGGTCACACCTCATTCAGATCAGTGTTAATGGACTGGTGTGTGTACTATTAGTAGCAAATGGTACACTATACTTAAGTCATTTCAGTCACTTGTGATCAACCTAATCACAATTTGGTTCACCCGACACAGTTTTAAAAACGCCTCTTATTTTTCATATCTTCAGCTGTATTAATCAAAATCCACTTAGCATTTAATCAATAAATATTTTAAAAACTTAATTTGAAATAAGTTCTAAGATATTACCCAATTTGTGTTGAGTTACTACAGATTTTACATTTGGCAATATGGAAATTGGGAATAATTGAGGAATAGGTGCTCTTTATTACTAGCCCAGTTGTTTGCAAAATTTTAACTTGGATTGCAAATTGCATCCAAAGTAAAACCTACCCTCTGGCCCGAGAAGTACTGTAGGATGTCCTCTGTATCCACTGTTTAATAGAGGATTCAAACCAATTACCAACTCCTACAAAGTGTAGACTTTTGAACATATATTAACTTTTTTACAATAGTGTCACTCAGTGTGAGATCCAGGATTTAGATTTTATTCTTTGGCAGGACTGCATGATGACATTTTAATGGGAATTGAACAGTGTATTGCTGCTGTGACCAATGCAACAGAAAGTGAAGCAATAAAATGAACACACTGACAGAGATAATAGGAACTGCAGATACTGGAGAATCTGAGATAACAAGGTGTGGAGCTGGATGAACACAGCAGGTCAAGCAGCATCTTGTGAGCAGGAAAGCTGACATTTCGGGCCTAGACCCGTCTTCAGAAATGGGGCAGGGGAAGAGGGTTCTGAAATAAATAGGGAGCGAGGAGGAGGCGGATAGAAGATTGGTGGAGAGGAGACAGACAAATTAAAGGGGCGGGGATGGACCCAGTAAAGGTGAGTGCAGGTGGGGAGGTAGGGAGGACAGGCAGGTCAAGGGGTGGGATGAGGTTAGTAGCTAGGAAATGTAGGGTGTGGCTTGAGGTGGGAGGATGGGTTAGGTGGACAGGTTAGGGAGGCGGGGACAAGCTGGGCTGGTTTTGGGATGCGGTGGGGGGTAGGGGAGCCAATTTATTGGACGTGTAAAGCTGATTTTGAATTCAGTCGGCTGTTCAACTGATTTCATGGCTATCTCAAAAAAAAAATCAAAGAAAATTAGAACTGGAATAGTTAACCCTGATCTGCCGTTCAATAAGGCCATATCTGATCTGATTGTGGCCTTGCCTCCACTTTCTTATGTGGCACCACTCCTAACACTTGACAAACATCTGTGCAATGAGTAGGTGTACTCATGACTGTTCACAGATGTGTTCACTAACACAAGGGTCCCCCACTGGCATCATTTAAAGGGCCTGGCATCCAGGTGAAGTGCTTTTGTCTGACCTCTGCAGCAAAATTAATGCAATTGCTGTGGCTTGCTTTTACAGGTTTTGTGGTGAGCCACTGTCCATATTCAGGGAAGCTAGAGGACCATATGCTACAGGAGAAAGAAGGTTATTTTTTAAAGTCGCTCGCAAGAGGTGAGCATTGCTGGCTAACCCAGCATGTATTGCCCTTAGTGAGTTGCTGCCTTGATGCACTGTGATACATGGTGTAGGTATGCCTACTGTACTGTTATTAAAGGAGTTCCAGGATTTTTACTTCGCAGCAATAGCAAAGTGAAGGAGAAGCAATATCGTTCTGAGTCATATGGTGTATAGCTTGGAGAACTTGATATGATTGCAGCAACTCTGGACCTGCAACGTGTCCAGCAAATACAGCAGGAACGACCAAGAAGGGAAGGAAGTTCTGTGAAGAGGGAAGTGGAGGGTGGCCTACCCGCTAGGGGATTTTCCAGCATGCTTTCTCACCTTCAC
This sequence comes from Stegostoma tigrinum, assembly GCF_030684315.1. Taxonomy (NCBI): domain Eukaryota; kingdom Metazoa; phylum Chordata; class Chondrichthyes; order Orectolobiformes; family Stegostomatidae; genus Stegostoma; species Stegostoma tigrinum. The sequence continues at coordinate 18,884,320 of NC_081381.1, forward strand.
CTAAACCAAGAATACTGCCTGAGGTAACTCAAGTTCAACATTGAGGTGGTTATGGAATTGCACAAATATGAAACAAAGGAAATGGATGCTGGATCTGAACCAAACAACAAACAGAATTTGCTGGAGAAACCTGGGTCTGGCAGCATCTGTGAAGAGAAAACAGAGCCAACGTTTCGAGTCCAGTGACCCTTCTTCAGAACTGTATTGCTGCCTTCGGCACAAGAATGAGGTCAGTGCTGCCAGTGGCCACAAAAATCACCGTGGCATTCAACATTTATATGTCTGGATCTATCCAAGCTGGGAAAGGTCAACCATCCATCTGCATGTTTGTGTGTGGAGAGGTAAATAAGTTATTGTCAGCGTCAGCAGGGAGAAGCCATTGAGAGGATCAGTAGCTTTGCTAGGTTAGGATTCCTAATGTTTCAGACATGGACAACATGCACTTGGCTCTGCTGAAAAATTTGCAATGGAGAGAGCTATAGGAACTATCAGGGCCACTCTTAAGCCATGTGTACTTGATACATGATCACACGTAAGGTGCTCAAACAGGAAGGACCCACCCTGTTTCCCCCTCCCCTAGGCTGGAAAAAGCCTCACCTGTGGCATGGTTGCCTCTTGTAAAATTCAAGAGGAAATAGATAAGTGACAGTCACCATATTGCCACCACCTTCATGGAGCAAATATTTATCTTTCTGGATGTGAGGATATTATATTACAGAATACAGCATTTCTCAAATGCAAGCACTTTTTTTTTTAAGAAACCCTTCAGATCTGAAGTTTTCATGTCATTTACCTTGCCCATTGCTTACAAAACGTGTAATAGTTTATTTGATGTGGAGGTGCTGGTGTTGGCCTGGGGTGGACAGTCAGAAGTCACATGACACCAGGTTATTATCCGACAGGTTTATTTGAAACCACAAGCTTTCGGAGCAGTATTTCATTGAGTCATTCAATTGTGGGACCACACCTACAAGGAAATGTGCTGCCACTGTCAAGTATAGATTTTTTTAGATTAGATTGTACAGAGGATGCAAGTGATTTACAAACCCTCTGTCATCTTGTATTGTGCAATTTACGGATATGTTTGTGACGTTGTAAGATTTTAAAAATCCTTATTGTTATTCTCCTTTCCTAAAGATTGAAAGAAGAACCATCCTGTCTATATGAAAATTTAAACATCAAAAGTCCCAAATCGTCAGGAAGTAGCAACACCAAGAGATAAAAGCACCAAGGGTAGAGAGGTCGTATAATAAGCACATTAACAGCACACATTACTTAAAAACTCTGTTTATATTGCACATACAAGATAGTAACATATGAAAATACAGTTGTAAGTGTTATCATGTACATTATTGTGAAATCTTCCTTGTTGAAGTGCATTCATGTTTTGGATGTTTTCTTCTCACCCGAGCACCCTATCACCCCAACTTCTCTTATCTTAGGCGTTACTACTGTGGATCTCACCTTGTTCTTTTTTTAGTAATTCCTTCACAGTACCCTTCCCTTTTGTGTTGTATTATACCCAGTTATATCTCCCTGCCTTAACAACAATATTTTCCTGCAGAATTCCAGTGTTGCCTGTATTAGATTTCCTCCATGACCTCTGGATCTGGGTGGTACTCTGTTATTCAGCACTGGTTACTCCTAGCGGTCTCCAAAACTCTGCTACTTTTCTCATTCCTAACATTTATGCAGCTGCCTGCCATTCTCTCTAATGGCCAATTTCTCCCAGCTCTCTCCCCATCCTTTCTCTCATTTTTATACACACCAACTAACTCTGGCACTAATCTCCTTCCCCAACCTGATCCAGTGGGACAATAATTATTCATCCATCTGCATTGATGTGTAGAATGTCTGTTCCCTCAAACAAGTGTTTCCCCAACTCATGGCTGGAGGTGATCTCCAGAAGTGGAGGTTTGTGTATTGGCGCATGATCACATAGCTTAGCGGGACATTGCTGATAACTCTTGCCCTCTTATGGCTCACTGCCTAATTTATTTAGTCCACCATCCAAACCACAATAGACAGTAGTACTCAGGTTGTATCATGTCTGTGTCCTTTATGCCCCATGACTTCATTTGTGCAATCCATCTTTACTATTCCTACCAATCCTCAGATTCCTTTTAAGTTTGTCATTTTCTACAATCCTACCTGTATTCCTCATGCAAATCTCTTCCCCTGGAATTTAATTTCTATACAGAAATGCTCGCTCTTTTCGAGCAAACTTCACCCTTCCACACACGTCATTTTGCTTCATCAGTTCTGAATGAAAGAGTAGACAGCAGATAATTAACTTTGTCTTTCATATAAACTGTCCTACATACACTGCCTTCCTCTGGATCTTGCAATTTCACAACTCTTCAAATTGTTACTGACTGGATCATTTCCTCACTCCAAACCTCTGGCTTACATCATCACCCACCCCACCCATCCTCACTACCGGTTCGGCCTACGCTACACTTCTCTCTCCAAACGCTTGCCTAAAACCACTGTATCTCACTTCCTGAGGGAATATTTTAGAAAACTGTATTCTCCTGTGATTTCAACTTCTGCAGACACCATGCCCCTGACCACCACCCCCACATGTAATGTTTCTTTTCCCTATTAGGTTTGTGAAGATAAACAAATACTAACTATCCCTTTAAAAATTTTAAGTTATTTTCAGTATCAATTTTTCTGTTTATAAATACAAACTACTTTTGCATTTATTGCAAACGTTGTAGGAAAAGTCTGATATTACTAATCACAATGATGAAGGATTGAATCATTATAAGATTTTGCAATATTTATTTAATACGCGTTTCTACCTTCTAATTTCCCCTGCCCTACCTTTTAAACGTGAGCAGTAATGAGAATGATCCTGTCACCGTAATACCCGATGTTTTTTTTTGCTCTCTAGAATTACTTCAGTTTACGTAAAGCTGCTGACTGCATTTGTAATTGAGAATTGCTGTGTCCCAGCTTGCCTCTGGATATCTATGCAGTGCAATTCTACAAACCAAATGTCTACAGAAAACTGCCTTTTACAGACTGTTTAATTTATGAACAAGACATTTTAAAAAATTATACTCTTTTTGTCAGCTTGTATTTATATATGTACTTTATGTGCCTCTATTGAAATTGATAAATTATGGAGTTTAATTTTAAGACTTCATGACTGTCCAAACAATATATTGCATGCCTTTAGAAAACAAAACAGAAATATTTGACCTGGAAAACTGTAAGCCCATGCATTTAATCATCTGCAACACTGAATCTTTTTAAGATGTAAAAAGGTAAATCATCATGATGAAAAGTTAGACTATGACAACCAAATTTTTGCAAATGTGTTTTTGTATCTACCTACACAAGCTGCGCTGGTGGCAGTGCCCAGCTTGAAAGCAATTCTGATGCGAAAGAAGCCAATCACCTCAGCAGCAGTACCACCAGCAGGAACCGTGTGGTATTGCAACAAGAGTTTTTAAAAAACTACTGTAATTGTTACTCATTGTTTTGCATTGCAATAATATTGTAACAATTTTGTAAATTTTAAAGTTGAGGAACATTTGAGATTCTGTTATACTTGGATTTGCCCAAGCTTTCACTGGCACAACTCTTTGCACATTACAACATTGATAAAATGGCACTTCCCGTATATTGTATTTGAAGTTGGTGGATATATCCACTAGCCAAAGATGAAGGTTTGTATGTTTTTCTTTAAAATTTGTGTTGATCACGTCATTAATAAGGCATTCAGTGCTGAATGAAGACAATTTTCTTTAAAAGGCTTTCTTATATAATAAAAAAAACTCTTAAAGCAAATTTACTCTAATATGAACAGTGGGTTCACTTACAATTTTGATATGTTTTCAGTGTTAATTGCCTCAAAGTCAATGGGATGCTGTCGTCAAGTCACCAGTAACCACAATTCACTATGTATGTTCTGGATCTGAGTTTGCTTGCTGAGCTGGAACGTTAGTTTTCGGACGTTTCGTCTCCATTCTAGGTAACATCATCAGTGAGCCTCCGAAGCGCTGGTGTTATGTCCCGCTTTCTATTTATCTGGAGAAAGCGGGACATAACACCAGCGCTTCGTCGGAGGCTCACTGATGATGTTACCTAGAATGGTGACGAAACGTCTGAAAACGAACCTTCCAGCTCAGCGAGCAAACTCACATCCAGAGCCTCAACCTGAGCTACAAATCTTATCAAAACTCGCTATCACTATGTATGTGTTAATATTGATTATTTAGAATAGCACTTGTTAAATAGTACATCCAAACCTGCAGAAATAGCATATTTAGGAAAATGATGAAAGGAAGAAACTTTGTCAAGAATTTAACCTTAAAATCTACTTATTCTGCTTGTGGCTGATTATTGGCCAATTTGAGTTCTCTTCTGTGTTTTCGATGAGAATGGTCCCAATGTTTCAGCCAATGCAATACTTTATTTGCCATTTCAAGATTATTATTTCAGAAAATAAATTGTGTTTTATATGGACATTGTCGTGAGAGCAGAGAGCCTCTGGTGCCCTTAGTGTTTTAGGAGCTCTCTCTCAATTCTATAGTTTCTTTATACTGTTCAGGGAGCATGTAAAACCCAATGATGTTATTCTGGAGAACAATTTACAAACAGATCTGTCTGTTATTCCTCCAAGATTAAACTTAGAATAGTGTTTCTGTTTCTAAATGAAATTAGTGTTTATGGAATTGTGAACTTTGCAAGCATTGCAAGAGCTCTGTAGCTCAATGAATGTAATGGAAGAAATTTATTCTTCCAAATTGACTTTAAAATATTTATGTATAAAATAATGCATACTAATGCTGACACCCCTATTATAAAATCATGATTGATTGATTAATCGTAATTCATTAATTTTAAATATACACACCCCAAGTACCTTGTTTGGGTACATCTCCTATGATTCTGAACATCCCAAATTATTTTTAACCATAAAGTAAATGTCTCTTATAGATTTCAGTTGTGTTTAATTCAGCTCACTTTGTCAGAATTCCTATTTCCTAACACATTTTTCAGAGTTGCTGCAAAGAGAAATCTAGTTTTAGAAGATGAAAACTAATACAAAGGCAAAATTCTACAAGTAGAGAATAGCAAAAGCTGAAACGTTTAGCACGTGCAGGCACCATCAATGGACACCGAACTTTGTTCAATCTCCTTGGCTGCTGCATCGTGAAATCCTTTGTATTTAACCTCTCCTTTTCTCCACCCTAACAAAGCTTCTTTATTTATCCTGCCTCACCCTGTTTTACTGGTTTTAAAAAGCTCTTCCATTTCTAATTCTTTCCCATTCTGATGAAGGGTCACTGACATGAAATTTTTAGTCAGCTTCTACATTTTTTTAATATTTGAGCTTGCACCTGCGTGTGAGAATTTCTTTACGTGTTTAAATGGGCTCAAATGCAAGTTGAAATAGAACAATCAAATGAACTCTGTTCTAGTTGAAAAATCAGCCAAGGAGTTTGCTTTGAACTACCCACTGCAAACCTACCTTCACTGTTACTCCCACAGTGCTATGCAGTATATGATTAGCCTTGTTAACAACCTTAAAAATTGGGTCCTGAAAATTCATACACCACATACACTCTATTTTACCATCAGGTTTATCTCAGCCATCCTGTGAAATAAGCTTACCCTCAAGACCATTTCTCATGGTATAGAGCTGGATGCACACAGCAGGTCAAGTAGCATCATAAGAGCAGGACCTGCTGTGTTCATCCAGCTCTATACCTTGTCATCTCAGATTCTCCAGCATCTGCAGTTCCTACTATTTCTCATTGTATACTGAGCCTATCATGAAAGGCCTAAGGCATTCTGTTTTAGTCCTGAAAAGTGCCCATTCTATTTTGATTTCATCCCAAACTAGCAATAGCAATGTGTGGTGCTTGCCATTAATAGGATGCTGCCATTAAACAAAATTTTTTAAAAATTGTTCTGCCTCGCAGAGTAATGTGTGAATTTCAGTACTGATGTGATGCCAGGTAAGTAAGTTGTACATTCTGAAAACTTGCGGACTATATCAAACAGCGTATTACTTGGTTTTTCACAACAAGCAATATTCTGACTGTACCCGTACTTACAAAACTTGTGACACTGTGTCTAACATCAGATGTGATTCTGAAATTGGACATAATTTCCTGGATAATCCTGAGTGTATGAAGAATTCTGCTGATTGACAATTCTAAATTGGTTATCAGGCATACAGTGTGATGCACTTGCATGTACTGAAACCTACACATGTAAATAGAGTGATAACGGGAACTGCAGATGCTGGAGAATCCAAGATAATAAAGTGTGGAGCTGGATGAACCGAAACATCAGCTTTTGTGCTCCCGAGATGCTGCTTGGCCTGCTGTGTTCATCCAGCTTCACACTTTATTAACATGTAAATAGTCCTGTTCTTTGCAGACAGAAAGGACATACAGATGCATTAAACCTATTTCACCTCAACAGATTAGATTGCAGCCAGCTGGCTCATTTCTCAGTAAAATTTGCTGACCAATCAGAATCAAATTGCCTGCTTTATAATCATGAAATAGCCTAGCAGTTCACTGTCAATCATTATTAGTCAATGCATTCTCCATGGCAATGCCTCTAGCAATTAGAATTCATTTGCCAAGCAATCTGTGCTTTCTTGTGTAGTATAAATGTTAATTTAACTCTTAAATCAGTATTTGTTTTGTCAGAATGAGTGCAAGATTAAAACGTTTTGATACTTTTTCTTCAGCAATAAGTCTGTTTCTGCCCATGGATACAGACTGGCCTGCTGAGGCTTTCCGGTTTTTCTTTTTTTTAAAAGAAAGGTGTTTGGCTGTTGATCTTCTTTTGTGTGCCAGTAATTTAAAATGTTACTTTATCTACCTCTGCTTTTCTTTCAGCCCAAATTTTGAGCAGTTCTATGATAAGTAGAGTGGCCAGATAATCTGTCCTTCCTCCTTTCTGGCTTCAGCAAGCTTTTTTTGCTTGGTTTAGGGTCCATAATACAGCAAAGTAAGCGTTTTCATTTTTATCGTTACTGTCTATGATGGTTATCAGGTGATTTTGTGTGTCAGATCACTCAATGCAATATATTTTTAGTACTGTTCCTGAATCAATAACATTATGTAGGCTCGATCATTCTTTCATTGCGCTGTAAATTCTGAAAGGTATAGATGGTTTGGAGTGCAGAACCCACTTCTGAAAGCAACATAATTATTTCAAATAGCGCATTCAATGTGTTGTTGGGTTTGAGCTCAAGGTAGGGAAGTTCATTGTTGGTCAGGAAAGACCTCCCTTCATAAGGTTCTCCCAGCTACTGCTGGGCTTGATTTATGCATTATTGATGTTACTGGATGTTACCAAAGGCCGAGGGCTAATAATCCAGAAAATGAGAGTTTGTGTCCTGGCTTGGAACATTTCAATACCAGCTTCAGAATTCAAGCTACTGAATAATTCCAAATAGTTTACAAACGAAGAAAAGCTTTGTCTTTACTTCAGTTCCACACCAATGTCACCTTTAGCTGCCATTTAAAGTCATCTAGAAAGCCAGCCAGCTGTATCAAAATGATGAGAAGGCCAACATGACCCTGTCAAGGATTGGTATTATTATTTATTCTTTATAGATATGGGATATTGGTAAGGCCAGCACTTTTTATCCATCCCTAATTACCCTGAAACTACTGTTCATTTGCTCACCGAGCCAGTACAAAGAACAAAAGAAAATTATAGCACAGGAACAGGCCTTTTGGCCCTCCAAGCCTGTGCTGACCCTGATCCTCTGTAAACCCATTGTTGATTTTCCAAGGATCTGTATCCCTCTGCTCCCTGTCCATTCGTGTATCTGTCTATATACACCTTAAATGACACTATCGTGCCTGCCTGTACCATCTGTGCTGGCAATGCTTTCCTGGCACCCACCACCCTCTGCATAAAGAACTTTCCAAGCATATCTCCCTTAAACATTTCCCCCCTCACCTCGAAATCGTCACCCCGAGTAATTGATTTCCCACAGCGGGGGGTGGGGTGGGGGTGGAAGTGGAAGCTTCTTGCTATCCACTGTCTTTACCTCATGATTTTGCAGACCTCAATCAGGTCTCCCCTCAACCTCCATCTTTCTAATGTAAATAATCCTAATCTACTTAACCTTTCTTCATAGCCAGTGCCCTCCATACCAGGCAACACCCTGGTGAACCTCCTCTGTATCCTCTCCAAAACATCCACGTATTTTTGGTAATGTGGCGATCAGAACTGTACACAGTATTCCAAATGTAGTCAAACCAAAGTTCTATCCAACTTTAACATGACCTGCCACCTCTTGTACTCAATATCCTATCTGATGAATGAAAGCATGCCGTATCCGTTCTTGACCACTCCATCGACCTGCGTTGCCACCTTCAGGGTACAATGGACCTGAACACCCAGAACTCTGTGTGCATTAATTTTCCCCCGGGTTTTGCATTTACCATATAGTTCGCTCTTGAATTGGATCTTCCAAAATGCATCATCTCACATTTTGCTTGGATTGAACTCTATCTGCCATTTCTCCACCCAGCTCTCCAACCTATCTATATTCTGCTGCCTTCTCTAACAGTCTCCTTCACGATCTGCTACTCCACCATTCTTAGTGTCATCTGCAAACTTGCTAATCAGACCAGCTATACCTTCCTCCAGATCATTTATGTATATCACAAACAACAGTGGTCCCAACATGGATCCCTGTGGAACACCACTATAACAGCCAAGTTCTCAATTTTGAGAAACTCCCTTCCACTACAACCCTCTGTCTTCCATTGCCCAGCCAGTTCTATCCATCATGCTAGTACACCCTGGACCTCAAGCGACTTCATTTTCTCCATCAGCCTACCATGGGGATCCTTATCAAATGCCTTACTGAAATCCATGTATATGACATCAGCAGCCCTTCCCTCATCTATCAACTTTGTCACTTCCACAAATAATTCTATCAAGTTGGTAAGACATTACCTTCCCTGCACAAAACTACACTGCCTATCACTAATAAAGCACGTTTTCTTCCAAATGTAAATATGTCCTATCCCTCAGCATCTTCTCCAGCAGCTTCCCCACCACTGACGTCAGGCTCACCGGTCTATAATTAACTGGATTATCCTTGCTGCCCTCCTTAAACAAGGGGACAACGTTAGCAGTTCTCCAGTCCTCTGGGACCTCACCTGTGCTCAAGGATGCTGCAAAGATATCTGTTAAGACCCCAGCTATTTTCTCTTGCTTCCCTTAGCAAGCTGGGATAGATCCCATCCAGACCTGGGGACTTGTCCACCCTAATGCTTTTTAGAATACCCAACACTTCCCCTCTCCTTATGCCAACTTGGCAGAGTAATCAAACATCTATCCCTAACATCAAGTAGTTCCATGGTGAGCAGACATTTTGTTACCATGCTTGGCAACATTATCAGTGTGACCTCTAATCAAAGTGTTGGTGTTTTGCTCCATTGCAAATTTGTATGATCCTCTGGTGCGGTCGGTCTTGTCACTTCTGGTTCTGCTTTTCAGTGGTGTCTATTTACGGGGTCTATTTCTGTGTGTTTGGTAATGGAGTCCTATGTTGACAACCAAGCCTCCAGAAATTCCCTTGCATGTCTGTTCGCTTGTCCAAGTGCGTTCACTTTTTGTCCCAGTTGAACTGATGGCCTTCATTTTTTGTGAGTCGAGACAAAAGAATATTGGTAGTGTCTTTACTGCCAGCTGGTGTTTGTGTATCTTGATTTGTCAGTTTCCTCCCAATTCATCCAATGTAATGTCTGTTTCACTTGTTGTATGGGATTGTTTATATCACGTCGGTCTTGTTTACTGTCAGTATGGGAACTTTCTTTATTCTTTGATAGCATTTGGCACAGCGTTGACGTAGGTTTGTGTGCAGTCATGATCCTTTGCTGCCTAAGGAGTCTGGTTGTCATTTCTGATATTTTTGATGTAGGGTAGAGTTGCTAGTGCCTTCTGTTCTGCAGTGTCCTCTGTCATTTTGTAGGCACCGGCAGACAAAACTACTTGGGTATCTGTCAGTAAATACTTTGTGCATGTATTCCTCTTCCATTCTCTGGAGTTCTGCGGTGTTGCAGTGTGATGTAGCTTGTTTAAATAGTGTTTTAATGCAGCCCTGATTTATGTATGGTGGGGTCGTTGCTATTGAAGTTCAGGATTTGGCCCATGTGTGTGGCCTTCCTGTACACTCAGGGCTCAAATTCACCATTAGTTAAGTCTCTCTACCACTATGTCTAAGAATGGGAGCTGCTTGTTGGTTTTCTTCCTCTCTCTAGTGAAGATGCTGTTAATAAGTAGATGGGTTTCTTCTACTTTTGTGTGTTTGATTATTAAGAATGTGTCATCCACCTATCTTAGCCGCAGTTTTGGTTGGCTTAATGGAAGGGCTGTGTTTCAGTCCCTGCATCACTGCTTCCATGATGAGAGCAGAGATGAGTGATCCCATCAGTGTGCTGTTGATCTGTTTGTATATTTGGCCATTGAATGTGAGGTGTGTTGTGAGGCATGAATACAGTACAGTAGTTTCAGTAAGCTGTCCTTGCTGATGTTGCTTGTGTTCGAGGTCGGTGCTCCTGGTCCTTCTGGTAATGTGACTAATGTTTCTCTGGCTAATGGGATGTCAATGGACGTAAATAATGCTGTAACACCGAAAGGAATCATGATTTCGTTCTAGTAAATTTTTGTGTCCCTGAGTTGTGCGAGAAATACCTGGGTCGAATGGATTGAATGTGGGGACATGCTAATTAGGTATTTAAGTTTCCGTTACATTCCCACGCTGGCTTGTGGGTAGGTGTGCCTGGTAAGGAGACCATTTGGTCTGAGTTAGATTCTGGGTTTGTCTACCTTAGGGAGTCCGAGGGAAGCAGGGGTGTTTTGAGCCATTTGGTTTAATTCTGATGTCGGCATTAGTGATTCCTCCTGCATGTTTTAAGTGTCTGGTTTACCTTGTTCTCTAGCTGTGGTGTGAGGTCTGACGCCACCTGTTGGTATTTGGCTGTATCCGCTAGTAGTGCCTATGCTTTCTCAATGTAGTTTGTTCTGTTCAGAACAATGTTCATTCATCCTTTGTCCACTGTTAGGATTGATGTTTTTATCCTTCATCAGTCCTACTAGGACCTTCCAGCTGTGCTGAAGGTGTCTGATTAATCCTTTAACTTAAAGTGCTGGGACTACTGTTTGTCTGATGGCCTGTTGAGCTTTGTCAGTGAATCCATTAGCTTTCAGTGTTGACTATAGTGCTGCTAAGAAGGCAGTAGTGCACAGGCACTAGCGGATACAGCCACACACCAACAGGTGACATCGGACCCCGCACCACGTCTAGAGAACAGGATAGTCCAGACAGTCAAGAAACTTTAAAATGTGCAGGAGGGATCACAACACAGACTACATCAGAATGAAACCAGATGGCTCAAACACCCCCTGCTTCTATAAACTGAGGTAGACAAACCTAGAATCCCAGTCAGACCAGTAACCCCCTTACCAGGCACACCTGCACACAAGCTAGCATGGGAATTAGGACATAGAACATAGAAAAGTACAGCACAGTACAGGCCCTTCAGCCCACGATGTTGTGCCGTGGAATAATCCTAATCCAAAAATAAAATAACCTAACCTACATTCCCCTCAATTCACTGCTGTCCATGTGCATGTCCAGCAGTCGCTTAAATGTCACTAATGACTCTGCTTCCACGACTACCACTGGCAAAGTATTCCAGGCGCTCACAACTCTCTGGGTGAAGAACCTCCCTCTGACGTCTCCTCTATACCTCCCTCCTAACACCTTAAAACTATGACCCCTCGTGATAGTCAATCCTGCCCTGGGGAAAAGCCTCTGGCTATCGAATAGAATATTCTATAGAATAGAAACTTAAACACCTAATTAGCAGAACCTCAAACTCAATTCATTCAGCTCAGGGACATAAATCGACAGGGATGAAATCATGATCTCTTTCAGTGTTTTACGTCCATTGGCATACCGTTCGTTAGAGACAGTAACCACAAGGACCAGGAGCTCAGAACTTGAACACAACACGTAATCAGAGCTGCATTAAAACACTATTTAAATGAGCCGTAACCACACTACAACGCCACAGACCAGAAAAGGACATTTATTTACTGACAACAGATACTCTAGTTTTGTCTGCCGATGCCTACAAAACAAACGACAATCAGGACACGGCAGAACAGAAGACACAAACAACTCTACCTGGTATCAAAAATATATAGGAAATGACAACCAAACTTCTTAGACGACATAGGCCATCATAAACAATCCTATATCAACGCTAAATCAAATGCTATCAAAGACAAAAAAAAACCCATACTGATGGTCTTGTTTACTAACATTATAAAGAATCGCATGCAGCGAGTGCAACAGATATCGCATTGGACAAATGGGAAGGAAACTGATAACCAGGATACATGAACACCAGTTGGCAGTAAAAAAAAAAAATGACATGACCAATATTCAGTCTAGACATCCTCTAAAAGGTTTTGCAGTTGGATGAGAGTGACAAGACCTAACACGCCAGAGGATCAAACAAATTCGGAACCGAGCAGAACACCAACACTTTGAGAGGTCACAGTGATGATGTTGCCTAGAATGGTAAAGAAATGTTTCCACATCACTGAACAACCGGCTTAGCGAGCAAACAAACAAACTCATCCACAACCTGAGCTACAAATTTTTGTTGAGACCTTAAAATAACCAGAAACTAGTTTGATTTCATTTATTAGGCCATTTGAGGGTAGCTAAGAGTCTACCACGTTACTACAGGCCAGCAGTCACATCTTAATCAAATTAAGATGGCAGATTTTCTTCCATAAATGGCATTAATGAGGCAGATTAATTACAACAATTGATAGTTTCATAATCACCATAAGACTTTAGAAGGCATAGGCCATCAGCATGTCAAATATGCTCCATCACTCAAAAAGATCATGGCTGATCTGATAATCCTCAACTTTACTGCCTTTTCCCATTCCATCATCCTCGCTCCCTTACTTGAACAGCCACATTACATTTGCCAACTTCATTTTGCTGGAATTGTTCTTAAATCCAGGAAATTTTACAAAATCTTAACAAGCATTACCACTGCAGCTGCAGTGTGGGTCGTCATGTCACAAGCTCACATAAGATATGTGGAATGGAAACAGACCATTGGTTCAATTAGTTTGTCTCAATATCTGTGCTCATGCATGCCTCCTCCTATTTTACTTCATAAATCTATTGTTGAAGTCTCAATTTCCCTCTCCCTCATATGCTTGTCTAGCTTTGCCTTAGATGTATTAGTAATATTCATTTTAATTACTTCATATGAGAGACTATACTCTAAATTCTCATTACTCTTAAGTAAAATAGCCTCTTCCAAATTCCCTGTTTGATTTCTTGGTGACTTGTATCTTGTATTGATGGCTTCTAGTTATGCTCTTCCCCACAAGAGGAAACCACCTCTTTTGTAACCATTCCATCAAAACCTCTCCTAATTTTAAATATCTCTTCTTCAAGTCACCCCTCAGCTTTTATTTTCAAAAGAAAAAATCTGAGCCTGTCAAGGTGCTTCCTGATGGATATAAGTGCATTTCTTACTACAGCATTGCCAACTTTCTTTGCCCCCTTCCCAGCACCTCTACAATATAATATGGCAACTAGAGGAGTGCACAGTAATTCACATCAGACAACGTACTATTCTTTGTCCCTTAAATACCTTCAATACTTTCTATATTCTAATGTTACTTACCTCAAGTTCTGGATTTGTAATATCCCTTACTCTAACTATTTATTTTAGTAATGCTCCTCCATTTTCGTATAGTATTATATTTTGTAGCTGGTTTACTCTCATTCCACTTTTTATGAAATGTGTCTGTCTTTAAAGATGACTGCCATATTTATCATATTTTTTAGACTCATTAAGCAAATTACTCTTCGCTAGATCTCCATACTTATGTAATTGGTTTCTTTTTAAATCAAGGTTTAGTTTGGAACTGGAGTGTATTGTTTTCAAACTTAATATAGCATTCATTTGTAATATGATCACTTCTTCCCCATCAGATCTTATCATATGATACTGCTGGTTAAACTGCTGCATTGCACAATATAGCATCATCCCCACTTGGTTCCACATTGTATTGCTTCAAGAATCTATGAATACATTCTACATACTTTGGCGTCTAAATTACCTTTGCAAAGTTGATTTATTCAGTGTATGAGATTCAAGCTTGCCACAATTAAAGCTATGATTATTTATTGCTTAATCCTCAGTCTAATGATAAAACTAAATGAGTTTTTTGCTTCTGTCTTTACGAAAGAAACGAACTTTGTAGTGAATGAAACCTTTGAAGAGCAGGTGTGCATGCTGGAATGGATAGAGATAGAGGAAGCCGATGTGCTGAAAATTTTGTCAAACATTAAGATTGACAAGTCGCCAGGCCCGGACCAGATTTGTCCTCGGCTGCTTTGGGAAGCGAGAAATGCAATTGCTTCGCCACTTGCGAAGATCTTTGCAACCTCGCTCTCCACTGGAGTCGTACCTGAGGACTGGAGAGAGGCAAATGTAATTCCTCTCTTCAAGAAAGGAAATGGGGAAATCCCCTGCAATTACAGACCAGTAAGTCTCATGTCTGTCGTCTGTAAGGTGTTAGAAAGGATTCTGAGGGATAGGATTTATGACCATCTGGAAGAGCATGGCTTGATCAAATACAGTCAGCACGGCTTTGTGAGGGGTAGGTCATGCCTCACAAACCTTATCGAGGTTTTTGAGGATGTGACTAGAAAAGTTGATGAGGGTCGAGCTGTGGATGTGGTGTATATGGACTTCAACAAGGCATTTGATAAGGTTCCCCATGGTAGGCTCATTCAGAAGGTCAGGAGGAATGGGATACAGGGGAACTTAGCTGCTTGGATACAGAATTGGCTGGCCAACAGAAGGCAGCAAGTGGTAGTAGAAGGAAAATATTCTGCCTGGAAGTCAGTGGTGAGTGGGGTTCCACAGGGCTCTGTCCTTGGGCCTCTACTATTTGTAATTTTTATTAATGACTTGGATTTGGGGATTGAAGGATGGGTCAGCAAGTTTGCAGACGACACGAAGGTTGGAGGTGTCATTGACAGTATAGAGGGCTGTTGTAGACTGCAGCAGGACATTGACAGGATGCAGAGATGGGCTGAGAGGTGGCAGATGGAGTTCAACCTGGCTAAATGCAAGGTGATGCATTTTGGAAGGTCGAATTTGAAAGCTGAGTACAGGATTAAGGATAGGATTCTTGGCAGTGTGGAGGAACAGAGGGATCTTGGTGTGCAGATACACAGATCCCTTAAAATGGCCACCCAAGTGGACAGGGTTGTTAAGAAAGCATATCGTGTTTTGGCTTTCATTAACAGGGGGATTGAGTTTAAGAGTCGTGAGATCTTGTTGCAGCTCTATAAAACTTTGGTTAGACCGCACTTGGAATACTGTGTCCAGTTCTGGGCGCCCTATTATAGGAAAGATGTGGATGCTTTGGAGAGGGTTCAGAGGTGGTTTACCAGGATGCTGCCTGGACTGGAGGGCTTATCTTATGAAGAGAGGTTGCCTGAGCTCGGTCTCTTTTCATTGGAGAAAAGGAGGAGGAGAGGGGACCTAATTGAGGTGTACAAGATAACGAGAGGCATAGGTAGAGTTGAAAGCCAGAGACTATTTCCCAGGGCAGAAATGGCTAGCACGAGGGGTCATAGTTTTAAGCTGGCTGGAGGGAAGTATAGAGGGGATGTCAGAGGCGGGTTCTTTACACAGAGAGTTGAGAGCATGGAATGCGTTGCCAGCAGCAGTTGTGGAAGCAAGGTCATTGGGGTCATTTAAGAGACTGCTGGACATGCATGTGGTCACAGAAATTTAAGGGTGCATACAGGAGGATCAATGGTCGGCACAACATTGTGGGCTGAAGGGCCTGTTCTGTGCTGTACTGTTCTATGTTCCTATGTTTCTATGTTCTATGTCTGGAATGAAGGTACTCATAAAGTATTCCCACTCATTTTGCCACTTTTTTATTGCAAATCTCCACCCATACGGTTTCTAAAACAAGATCCTTTCTTATTGTTGTCGTCATGTGTATGTCATCCTTTACTATGAGGGTTACCCCTCTCGTTTCCATTGTGTTGGCCCCAATCTGAAGAAACCATTACTGAGACTGGCTAATGTTTCAGATTTGTTAATTGAAGTTTAAGTCTATCAGCTGCTGTCGTGGAATCTAAAGTCATGTTGCCACTAATAGTCTGGATCTCTGGATTTTTGTCCCAGTGCCATTGCCATGACATCACATTTCCCTGTAAATACCAGCCTTGCAAATTATCCCCTCTTCCTAAGAACTTAGATGATATTAAGATTTTTAAATTAACCTTTTTTATTCCTTGTTATTCCCCTTGATACGTTTAATTATGCAAGATTTTCCTTGTGCCATCTTCCCTGCATCAGGAAAGCAGAAAATAGAACACAGAACATTACAGCGCACGTCAGGCCCTTCGGCGTTCGATGTTGTGCCGACGTGTGAAACCGATCTGAAGCCCATCTAACCTACACAAAAGTAGTCAATATTTGGTTCTCTAATAGAGCTATACTGTTGTTATTACCAATTATAGTATCTCATTCCCTTTCATGGAAGAAGAATGATCTGTTTCAATTATGCTGTCTCTCTCATAGCCAAAGCCAAATACAACTTAGGTTTGTATCTAAGTGATTTGGTTTAGAACCAGGGAAACTTTACAACTTAAGATTGAGATCATCTTTCAAGACAGAAAATGGCCAGCCTCCTATTTGCCTGATATACCACACTGACTTTAATGGAACATGTATTGCAATATATCAGAGGTAAAATAAGTGACTTTCTAACTTTCCATTGGTCAACTGTCAAGAAATGTGCATATCTGCACGAAAAGGAACAGTGTGTTGTTTTATTCTTGTGACTGTAATCGAAAAGTGACAAAACCCACTATTCCTTATGAGGGAATTAATAAGAGTATCAGCATTTTTTTGGAATTTTACTGTAAAAATAAACCAGCCTTTATCAAGCCATTCAGAACTCATGCAAAGTTGCTTTGTAACGGTCCTGTTGTATTTTGCAAGTACAGCTAATCACTTATCCATTGATCTAATGGAAAAGGTCTTACCAGCAACCAACATTGAAACCAGAATATTTCCCTTCGGGTTGCCAAGCATGAGAAGTGTATGTCCAGATACAGTGGTAGTGGCAGTGCCAAATAAAAGTGATGTTTTTTCTGAATTAATTGCTAAGATTTACCTTCATGGAAAGTTAGTCTCTGAATTTTCACAATTTGATTCCTGGAGCACTGATATTCATGGGCTAACTTTCAGTCTTTATATTGTTAAATTTGACTCCCTTGTTCTAGCAGCAGACTTGTTTCTCCAGTTTCTCTGTCTGTCTCTGGGGTATGGGAGTTTGATTGCTAGGAGTATACAATGACCTAAAGAGGTGCTAAAGTGAACAAAGTGTGGAGCTGGATGAACACAGCAGGCCAAGCAGCATCTCGGGAGCACAAAAGCTGACGTTACGGGCCTAGACCTCGCTGATGAAGGGTCTAGGCCCGAAATGTCAGCTTTTGTGCTCCTGAGATGCTGCT
This sequence comes from Stegostoma tigrinum, assembly GCF_030684315.1. Classification (NCBI taxonomy): domain Eukaryota; kingdom Metazoa; phylum Chordata; class Chondrichthyes; order Orectolobiformes; family Stegostomatidae; genus Stegostoma; species Stegostoma tigrinum. Next base: position 18,901,922 of record NC_081381.1, read on the forward strand.
TGGCCTGCTGTGTTCATCCAGCTCCACACTTTTGTTATCTTGGATTCTCCAGCATCTGCAGTTCCTGTTATCACTGCTAAAGTGAAAGCACCTTAAACTTAATTTGTCAAGTGCAATGACAATTTTTTTTAAAAATGTATTTGTCATGCACTTTCTCACTTGTGATTTAAATTGCAATCAGAAACCAATAGCTAACCAATGACAAAAACAGAAGTTTCTGAAAAACTTCAGCAGGTCTGGCAACATTTGTGAAGAAAAATTGAGTTAACATTTTGGGTCCTGTGACCCACCCTTAGAACCCTAACCAATGCACCACCTTCACATTGTTAATTAACTGCGTGGATCAGGCTCTTGATATTTCAACATTCAGCATAATTATGTAGTGTGCTTTGAAGAAACCTTAACTTAGTGTTAAAAAATCTGTGGCATTTTGTGAGATTTCATTGGTGTTACAAGAAAAACTATTCACCTGAAAAATCTCATGGCAATAAATATGTAACTAGAACTGAGACATAATATCTAGGCCCAAAATAATGAACTTCATCATGTTATATTTAACTTCCCAGCCTCCCAGAAAAGACAAAAATAAACCTGTTTGTGGATTTAAAGTTCAAGAGCTGCCTGTTCCTCGAGTCTTAAAATGACTGCTGCTGACCCTTTTTAGACCAACTTGTCAGTAGTAAACGCCTCATAGTAATGTGTTTTAATGGCATTGTCATCACAGCACCTATACAGATAATAAAATGTGAGGCTGGATGAACACAGCAGGATCCCAGGAGCACAAAAGCTGACGTTTTGGGCCTAGACCCTTCCCCATCTCTGATGATGGGATGAGGGTTCTGGAATAAATAGGGAGAGAGGGGGAGGCGGACCGAAGATGGAGAGAAAAGAAGATAGGTGGAGAGGAGAGTATAGGTGGGGACGTAAGGAGGGGATCCGTCAGTCCAGGGAAGACGGTCAGGTCAAGGAGGTGGGATGAGGTGGTAGGTAGGAAATGGAGGTGCGGCTTGGGGTGCGAGGAAGGGATGGGTGAGAGGAAGAACGGGTTAGGGAGGCAGAGACAGGCTGGACTGGTTTTGGGTTACAGTGGGTGGAGGGGAAGAGCTATACTGCTCACAGATATTCCCTTTTGTGACCTAAATACAGTTCAAAATAGTGAGTCATTGAGAACCTTTTTAAAAGGTTTTGTGACAGCAGACCTCATGAAGGAAAGAGGGTAGAGTGACATCAGTTGAAGGCAAGTTAATTAGATTAACTGCTCTCAAAACCAGCATGTATTCAATCCGGCTACAAAGCTCCAACCTTCTGCCATGATAGTAATAAATATTATCTATGTGCATAAGAGTAAATGTCAGATAAGAATGTTTCTTTGGGAATATCTACTGGATATTATTATCTTAGTTTGCAGTTCACCTTTTGAATGCTGATTCTGCCCAGAATGTGACGAAAAACACAAGCAACAATTCATGTTAATAAAATGTGAGGCTGGATGAACACAGCAGGCCAAGCAGCATCTCAGGAGCACACAAGCTGACGTTTTGGGCCTAGACCCTTCATCAGAGAGGGGGATGGGGGGAGGGAACTGGAATAAATAGGGAGAGAGGGGGAGGCGGACCGAAGATGGAGAGTAAAGAAGATAGGTGGAGAGGGTGTAGGTGGGGAGGTAGGGAGGGGATAGGTCAGTCCAGGGAAGACGGACAGGTCAAGGAGGTGGGATGAGGTTAGTAGGTAGCTGGGGGTGCAGCTTGGGGTGGGAGGAAGGGATGGGTGAGAGGAAGAACCGGTTAGGGAGGCAGAGACAGGTTGGACTGGTTTTGGGATGCAGTGGGTGGGGGGGGAAGAGCTGGGCTGGTTGTGTGGTGCAGTGGGGGGAGGGGATGAACTGGGCTGGTTTAGGGATGCAGTGGGGGAAGGGGAGATTTTGAAACTGGTGAAGTCCACATTGATACCATATGGCTGCAGGGTTCCCAGGCGGAATATGAGTTGCTGTTCCTGCAACCTTCGGGTGGCATCATTGTGGCAGTGCAGGAGGCCCATGATGGACATGTCATCAAGAGAATGGGAGGGGGAGTGGAAATGGTTTGCGACTGGGAGGTGCAGTTGTTTGTTGCGAACTGAGCGGAGGTGTTCTGCAAAGCGGTCCCCAAGCCTCCGCTTGGTTTTCCCAATGTAGAGGAAGCCGCACCGGGTACAGTGGATGCAGTATACCACATTGGCAGATGTGCAGGTGAACCTCTGCTTAATGTGGAATGTCATCTTGGGGCCTGGGATGGGGGTGAGGGAGGAGGTGTGGGGACAAGTGTAGCATTTCCTGCGGTTGCAGGGGAAGGTGCCGGGTGTGGTGGGGTTGGAGGGCAGTGTGGAGCGAACAAGGGTTCAACAATTCAACAATCAAGCAACAATTCATGTGTTGTGTTTTTGATTTATGCAAGAGATTGGAAGCACCACAAATGGTTTGCTCCTATGTTTTTAAAAGCAAAATGCAGTAATTGCCCCTGCAAATGCACTGTCAATGCTATACTGCAACTACATTTCAAATGTAATTCATTGCATATGAAGCACCTAGGGTGACTCAGAAGACCTGATGATGACGTATTCTTGCTTCCTGCTTTACAAACAAATGTCCCCAATTTAAAGTTGGGACTCATGTCAATATGATTACCTGTTTCTGCATCTGCAGTTATAGAGTATGTCAAAATTGCTCATGGATTTTGAAACAATCACTCCAGCATCACACGTTCACTATGCTGTGATAAATATAAATATTAGCCTCATTTTAACATAAGACATACTTTTTTAAAATCATTGGGAAATGGGCTTCACAGACTGGGCCAGAATTATTGTCCATTCTTAACGGATCTTCAGTAGAGGGTGAGGAGCTGTCATCTCGAACTAAGCTAGTTGATTTGGTTCTGTTACACCCACAGTGTTTGGAAGAAATTCCAAGAGTTTGCCCTGGGGATGGTAAAGGAATGGTGATATATTTACAAATTTTTTTAAAAATGCCAGAAATCAGGAACAAAGTTGGAAATTGCTGCAAGAGCTCAGCAACAGCACCTTTTCTTATTCATTTGCGGGATAATGGCGTTCCTGGCTAGGGAGAAGTTATTGTCCATCCCAAATTTCCCAGAGGGCAGTTAAGAGTTAACCACATTCCTGTGGGCCTGGAGTCACACGTGGACCAGAACTGGTAAGAATGGCAGTTCCCTTCCCTAAAGGACATGAGTGAACCAGATGGGTTTTTTTCAGACAACCAACAATGAGATTCATGGTCATTATTTATTTGATTCTTACTTCCAGATATTTTTATTGAATTCAGATTCCAGCATCTGCTGTGGTGGGATTCAAGCCTAAGTTCCCAGAAGATTATCAGGGTCTCTGGATTAACAGTCCAGCAATAATACCACTAAGCCATTACGTCCCCTGTGGCAGGAAATCAGAGTTAACACTTTAGGTCACGTGATCTTTCCTCCAAAAGTTAACTGTGATTTCTTTCCACAGACCCTGCCAGACCTGCTAAGCTTTACCAGCAATTTCTGAGTTACTTGGAGGGAGTGTAAGTGGAGGTGTTCCCAACTATCTGTTGCCCCTGTCTTTCTAGTTGGTTATGCTTGTGGGTTTGGAAGAAGTTGTCTAAAGAGCCTCACTAAATTTCTGTGGTGCATCTTGGAGATGGTACACACTTGCTAATAGGCATTGGTACTGAGAGTGTGAATGTTTGTGGATATGGTGCCAATTGAACAGGCTCGTTTGTCCTGAATAGTGTCATTTTTTTTGAGTTCTGTTTCAGCTGCACTCATTCAGTTAAGTGGGGAATACTGCCTTATAGATTGGTGGATAGGACAGCCTGAGCTGGAAGTGAACGATATATGCTGCTTGTTGTCTTGCCTGTCCTAATTATTATTGTCAACATCCCAGTGGCAACCATTGTGCTGTAAGCAATATAATTCATCAGCTAACCTATTTTATTTCTCCGGGTGCTTACGCTGATGGGAAGACCATGAGTTGTTCCCGATCCCTAATTGCACTTGAGAGGGTGCTGGCTCATCATCACACTGAACTGCTTCAGTCATTCTGGTTGTTGGGAAGGGTGCTCCAAATTTTTGACCCTGCAAAGGTGCAGGAGCAACAAGTTGCTTCCATGTGAAAATGTTAGTCCTGCAGGGGAACTGGCAGATAGTGGTGTTCCAATACATCTGCTACCCTCGACATACTTTGAGACTCGAACTCCACCACTTTGAAAGTGCTGTTGAAGATGGCTTCGTGAGTTGCTACAGTATGTCTTGCAGATGGAACACCTGCAGAATGTAGCTGACCCCACTTCCTCCAGAACAATGAGGGATGGATCAATAAATCCTTAAGGAACAAAACGAAGCTATTGCCAATGTGAGTTAGTGTTGGGGGTTGGGTGAGAGTGTAAATGTTTCAGTTTATTCATCAGCTGATAATGAAACCAGCTGCTTTGCCTTGGATGGTGTCAAGCTTCTTGAACTTTGTTGGAGCTGCACTTATCCAGACAAGTGAGAGTATTCCATCACACACTGCTGACTACTGCCTTGTAGATGGACAAGCAATGAGGAGTCAGGAAAGTAACTCCCCTAGGAATTCCCAGCTTCCCAACTGCACTTGTATTTAGTGTATTTATTATTGGCTGGCTCTCTTTGGTTTAATAGTAATCCACAGGCTGCTGTTTAGAGGGGCTTTCGGTGACGAACATGCCATTGAAAATCAATGCAAGGTGGTTAGATTATTTTTGGAGATGGTAATTACCTAACACCTTTCCAAATGTGAATATTACTTGTCACTGATCAACTCAGACCTGGATGTTGTCTAGGTCTTACACAATGTCGACACAGAATCCTTCAGTACTGTCTCTGAGGAGCTGTGGATAGTACTGAACATTGGGGTGCAATCATCAGCAACTATCCCAATGACTGACTTTCTGATGAAAGGAAGCCCATTGATGAAGCAGAAGATGGTGGAGTCCTCAACACTGTGCTGAGGAATTCTATCAGCAAATCTGCGACTGAGGGCATTAGCCTCCAGCAACAACATGTACATAAATAAAACAAAGTATCTTCCTTCCCACTGTGTATGACTCCAGCCTGCACAGACTTTAATGGTGCTAGCGTTCTTTCATGCCATACAATGACAAATGCTGCCTTGATGCTAAGAGCTGTCATTCTCCCCTCTCCCTCTCCACAACCACAAGTGGAGAGGTACAGTGCACAGTTTTAATTAGAGACAAGGCTAGATGGAATACAAAATAAACCAAAACATATTCTGTGCAGAGATAGTAGCAATTTGGATCCTTTTGAGGTTAGATAGAAAAGTCTGATCTTGCTGATGCATTTTCTCTGAATCTGAAGAAATATTCATATCTAAAATGTTTTTATTAAAACAATCTTTTTGATTGATTGGATTTTTGAATATCACGATTGTTAAAGTGTTGAAGGAAGCCATTCAGCCTATGATGCCTATACCAGCCCTCCAAATGTGATTAATTTAAGAGTGGCAATCTACTGCTTTTCCACATATTCCTGCACAGTATTTCTATCCAAATAATCAGCCAATGCCCTCTTGAATGTCACCAATTGAACCTGTCCACCACAATTTCAGGCAATGCATTCCATACCCTGAGCACTTGCTGTGTGTAAAGATTTTTTTCTCAAAAATCCTTGCTTTGTCTGCACATCATCCAAAATGGGACTTATCTGGAACATGAACCCAGGATATCTCATGTATACCTATACAACACACTCCAAGTAAGAATCATACCTTCTGGTGACAATATAGAAGCATTTCATGTCTTGACCCAAATTACGGACAGCTCAGACGCGATCATCCAGTATTTGGACTTATTCTTTCATGGGCCATGGGTGTCGCTGTCTATGACAGAGTTTATTGTGCACCCCTTGTTGTCCTTGAGAAGGTAGTGCTGAGCTGCCTTCTTGAACTGCTGCACTCCATGTGTTATTGGTAGTAGCAATTCCATTGTGGAGGGAGGTACAGGATTTTGACTGAAAACACTGAAGAAACAACAAGTATATTTCCAAGATATCAAAGTGTGGAGCTGGATGAACACAGCAGGCCAAGCAGCATCTCAGGAGCACAAAAGCTGATGTTCCGGGCCTAGACCCTTCATCAGACGAAGGGTCTAGGCCCGAAACGTCAGCTTTTGTGCTCCTGAGATGCTGCTTGGCCTGCTGTGTTCATCCAGCCCCACACTTTGCAGATGCTGGAGAATCCAAGATAACAGTTCCCATTATCACAAGTATATTTCCAAGTCAGGATGTTGAGTGGATTGGAGGGGAATTTACAGATAGCAGTGTTCCCAGTGCTTCATAAATGACTAGCAGGAATATGTTATGGAATCCAGTAGAATGCTAGTTTGACTTAAAGCCGACCAGGCTAATAATCAGCATTTGCATTCAATAATAGAAAAGATGTCAACAGTCCCATACATGGCCATAAGAATCATTGCTCAAAGCTGTCAATATTTTTTATGTTGTGTGTATTGTGTCTGCTTACAATGTTCAATCTAAGTGATTCACTAAACTATGCACAAACTGTATTTTTCATCATGACGCACAAGTCACTGACTCCCTACAGTCCAGAAAGAGGCCGTTTGGCCCACTGAGTCTACATTGACCCTCCAAAGACCTAACCCCACATTTACCATTGGAGATAGTAAGAACTGCCGATGCTGGAGTCAGAGATAATAGTGTGGAGCTGGAAGAACACAGCAGGCCAGGTAGCATCAGAGAAGCAGGAAAGCTGACGTTTTGGGTCGGGACCCTTCTTCAGAAATGGGGGAGGGGGAAGGGAGCTCTGACGTAAATAAAGAAAGGAGGGGGAAAGGTAGGAAGGATTGTGATTGGTGAGTGCAGGTAGGTAGTGGTGGGGAATGGTCAGTGAGGTGGGAGGAGAGAAAATAGACAAGGCCTGGCACAAACTGACCATTTTCTCTCCCACCTATCCACTCCTCCCACCTCACTGACCAATCCCCACCACTGGCTACCTGCACTCGCCTTATTACCATTCAAACTACCTTTCCCAGCCCCACCCCCACCTCTCTATTCATTTCAGAGCTCCCTTTCCCCTCCCTCATTCCTGAAGGAGTGTCCTGACCCGAAACTTCAAATTTCCTGCTTCTCTGATGCTGCCTGGCCTACTGTGCTCCTCCAGTTCCACATTGTGTTATGTCACATTTACCATAGTTCACTCACCGTAGCCTGCACATCCTTTAACACTTATGAGTCAATTTAGAATGGTTAATCTATCCAATCTGCATATTTTTGGACTGCAGGAGGAAACCCATACAAAAATGGCGAGAATGTGCAAACTCCACACAGACAGTCACCTAAGATGGGAATGAAATCTGAGTCCCTGTGGCTGTGAGGCAGCAGTGCTAAACACTGAACTCAAGGACCGCAGCTCTTCCCCCCGCCCCCGCCACCCTGCAGTGGTTGAGAATGGGCTCAACCGTGTCTCCCACAACTCATCCCTCACACCCTGTCCCCGCAATACCGCGAAAACAGAATCCCCCTCGTTCTCACATACCACCCCACCAACCACTGGATCCAACGCATCATTCTCCAACACTTCTGCCATCTCCAATCCGACCCCATCACCAAAGACATTTTTCTATCCCCTCCCCTGTCTGCTTTCCGGAGAGACCACTCTCTCCGTGACTCCCTTGTCCGCTCCACACTCCCCTCCAACCCCACCACGCCCGGCACATTCCCCTGCAACCGCAGGAAATGCTACACTTGCCCCCACACCTCCTCCCTCACCCCCATCCCAGGCCCCAAAATGACTTTCCACATCAAGCAGATGTTCACCTCCACATCTGCCAATGTGGTATACTGCATCCGCTGTACCTGTTGGGGCCTCCTCTACATTGGGGAAACCAAGCGGAGGCTTGGGGACCGCTTTGCGGAACACCTGCACCCGGTTCGCACGAAACAACTGCACCTCCCAGTCGCGAACTATTTCAACACCCCTCCCATTTCTTAGGTGACCTGTCCATCCTGGGCCTCCTGCAGTGCCATAATGATGCCACCCGAAGGTTGCAGGAACAGCAACTCATATTCCGCTTGAGAACCTTACACCCCAATGGTATCAATGTAGATTTCACAAGCTTCAAAATCTCCCCTACCCCCTCTGCATCCCAAAACCAGCCCAGTTCATCCCACCTCCCTAACCTGTTCTTCCTCTCACCTATCCCCTCCTCTCACCTCAAGCCGTGCCTCCATCTCCAACCTACTAACCTCATCCCGCCCTCTTGACTGTCAGTCCTCCCTGGACTGACCTATATCTTCCCTACCTCCTCACCTACAGTCCCCTTTACTGGTTCCATCCCCGCCTCTTTGATCGGTCTGTCTCTTCTCCACCTATCTTCTCCTCTATCCATCTTCAATCCGCACCTCCCCTATTTGTTTCAGAACCCTCTTCCCCTCCCCCTTTTCTGATGAAGGGTCTAGGCCCGAAACGTCAGCTTTTGTGCTCGTCTGATGCTGCTTGGCCTGCTGTGTTCATCCAGCTCCACACTTTGTTATCATGGTACCACCCTGTCGTTTGTTTTATCCTTTGAGAACCCTCTTCTTTTAGCAAGCATCTCATTTCCAGAAAGGTATAGATGTGTTGAGGGCACTGGTGGATTTTCTCTGCCAGTTTTCTAATACTTTACCTCCACTACAATGGCGTACAAGTGTTACCATCGATTGGTCAGCTGCAGTTATGAAAAGTTGAGTAAAATTTCTTCGTAGATGGTTACTGCTGCTAAGTACAATCTGTGCCTGAATAGTATAAAACCAAAGGTACCACATTTTATATAATAAAATGTGAGGCTGGATGAACACAGCAGGCCAAGCAGCATCTCAGGAGCACAAAAGCTGACATTTTGGGCCTAGACCCTTCATCAGAGAGGGGGATGGGGTGAGGGTTCTGGAATAAATAGGGAGAGAGGGGGAGGTGGACCGAAGATGGAGAGAAAAGAAGATAGGTGGAGAGAGTATAGGTGGGGAGGTAGGGAGGGGATAGGTCAGTCCAGGGAAGACGGACAGGTCAAGGAGGTGGGACGAGGTTAGTAGGTAGGAGATGGAGGTGCGGCTTGGGGTGGGAGGAAGGGATGGGTGAGAGGAAGAACAGGTTAGGGAGGCAGAGACAGGTTGGACTGGTTTTGGGATGCATTGGGTGGAGGGGAAGAGCTGGGCTGGTTGTGTGGTGCAGTGGGGGGAGGGGACGAACTGGGCTGGTTTTGGGATGCGGTGGGGGAAGGGGAGACTTTGAAGCTGGTGAAGTCCACATTGATACCATTGGGCTGCAGGGTTCCCAAGCGGAATATGAGTTGCTGTTCCTGCAACCTTCGGGTGGCATCATTGTGGCAGTGCAGGAGGCCCATGATGGACATGTCATCTAAAGAATGGGAGGGGGAGTGGAAATGGTTTGCGACTGGGGAGGCGCAGTTGTTTGTTGCGAACCAAGCGGAGGTGTTCTGCAAAGCGGTCCCCAAGCCTCCGCTTAGTTTCCCCAATGTAGAGGAAGCCACACCGGGTACAGTGGATGCAGTATACCACATTGGCAGATGTGCAGGTGAACCTCTGCTTAATGTGGAAAGTCATCTTGGGGCCTGGGATAGGGGTGAGGGAGGAGGTACCACATTTTATTTCTGGTTTTCATCAAGTTACCTGGGTCTCTGTTGTATCCCAGTAGGATTGCTGTAGTTGAGCATATATTTCAAGGTTGAGGTAAGCAAAAAGAGAGCTGGGCTTACTGGTGTGGGTACACGGATAGTGCGCACGTGTGCTTTGGATGAACCAATTGATGATACTAAGTGTCGGGATGCATGTTCATCGTACAGAATGGACACTGAAACATAAAAAAACAGAAAACAACTTGACTGTATTAAAATATTCAAATGTAAACAAGGAGAGAACAAGAAGGGAAAATTGCACAAAATTTGAAACTAAAGTAATTTATTCAAGGTATATTGGGGTCATTGTCCACAGCAGACTTCGTACTCAGTATTGTACTGCCAGCCACTCAAATCAGAACAAGTGAGCAGTTTATGTTTACAATTTTTCTACTCCACATTTTGAAGATCAAGGCTCAATTTCTTCACAATTACAACTGATAATTTTTTATTCTTACCTTTCTAATTTCTACCAGATAGATGTAGCAATGGGACAAAACACTAAACATTGCTGGCAAACAAAACAACAGGCCAACAGGAAGCGTCTGTGGAGAGCAAAGGGTAGGATAACATTTCAGATCAATTGATTGATCATTTGTAGAGGTGATAGCCTAATGGTATTATCGCTCGGCTATTAATCCAGGGACCCAGATAATGTTCTGGGACATGTAAATGTCACTATGGTTGATGTCAGAAATTGAATTTAATAATAATGGGGAATTAAGAGCCTAATGATGACCATTAAACCATTGATGATTGTTTGGGGAAAAAAACTATCTGGTTCACTAATGCTCTTTAGGGAAGAAAATTTGCCATCCTTACCTGGTCTGGTCTACCTGTGACTCCAGACCCACAGCAATGGGGTTGACTCTTAACTGCCCTCTGGGTAGTTAGAGGTGGTCAATAAATGCTGGTCTAGGCAGTGATACCCACATCCTATGAATTAATAAAAAGAAAGGAACAGTTCTGCACTAGTACCGCCTGATCTGAATGTTCACTTCTTACAGAATAAATTATCATTTTATGACAGTTCCAAAACAAAAACGATCTTCACAGATGGGTCTTTGGTACAGTCCTTAACTGGGTCAGGTTCCTTCATTGGTTGCACTCCACCAATGGGGACAGACCACTCTGTAATTTATTATCCACATGCAGCCAAGAAGACTTTCCCTTCTGTAACTAATTTAGTGTTATATATGTTCAGATTCCAATATGCATGAAATGTCACAAATTAAATAGATGTGACTCTGCCTACCTAGTACTTAAAAATGGGATTTTCAGTGAACGAATCTCTAGAATTTGATTAAAAACATAGATTTTGCAATCAGCAGCAAGACGATAGCACTCACCTCTGACCTTGAAGAAGTCCTCAACTGGAAGCTGAACCATCTCTACAGCAAGAAATAAAACACATACAAAATAGGAGCAGGAGTAAGTCGCTGAGTCCTCTCCATTATTCAACACAACCATTACGGATCCATCTCGACTCACTACTCCCATACTCCTTGATGCTTTGACCATCCAGAAATCTTTCTTTCTTAAACGTGCGCTTTGCTCTCCATTGCTTGCTCTATGTAGAAATTTGTCATTTCAGCTCAAAATGGCCCACCCTGCATCCTGAGACCACGATCCCTATCTACATCAGTTGACTTTGCTGATTGCCAGTTTTGATAGGATATGAATTGATGGAGGTGGGGTGTTTCACACCTTCAGGATTATCGTGTTAATCTGCATTGATGTTCTATCCTAAATACGTGGTCAGATTCAAAAGAGATAATAATGGTCATCAGTGACAATTAATGTCAAAATCTCCACAAACTCTCACTTCTGTGGTATAGATTCTGTGATCATTCTGGCCAAGGTTTACTTATGAAAGTACATTGGGACAGACCAATAAGCTTAGACAAGCCTAGCCCAACTAGATATGGTGCTAATGTTCAATTGATCGAACTGCAAGGGAGTGATAAGGAAACAAGTCAACCAGCAGTGTGTTCGGGAGACAATCTGGGGAATTCTAACCCAAACCCTCATCAAAGGTTAAATTCCACTGCAATGATGCAAGTACATTGTCATCATAGCTAACTAATAATTCATCTGTGCAGCCCCTAAAACTCAGCAAATTCCCTTGTATAGGACTGGACAGAGAGAGAGAGAGCTTGCACAATGCAAATTTCTAAAGCTGATGGCTCACTGCAAAGAATCATTTCCTGTTTCAAACGTATGGAAGTTATCTAAAATAAATCATTGAATGTAGAAATTAAAACAAAGTCTGTCATCAAATTATAGAATATAGAACACTACAGCAGAGTACACTCCCTTTGGCCCACAATGTTGTGCCTACCTATTATCCTACTCTAAGATCAAACTACCCTGTATACCATACCTTTCACTGTCATCCGTGTGCCTATCCAAGAGTCACTTAAAATGTCCCTAATGTACCTAAATTCCATTTCCTCTGCTGGCAGCGCATTCCATGCACCTACCACTCTGTGTAAAGAACCTACCTCTGACATCTCCCCTATACCTTCCTCCAGTCACTTTAAAATTATGCCCACTCATTATAATCATTTCCACCCTGGGAAAAAGTCTGAGTATCCACTCTATCTATGCCTCCCATCATCTTGTATACCTCTGTCAAGTCACCTCTCATCCTCCTTTGCTCCAATGAGAAAAGCACTAGCTCCCTCAACCTTCCCTCATAAGACCTGCCCTCCAGTCCATACAGCATCCTGATAAATCTCCTCTGCACCCTCTCTAAAGCTTCCACATCCTTCCTATAATGAGGCAACCAGAATTGACCATAATATTCCAAGTGTGGTCTAACCAATGTTTTATGGAGCTGCAGCATAACCTCGCTGCTCTTAAAGTCAACTCCCCTGTCAATGAAAGCCAACACATATACACCTTCTTTACAACCCTATCAAGTTGGGTGGCAACTTTGAGGGATCTATGGACGTGGACCCCAAGGTCTCTCTGTTCCTCCACACTGCCAAGAATCCTGCCATTAACCCTGTATTCTGCGTTCAAATTTGACCTTCCAAAATGAATGACTTCACACTTTTCTGGGTTGAATTCCATCTGCCCCTTCTTTGTCCAGCTCTGCACCCTGTCAATACGTCCTCTCCTCTCTCTTTCTCCACAACAGATGCCCAGACGCCGTCAATCTCTTCTCAGTTACTTTTTCGATATTTGTGCAATCTTCACTGACGTCCTGGTTTCTGATCTTCTTTCTCCTCACTCCACACATCCATCTCAGCATTTATACCTCAATAATATCTACACATTGTTCCTCTCCTTGTTGCCCATGTTTCTGCACAATATAACAAGGACAGTCTCACAACTGTCTTAGCAATTCTTCCTTTCAGTTCCAGCAATACTTTCCTACCATATAACACACGACTGCATTCTAATCTCTCCACCATTTCCATACTTCCATCTTGTGCCACTGACCCCAGGGACTACGCAACTTCTCCAATTCTTCACCACCATCCTTCCACCTTCGTTGTGTTCTTGTTCTCAACATTTGAACTGACTGTCCTGACTGACAAGCTCATTGATATCTTTGACATTTGACGGAGTACTGTATCTCAAGAGTCATGCAGTTTGGAGCAAAGTCCATCTTGCAAGATGAGAAGGGAAGGTCAGATTAATCTGGATAATTCCCATTAACTGAAATAGAACTAGCCAGAATTACAGTGCAGCAACCAACCCAAATGATCCATTCCAGCGTTTATTCCTCAGGACAGTTTTCTATACTTGTATTTATTTTGTTATTTGTCCAGCTGAGAAACAATGGCACTTTCTGGGACAGAACTTACATTCCCTTTAATAATTCACAAAATAGCAGTAATGCTTTAAACCTTTAGTTATGGAATAAAATTAAAAATTCTACAACATTAAAATTCTGATTGGAATTGAACTTAATACACTACTTGTTAATCAAAGAAAGAGAACAGTCATCAGATCCAGCATTTGGGATTAGTTCATAAAATTCTGCTCGGAAGGTGTTCAGAGTTTGAGCAGATTCCAGTGCAGATGTGCAATACACTACAAGGGCATTCTTCAAACAGCCAAGTAGTAACTTCTGATTTGTTTAAAAAAATCTGTCCAACTCCATTAATGCTGTGAACTGATTAACAGCCAAACCTGGAGATTCTCGGTCTTAATGTTCCCTCCTGCCATCCATGTTTATCCCTAAAGAAATTTAAAAGCATCAGTTTCCTGACGCTTGCTGCCACAGTTGGCATAACATCTTCAGGAGGTGAAGGGCAAACTTCAGTGTCACCCTGGTACAGGGACCCACCTGCTTCCAAAGTTACTGTGGAAATACAGAACTGGTGTCCTTTATTAAAGGCCCTCAATAGTATCTCCAAAATGACATCAACATTCCCAAACACAAGAAAGCCCAAATGCAAGGAGTCCCAAACTCCTCAGCTCCAAGCTCTGACATCATCACAAGCAAAGAACTCCAAATGCAAGGAACCCCAAACTCCAACATCCCCAAACACAATGAACCATAAAGACAAGGGACCTGAGACACTTATTACCCCAAATGCATTACCCCAATTACCCCAATTTACCCCTAAACATAGTGGCTGCAAAGTTTGACTCTGTGGCACCCATGATTTCAAAGCTAGGGTCGCTGTTTTAGTTACCAAATAGTTTGGGTCCTAACACATCCCGCTTTATGGCTGATTTATTCCCGGATCAATATTCATAGAATCACATGGTGCAGAGAGGCCTTCAGCCCATCAAATATATACGACTAACTATACCAGAACCGTTTTCTCCACACTAGGCCCATAGCTTCTAACGCTGTGACATTTCGAGTGCTCACTCACCTATCTTTTTAAAGGTTTTGAGGTTTCCTGCCTTATCTATACTCCCAGGCCGTGCATTACAGATGCTCATCACCCTCTGTGTGAGAAAGCTTTTCCTCAAATTCTCTGTAAACCTTCTGCCTTTTACTTGAATATTATGCTCCCTTATTATTGACCTTTCAACTAGGGGGAACAATTGCTTTCCATTCACCCTGCCCATGCCCCTCAATCTTATACACTTCTATCGGATCCCCATTCAGTGTCCTCTGTTCTAAAATAAAACAACCCAAGCTTATCCAGCCTTTCTTCATTGCTGAGGTGCACCAGCCCAGACAGGGTCTAGCCCGAAACGTCAGCCTTTGTGCTCCTAAGATACTGCTTGGCCTGCTGTGTTCATCCAGCTCTACACTTTGTTATCTCTAACGTCCTAGTGAATTTCATCTGCACCCTCTCCAGTTCAGTCACACCCTTCCTACAGTGCAGTAACCAGAACTGCACACAATAATCCAGCTGTGGCCTAACCAAAGTTCTTTACAGCTCCAAATGTCCTCCCTTCTCTTATAATCTATACCACAACTAATAAAGACAAGCCATCTAAGAGGCATCTGGATGGTTACATGAATAGGAAGGGAATAGAGGGATATGGACTCAATAAGGAGAGAAAATTTGTTTTTTAGTTTAGTCGGGACATGATGATCAGCACAGGCTTTGAGGGACTAAGGGCCTGTTCCTATGCTGTACTTCTGTCCTTTTGTTTTTTTTCCCCCTGTAAGCCTTCTTAACTGCCCCATTACCTGTCTGCCACCTTCAGGGATCTGTAGATGAGCTCCCTGAATTCCTCTCTTTCTCTAAGCTTCCAAGTGTCCTGCCAATGAGTAATCACTAGTCTTGTTCCCTCTTCAAATCTATCCATCTTAACGTTCCTGTAACATAACACCTTCCTCCTCACTGTCACACCTGGCCAATCTTTGCGTTATCTGCAAACTTGCTTGTCATCTACATAATTTATGAAAATGGCAAACGATCGACACCTTCATGGGTCTATGGACTTGAACACCTTTGCTCCTCAGTTCTCCATAGGGACCTATCATTCCCTGTGTAAACCCTTACCTTATCAGGTTTAAACTCCATCTGCCATTGCTGTGCTCAGTTTACCTGCTGATCAACATTAGACTGCAGCCTTAGGCTATCCTCCTTATTATCAACAACATCGCCATGTTTTGTACTTATTAATTATACCTTTTACTTTCAGATCCAAGTCCTTAACGGACATGACAAACAGCACTTGCCAATTTACCGTGGATCCAAGGAGCTTTTACCTCCTTTTGTGAAAGGTCTCGCTGAAATCCATATAAACGACATCAATTGCCCTGTCCCCATTCAAACACTTGGTCACCTCCTCAAAAAATCTCACCAGATTTATTCAGCAAGACCTCCCTCTAACAAAGCCATTCTGGCTATCCTTGATCAAACCTTGCCCTCTAAATGGAAATTAAATTTTCCTCTTCACTATTTTCCCCAAAGGTTTCTCTACCATTGATGTTAGACTCACTGGTATATAGTTTCCTGATCTATCTCTGCTACTTACTTGTGGAGTGGAGCCATATTAGCTGTCTTCCAGTCCTCTGGACCTCTCCTGTAGCCTGAGAAAGTTTGGGTCAGGACTTTGTTATTTCCTCCCTTGTTAGGCACAGTTTAAAACTAAAGGATTCCCATTTAAGAAGGAGATGATCAGAAATTGCTTCTCACAGATGGTTGGTTATCAATCAGTTTTTCATGGATTGCCTACAGAGCGGAAACAGGCCATTCGGCCCATTGAGTCTACACCAACCCACCAAAGGGCATTCTACCTAGACCCACCCTTCCACTTTCATCCCTGTGACTCTGCAGCTCCCATGATTAGTCCACCTAGTGAAGGGTCTAACCCAGAAACATCAGCTTTTGCGCTCCTAAAGATGCTGCTTGGCCTGCTGTATTCATCCAGCTCCACACTTTGTTATCCTAGACACAATCGGTAACTTTGCACGGCCAAAGCACGAAGACAAAGGGAGAATTGACAAGCTGTACACAGACACATAGTTGCCTAAGGGTGGCACTGAACCCAGGTCCCTGCCGCTGTTAGGCAGCAATGCCATGCTGCGCAAACCCCTTCGGAATGCTCTTTGTCAGAGCACGGTGGAGACTGGATCATTGTGTACATTCAAAGTTGTGTTAGCTTTTTGATTGACAAAGAGTATAGGCAAGAAAATAATATTCCCAATCAAATCAGCCTTGATTATATTGAATGACAGAGCAGGGAAAATGTCCAATTGGCCCTCCTGCTCGTTTCTTACTGTCTTATAACAACAGTTTTGTTCACTGGACTACCATATGATAGTGCATTAATAATTTTATTCATTGGTTCTTGGCGTGGATGCATCACAGGGATGGTCTTTTATTATTACCCATCCCTAATTGCCCACAGATGGTGGTGAATGAGGTTACTCTCAGAAAGAGTTCTAGGATTCAGCCCTAGCCTCCCAACAGAATCAAAGTAACTGCAGCGAGAGTTAATTGCTAATTACCCAAAAACATTCACAAAAAGAGCAAAGTCATCAATTAATGTGTCTTTTAATCTTAGAGTTAGCATTTAAATTTTCAGGTTGTAACTATAGCAGTAATGGCAGAACTGTATGGTGCAAAGGAGGCCAATTGACCCATCATGCTCACACTAGCTCTATTATGTAGCGGTAATTGCCTAGCTTGTTCCCATATTCCTGCGCACCAAATTTATCCAAATAGTCATCCAATACCCTCTCAAATGCCTCAACTGAACCTGCCTCCACCACATTACTAGATCCTAACTACTCGCTGTGTAAAAATGTTTTTTTCTCATATCAGCCTTGCCAGCAAGTTATGCCAGCATTTCTTTCCTGTCCCTAGATACCCTAAAGAAAACATTAGTGAGCTAACAACTTGAACCTCTACAATCCATGTGCTGTAGGTAGATCTACAATACCCTTAGGGAGGGAATTCTAGGATTTTGACTCCGAATTTATCAGATTGTTGACTGTGGGAGCTTGCTACATGTACACTTGCTGCTGTGTTTCTTAAAATGTGATCTTTGTTGTAACTTAAATTCTCCATTGGTAATAAAAGGTTTTGATATGTCTAATGATCATGAGTCGGAGGAATGAATGGAAGTCTCTTCCTGTACAATTTTTGAGACATTGATCACTACTGACCAAGCTGCTTGTGTCCTAAGGAGCATTGCTGATGGCAGATTGGTTACAATGAGACCCAGTCCAACTACAGATGCATCTGTCCTTGTCCCAAATCAGCACGAGTGAAGGGTGATGTGTTCACTTTGGGGAACATTTTCAATTGTGTTGTTCAGCATTATCACTATGTTAAATAGGAATAGATCTAGCAACTCAAGACTGTTCATCCATAAAGCATGTGGGCCATCAACAGCAGAATAATGCTCCAACAGCACCTGCAAGCTCAGGGCCCAGTATATCCCCCACTCAACCATTACCATTAAGCCAGGAGATCAACCCTGGTTCAATGGATAGTGCAGTAGGACATGCCAGGAACAGCCCTGGGTATACCTAAAATTGAGGTGGCACCCTGGTGAAACTACCAAATATGACTCCTTGTATGCCAAACAGTATTAGCAAGTGATAGAACTGAGCAACCCCACAACCAACTTGGATCAGATCCAAGCTCAGTAGTCTAGTCACTTCCAGTCATGACTGGAAGTGAACAATTAAACAACTCACTGGGGGAGGTGGCTCCACCAATATCCCCATCCTCAAATGGAGAAAGACCCTAGTACAAAAGATAAGGCTGAAGCTTTCACAGTAACCTCCAGCCAGATGTGCCAAGTAGATGATCCATCTCGGTCTCGTCCAGTGGTCCTCAGTATCAAGTACCACTCTTTAGCCCATTCAATTCATTGATATCAAAAATGGCTGAAGGTGCTAGTACTGCAAAAGCTATAGGCTATGGCAAAATTCCAGCAAAGTACTGAAGACTTGCGCTCCAGAACTTGCTCCCCCCCACCTAGTCAAGCTATTCTAGTACAGTCACAATACTACGTAGAAAACTGCCCAGGTATGTCCTGTACACAAAAAAAAACAAATTCAAGTCAGCTAATTACTACACCAATCTACTCCAGGTCCCTAAATAAAAAGAAAGTGTTATTAACAGTTAGCAAGCATTACTAGCCAAGTAAAAACCTGCTCACTGACACCCTGCTCACTGACACCCACTCAACTCCTGACCTCATTACAATCTTACTTCAGGCATGGACAAAGAGATGAATTCCAAGAGGTGAGGAGACAGTGATTGCTCTTTTCAGCAAAGCTCCATTTCATGGAGTGTAGTATCAAGGACCCTATTAAAACGGAAGTGAACAGGAATCAGAGGGAAAGTTATGCTGGCTTGGAGTCACACCTGGCTAAAGGAATACTGATTGTTGGAAGTCAGTCATCTCAGCCCCAGCACTTCTCTGCAGGTGTCCTCGAGGAGGTGTCCTGGCACAACCATCTTCAGCTGCTTCATTCAGATGGAGGGAAGGTCATTAAAAAAGGTGGGGATGTTCACCAAGGATTGCACATCCGCAATTTCTCAGTTACTGAAACAGTCCACATTCAGGTAGGGCAGACCCGGACAGTATCTAGGCTTGGGCTGAAACACGGCAAGCAACATTGCCTCTAAACGGTGTGGCCGAATGTGACTGAAGCCACCCTGACATTCCATACAATGGCACACCAGTGTGCCAATGTGCAGCATTCGTTTCCTGTCACTGATGTCACTGCCACACTTGGCCTTCAGGGTCTGTGAGAAGGGAAGAAAATTGAAGGAAATGCTGGTGTCAAGTAACAGGTAATGAGCAGAGACAGAGAGACACACAACCTGACCACTGCCCCTCAACGGTCAATGGCATTGCTATCATTGAATCCTCCATTAAACAAATGGATTACTTTTGACCAGAAGCTGAACTGCACTCGCTACATTTTTACGACAGGGAATGGCTGAACCACTCTGAAAATTAAACTAAAACCACAAGCCCAAATCTGTTATGAGTAAGGGTTCCCCTCTAATTATTACCCCAAAACACCCAGAGAAGCTCGACTTTCTTTTAACTATTCTTTCGGTAGATTACAAAGTGAAGGATTAATCCCTGATCTCCACTTTACAAATAAGAAATAATTTATCCCAATGAGCAAATTAACAAAATTACTAACAAACTAACAATTCCCCCTTAGACTACTAACCACTCCCTAACTGGTCTAAAAATTCTACTGGAATGCTGCTTAAATAAAGACGAGTCCCACTAATATAAACCCAATTAATAAGAAGTAATAAATTATAACTTAATCTCTCCACGTTCGCACAGAACATTTTCTGGAATATTCTGTCATCTCCACTTGCATCACAAACACCTTTCTTCCATTAATACTGCTGTCAGGGATGTTTTATAGTTTCGGCAAAGATCTGTAGCTCTGGTCATGCCACTTTACTGCTGGTTAACGTTCGTGTACTTTAATGGCTACTTTCCTTCTTGTCTGTCCAATGTAATGTTAGTGGGAGTCATTGCATGGTATTTTGTAAACCACATTGGGTCTAT
Source organism: Stegostoma tigrinum (assembly GCF_030684315.1). Lineage (NCBI taxonomy): Eukaryota > Metazoa > Chordata > Chondrichthyes > Orectolobiformes > Stegostomatidae > Stegostoma > Stegostoma tigrinum. Next base: position 18,922,053 of record NC_081381.1, read on the forward strand.
ATGTTGAGAGAATGAGGTTTGTGGGCCACCATGATTACTAGTGGTCTTAGGACACTTGTTGTCAGTTCCGAGATGTTCTTGCTGTGGGGCAGTGTGATCAGTGTGTTAGGTTGTCGCCTGTTTAGTAGTCACCTGTGGATGAAGTTGCAGTGATCTGCGTTCACAGCGGAGATTTTGTATAGGTGTTCTTCCTCTTTCCTCCGTAGTTCCGGAGTGTTGCAGCGTGCCCTGGCCCGTTTAAATGCATAGGACACTATGCAGTAGGAAAGAAAAAAAACACAGAAAAGGGACCCCATACAAACCAGAAATGGCACAACTCACCACATTGGACCAGATAGTATAAAATTCTAAGCAGAGTAGAATTACAGCACTTCATTGGAGGCTCCACTGATGATGGCCCCTAGCATGGTGACATAACATCTGAACGAGAACAACTCAGCTCAGCGAGCAAGTCAACAACCTCAGGAATGTTTTATCCCTATAATTTCTTCAACAAGGACTTTGAGCTAAAATAGCATGGTACCTTTGATTAATTAGATGGGCTTTCTCAGAGCTGAATGGTGCTAACTCCAGCAGTTCGCGCTCTTGGAATTTTCCAAATGCTGTTGCCTTACATACACCCATAATGACATAATCAAATTCTTGTAACATGATTGGTTTCAGGCTGTCTACACCAACAGTTTTTAAAATTCAATTGGCTGTGTCTAGGTGCTTTGTTTAAATTTGTTGGAAAATTCACACTCATTGTCGCAACATCAAAACAAGACTGCTGTTTAGCCTGCAACAAATAAGGCTTTTTTAAAAAAAATACACTTGTTTCACTTTTTGAGGCAGTCTGTACTGGCAACTTCAGCTGCTGCTCACAGATGTGGAAATTTGGAAAAAAAATTGCAAGTACAAAGCACAAATCTCTTAAAAGAAACCACACATTTTTAGCTTCCTACCTTCCACATCACAATTACTCTGCCCAACTTCGTAACAACATGGACACCATGGCTCCAAGAGCAGCTTAACAGGCCAAGAATCCTGCAATACGTAAATCACCTCCTGGCTGCCAAAAGCCTGTCCACTATACACAAGGCCACCAGTCAGAAGTGTGAAGGAATACACCCCACTTGCCTAGTAAGCACTGCTCCAACAATACAAGATGTTTTCCACCATCCAGGACAAAGCAAGTCGCTTCAAAAGCACCATGCACACACACGCAAAAAAACACTCCCTCCATCACTCGCACTCAGGAGCAGCAGTATACACTATCTACAAGATGCACTGCAGAAATTCACTAAAGGTCTTTAGGCAGCACCTCCCAAACCCACAATCGCTCCCATCTCAAAAGGGCAGGACAGCAGTTACATAGGAATACTACAACCTGTATGTTCCCCTCGAAAGAACTCACCATCTGACATAGAAATATGATCACCATTCCTTCATATTCACAGACTCAAAATCCTGGAACTCTCTCCCTCACAGCATTATGGGTGTAACTACCACAAAGGCAGATCACCACCACCTTCTCAATGACAATTAGGGATGGGCAGTAAGTGCTGGCCCAGTAAATGCTATGATGTCCAGACCCTGTGAATGTAAAAGAATTCAATGCGCACCAGGTGATAACACTTGATGTGATATTTGTATGACTGAGTGCATTAGAATCCGTCTCAGTACCAGAAACCTGGCTGTCAGTGCTACATTCCCCCAACTAGTCCTTCACCCCTTACATTTTCCAAAAGAGCATACTTGTTGGAGATGGGGATAGCCACAGGAGACTCCTGCACTACCCACCTACCCCTCTTCTCTTTCTTGGGCGGTCACCCTCTATCTGACAGTATTGTTGGTTTATTTCCCATCCTGCAACTGCCATCCATCTCACCTCCCCCTGTAAATTCCTGATTGAAGCTGCAGTTAGAGTCAATCGATCCATACCATCTGACTGCATTTGCCACCAAGCACGCTACCTGCAGATGTAATCATCAGTAGCATGGAAACTCTCCTTAATCTTCCACATCTAACAGGAAGAGCACAAGCCTATTAAAGACCATCTTTGTGCCTTAATCCAAAGGCCCAGAAAATAGCACACACACACACACACGGGTCTTAGTGCTCAAGGAAAAAAAACTGCTCCAGGTTAAGCTAGTACTTATGTTTCACTTTAAAAATGTTAAAAGACAGATCTCAAAAACATTGAGTCAAAATGAAGCCACTCCATTCACTATAGATTTACAAACAAAGACAAAACCTGGCCATTTAGCTACTTCCCCTGCTCTGATCAGCTGTGAATTTTACTATTTTTCCCCCCCGAACTTCAATGTCCACAGGTATTGTGTCAAATAATAGAGGCGGCAGCTGTGAAGGCGTGAAGGCTCACTGCTGGGTCACAGTGTGGGTTTCTTTCTCCACTTCCCACCATGTGGTCACTACCTTTGTCACCCTTCAGCACACTTAAGGAAAAAAGCAGGTTGTTTTGAACTTTTCTCCCACCACCAACCCCAGAAGTTCAAAAACAATGCAACAGCTTATAAGACAATAATTACTCCTCCTCAAAATGAGGAAGATCAGCCCTTCCATAAATACATCAAAGAAAGCAGCTCTTACAGCCACAATTTTCCTGTCCTCCATCTTTGGTGAAGATCCCTTTATAAACTAGGAAGTCCCAGCATTTTGACAATCCCAGATAGAAAATACCATTTCCTCTCAATAAAAAGGAAAGGAACATGCTGGAGGTGATGAGGAGAGCTCCCCCTCCAACCCAGATCTCCAACCCGCCTTCTCCCTGGGTGGGAGACACAGACAGCTGAACTCCTCTCCTGGGACCAGGACCAGAGCCAGACACTGCCAAGAGACCCGGAAGCTGCTGCGAAACATTTTGTATAACTGTGTTGGAGGAAGAGCAGATTGGGTCTCCGTCGGGATCAGCTCTGGGCTGCTCCTGCAATGTCCCACTGGGTTATTTCGGATCATTTAAAAAAACCCAACCTAATGTTTCACAAAACGCCTTTCAACAGAAGAAAAACAGCTGCTGTTGCCTAGATTAAAAATAGGAATTCTAAAATGCTCAGCAGGTCTGGCAGCACTTGGGCAGATAAGAGTTTGAGATTAATAATGGAGGAAAGGAAATTGGGGTGACCTAAAAGCAATGGGCAATGCAGGGAGTCATGGAGGATTACAATATTGGAGAGGGTCATGCAGCTAGGGAGACTCCAGGTCACGGAGATTTTGAAAAAGAGAGAATTATAAAGTTGAGGCATTGCTAGAATGAGAGTCAAATGCAGGAATAAAGAAATGGCACCAGTTAAAATTCTGAGGAAGAGTCGTTGGACCCAAAACATTAACTGTTTCTTTTCCCTTGACAGATGCTGCCAGCCTTGAGCTTGCAACTTTTGAGAAGATTTGTAGCTCAGGTTGAGGTTCTGGATGTGAGTTTGCTCGCTGAGCTGGAAGGTTCGTTTTCAGACGTTTCGTCACCATTCTAGGTAACATCATCAGTGAGCCTCCGACGAAGCGCTAGTGTTATGTCCCGCTTTCTATGTCCTTTCCCAAGGAAACCTAACCAGATAAATAGAAAGTGGGACATAACACCAGCGCTTCGTCGGAGGCTCACTGATGATGTTACCTAGAATGGTGACGAAACGTCTGAAAACGAACCTTCCAGCTCAGCGAGCAAACTCACATCTAGAGCCTTGAGCGTTTCCAGCAACTTCTGTTTTTGTTCCTGATTTACAGCATCTGCAGTTCTTTCAGTTTTTATTTAGAATCTTAACTGGAGTTCAAGTTTACAGATTTACCAGTGTTTTGGAATTTAAAAAATATTCATGTATATTAGAGGCAGTAACAAGAAAAAACCTGCAGATGGAGGAGATCTGAAATAAGTCAAAAAGCGCTGGAGAGACTTGTCAGGTCTGGATGCATCTGTAGAGGAAGAAGTTTGGAATTGTTAAGTTCAGGGACCCTTCATCAGAACCACTCTGACAAAGAATCACTGGGCTTGAAATAACAACCCAGCTTCTGTCTCCACACAGATGCTGCCAGACCTGTGGCTGCTCACCAATAGTGTTAAAGTTAGAAGCAGCATTAACATTTGACAACAGTTTTGGAATTTTCTATTAAAAGGACATCTCAATTTGATAACTGGATTTTATTGGAGGAGTTCTCAGACCAGGGTCCTTTGTGGTCACAGGAATGGCATGGATCACACTGCCTGTGGACTCCATTCATTTTTAAATGGAGAAAAATGTTTCACATGATCAATTGCAAATAATTGAGAAAATAAGCTTAAATATCTGAACTGTTATTTTAAGAATAAGTCTCAATATCTTGAGTGACACACCACAACATTTTGCTGTGAGAGTTTACAGGCAGCACAGTGGCTAGCACTCCAGCCTCAGGCAACCGTGTTGAGTTTGCACATTCTCCCTGTGTCTGTACGGGTTTCCTTCAGGTGCTCCGTTTTCCTCCCACCGTCCAAAGATGTGCAGGCTAGGTGGATCGGCTATGCTAAATTGCCGATAGTGTTCAGGGGTGTGTGGGTGAGAAGGGGATGGTTCCGGCTGGGATACTTCAAGGGGCAGTGTAGGCCTGTTGAGCCAAAGGGTCTGTTTCCACACTGTAGGGAATCTAATCTTCGGTGATGAGGGTCTACACAGTGCATTGAATTTTAAACACAGCTTTTCCAGCATCCGCAGTTCTTTTGATTTTTATTTAGCATTGAATTTAAAATTCACATCCTCTGCGCGCGTGCACACACACACACACGGAAATATAGTCTCCAGTCTTGCACTCTTATTATTCGCCAACATCCTTCAGCTATCCCAGCCCAGCTTTTGGAAACTCTTCCTAACCTGGTTTAAACTTTTTCCACCCAAGTTGCGGATTCAGTATTTACCACCTATCCCTCATTATCCAGTAGGTGGTGGCTGGTGGCAGAATTTTGTTACATTTCTAAAATTCAACACATTTACCCAAGCTTGGATTTTAACCTTGGATTCAAACCATCAATCATTTTCTTGTTTAGAAGAAATTTGTTCTGAGTAATACTTGATCATGCAGGAGATGCATGGAGAAGGCTTATGAAGGTATACAGAAGACCCTGCAGTGGTGGGGCACTTTTACATGATGGCCAGAAGGGAAAAAAAGGTACACAAGTATAATTAACATTAAAAATGGAATACAAAACAAAAAATTAGTTTCACCTGCAAGGGTGATTTGCAAAATATATATAGTTCGTTCTCCTTCCTGGAGGACTAGCAATGTAACAACTGGGTTCGTTCAGAGCATACCAGACCTAGAAATCTTCAGTGCTGTATACTTGTTGCAGCAGTATTTCAGTTCCTGGATGCAGGATAACATACCTGGAGAATTAGTTTTTGTAAAAGCCATCATGTATACAGGAATTAAAAGTAACTGCAAAATTTGCATTACATCATGTATACCAAAATGTAAAATCCTCAGGAAGACTATTTTCTCACCTCCACACTCTTAAGATTTTGCATGATTTCAATGCAATTGACCAACTCAATTTGCTTCAACGTTTGGGGAAAAAAGAGGTAGAGTGGCTTTCAGCTGTTTCATACATTTGAATGTTCACTAAACAGGTGATCTTGGAATGCATGAGGAATAGTTTGTATTGACAAAATAGACCAAACATCAACTTACAATTGTATCAGAGATAATGGGAACTGCAGATGCTGCAGAATTCCAAGATAATAAAATGTGAGGCTGGATGAACACAGCAGGCCAAGCAGCATCTCAGGAGCACAGAGCTTTAGTGCTCCTGAGATGCTGCTTGGCCTGCTGTGTTCATCCAGCCTCACATTTTATTATCAACTTAAAATTGCTTACTTTTCTGTAGCAAGTCATTTGTACACATGGATGCAAATACTAGATCGGTAGAGAATTAACAATCATTTTCTTGTTTAGAACAAATTTGTTCTGAGTAATACTTGGGTCATGCAGGAGATGCATGGAGAAGGCTTATGAAGCAGGAGGCAAGTGTTTTAATTTGTTTTCCAGCTTCTGGTCTAAGACCGTGTTAACCGATAGTTTGGCAAGGTGGATAAGAAAAAAAAAAATAATCAGTTAGACTTTAAAATCTTGAACCATTCATTCAGTTTTAATAGCATTTCAAAAGAATCTTAAAGAGGCAGAAAATGAAAAACCTAAAAAAACACTTTATTGAAATTGTGTTATCTCCTTCATTTACATGAAGTTACGATAGTCAATTTAAGAATTAGCAACCCAATTAGTTGCAAACTAAAAATGCATTTTAAGATTTGTTCATTTAATGAAGGTATTGTTTTTGCTTTTAAAATTTGCATAATTTGAATTCAAGACCCAGCTCAAAATTGATCAAGTCTAGCAGAGTACAAATATAGTATAATACAATTAACAAATACAGTTACAATGTCCTTAAAGCTGTTATGTCCTGTTCGAGACTATACAGAAAAATGTACTCTACAGCTTCATTGTGAAGCAGCTCAGAGGATGTAATAATCTCTCATTGGAGAGATTAGCAGTCACTTAATAGTAAGTATTGCAATATAAAAACCACATTTTAATGATGGAGGAGCCTTTAACGAACCAAATACATAAATACAACTTTTGGAAAGCTATTTGATAGTGTCCTAAAGAGGACAGTGGTTACTGTACATGCTTCCAATAAAAATAAAAAAGGGATTAATTCAAATGTCAAGGGCTGATTTACACTGGATTGGTAAAGAGATCCCAGACACTTAGAATCATGGTGGAGATTATTGCAGCTGGGATAAGAGTAAGCACTTGTGCCAAAAGTGTGACGAAAACAAGGTTATTTACATTTCCAGTGCAAAAGAATAATTGTTGATTCAGAATTGGAATAGATAAGAGGATTTTATATTTCTAGCACCAGTGGATTCTGTACATGCTGCTTTAGCTGGTTATACTGAATTTTGAGAAAGTTTATACAAATTTACAAGGGCAAAAAAAAGCACAGGCAACAAACTGAGACCACGGTATGCCTATAAACCCTTATTGCTAGATTTAGCCCACCAGACTTTAACCAATCCCATCTGGGGGAGGGGGGGTGAATTAGGGGGAACTATAGTGAAAGTTATTTTCACATTAATGACTTGATCAAAAACAAAAGAAAAAAGTGCTCAACTGCCACTAACTAGTCATTGACTTTGCTGATTAGGCAGTGAATTGTTAAGAGAACTTCTGTAACATTTAAAGTTTTTCCAACCTAATTGTGAAAGCTGTACATAAAAAGAAATCACCAAGTGAGACAAAAGGAAGTGCTTTACATAACCACAATATTTCACCAAGTGCTTACATATTTCTATTAAAAAAGTGAACGCCAAATTTAGTTCATACCAAATGTTTCCCAGCAAGTATTCTGGACTCTATTGTTTTTGTTTTTCTTTAAAAAGTTACTGCAGATAATGGACAAAAATTTGTTTAAATAAAAAAATAAAGTGTTGATGTTCTCATTAAACCTTTTAGGGTCCTCATTTGCATGACTGTCACCATTTGATAAGATTTTCGTTGTCAGCTGCACAGGGGCATTGTGAAGCAATTATGATTTGGCATACACAGTCTCTGCTGGTCCTATTACCAAAACCCTTACAGTAAAGTTGGATATTATTTCTTTCAGATTTGGCTCTGAATTTTAAAACTTTCAGTCAAGTTATTCAAAGTTCAGCTAACAGGCAGCAAAACGTCCAGTACCATACAATGCACTAGCTCTACATTTAAAAATAAAGTCACCTGCCCTCCCAAGATTAACTTGTAGTATTGATAGGGGCAGACGTTGGAGGAGGATTGTGAGCACAAGTTAGATTTTGTGTGGCGATTGCACAGCGGAGTGGCCATAACACAATGCCAAGGAAGATTATGAGTACCAGTATAAACAGCACTAGTCTCTTCCAATCACCAAGGAGGCCAAAGCAGTTTAGTAGTCTGTTGTCTGTCATTGTGGCAGGAGCTGAATTTTCTTGTTTCGTTTCACCAATGTCAATACAGATACAAAAGTCAGAATTACCAGTCTCTTTTGAGTTCTTACAGCACAGTTTCTTGCCTTCCACCCATACTGGTTCTTCAAGCTGCAGCTGAGGCGGGAGCTGGGAGAGTAGCTCCTGGCTTGTTTTTAAGGCAGGGGTCCCGTTGTCAGGCAACACCGTCTGGCTCCTGCAGAGCGGGCAGATGATATCAGACGACTGGTCGGCTGGTACGCTCGCTGCGAGTCTGGCCAGACACTCCAAGCAGAAGGCATGCTGGCATTGCAGCAACTTTGGAGTCTTGAAGACATTGTCATAGGAACTGAAGCAGATAGTACACTCCAGACCTCCAATTGAGCTTCCATCAGGGTTTTCCCCACAAAAGCAGGCTTCCCTAGGAGAAGAGTCTTCAGTGTGCCATACCTCAGTGGTGGCAGACATTGTGCACCTGATGGAATTAAAATATGAAAACATTGGGAAGCTTATACTTCCAAGAGGCAATGAATACATGCAAGGCTTTACTGGGGCAGAAGGCTACAGTGACATGCACCACTGCTGTTACAATGGAGACCAACATCTATTTTAAGAACGGCAGTCAAATTTGGGAGATGAAACAAGAGGCTTGAGAAGCTTAACCCTATAATGCAATTTCTGGAAGGGAGGAACCATCTATTGCTTCACACAACCAACTGAACCCAGCTGTAACAACATTACTGTTCAAGCAATGCCCCAGCATTTAAAGTTATGGACTGTTACTGGCCCACAATTCTCCAACAAGCCTAGATCCCCAAGGAAGATTAGCCCAAGATACGACCACAGAAATACAAACAAAGGAAAAACGCAGGCCATTCAGCCCCTCAAGCCTGCTCTGCCATTGAATAGGATCCATGGCTGGTGAATGTGGAAAAGGGAATACTGACCAAACAACAGCAGGTCTCAAAAGCCACTTATCAACCAACATCAGTCAGCAGCCAGTCTCAAACAGGGTGCAGTGCAATAATTTTCTGCAGGAGGGTCTAGGCCTGAAACGTCAGCCTTGCTGCTCGGCCTGCTGCGTTCATCCAGCTCTACACCTTGTTATCTCATGTTGCACTACAATAAACTAAGTTTGCAAACAAAGCTGTCTTCCTGAAACTAAATCATCCACCAAAAAGGGTCATGGGGTTAAAGAAAAAGAAAAGAACTTCCTGAAATATACCTCGACGAAGCAAACACAAGGGGAATAGAAATCGGATGCAGCCAGACAGTTTTGCAATGTAAAAAACAGGTAGAGGGTGAACCTGGGAACAGTCATAGACCAGGTATAATTGCACTTTAAGCCTTCTGTGTTCAAAATTAAAATTACTTCACCAACCAGTAGAAGAACCGTCATCTGTAGAACCTTACTTTTTGAAAATAAGGGCCAATAAGTCTATTCAAAAAAGAAAATTGTCAGAATTCAATTTCACTAAATTCCAATTTTCACTACTACATTTATAGTTTAAAAAGAAGTTACTGGATCATGACAGGGAGGCAGGAAGAGAGAGAGGAATGGAGGCTAAACACATTAAACCATTCTTTGCATTTTGAGGGAAAAAACAAAGTTATCCTGTTGAAGCGTTTCCCCAGAGGCATTCACTTTCCAAACCAAGCGCTGGGACACAGTACACTCACCAGGCAGGCTTTTTTTAAAAAAGTCAACTTAGTACAAACAATCCGAGGTTTTTTTTTTAAATTAAAATAATTGACTTGGGTTATTGGTTTTAAAGAGAAGGCGGTGTTTATAGAAAGAGAAGTAGCAGTTACAACTGAAGCCGCCATTCGGCCCGTCTCACTTTGAGACAAGGTGTAGAGCTGGATGAACACAGGAGGCAAAGCGGCATCTTCGGAGCAGGAAAGCTGACGTTCCGGGCCTCGGCCCTTCAGAAATGAGGGAGGGCGCCTGAAATGTCAGCTTTCCTGCTCCTCTGATGCTGCTTGGCCTGCTGTGTTCATCCAGCTCTACACTTTCTCAGATTCTCCAGCATCTGCAGTTCCTACTATCCCAGTCTCATTTCTCTGCCTGTCCTCTATTCACTCGCTCCCCCCCCCCCCCTCATGTTATACAGAAGCTTTAAGAAACCAAATGGTAACAGCTGGTAGTCTTAAAAATACGAGTCATCGTAAATGTTCAAAAACAATTTAAAAAGTAGGCTATGTTAATAGGTTTAACAAAGCAGACATTTATACCAGATTTTGTTTTAAAAAGTGGAGGAACTATAATTTCTTCCCTCCGTCCCTGACTACAGGTAATAATTTTGAAAAAGGTCCGTTTCAGAAACATTTTGCTTTGTACGAACTTGCGTTTCCAAACAAAAAGTTAGCTTTTCCTAATTAAAATACAATTCAAAATACGAAAAAAACTGTCCCTCACCACTGAATTTGAGATAATTTTAAATTGAATTAAGTAGACGTTTTCCTTTCGGACAACATTATTTAAACAAACAGAACGCCACTTAGACATACCTTGTTCTGAGTGCTCAGAATAAAGAGCCGATTATCCTGGAAGTTGTTCTAGCAAGACTGAATGAATCTATGAGCGTTCCCGCCGCTGGTGCGGTCTTTATAGGGGAGTGTCTGGCGTAGCACTTCCTTGTTCTGAGTAGCTCCAACCTGAACAGGTTTTGAGAGCGCAACATGTTGACTGGTTTTCAGTAATTTATGAGCGAAACCACGCTGAGAAATTGCCTATCGTCCTTACCCCGGTGTTTGAACGTCCCTAAGTTCCCTACAACTGCAGGAAAACGGACAGGGGAAAACAGTGTGCTTCTTTTAAAGAAATTTGCAGCCTATCCCAAAAAAGGGTCAGGACAAGAGGATAAAGTCGTAAGGCAGCACTGATGTGAATTTTTTTCCCCAGACATTCATAATAACGTGATTTTTAAAAAAAAATACTGCTCAAAGTTAATAAAGTCTGAAGAGGTCATATCGGCGGACTCAATATAGTAATGTTGTTTCTCTCGCCACAGATTTTTAATTTTGTGTTTACATTCGGGTTTCAATAAACATCTAAACATAACAAAACGTCTGGAAATCGGGGTGTGACGAGTTAACAGAAATAAATGCAAAATACCGCGGATGCTGCAGATCTGAAACAAACAAACCAGAAATCGCTGGAAAAACTCAGCAGGTCTGGCAGCACCTGTGTGATAGAAGCAGGATTAACGTTTTGGGACCGGTATGACCTTCTGCAATTCATGCTCACTCTCATTGGCTGCTGAATTTCTCCAGCACTTTCTGTTTTAATATTTCACTCACTTGTCTGAGGTGTTCAAGGGAATCCTTTGTTTAATCTTCCAGTTTGTTATCACACTGTAACTTATTACTTCCTGATAATTCATGGTTATGACTTTAGCAACTTTTTTACTGAATCTGGGCAATTGCCCCTCTTCCCTGTGATTGCTCATATCCAACAATGTGGAAATTCTTTTTCTGTTCAATCTTCTGCATGGTAAGGAGGGACACTGAATGCTCATCATCGCCTTGGGGTAAAGGACAAAACCAGAAATTGCTGGAGAAGGGTCACTGGAGTTTTTATCATCAGTATCCCAGTGCAACCATTGTGCTGTAAGCAATATAATTCATTCTAATTCAATATAATTCATCAGCTAACCTATTTTATTTCTCTGGGTGCTTACGCTGATGGGAAGACCATGAGTTGTTCCCGATCCCTAATTGCACTTGAGAGGGTGCTGGCTCATCATCACACTGAACTGCTTCAGTCATTCTGGTTGTTGGGAAGGGCGCTCCAAATTTTTGACTCTGCAAAGGTGAAGGAGCAACAAGTTGCTTCCATGTGAAAATGTTAGTCCTGCAGGGGAACTGGCAGATAGTGGTGTTCCAATACATCTGCTACCCTCGACATACTTTGACACTCGAACTCCGCCACTTTGAAAGTGCTGTTGAAGATGGCTTCGTGAGTTGCTACAGTGCGTCTTGCAGATGGAACACCTGCAGAATGTAGCTGACCCCACTTCCTCCAGAACAATGAGGGATGGATCAATAAATCCTGGCCAAGCCAGATCTAATCCCACAAAGGAACAAAACGAAGCTATTGCCAATGTGAGTTAGTGTTGGGGGTTGGGTGAGAGTGTAAATGTTTCAGTTTATTCATCAGCTGATAATGAAACCAGCTGCTTTGCCTTGGATGGTGTCAAGCTTCTTGAACTTTGTTGGAGCTGCACTTATCCAGACAAGTGAGAGTATTCCATCACACACTGCTGACTACTGCCTTGTAGATGGACAAGCAATGAGGAGTCAGGAAAGTAACTCCCCTAGGAATTCCCAGCCTCCGACCTGCGCTTGTAGTCCGTGTATTTATCTTGGCTGGTTCTCTTTGGTTTCTGTTTAATAGTAATCCACAGGCTGCTGTTAGTGGGGCTTTTGGTGATGGAAATGCCATTGAAAATCAATGCAAGGTGGTTAGATTATTTTTGGAGATGGTAATTACCTAACACCTTTCCAAATGTGAATATTACTTGTCACTGATCAACTCAGACCTGGATGTTGTCTAGGTCTTACACAATATAGACACAGAATCTTTCAGTACTGTCTCTGAGGAGTTGTGAATGGTACTGAACATTGGGGTGCAATCATCAGCGACTATCCCAATGACTGACTTTCTGATGAAAGGAAGCCCATTGATGAAGCAGAAGATGGTGGAGTCCTCAACACTGTGCTGAGGAATTCTATCAGCAAATCTGCGACTGAGGGGATTAGCCTCCAGCAACAACATGTATATAAATAAAACAAAGTATCTTCCTTCATACTAAACCAAAATATATTCCATGCAGATAGATAGCAGCAATTTAGATCCCTTAGAGTTAGATAGAAAAGTTGGACCTTGCTGATGCATTTTTTTGAGAACAATTATTCATGGTATATAAAACGTTTTTTTAAAACCTTCCACCTGGATTTTTGAATATCACAATTGTTAAAGTGTTGAAGGAAGCCCATCAGCCCATGATGCCTATACCAGCCCTCCAAACATGTTTAATTTAGGAGTAGCAATCTCCTGCTTTTCCACATATTCCTGCACAGTATTTCTATCCAAATAATTAGCCAATGCCCTCTTGAATGCCACCACCTGAACCTGTCTTCACCACAATTTCAGGCAATGCATTCCATACCCTGGCCACTTGCTGTGTGCAAAATTTTTTCTCTGATCACCCTTGCTTCGTCTGCACATCATCCTAAATGGGGCTTATCTGGAATATGAGCCCAGGATGTCTCATGCATCACTACGCAACATTTATATATATTTCCAAGCCAGGATGGTGAGTGGATTGGAGGGAAACTTGCAGTTGACGTTTCAGTCCCAATGACCAGTTCTGAGGAAGTGTCACCAGATCTGAAACGTAAACTTTGATTTCTCTTCACAGATGCTGCCAGACCTGCTGAGCTTTTCCTACAATACCTGTTTTTGTCACCTACTTAGGGTTTTGGCTGATTGAGGCACCCTGTAAATCTCTCAGTTCTGTGCAACAGCAATACAGGGTATTTCTAGCACAAAGATAGACCATTTGGCCCAAACCTGTGTTTCTGCTCCACTCCAGAACCTGTTCCTATCTTTTCTCATCCAAATCTACCATCATGTCACTCTATTCCCTTCTCCCTCATGTGCTTGCCTAGTTTCCCCCTAATACATCAATATTTATTCCCCATTTCCTATCACCACTCTTTGAGAAAATAATTCTCCTGAATTCAGTATTGGATTTCTCCTTGACTACCTTGTATTAATTACCTTCAGTAATGCTGTTCTCCGCAAGAGGATTCACTGTTATCAAAACCTTTCATTATGTTAAGAACCTTTATTAAGTGGGACCCAGAGAGTCAGAAGCCTGTGGAATTCTTTGCCACAGAATGCAGTTGAGGCAAAAATATGGAATGTTTTCAAGAAGAAGATTGATATAGTTCTTGGGGGTAAAGGCTGTGGGAGAAAAAGTGGGAATAGGATTTTGAGTTGGATGATCAGTCATGATCGTACTGAATGGCAGAGCAGACTCAAAGGGCTGAATGGCCAACTCCCCTTTCAATGTTTCTATGATTCTGGGATTCTAAGTGAGTCTGGTGGCAGAGGATGTTCTGTCCTGGGTGATGTTAAGTGTCATGTCTGCACCATTCTAACCAAATACAGCAGTTGGTTTCCATCGCATCCTCCTGATGGAGGAGCGGGATAGAGAGGTGAGCTGCTGGTTACAGAATAGACTTGTGAATGTTATGGAATGCATCAAAACCCATGTGACAACCCTTCTGAGCCAAATTGCAGCCAAGTCATTTTACTTTTAGTTTTTACTGTCTCTGGCCTTTTTGCACAAAGGCTATGTATTGGGGAAGTGACTTGCCTTTGGAAATAAATTGCAAGAGAAATAATTCAGAGGATAAGTTGTTGCCAAAATACTTGGGAGACTTTTGTCCCAGTTTAAGTCATTCCATCTCAGCTTATCCCTTCACTGACACACGTCTTGAAATGAAACTACCGTAATTCTTCTGTCCTGTTCTTTTCTTTGAGTTGACAACTATAAAACCTGTTCTTGCAGTTCTCAGGTTTTTAGTATAATAACACTTTTTTAAAAAAATGAGGAAGTGTAAATGATTGGAGATACTGCCTCTTACTCAATAACCTTTAAGCTACCATCTGCTCAGTGTAGCTTATCAACATTGACATTTGGTGCTCGGTTGGAAGCTCCACTCTTGCTAATTGCATGACCAGTGACCCAATATTTAGCTAATCAGAGTGTTATGTGGACAGAATAAGGTAGAGTGCTACCATGTTTAATACATAGCCAATTAAAATCGAGGTGGAGATTAGAGAAGAAACCTATTGCAATAATTGGTCTGCCAGCATTCACTTGCTGTTATATAGCTCCTTCTCATATAGGAAAATCCCCAGAAGACATCCTAGGAGCATCCATCAAACAAAATTTGACACTGAGCTACCAAAGACAATATTATGACAGGCATCCAAACACTTGTTCAACGAGGTCCTTTGTATTGACTGCCTTTAAAAAGGAGACGTAACAAGGTTGAGAGATTTAGGGAGTGAAATTGCACTTTAGTACTGGGTGGTTTCAGCTAACAAATTATTGTCCTAAAGAAACAAAAGTAATAAAGGTCAGAGCGAGTTCTAGGTGGGTGTAGTCACTTCATTAGAAAATATCCGATCTTCATGGATAATTTAAGATCCAAGATATTTAAAATAATCACTACACTACCTTAATATCACAGGATAAATATAGAATGAGGTTGTGAGATTCATCTTCACTCAGCTTTCCTAACATTACTGAAAGTCTGTCCCAAATCGATGCATCAAATAAGTTCCAGTCTCTTAAAATTTCGATTTCCACTGCTGTTCCTTAAAGCCCAGTTCATGTTTATCACTGAGAAGAAGTTATTTTGTAAGATCAATTGTTAATGTGCTTACACTTCTTTGAACCTGTGCTGAATTGTTTGAGGTTTGATACCTCAGTTGATTCTGACAGAGCACACACATTTCCAACTGTGTTGTTGCTATTTATTGGTGTCATCAAAATGTAATCATGTTTCTTTGTCTTTTTTTAAACATCTTGGGAGAAGTTTGCTAGAAAATTCATATGTGCTTCTACTCTTGAACATCTCAAATGAAGTAAAATTGGACATGATGTCTCTTTTGAGTGTCCTTCAATTTAAATTTGCCCAACTGTTTTATTTAAACCTCTGCCTTGGTTTGAGGAAGGCAAGCGGTATGAGAATAAAAGAACTGTAGATGCTGAAAAGCTGAAACAAAAACAGAAATTGCTGGAAAAAAATCAGTAGGTCAGTAGAAGGTTCACTGTACATGAAATGTTAATTCTGTTCTCCCTCATCGAATGCTGTCAGACCTGCTGAGCTTTTCCAGCAATTTCTGTTTTTGTACGAGAGTTTTGGTACTGGAGAGTGGAATAATTTCTCTTAATGGGAGCTAGTTGTAGCATCAGGGTCTCTCAGGTCAGGTACAACATGGACTAGATGCTCATTCCAGTTTTCTTCACCATAACAAATGCTACAAAGTTTACCTTCGACCTACACTACTGACATGATTATAGTTCAAAAATACTTCTGGCTTGTCAAGTTCTTTGAGATGTCCTGAGATTGTGAAAGGTATGCCATAATTGCAAATCTGTCCTCTTCTTTTAAATATTCCAGGTTTACCTTCCTTATACATTTCAATGAAACCATACAGCACAGAGAGAGGCCAGTTAGCTCGCTGCGTGATTCTGCTTCTTTGAAAAGATTCTCCAAATAGTCCTACTCCCCTGTTTGCAATGGCCCTGAAAATTAATTCTTTTCAAGCATACATCAATTTTTTTAAAAAAGTTATGATTGAAATTACTTCCAGCTCCCTATCAAACAGCGTATTTCAGATCAGAAAAGATTGCACAAAATACCTTGCATAATTTCTATAAGGCCCCTCAATTGCTACCTGTTAAGATTGGAGAGGCTCTGTATTTCTTATTTACTTTTCTCACTGCTCTGATGTTGGAGGATCAGCTTTTAAAATGTCTCCAAGGGTTGACTGTTCCATGTTTTGGCAGTGAGGTATTCTCTGACCAATGTATTCTCAGTTATTCAGTATCCCAATTTTTCAATTGGAATAAATAAATAATGGAACATGTGGTGTAAACCAGTCCCTCTGCATCCTTCCAATTTAAGAACAACAAGACTCAGATAATCTGAAATGTAGTGACACAGGGGCTTTGGTCAGGCCAAAGAGATCCTGTGTCATTTTGAAACTCTTACCAGCACAGTACTTCAATCTGTCTTTGCTGGAGGATAATATGGTGCTGCAAACAGTGAGGCCATTCTAATGGTGAACACTCAATCTTGCTGGAATGAAAAATAGCTGAGTTTATCAGTGACTTCATCAACAACTGTTGGGTTAGTCAAGGGTTCAGAATACAGTTGAATCTAACACAGCACATAAAATCCCAGCTACTTAGTGTGCAGCTATGTAATGGTGTAATTAAAATGTAATAATGGAACTACTGTCTCCATATAATGTTTTTTAGAAAAAGCCTTGATGGGAGTCATTTTTTTTAGAAAAGTCATAAACATTTTAAATGGTTTAAAATAAAATAAAATCACAAATGAAAATGTAATATCTTCTGAGTGCTCTATATAGCTATTTCTCTTTAACTTTGTCCAGCCTTGATTTTTTTTAAACATTCTGACTTTGCCTTAAACAAAGCAAGAGATACTAGTGCTGGAGAGTGGAACAATTTTTATCTCCACGAGCCAGTACAAGCCTCTAGGATTGCTTGGGCTAGATGCTCATTCCAGCTTCTATTACCACAATAATATACTTCAGTTCAAATGTCACTCACTCCTGCCTTATTTTTCACACCAGCCAATTATGTGACCTTGCAAAGTGAAATTGCTGTGGTCGCTCAAGTTAAAATGGTCATTTATTCCTGAATTAGAGGAACTTTCATTTTCTGGGTGCATCAATATTAATTTCTGAATGGAAACCTGTTTTTGTAGAATCTGTGTTGCTCAACTGGTTCCATTTGGGCTGTGCCAGTGATCAAGACTCACTCAAACCTCTCTCCATCTGCCACATCTTCTTCTCTCCTCCTGCGTACGAATCAATCCTCACCTTATACGTGTCAATGATCTGAACTTTAAACCCTCCACATCCTTCTCAAGACTCTGGACTGTGAGCAGGCACTGCTGTTGACTAACCGTACCAGGACCCCTGATTAACAGCAGGCCCTTTGTCTTAACTGAGGACTATTGCAATTTAGAATAGAACATAGAATCCTTACAGTGTGGAAACAGGCCCTTTGGCCCAACAAGTCCACACTGACCCTTTGAGTATCCCACCCAGACCCATCCCCCTATAACCCACCTAAGCTGCACATCCCTGAACACTACAGGACAATGTAGCCTGGCCAGTCCACCTAACCTTCACATCTATGGACTATGGGAGGAAACCCACGCAGACATGAGGAGAATGTGCAAACTCCATGCGGACAGTCGCCCGAGGGTGAATCGAACCCGGGTCCCTGGTGCTGTGAGGCAGCAGTGCTAACCACTGAGCTGCCCTGAATTTGACATCGAGACATGGCTATTTGGTTGATGCACATGCATGTGTTTGTTGGTTAGGCTGTTGGCGCATGCTATCGGGGTGAGATTGACAAAACTCTCTGCCATGCAGCAACATGTCCACCACTTTGACTGATGACTGCTGAAAGCTATTTAAAAACTGCCCGTCTTTGTGTCTCTGTTAAACCATAAGGCAAGGCAGAAGTACACTGAGCCTTTAAGGTCCAGCCAAGGAAGCAAAGTGCAAAATGGTAAGGTAGGAATGTTGTCAGCTTCCGGGCAGGTAGAAAGTGAGCAAAGACTAAGAGAGCAAGCTAGTAGTCTTAACATGCAACCTGGTCCAATTTGTGAGCTGGCTGGCTGTCTACTCATGTAGTATCCTTGTAGCAGCATTACAACGAAAGGTGTTGGTGTGCTCCAAAATGCAGCATTGACATGCAAAAACATCCAGTAACTAGATTGGGGATATGTCATGATGATGTGGTTAGACTAGCACAAATCAATTGTAGAGTGCAAGCAGCCACTACCCACGGACTGCACCCTGAGAAATTCATGTTGAGTGTCTGACATGGAGTTCGGGAGGAATGTGTGGTGAGCTGGAGTTGCTAGGTACCTCCTCAGACTTTTGCTTCAGGAATTCTTGGTGCCTAGTTTCAGTCTGGCAGGTGGGAGAACAGGGGAGTGTATAATAATGAGGTGAGATTCCATAATAATGAGGCTTTTAATGAACAATAAGCCATGCTAAAGATATTACAGTTAACACTACAATTGGTGGAAAAGTAAGTTGCAATGAAGAAATGAGAAATTTACAGATGGATAGTGATAGCTTAGGTGAATGAGCCAAAATTTGGCAGATAAAGTTTAACATGGATAAATTGACATTATCCATTTTGTTCAGAAGGGTGAAAAGACAATAAATTATCCAAATGGAGAGAAACTACAAAACGTTTTGGTGCAGAAAGATCTGAGTGTCCTGAGTTGCAGAAAGTTAGAATGTAACTACGGCAAGTAATAACCACGGCAAATGGAATTTTTGCATTTATTTCTAAAGGGAGGTTAAATAGGAAAGTATTGATCACTAGATTAATTCCAGAGATGAAAGGCTTATTTTATGACAGCAGATTGAGCAGTCTAAGCCTACACTCTCTGGAGTTTAGAAGAAGGAGGTGATCTCTTTGAGGCATGTAAGATGGTAAAGGAGATTGGCAGAGTAGACACAGAGTGGACATTTTCCGTTGTAACGTAATCCAGAACAAGAGGTCATAGTTTTAAGCTAAACAACTTTCTCGACTTCTCTGTCCAAAACAACATCAAATCCCTCTTGTGTGACCAACTGTTCTTAACTTATTCATCACCTTTTAAAACTTACTAAACACTAGAACAGTATAAACTACATTAATTGTCTATGGCAAAGCTACTAGGCAAAGAAGGAAAGCTTTGTATCAAGATTTGCAAAACAAATGCTAAGTTCATTCTTAACAAAGGAGGAGACACTTCTGCCCAAGTGGTGAAGAAGGTGAACAAATTAATCTCAGCCATGGGTTAAATTCGCCCCATCTCTGATCAAGCATATTGGTTTGTGATCACTATCATGATATTCTAACATAGTAAAACAATAATGAAGGCTTCTAACCCTGGACTGGAGCTAAAGCTTTTCCTTTACAGTATAGTGCTAGTTATTAAGGGTAAGTGTAATTTTTTGAAGATTGAACACAAATTTTGAATCGATTTGGTTACAGCATTCTGGAATGCTTTGCACAACCAGCAAGAAATTATGTAGATATTTTTGAGTGATATTCATGTGTCTGAAGATACCAATGCTGTTACGGAACAATTGAGTGCTTTTAAAGTGTGTTACTGCTTATTTTGATGGAATCCACACAGGGAGAGGAGGGCTGAGGGAAGAGGAGGCAGGGGGAGGATCGAGAGACAGAAAACTGAGATGACAGACAAGGCAAGGTAATCATCGGAAACTGCAGGGGTCTCACCTGGCAAGCTGGAGAGCCCTCATGGAGGGGCACGGCATTGGGAAGGAAGGCTATGTGATTTCTGACTTGAGTGTCTTTGATCCTGCAGAAGGCTTGCTGCTACCCAGTGCATTGGCAGTTAATTGGGCAGGCTTTTCCAAAAATAATTCAGATCAGAAAACATGCACCCCTCCCTTGCAATGCTAGATTCCTCAGTCAGTCACTGAGTGCTCATAAAGGAGTTTGCTTTTCAGGCTTCTCACATGACAAGCCTCTTGCCTACTGCTGGATGAGGTCCTTAAGTGGGCATTAATCACCCATCTAATTACTTTTTATTTATTCATTTTGCAGGATGCTGGCATCACCGGCTGGCCAGCATTTATTGCCCTGTCCCTAGCTGCCTGTGAGAAGGTGGGGGTGAGCTACTCTTGAACCGCAGTAGTCCTCCTGCTGTGGGTTGGCCCATGCTATTATGAATGGAATTCCAGGATTTTGATCCAGCAACAGTGAAGGAACGGCAATATATTTCCAGGTCAGAATGGTGAGTGGTTTGGAGGGGAACTTGAAGGTGGTGGTGTTCCCACGTATTTGCTGCCCTTGTCCTTCTAGATGGAAGTGATAGTGGGTTTGGAAGGTGCTGTCTGAGGATCTTTGGTCAATTTCTACAGTGCATCTTGTAGATATACGGACTGCTGCTGCTGAGCATCGGTGGTGGAGGGAGTGGATGCTTGTGGATACAGTGCCAATCAAACATGCTGCTTTGTCCTGGAAGATGTCGAGCTTCTTGAGTGTTGTTGAAGCTACACTCATCCAGGCAAGTGGGGAGCAATCCATCACACTCCTGACCTGTGCCTTGTAGATGGTGGACAGGCTTTGAGGAATCAAAATGTGAGTTACTGACCGCAGTATTCCTAGCATCTGGCCTGCAGTTGAGTTTCTGATTCATGATAACCCCCAGGAAGTTGACAATGGGGGCTCAGTGATGGTAACGCTATTGAATGTCAAGGGGCGGTGGTCAGACTGTCTCTTGTTGCTGATGGTCATACCCTGGCATTTGTGTGGTGCAAATTTTACTTGCCACTTGTTAGCCCAAGCCTGGATATTTTCCAGATCTTGTTGCGTTTGGACACAGACTGCTTTTGTGTCTGAGGAGTCACCAATGGTGTTGAACGTTGTGCAATCATCACTGAACATTCCCACTTCTGACGTTATGATGGAGGGAAGGTCATTGATGAAACAGCTGAAGATGGTTGGGTCTAGGACACTACCCTGAGGAACTCCTGCAGAGATGTCCTGGAGCTGAGATGATTGACGTCCAACAACCACAACCATCTTCCTATGTGTCAGGTATGACTCCAAGCACCGGGAAGTTTTCTCCCAAAACCCATTGATTCCAGTTTTGCTCGGGCCCCTTGATGCCGCACTCGGTTGAATGCAGCCTTGATGTCAAGGGCTGTCACTCCCACCTCACCTCTGGAATTCAGCTCTTTTGTCCATGTTTGAACCAAGGCTGTAATTAAATCAGGAGCTGAGTGGTCCTGGTGGAGCCCAAACTGGGTGAAACTGAGCAGGTTATTGCTGAACAGGTGCTGTTTGACAGCACTGTTGATGACACTTTCCATCACTTTACTGATGATTGAGAGTAGACTGATGGGGTGGTAATTGGCTGGGTTGGATTTGTCCTGCTTTTTGTGTACAGGACATATCTGGGCAATTTTCCACATTGTCGGGTGGATGCCAGTGTTGTAACTGTACTGGAACAGCTCGTCGAGGGGAGCAGAAAGTTCTGGAGTAGACGTCTTCAGTACCATTGCCGGAATGTTACCAGGGCCCATAGCTTTTGCTGTATCCAGTGTTCCCAGCCATTTCTCGATATCAAGTGGAGTGAACTGAATTGGCTGAAGACAGGCATGTGTAATGCTGGAGACCACTGGAGGAGGCTGAGATGGATCATCCACTCAGCACTTCTGGCTGAAGATCACTGTGAAAGCTTCAGCTTTTATCTTTTGCACTGATACGCTGGGCTCTTCTGTCGTTGAAGATGGGGATATATGTAGAGCATCCGCCTGCAGTGAGTTGTTTAATCATCCATCACCATTCACGACTGGATGTGGCAGGACTGCAGAGTTTAGATCTGATCCGATGGTTGTGGGATCGCTCAGCTCTGTTGGTAGGTGCGCAGTTAGTTCAAGCCACAACCTCCTGCCCCAAAATGAATCAGGGAAGAAGCCAGAATGGGGCACCCATCTCTCTCTAATAAAATGGCATCCGCACCACCAAGCCCACCTCTTAGGTGGGCAGTAAATTTTATGTGGAACATTGCATTTCAAATAAAAATGCTTATATTGACAGGATTTTCTAAATTTCATCTCGCTAAGAATGACTAGCATGTTCCATTAGTAGCTTACAGCCCAACGGCCTTAACACTGACTTCACCAGCTTCAAAATCCCTGTACTTCCAGCCTTATCCCATGTCCAACCCCTTGCCTCCAGACCTGACCTAACCTATCCATCTTTCCACTCACCTATCTGCTCCAACCTTTCTACAGACCAATCACAATAACCTCCTACCTGCAGCCACCTATCACCATCTCTCCTTCCCCCCAACCCTGCCCAAATCCCTCTATTTATTTCTGGGCTCCCCTCCCCTCCCCACTCCTAACAAAGATTTTTGGCCTGAGACATTCAATTACCTGCTGTTTGGATGCTGTCTGACCTGCTGTGCTCTTCCAGCCTCACACATATAGACCCTAATCCATTCGTGATATGTTTATGATAATTATTCTTTAAATTCAACTGGCTTCAATGCAGTGACTTGGTGCATGTTATAACAGTGCTGAGATTCATTTCTTCAAGTAAATCACCGAAGACACACTATTTTTCATAATAATGGCTCTTTAAAATTGTTTTTTTTCAACTAATTACTGGCTGTGAAGGCTGAGTGCTGGTGGGTGAGCTATAAAGCATGACAAGACACTACTTCTTAGCATTGAAACTTGAGGCATGTTGTCACACGATCAGAACACAAGTGGTGTATTAAAATATCTTTGTTGTGTTACCCTGCTAGTAAAAAAGTTATGCATTTCACTTTACTCCTTTGTGGGCCCTTGTACTAGTCAATGTTATTCTTTTCCCTGTATGCCTCTCTAACCTCCTTGCTGGAGCAAAAGTCAATTGGCACTAAGCGCCGAACTCGAGTGTACTTAAGTCACTATTCACAAGTTGCTCTGTAGTTGTCAGGAACTTTGAACAAAATACAACTAAACTATATGTCAAAATAGAGATATTTCTGTTTGTTCCCCTGGCGCTGGGTGACTATATTCACCCTCTTTCTTCATTTAAACACCAGTATTAACCATTTTTAGTTTTAATCAGTTGATTTATAGCAAAGATTCACAAATGGTTGAAAAGGTGACACAGTGAGTTCACCACATATGCACACTTTACTCCTGGAACAAAGAGAAGTGGCAACAGACTTGAGCTTTTTCCAGTTTTTCTCCTGGGAATTTTATAGATTCCTGTGGACTGACTTGTAGCCAGTAGCATGGCAAAGTGATTGGGAGTGAGATCATCAGGTTATAAATAAAACATCTGAGCCAATTAATGTTTTTCCTGATGACCTATTAGTCATACATATGTTATGGTGAAGGATGTCAGATGCAAGGTGTGTCCTGTCTTTAGGAAATTGTTGTGTGCTAGATCTATATGAATAATCACTCTCTCTGTATTGACAAGAAGACACTCCAGGTCTAATTATACTTCTTTCTTAGAGACAAGCATTATCAGCATGAGAGCGAGTTTCTCTGAAGTCTCGGAGATAGTAGGAACTGCAGTTGCTGGAGAATCTGAGCTAACAAGGTGTAGAGCTGGGTTAACACAGCAGGCCAAGCAGCTTCAGAGGAAGCAGGAAGGCTGACGTTTCGGGCCTAGACCCTTCTTCAGAAATGGGGGAGGGGAAGGGAGTTCTGAAATAAATAGGGAGAGAGGGGGAGGTGGATAGAAGATGGATAGAGGAGAAGATAGGTGGAGAGGAGACAGGCAGGTCAAAGAGGTGGGGATGGAGCCAGTAAAGATCAGTGTAGGTGGGGAGGTACAGAGGGGATAGGTCAGTCCAGGGAGGACAGACAGGTCAAGGGGGGGGGATGAGGTTAGTAGGTAGGAGATGGGGTTGGGCTTGTTATGGAATGAGGGGATAGGTGGGAGGAAGGACAGGCTAGGGAGGCAAGGCTGGGCTGATTTTGGGATGCAGTAGGGCCAGGGGAGATTTTGAAGCTTGTGTAGTCCACATTGATAGCATTGGGCTGCAGGGTTCCCAAGCGGAATATGAGTTGCTGTTCCTGCAACCTTTGGGTGGCATCATTGTGGCACTGCAGGAGGCCCAGGATGGACATGTCATCTGAGGGATGGGAGGGGGAGTTGAAATGGTTCGCGACTGGGAGGTGTAGTTGTTTAGTGCACACCGAGTGTAGATGTTCTGCAAAGCAGTTCCCAAGCCTCCGCTTGGTTTCCCCGATGTAGCAGAGGCCACAATGGGAGCAGCAGATACAGTTCTCTGAAGCTTCACACTCTCAGATTTCAGTCCCATCTTTTAGTGACATTATCATGAGTTAGTTCCTTACACACAGAACCAGTAGCTGCTCTCAGAGTAAATGTATATTGAACCCTTTACTCATCAGCTCCCTCAAAGTTTGTCCCTCCAAACTGTTACCCTTCACCCTTTACTCTACAAAGGGCAGAAGGTGAAAAGTTAAACTGATATTGAACTTTGCAGTGGTTCTCAGAATCAGGTGATATTGACTTGTGAAGATTTGTGCTTGTTTTGTCTTGTTCAACATGTCATGGTGCACAGGCCAGTCACTCCATGAGAATTTGAACCATTGGTTCCACCATCGCAGGCTAAAAGCTTGAAGATTGAACTGGAGAACATGGTCAGCTCTTGAAAGAGGATCAATTCAGAACTAATCTGTGAAAACAATATCTCAGTGAGCAGTTGGTTTTTGGAAGACATTCCCTGTGGAGATGAGGGGAACAGCTATAACTGATTAATTGAAGTCCGAAATAGAGGTATCTTTTGGAGCATAACTATATGCAACACAGTATGTGAGTAACGTGTGACATGGTATGTGGTTAAGTGTAGATTTTTTTCGGAGGGTGAGGTGAGCTTTAGACCATTATTTTGAAAGTTCCCCACTACCATGAGCTTATTTGTTTCACCCAGCCTCGGGCAACAGTCTGTGTGGAGTTTGCACATTCTCCCCATGTCTGCGTGGGTTTCCTCCATGTGCTCTGGTTTCCTCCCACAGTCCAAAGACTTGCAGGGTAGGTGGATTGGCCGTGCTAAGTTGCCCATTGTGCCCAGGGATGTTTAGGTTAGGTGGGTTAGACATGGGAAATGCAGGGGTAGGGGAATGGGCCTGGGTGGGATGATCTTCGGAGGGGTGGTGTGAACTTGTTGGGCCGAATGGCCTGTTTCCACACTGTAGCGATTCTATGATTTATGGATGGTTCTGTTGTAGTTTCATTATGGAAATTATTTGCAATGATTATTCATTATTAATATTATTATTAGACCAGCAGGGTGCTAGATTTCTCTTTTGCATCCAGCAACTTCTATACAGTAAGGAAAAGCAACTAAATTATTGTTGAAAATAGTAGAAAGAGAGACTCACATTTATTTCACAATTTTCTGGATGTCTCAAGACATCTTACAACCAATGAAATGTCTGTGTAATCTAGAAAACGGGATAGCTAATTTGTGCACACAAACTCCTACAAACAGCAATTGAGTGGATCATCAGATTTTGTGATAATGCTTGAGGGATAAATATTGCTCAGGGCACTGGGGATAATACCTGTGCTCTTCTTTGAAATGGTGCTGTGGAATTTTTTGCATCTTTGAGAGCAGATACCTCAGTTTAACATCTCATCTGAACTGACAGTGTAGCACCCCCTCGCTCCTGGATATTGGATATTGCACTCGCAACCATCGGTGGCTTCTTATTCATATAGAGAATTGCCACCAATCCTCTTGTCTACTAATTATTTCCAATCAGCCTGTTTGAACATGTTATGATATACCTCCAGTGCAGGTGGGACTTGAACCTGGATCTCCGATCCCAGGGGTAGGGACATTATACTGTACTACAAGACCCCAGCTAGAGAGAACATGCCTATCATTCGGACCTTGTCATAGACTCTCCTTTCTCCAGGCAAAGACGTAGTTAGACTGGGTGGACCTTAATGTAGCTTTCAAATTAATTGTTTCAGAACCATTAACTTCTGGAAGTTAAACCTTGACACTACCACTTGATCCCTTGCATGGGACTTGAACCAAGCATCTGGTGACTCAGCGGCACAAATGCTGCCAAGTGAGCCACAGCTGACACACTGAACAAGAGGGTAAGAACAGAAGAAATAGAAGAATGAGTAGATCATACTACACCCGTCCTAATTTACTTGAGTTGGTTCAGTCATTCAATAAGACCATGGCTGATCCTTAACATTAGCCTCATTTTCCCAGCATCTCTCCATAATCCCTTGATTCCTTTGATGGCTGAAAGTTGAATGTCTCTGCCTGGAATGTATGGAACAGCTGAGGACTCTCAACCTTTCTCACTTAGACAATTGCAAAGATTCATCACCCATTTCATGAAGAAAAATCCTCTTATCTTACCAAAATCCTCTTATCTGACCAAAACCCAAGCTGGCCTGATGTGCTTCATTTAGTCCCCCGTTTTGCAGATTGAATTGGAGAACATGACAAAGCTGTATTGATGGACAAGGATGATTTGGTTTCCATGCCTGCAGCAACTGATGCTGCTAAGATCAGGACCTTGTAGAAGCCGCAGTTTCGGCACGGCACCAGTGATCCAAATTGTATGATTATTAACCTTTGGAACGAATTTCTTTTATATAAAAGGTGAATGTAGGAGGATACATCATTCACTGAAGAGGGCACAAGCAAAGTGGGAGAAGTTTTAAACATGTTAGCATTTTGATCTGAAAAGCTATATGCGGGAAGAAAGAAACTTTGTACAACTTTTCTTATTCAAATATAGGTCAGTAATTCCATTCTCAATGAGAGCGCTTGTCATTGATATCACATAACAACTTCAAACCCTTAGTGAGTAAGAATGAAAGATTAAGAAGGGCATTGAGAAAATGAGGGCAAACTAAGAGTGTTAAGGCTACATTATTGAACAACTTGACAACAAGAAATGTAACTGATATCAGCAAGGCGGGTAATGCAAGGCCAGATTCAGCCAGAGGGCACAGATGCAGTAACTGTGATGGATAAAAACAAGGCGCAGCATCTGGAATGGGGTTTGGGTGGGAAGGTACAAATAAGATGCAAGGTTGTGGGGGGTAGGGGTGGTAATAACAAGTTGCAGTTTCGGGCAGAAGTGAGGTCAGGAATCTGAATTAGCTATAAGAGCAGGGAGTTGGAGTCAGGAACAGATTTAGGATGATGACACAAAAATAGGCGGGAAGGCAGGTGGCAAGGATGACACAAAGAATGTAATGACGAATAAAGACGGTTTAAGCAAGTGGGCAAAAACTGGGCAAATGGAATATAACATGGGAAGTTTATGCATTCTGGGAGGAAGAGTAGATAAACCTGAGTAGTATTTAAATGGAGAAAGACTGCAGAAATCTATGGAACAGAAGGATGTGGGTGTTCTGGTCCATGATTCAGAAAAAAGCTAGAACTTCAGTTCAGTCGGTAATAAGGAAATGGAACATTGACCTTTATTTCAAAGAGAATGGAACATAAAAGTAATGTGGTTTTGCTAAAACTATACAAGACATAGATAAGACCACAGCTGGAACAGTATGACCGTTTTGGGCCCCTTATATAAGTGAAGATGAACTGGCGTTAGAGAGAATGTTCGCGTGGCTGATTCTGGGTATGGGGGGACTGTCTGAAGAGGATAAACTGAATTGGTTGGACCTGTAATCTTTGGAGTTTAGAAGAATGAGAGGTGACCTTATTAAAATATGCAAGATTCTTAGAAGACTTGACAGGGTTTAAGCAGAGAGGTTGTTTCCTGTCTGGGAGAGTCTAGAACCAGAAGACATCATATCAGAATAAGGGGTTGCCTCATTTAAGATAGAGCTGAGGGAGAATTCAGAAGGTAGTGAATCTGTGGAGGCTGGGTCTTTGAGTACGTTGTAGGGAATGAAGGGTTATGGAAAAAGACGGGAAAGTGAAGGTGAGGATTAGCAGATCAGTGAGGATCTCATTGAATTGTAGAGCAGACCGATGGGCTGAATGGCCTATTTCTGCTCCTATGTCTAATGGTGTTCTGATTGCATGTATTAAAAGAA
The DNA here is from genome assembly GCF_030684315.1 of Stegostoma tigrinum. Taxonomy (NCBI): domain Eukaryota; kingdom Metazoa; phylum Chordata; class Chondrichthyes; order Orectolobiformes; family Stegostomatidae; genus Stegostoma; species Stegostoma tigrinum. The sequence continues at coordinate 18,950,395 of NC_081381.1, forward strand.
AATTAATGATGACACAACAGCAAGTTGAAATGTATGCTGGCACCAGCCAAACTGACCTCAACATTACAGCCTGTCTCAATACCACCACTGTCTTTAAATTATCTGACATCCAATATTGGAAGAGCAGCAATATCCCCAAACTAAATTTTGGCAAGGCCTTTGTTCCTGGTCCTCACTTTGAGCTCTGCTCCCAGCAATCTTTTGCTCATAACTGACCCAGGGTGCAGCTTCTGACTACACAGACATCCCATCACCAGTGTAGCATTGCGTAGAGCCAGGAGCAAAGAAAGGGGGCCTAGAGCTGTTCCAAAACTATCCAATCTCTCCCCATTTTCAATTCTTCAATGACTTACCTCTGTTATCTGGTCAGTCCCACAACCCTCTGAGATAGAGTCATTGAGCTGTACAGCACAGAAACAGACCGTTTAGCCCAACACGTCCATGCTGACCGGATAACCTAAATAAATCTCATTCCATTTTCCAGCATTTGGCTCATTTCCCTCTAAACCCCTCCTATTCACACTCACATCCAGATGCCCTGTGATATCTGATTTCACCCAATTCCAGACTCATGAATGTTCTCAGTCTCAATCCTCCAGCTTCAGAGCCTATGGCCTTGAGCTGTCTGGGATATAAACTCTCTCTCTCCATCTCTCCACCTCTTTATCTTCCATCTCTTTTTTAAAACACTCCTTAAACTTCTTTTTTGACTAAGCTTTTGATTATCTGCGCTTAAGTCAGTCATTCTGTAACATTTTATCTTGCAATACTGCCGTGAAGTGTCTTCATTACGTCAAAGATCATGTAAATACAAGTCATCATATTTGAATTTCAACATTTCAATTATTCTCTTGATAAAGAAGTTTCTCCTGAGCTCCTTACTGAATTTATTGACAGCTCCTAATTTATACTCTTGTACTTTTGGACTCTTAAAATAAACTGTTCAAATGTTATCATTTTAATAGTTTCTTGGAATCTGTCCTCTACTAAGACAAGCATTTATTTTCACCGTTTTAAAGAAGTCAGCTAAAATCATGCATATTTTTAAACTTTGTGCCAAAAGTACAAACCATATGTTGACTTTGGCAGATGACATGAAGTGCAGAGATACAGTAGCATGGTAGTTATGTTCCTCTGCTGTCAATCCAGCTTCTTGGCCCGGGTTCAAACCTGAACAAGGGGACTGGGGAATTAAAACTGACTTAATTAATTTTTAAATAATGTATCAGTGAAAATATCCATAAATCTACTGAAATGTTGCAAAATCATGCTTGGTTCACCCTTTTGGGAAGGAGATTTGCTATCCTTACTTAGTCAGACTTCTGAGTGAGCAATGCATTTGACTGTTAACTGCCCCCTGCAATGGCCAAGCAAACCATTCAGTTGTATTCAGAAAGGTGGTTCACCTCTCCGCTTCTCAAAGGCACTAGAGATGGACAACAATAACGTAATTCCCACGGGAATGAATTAAAAAACAACAGCACATAGCTTTAAATTTTGCCTGACACATATATACCTTCCGGGGGGAAAGACCAATTAAATCAGAGAGACTTAGACTGACCTAGCTTGGACAGGTTTGCTCTGGTATTCAATGACTTTACTTCATAAAAGACCGTAACGTTCACTGCTGACAAAAGGAGATTCTTATGCGCTGCAGAATCACTCACCTTTGGTTATACCCAGATCTGAGATACGGTAGATTAGCATCAGATCAGCATTCACACCTGAGGGCGAAACTTCTTCTGACATCAGCAGCTAATTATAGTTCACTAACTGGTTTGAGGCAATCCTTTGTGTGAAATAAATTTGAACCCAGATGTGGTTAAATTGTCCTGGCTTTGACTGAGTCGAGCTCAATGCCCTCAGCCTGTACTAGACCCTTGCACTGTCCAAGGGGTTGTTTGACACTCCTGGCAATTTCCATGTGTTTTCAAGACTGTCAAAATCTTTTTAATGCAACAACCTACTGACAAATAGTTTTGCAATGCACTGATTAATATTTTGCGTGTACCTGTGCACAATAATGTACTGCAATAATAAGGAAGTGATGGCCTAGTGGTTTTGTCACTAGACTAATAAAATTCAGAGACCCAGCTAATGTCCTAGGGAGCTGAGTTCGAATCCTACCAAAAAAGATGTTGGAATTAGAATTCAATAAATGTCTAATAATTAATAGCCCATTGTGGTTAAAAACCTTAGGAAGTTATAAATCTTAGGGAAGGAAACAGTTATCCTTACCCAGTTTGGCCTATATGTGACTCCAGACTCATAGGTTTGCCTCTTAATTGACCTCTGAAATGGCTTGCCGAGCCACTCAGTTGCATCCAAGGGCAACTAGGGCTGTGCAAATATGTTGGCCCAGGCCCCATGACAGAATAATACAAAAAGTGGATATGCGTGGTTACATTACAATCTTAAGTGTAGTATGTAGTAAATGCACCATGCCTAACAAAGGTAAACCTGAAGGAACATTAAAATTTATCACAAGAATATCTTTCAACAGCAAATTCTGGGTTCGAGTCCCACATTTGGACTTGTTGACCGTAGAAGAAGTGTTCACCACACATTGCAACCAGCAGATAATCATGCTGAGATTACCAACTCACTGAAATGGGGAGGAAAAACGTGTGTTTGTAACCCAGCATCAGTAAATTACCATCAGGTTTTTCTTTGATGCATTCCATAAGGGTGTCGCTGGCTAGGCAGCATTTATTGCCTATCCCTAATTGCCCAACTCAACTCATTCATGGAATCCCTACAGTGTGGAAACAAGCCATTCAGCCCATCAAGTCCACATTGACCCTCTGGTGACCTGCCCACCCAGTCCTGGCCCCCTATCCTATTCCTGTGACCCTGTATTTTCCATCACTAATCCAACCAGCCTGGACATCCCTGGCCACTTTAGCATGGCCAATCTACCTAACAGGTTTACTTGAAATCGCAAGCTTTCAGAGTTGGACAATAACCCGGTATCATGTGACTTTGCACATGTTTGGACTGTGGGAGAAACTGGAGCACTCAGAGGAAACCCACACAGACACAGGGAAGAACGTGGAAACTCCACACAGTCAGTTGCCCAAGGGTAGAATTGAACCCAGGTCCTTGATGTTGTGAGGCAGCAATGCTAACCACTGAGCCACCATTGCCATCCATTAATATTCAGCTTCCTATCTTTCAAATGTGTCAGGCAATCCTGGTGTGGCAACCATTGCTTTACTCTGATTAATCTCCATGTTATGTAGCACCAGAACAAGAATAAAGTAACAGGAAAATCTTGTTCCTTATAGACCACACACAGTAATTAAACTGAAACAAAAAGAAAGCCAGAGAGGAGGTGAGTTTGTTTTGATCTGAGTGAATTATTTTGCCTGCAGCTGACAGTGAAAAATCAACCACGTTGCTATGAGTCTGGAGTCGTATATAGGCTGGACCAGATAAGGAGCGCAGATTTCCTTCCCTAAATGTCATGAGTGACTCAGATGCTTTTATTTACAACATTCCAGTAGTTTCATGAACACTATTAATGACATCAAGATTTAACTCTGCATTAATTAAGGAATTCAATTTAAATTTTGTTGTCATGGTGTTGGGATTTGAACTCGTATTTCAAAAGCCTCTGGATTACTGGACCGGCAACAATATCATTATGCTACCACCTTGAAGATCTATGAGTGCGGTGAAGGTGGAGAGTAATTACAACTTTAATAAAGAGATGTGTAAATAAAACATAATAAATTGCAACAGGAGATAAACAAATACAGAGATATCTAGAGAAATAGATAAAAAAAATCTGAACAAAGCATATGTATAAAAACAGAAATTGCTGGAAAAACTTGGCAAGTCTGACAGCATCTGTAGAGAGAAAGCAGAGTGACCATTTCAAATCCAATAATCCTTCTTCAGAGGGTCACTGGACTCAAAAACATTAGTGCTGAATTCTCTCTACAAATGCTACTGGACCTGTTGAGTTTCTCCAGCAATTTTGGTTTTGTTTCGGATCTCCAGCATCCGCAGTCCTTTGTTTTATTTAAGACAACTATATAATATCAAGAGATAGTAGGAACTGCTGATACTGGAGTCTGAGATTACAAGGTCGGAGCTGGATGAACACAGCAGGCCAGGCAGCATTAGAGGAACAGGAAAGCTGACAGTTCGGGTCTCGGCAACCTGATGTATCAATAAAGAAAAATGTCAAATCTACACAAGTAAGATTTAGATTCATTGAAGGAGGTTTTCATCCCTGCCATCTGAGATTGAAGCATTATCCAAGCAAAGAAATAAGCTCAACCTTGGGAGAATCTTGTTCTATCCTTTATGCTTTTGGTCAGTGAGCTGTTTCTTACTCGGCATCAGTGAATTACCAATTAAGTAGGTTTATTGCTAACTAAATTACCTTTTAATTGCCTAACTCAAGTCGTTAATATTCAGCTTCCAACCTTACCAAATGTGCCAGGCAATCTCGGTATGGTAATCAGAGTTTTACTTGGAAAAATCTCCATACGACGTCGCACCAAACAGCATCTTAGGGCACAATCCTCAGGTACCAGCCCCATGTACCTCTTGCCAACAAACATTGGCATGTAGTATTTGCTACTCCTCTTGACTGTCACTGATACACTGTGTAGGGCACTCTGGAAGCACAGACATGTGTTATAGGGTGCATTGTCAACTAGTGTTAGAAGGCTACAGCAGGCACAGTTTGCACTCACAGACAGGGACCTACTCATAGATTGGACCAGGCTGCATCCTCTCTGACGAAGGGTCTAGGCCCGAAACGTCAGCTTTTGCACTCCTGAGATGCTGCTTGGCCCGCTGTGTTCATCCAGCTCCACACTTTGTTGTCTTGCATCTCAGGGCTGCTTACTTAAAACCTTAGCTCTCACTCACCTGCATGATGACACCATCCATGTCTTGCCTTGTCTTGCTGTGTGAATTAGCACAGTCACACAACCAAGCAGCCTGACTTACTGCTCAGCTGTCCTCAGTCAAAGAAGGCGCTTTCTTGCCAAAAATCTCAGACCCACACCACATGAAACAAGCTCACATAGCAAACATACAGCATGGGCAGCAAACAGGCAGCCAAGTCTCAAATTTTTAGGGAGAAGACTTCACTAAAGTCTGTGGAAGAAGCCATCAGTCAGACGGTCCTAGCACAGCTAGTCAAGAGCAGCCTCTGGGTGATTCTTACGGTCAGGTGTCAGGTCGGCGTGTTTTTGGTCAGAAGTCTGTGCCTCTGCAGTGTGGGGAGTGGGACACGGTTGGTCCTGTAGCTCCATAGTGGCCAGTCTGGGGTGGGTGGAGTGAGGGTTGAGGAGAGGTAGGTATAATAGTTTAAGGAGATGTACTGCCACCCAGTCAGGGGGTCTGGGCTGTTGTCGTCAGAGCTGTCCAGCTTGGTTGTTCAAGAGGGTGGACTACAATCAGTCCTTTGGGCCCACCATATGTTATTATCACAGAATGGTAGTTCCATACATCATTCACAGAGGAGCTAGGGATGTAGGGACAATATTTTTAGGCTGGTGACACTGTGGTCTAAGAAATCCTCAGGAGACATAAGCTCAAGTTGATTTTAGTTAAATTAATTGATAAAAATCTGGAATTGAAAATTACTCTCAGTAATGATGGCCATGCAAGTATAGTTCTGAAAATCCATCTGATTCACTAACGATCTTTAAGGAAGGAAATCCTTATCTGGTCTGGAAGAGAAGTCCAGAGCACTTTGGGAATGACAGTATTGGAGTTCCATATCATGAAACGTGAGATTAGTTATTTCTCTTTATGGCCTATGTGTGACTCCAAACGCACAGCAATGGGATCAACTCTTAACCACCCTCTGATACGGGCTTACAAGCCATTCAGTTCAAGGCAACTAGGATGTATATGCCCACATCCCACAAAAGAACAAAAAATACTTTGGCAAAGAGTTCTGAAGCTGGAATAAGGCAATGTTTGGATGTAGATATTTGTTTAGCCTTCAATGTGGTTCGAGTAACATGATTATCATAGAATCCCTGCAGCATGGAAACAGGCCATTCAGCCCAACAAGTCCACACCGCCCTCTGAAGAGCATCCCACCCAGACCCATTTCCCTACCCCTGCATTTCCCACGTCTGACCCACCTAACTGACACATCCCTGGACACTACAGGCAATTTAGCACGACCAATCCACCTAGCCTGTACAACTTTGGACGTAGGATGAAACCGGAGCACCCAGAGGAAACTAACACAGATACGGGGACAATGTTGACCCATGGCGACCCATTCTCGCCCTCTCTTTGATGTCCAAGTTAACTCATAATATTTACGATGAATAAAATAATGTGACTGAACAAAATGGCATACCAGAGTTTATTGTAGAGAATCTGAACTAAAGCAAGCCCCCAGACAGGTTTGTTGTGGTCACCAGTTATCTAGGAATTGTTCTGCAGAGTGCAAAGAATCAAGGCATACAACCAATGGAGTGTGAACCTGTGGGAGCATTGCTTTCATTACCAGTTTTAACCAGAGCTCTGACTTGACAGACTGGAGTCAGGTTACCAGCAAATGACAATCTCCCACAGAGTCCAATCTCCAGCTGTCAATGATGTAGTGTAAATGCTGGTTGGCAACTCTGCATGGGATAAGGAACTGGTTTAGGACAGTCTTTCCTGCAAAAATGCTTTTAGAGGTCAACTCAATCAGAGATAGCTTCCCTTATTTATAACTTAGAGAGGAACAGTGGCTCATTGGTTAGCACTGCTGTCTCACAGCGCCAGGGGCAGGGGTTCAATTTTACCCTCAGGCGACTGTCTGTGTGGAGTTTGCACATTCTCCCCGTGTCTGCGTGGGTTTCCTCCGGTGCTCCAGTTTCCTCCCACAGTCCAAAGATATGCAGGCAAGGTGGATTAGCCATGGGGAATGCAGGGTTATGGGGATGGGGTAGGGGGTTGGGTCTAGTTGGGATTTGGGCATGTTGGTATGGACTTGATGGGCTGAATCTTGCTCCTGCACTGTAGGGATTCTATGGTAGTGAACTGGATGGAATTTGCTATAAACCCATTGTTCCTGCCGGGTATGATCATTGTTGTTTATGCACAGCAATCATTGTTGGCACACAGTCGGGGAGGTTCAAACCCCTTTTGTTCATCATACAGTCATTTCTTTATGCTGCACTAAAGCTTTCTATCCCCTTGAAGTCACTAGGAGTCTATGAGGGTGAAATATGTTCTAAGCAGAATGGACAATAGACAAGTAATTCAGCTGTTTTATCCTCATCGGAAGAGAAAGACTTCCATTTATGTAGCACCTTTCATGAACACCAGGCATGTCGAAGAACATTACACTCACTGAATCTTTTTTTCCCAATGTATTTACTGTTATTTATAAAACAGAGCAAATTTGCAGTCCCTGATAGGATAACAACCTATCATTTTTTCTAATGTTTCTGACTAAGTCATGAATAATGGTCTACTGGTCCATATTGGTCAGGGGGTTGATAAACTCAGTTGGCTGGACAGTGTGGATTCATTATGAAGTCAGAGAGTCATGCAGCATGGAAACAGACCCTTCAATCCAACCAGTCCACGCCGACCATAATTCCAAACTAAACTCGTGCCACCTTCCTGTGCTTGGCCTTTATCCCTCCAAACATTTCTTATTCATTGACTTATCTAAATGTCTTTCAGACATTGTAACTGTACCCGCATCCATCATTTCCTCTGGAAGTTCATGCCACACATGAACCATTCTCTGTGTAAAAGAAATTGCCTCCATGTCTTCTTTAAATATTGCTTCTTAACCTTAAAAATATGTCCCCTTATCTTGAAATCCCCTGCCCTGGGGAAAAGACACCTGCCAGTCACATTTTTATGCCCATCATGATTTTATAAACCTCTATAAGGCCACCCGTCAACCTCCTACACTCCAGTGACAAAATTCCCAGCCTAACCAGCCAGCCTTTATAACTCAAACCCTCCATTCCCAGCAACATCCTGGTAAATCTCTTCTGAACCCTCTCCAGCTTAATAATATCCTTCCTGTAATAGGACAACCAGAACTGCACGCAGTACTCCAGAAGAGGCCTCACCAACATCCTGTACAACCTCAAAATAAAGCCCCAACTCTTACAGTCAAAGTTTTAAGCAAGAAAGGCAAATGTGCTAAATGCCTTCTTAACCACCCTACTTATTTATAACGCATGCTTCAAAGAATTATGTACCTGAACCCCAAGGCCGCTCTGTTCTAAAACACCACCCAAGGCCCTACTTTTAGCTGTAAAAGTCCTGCCCTTGTTTGTTTTACTAAAATGCAATGCATTGCCTTTATCTGAATCAAACTCCATCTGCCACTCTTCAGCCCATTGACCTAATTGATCAAGATCTCTTAGATGACCTTTTCACTGTCCACTACACCATCAATTTTAGTATCATCCACAAACTTAGTAACCATACCTTCTATATTCTTATCTAATCATTTATATAAATGACAAACAAAAGTGGACCCAGAACCAATCTCTGTGAAACACCGCTGGTCACACGCTTCTAGTCTGAAAAACAACTCTCCACCACTACTCTCTGTGTCCTGTGATTAAGCTAATTTTGTATCCAGTTGGCAAGCTCACCCTGAATCCCATGTGATCTAACTTTACTAATTAGTCAACCATGCAGAACTTTGTCAAAGGCGTTACTGAAGCCCAAGTAAATCATGTTTTTCACCCTGTCCTCATCAATCTTCTTGGTTATTTCCTCAAATAACGAAATCAACTTTGTGAGAAGTGATTTCCCTTGCACAAAACCTTGCTGACTTGCCCTAATAATTCCTTGCCACTCCAAATGCATATCAACATTATCTTTTAGAATCACTTCCAACAACCAACCACTGAAGTCAGACTCAAAAGTTTATAGTTCCCAGGCTTCTCCTTTCATCCCTTCTTAAACAAGGGCGCAACATTGGCCACTCACCAGTCTTCCAGCACCTCAGCCGTAATTATAGATGATACAAATATTTCTGCAAGGGGCCCCACAATTTCATCCCTAACTCACCACAACATCCTGGAATACACTAGAACAGGACCTGGAGATTTATCTGCCTTTATATTTTCAAAGACCTCCAGGACTTCCTCTTCTGTAAATCTGTGAACTGTTTTCAAAACATCAATGTTTTATTTCCGTGAGTTCTCTGGCTTCCATTTTTTTCTCCACAGTAAGAACTGATGTGAAATATTAATTCAACATCTCTCTCATCTCCTGAGGTTCAACACAAAGACAACTTCTTTCATCCTTAAGGTTACCTCTTGTTCTTAATATATTCTTAATTCCTGCAATGGTGAGGTTACCATGAAGGATTCTCCTCCTCAACCTCTCTCCTCTCCTGAGGCATGGGTGACCATCTGGTTAAACCACCACTAGTCATCTGTCTCCAATGAAAGAACATCCCTATGGTCTGGTAGGACTATGTTCACTTTGACCTTTTATTGGACAGGACTCGGGGGCCTCAGAGAGAACTCCCCTGTTGTTCTTCAAAATAGTGCCATATTTTACCATTTACCTGAGCAGGTAGTCAGGAGCCATGGATTTAAGACCTCAATCAAAAGATGGTGCTTCTGCCAGAGTCCTCAGTACTGTACTCAGTGATGGTTAGGTGACCGTATGTGTTGAAGGTGGAATAGAAAAGTGAGAGTTGTCACCGTTATAAACCTTGACATGGGAGGACTGGCTACAATATTAGGCTTACTGAATAAAAGTGGCAAAAATGTTCCATGCACATTCAAGCATTGTCCACCCACTATAATGACAGGACATGAGGTATTTGGATCTAAAGCATACATCAAGAGCAAAAGGAGGAAGTGATATGGTACTGATTTTTTTTATGCTGTTCAGTTTTTAATAAATGTTAGCATTAGTTTTGTTACAATTTTCTTGGAAGTACTGAACCATATGTTTCCATTTGATTATATTATATGACTCTAACCAGAGATCTGCAATCTAAATTGGGGTGTTGTGTTAGAGTTTGAGTAAAACACTGTATGAAAGGGAATAAGCAATGTCGAAAGCTTAATAGACTTCAGGCTTGAACCAGTTCAGGCATGCCCACAGGACTCATGGCCATCTGCTGGATGTGAATGAAAATTTGCAACAAAAGCAAAGATTGTAATCATGCTGATTGGAATCACACGTAAAAACATTCCAAGGTGGCCAATTAGATGCTCACTTGTAGCAATACCAGTTTCATCTGGAACTATGTGAACTATTAGACCTAGATAGTGACAAATACCTCAAATGCATACATCCTTTGGCTAGACTTCAGAAAGAACTAATGTCCACAACAGCCAGCAGGCAACAAAGCATAAGCAACTAGCTAGAGCTGGTTCTCCCCTCGAATCCTTTCAGGGAGTTGAATTTTGTTCAAGGCTTGTCTTCCTGAGCCTCAGGATTGTGAAGGAATGTGCAATCTGGCTGGATTTGAACTGGTCACCGGTTTGACCACTTGACAGCTGTAACCACAGCTCCTTCAGTTTTTCCATGGTATAATGTATTGGAATACCCAGGGCTGTTCAGCTTACAGCTGGCCTGTGTACTCACACACTGGATTCTTGTCAATTTACCCTCATCATGTAAGTGTCTGCATGGAAGAATTGGAAAAGAGGGGGAGGGTTTAGACTGGAGAGGCAGAGAAAGTAGGAACACATATGTCTAGTTTAAATGTATAAGAGTATCGCAACAAAATTTGTGAATCTCTGGTTTCAGAGATTTGAGGTGTGTGTTGGCTGGCTTAGAATTCAGGTACATCTAGCTATTGTTTGTAAATTGTAGAAATGCATTGGAGAGGACGGAACATTGTTCTGAGATGCCTAACTTTACAGACGACATCAAATTGCATGTAATAGCCACAAGCATGAATTTACAATAATCCATAGAATTTTTTATTTGTGCAACTCTGCAAGTGTCATTGAGTCATAGAGCTGTACCACACGGAAACAGATCCTTCGGTCCAACCGGTCCATGCCAATCAGATACTCCAAATTAATCTAGTCTCATTTGTCAGCATTCGGCACATATCCCTCCAAACACCTTCCTATTCATATACCCATCCAGCTGCCTTTTAACTATTATAATTGCGCCCGCCTCTGGCAGTTCATTCCAAAGGGCAACACCCTTTGTCTGAAAAAGTTGCCCCTCAGATCCTTTCTAAATTTTACCACTTTAACCCTAACCTATGGCTTCTATTGGAGGACTCCCCTATCCTGGGGAAAAGACTTTGGCTTTTCACCCCACCCATGCCCCTCATGTTTTTATAAACTTCTATGAGGTCACTTTTCAGCCTCCTCCATGGCCATACTAATCTGTTTATGAACTGTGAAAGGTACAATGGTGTAATTGGCAACATCATCATATGAGAATGTGTGTGAGATTATAAGGATTAAAGCACTAACATTGTAGTTCCATACATTCTACTAGACATGACTTGGAACAGCAAGAGAAATTTAATTATCTATTCCCTGGGATTAAATAACACTAATGTTTGATTAGCTGTGGTTAAAACTTACCTTCCAATCTTTCCACTTTAGCTCATTGATATTCCCTTCATTTCTGACATTTCTGATGTCAATGGCACCATTTCATTTTAAAAATATCTTAAATTGTTGATGCACATTTCTCCCTAGTCTCAAAATAACCATCGAGAGTTCCACTCCTACTCACTGGCTCATATCACCCGCCAACTAGGCTGTACTGTTTCTTCAATAAATGTAAAACTGAGAGAAGAAATGGAGCGTAAGGTGGAATGAAAACACTTCTGAATGATGGAAACATTCTTTCAATTCACCAGCTTAATATTGTGCCTTCACACCCCAAAATAACATGTGAAAACATTTGAGGAAAACCTGGCCATTTTAAGAATAATAGGGATTACCCCAGTGATTCACACTCATTGATTTTAAGTAAACTAATAAATTGCTTTGGAATGATGAAATGATAGATAATTTTTTTTATTATTTGAAAGTCAAATGATTGCCTACCCATCCTCAGAAGTTGGGTTCAAATCATTTAGTGGTCCTGAGCTAAGGCGATTGGCAGTGGATCGAAACACAGCAGGAGGAGAAATAAACATGGAGAGAGAGAGAATGGTGGAGAGACTCAGCAGGTCTGACAGCATCAGTGCGGAGTGAAACACAGTTAACATTTCGAGTCCAGCGTGAACCTTTTTCAGTTCTAAGAGAAGGAAGAGAGAGAGAGGAGAGACAGTGGATCTGGGAGTGATGTGGAAAAACTCTGCTCAGGAAGGAAGCTTTAATTAAAATATGACGTGGAGGTGCCAGTGTCGGACTGGGCTGGACAAACTCAACGTCATACGACACCAGGTTATAGTCCAACAGGTTTATATGAAAATCACAAGTTTTTGGAGCACTGCTTGCTCCTCAGTTGAAGCGACTTCACCTGACAAAGGAGCAACACTCTGAAAGCTTGTGATTTCAAATAATCCTGTTGGACTACAACCTGCAATTGTGTGACTTCTGACTTAATTAAAACAATATTCCAAACAGACCAGGAAGATCTACAGCAGGTTCGATCACACTACAACAATAACTTACATTAATGCTGTACAGCAGTTAGCACTGCTGGCCCACAACACCAGGGAGCCAGGTTCGATTCCAGCCTTAAGAGACACTATCTGTATGGTGTTTGCATGTTCTCCCCGTGTCTGAATGGGTTTCCTCCGGGTGCTCCAATATCCTCCCTCAGTCCAAAGATATGGAGGTTTAGGTGGATTGGCCATGTTAAATTGCCTTGTAGCGTCAAAGCATGTGCTGGCTAGGTGGGTTAGCCATGGGAAATGCAAAGTTATGGGTTGGAGTAGGGACTTGAGTCCAGGTGAGATGCTTTTCAGAGGGTCGGTACAGACTCAATGGGCCAAATGGTCTCCTTCTACATTATAGGGATTCTATGATGTAACACTTTTAACATGTTCGAAACAAACCAAGGTGCTTCACAGGAGCAGTGAGAAATACAGTTTCACGCTGAGGCATATAAACTATTAGAACAGATGTTCAAAAGCCATAACTGAGGAGGTAGACAATCTGAGACATTGAGGAAGGGAATTTTAGAATGCAGAGCCTCGGTATTTAGCAGCATTTGAGGACATCAATTCACGTATTACACATTCTTGGAGATGACACATAACCTCAGTGATCTAATTGTGCAGTGCTGCTAAAGTGCTATAGATGACTTGCTACTTTATTTTCTCCTGCAATTCTTTCACTTCTTCACATCTGTCAACCAACATTAACCAAATTTTAGATAACAAAGTGTGAAGCTGGATGAACACAGCAGGCCAAGCAGCATCTCAGGAACTCAAAAGCTGATGTTTTGGGCCTAGACCCTTCATCAGAGAGGGGGATGGGGAGAGGGTTCTGGAATAAATAGGGAGAGAGGGGTAGGCGGACCGAAGATGGAGAGAAAAGAAGATAGGTGGAGAGGACAGTATAGGTGGGGAAGTAGGGAGGGGATAGATCAGTCCAGGGAAGGCAGGCAGGTCAAGGAGGCGGGATGAGGTTAGTAGGTAGGGAATGGAGGTGCGGCTTGAGGTGGGAGGAGGGGATGGGTGAGAGGAAGAACAGGTTAGGCAGCCGGGGACAAGCTGGGCTGGTTGTGTGATGCAGTGGGTGGAGGGGAAGAGCTGGGCTGGTTGTGTGGTGCAGTGGGGGAGGGGACGAACTGGGCTGGTTTTGGGATGCGGTGGGGGAAGGGGAGATTTTGAAGCTGGTGAAGTCCACATTGATACCATTGGGCTGCAGGGTTCCCAAGCGGAATATGAGTTGCTGTTCCTGCAATCTTTGGGTGGCATCATTATGGCACTGCAGGAGGGCCATGATGGACATGTCATCTGAGGAATGGGAGGGGGAGTTAAAATGGTTCGCGACTGGGAGGTGCAGTTGTTTATTGCGAATTGAGCGGAGGTATTCTGCAAAGCGGTCCCCAAGCCTCCACTTGGTTTCCCCAATGTAGAGGAAGCCACACCGGGTACAATGGATACAGTATACCACATTGGCAGATGTGCAGGTGAACATCTGCTTAATATGGAAAGTCATCTTGGGGCCTGGGATAGGGATGAGGGAGGAGGTGTGGGGGCAAGTGTAGCACTTCCTGTGGTTGCAGGGGAAGGTGCCGGGTGTGGTGGGGTTGGAGGGGAGTGTGGAGCGAACAAGGGAGTCACAGAGAGAGTGGTCTCTCCGGAAAGCAGACAAGGGTGGGGATGGAAAAATGTCTTGGGTGGTGGGGTCGGATTGTAGATGGCGGAAGTGTCGGAGGATGATGCGTTGTATCCGGACTCATATTCCTGCAGCCCAATGGAATCAATGTGGACTTCACCAGCTTCAAAATCTCCCCTTCCCCCACCGTATCCCAAAACCAGCCCAGTTCATCCCCTCCCCCCACTGCATCACAAAACCAGCCCAGCTCATTCCCTCTCCCCACTGCATCCCAAAACCAGCCCAGCCTGTCTCTGCCTCCCTAACCTGTTCTTCCTCTCACCCATCCCTTCCTCCCACCTCAAGCCGCACCTCCATTCCCTACCTACCACCTCATCCCGCCTCCTTGACCTGTCCCCTCCCTACCTCCCCACCTATACTCTCCTCTCCACCTGTCTTCTTTTCTCTCCATCTTCGGTCCACCTCCCCCTCTCTCCCTATTTATTCCAGTTCCCTCTCCCCATCCCCCTCTCTGATGAAGGGTCTAGGCCCGAAACGTCAGCTTTTGTGCTCCTGAGATGCTGCTTGGTCTGCTGTGTTCATCCAGCCTCACATTTTATTATCAAGTAGGAGCCCTACAGCTTTTCCAAAGCTCTCAGAAATTGTCCTGTTCCTGATCTATTTGGGCCTCCACCCACAATGCTTTCTGTGGTACACAGGTTATATCATTGGTGCTGCTCCCTCTCTTGTCTGGAATTGGCAAAGTTTATCAATTTCGCTTCCAATTTCCACCTTGCTCTCACCATCATCTGGTCCATCTCTGACTCCTGCCTTCCCTTCCTTGACACCTCTGTTTCCATTTTTGGGAATGGGCTGCCCACCAATATCCACTATAAACCCACTGACTCCCACAGTCACCTGGACTATACATGCTCAGACCCTGCTTCTTGTAATGACTTCATTCCATTCTCCCAGTTTCTCTGTCTCGGTTGCATCTGTTCCAATGATTCCAGCTTCAACAAGGGAGCCTCCAAAATGCCCACCACCTTCCTCAACAGATGATTCCCCAGCACTGTGTTTGACTGGGTCCTTAACTGTGCATCTCCTGCAATTCAGCCTCATTCCTTCTCTTCCCTCAAACAACAGCGATGGCATCCCCCTTTATGCTCACCTGCCATCCCACCAGCATCCACATCCAAAGGATCATTAGCTGCCATTTCCATCACCTCCAGTGAGATGCTGGACACATGTTTGCCTTCCCTCCCTTGTCAGCCTTCCACAGGCTCTGTTCCCTCTGGGACACCTTGGTTCACCCCTTTTCCGCTCCCAGCACCTCCCCTTACCCCCAAGGCACCTTCCCATACAATCAAGGAAGGTGTAATTCCTGCTCAGTTACTTCCTCCCTCCTCACTATGCGAAGCCCCAGACACACCTTCCACCTGCACTTCACTCAATCTAGTTCACTCTATTTGCTGCTCACAGTGTGGCCTGCTCTACTTTGGGGAGATGAAACACAAATTGGATGATCAGTTTGCGGAACACCTACGTTCTGCCCACAAAAATGACGCTGAATTTCCTGTCACTTGCCATGTCAAAACAGCACCACGTTGCCTGGTCAAAATCTCTGTCTTGGACTTGCTGCAGTGCTCCAGTGAAGCTCAGCGCACACTGGAAGAATGGCATCTCGTTTTCCACTTGGGAACTCTGCAACCTTCTGCATTCAATGTCGGGTTCAATTATTTCAGGACCTGAGCGCGTTCTCCCATATCCTTACACCAATCCCTCCACACCAGGCCTTGACATCACATGGGCTGCTGCCACAACCGACCCTTTGTCAGCCACTAATGGTCCCCATTGGCATCTATTAATTCTCCCAGGCTGACCGTTACTCATTCCCTGGTTATTTTCCATCTCTACTTATTGTTTACTCCTCCGCTCTTCTCCCGCCTCATCATCCGCATAAATGCCAATCTTTTCCTGGTTACAATCAATTCTGAAGAAGGGTCACTGGGCCTGAAACTTTAACTCTGCTTTCTCTCCACAGATGCTGTCAGACCTGCTGAGTTTTTCCAGCAATTTCTGTTTTTTCCTCAGAAACTTAGTTTCCCCTTCTCATTGTCACCTTCAGTAGCTCTTGATCCCCAATGAAGCTTAGGTCTGGTGAAGTATTAAAAACCACTCCCACATCCACAGACCTCACATTTCAGGATAGCATACCACAAAATATTACACCAATGACTATAATTCAAAAGTATTTAATTGGCCTGCAAAATGCTTTTTGATGTTTTGAGGTAATGGCAGGTGCTATGTAAATACAAGCTTTTCTTCAGAGCCTTGGAAACCCTCCGTTTCCATTCAACGCTCCACATTATAAAAAAGATGCAGTGGCACTTGGAAATTTCAACAAATAGTTCAAAACAATAGAAACTAACACTTTCTCAAGGCCAACTGGAGATGGGCAATAAATGTTGTCTGAGCCAGTGATGCCTTCTTCGCATGAGTGAATAAAGAAAATAACTTGCTTAGGTTGAACTGAGAGGTTATAACTATCAGGTAAATATCAAAAAGACTCATTTATTTAGAATAGACAAGACCGTGCAGAGACCTCAGAGAGGTCTTCACTATTATGAAACAATGTGATTGGGCAGATGGAAGGAAGACTTTTCCACTTGATGAGGAGACCAAATTCATGGGCATATATTTTTAAAAATCACCAATAAATCCAGTAGCGAAACTTACCCAGAGAGTGGTCAGAAGGTAGAACTTGCTACCACAAGGTGTACTAAGGCAAATAGGGCTAATAGGAAAGAAAATAAATAAATACAAGGAGGAAGTAGTGGAAGGATATGCAGCTGTATTTTGTAAATATTAAGTCTATTAAATCATATTGCATGCTGTATGGGAACAGTTTGAAGTTTTGCAAATTCTGTAATATTCAAGACAAGATGTATGCATTTTTGCTAACATTATGTGTAAATATTATCTATGGAAAGAAAAGAAAGGGTTAGGTGACTTTGGGTGGAAGATCACAAATATTAGCACTGAGGGCTGATGGCCGGTTTCTGAGCTGCAGGCTCTCTGGAAGTCTTTGTAATTTTTAAGTATTATGGTTTGATGTAATGAAACCTGTTATTCCAGCTTTATTGCTGCATTTCAATTTATATTTAACATAAATCAAATTTTTAGGTTAGAATCTACAACACACAGAGTTATTATTCTTTAGTCATCCAAAAACTGGGAGGGCATGGGATGGTTCATTTCATTTTCAAATGAACAAAAAATGGGAATGAAGATATCACAGCTCAGTGTGGTGCCTAAATCTCAGTGCAGTTAATGGGACCACTTGGGGATCTATCTGATTGATCTCAGTCAGTGACATTACTAAAATGGCCTGGAGGCAACAAGAGTTATCATGGTTTTCATTTAACTGAAAAATGTAACTCAAAATGTCATGCATATATTTTCTTTAAAAAGTTTTCCCCTTCTTTATTTCCTTCTTCTTTAAATAGTCTTGCCTGCAACAAAGTTATCTCATTGCTTGTAACAGAAGTGGAACATTTCGAAAGGAACAGATGTTAATTTAAACATGTTCTTACACAGAATCATGCAGATTTGGGAGCACAATGTCCTTGTTAGTATTTATTTTCCATATAAACCTCTCTCCTAACTTCACCTAATCCCATATTTCCTTCATCCTTTTCTAATCCCCTTTGTCTCATGACCACAGTTTTTGTGTCCTAATTGGCTTCTGTGCTAGGAATCTTGAGGACTTTCAGAATATTTTCCTTCACACTGAGTGTTGTATTAGTATTCCTGGCTCCTGACATGTAGATTTTCTGTAAACAGTTACCAAGTTGAAATCTGTTGCGAAGAATGTTCTCAGTCAACCTCTTTGCTGAATCTGACCAGTTTAAATTGAGGATGCCAACAATTGAGCAGAATGCTCAGATTGAGTGCCACCTGAAATGGTACAATACCAATTCCAAAATCCAACTGATCTCAGTCGCACAATTCGAAGGGATTGATGGCTCAGTAGCCATCACTAGTGGTGGCCAATGTTAAGACTTCAGCTACATGAAGACAGCATCTCAAGTGGATCAAAATGCCTGACAGCAGGGAAGATATCAAGGGTAACAAGGTGTAGAGCTAAACGAATGCAGCAGGCCGGGCAGCATCAGAGGAACAGAAAAGCTAACGATTCGGGTCTGGATCCTTCTTGAGAAAACCATTTACTGAATGGTTTTCTGAAGAAGGGTCCAGACCCGAAACGTCAGCCTTCCTGCTCCTCTGATGCTGCCCGGCCTGCTGTGTTTATCCAGCTCTACACCTTGTTATCTCAGTTTCTCCAGCATCTGCAGTTCCTACTGTCTCTGAATCAGGGAAGATATCCAACTTCCTGACACCTTTCCCAGCCTCTTTAATAAATCTGTCTCGCAGCCCACCCCAGACTCACCCAGAGGAGTCAGCCCAGAGTCAACGAGTTTATTTAACACTTTCGCACGGCTTTGTGACTCATGCAGTTTGTGCCAAAGGTAAATGATTTGGACAGATATCAGACGGAACCTCGGCAGCTCTGCACATTGTCACGTGCGGCTGCAGTTTATGGTCCTGGCATTTCACACTGATCTAATTACATTGTGTAGCATTTATTACTTTTTTCCAGGAGCTGTTTTGTGTGACCTTTCTCCAATCTTTACAAAAACAACTGTGTAAAAACCATCCTGGTGGAGAGAAGGTAGATTTTGCCCATTAACAGGAACTATGACAAGCAGGACATGACGCTTTTTTGTGCTGAAAACAATCATACCTTTTATTGACACAGCAGCTTTGACAGTGCACCATACACTTTTGCAAAAGGATCTGGTAGAAAAAAGAATGAACAACAAGCAATTTTGCAACCGGCATTCTAATATTTGTAGCCCTCTGATTTAAAGTGAGCAGTGTTTTGTTTTGAAGGTGGAAAAATAGCCAGGTGGGTAATGGTGAGTATTTTGATAGGAACTGGTTCACAAAAGACAAAGGAACAGTTTAGTTGGTGAGAAACATGAAAAATATCCTCGTGAAAAGTGTAATCAAAATCTGAAACCGATTGCCCACAATGTTATTGATGCTAGAGGCCAATTAAAATTTTCAGAATTGAGATTGACATATTTTCCTCAGTCAAGGGTAGCAGGATATGAAGGATTTTGGAGCCAAGATGGATAGCTGGAACTAATATATAGGTCAGCCGTGATTTAATCAAACTACAGCTCTGATACATGGGAGTGACTGGGCTTGTTCCTATTTCTTCCGAGGTGTTGTGGTTCTTTTCATTCATTCATGGGATATCGGCATTGCTGGTTGGGACAGCATATATTGCCAATCCCTAAATGCCCAGAGGGCAGTTAAGAGTCAACCGTATTGTTTTAGGTTAGAAGTAACGTTTGACCAGACCAGGAAAGGGCAGAAGATTTCCTTGCCTAAAAGATATTAATGAACCAGATTTTATTTTAAATGATACTAGACAATGGTTCACATGGTCAGCTTGAGAATTCTTAGTTCAGATTTCAACTGAATTGAAATTCCACCATCTGCCATGGCAAGATTCAAAGCCAGGTCCACTGAGCATTACATTGGTCTTTGGATTAATAGTCTCATGATTACCTTTAGGCCAGGTTTAAAGGAGAGGGAGACAAGTGTTTGAGTGCATTAAGGAACTTGGGAAAACATTTTTGCCAGTGGGCAGATGGCGATGGTAGCAGGAATTACAGAAAAGTTGGGAGATGAACAAGGGAGTCATAGATGGTTCTGTCAATGACCAAAATGTTTTGAACGGAAAAGCTGTGAGAAATGAGCTCAAGTGAGTCTGTTGATTTGTGAGAACAGCATACTGGAGAGTTTGGGTGTAGACTTAAAATTATTGAGGGTAAGGTGTTTCCTGGTGTAGATATTAAAGGAGGAGTTCATGACAAGGATGTGAGCATGGCTTGGGAGAGCTGGAGGAAGGTGAACTACAAAGAGAAGAATATACCAAAGGAATTGGGACAGCAAGAGAAGGCTATTGTTCTTCAGATCAATCTTCTTTCAACAGCAAAAGCAGATTGACTGCAAATGTATCTCATTTGTAGATTGGTAGGTCTTGAGGTTTGCATAATTATTGTTGTTTGGAGAAATGCAATTGTAGTAATTGGGAGCCAATTGCAGTAATCAGTTGATTTTTGCTCTGATGTAAGCACGTATGTGTGCAGTGTGTGGTAACTTTTAAACACACAGCGTCAGGAATGTTGCAACTTAAAATCATGTGGATCTTTAGATCTGTAAACCAACTAGCTACAGAAAACAAAAACAAGGAGTAAGTTTAAAAACAAACAGTAGTCTGCAATTTTTAATTTTTGAGTGAGTTAAAATGGTCGTGCTATTTTCACTCCCTGCTGCTAAGGAAATGATGTGTGATTTGAGACGGAACTATAATTTTTTTTTCCCATTCTCAATGGCAAAACTAAAAGACTTGAGTGTAGAATAGCTACATTCTTTACTCAGTGCTGGGAAAAGACTGTTACAAAGTTTTGCAGCCTAGATCTCAATAAAGAGCAGATAAGTCAAACAAGTGAAATTTTACTAGAGCCAGCAGAAAGACCAAGGCCAGAGGGAGGAAGTAACTATTGTGGACACGAAAACAAGCATGATCAGTTTGGAGAGCTAAAATAAAAATCTGCAGAGCTAAATCACTTTGCACCTAAGTGCTTAGCTCGAAAGAAGCAAAACAAGCCTATAACGATGGCTGCTGGAAAGATGCCACCTGATGATTTTGATGACTCATTCTACAGTACACAACAGGCTGGTGTCGTTGGGTTTGAAGGTGATAAATAGTTTGTGATGGTTCGAATGATAACTGCAGTAAGAAAACATTAAGTGAACATGAAGAGTCAGATAGACCCTGGTGTTTTATGCAACATCATGAGCTTCGCAGACCTGTGCAAAATGGCTTAGGATGAGACTCAAAAATAAAGTCTATAAAAGTAAGGTTGAGACTATATGGTGGAATGATACTAAGGACTGAAAGGCCAATGCAATGGGAAGAATGAAAATCTGGAGTTCCAGAGAGTGGACATTAAACAAAATCACCTCATCTCACACAAAGCAAACGTGTGACTCTATAAATGCCAAGAGAGTTTTGCAGTGTTTCATATGTCACGAAGCCTTTATCTGCCAAACAGATCCCAAAAGGCTGCAAGAATATGTTTGGAGATTTTGAATGTCTTCCTGGTGAGTGTCAAGTCTGAAGGACAGAATACAAGTGCTATTAGAGAAGAGAGTAATAAAAAAAGTGACAACTGCTACAAATTGGTTTGGCAGAATGGCAGCAGTAGAAACACCCTGAAAAACTGAGACTGCGTAATCCAAAGGGTCTCAATCAGGCTTAGAAGAAATCTCATAACCTCATGCCAATCATAAAAGAAAGTTTTCCACAAATTGCCAAGGCAGAAGTTTTGACTGAAACAAAAACAGAAATTTTTGGAGAAACTCCATGGGTCTGGCAGTATTTGCGGCGAGAAAATGGAGCTAATGTTTCGGGTACAGTGACCCTACTTTGGTTTTGACTGCCCCAAAGCAGGCTTGGCAACAAAAACTGGATGAAAGCAGCAGCTTTCTAATTACATTCTGGATGTCAGGCAGTCGTGTCTATTGTTGCTAGTGACCAGGAAAAGTATGAATGTAGATGCCTCAGGATCGTCAGTGATTAGGAAGAACCTGAATCCTAACAAGAGAAAGATGCAAGTGAAGATGTCTAAATTCACATGCATAGGTCATGTACTAACAGCAATAAAGACATTGCCTTGCTCCCAACAAGTCTCTGTGTCTATATTCGATGGAGTTTAGAAGGATGAGGGGGGATCTAATTGAAACTTACAGAATATTGAATGGCCTAGTTAGAGTGGATGTTGGGAAGCTGTTTCCATTGGTAGGAGAGTCTAGGACCTGAGGGCACAGACTTAGAGTAAAGAGAACACCCTTTAGATCAGAGACAAGTAGAAACTTCTTTAGCCAGAGAGTGGTGAATCCATGGAATTCACTGCCATAGAAGGCTGTGGAGGCCAGGGCATTGAGTATATTTAGGAAGGAGACAGATAGGTTTTTGATTGTCAAGGAGACCAAGCGTTACAGGGACAAAGCGGGAGAGAAACATATTAGAGATAACAAAGAGTTTCAGGGTCTGGGCCCGAAACGTCAACTTTTGTGCTCTTAAGATGTTGCTTGGTCTGCTGTGTTCATCCAGTTCCACATTTTGTTATCTTGGATTCTCCAGCATCTACAGTTCCCATTGTCTCAGAGAAACATATCAGCCATGATTGAACGGCAGAGCAGACATGGTGGGCTGAATGGTCTAATTTCTGCTCCTATGTCATATGGTCTTATGTCTTCTAAAATTTAGCACGGAGGCAGCAATCTACAATTGCGAACACATTACAATAATTTGTTGCATTGATGAGCTTTTAAGCAAAGTTCTTGCTTAATTTGTCATCAAAGTGCGAATCTCTATGCCAGCTCACTACTAAGGTTGTGCTGTGATATTGGAGCACGGAACAAAAGGAGCATTTCTCGAGTAGAGTCAAAAACTAATGCCAACACTGAGGTACTATAGTGCCAATGACAAAGTCACCTTGCATGGTAGTTCCAACAAGTCAAGACTTGGACCAATGCTTACGCAAAAAGGATAACCAGTTGTATTTGCACTTTGGGTGCAAACAAATTAAACAATCCTGTACTCAGATAGAGAAAGAGTGCCTGGTTATTTTATTTGCTTGTGAGCAGTTTAATCAATACCTGTTTGGGAGAGACAAAGTGACAGTAGTGTCTGACCACAGGCCACTTTGAAGCATCTTCCTCAAACTGTTTGTATCAAATTGTTTGGAAAGAATGTTACTTAGTTCATGGCAATATATCTGGTAATGTCAAACAAACAAGGGAAACAGATGATACTGCCAACATGCTGCCAAGAGCAACACTCCCTATGAAGACAGTTGACGTTCCTAAGACAATGTGAGAAATTCTCCCGATTCAATGAAAAGCAACAGTTTGACATACACTGGAAGTCATCAACCCAACAGTGACAATGAATCTGAAAGACAAGAACCTTTTTCAAATCAAGTAAATTAAGCAACAAGAGGCAACACTCCAAGCCCTGCAGGAAGAAGTGATGAAAGGATGGCCTGAAAGCACCAAGGACACATCTGTTTCTGTCATAGCACATTGGTTGTGCAGAGTTGAAATAATAGCCCAAGATGGCACATTGTGCAAAGGAACTGAAGTCATTATCCTGAAGAAGAGTTGAAGTTAATCCATGCAAGCTGTTGAGGAATTGAGTTTAGTCTGAGGCAGGTAAGAGAAGTGCTCTTCTTAGCCAAACATGAGCAATGGGATTAAGGACTACATAAACCAATGCAGTGCCTGTAACAAATACCAAGCGAAGCCAATTAGAAAGCCAGTTATGACACATACCATCCACAAATGAAGCTTGGAGTAGACTCTTCACAGTAACAGGAATGATTATCCTTCACCATCAACTACTATTCTAATCATTGGAAGTTAGACCGGCAAATGCCAGTGAGATTGTAGAATGTCTGAATGTACACATAAATCATTATGGCATTCCAGACATTTTCCAGGTGAGTGACAATGGCTGTCAATTCATGACGAAGAATTCAGCTTCTCAACAGATTGTGGAAGTGCACAGCGTTCACGAATACCACAGCATCTGCAGTCAAATAATAGGCTGAATCGGCAGTGAAAATCATGAAAATTATCATAAGAAGACAAAACAAAGCTAGCATAGAACTTGCACAATGATCCTTGAGTGGCACGGTGGCTCAGTGCTTAGCACTGCTGCCTCACAGCGCCAGGGACCTGGGTTCAATTCCACCCTTGGGTGACTAACTGTCTGCATGGATTTCATCCGGGTGCTCCGGTGTCCTCCCACAGTCCAAAGATGTGCAGGCTAGATGGATCGGTTATGGGCAAAGTGTTCAGGGATGTGTAGATTAGGTGGGTTATTGGGGAATGGGCCTGGCTGAGATGCTCTCAGGGTCAGTGTGGGCCTGTTGGGCCAAAGGGCGTGTTTCCACACTGTAGGGATTCTATGAAAATACTGGTAAATTGCTGCTTGTGGGATCCTGCTGTGCACAAATCTTCTGCCGGATTTCCTACACTGACTTCTAAAGCACTTAATTGGCTGTAAAAGTTGTTAGGAAGTCTTGAGGTGGTGAGAGACATTATATAAGCATAAAAACAGAAGTTGCTGGAAAAGCTCAGCAGGTCTAGCAGCATCAATGAAGAAAGGTCAGAGTTAACATTTCGGGACAGGTGGCCCTTCCTCACCAAAACCCTTACTTTCTGTTATGCTCCCAGCTATGAATTTGTATTTAACATGCTGATCCTTCTCCTTGTCATTTGTAGGTTTTCTTGTACAGATTTGCAAACCTGTACCTCGCAGATAATTTGTGGTGCACTTTTCATGATTAGGCTTTCCCAAAGTAAATGGCACAAATTTTAATCCATGCTGCTACTTGGCAAACCATTAGATTATATACAAAAACTAGTTTCCCGATTAATCTTCATTGAAGGTTGTTTTAAAGTAATCACACCAGATAAGGGTTATTCCCATTCCTTCTATCATTTCCTTTTATGAAAGATTTCTGGAATCCTAACACAGTTTTCCTATTGGTCTCTGATAATTGCTTTACAGATATAAGGACAGCAGAGTCCGTGGGAGTGTATCAACATTTACAGTGTTTCCTGGAGTTTGTTAATAAATGTAGAGATCCCATGCGCACACACAAGCACACTTGTAAAGTAATAATCTCTGAAATTTACCCCATAGTTTTGAGTCTGGAAAATCTCATAAAATTACATTTTAACAAAAAACCCCACATATTTTAATGCAGTTGTGAGTGTGTGGTCCTGTGATCAACTTGTGAGATGAAATGACATTGCAATAAGTTAAATATTCTTGCGAACAATAGTAGGCCATTCAGCCTCTCAAGCCTGTTCTGACACCGTTCAATTAATTTATAACTGGACTTCTTCTTAATTTCATTGATCCACCCTGACTCCTTATTTCTTGGTATGCACATCAACCAATAAACCTACAAATCTCAGATTTAAAATCTGGAATACTTTGATACTTGTTTCTGGTTTGTCTCCCAAATGGTCTGGTTCAACTGTAAATTTGTGTTCCTTTGTCCTAGATTCCCCCACCCGACCAACAACGGAAAACAATTTCTTTCTATCCATCCAATCAATTCACTTCAAAATGCTAAAAATCGACTCCTTAGCCAACAATGTTGCAGGCAGTACAAGCCTAGTTTACATAACATTCCTGGAACTCCCTTCCTAACAGCACTGAGGTTAACCTATGCTGCAAGGACTGCAGTCTTTCAAAAAGACAAATTACCTTCACCTTCTCGAGCTATTAGGATTCACAGTAAATGCTGGCCTAGCTGATGACACCAACATCGAATGAAATAATAAAGTCAAATATAAAAATCACTAATAATCTAACCCGTCGAGATTTGGTAACATTCTGGTGAATTTGTGCTGTAATCCATCTACAGTTACTATACTTCTGATGATGTGCAGTGCCCACAATATACACAATGCTGCTGAAAGTATTTATCGAGGGCTTTTTATAGCTATAGCAAAACTCCCTTCTATATTCTGACCCTCTAGACATGAAAGAAAGCATTTCATTAGTATTTTTGATTGTTATTTGCGCTTGCATACAACATTATAATGAAATATGTATCTGTTCCTGAACTAAGCCTTCCACTACCCCCAGCTTCCCATTTAAATAATACTCAGATCTAACTTTCTAATTCAAAATCAATGGCCTCCTGCTTTCCTGTATTGAAGACCACAGCTTCACCTACTCACTTATCTATAAATATTTTCAACACAATCAATACATTCAGAGACGTTACTGCATACCTCTGGAGCAGGTGGGACTTGAACCTAGGTCTCCTGGCTCAGATAATGAAGAAACATCAGTATATTTTGAAGACAGCTTAGAGGGGCTTGAAGGGGACCTTGAAGGCGGTGGTGTATGTGCTGCCGTTGTCCTTCTAGACTGAGATAATAAAATGTGAGGCTGGATGAACACAGCAGGCCAAGCAGCATCTCAGGAGCACAAAAGCTGACGTTTCGGGCCTAGACCCTTCATCAGAGAGGGGGATGGGGGGAGGGAACTGGAATAAATAGGGAGAGAGGGGGAGGCGGACCGAAGATGGAGAGTAAAGAAGATAGGTGGAGAGAGTGTAGGTGGGGAGGTAGGGAGGGGATAGGTCAGTCCAGGGAAGACGGACAGGTCAAGGAGGTGGGATGAGGTTAGTAGGTAGCGGGGGGTGCGGCTTGGGGTGGGAGGAAGGGATGGGTGAGAGGAAGAACCGGTTAGGGAGGCAGAGACAGGTTGGACTGGTTTTGGGATGCAGTGGGTGGGGGGGAAGAGCTGGGCTGGTTGTGTGGTGCAGTGGGGGGAGGGGATGAACTGGGCTGGTTGAGGGATGCAGTAGGGGAAGGGGAGATTTTGAAACTGGTGAAGTCCACATTGATACCATATGGCTGCAGGCGGAATATGAGTTGCTGTTCCTGCAACCTTCGGGTGGCATCATTGTGGCAGTGCAGGAGGCCCATGATGGACATGTCAAGAAGAGAATGGGAGGGGGAGTGGAAATGGTTTGCGACTGGGAGGTGCAGTTGTTTTTTGCGAACTGAGCGGAGGTGTTCTGCAAAGCGGTCCCCAAGCCTCCGCTTGGTTTCCCCAATGTAGAGGAAGCCGCACCGGGTACAGTGGATGCAGTATACCACATTGGCAGATGTGCAGGTGAACCTCTGCTTGATGTGGAATGTCATCTTGGGGCCTGGGATGGGGGTGAGGGAGGAGGTGTGGGGACAATGTAGCATTTCCTGCGGTTGCAGGGGAAGGTGCCGGGTGTGGTGGGGTTGGAGGGCAGTGTGGAGCGAACAAGGGAGTCACGGAGAGAGTGGTCTCTCCGGAAAGCAGACAGGGGAGGGGATGGAAAAATGTCTTGGGTGGTGGGGTCGGATTGTAAATGGCGGAAGTGTCGGAGGATAATGCGTTGTATCCGGAGGTTGGTAGGGTGGTGTGTGAGAACGAGGGGGATCCTCTTGGGGCGGTTGTGGCGGGGGCGGGGTGTGAGGGATGTGTCGCGGGAAATGCGGGAGACGCGGTCAAGGGCGTTCTCGATCACCGTGGGGGGAAAGTTGCGGTCCTTAAAGAACTTGGACATCTGGGATGTGCGGGAGTGGAATGTCTTGTCGTGGGAGCAGATGCGGCGGAGGCGGAGGAATTGGGAATAGGGGATGGAATTTTTGCAGGAGGGTGGGTGGGAGGAGGTGTATTCTAGGTAGCTGTGGGAGTCGGTGGGCTTGAAATGGACATCAGTTACAAGCTGGTTGCCTGAGATGGAGACTGAGAGGTCCAGGAAGGTGAGGGATGTGCTGGAGACGGCCCAGGTGAACTGAAGGTTGGGGTGGAAGGTGTTGGTGAAGTGGATGAACTGTTCGAGCTCCTCTGGGGAGCAAGAGGCGGCGCCGATACAGTCATCAATGTACCGGAGGAAGAGGTGGGGTTTGGGGCCTGTGTAGGTGCGGAAGAGGGACTGTTCCACGTAACCTACAAAGAGGCAGGCATAGCTGGGGCCCATGCGGGTGCCCATGGCCACCCCCTTAGGCTGTAGGAAGTGGGAGGAGTCAAAAGAGAAGTTGTTGAGTGTGAGGACGAGTTCAGCTAGGCGGATGAGAGTGTCGGTGGAGGGGGACTGGTCGGGCCTGCGGGACAGGAAGAAGCGGAGGGCCTTGAGTCCATCTCCATGCGGAATGCAGGTGTACAGGGACTGGACGTCCATGGTGAATATGAGGTGTTGGGGGCCAGGGAATTGGAAGTCCGCTTGGGGACCGCTTTGCAGAACACCTCCGCTCAGTTCGCAAAAAACAACTGCACCTCCCAGTCGCAAACCATTTCCACTCCCCCTCCCATTCCCTTGATGACATGTCCATCATGGGCCTCCTGCACTGCCACAATGATGCCACCCGAAGGTTGCAGGAACAGCAACTCATATTCCGCCTGGGAACCCTGCAGCCATATGGTATCAATGTGGACTTCACCAGTTTCAAAATCTCCCCTTCCCCTACTGCATCCCTCAACCAGCCCAGTTCGTCCCCTCCCCCCACTGCACCACACAACCAGCCCAGCTCTTCCCCCCCACCCACTGCATCCCAAAACCAGTCCCACCTGTCTCTGCCTCCCTAACCGGTTCTTCCTCTCACCCATCCCTTCCTCCCACCCCAAGCCGCACCCCCCGCTACCTACTAACCTCATCCCACCTCCTTGACCTGTCCGTCTTCCCTGGACTGACCTATCCCCTCCCTACCTCCCCACCTACACTCTCTCCACCTATCTTCTTTACTCTCCATCTTCGGTCCGCCCCCCCCTCTCTCCCTATTTATTCCAGTTCCCTCCCCCCATCCCCCTCTCTGATGAAGGGTCTAGGCCCGAAACGTCAGCTTTTGTGCTCCTGAGATGCTGCTTGGCCTGCTGTGTTCATCCAGCCTCACATTTTATTATCTTGGAATCTCCAGCATCTGCAGTTCCCATTATCTCTCTCTCCTTCTAGACTGATATGGGTACAGGTTTAGAGGTTTCTGAGTAAGGAACTTGGTGAATTTCTGCAGTGCATCATGCAGATGGCACATATTTCTGCTACTGAGTGTTGCAGGTGGACAAAGTGACCATTGGTGGATGTAATGCCAAGCAAAAGAGCTGCTTTTTCCTGAACAGTCTAATGTTACAGTCAAATGAGAGGCAAATGCAATAATACCACAAGCATTAGGAATGTTACAGGATTCAATTAGACTCATTCAGAGATCTCCCTCTGTACTATTGGGGTGCCAGTTGCAAGTGGATTCTGCATGATTAAGACTTGCAATCTTTTCCAATGTAAGCAAGCAATAGGTAGCAGCAATTGTACTGTCACAAAAAAGCAAACCAAATCCATACTGATCGTATTAGACTTCATCAGCCTGATACATTAGCACTGCTTCTCACGACAGAGGTGCTGCTTCTGGGTGCACCTGCTGGGTGGATCCAACATTTCTTGCTATGATTTCAGATTTCCATCAGCTACAGTATTTCACCTTAGTTCGAAAAATGCAGAGTCACTTTCAAGGGGAGTCTTATTGACAGGGCCTGTGTTCGCTTTTCTTCGTGAAACAATGAAGAGCATTGATTCCTGTGAGGAGGTTTGGAGAAAATACTTCCTCAAACTGACTAACGGTGTTCACTAAGATTAATATGGACTGGATTTTAAGACGATGCGGTCCGAATGCAAAAGTGGTTGGCAAATATTTGTTTTATCTCGAATGGGAGTAGGTTCGTGGGCCATTTTTGTCACAATCATCACCATAATTTTTACAAAATTGTTCCTGAACAGTAAGGATCGCTGGTAAGTCCAGTATTTATTGGCCATCCATAAATGCACTTGAATATGTGGCTATGAGTTGCCATAGGCTATTCAGCATAGTTGCACCAACTATGTTGTTGGAAGGAGATTAGAAGATTTTGACCCAATGACACCGAAGGGACGGTGATATGCTTCCAAGTCAGAATAGTGAGTGGCTTGGAGGGGAACTTGTAGGTGGTGGTGTTACCATGTATCTGCTGCCCTTGTCCTTTGACATAATAAATATTGCGGGGTTGGATGCTGCTTTTACATAGGTACATATTAAAATTTGTGCTGACAGCAACGTTCTTATTATTGGCAGACATTTGCAGCTAAATCTTGAGAAATCCCATTAAAGAATCTGTATCAAAAATAAACCAAATTGTTGAATTATCCTGATTGTAATTACATTCCTGCAAATCCCTCACACACAGCAAATAGCCACTAAAATCACCATTGAGAACCTGACCAAGATAGGGCTCTCACTTAAACAAAAACTTCCTGATGATGAAATGCTGTGTTGTGTGTAAAATGCAAAGTTTTATTCTGCCACCTTTCCCAATCCTTGATACTGCTGTTTCCTCGTATTGATTCTCACTAGTTTTCCCTGTTTTGAGTTAATATCATCTGGCCCACCAGCAAAATGAGTCAATGAATATTATCTTGAAACAATTAGGTTCTGTGCAAGAGAAGAAGGATTTGCATTTAGATAGCCCCCTTTACATTACAAAGCACCTTACTGCCAATAAAGCCGTCATAGTCCAGATCATAGGGCTAACTCCTTCATAAGAGAGAGCTGGCTGGAGATGCTTTAACCTGAGAGCCACCATGCTTGAGGCCCTCAGGTGAGGGGGGCAGGTTGATAAGGAGAAACCTTGTGGTAATCTCAGGCAGTGGTGGGAATTGAACCCACGCACTTAGCATCACTCTGTGTTGCAAACCAGTTGTCGGAGCTAACTGACCACTTCTTACAGCCAATTAAATGCTTCTGAATCAGAGTCACTGCTGTAATATTGGAAATATGATGTCCAAGCTGTGCATATCCAGCTCCCGCAATCTACAATATGATAACGAACAGACAATTTGTTTTTAGTCCCATTGCTTAGCCAATAAGTATTTCCAAGGACACACGGGAGAAATCTCTTGCTCTTTTTTGACTGTGCAAGGGGAGTTTTCAGATCCGTGGTGATTAAATGCACAGCCACATCATATCCCAAAAATGGTGCCTTTGAAAGTAGAGCGTATCTTTATTGGAGTGCCAGCCAAGATGGTTTGCTCAAGTTCCTGGAGAGGATTTTGAACTCACAACCTTCTCACTCGGA
Organism: Stegostoma tigrinum; assembly: GCF_030684315.1. Lineage (NCBI taxonomy): Eukaryota > Metazoa > Chordata > Chondrichthyes > Orectolobiformes > Stegostomatidae > Stegostoma > Stegostoma tigrinum. Next base: position 18,981,376 of record NC_081381.1, read on the forward strand.
GCTCAGAAAACTAAGCACATGGCAGCAACCGAAGCAGAAGATGCTAGAAGCTTCCAGCAGGCCAGTCAGCACCCATGGACAAGAGTAGGCAGTGACAATTGTCTGGAACTTTCTGCTAAAATTAAAAATGGAGGGCAAACTCATTCCTTTAAAATTATTCATGTTATTTGTGTTACCATTTCCCTTTTACTGATTTTGTTAATGCTCCAGTTCACCCGCTTCTCATGAAGGGTTATATCAGAAATATTGTCCTCCTAATTGCTGCCTGTCATGCTCTGTGATTCCAATGTTGTGTTTTTTTGATCTTGAAATGGGATACTTCTGGTTCTGCACAGTTTCATTCTCTGTCCTGAAAATGATTCACAATAGTTCTGTTTTCCAGTGAAAGAAGCTTTCACATTCCCAAAATCTGGTTGATGTTTCTGCTATATCAGGAAGCAGATAAAAACGCTCTTCCTTCAGCAGCCATAAAGTCCCATAGATCTCGTGAATTGACTTTGACAGGGACCATCACCAGGTCAGCTGCATAAATGCTAAGACATTACCACCGAAAGGCCGGTGTTGTGTCACTCATCAGAAATTTGAGCAGAATAAAATTGGCTGTGAAGGGAGGATGACAGAAACCCCTTTTGTTTAGATTCAGAAAAGGAACTATGTAATAGGATCATACAATGACTCAGCAAAAGAGGAGGCCAAACAGCCCATCATATCTGTGTTAATAAAATGTGAGGCTGGATGAACACAGCAGGCCCAGCAGCATCTCGGGAGCACAAAAGCTGACGTTTCAGGCCTGGACCCTTCATCAGAGAGGGGTTGGGGTGAGGGTTCTGGAATAAATAGGGAGGGAGGGGGAGGCGGACTGAAGATGGAGAGAAAAGTAGATAGGTGGAGAGGAGAGTATAGGTGGGGAGGTAGGGAGGGGATAGGTCAGTCCAGGGAAGACGGACAGGGCAAGGAGGTGGGATGAGGTTAGTAGGTAGGAGATGGAGGTGCGGCTTGGTGTGGGAGGAAGGGATGGGTGAGAGGAAGAACAAGTTAGGGAGGCAGAGACAGGTTGGACTGGTTTTGGGATGCTGTGGGTGAAGGGGAAGAGCTGGGCTGGTTGTGTGGTGCAGTGGGGGGAGGGGATGAACTGGGCTGGTTTTGGGATGCGGTGGGGGAAGGGGAGATTTTGAAGCTGGTGAAGTCCACATTGATTCCATTGCGCTGCAGGGTTCCCAAGTCGAATATGAGTTGCTGTTCCTGCAACCTTCGGGTGGCATCATTGTGGCACTGCAGGAGGCCCATGATGGACATGTCATCTAAAGAATGGGAGGGGGAGTGGAAATGGTTTGCGACTGGGAGGTGCAGTTGTTTGTTGCGAACTGAGCGGAGGTGTTCTGCAAAGCGGTCCCCAAGCCTCCGCTTGGTTTCCCCAATGTAGAGGAAGCCACACTGGGTACAATGGATGCAGTATACCACATTGGCAGATGTGCAGGTGAACCTCTGCTTAATATGGGAAGTCATCTTGGGGCCTGGGATAGGGGTGAGGGAGGAGGTGTGGGGGCAAGTGTAGCATTTCCTGCAGTTGCAGGGGAAGGTGCCCGGTGTGGTGGGGTTGGAGGGCAGTGTGGAGCGAACAAGGGAGTCACAGAGAGAGTGGCCTCTCCGGAAAGCAGACAAGGGTGAGGATGGAAAAATGTCTTGGGTGGTGGGTTCGGATTGTAGATGGCGGAAGTGTCGGAGGATGATGCGTTGTATCCGGAGGTTGGTGGGGTGGTGTGTGAGAATGAGGGGGATCCTCTTTGGGCGGTTGTGGCAGGGGCGGGGTGTGAGGGATGTGTTACGGGAAATGCGGAAGACGGGGTCAAGGGCATTCTCAACCACTGTGGGGGGAAAGTTGCGGTCTTTGAAGTACTTGGACATCTGGGATGTGCGGGAGTGGAATGCCTCATCGTGGGAGCAGATGCGGTGGAGGCGGAGGAATTGGGAATAGGGGATGGAATTTTTGCAGGATGGTGGGTGGGAGGAGGTGTATTCTAGGTAGCTGTGGGAGTCGGTGGGCTTGCAGCCCAATGGTATCAATGTGGACTTCACCAGTTTTAAAATCTCCCCTTCCCCTACCGCATCCCAAAACCAGCCCAGTTCGTCCCCTCCCCCCACTGCACCACACAACCAGCCCAGCTCTTCCCCTTCACCCACTGCATCCCAAAACCAGTCCAGCCTGTCTCTGCCTCCCTAACCTGTGCTTCCTCTCACCCATCCCTTCCTCCCACCCCAAGCCGCACCTCCATCTCCTACCTACTAACCTCATCCCACCTCCTTGCCCTGTCCGTCTTCCCTGGACTGACCTATCCCCTCCCTACCTCCCTCCCTATACACTCCTCTCCACCTATCTTCTTTTCTCTCCATATTCGGTCCGCCTCCCCCTCCCTCCCTATTTATTCCAGAACCCTCACCCCATACCCCTCTCTGATGAAGGGTCCAGGCCCGAAACGTCAGCTTTTGTGCTCCTGAGATGCTGCTGGGCTTGCTGCGTTCATCCAGCCTCACATTTTATTATCTTGGATTCTCCAGCATCTGCAGTTCCCATTATCACATCATATCTTTGTTAGCCCTTTGAAAGAGTTACCTAATTATATCTCACAGTCCAGCAATTTTTCTATAACCCTGCAAATAAGACCTCTTCAAATGCTTGTCCAACTGCCTTTTGCAAGTTAATGGAGAATATGATTCTCCCACACATTCCAAAACGTAATAACCCTTTGAGTGAAAAAAATAAATCCCCCTGTATTACTCTCAGCAACATCTTTAATTCTCCGATAGCTATATACTGGTAGAAACAGATTCTTACATTTTACTCGATAAGTCTCTCCATAACTCTCCTTTGTAGCCTCCTACCTCAATCCAGCCACTTTCTCCCCTCCATCTCTCAGTGTGAGGCTGGAAAAGCACAGCAGGTAAGGCAGAATCAGAGCTGTAGGAAAGTTAACAATTCAGGCTGAAACCCATCATCAAACGTTGGCTTTCCTGCTTCTCTGATGCTGTTTGACCTGCTGTGCTTTCCCATCCTCACACGTATCGACTCTGGCTTCCAGCATCTGCCGCACTTATTGTATCCTCCTCTCTACCTTCTCCCCTCCTCCTTATAAACTCATGTTTCTTTCCTTCTTTCCGCATTCTCCTTCTCATCCACACTCCTTGCAGCTTTCTAATATCCCTCCTTAACCCTTGTAGCCTCCTCCTTTCCTCAAACCCCACAGCGTCTTCTATCCTTGTGTCTAGCCAATGCAGCCTCCACTCTCAAACCTTCATCAGAGCCAACTTCAAGGAGCATTTTACAGACCTGACCAGCAACAATATTCAAGGCCCAGAACAGTGCCAGGCAAAAACCTCCCTTAACCTTACATTCTGTAATGAGAGGAATCTCAGGTTTTCAATTTCTCCACTCTCAAGTCACTCATGCCTGATAATATTCTGGTTTTTCTACCTTTGCTAAGTGATGATACCCTTCCCAAAGTGCAGTGTCCAGAATTGGATACAATACTCCAGCTGACTTCCAATTGTGAACATTGAGAATGATTTCCCTTACTCGATGTCTTTTATTTATAAAGCTTATCCTAAACGCTTCCATAGCAAGTGCACAATGATCAATTGTGCTAGTATTGAACAAGGAAATGATGATTATATTAAAAGCAGTAAAATATTAAACCCAACGATTTTCACTTGCTATTATCAAACAAGGTCTCATTTCAGAGCTTCTCAATTTTATTGACATCACAATTGGCTTAGGGGATAGATAACTACTGTAAAACAATTTTTTAACTGCCGATTGAACTGAGTCATTTACATGTATATATAATACAAATATAGTGTTTGGAAGCAACTTCAAGGCTACAATGGAATCTTAGGGGAGTGGATAGTGGTTATAAATCATTTGATCTTTGCTCCCAACAATATTTGACACCTGCTGATCATTCACTTCGATGATTAACCCTTAATTGTTTCCAGTTATCCCTTAGCTTACTATGTGAGGAAATTTACAAAAGGTGAGCTGTGAAAATTATTTCAGCAAATAAATGGTCACTTATCATTTTTATCTATCGTGTTTGGGATGTAAGAGTTGTTTTGCAAAACAGGTAAGTAATAGACCATCCATAAATGCTTTGAAAAAGCGATGATGGGCATTCATCTTGAATAGCTCTAGTCCACCTGCCAAAAGTATTAGAACATAGAACATAAAACAGTACAGCGCAGTACAGGCCCTTCGGTCCGAGATGTTGTGCTGACCTATTATCCTACTCTATTATCTAGCAGTCGTGGCTTGCTGGACCTGTTCAGACAGCAGTTCAGAGCCAACCAAATCAGTGTGGAATTGTGTTATGTATAACGAGACAGGAACAGGATGGCATACTTACTTTCCTGAAATAACGTTAGTGAACCTGATTACTTTTAAACCAGCATGAAGCAATTAGAAAGCTGACAGCTTCACAGTCACTTTCATTCATACCACTTTTTTTAAATTAATCTTCCAATCAGATATTTTCTACCCACTGTATTCTATAATAAGAAATTTCTTACTCTGACACCAAGAGCCTTACTGATTGAAAGTAAAAACACAATTTTACAGTTTGCCAATTCAATTTATTTTTTGATCATGCTCACAGTAACTTCATTATCCAAGGTGTTGACTACTCAATAACCTGAGTATCCCCAAGAGTCAATCATCCCTTGTTATTGTCCAAGTGATTATTATCGATAGTGGATCTGAATGTTGAATGTTGTAGCCCTGTTTATTTGCAACCCATGGATATCCAACCTGCTCCCTGTGGTCTCTGGCCTCTACTCACTGAATGCCTAACATCTTAAATCTTCATTCTTGAATTTAACTCCTTTAAAAACCTCACTTCCCTATGGTTTTAAAACTTTCTCCAGTTCTACAACCTGCTGAGTTCTCTGGTAAAATCAAGGGGGAATTGATTTGTCAGTCAGGATCATGCACTTCCAGCTGGTAGAAAATGTTGATTAATGTTCCCTACTCTCTGCCTGTCAAGTGCTTACAAAGCCTTACTAACCAAGTCTCTAGTCAGCCCTGTGTATACTGCAGGGCAGATTTGACAACCGTACAAAATACAGTGCACAAACTTATGTAGTTGGCTTTTGAAGTATCTGACAGCTCAGGAATGCAACTTTACAACTCCAAGAATATTAGGAGAAAGACTGTAAAAGCCAGAAATGATAAAATGCTTGCACATTTATTACAATTCCAAATGGAATGCCTTCAAATGGTAAGGCTCCCAAGTGAAGAATGATGAAATTAGTTCCCCTTCTTAATTCAACCTGCCTCTCAGTTGGATGCAACAAGATTAATTTAGAAAGAATCCTTTCCTTCTTGGATATCTTTCCCCAATCTGAATGCTTTAAAAAGAGCCAATTGATGAGGCTTTCTTGAGGTAGAGAAAAGGTAAGTTTGTTTGGTGCTGATTACAAAAAAAGATAATAAAGTGTGACTTAGGTACACATAGATTAGAAATGTAGATTGAGTAAAAAGATATGAGCTAAAAAGATATATCAATCAGTCTCAGAAGGTGGAATGTTGTAACCTTTAAGTTAGATGATAGCAATAACACTGAAGCAGTTGATATAAAGATTCTTAGCCCTGCAGTTAGCTGATAACTTTTGCTCTGTCTCCTTCTTGCTGGTGGTTTCATTGGTTTGCCTGATTTTCAGCCTTTGGAGTCAGACAGTGTTTATATTTCTTACCTGCAGCACCGGGGAACCTAAAGGCTGCCATCAAGCTGAGCCTTTCACAGCATAATAATCCAAACCAGCACTTCAGTTCACCAATACACACAGACCTGAAGTTGTAGTTTTCAATCCATTTTCGTATATACTTGGGAAGGTAAAATACAAAGAAATCTGCAGTTTGGGAAATAATCCACAGGGGATGACTTTCTACTGAGAGGGGTAAACATTTTTTTTTGTGTTTCACCTCTTCCATTTATGTTTGATATTTCCATGACATTCTATAGGTATGACATTCCATGTATTCACACAGGGCTTTGCCAGATGGTCACTGAACATACATCCACAGTTATCTTTGGGCTGTACTTCTTCTTTCATAAACCCTGTAGTAATTAAAAGTTCAATGTGTCCATAACTTGACGTTGAAGAGACAGGTCACAATAGAACAGGACAAGGAGCGAGGAATGCCTATTGGATTAACTTGCATCTACTTCAATGCAAGAAAGCTAACAGGTAAGGCCGATGAACTCAGGGCATAGATAGGTACGTGGGGCTGTGATATTATAGCCATTACAGAAACATGGCTAAGGGAGGGACAGGACTGGCAGCTTAACATGCCAGGATACAGGTGCTTTAGGCAGAACAGAGTGGAGGAAAGAGGGGAGAGGAGTTGCATTTTTGATTAAGGGGAGTATTACAGCAGTGGTCAGAGATGAAATAACTGAGTGATCATCCAGTGAGGCTTTGTGGGTGGAGCTAAGAAATAAGAGGGGAATGGTGACATTTTAGGGGTTGTGCTATAAGCCCCCAAATAGTGAATAGGAAATTAGAGGAACACATATGTGGGGAGACTGGGGAGACTTGCAAGAGCATTAGGATTGTTGGAGTAGGGGATTTTAATTTCCCTAACGTGGAGGAACAGAGGGATCTTGGTGTGCAGATACATAAATCCCTTAAAATGGCCACCCAAGTGGACAGGGTTGTTAAGAAAGCATATCGTGTTTTGGCTTTCATTAACAGGGGGATTGAGTTTAAGAGTCGTGAGATCTTGTTGCAGCTCTATAAAACTTTGGTTAGACCGCACTTGGAATACTGCGTCCAGTTCTGGGCGCCCTATTATAGGAAAGATGTGGATGCTTTGGAGAGGGTTCAGAGGAGGTTTACCAGGATGCTGCCTGGACTGGAGGGCTTATCTTATGAAGAGAGGTTGACTGAGCTCGGTCTCTTTTCATTGGAGAAAAGGAGGAGGAGAGGGGACCTAATTGAGGTATACAAGATAATGAGAGGCATAGATAGAGTTGATAGCCAGAGACTATTTCCCAGGGCAGAAATGGCTAGCACGAGGGGTCATAGTTTTAAGCTGGTTGGTGGAAAGTATCGAGGGGATGTCAGAGGCAGGTTCTTTACGCAGAGAGTTGTGAGAGCATGGAATGCGTTGCCAGCAGCAGTTGTGGAAGCAAGGTCATTGGGGTCATTTAAGAGACTGCTGGACATGTATATGGTCACAGAAATTTGAGGGTGCATACATGAGGATCAATGGTCGGCACAACATTGTGGGCTGAAGGGCCTGTTCTGTGCTGTACTGTTCTATGTTCTATGTTCTATACTCTGGGACTGCCATGGTGCTAAGGGCTTAGATGAGGTGGATTTTGTTACATGTGTTCAGGAAAAGATTTCTTAAGCAGTATTTGGAAGTCCTACTCAGGAGGGGCAAAATTAACCTACTCTTGGGAGATAGAGCAGGAAAGGTGACTGAGGTGACAGTGGGGGTACATTTTGGGACAAGAGACCATTGTTCCATTAACTTTAAAACAATTATAAAAAAAAAGACAAAATTGGTCCATAGGTTCAAGTTTTAAATTGAGGCAAGGTGAATTTTAATGAAATTAGACAGGAGCTTGCAGGGTTTTCCCAAGGTAGTTTGTTTGCAGGCAAAGGGACCTCCTGGCAAGTTGAAGGTCTTTAAAAGTGCGATAGTTAGAGTTCAAAGTCTATATGTTCCTGTGAGGGTGAAGGGCAAGGTCAGGGAAAGTAGCGAACCCTGGATGACAAGAGATATTGAGACCTTGACCAGAAAAAAGAAGGAAGTATGGCTCAGGTACAGGCAGCTGGGATCAAGGGAGTCCCTGGAGGTAAATAGGGGATACAGGAATTTACTGAAGAAGGAAATCGGGGGGGGCGAAAAGTAGGCATGAAATAGCTTTGGCTGAGAAGATTACGGTGAATCCAAAGAGATTCTTTAAGTGTGTTAAAAGGAAAAACAATAATTAGAGAGAGAATAGGACCCCTCTAGAACCAAAGTGGACATGTATCGTGGAACTGCAAGAGATGGGGAGGTCCTCAAGGGTTACTTCTCCTCTGTGTTTACTGTGAAGAAAGACATGAAGACTTGGGAACTTGGGGAAATGAGTGGCAATATCTCGGGGACAGTCCATACCACAGTACAGGAGGTATTAGAATGTTACGAAGGTGGATAAATATCCTGGTTCTGACGAGATATATCCAAGAATCCTACAAGAGGCTAGGGAAGAAATTGTGGGGCCCCGGCTGATATATTTGCATCATCGTTAGCCATGGGTGATGTCCTGGAAGACTGGAGGGTATTGAATCTTGTGCCCTTATTCAAGAAGGGTTGTAAAGAGAAACCTGGTAACTAAAAACCATTAAGCCTAACAGCTGTGGTAGGTAACTTTCTTAAGAAGATTCTGAGGGACAAGATATACATGCATTCGGAAAGACTAGATCAGGAGGAGTCAGCATGGCTTTGTGTGTGGAAGATCATGTCTCACAAATTTGTTCAAGTATTTTGATGAAGTGACCAGATAGGTTGATGAGGGCAGGGCAGTAGGCATAGTCCATGTGGATTTCAGTAAAGCCTTTGATAAGGTTCCACATGGTAGGCTGCTCTGGAAGGCTAGATCACATGGAATCCAGGGAGAGCTATCAAATTGGATGCTCAGTTGGCTGATGGTAGGAAGCAGAGAGTAATACTGGAAGGATGCTTGTCAGACTGGAAGCCTGTGAGTAGTAGTGTATCCCGGGGTCAGTGCTGGGCCCATTTCTGTTTGTTATCTATGTCAATAATTTGGATGAGAATGTACAAGGCATAATTAGTAAGTTTGCAGATGACACTAAAATAGGCAGTATTGTGGGCAGTGAGGAAAGTTGTCAGAAATTGCAACAGGATCTTGATCAACTGGGGAAGTGGGCCAAGAAATGGCAAATGGAATTTCATGTAGATAAGTGTGAGGTGTTCCATTGTGGAATGTCAAATCAATGTAGGAGCTTCATGGTGAATAGTAGGGCCTTAAGGAGTGTAATGGAAGAGAGGTCCCTTGGAGGTCAGGTGCACAATTCTCTGAAAGTGGAGTCACAGGTAGACAGGGAAATGAAGAAAGCTTTGGTACATTGTCTTTCCTCAGCCACGGTATTGAGTATAGAACTTGGGAAGTTATGATACATTAGGAACTTGTGCATGACATTGGTGAGGCTGCACTTGGAGTACTGTGTTCAGTTTTGGCCACCTTCATATTGGAAAGAGTGCTGAAGAAGTGCACAAGGATGTTGCCAGGACCCAAGGAACTGAGTTATAGGGAGAGGTTGGACAAGCTAGGACATTTTTCTTTAGAGCGTAGGAGACTGCGGAAGGATCTTATGGAAGTGCATAAGATCATGAGAGGCATGGATAGGGTGAATGCACTCAGTCTTTTTCACAGGATTGGGGAATCGAGGGTGAGAGAGCATTAGTTTGAGGTAAGAGGGGAAAGAATACATGGGAATCTGAGGGGCAACTTTTTTACAAAGAGAGTGGTATGCATATGGAATAAGCTGCCAGCATAAGTAGTTGAGGCAGGTACATTAACAACATTTAAAAGGCATTTGGACGAATACATGGAGAGGAAATGTTTAGAAGGATACGGGCCAAGTTCAGGGAAATGGGCCTTGTATAAATGGACATTCTGGTTGGTGCAGACCAGTTTGAGCCAAAGGGCCTGTCTCCATGATGGAGAACTCTATGACTCTAAGTATCCTGGGTTTTGCTGCTTTGTTGTAATATAAGGAAGTGTGAGAGATTAGATGGAAATTGTGTAAACAAAGATGGAGAGGAAGCAAAAGAGAAATGTAATGCAACACGACAATATAAAGAGGTGTGAACTCCCACCTATTCTATCAGAATGAATTGTTCTTGACTCATGATTCTATCTTTTGGCACAGTCATCTTATAAATTTCCAGGACTTGGGAAATAATTATTTACAGGCTAGGGCAATTACAAGATTTAAAAATACTATGCTAATATGCTGAACATAATTCTGATAGTTATAGTATGTGTTTAGAATATTTTACACAGTAGACCATTGTACCTCAGACTGCATTGTGAGCCTTCACACCAGAAACTTCACACCAGCAGCCTGTCCTCACTAAAGCCATTCAAATAACACTCCTGCTTGGCCTGCTGTGTTCATCCAGCCCCACATTTTATTATCTTCAAATAACACTCCCCATATGTTTTCCAATAGAAACATCGACTGGCTTTACTGTTGCTGAAAACAGTGACCCATCTCCCTCTCATGGCAATAGCATTTAAATAGATCCCACTGACCGTGTCGATCTTAACTCCACATGCCCACCCACCCCCAATGACCATTGATTTCCTTGTTAGCCAAGAACTTATCAATTCTGCCTTAGAAGTAGTCAATTACACACCGTTACTGCTTTCTGAGGAAGCAAGTTACAAGGTCTCATCACCCAATGACAGACAAAACTTCCTCCTCATCTCTGTCCTAAATGAGACACTCCCTTACTTTTAAACTGTGCCCCTTGCTCTAGTCTTCACACACAGGGATCCATTTAACATCCACTCTCCAAATCCAAGTCTATTCAGGATCCTATATGTTGCACATAGTCAGTACAGAAGGCAGGAATATTAAGGGGGAAAGTGCGAGGATTAGGGGGAGGGAAGGAGTTTGAAAATTTATGGTATATGGCCTCTATACTTCATGATTCAGCAATCACTGGATCCTTTCGGTTGCCCCCCAATTGGCTGAAGGCATTATCCAATTGCACTAATCCAACTCTACCCATGGCGTCAAGGCCAAATGAGATGCTTTGTGAAGTTAAATAGTATACTTGAGTTAGAGTGTCAGAGAATTGGCAGCATCGATGAGATGTTAATCATCAGGGAGTCTTTGGGGTGAGAGGTTGGTGGAAGAGAAGATCCCCAAGATCCTTTGAAAATTCCGAAAACTTATCTTTGGGGATATATGCTCCCTTCTTTGGGGAATGTAGGTTATAGGCGACACCTTTAATATGTAAGGTGCTTCTCGGAACCCGCCTTTTTAATTATTCAACCTTGTAAACAATATGATCAGATTGAGGTAATTTGTTGTTGGCAATGACTAGTTAAATGACACTGGGCATGAGATCAAATGAAATATTTAATTTGTACAAAATGTGCTCAGTAACCTTAAAGGTATATTGACACGCTTGTGCACAACAGGCAATGGTTTTCCCCACGTTCAGTATTAACCTCTGGCCAGGCACCAAGTTCCTGGACTCAGTTGTCTAACTGTGGAGGGCAGCATGACTTGACCATGGCTGTGTCTGTAAATCTATGTTTCTGTTATATGTAATGGGGCCGGGAATATTCCCACCCTGTCCTCTGTGAACAGTGCGTCATCAGGTTGTGTGGCTACAGGCTGTGTCACTACTGAACCTGTCCCTGTCCTCACCTGAAATCTAAACATGCACATTTTCAATTGGACTCTCAGAGAGAGAACACAGGCAGATTTGTAGATGATGATCAAAGCCACACACTGTAAAATAAATACCCAGCACAGACTGGATATCAAACCTGCAGTTCTTCTACCCTGCCATTCATTGTCTTCATGAGCACTGGGGAAAGAAATCTATACCTTACCTTCTCTTTACAAATTCTCTTTACATCTTATTAAACTCCATCTATCTTCACTGCTCAAAGTCCATGAGTTAATTGTCACTGCACTAAACCCTGCCAAGCTACTCCGTGTAATGAGTCAAATGGAGAGTCAGGATTATAATCATTGCTTGCTGAAAGTGAACTCAAAAGAAAGGGTGATTATCAGAAATGTGGCCAAGCTGTGGCAGAAGGGCATCACAGCAACATCAATAAGGTGGGCCCAGCAGCGAGAGATGCGACTCCTACCTTGGTTAGCCCAGCGCAGGCAGCACAGCAGTATCAGCCCAGAGGTGAAAGATAGCGCCTGAGAATCATCAACTTCAATGTTGGTTTGGTCTGGTGATGGCAAGGAAGTGGTGGCAGAGGGATGGTGGTGCAGGTGTCGTTAATGGAGATAAGCTGGCTCAGAATTGATCAACTTTCCTTAAGCTATATCTTTTCTTCCTCCCCTTAGTCTTAAATTAATCAAAATGGTGCCGAATCGTGGTGACTGATGACAGCTTTTCACTATTTTATTTTATTCTTACTGTAAAATGCACATGACAATAAAATCATTCACTCACGTTGGATCCTTTGTGAGGAGAATGTTCTGTGCATCTGTGTGTATATCTTGTCTCTATGTGTATGTGAGATAGGTTGTATGATTGTGTTTGTGTGAGAGATAGGTAGTGTGTGTGTGTGTGTGTGTATGTGCGCGCACGCGTGCGTGTTTGCGTGTGTGTGTGTGCGCATGTGTGCACGTCTGTGTGTGTGTGTGTGTGTGTGTGTGTGTTTGTGTGTGTGTGCGCGCATCTGTGTGTGTGTCTGTGTGTCTGTGAGTGAGAGAGAGAGAGAGAGAGAGGTAGGTAGGTAATCTTCAATCAAAGCCACAAAGCTAGTGTGGCTGTTTAGAAACAAATTCCACAGCTTGGTGGATAGAGGAATAGAGTTCAATGCAAGGAAGTTATGGTAAGCTATTAACAATCAATAGTTAGACCTCTGCTGGTGTATTTGATGTCAAGTCCTTAGAGAAGATGTAGCTGGGATTAATCAAAATGGTACCAATGAAGAACATTTCAGTCATGTGTAGAGATTGGAGAATCTGGGATTTTTCTTAGAGTGAAGAAGGTCAAGGAGGCGATTTAATGTTCCATTTTACATGTGATTTGGACACCTCTGTCACAACCAGTATTTGTTGCTCATCCCTAATTGACCTTGAACAGAGTGGAGTTGGGCCACTTCAGAGGGCAGTTAAGCATCAACCACATTGCTATGGGTTTGAAGTCACATGTAGGGTTGGAAAAATGTCAGATTCCTGTCCCTAAAGGATAATAGTGAATTAGATGAGATTTTACAGGTTTCATGCCTACTTTTACTTTCAATTACAAATTTTATCAAATAATTAATTTACTTAAATTCATCGTTTTTTTAGACAATCAGTCAATATTATTAAATTAATTGTTCATTTTAAAGTCTGCAGTTGGCGTGGTGGGATTTGAACTCATACCATTTAGGATTTTAGGATTACTTGTTTCGTGATATTACCAGTATTGCTGAATCACTTCTCGTTGGGAACACTTAAAATTAAAAAGAAGTTTTTTTCCACTGGCAGGAGGCTCATTAAGCTACAGATTTGAAATAATTTGGTGAAATTCCAGGGGGAAAATGAAAATTTATTTTCCATAGTTTAAGAGAATCATAAAATTCAGAAGGAAGCCTTTTGGCTTATTGTGCCTATGCTGGCTCCCCAAATGAATATCTCATTAGTGACATTCTCCTGCCTTCTCTCTCTAACTCTGCATACTTTTTTTTAAAGTAACTCTGATCTCTTTTGAACCTAGTTCCTCTATACTCTTGGGCAGTTCATTGAAGACCTCATGTTATTTTGCTGATTTAACCAATCACAATAAATCTCTACCCTCTCATTCTCAATCTCTTCAAAAGTGGGAATAATTTCATCTCTTCTACTCTGTCCAGCACACTCACGATTTTGAATGCTTCAAGCAAATGCCCTCTCAGGTTTTCTTTCTGAGAAAAACAATTCTAACGTCCCCAATCTATCTTGGTAACTGAAGATCCTCGTCCCCAGAACCATTCTCAGGAATCTTTCCTAAGTATTTCTTTGATGCCTTCACATCTTTCTTAAAATGTGGTTTCCAGAATAGTACAAGGTGTGCCAGCTGAGGCCAAACTAGTGTCTCGCGTAAGTTCAACACAACTTTCTCGCTCCTCGTTCTGTATGCCCCTATTTATAAAGCCCAGGAAACTGTATGATTTATTCATTAGGGGGTCAGTTCGCTGCACGGTTGGCACCTGATGCAGTGTAATGCAAACAGTGGTGGTTTAATTCTTGTACCAGCTGAACTCACTAAAAAGGCTCAACCTTGCCCCTTTGCTGAGGTGTGTTGACCTTCAGGTTACTCTTAACCAGCAATTGTCTCTCTCAAAGATGGGTGGAATATAAGAGCAGCGATGTGCTTCTGAGGCTTTATAAAGCTCTAGTTAGGCCCCATTTAGAATACTGTGTCCAATTTTGGGCCCCGCACCTCAGGAAGGACATAGTAGCCCTGGAGTGTGTCCAGCTCACACAGATGATCCCTGGAATGGTAGGTTTAACGAATGATGAACGGCTAAGGATCCTGGGATTGTACTCATTAGAGTTCAGAAGGTTGAGGGGAGATCTAATAGAAACTTACAAGATAATGTATGGTTTAGAAGGGGTGGACACTAGGAAGTTGTTTCCGTTAGGCGGGGAGACTAGGACCCGTGGGCACAGACTTAGAATTAGAGGGGGTAAGTTTAAAACTGAAATGAAACAACATTTGAGGGTCATGGGAAGAAGGAAGAGAGAAATCAAGGATTCCTCAATCCACTGTAAATCACACATTTCATTGCATGTGAATACTTTAAAGCTTCTTTGTTTTACCTTATTTTCCTTTATGTATATAACAACCTAATGCCAATAAAATAAAGAATCACTGCTTCATGATCTTTGGGGCTATCTGTGTGTTCAAACCTTATGAAACATTTCTAGACTCCAACAAACAACAATTCAACAAATGACCAGATGTTCTATATTAGTGATGTTGGCTAAAGGACAAACATTAATGACAACACCAGAAGAATTGCCTGAACTTCTCCAAATGATTAAGCGATCTCTAATGTCCACCTTAGAGGACATACTGTGTCCTGGTTCAATGCTCCTTCTAACAGATGAGATTCCTGCATTAATGCACTCATGTGTCAGCTTAGATCATGTGCTTAAGTCTGTGATATAGCTTTACCTCAAGGTCAAATGTGTTGACCACTGAGCAAAGAAACCGCAAGATGAAAAGATTCTATATGGCTGCATCTCTCCCTATCTTACACACCAAAAGAGAGAAATGAAAGGACTGGCTGTTTTCCTTTTGCATTTAATCAATATGCAGTGACACATTGTCAACACTAAGCTCTGAAACCTAACTTCCAAAGTTGAACAAGATGCCAGATGTTGATGAAATTGAGCCAATAGTTTTGAAAGGGAAGATTTTTATTTTTGACAAAAGAAACAATCGTATAATTAATCATAATGTGACAGTGGTCCTGAAATTGTAGGAGCAACAGCGATGAGTTTATTGCTGCATGCTTTTATTAATAAATGGTCCAGCTATTATGGCAAGGAAGAGTTATTTAGTGAATTGTGCATAACCACAAGTTGTTGAACATTTTGCCATCAGTCATGTGGAAAAGGAAATTCATTCCTGTGAATTCTGAGCCCTTATACGTCCATCAACCACATTAACACCACTGCTGTGGATTCTAACATCTGTATGAAGGGTTTGCAATTTTTCCATGCTTGTTAATATATCATGTGCTTGTTAATGTGTGACTATACATTCTATTTGCACTTCACGTAAGTATGAGAAACATGAGACCTCTGTTTTATAAACAGCTTGTAAAACTTTTATTTTACTGAGCTTAAGTTGTACCTCAGTCACATGGAAAATTGGCCAACTTTGTTCTTTTAATTGATGTTTCACAACCAAATCTGCAAATATCGCATTGTGATAGATATTATTGCCAAGACAAGCTCGAGTCAGGAGGTATAAAACTCATGTGCTTCCAATTTATTTAGTAAACAGCCAACAAGGCATTAAATCAGAACAAAATGGAACTTACAGATTAGATTCATGCAAATTGATTGTTTTTGTGGCTCATTGGATGGTAAAAGGTACTTCACAAGAGTAATTCCAAACACTATTGGAGTTTGAACACCATAAGAAGACTCTTAGCTAAAGACATAATTATTAAGGAGATTCTTAAAGAAAGAATGAGAGAGGTAGAGAATCAGAGATTTTTAGGAGTGAATTGCAGAGCTTAAGTCTTAGATGTGGAGAAATAAAAATCGGGGATGGTCAGGAAGTCAGGATTTTAAGAACACAGAGATCTTGGAGGGTTTTGAGGCTGGAGGGGGTCTATCTTTTGACATTTTGTACCTTGTGTGACTGGATCAAGGTGTTTGAACATTACTTGCAGGTTTGCCTTGGACCTGCGTACAGTACAAGCCTGTAACTCATACTCCACTGTCATTCCATCTTCAGACCTTCATAATGACATGATTGACATGTTCTTATAAACAGAATGAGAAGACAGGTGATCAATAAAAAGATGTCGACTACTGGTATGTGCAATTACTAATGCCCCTGCGAACATTCAACACAGTTGTTGATGGTTTTAAAATCCTCCGAATGCTCTTTGTAAAATTACATTGGCATTTAAAACATATTTGCAGTCTTCTCCAGAAAATAAAAAGCAGTTGCAAAATGTTTTGTCAAAGGGGATTTTTTTCAAGAGTCTATGCTACATGAGTTGTTGAAGCATGGTTACATAGAAACGTAGGATCAGGAGCAGGCCATTCAGCTCTTTGAGCCTACATTCAATATGATCATGGCTGATCCCCAATCTCAACACCATTTTCCCACCTCACTCCACGCTCCTTGATGTCTTTAATATCTAAATATTTATCAACCTCTTTAGAATCATGGAATCCCTACAGTGTGGAAGCAGGCCATTCAGCCCATCATGATCCCCACAGTTTATCCCACCCAGACGCACTACCCTAGAACCCTGTATTTACCATGGCTAAGCTGAAGATCCTACACATCCTCGGACACTATGAGCAATTTATTGTGGGGGCCAATCCATCCAACCTGCGCATCTTTGGACTCTGGGAGGAATCCAGAGCACCCGGAGGAAACCCATGCAGATGCAGGGAGAATGTGCAAACTCCACACAGACAGTTGCCTGAGGGTGGAATCAAACCTGGTGCTGTGCGGCGGCAGTGCTAATCACTGAGCCATTCTTTCTTGAATAATCTCAGTGGCCTGGGCTCCACAGTCTTCGGTGGAGATGCATTCCACAGATTGACTACCCTCTGAATGAAGAAATGCTCCCTTATCTCAGTCCTAAATGGCCTGCCCCAGATCCTTCGACTTCAATTTCCACCAGCGGATTTTCAGAAATGTGGGGATGGGCTGGTTTTGGATTGCTGGAACTTTGTACATTGAAGGTCTCAGGGAATCCCACACTCAGCATCTGGCAGAGAATCCAGTCTTGAGGGTGCACAGGAATTACAGGATGCTTCCCGCATCCTGGATAGCAGTGGTGGGGAGCGTGCCTCAGTTGAAACTGCTTGAGTTCCAGTTTCGAAAACCTGAGCACCAGCAGTCATCATTGCAGTCCATCAGTGTGGCTGACAGCTGTGTACAGAGCATGTTTGTGAATGTGGTCACCCCACTGTTTCACGGTGTGTTGGGTGACATGGAATGGGTGACCACCCAGAAAAGAAATGCATCAAACATTTGTATCAGTGATAGTGGGAACTGCAGATGCTGGAGAATCCAAAATAATAAAGTGTGAAGCTGGATGAACACAGCAGGCCAAACAGCATCTCAGGAGCACAAAAGCTGACGTTTCGGGCCTAGACCCTTCATCCTGAATGAAGGGTCTAGGCCCGAAATGTCAGCTTTTGTGCTCCTGAGATGCTGCTTGGCCTGCTGTGTTCATCCAGCTTCACACTTTATTATCTTACATCAAACATTTTATTAACTGACACCTATGGGAACCAGTAGTGTGCTGGTTGATCAAATATTCTAGTTGATTAAGAGTTCACCTGATCAATGTAAAACACACTAAGTATGGAAATATAATGCAGGGGCATGTACACGACAGCTGTGCTTTATTTACAGATAAACAAATAATAACGCAATTTTGCCTTAAGTAAAGCTTATTGGCAGAGAACCTTCTCACTCGCACCCTCAATTGACTGCTTGGACATGGCGGTAACGCTGTAAACTTCCGGTATTTGAGGTTTAAACATTTTGCCGGTTTACCAAGAGTACCGGTTCACAACATGCCGGTTAGACAGATAGTACAGGAGCTCCCTGAATATATCCCACTCCACCACCAGGAGACAGTCTGAATACTGTTAGGAGTGCAGCCATAGCCAAATGTTTGGCATTACAGAAGGTTCTAGTCTACAGGGATTGGGGCTGGGGGTTACAATGAAGACCAGGAGAATCATAGTGATAAGTGGTTCATTAATTATGGGAATAGATAGGCATTTCTGAGACTGCAAATGTGACTCCAGAACAGTTACTTTAAATACATGGTGCCAGAAGCAAAGATATCACTGAATGATTACAGAGTCCACTTGAACTGGGGAGAGTGATCAACCAAACGTTGTGGTTAATGTTGGAACCAATGTGTTAAGTAGCATGAAGGAGTGATCCTGTAGTCAGAAATTAGGGAGCTAGGTAGAAAATAAGCAAACAGCAGTAAACCCTCCATTATTCCTGATGCCAGGTGGTAGTGAGTATAGAAACAGAAAGACAAAATAGGTCAATGTTTGGTGGAAAGATGGCATAGGAGCAAGGACTCATGGGACATTGGGACCAGCCAGGGAATATGGGACATATAATCCAAATGACTTGCACTTAAACATAACTGAGATGGAGTTCATTGCAGGACATTCTGCTTTTGCTATTGGGGAGGATTTAAATTAAATCAGCAGAGTTTTAGATTAGATTCCCTACAGTGTGGAAACAGGCCCTTCGGCCCAACAAGTCCACACTGCCCCTTGGAGCATCCCACCCCGACCTATTCCCCCTATAACCCACACACCCCTGAACACTACAGACAATTCAGCATGGCCAATCCACCTAGCCTGCACATCTTTGGAATGTGGGAGGAAACCGGAGCACCCGGAGGAAACCCACGCAGACACGGGGAGAATGTGCAAACTCCACACAGACAGTCACCCGAGGCTGGAATCGAACCCAGGTCCCTGGTGCTGTGAGGCTGCAGTGCTAACCACTGAGCCACCGTGCCACCCGAACCAAAAGATAATATCATTGAGGAAAACCAAAGTGCAAAGAATATTGAGAAAGATGGGCAGTACTAGAATAGGCAATAGAATATTAACAGGTGGAGTCAGAAAAAAAGGGAAAAGTCAAAATTAGGGTTACTGTGCATGTATGTGAATGCACAGCATGTGTGTGGTAAATATGGTTGGTGAGTTATTGACACAGGTTGCCTTGTGGGATTATGATGCTGTGCTGATAGCAAAGACCTGGGTCAAAGAA
This sequence comes from Stegostoma tigrinum, assembly GCF_030684315.1. Classification (NCBI taxonomy): domain Eukaryota; kingdom Metazoa; phylum Chordata; class Chondrichthyes; order Orectolobiformes; family Stegostomatidae; genus Stegostoma; species Stegostoma tigrinum. The sequence continues at coordinate 19,000,637 of NC_081381.1, forward strand.
GGGCAGGAACAAGTGTTATATATTCCTGAATACAAGGTGCTCTGGAAAGATGAAAGGAAGAAAATGGGGAGATGAGTTAGTATTGATTCAGCAAAGCACTACAGTGCTGGAGAAAGGGAATGTCTCAAAAGAGTCAAGGACAGAATCAATTTGATAGAACTAAGGAACAAAGAAGTTGTGTTACATTGCTCGCTGTGATCTACATGTCTCCAACTAATCAGAAAGATGTACAGGAACAAATTTGCAAGGAAATTATAGAAGATGGAAATGTTTTACAGCAATCATAAGAGGGCACTTTAATGAAATGAACATATAAAGCAGAAAAGGGCAGCATTCCTAGAGTGTGTTGAACAAGCTTTTCTTCAGAAATATGAGTCCAAACCAGCAAGAAAATAAAATGCCACTGCTCTTGGATCTTGGAAATAAAGTGAACTAAATGGATGAAATGTCATTAGAGAGACTTAAGAGAGCAATGATCACTGCACCAACAGTTTAGGATGACTATGAAAAAGGCCATTGAACAATCTTTAGAAGAATAATAAACTAGGGGAAAGCCACTTCAATGGGGTAAAAATGGATCAAGGTCCAAATATATTCTTTTTATATATTCATATTCTTTATATTTGCTTTTAGTTGGGGCGGCATGGTGCTCAGTGGTTAGCACTGCAGCCTCACAGCACCCGGGACCTGGGTTCGATTCCACTCTCGGGCGACTGTGTGGAATTTGCACATTCTCCCCATCTCTGTGTGGGTATCCTCCGGGTGCTCCAGTTTCCTCCCAATGCCCAAAGATGTGCAGGCTAGGTGGATTGGTCATGATAAATTGCCCGTAGTGTTCAGGGAGATGTAGGTTAGGTGGGTTATGAGGGATGGGTCTGGGTGGGATGCTGTGAGGTTTGGTGTGGACTTGTTGGGCTGAAGGACCTGTTTCCACATTGTAGGGATTCTATGATTCTGTATTGGAGTCATAACCAATTGGAGTTGAAAAGAAGGGTCACTGGATCCGAAATGTTAATTCTGCATTCTGTCCACAATTGCTACCAGACCTGCTGAGCTTTTCCAGCAATTTCTGTTTTTGTTCAAGAATTATAAACATTATACCCTTGTTATACCCCACACAAAAATATCTGCAAAATAAGTCCAGCATCTGCAAGCCAGTCAGTTTTTGCTTGGTGAGGGAAGCTTTCAGAGACAATAATTTGAGACAAAATTAACAGCTACACAGACAAAGGTACATTTAGAAAAGGCAGCCTTGACTTCGTAAGAGAAAATTGCACTTAACTATAGCTGGAGCTTTTCAAAGATGAAACCAAGAACGTTGACGAGGGCAATGCTACTGACATGGTCTATGTAGCCTTCCTAAAGGTCACACAGCAGTCTCATGAGCAAAGCTATAGCTCAAGAGATAAAAGGGACAGTAGCAACATGGATGCAGAATTAGTTGAGATACAAGAAACAAGGAGTAACAGTTAATGGATGTTCTTTGTGGTAGTGGAAGTTTTGTTGTAGGGTTCCCTAGAGGGCAGAGCTGGGACCTTTGCTTTTCCTGACTTATAGTAATGCGTTGGATCTTGGAGTATTGAGCATAATTTGAAAATTTTCAAATGGTACATTTGGAAGATTTGTAAACTGTGAGAAGGATAGTGTTGAACTTCATAAGTGCATAGACAAATTGGAAGAATGATCAGGCAGGAGACAATTCAATATGAAGTGATGTGTTTTGGTAGGAAGAAACAATATAACATAATGAGTACAATTCTAAATGGGTGCAGGAACAGAAGGACCTGAGTTTGTTTATGCATAAGTCATTATATCTGATAGGACAGGCTTAGACAGTGGTTAGGGGCACAGGCAGTAATTTAGATTTTATTAACAGGGTGTAGACTACAAAAACAAGGATGCTAATTTTAGCTTATATAAGACACTACTTTGGTCCTGAGCTGGAGTATTGCACCCTGTTCCTTGAGGGTTACTTTATGAGGGATGTGATTGGTGACATTGGTTCCAGAGATCAGGAAAGATACAGCGAGAAGTTAGGAGTGTTCTTCTTGGAGAAGACAATGTTGAGAGGAGATCTGAGAGAGAAATTTGAAATCATGAGGGCTCTGGACAGAATAGATAAGAAGCTGTGGATTACACTCATGGAAGGAATGAAACCAAGGGGTCACTAATGTAAATTAATTGCAAAAAAAGAAAAAACGATAGCTTTTACAGGCAGTGATTAGAGACTGGCATACACTGTATGCAAGTGTGCTAGAGAAAAAAAATTAATAAATGTATTCAGAGATAATGGGAACTGCAGATGCTTGAGAATCCAAGACAACAAAGTGTGGAGCTGGATGAACACAGCAAGCCAAGCATGCTCCCACAATGCTAAATGCATTCAGAATGGACTTAGAGCATGATTTGAAAAGGAACATGGGGCAAAGGCTAGAGAATGGTATTAAGCTATATACCTATTTAGAGAACTACTGCAGACAGGATGGGCTGAATGGTGTGTTTCTGTGTTGGAGAGACAATTGTCTTGCGGAAATGTCACTGGATCAAGATGAAAACGTGAGTTCACATCCCATCATGGCAGCTGGTGGAATTGAAATTCAATTAATAAATTTCTAATACAAAATAAGTCTCAGTAAAGATGACCATGAAACTATGATTGATTGTTGTAAAAACCCATAACCATGGGTTCATTAATACCTATAAGGAAGGAAAATCTGCCATCCTTTACCTTGTCTGGCCTACTTGTGGCTCCTGACCCATAGCAATGTGTGCTGAAAATGATAAAAGGCTGGAGATCACAGCGGGTCAGACAGCACCCATGGAATGAGATCAAGCCAATGTTTCGAGTCTAGATAACCCCTGGCGAAGAGTCATCTAGACTCGAAACATTAGCTTGCTGTCTCTACATGGATGTTATTTGACCTGCTTTGATCTACAACATTTGTTGTTTTCAGTACAGACTCCAGAATATGCAGTAATTTACTCCTCCATAGCAATGTGTGGCTGACACTCAATTGTCCTCTGAAATAGCCAAGCATGCCCTTCATTTAGGGATGGGAAACAAGTGCGAGCCCTCCCAGTGATGCCCTCATAATCTGCAGCAACTGGCAGGTACGCCGGCTGTGAGACAAATGTTTAAAACCTTCCAAAATCCTAGATTGAAGTGGTTATTGTGGTAATTTTGTCTTCATTGTCATAATGAAGCCATAAATGTGCTCAAAAACCATGTCACCAACACACAGCTGCTGAAGTAATTTCCACCTCAGTGTATTTTTTTAAAATCTTATAGAGAATTTTAAAGGTCAACCATAAACAAATTGGCTAAATGACAGTCAAAAAGGTTTCTAACTGTGAAGAGTAATTCATAAATGGATTTAGTCTTTTATTTTGTAGCAGATTTATAGGAATTCGTTATGCAGCATTTTCTGCAGAACAATGCAAAAAATAATCGTATCTTTCCAGGCAGGCACTCTGATACCTGTGGCAAAGGGCAAGAGTGAATATTTTGCTATTCCCTCCAAGGCCTAAGAGCCTGTTAATAATGCTGCCAGAGTTATACCTCACACAGGAAGTTGGTTACACACACCGAGTGAAGTAAACAACCCAGCACCTGGTTGGATACATTACCAATATACTGCACATTTGCTGGAGGATTTGAATATTTGCAGCTATTGGAATTGAGTTCCAATGAGTGGCTGAGCTGATTTGCATTTCCTCCCTTGAATTTTGACTATCATTCCTGAGAATCACGTACATAATCTACGTTTACAGCCCCCACAGTTTACCAAGAGGGTGCTGCACGGTCAGACATGTATCTTCTGGATATGCTTGTAAACTTAAGTCCTGCCTGCTTTGTCAGCTGGATGTATAAGATCGCACGGCCTGGGTCAAACAACAGCAGGGAAGTTGTCCCTGCTTTCCTGACCAATAATTAATCCCAAATCAATATCACTGGACAGGTTATGTCTTTAACACATTACATCTGTGGGCACTTGCCATGTGCAATTTGTTTGCAGAATTTCCTACCTTACAACTGCGACCATTCAAAATGTATTTCAGTGGCTGTTAAAATGCTTTGCAAAGATTTGCGATCGTTAACGGTTGTGATTTGCAAGCTCTTTTACATTTCTAATATCATTGAGTATTGTAAAGTAGGACCAATCTTTGACTAAGGAAGGAAGAAACGATGAGACAAGACGTGTGACGCAGATATGTGAAAATGAGTGGAATGAGTGAATTCATGCACTGGCTTATTTGAATGACAGGTTTTTGGAGTAATTTGATCTATTCTGTGCAGTTGTGGTGTTGTCTTCACATAAATAAAAGAAACTGATATAAGTCTTTGATAATGGGAACTGCAGATGCTGGAGAATCCAAGATAATAAAATGTGAGGCTGGATGAGCACAGCAGGCCAAGCAGCATCTCAAGAGCACAAAAGCTGACGTTTCGGGCCTAGACCCTTCATCAGAGAGGGGGATGGGGTGAGGGTTCTGGAATAAACAGGGAGAGAGGGGGAGGCGGACCGAAGATGGAGAGAAAAGAAGATAGGTGGAGAGGAGAGTATAGGTGGGGAGGTAGGGAGGGGATAGGTCAGTCCAGGGAAGACGGGCAGGTCAAGGAGGTGGGATGAGGTTAGTAGGTAGGAGATGGAGGTGCGGATTTGGGTGGGAGGAAGAGATGGGTGAGAGGAAGAACAGGTTAGGGAGGCAGAGACAGGTTGGACTGGTTTTGGGATGCAGTGGGTGAAGGGGAAGAGCTGGGCTGGTTGTGTGGTGCAGTGGGGGGAGGGGACGAACTGGGCTGGTTTTGGAATGCGGTGGGGGAAGGGGAGATTTTGAAGCTGGTGAAGTCCACATTGATACCATTGGGCTGCAGGGTTCCCAAGCGGAATATGAGTTGCTGTTCCTGCAACCTTCAGGTGGCATCATTGTGGCACTGCAGGAGGCCCATGATGGACATGTCATCTAAAGAATGGGAGGGGGAGTGGAAATGGTTCGCGACTAGGAGGTGCAGTTGTTTATTGTGAACCGAGCGGAGGTGTTCTGCAAAGCGGTCCCCAAGCCTCCGCTTGGTTTCCCCAATGTAGAGGAAGCCACACTGGGTACAATGGATACAGTCTACCACATTGGCAGATGTGCAGGTGAACCTCTGCTTAATATGGAAAGTCATGTTGGGGTCTGGGATAAGGGTGAGGGAGGAGGTGTGGGGGCAAGTGTAGCACTTCCTGCGGTTGCAGGGGAGGGTGCCGGGTGTGGTGGGGTTGGAGGGCAGTGTGGAGCGAACAAGGGAATCTTTCGATTCCTCCCACTTCCTACAAAGGGGGTGAACATGGGCACCCGCATGGGCCCCAGCTATGCCTGCCTCTTTGTAGGTTACCTGGAACAGTCCCTCTTCCGCACCTACACAGGCCCCAAACCCCACCTCTTCCTCCAGTACATTGATGACTGTATCGGCGCCGCCTCTTGCTCCCCAGAGGAGCTCGAACAGTTCATCCACTTCGCCAACACCTTCCACCCCAACCTTCAGTTCACCTGGGCCATCTCCAGCACATCCCTCACCTTCCTGGATCTCTCAGTCTCCATCTCAGGCAACCAGCTTGTACCTGATGTCCATTTCAAGCCCACCGACTCCCACAGCTACCTAGAATACACCTCCTCCCACCCACCCTCCTGCAAAAATTCCATCCCCTATTCCCAATTCCTCCGCCTTCGCCGCATCTGCTCCCACGATGAGGCATTCCACTCCCGCATATCCCAGATGTCCAAGTTCTTCAATGACTGCAACTTCCCCCCCACAGTAGTCGAGAACGCCCTTGACCGCGTCTCCCGGATTTCCCGCAACACATTCCTCACACCCCGCCCCCGCCACAACCGCCCAAAGAGGATCCCCTTCGTTCTCACACACCACCCTACCAACCTCCGGATACAACGCATCATCCTCCGACACTTCTGCCATCTACAATCCGACCCCACCACCCAAGACATTTTTCCATCCCCACCCTTGTCTGCTTTCCGGAGAGACCACTGTCTCCGTGACTCCCTTGTTCGCTCCACACTGCCATCCAACCCCACCACACCCGGCACATTCCCCTGCAACCACAGGAAATGCTACACTTGCCCCCACACCTCCTCCCTCACCCCTATCCCAGGCCCCAACATGACTTTCCATATTAAGCAGAGGTTCACCTGCACATGTGCCAATGTGGTAGACTGTATCCATTGTACCCAGTGTGGCTTCTTCTACATTGGGGAAACCACTGCACCACACAACCAGCCCAGCTCTTCCCCTTCACCCACTGCATCCCAAAACCAGTCCAGCCTGTCTCTGCCTCCCTAACCTGTTCTTCCTCTCACCCATCCCTTCCTCCCACCCCAAGCCACACCTCCATTTCCTACCTTCGTACCGCATCCCACCTCCTTGACCTGTCCGTCTTCCCTGGACTGACCTATCCCCTCCCTACCTATCTTCTTTTCTCCATCTTCGGTCCACCTCCCCCTCTCTCCCTATTTATTCCAGAACCCTCACCCCATCCCTCTCTCTGATGAAGGGTCTAGGCCCGAAACATCAGCTTTTGTGCTCCTGGGATGCTGCTGGGCCTGCTGTGTTCATCCAGCCTCACATTTTATTATCTTGATATAAGTCTTTGTTGTTAGAATAGTTTTCATTGGGCAGTATCAGTGGCCAATTGCTTTGGGTCTATCTGTCCGGTCATGGCAGGTCTGGTTCTTGCAAGGAGTAGAGAAGGAAAATGAACGGAGAGATTGCCCTGGGCCATACTATAGTATCAGGAAGAGATGATCGTGGGGAATTTAAATCACTATAGGGAGGCCGGTATCCCGTCACCTGGTCACACCCTTTATTTACACATACAGTACACTGGCTGTGGCCAGCCAGATTGGATTTAGTCCCTGAACTGAGGAGAATCTGAATCCCTCTGGCACCCGTATTGTGAGAGTGTAAGAGCAGGGACTCAGTCAAGACATCATTATGCAAATAATTTTACTGGGAAATCCACCCATGCAAGTGCAACAATCCCCTATTTATATTGGTCATCCAGGGCTCCCTGACTGCCCCAGGTTGACAGCCCCAAGCAAAGATCTCACAGTCAATTAGATCCACTTGGTTCCAATCACTACAGCAAAAACTGAGGGCAAGAAGTCCCAGGCTCAGAAAGAGGCACAGAGAAGGCCAATTGTAGTTACAAAAATGAAAATAAAGAGTTGATAACATAAGAAATACACTGCTCCTCTGAAATCCAAATGTTCCTACATTGTACAACCCTGATGACACTTCCAAAGAGCTTCCGTGTCTGTAAAGTGTACTAGCATAGACTGAAGTTGCAAAAGGCGTAAAATAAATTCATGTCATTTCTTCCTTTTAGAGTAAAATTGCATGTTTTAGTGTTAACTCAAGTGTAGGTGATGAAGTGAGATTGTTTTTTTGGAGAGCGACATTTGATATATGCCAGGATGGTGTTATCATACATGAGCCTTACATAGATACAGGCTCTTTCAGGGCAGGGCAGGCTCCTGAGAATAAGGTGCACCATCAGAATTGTTAGCACATGGAGTCATGCTGCAAAAAAAAATGCTACCAACCTATGTATTAGTACTTGGACAAAACCATTCTGGACTGAGGTAATACAATTATAGCCCGTACAAACAAGGGCCAGAGTTCTCCTAAACCACACATGAAGGATTTTTGAGCAACGATTCCTGTCTGGGCCATTGAAAGGAATTATTTAGCCCAGCTGATCAAACTGCAGAGTCATTTCCTGTTTATTACCTTGAGTTATAAAGCCTAGACAGTTTCCATCTCCTTGGTTATCATTGATCATAAACCTGGAATTTACGTGTAAATGACATTGCAATAATTAGCTGGTTATACTGGTTTAAAATTTTTAGTCCAAACTGAATGATGACGACAAGAAACCTGTAATGCAGCTCTTTGACTTTGAGTCACAAAGTTAGTTATGAGTTCAAGTCTTATTCCAGAGCACAAAAGTCGAGGCTGACATTCATGTGATAATATAAAATGATTGCTGTATTGTTGGAACAGGGGAGCACTCCTTATTGTATTGATTAATATTTATTCCTCAAATCAACATCACCAAAACAGCTCAATAAAGCTCGAGGCACCTACCAGAGGTACAGTGAGGAAACATTACTGTCTAAGGTTTTCATCCATAATGGGACTGGAAACTGCGTGGAACACCTCAGGCTGTATACATGCAAAGGCATGTATATTGTAAATATCAAAAACATTGAAATCACACTGAGGTACCTCAGAGTGGAACATACTAAACAGAGAAAACGTTCCGTAATTATTCCATTTGAAATATTTGCTCTTGAGCTGTATCCTGGACATGGAATATATATTATAAATATTAAAAATGCTGTAATTGTAATGACAAACTCAGGGATGGAACATGCTGCATGCAGACAAGTTGAATTTTATTGCACTTTTTTTAAGTTCTAAGTTGAAATGTGTTGGAGTGTACTTTCTCCAAAAATATACTTGACATTTTTCCAATAAGCATCTCTAAAACAAGTGGGTTATGCAAGGCAGAAAAACACCATTCATCCCATTAGTACTCTGTGAATTGACCTATTCACTAGCTCTATTCCAATAGCCCTAAAATTCTCCTCCCTTTAACTACTTTACAGAAATGTCATGAATTAAGCATATTTTTGGAAAAAGAACATTTCAACCTAACCAAGCATTTCAACACCCAAATTACAGAAAGTGCAATTTCTTTGCTTTGTAAATTGTGACTGGCCTTGATTCCACCATCCTCTTGGGTAGAGAAGGCACATGGCATGCTTGCCTTTAGCAGTTGGAGCACTGAGTTTGAAAGTTTGCACGTTGTTTTATGGCAATATAAAACTTTAATTAGACTACATTTGGAGTATAGTGAGTACTGGTATGGAAGCTTTTGGAGAGGATACAAAAGATGTTGACCAGGATGTTGCCTGGATTGGAGTGTATTAGTTATAAAGGAAAGGTTGGATTGTTTTCACTAGAGTGTCGGAGGCTGAGGGGGTGACCTGATAGAAGCATATGAAATTAAGAGAGGCATGGATAGGGTGGATAGTCAGAGTTTTTGTCTCAGGGTGGAAAGGTCAAACATGCAAGGCAGGTTTTTAAACACATAGGGAGGTAGATGCCTAGAACATGCTGTCAGAGGAGGTGACAAAAGCAGTTAGGATAGCAATGTTTAAGAAGCATTTAGAAACACAAGAACAGGCAGAGAATAGAGGGATCCAGATAATGTGCAGGCAGATGGGATTAGTTTAGAATGGCAGCATACTTAGTGCAGACATGGTGGGTTGAAGGGCTTGTTACTGGGCTGTACTATTCTACGTGATATTCTAGATGCACTCGCTGTGTAAAAAAAGTTCCATTTCACTTCTGGTTCTTTGCCCATTATGTCAGTCTCAGTTTAACCTTTTCACGAATGTGGGATTATTCATAAGGCCCTTCTTTACGTCTTAGATCATCATTACTTCTCATTTTTATTTGCAGACTGTATTTCTTCTGGAGATTAATTGATGCTGGGTAACAATGGGCCTGTTGTTATTAGAAAGCCTCGTACTCGCTTTACTCCATTAATTTTTGAATTGCCTTCTCATTCCAGGTTTACACATATTTGATTTAAGGTTAGTCATGGTGATCACAATGTTTATGCTTAATTGCCCTTTCCTGTGTCCGAGTTGTTGCTACATTTCAGGATAAACGTACTGTCAGGAAGGAAGGAGTGCAAAGCACTGATGTGAATCTACAATTATAACTACACGTCTACTGCTCAAAAATAATCCTTCTAGTCACTGAACGATGGTGCAGAAAACACGACAAAAGTGCAACTTACACATGGATTTATGAAAAGCAAGTCATTTTACTTTATTTCTAATGAACAGTCTAGGAGACCATCTGGTGGATACAGTAGGAGAGAGGGTGGTGGTGTTAAGAATCTTTAATATATTGTTTTGCAACTTTATTGAGGCAATTCACGTGGGTTACTTGGGTTTATGGAATTATGTGGAGGTTCTGGTATTGGACTGGGGTGGACAAGGTCAAAAAAAAACACGACACCAGGTTATAGTCTCCGGTTGTGCGATTTTTGATCTTGGTTTATGGAAAGCTTAATCTCAAAAAAAACTTTATGAGCAATAACTTTTATAACTGGATTGTTCCAATTGTGTCACCTTACCGAGAATGAATATGGAAAGTGAGTGCTGTCCACTTTACCTTAAAGTACACGTATGATACATGGACCACTTGCAATGATCACACGCACGCAGAACTACATTAATGTTTCATGCAGCTCCAATTTATATGATGAGCTTTGCTAACGTTGTTTAATTTCATCTACTGCTGCTTTGGTTCACACACTGTCAATCGGTTTCTTATCTCCCACTTCCCAGACCCAAAGTAAAATCCTGTCTTGTGTTTGTTTGCATTACTCAACCTCTATGTTTTGTTCCATACTCTCCTTTTGTAATGAAAGGGAAATAATTGGAACCATTAACATACAAGGGAGGGCAGAGAGAGGGGATCTTTACAGACTTACACATCATGTATGGAGTTCACCCAAGGGAGTATAAATACTCACTTTTTCTTCCATGGAATGTGAAAATCCATAAAATACCCTATCTGCATTATATATAGCTGATTAGCATGTTAACTATTTCCTGAATGCACCAAATCCAAACTCTCATTCAGCACAATTGTACATACCATGTCCATCTGAACATTTATCAACTTAAATCAGCATTCGAAGAAAGTGACTCACCCTGGAGTTGATAATGCAATAGGCCAGCCTGCATTTGCATAGACATGGCCTGTTCACAAGATAATATTAATTAATATTCAAAAGAACACTAATCCTAGAATTAATCAGCCAAAACAACTCCTTCTGAGCTGTGGAGAAATTGGAGTTCTCTACCCTAGTGAGCAGTTCTGTTATGTATATTCAAGAGAGAGTTTGATAGCTCCTTTCAGCACCCAAAAATCTAAGAAATAGAGATAAAGGTAGAAAGATGAAGTTGAGGCAGGAGGATGACTCAATGAATAGCAAAACAGGGCCAAATAGTCTACTCCAGTTCCTATTTTGTGGTACATTGATATTGATTTCACACACACACACACACCCCTGAACAAACTCCTATCAACATGTTCAGCTATAAATTCTTCCTTTACAAGATGCATGGCCCACATACTGTTGTTCTGCTACAATTAATTTGTACATTGTAGGCTTCATAAATGTGGATAACTATAAACATGGATGTTGACACCTTTAAATGGCAGTGTAAATAAACAAGGATTGAACATATGTTGTTAAAATGGCTGCAGAAGTATTGTTACACATCTTGTTGCAATTTTCCACACCCTCTAACCTTGCTTCTTCTGAAATTGACACCACCTACACAACAGCAGGGGAGACTGAGTATTGTTTTGATACTATTAAAAACACACATTTTGTTCAAGCTCAAGAGGACAGGGCTAATTGGTTGGCAAGTGGTCTTTGATTGGTAAAGGTAATGTTTCAGAGAATGCATTTGTTAGATGAAGCCAACAAAGCAGTTGCAAGTGTAAGAATTCTAATGCATGCATTGACCAGTGAAGGTAGACATGTAGAATGTGGTAGATAACCCCCAACCACTTTCTCTATTAAGTTGTCAAAAAAAAAAGGAAGCCCATTTGACATCTTCATTTCAAATGTGAATTTGAGTGCTGGAAGGAGTCCATTGAGTAAAAACCAAAAGAACTGCAGATGCTGTAAATCAGAAACAAAAAAAAACAGAAGTTGTTGGAAAAAGTCAGGAGGTCTGGCAGCACCTGCAAAGGGAAAAAAAAAGGAGTTAACTTCAGGTCCCATGACCCTTCCTCAGAACTTTTCCAGCAACTTTTGTTTTGTCTGTGGAGACCATCGAGACCTGCCAAGAAATTCCTATAGCAGCTGCAGATTCAAATACAGCAAATGTGTTCTCAACATATATGCAAAGGATAGATTAGAAGTCATTCCATAAAGCACACATCGGTTATGAAACCTAAAAAAAGAAGTGCTACTGAGAGCTGGTGACAGCAGGGATCCCATGGCACACCATCTTTTTGGGAATACGTGGTGTTAAAACTGAACTCAACAATGTAAGTTCACTGAATGCTAATTCACGCAAAATGATGGCAAGTCTAGATTACATAACATGGTGCTGCAGCACATACATCTATAGCTTTCTTGAACAACCTTTTGGTGGACTGGATACCAAATGAAATCACAGACACTACATTGCTATCAATATACATGTCTTGAATGATCTTTGTAAGGGTGAAGGTCTCTTTCACCACTTAATAAGGAAACTTGTTCAAAACTTTGTTACAAATTTGCCCAACCATGCTGCCAGTACACATTTTGACTGGCCCCACACAAAGATACTTTTAAAGTGGTAAAATGCTTTGACACAAAACGAGTTCTTCCTGTTTTGAAAAATGTCCTGGGTGAATGGGGCAGTGAATATTAATACAAAGTCTATATTTAATTAAACCCTACAAATTCTAGTTTATTTTGAGCATAGGATTTTCTGGTGAAGGTAAACAGAGATTGAGTTTCTGCCCTCTGTGGGTCATCTTCCAAATTTTCTTTCATCTGCCCTATCCCAATATTGCAACTGTTGTGACACAGAAGCAGTCGTGTTTTCTGACAAATTCAAACACAAGATAAAGTGCGATATAGCAAACAAAAAAAAAGACAAAACAACTGTCCATCTCAAAGAAATCAGTTCTTCTGAAGAGGAATTCTACAAGGGGCAGGACCTTTAAACTAGAGCAGGAGCATTCCACTGCTGCCATCAGACAGCAATCCTTCAGAAAAAGGGCAATGGCAAACAGTAATTCTATCCCTAAAAAGCTAGAGGTCAATTGACAATTTAAAAAACTATGAATATTAAATTTCGTTTAGTTAGGGGGAATTAAGGGCATCTGAACCAAGGTGGATAAATTGGGGTTAACATAGAGAGATCAGCTAAAAGCAAAGTCCCCATAGTCCCAGAAACTGCTCTCTCTCTCTCTCTCTCCCCCCATGAATTCTTTTTTTCTGTCTGGTGGCTTAATCAGAGAGTCACTAAACTTTAGATGAGGAACGAGGCAGAGAAGGAGAACCTTCATGGTAATCTTAGCTGGGTGTGGGAACTGAACCCATGCTATGGGCATCACTATTACAAACCAGTTAAGTGACAGACCATCATACGGTCACAGCACAAACGGAGACCATTCAGCCAAGATCTAATTGAACAGCAGAATAGACTAGAGGAGTTGAATGGCCTATTGCTATCTCTATGCAGGAAAGATGCCTTATGAGCAATCATCCAGGCAAGTTCCTCAATAGCCCAATGATTTTGGTTTATAAAAGTTACTATAAATTGAAACAACTGTAGTCACAGTTTAAGGGCACAACAGCTGATTTTCCTCCCATTCTGTTCCATTGGGGGACAACAACAAAAACAAAGTTGTATCAGAGATAATGGGAACTGCAGATGTTGGAGATTCCGAGATAACACAGCGTAGAGCTGGATGAACACAGCAGGCCGAGCAGCATCGTAGGAGCACAAACACTGACATTTCAGGCCTAGACCCTTCATCAGAAAAAGGGGATGGGAAGAGGGTTCTGAAATAAATAGGGAGAGAGGGGGAGGCGGATCAAAGATGGATAGAGGAGAAGATAGGTGGAGAGGAGACAGACAGGTTAAAAGAGGCAGGGTAACTTCTTCAGGGATTCTACAGAATCTGCAGTTCCCAATATCTCTGATACAATTTGAACCTCACTGCTAAGCCTCTTCCAAAGGATGCCTAACCTGAAGAAGTTATCCTCATCCCTTCAGACAAACCTCAGGGGATCTCTCTCCCACTGCAACTCTTGAACTCCTCTCCACCTATCTTCTCCTCTATCCAACTTCGATCCACTTTCCCCACGCTCTGTATTTATTTCAGAACCCTCTCCCCTTCTTCTGATGAAGGGTCTAGGCCCGACATGTCAGATTTCATGCTCCTAAGATGCTGCTTGGCCTGCTGTGCTCATCCAGCTCCACACCTTGTTAGAACAAAAAAGTGGCCACTCTTGCCTAAACACAACTCTAGTGCACCACTCAGTGGTCACCATCAAAGGCAGCTGAAGCAAAAGCAAAATGCAAAGGCAGATGGAGTTGATCCAAGAGTTGCACAAAAAAAGTTATGGATAATAATTACTTTATTTGAAATCATTACAAAACAGCTTAGATCAGTATAAAACAAATTATGGAACAAACATCACAAACTATCTCGCTGTACAACAGCAATAAAACTTGCAATAGCTAGTACTGAATCAGTTTGGTCAGTTCAAGCAACACATTTGATTAATTCAATTAATAATAGCAGGTTCATATTATTCATTGCATAGTGTGTGGAGATAAATCCTGGTGTTTTCTCTTTCAACTTTCGACTTATTGCCAATATTGTCATTTCATTATCAACAGACATCAAGAAACTCTCGGTTGACCAACCACCATAATTTGGTGTTAACGTTCTCTCCCTATCCCTGACATATTCAATCTCAAAGGGATTAATATTTCTCAATATGAATTGTTTCAAAAAACTATTAATTCACTCCTTAGTTGCAGCAAGAGGAAAAAGTGCTGGACGAACAAAGTACACTGTCCATATTGATAAAATATCATCATTTCCATTGTCCAGAATAAAAGCTTGTTCAGGAACTGTTTCTTTGCAGTCTCAACATTCCCCAAGGGATGGATGCTGAGCCCGAAACATAGTGGCGCACACCTTAGTGATCACCTGCAAATTAAATCCAAAAATGTACAGAAAGTGGTCTCCTCTGTATTTGCATAAATGCTGGGAAATAATGAGACACCAGACAGGGGGGTGGTTGTTAGATGGGTCTTTGCGTAGTATTATTGGTGCCGCTGTACAGAATTGGAGTAACTGCAGTGTCATCATGTCATGGACAATTAGTTGCACTTTAACTAACGTCATTCAAAAACAAATCCTCCTGAGACTCCTGATATTTATCTCATTGCCGTTTGCTGGAGCTTGCCGTGAACTAATAGCCTGGTCACTATCATGCTACATTTTAAAAAAAGTTTAGTAGCTATGAAATGCAAATTACTTCCAATGAAGCAGCTAGGGTGAATTTAGTTTACATACGTCAGGCATTTTGCTTAGCAAGCCACTGACCTAAAGGCTGGAAGCCTCCTATGGTTGGCTATTCAGAGCAGTTGATTCTAAGTGCTCTAAGATTAGTATCCCATTCAATGCAAATCAAATTATGGGCAGAAAGAGAGCAAATACTGCAAAGATGAAAGTCTTGGTTATTTAAGTAATGATTTCACAACCCCTGACTTATAGCTGAACAGATCAACATACATTTCCTTTGCTACTGTCCCCCTCTCGGAACGGGTTTGTTTAGTCCTTTTAAAAAAAAAAGGCTTTACTTAGGTTTTGAGTACGGATTTATATTGATATGCCGGTTACCTGCAAAGTCAAATAGCACAGAAACAGGCCCCTTCAGTCCAAGCCAAATATAATACCAAAACTAAACTAGTCCCACCTGGCCTGCTCCTGGCCCATATCCCTCCAGGCCTTTCCAATTCGTGTACCTATGTCAATGCCTTCTAGAATGTTGTAATTGTACCCACACCCAGCAGTTCCTCAGGAAGCTCATTCCACACACAAACCACCTGCTATGCGGAAGCTGGCCCCTTACGTCTTTAATAATTCTCTCTCCTTTCACCCTAAAAGTGTCCCCATGGTCTTGAAATCCCCCATCCTTTGGGGTGAAGACAACTACCACTAACTCTATCTATTCCTCTCAGAAGTTTATAAACGTCTATCAGGTCACCATTCAACCGCCTACTCTCCTGTGGAAAAAAAAAAGTCCTATCCAACATGCCTTTCTTCACAACTCAAACCTTCCACACAGAGCAACATTCTCTTAAAACTCTTTTGCACCCTCTCCAGCAAAGTCCTCAATAAAAGTTGCGGTTTCTGGCTCAGAGACATAAATTAAAGCCTGACAGATGGAGGGAAAGGAAGTACTGTGTGGTACAATAAAATAAAGAGAGTTAACAAAGAAATGGAACATAAGAAATATCTTTGTTGAAGCCATGTCATCACTATTTGAACATTTTCAGGAATTATAATTCTATTGGTCTTTAGGCATGCTCAAAAAGGATAAGTACAACCCAGCATAAAAGCTTACCAGGTTTTACCCGCTGAGTGAAAGAACTAGCATTGATGTCTCCTGCTAGCAGCAAAATATTTGCAGTGATTGAATGAAGCCTGTAAATGGCCATTAATCCACCATTTATGGACTTCAACTAGCCCTCGGGTGGGGCCACTACCCAATGCCTCCCCTGCCACGTGTAATATATCTAAGGGAATGGGCACGCAGGCCACAGGCACTATATGAGTGGCCTGATGCTCATTTTTTCACCCTCCACTAACACGCCACGCCTAGGAGCAAGTGTAAAACTCAGGCCTTGCAATCTACGCAAAATACAAAACACTGGACGGAATCTTGGTTTAGGATCGTGGGATTGCTATCCCTTAGTCTAACACTACTGAGATATTAGCCTTTATTATGAAATCAAGGTGTTGGGTTGTGACTTCATGTAACTTCTTCAGGCAGCAGTGTGACTCCGAGACAGGCTGATATAGTAGGGGAGGTACACCTTTCATGGTAAGATATAGGTTATCTTGAGTGTATGTGAACTTCCCTACAATCTTTCCCATCTGTGTTCTATACAGGTTGCAAGCATCTGTCTCAGTATTTATTTGGGGAAAAAAAAAACAATATTTCCTCTCAACCAAATACTTTTACTTCTGAACTGTTTGCTGGATGCTGCATCTTTGACTAATTCTTCTTAAATATTCCCAAAAGTAATATAACAGCTCAGTATTGACCTTCTGGCTAGTCAGTAAATATATTCATACAGCATTACATCATGAAGCTTATAATAGATTTTCCAGTAGTTCCATCATATCACCACACTTAGCACCCGAATGGTTTACAATTAACAACCAGTTTTCATCTTTCTTCCTACACACTAGATCTAACTCACTTTTGCAATGAAATAAAATGCATTCATGCTATAGTCCTTTCATAGTAAATTCAAGTTTATAAACTGCCTAAACTGCAGTAATTTAGTTAGTGCACTGATTCTATTCTGCATTAAGAAAAATATTTGTTATGAGAATTTCAACTTTTAAAAAAAAATCTTCACAGCAAAATGAGTAAACAGAGAGAGATTAGGTTTCTATGTGCTATTGCCCCATGGAGACTACTGACCACCAACCACCACCCAGAGCACAGCATTCTCCATGATCAATGTCATCCCAAGGTCCACTTCCAGATCAAAGAAAAACTAATGATCAATCTCAAAGTTGACTCGGCTCCTCCGTAAACTAACAGTCTGGCCACAGTGGCCAAAATGCAGTCAACTGAGCTGAACAAATGTAGAATAAAAAAAAAGGTCAGTTCTGGAGGATGAACATTTGGGGGTTCTTGAATTTCCACATCTTCAGTTCAAAAAAAATGAAAGAAATGTAGGCCGTGGCGGGGGGGGGGGGGGGGGGGGGGGAAAGAGGGTGAAATACCACCTTTACTTCATAGAGCTAAAAGTTACATTTCCCTTTATTTGCTGCAATAGAGCTCAAAATACTTGTTTTGATAGCCATACAGAGGATCAATCCTACCTGTGGACATAAATTGGGGAAAGAATCTTCAATCTGAAACCCAAAAAGATTTAAGAGAAAGAACTCAAAATTCTGAAAGAGTATGATCAGCTTTAAGTTTGCTTTTAAAAACTTAGGAGTCACCTGGTCACTGTTTAATGTCTCATGATTCCACGGATTGAAGTGTTATAGAAAGCATCCATCTCCTTCAAGAGAAATTCCTGTAATCCAGGATGATTGAACTTTGCACACAATCTGAGGCTATGCAGAAACTTCATCAGTATTGTAAAGACATCTGTATATATCTCTGCAACTCATTTTCATGTTTGAAGGAAGTTGATGTCGACAGCATGGTATGACAGGTCATGTTTTTCTAGTGAGCCTAGAGAATTTTAAATTGCAATATTACAGTATGCATGATTGGGTGGGTTGATCACGTGAAGCTATTAGAAGCAAATTCAAAGAGCTGACTGCCTTGTCCTGCCAAAAGAGAAATGGAGGGTAAAAATGCCAAGGGGTAGGAGGAATAAGTAATGATTGGAAAAGCAGACACGTGGACTAAGGAAAGCTTAACGAAGGCCAGATTAGAAGCATGACAATTTTAATAGCCACACTAAAGCTCAGTAACAATGCACAAATGAGGTAGCAGAATGGAAGAAACATGCTTGTTCTAGGCTTTTGAATTTTGAAAAACAAAAAACCAAAACTGCTACACTCATATCAAGTATCTCTGACAGGTTATCCATTAAAGGAAATACTAAAATGTTACCCAGTCAAAAGCAGGAATGTCTGATTTGAGGTAATTAAAAAGAACCAAGCTGAGAACGAGGTAATATTAGCTTAAAAAAAAAACCAACTATCACCAGTTACCTTCAGGGACATAACTCAATATGAAACTAAAATGATACATGTTAGAGTGTCTTGGTCTGTGGAGTTAGGAAAGCTCAAATGGTATATTCTGCATTTGGCACAATGAGAAGAAAGTGCACATGGACATTATGTGAAGGGGTAACCAGCAATCATAAATCCAGCCAGAAACATAACCAGTTACAACTCAAGTTTAACAGCTAAAGAAAGAAAACTGGAGCTGCCAGTGCTGATAGAATTTTGACTAGAAACCACCAGCACTTCTATGGATGGACAGCATCCAGGATATTCAGACTTTAATTTTGGGAGGAATTGAAGACTGAAGCATTGCAAAGAAATCAGGGGAATATTAGAAATTAGATCAGGCTAGACTAGCCTATCAGTCTATCTGCAAACAGGTGGATAGTGTAGATCCCTGTGGGTGATATGCGCTTTCCTGGTTCCACATCAACCTTTGACTTGGGAGCACTTCATCTCTGAAGTAAAACCAGAAGATGGAGAACAGCCCAACAGAACATTCCCAGACTGGGGACAAATCATGTTTGTACTTCCAAATGCCCACATGATAGGTATGCTGTAAGTTACATCTTCAGTGGTGTTTCACTAAACCAAGAATTCTGGCAAGTGGTCCTTGCAATCTTCTGCAGTATGGCGGAACGATATAGTGTCCATCAGTGCAGCGAATCTATACGATGAACAAATCAAAATAATACCGTTTTTCGAACATAAATGGTAGACAGTGCAAGATCAAACATTACTTATGGCAGTAGATGCAAAGGAAGCTGTAGAAGCAGACAGTCTTTCTCTTCTTGAATATCTTTGCTTTCGCACTGGAAATACAAGAGAAAGAGAGAAGTGAATGAACTAGGCAGCAGAAAGGAGAAACATGCCAATCACACAAATATAAGAATTGTCAGCTAAAATACATTCATTCAATCTGATTATCTGAAAACTAAACACTTAATCTACCAAGAATCAAAGTTTAATTCAATAAAATTTTAAAAACATACCTGGGCATTTGGTTACTATATTGGCTTGGTTTGGCTCCAGACTGCTTACTAGCTTCACTATTTTACACCTCACTTTATTCCATGCTTCTGACAATCCTAGACTCTGCCACAAGTCAAATTCTAGGAATATCCAAAAATCCAGCACCCCAGTGATTGAGTATTTGCACTGGTTGGTTTGTACAAACAAGGCAGTATCAGAAGATTGAATGAAGATCACGTAGCAAAAGGTTAGGTTTGCTCAAAATCTCAGAACAAATATCTCACTCTCATTCATAAAACAACTTGCATTCTGTGCTTCACATCAAAGTACCTTTCACAGGAGTGTAGCGTAATCAGGCAAAAATAAAAGGTGGCTAAAGGACAAGTTACAAAGCTTGGACGGCAGCTCATAGTACTAGGGATCCAGGCTGTGTGTCGAATTTGCACGTTCTCCCCATGAGTTTCCTCTGGGTGCTCCAGTTTCTGCCCGTAGTCCAAAGATACGCAGGTTAGGCAGATTGTCAATGCTAGATTGCCCATAGCATCTAGGGTGGGAAATGCAGTGGCGGGGGTGGGGGATGCTCTTCAGAGTGTCGGTGTGGACTTGATGGAAGAATGGCCTGCTTCTACATTGTAGGGCTTCTATTTTACGATTCAGACAGAGTGAGGGATGAACAATCTGCCAACTATCATTGGCAATGCCAAGAGATTAATGTTAGAGGCATGTACTGGGTCTTTGTGGTTACTAATGTAGGGAAGAAAGAAGCCATGGCAGCATTTGAACACAATTCTAAGAATTTTGAAATCAAGCTGCTGTTAGACTAGCTGCTCAAAAGGTGGGAATTAAATTCCTTAAAGGGTCTGAGCACGCACAGCAACCTAGAATATTCTGTGCAGGATGCAAAAAAAAGCAGCCTCCTAACATATCACATTTACAGCACTGCAAAAAAAACTAGTGCATATTAAAAAGAAATTGCTGGGATACTGATAATACGTGAAAAATATTTAAGGTAAGTCAGGCCACAAGCAGAGTCTTATTTGAGCTCAAACTTAGAGGGTGGAATAAAAGAAGCTGAGGCAGAACAGCATTGAAAAGCAAGATGAAGCAGGCAGCGCATGTGCCCTTGCCAGTGTACAAAAAACTTTCAGGAGAGGATTTTTACACCACTGAAGGAACAGTGATAAAGTGTTTGCAATAGGGGCTACTAGTCTTTCCCTCAAGCAGATAATCGTGCTGTAGAAATGCAGGTTCCACATTATACGCTTCTTCAGCTCTTCCCCATATCTTGGGGAAAGTAACGCAGCATCCTCTGCAGGACAAAAATGGAGGATAATTGGAATACAAGCAGCCACACCACGTTGTATTGCAATAACTGCTGGAATCAGTTCAGCAATAGCTGCACCTGTCAGATTCTCGCAGTTCCATCTGAAATCAGCATTCCATATTACAATCAGAAGCAAAAATTCTTAAGCTTAGAGAATCAAGATACTTAATATGCTGGAAAGCAGCATGTCTATTGCAATTTCTGCTCAAATTCATGCTTCAAGCTCAAATAATTGACTTCTGGTCTGTTAAATGCTCGTTAAGAATTACAAATGCCTGTTAGACCTTCTAAACATGCTCATCAATCTTGATAGGACAATAAAAATGCCAACATTGTTAGGAGCAACAGCTGGAGTACTTAGGTGAATGTAATCTCCTGGTCACTATCAATTAAAATTCCTTGTCCTTTGTAGCAGGCCTTCTGCCACAGCCTAATAGCCACTCAATTCAAGGGTAATTGGGGGAAGGACAACCAATGCTGACTTTGCTAATGATGCCCACGGCTCAAAAAAATATACACACAGGAGGAAGGCAAACAGAATGTTATCACATAATTTGGTCTCCTTATTTAAAAGGAAGACGTAACTGCGATGGAAAGAGTTTAAAGAAGGTTCAGACAAAAGGTTTGATCAACTCATACTTGAATGAGAGATTACCTCAAAATACCTATATTCATTGCAGTATAGAAGGTGAGGTGAGCTTATTGAAACATATACTGGATGGGTACTGAAAGGTCTCCCCTTTTGGGAGAGACTAGAACTAGAGGACATATGTTATCATCTAGAAGGGTCAGGCAGGGATACCTGGCACCAAATGGAACAAAGGAACAAGAAGTTACAAATTAAGTGAGATAATGGCACAAGAATAAAAGGTGGTTAAGAGGAACAAATAAATCGAAGTCTGTTGGTGTTTGTACTGTGCAAGTTGAAATAAAACTCTGACTTGAAAAGCATATGCCTAAACTTGTCTAACCGCTAATGAAAACAACAAATGCTGGAGATCACAGTAGGTCAGAGAGCATCCATGGACAGAAATGTTTCTAACAGCAGTAGCAAAGAATGGCTAGCTGTTCCTACATCAAAACATTGAAAACTAAGTACTATTCTCAAAAGAATGATTTGGAGAAAACTTCAGAAAGATGGTTAAATGAAAACCTAACGTACAAGGATAAGGTTACCCATCTGTTTTCTGAATGCAAACTTTATGACTAATAAGAAATGAAGTAACCACGATTACTTGTGTCATTTCTTCACAGAAGTGGAATCAAGCCTTGCAACCACACAAACGTAGGTTGAGAAGTAATTTCCCCCCCTCTCAGAAGAATTGGAAATTGGTGAAGTGAACATGAACGTGGACAAATTATCTTTCAATGTTTAAATGAAATCAAAAGATTTGCTCACTTGTTAAGCATAGTCAGGTTTTGACAAATGCAGAAAGACTGAAGCTAGTCTTTCAGGGGTACGCCATTAGGCCCTTTGCAGTAATTAAACAGTGCCAAAGTACTGAGTTTAGACTGCCTTGATAGCAGTTATAATTTGCAGACAGACAAAGTTTAAAAAATGCTTGCAAAACAATTGTCAAAATTACTTAAGTAATTTGCCCATCCTTCTGCCAAAAAGTTAACGCTAGTAAAAAAAAATACAGGAATAGCCGGTGAAGAATTCAATAGGTTTATAGAAGAGATGGTGTGACATTTGTAAGAAATGCCAAAAGGACACCCTCAGAATATAACAAATCTATCCTTAGCAAGAAATTTGAGCGAGGTATTGGCTATGAATTTAAAAAGATCTGGAGTAAGGCAAGTTATATTCAATTTGTCGATTTGCCAACTAGATTTAGTTACCTGATAATAATATGTAGCGAAGACAAGATTATTGTGAATAAAGGTCCTAGTAAAATGGATAGGGACAGTTTTGCTCCCCTTACAAAATTTTTCACTGATAATTGTGGGCCATTTGTTAATTACAACATTAGTGATGTGTGCACAAATGAATAGAATAGATATGAATTTGGCAACAGAAAGCCTTTTAGTAATGAGGTTTGTGGAAAGACCCATGCAGTTATACACAAAATGGTTTATAATTTACACTTTGGTTATCAACATTGCCAGCCATACTAATGTAGACAGTCCATGCCACAAGTTCACCATAAATAGTCAGAAGATATGGTTGTGATCAGCAAAAATCCTAAAGTCTGGTCAATAATAAGTGATCAGCTCCTAGCATGGAAAGAAACTACAATGAACTCTCATCAAGCATCAGAATGCACCTCATGCAGGCAAAGAAAAAAGCTTTCATTAAAGTTGAAGTCACAGAAGGCATTTGGCAGGCCTTAAAACATATTATAAGCCCAATGGAAACCAATTTCAAATCATGGAAAAGCTGCCAGAAATCCTCCCAACAGATATATATGAAAAAGAACTAAAAAAAATGGAGAATGTTATTTATTAGGAAGAGAACTCCTTTGTCTGTCCAACTGTCTGTCTCTCTCTCTGGGCTCTATTCTATTGTTTATTCCCCAAGCCACCTCCCTATTTTCTGCAATTAAACTGACATTTTCCCAGCCACTATCAGTTCTGAGGAAGGGTCACTGGGCCCAAAATGTTAACTCTGTTTTCTCCTTCACAGATGCTGCCAGACCTGCTGAGCTTTTCCAGCAACTTCTGTTTTTGTTATTTACTAGGATCTGACAGGGATGCTCAAGACAAAATAGAAATAGGGAACAAGAGATGATTATAACTTGATCACTGGATGAGAATATTATAAAATACACACAAAGACAGACACATAGGTTTGTGGGAAACCAGTTGTAATCAGTGAGTTGGAGTTCTGTGATGTGCAAAATGAAATACCTCTGACCAAAAATGCCTTTGCCCAGAGTTTGTCTAACCAAGCTTTAATTGCTGGTATTTAAGCAAAGGGGTCGCATATTTAAGACTGAGATGAGGATGAATTCTCTCTTACAAAGATCAAAGGTTTTTGAAACTTTTCTCCAGACAGCAATAGAAGTGGGATCTTTGAATATTTTTAAAAGGCAGAGGTATAAAGATTCATGGCTAATAAAGGATTTCAATGGTGGTTGAGGGTAGGCAGAGTTGTGCAGTTGAAGCCACAAGCAGGTCAGCTG
Organism: Stegostoma tigrinum; assembly: GCF_030684315.1. Taxonomy (NCBI): domain Eukaryota; kingdom Metazoa; phylum Chordata; class Chondrichthyes; order Orectolobiformes; family Stegostomatidae; genus Stegostoma; species Stegostoma tigrinum. The sequence continues at coordinate 19,024,662 of NC_081381.1, forward strand.
TGATCTTATTTAGCGGTAGAATGGAATAGAAGTTTTGAATAGCCTACTTATGCTCCCAATTCGCACACTGTCCAAGCAGGTTTAAATGGCTAATGGGGAAGGTTGTGTAGTTTAAGGGTAGTGAAAATTCACAGTAAATTTCTGCTCTAATTAGAGTCTACAGGCCCTTCCTGCTCCTCGGATGCTGTCTGACCTGCTAGGCTTTTCCAGCCTCTCGTCTATTGACTCAGGCTTCCAGCATATTATTGTCTTCTCTTCTACTCTAACCATACTGGCATAAAACAAGGAATCACCTGCACAGAGAGGGCTGACAAGAGTTTATATTTCGTAAATTGGGCTTTGCTAGTCAATAATTTGAAGTTTCTTACTTAAACTATGGAGTGGAACAGAAATAGAAATGGATACAACTAATGTTCAAAAATCAACAAATTAGCTTCTCTCAAGACTTTTCAATGCAAATAACACCAGGGGTGTTATTAGAATTTTTGCTATGGTTAGCATGTGTAGCAAAACTGTAATCACGCTCTTGTTTAGTGCAGTTAGATCAAGACAAATAGCAACCAGAATAATTCTCTATAAGTGAGAAGGAAGGGAAGTGGTGAGGGTGGCAAAAATTGGAAATATTTTACAATGACAGATTGAACTTTTCATGAGTACATATTATTCATTATGCATTGGAGAAGCCCAAATGGATTGCAAAAGCCGCCAATATTTCGGACATTAAATCTCACCTTCTGGTACCCCTTAATATGTACATATATGCCTAAAATAACTTGCCCCTTCTGTTATGTTGCAGCCTATTACCTGATCTCATGGGGCTCCTCATAATTTCTGCCTGTAAAACAAAAAAACACCTTGGTCATATAATGCCACTGATTAGAATTGTTATTTAATTATCAGAATTGAAACTCATTACCAAATTAAAAGGACTGATGACAGCATGAATTATAGAGAGAATTTTCCACAGCATTTGCACACAAATTGCTGTGAGCTGTCATGCAGATCAAATAAAGGCAGCTGACTTTGATCCAATTTCAACCTCCATTATATCCATTTCAATTGACACAAAAATGAAAGTCAGGTAAATATAGAGTTCTACTGTACTTTTTACAATGCCATTGTGTTTGCCAAATTATGGAAGTGATTTGAAAGGGCAAAAACCAATACAGTGCAATCTTTTAAAAGAAAAAACTGCATAAATACAGGACAATGGGGATACAGCAGAGTAGGGTTAATTCATTGGCTCTATCAAAAGTGCTATCACATACCTGACTACTTCCTTGGTTATTGTCTGTTTACTGTAACAATCTCAATCTGATTAACCATGTCAGATATATTCCAAACCCGAAATGCAAAACTATCTTAAGGATGGAGGCTTGTGTCCTGGTCCACAGCACATTAGTTTCAGTAGCTACCTATAAACAGTAGTGCTTTTAATGGTTGTAGGATTGTTTCATAATTACAAGGAATCCTCAACTGAGAAATTAGCCAATTAGCCCAAATGCTCAACAGGAGACAAACGTCAGGCAAGAAGGTGGCAGGAAACAAATGTCTAACTGAAAACTTGAAGCAGGACCATTGTGAACATTAGAATTCAAAAATCTAGACCCTGGATGACTCAAAGTCAATGCCCATGGACCTTTAAAGTGAATATAAAAGGGAATGATGACAGGTAACTCAGACAGACAACTCAAAATTACAAAAATGCTGGACATGAGCAAGTCTTGAAACTAAAACATGAATCTATTTTAAAACAAAAAAAATGGGTCACTTCTTTACAGGAGTTCTACCATTAATCGGGGGGGGGGGGGGGGGGGAAGGAAAAAGAGGGTGACAGAATTGCTTCAGTTAAATCTTGAATGAGATGACTAACTGATGTAAAAACAAAGTGCTGAAGAAAGTCAGCACGTCTAGTGTGGGGTGGACACTATGAAGTTGTTTCCGTTAGGCGGGGAGACTAGGATCTGTGGGCACAGCCTTAAAATTAGAGGGGATAAATTTAAAACTGAAATGAGACGACATTTCTTCAGCCAGAGTGTGGTGGGCTTGTGGAATTCATTGCCATGGACTGCAGTGGAGGCTGGGACATTTGAAGCCTTCAAGGCAGAGATCGACAAATTCTTGATCTCACAAGGAATCAAGGGCTATGGGGAGAGTTGAAATGCCCATCAGCCATGATTTAAATGGCAGAGTGGGCTTGATGGGCCAAATGGCCTTACTTCCACTCCTATGTCTTGTGGTCTTATGGTCCGGCTGTATCCCTGGAGAAACAGAAGTGGTTTCCAGGAGAAAACATTAACTCTGCTTCTTCCTCCCCAGATACTGTCAGACTTGCTGAGCTTTCCCAGCACTTTGATTTTATTTCAAAATTTCCAGTATCAAAACAGACTCCGCTTTTAGGTTTAAGTGATTACCTAGTCATTGGTTAATAGTCAAAACTGTGCGGGAGATGCTCAACTATCATGTTGCTGAAACAAAAAAGGGAGGGGGGGAAAAAATCCTCTTAAACACAGATGAGGCATTTTCCTTCAAAACACATCAAGTAGATCTGCATTTACGTGGAGTCTGAAATGTAAAACATCCCAAATGGTTTCATATAGGAACTTTGCAGTTTCACTCACCATTTCATTTGGCTGCAGTATAGAAGCTGAAAAAAAAAGTAAAACCTTAGCCAGTAATAAAAGCACATGTCAGACACGTTGACACTACATTACGTCTGCTCACCAAGTCAAGCAGCAATTCCCTGGAAGCTAATTTTCAGTGACAATGTATTACTGTCCTACCCAGAACCAATTAACACCACAGTCAGGTTGTGAAACGAGGATCCTTTTGGTCTGCAGCATTTAGCTGCTCATCGAATAAGCTGAGTGATGTACTGGGGCTTACTGCCAGGGGGGACACTTACCGTACATGCCATTGAAATAGCTGTGAACATACTGCATTCTACTAGGATCTTTTTAACAACTATTGTAAGAGATACCAGAACAAATGAATCACAGCTATTGCAATCTGCAATATGCCACCCAAAAAAAAAGGATAGTGGATGCAGGTTCTTAATTAGAGAGAGTGCAAGCATGATATTAATTGGATAGCTCTACTAAAGTGGCAGCACAGGTAGGATGGACAAGCAGTCTACTATGTTACATGATTCCTTAACAGCTTTTTACCCCACTGATTTTTCTCAGCAACTGAAGATTCAACTACTGTTAAACCATTGGATACAGTGTTCTAAACATTCATTTAAGAAAGAAACTGTAAGATTCACTTTTCCTCAGGGGTGCAAATGGGCACTGCCAAAAATCACTTCCAAAATTGCGGAAAGTGGCGACGCGAACCTCACTATTCGTTATTAACAGCATTAAAATCAGTCACATGTTAGCAAATTGGATGACTACAATGGTTCAATTTTGTAGAAAATTTTACCCTTCTGGGGGCTGCATAGTTTTAAAAACTAGAAAATACAGTATGGAACATTGAACAATTCTGGTAAGGGTTGGAGAGAGGAAAAAAATCTGAATGAGGGCAAGAAAGATGGGATGGGAATAACTGAACAACATTGTTTAAGTGATGGTGCCACACTCAAGTCTAGATCCATTACATAACTGGTCACAACACAAGTCAGATTTTAAAATGGCACAGACATCTTAGTTTTAGCAGTTTCAAAAGGAAGGTTATTAAATTGTACAGCTTTTAAAAAGGACAAGCAGTCATTATGTCACCCACATCAACTTCTAACCTTTGCCAAGTATGTAACAAACTTTCATTGGAACACCTTGGCAACTGTCACTAAAGAAAATAATTTAAATTGGCTTGGAAAAAGAAATAAACAATGTGTCCCAACAGTTTACTTTTCACATAAGACATTAATATAGAAATTAAAGTTAAAGTGTGTTACAAATTGTACATTTTCCACAACTTGCTCTGGATTACTATTCAGTCAATAACTTTGTGTGCTCATAGCCAGTATAATGCCCTATCTGGTAAACATCTGCATTGTTTTACTCTTTCTCCACAAAAATTAGTTTACCACACTTATGTAAAAACAGCATCCGAGTGCACACAACATGGTGTTCGCAATTTCTCCTCTTGGTTAATATATAATACCCAAAATTTAACTTGACAGAAAATGATAGCTTGCCTTAAATTGTGAATATTGTTGTTTCAGCTTTTGACAAAAAGCTTTCGACAACGGATGCTCAGAAATTATACGAGCAAATTTTTCCTGTTATTGTCAAAATTTGTCAACACTAAGTATGGCTTGGATTGACAAGTTTTAATCTCTAATGGATCTGACCCAAAAGGAGCATCATTAGCAGAGAGTTAATTGAACCAATGTGCTCATCTTGTGAAACATGAAATCTTTTTAATCAAACTGTTCTTATTTATAACTTATGAAGCCAATATTATTTCAGCACTTGGATTTAAATTCTCCCAAAATATTCACTTGCCTATCAGTTTCAGTCTATTAACAGTTCCCAAACCAGCTTTTAAGCAGCAAGTTTGTTACATCATTAGGACCAGGAACAGTACAGAATCAGAACGATACTGTCAGTAGCAGTTGCATAGTGAGGAAAGGATACCTCGGAGAAGAAATGAATAAAAAAAAGTCATGGCTTAACCGCAAACAGTGCGCACATCTATCAACAGCCATAAGTGAAACAATACAATGTTAAGTCTTTACCTTTGTTTTGCTGGTAAAACAAATGTGGGAGTTTGTTGGATCGCTTGAGGTAGAAAAATGCAGCAACAGAAAGAATGAAGAATGAACTGATAAATAGTGTTCCAAGGCATAATGAGGCAGCTATTCCTGGCCCTCCTTTACCAAAAATAAAGATAAGAATCATTTATCAATGTTACTTAAATTGTGGCTAGAAGTTTCATGGCATATCTGTGCTTTTCTCTTTGTATTCTTACCAATTTTAAGGATGGTTGGGCCCACTGTGGTGCCATTTTCCACCTTCTCTTCACTGCTGAAATATGCTATAAAACAGGAAAACTAAAATGGGCATGAAATTCATACAATACTAATTATATCCAAATAAATGAATTCAAAAGACATCTTTTACCTAGGAAGTTACAGTAATAAAGGCTAAAATGCTGCAATAAATTGAATTATTTCTACATCCAATTTAAAAATGCAATTCAAAACTATAATTTGGCATTAAAAAGGGATGTTAGATAAGTAGAGGATGCCGAAAGCAATTGAAGGATCTTATGATCAAGTTAGATGTAGTGGGGCATGAGGATGCACATCTCCAGTACAGCCATCAGTACAAGTGAGTTGGGTTGAATGATCTGCCTTTTTATCCTACAAAAGCTGTGCGATCTATTCAAATTGATGGAGTACCCATCTCTACATCCTCAAGATTATTTTCAACCTATTCCGATGGAGTAGATTGAATTCCAGAATTCTCCCTGGAAACTTTGGGATAACAAGATTAGTGAAAAACATATTGAAGGCAAGAAATGTTATGATTTTGATAGTTAACCACACAGTTTCTAGTAGGAAGTTACTTAAATGAGGAAACTTTACTTATCTTCTCCTATAATAGGGTTGGGAATGTTTGGAGTTCTCACTTGTATTTCCAAATTCCACCAAATGTTAATTGGTCCCAGAATCTCTCATTTGGGCTAAAAGTAACTCAGCACTTTTGAATTACATGGCCCATAATATATTTTAAACAGCTATTACCTGTTTAGTTCACAGGTGTACAATTAAAGTCATAATGAACGTAAACTTTCAATGCTTTTAAATCACTTGCATTGAATCTGGCTGGCTACTACAGCAGAGAAAAAGAAAACTGGCAAGAGTAGTCACTGAAGTCAGAAACAAACTCCAGTTTTTGTTTTGTGTTTGCAGGAGTTGGTCTGCTACTCCTCATATGAGCGCGTGCGCGAGCGAGAGAAACGGTCTGGTCTTGGTACTTTTTTTCCTTAAGAATCACACATTAGTTTTCTTTGTTACCAGCACAACTTGTAAAACTTGCCCAATCAGTCCAAGTAGTGGAGATTGGAAAATCAATTTTGACTTCTGATCAGAAACAAAGTTCTCACCCACTGTAGAAACGGCACTTTTAGGTTAAGTTTCAATGTATCTGTCTTTAGGAGACATCAGGTTGTGTGCAAGGTCGGAAGGGACTTTAATGGATATCTCCCACTAGCAGTGGCTAGTGTTCAAGCAAAATTATCAATGACCAGACAGTTTAGTCATGTTGTATCACGATATTGTTTTTTTCCCCTCCACCCCAACGTTGTCTGACAATACATTGTTAGGTTACTCACATATAATGCATTCAGTCCGATTATTCAAGGAATTGATTAATGTTTCATTAGGGCACCTAATGCAGGTGGTACTTCCATTCTTAAACCAGTGCCTGTAACACCCTAAAAATGGAAAATGGGTGAAGAGACAAAACTCCTGTAATTATTTTCAGCCAACTTGTAGTTCTTAAAAAGAAGCTCAACTAAACTGATGTAGTAACAGATTGGATTGCTCTCTTTCCATCCGCCCTGCACTCCCAACCTACAGGACCATGGACTGAAAGCGGAGGCCTCTAGACCCCTGCAAATTATGACACCAAAGCATTTAATCCATCGCCCAAATTCTTGAGGAAAGCAAATATTCACTTGACCCACAGGCGGTTATTCTGGGAAGGATCTGCCAATTTCTTTTTTATATTAAATGGCTAGAACTTCATTCTTTCACCAAAAAGGTCAGAATTAGCTAGGCAATTCTCTTTTGTATGTATAGAATTTACATGTGCAGCATGAATCCATTTAGGCAGACTCAACTTTCTGCTTAGTATGTGATTAATCCAAATGACTACTGATGTTTAAAATAAAATCTGAATCATCGCGTTGTTCGAATCAAAGCAAACAAAATGGAAATTTAAATTGTTATCAATGTTATTAACAATAGTCAAAAAAAGTGCACCGTTTAAACACGAAATCTGTATTCTCACTCAAGCACAAGAATGCATGTTGACCAAAATAGATGCTGCTCAAGGATGGTAGTGATTCAGGAGAGTGATGCTCTTTGAAGTTAACGTCTTACCTACGAATGTTTTACACAAAGTGCTCAAAGTTGAGGGCTCCATTCTCCCAGTGACATATTCAGGAAGTCAAGAACACATGGAATAAAAGTAGATTTGGTTGGCTGATATTACCGGTGGCACTATGTTAAAAATGTACCTGAATGACAAGAACTGCGTTGTGGACAAAGGCCAGACTCATCTGAGATATCTGCACAACATTCAGAGAGTGTATTTAATGGAATCTAGAAAAGAAAACCAAAAGCACCAGAAATGAGAGCAAGGACAAAGATCTGGATTTCCAAAGAGCTTTCCATATGCTCAGCTCATTCCAGAGTGCTTCAGAGCTAATTAAGTCCTTTTAAAATTACTGCAATAATGTAGGAAAGGCAGCAGTCAATTTGCATACAGCAAGTTCCACAAAGACAAATGAAATGAGCGACCAGATCATTTTTTAATCCATTATGTATTTCAAAGGATAAATATTGGCCTGGCTAAGGTACATGTCTTCAGGCATTCCTACAATTTCAGGATGCAAGCTATTCTGAATACATGGCAGCTTTATTAAAAGGCTCTAAATTCAGAATCCATTACCAACCGCTGATGGACATGCACAGTAGCAAATCAAAGTTACTATAGTACATCTTAACCATAACCTTGAGCCAATTACTGCCAAATTTCTGCAGGCTGACAGCTGAGTGAATTTTCAGTAACAAAAAAAAGTATGGTGGCAAAATGTGAAATGATGATTACAAAAAAAAAAAATCAGCCAACCATTTCATACTCCACAAGATGGAGTTGTAAAATGGTCAGCAAATTCACTGTCACAGGTTTTGTGAAATTGCTCAAAAGTGAGTTTAAAAGCCCTTTGGCTATCTCTGCCACCTCAATTGCGTCCCGTGTCCTCAATCACATTCAGCAACATTGGACGATGTGCTTGAAATAAGTCAGGCTGTTTTAGTCAGGTGACAATTCATGCCTATTTATCTATCCAGGGCTTCCTGTTCCCGACACCACAATACCCAGGGCCATAAAAAAAAGGTACCCTAGCAGCTTCTTTCCTTGAAGCCTTTCCAAATCGTCAGCGGTCTTTCTTTGATGTTCTATACACATGCTGTTTGGTGTCCAGGCAATGTTTTTGTTAACTTGTTCTTGATTCTCTGCATATTGGATACACCTAGTATTCTTTCTAAGCAATGTATCTATGTTATTAGTATCTCTTGCTTGTCAACTTCTGTTACAATGTTTAGATCAATATAGTAATAGCCGGTAAACCCATCAGTTCCACCTTCTACCCACATCCAAAAATCTACTATGTATATTTGAATTTGCATCACCACTACCTGGTGTTCACTGATCTCTTTGCCTAACTACACCACCTCCGTTTAAAAATCAAAGTCTGTCCCTTTTCTATAGTTTGTAACCTACAAAAGTTCTATGAATAAGATATTTGCAATTACTAATTCAGACTTCTTGAGCAGTCCCAGTCTTAACTGGTGCATTAATGGTGACCATGCCTTAACTACTTTGGCCCAAAGCTCTGAAATTCTTTTCCCTAAGCCCTACTCTCCCCTCAAAATGCTCTTTACAACCTGGTCCTGAACAAGCTTTTGATCACCTGTCCTAATGAGATAGGAAGAGTCAAATTTTGCTTCACAACACTGCAGTGAAGAACCTGCCATCATTTCACGAAGTTAAGCGTGTTCCACAAGTGCATGCTGTTGTAGATAAACTCTTATTTTTGTTTTTAAAACCATGATTAGATAGACTCTCAGTCCACCCTTTCTCCTAGCATGATAACGGCAGCTTGTACGAGGGGGCATAGATTTAAGACAGATGTCAGAGGCTGGTTCTTTACTGAGAGAGTGGTAAGAGTGTGGAATGCCCTGTCTGCCAATGTAGTTAACTCAGCCATATTAGAGGCATTTAAACAGTCATTGGATAAGCAAATGGGTGATGGTGGGATAGTGTAGGGGGATGGGCTTAGATTAGTTCACAGCTTGGCGCAACATAGAGGGTCGAAGGACCTGTCCTGCGCTGTATTGTTCTATATCTCCCTCACACACACACACTTACTTAACTAATCATGACATACAAACATTATCAATGCCTTCAAAATGGCATGACCTTTAATTTTCTATTTTTTATTGTAGTAAAGAGTCTCTCCCAAAACTGTTTTACATATTACTGCAAACCAGTGTCATCAGCAAATGAGAGAGAGTATGCCTTTCAGTGCAAGATACATTACTGGTTCCAATGGAAAGGAAGTCTTGCAGCAGTATGCGTCTTAGGTCAAATATTATAACAAAATCAGAGAATGCTGGAGAAACTCAGCAGGTCTGGCGGCATCTATGGAGATAGAAAGACAGAGTTTCAAGGCAGCCTGGTTCTGAACAGTCATACTGAACTTAATACATTCTATGGAGACGGAAATAGTTAAACATATTAAGTTTGGTATGACTGTTCAGAACAAGGCTGCCTTGAAACATTAACTCTTTCCATCTCCATAGATGCTGCCAGACCAGCCAAATTTCTCCAGCGTTATATTTGTTTTGGATTTCTAGCATGCCCCTTAATTTTTTTTTAAAAAAAAGAAAAAAAAACTTTATTCTTGTCAAACCCTAACTTACTCTATTTCTTGATTTTGTTTGGCAACATGTCCTAGATGCTTTCTCTACCAGTCTGACTTACCATTTTGATTGGATTACTCAGTGATCAACTAGAATCTTCTTACCTGGTTAGAACATTGAAAACAGATTGAAGCATACAAAGGAAGGTTACTGGTCTAGGTCTTTGGCTGAGCTTAAAAATAGGGACACCATAATCATTGGCTGGACTAAAACACACTAAACTAGTGAGGTCCTAATGACTAGTCCAAGTTGGAAGAAGTGAGAATGTTTACCAATATCCAAACATAAATCCTGTTGTTAAACAGATTAACAATAGTCAGTTATTAGACATTGGAAATTATGCAGAGAGGCAACCGTGAGACTATACCCTCATACAAGTGAGCACATCAAGTACAGTAAATTGGAGATGGGGCAAATGATTCAGTGGATACCTCATTTGGTAACTAAGACTAAAAGGTGGACACAAAGTAACATTTTGAATGAAAGCATTTACTCCTATATAAAGTCAAAAAAAATTAAGACTTGTCACCTTTCAACACTAAAGGCAACAGCTGTTTAAGCACAGTTGCATTTATTTAAATCACACAGTTTAAAAAATAAACCTGTTTATTAAAAAGGTGTCCACTTCAACTGAAACTTTCCCATCTTCAAAGAAAACATTTTTATTCTTATGTGCAAAAGGAACAGCACGTTTCAATGGCAGGAGAAAAAAGAAATTACTGAAAGACACAGTTAGAAAAGCAGCATGCAAGAATACTGGATGTGATCTTCAAGTTTCAACACTGCATATTCTTGTACAAGGTTGTGTGGCGGGGGGGGGGGGGGGGGGGGTGTGTCAGTCAGGGCAATTGTAAAATCAAGTTACAATTCAGAAGATGCACTGATTGGAGAAAGAGATCTTCTTTAAACCAGACATTTCCCATTCAACATTTCATGATGTCTACATAGCAGGTATTTTAAAAAAACCTGATACCATATCGATAGATTTCCTGCTTTATTAAAAAAAGGTGTAGCTGGAATGACAATTTTTGTTGAGGCCCATACATATATTGTACAACAACCACTTTCATTTCCAGAATGTTTGCACACAAATAAGTCATTGGGGCTAACTAGTCTGTGTATATGTTCTACTCTTACTTTACCAACATAGCTTGTTGCTCTTTTCCTCCCTTCACAGTTTATTAAGCTTCCCCTTAAATGAATCTGTGCTGGTTATCACTTCAGGTACTGTACAGAGAGGTAAACCGCATTTCTGCACAATCTTTAGTCAGATTCATGTGTGCAATACACTTTAAAAGTTAAAGTGCAACACACGTTTTCTTAACAAGAGACAAAGCTTTTCTAAACAGACAAAAAAAAGGTCAATTGTGACAGAAACAAGCTAACCTTTCCCAAAAACAATTTCTTTCTTAAAAAAAAATGCACACTTAAATCAGCATTCGGTTAGAACTAAGGTTTCCAGAGACACTATGTAGATATGCCTTCTTTTATGGAGTCAGAAAGAGAACATATCTCCATACAATAATAATTTGCTAAGAATAGGAACAAAGTTTTTTTTAAGCGATTTTTTTTGATGGAATATCAAGGGTGCCCGCTTGTGGAAAACAAATCACTTCTTGAAATATGAATGAATTTTAACCGTCATAACAAATATTCAACTTGGCAAAATGGGTAGACGTAGGTTTTTTTGCTCATCACATCGAAAATGGTGATTTTGGATGTCCCACCAGAAAGAAGCAGCTCAAATGATGGGAGGCTTTTATCTACTAATTAAAAAGACCTGCACAAATGCTATAATTTAATGGTACATTCTACTGGTGAATTCAAAAAAGGCATGGATAAGCCAGGATGAAGTTTACTTCTGCCTGGGCAGGCATATTGCATTATACATGAGCCTAAAAGTGATTGAAGCAAAAATAAAACTCCTTCAGTTGTCGTACACCAATCACTAATATCCTTCACATCACTGACTGCAACAAGCCTGCCATTAGGATGTTGGCCCGCCAACTTTGTCACTAGTCCAAAACTTGACACAATCTTGATTTGTATATTAATGCTTGATTTTAATTAAGCAAAGAGAAAAGTTCTGAACCACCACAGTAACAAGCAAGCAAATCATCACATTGCAGAAATTTCCAACACAAAAGTGATTTTCTGTTATCAACTCAATACCATAATCGCTCAAAATAAAAGTACAATCCTGCTCAGGTGTTTGAGAACTCATTTAAAATCAATGTGTTGAAAGTATGTAACACATTGGCATAGGTAGAAGCTGAAAGGCATCTGGGACTGGAAATTAACTGGGCATTAACAGATCCACTCGACAAGGATTAATCAATAAGTTATTATTATGAAATTTATTTCAAGCCTGTCTTAAAGTTTAGTCAATAGACACTCCTCAATAATGAGAGTCATTCTTTGGACTGTATCATAGCTGCAGCCTGGATGGTCTTGTCAACCCCACTGATATTAGATGGGGTCAACTATGTTCCAATTCATTCGGCCACAGAGTATGATGAAACACTAAACAATGCAGTTTAATTAGAACATACCAGTAGCACCTTCAAATTTGATAACCAATAGGAATGTAGAAAATATTCTAGCATGAAAGCAATATACAGAAGAACCAGGAGACTGTTCCCTCTAGTAAAAAGCTTCAGCTAAGAAGGAAATCTCAAAAAGGTTTATTTTAAAAAATGTCACTTAGGGATAAGGAGTTAATGTATCATCAGTAGGGGGATAGGTTCAAACTAGTAAACGTTAAGAGTTAGGATTGATGGCCAGAAGCTCATTATAGATAATGATGCAGAGTGGCCCTTCTGGGTAGGACAGTATAGTAAAAGCCTTTTTAAAAAAAATACAACTGGCTGATGGCATGGGGCAGGATGGATGTTCCTTTTCAAATACACATTCTCATTCATATGGTTAGCGATCATAGTGACCATGGTCATGTGACAAGTAACTTCTTTTCAGTCAGTTTCACAATCAAATTGCAGAAGTGGAATAATTGCACAACAGCACTCACGAAATTAAATGTTACCTTCAGATTTCACCTCTAATTTCCTTCTCTAATTAAAGCTCCCTATAACTAAATAACGAATTAGAGAAGAGGCTTGTTTATTTACAACCAAATTTTTTTTTTTTAAAAGGAAAGTTATATAACCAGCATAGACTTGTCAAGCCAACGCTGTAAAATTTCATGTAAAGTTTTCAACCCAGTTTGCGTCAAGGGAAGACGTGATGTAGCAGGCGTCATTTCAGGCACTTCCTGCAATTCAACAAGCAACATTAACCACCACAGCTCATCCTGAACAAATACTAGGTCGCGCAAAAAGAAACCCATAACACGTACCAACGACTGTGGTGTTTCAGTACAGACTTGAAACACTAGTCCTGCCATGAATATGATAAATGGTACAGTCATGGCCAGAAGGAAGAAGTTTCTGCGAAAGTAAAAACACAACCAAATAAATTTGCCAGAAAATAACATACAAAATGCAACTTCAATACCGGTACCAAGAGCTCAGCAGTCAGTAAAACATCGAGATCGTGCTAAAGAAAGCACTTTTTCAAAGTCACAGCAATTGGTAAACACATACAAGGTAGAATTATTTATTGCACCTAGAGATTTCTTTGAATAAAATAAAATCTTACTCCAGTGAAAGAATTAAGTTCAGGCATTCGGATTTTCACCCTGTCACAGCAGCTGAATGCAGATTCCTCCTCATAATGGCAGCCCTGTTGGTTGCTAGGATACAAAGGCCTTATCTGAATACAAGCACAGCCTTCTGGTTTTATTCCACACCCACCTATAATAAATTTTAGCAATTACAGCCTGAGTCAAAGCTTTCATTCAAAGTCAGCCTTGCAAGTAGAATTAAGATAAAGTTATTTTAAAAGGAGAAAAATATTGCAATCTTCATTTCTGTTTTTTTGGTCAATTAGGAAATAAACAATTTAATAGACAGGCTGCAGCTGGTACCTGGAAGAGACATGTCTAAACCTGACAGCAGAATATGTATGTTTCTTTTTCCTTCAAATCTCCAGAAAATAAAGAACTACTGAAGTGAAACAAAACTATATACTGAATATCCACAACTGTCTGATGCTCTGGAGTATCAATACATTCTGACACATAATTTCTGATAGATATTTACAACTCCAAGGAAGGTTATGTGGAAGCAAATCACTGCAGATGAGTCTTGATGACTCTTCATCAGAGCTGAAGTGACGTGAAGTGTGGAGGGACAGCATAGTGAGGAGTGGATGTGTGGTTCGAGTGCAGGGGGAGAAAGGATGTTGATAGTTCCAATCAAGTGATCATTATTGAATCGGAACCATCAACGTCCTTTCTCCCACAACACTCCAACCCCACTGTCCCCCACAGTATTGCATAAATGCTACCCCCTCACCATTTCACTTCAGCTCTGATTAAAGTTATGTGGGAGATAGATTCAAACAGCCGTCCTTATGGATTCCCAATTTGATTCAGTTTGAGTTAAATGGGATGTTGATAAAATATATTTAGATCTGTGGTTATGAGAAGTACAAAATGATGACAGTGTCCATGCTTGCATATCTTTTGGAATTAGTTATAAATTACATTGGAAGATATCACCCACCTAGGCCTCAGTTACACTTGGTAAGTGGCCTGAGGGTTAGGAGAAGGAACAGGCAATTTACTATTTGAAACAGAAAAATAACAATTTTAAAATAACTTTTTGCATATGGAGTCTTCTTGTAAAATGGCACTGACTTAACGACCATCCTAGTTCAAGCCTTTCTGTGTTCCACTGCTACAAAGTTAAACTAAGGTGACCATATTTTCCAGGTTAACTGAATCCAGAAGTACAGTGTGATACATATCCATACAATTCAAAGCTGTTCAGATCTGGCTTCAGCTAATCCATTCAGTTATCAGGGCACATTTTACCTGGGAATTTTGATTCTGGGGCCATTTTCTCTTGAGCTTAAATTTTATAGGAGAGCTGTGTGTGATCCACTGAAGCTCTAGGGATTTACAGTGGCAGGAGGGCATTTGCACCATGGCTAAAGGGTGTGTTTGAAGTCATAGGGTCATACAGCAGGGAAACAACCTATGTTCCAATTTGTCTGTGCTGACCGAATTTCTCAAACTAAACTGGTCCCACTAGCCTGCATTTGGTCCATACCCCTGTAACCCTTTCCTATTCATGTACCTATCTGAATGTCTCTTAAATATTGTAACTGTGCCTGCATCTACTACTTTCTTTGGCAGTTCATTCCAGATACAAACCACCCACTGTGTGGGTTCCTTTAAATCTTTCTCCTCTCACCTTAAAAATATGCCCCCTAGTTTTGAATTTCCCCATGCTAGGGAATAGACCTTCGCTATTTACCTTAGCTATGCCCTTCATGATTTTATGAACGTCTAATAGGTCACCCGTCAATCTCCTTGCTGCAGTGAAACAAGTCCCAGTCTATCCAGCCTTTCCCTATAGCTCAAACCCTCCAATCCTGGCAAAATCCTGGTAAATCTTTTCTGAGCCCTCTTCAATTTAATAATATCCTTCCTACTGCAGGGCAACTAAACTGTACACTGTACTCCAAAAGTACTCACCAACGTCTTGTACAACCTCAACATGACATCCCAACTCCTACACTCAATGGTCTGAGTAATGAAGGCAAGTGTACAAAATGCCTTCTTAACCACTCTGTCTACCTGTGATGCAACTTTCAAAGAGCTATCTACCTGAACCACTAGGTCTCAGTTTGACAACACCACCCAGGGCCCTACCATTACTGTATAAGTCCTGTCCTTCTCTGTTTTACCAAAATGCAATAGCTTGCATTTTCCAAATTAATCTCCATCTGCCACTCCTCAGCCAGTTGGCCCAACTGATCAAGATCCCTTTGAAATCTTAGAAAGCCTGCTACACTGTTGATTATACCGCTAATTTTAGTGTCATCTGCAAATTTACTAACCATTCCTCCTAAATTCTCATCTAAATCATTTAAATAAATGACAAACATCAGTGAACCCAGCACTGATCCCTGCGGACCACTGCTGGTCACCGGTCTCCAGTCCAAAAAACAACCCTCCACCACAACCCTTTGTCCCTTACCATCAAGCCAATTTTGTATCCAATTGGCAAGTTCTTCCTGAAGCCCATGTGAACTAACTTTACCAATCAGTCTACCATGCAAAGCCTTGTCAACGGCTTTACTAAAGTCCATGTAGACAACATCTACTGCTCTGACCTCGTCAATCTTTTTGGTTACATCCTCAAAAGACTCAATCACATTTGTGAGATACAATTTCCCGCACACAAAGCCATTCTGACTATCCCTAATCAATCCTTGCCTCTCTAAATGCATGTAAATCCTATATCTCAGAATCCTCTCCAACAACTTACCCACCACTGATGTCAGATCACCTGTCTGTAGTTCCCAGGCTTCTCCTTACAGACTCTCTTTAATAAAGCACAACATTAGCCACCCTCTATTCCTCTGGCACCTCACCCGTGGCTGTAAATGATACAAACATTGCGGCTTGGTGCCCTGCAATTTCTTCCCTAACTTCCTACAACATCCTGTGACATGCTTGATCAGGTCCCATAAATTTATTCAGATTTATGTTTTTTTAAGGCCTCCAACATCCTCTCTTCTGTAATGTGGATTGTTTTCAAGATATCATCATCTATTTCCCTGCGTTCCCTATCTTCAATGCCTTTCTTCACAATAAAAACTGATGCAAAGTATTTGTTTGGTATTTCTCCCGTCTCCTATGGCTCTACATATAGATGAACCTGTTGATCTGTAATTGGCCCTATTCTCTCCTTAGTTGTTCTTTTGTTTTTAATGTACTTGTAGGCTCTCTTTGGATTATCCTTAACCTTTCAGTCAAGGCTATCTCATATCTGCTTTTTGCTCTCCTGATTTCACTGTTAAGAATGTCTCCACATCCCTTATATTCTACATCTAAGAATAATGATTATGCCTTGTAAGACAACAGGCTTAACTTGAGGTAATTTGCAT
Organism: Stegostoma tigrinum; assembly: GCF_030684315.1. Lineage (NCBI taxonomy): Eukaryota > Metazoa > Chordata > Chondrichthyes > Orectolobiformes > Stegostomatidae > Stegostoma > Stegostoma tigrinum. The sequence continues at coordinate 19,041,340 of NC_081381.1, forward strand.
TACTACTTTGGCTACATGTTGTTAACAGTGTGCACGAAAACTGAAACACTGTACACGCTCTAATGAACACAGAAAGAGCTCACAAGAAACTCATCAGCTCCACCCAGGTACATCCCTTTGAAGCCTTATGGGCAGAGTTTATTGTGGCATATGAGTTAACCCTTTCAGATACCAACAATCTTATACAACATCCTTCAGTAATTCACATTATTAGTGGCTGAAACTTTTCCTCCCATTATTTGGAACATTATCTTACCCATTTCAATGACTGACTACAACGTAGTTTCGAGTCAGTGGTTTCTGATTTGAACTCGCTAGTCATTAATGGTTAACATATTCATTCAAGGCCAAGTTTTGCGAACCTTAGACTCTTGGGACACAGTACTTCATTTTGGCACTGCCAAAACAGGGATGTATAAGTCACCCAATGTTAAACTCACTTTAAAGCTCTGCATTAAGGTTTAGTATAATCAATTTCCTTTTACACATAAGGAGTCAAGAGCAGGTGAGATTACTGAATAAGAGATAACAAAAAGTGTGGAGCTGGATGAACACAGCAGGCCAAGCAGCATCTTAGGAGCACAAAAGCTGATGCTTCGGGCCTAGACTTTTTTGATGAAGGGTCTAGGCCTGAAACATCAACTTTTATGTTCCTAAGATGCTGCTTGGCCTGCTGTGTTCATCCAGCTCCACACTTTGTTATCTCGGATTCTCCAGCATCTGCAGTTCCCATTATCTCCGATACAATTATTACTGAATAAGACTTTGATTTGCTACTATCTACAGTTACATCGCAAAACTAACAGCAATTTCAGGAAGTGAAAAGTTGCGTCAGTTGTGGCATAGGGATTTGTTTGCAGTGCAAACTAGAGAATGTAAAACTACAGTACTACTATTGGTGGGCAAAGTGGCCATGGTTTCTCAGCAGTTCATATTCCAAATATGGATGCAGGAAATTATTTAGGAGAAAGAGTCAATCCAAGAAGTGTGAGGGAAACCATGAAACCAGACGTAAGGCAGGAAGTTCTGCAAAGTAATATTTTTATGTATTTTAATTGTGTCGCCCACCAACCTTAAGCAAAAGGTACCAAATAAAAACTGAAATAACTGTGGATGCTGTAAATCAGAAACAAAAACAGAAGTTTTTGGAAAAGCTCAGCAGACCTGGCAGCACCTGTGAACAGAAATCAGAGTTAACGTTTCAGGTCTGGTGACCCTTCCTCGTACCAAAATTTCCTTTGAAAGGGGCATTATTTCTATGAAAAAATGCGTGATAAACCTCCCTTGTCAGAAATGGCAGAAGAAAAGTTTTATGCTGCAGCTGTACAAAACTCTGGTGCAGCCGCACTTGGAGTATTGTGTACAGTTCTGGTCACCGCATTATAAGAAGGATGTGGAAGCTTTGGAAAGGGTGCAGAGGAGATTTACTAGAATGTTGCCTGGTATGGAGGGAAGGTCTTATGAGGAAAGGCTGAGGGACTTGAGGCTGTTTTCATTAGAGAGAAAAAGGTTGAGAGGTGACTTAATTGAAACATATAAAATAATCAGAGGGTTAGATAGGGTGGATAGGGAGAACGTTTTTCCTAGGATGGTGATGGCAAACACGAGGGGGCATAGCTTTAAATTGAGGGGTGAAAGATATAGGACAGATGTCAGAGGTAGTTTCTTTACTCAGTAGTAAGGGATTGGAACGCTTTGCCTGCAACGATAGTAGATTCGCCAACTTTAGGTACATTTAAGTCATCATTGGACAAGCATATGGACATACATGGAATAGTGTAGGTTAGATGGGCTTCAGATCAGTATGACAGATCGGCACAACATCGAGGGCCGAAGGGCCTGTACTGTGCTGTAATGTTCTATGTAATGTTCTATGTCATTTTTGTCCGATAGTCACCATTACTAGCTGGTGTAAAGACACATTTTATTGTTTATGATTTACAACATTAGGTGTGTCTGTTAAATAAATGCATAACTAGAGATTCTACAAAGTTCATTATCCTTTAAATGTAAAAACATATAAGCACTCATTGCCACAGTTGGTACTGTATATATTACCCAAATTTGGATCCTGTCAAGCTTCAAGCGTTATAGGAACTGCACCATCCAGGCAAGTCAACGATATTCCACTGAAATTCTGACTTGTATCTTGTACAGAAATGGTGTCAATTTTACAGAATGTCCAGCATTTCATCTACTGTGCTGGCACAATATTTCTGTGGCTAATCCAGTTAAGTTTCTGGTCAAGAGTGACAACGGAGAATTTGATTGTGGCAGGTTCAGCAATAATTAAATTGTTTTTGCAGTAGGCAGTCACTGCTTCGTACTTGCATGGTGCAAATTTTACTTGCCATTTATCCTGAATGCTATCCCAGTCTTGCTGCAGAGGCTGAGAAATTGCCAATAGAGTTACTGACAGCAATCATCAGCATAAATCTACAGTCTGGCTGCATAATGGAAAAGGGGGTCATTATTGAATATAGTTGGCCTAGGACACTGTCCTGAAGAACATCTGCATTGATGTCTTGAGCTTAGAGGATTGGCCTCAACAACTACCAAACATCTTCCTTATGCCAGGTAAGACTCCGGCCAGTGGACAATTTTCTCCCTGATTCTCATTGACTTCAATTTTGCCAGGGCTCCTGAATACCATACTGGTTTAAATGGTGTCTTGGTGTCAAGGGCAGTCCCTGTCACCTCATCTCAGGAATTCAGCTCTTTTGTCCATGTTTGAACATCAGCTGCATTGAAGTTTGGAGCTGACTGGTCCGGGCTTATTCAATACATCTAATAAATTACATTTTTTTCAAAAAATTCACATAAACCCTTTTATCTTGTATCTCTACATGGAAGAGAAAGAACTTAAAATTTAAATTACTTGTGTTATTCAACAGTTTAATTTTTGTATTATATTCTATTCCTTACATCATTCCTTCCCTGCTTCACCCACTATTCCCTCCCTTCCTACCTTCCTATCCTTTTGTACTGTTAAAAGTACCTTACAGCACAGAAACAGGTAATTTGTGCCAATAGAAACCATGGTTTATGTTTCACAGCGAGCCTCCTGCCATCCACACTTCATTTAATCCAATTTTTGTCAGCAAACACTCTACAACTTTCTTGCATGTTTATTGAAATTCTCCTTAAATGCATATAAACTATTTACCTCAACTACTCAATTTGGGAGCAGTATTCATATTGTAACCATTTTTCAGTTATGTTGTCATGTTTCCATTACACATGCATCACACATTAAAGTGCCGTATACTATGAGAAGTGTAAAAGAAACTCAATAATTTTTGGTGGGGATTTGGCAAGGCTTTTTTTGAGCTTAAACCCTCTTCTGAGTTTTACTGCTTATGCCTGTTTCTCTACCCTAACACCAAAAAAAGACAGCATTGTTAAAATGTAAAGACAAAGAAAACTAATTTACGGCTTTTTTTTCTGACCTCTCCACAAAAAGACTACAGAGTTAAAATGGTTACTGATCCACAGAACCATTTGTGAGCAATTTTTCACAGCGATTCTGTGAACAATAGGTTTAAAGGGACAGGTTAGGTTAAACATGGTTTTTTTTTAAAAGCAAAATACCACGACCTTACTCCAAATCCAAAGCTAATGGTAACCCATGAGAATGGCAAATATGTATCAGTAAGTGCCAAGCTCAGATCAATGACACTTTTGTCAAATTATCTTTCTTGAAGTACAAATAAAGGAAAGTATGAACCAATGCCCAAGATTATATCTCATTATGAATATAATAGCATTTGCCACAGAGCTGAGTGCATCTTTTTAACCAACCAAAGCTACCAACCAAAATGTAATTCCACATCCACCAACATTTTACATGAAGTACAATACACCCCGTGAGATAAATAAATGTCACTAACCTATTGAATATTAAATATCCCATTGCAAATTAGTCTTTAACAGCAATTATAATTCAATTACAGTTAGAATAACCTTTTACACAAAATTTAGTATTTTCCATTCGATCACTTCACATCTAAATTACAACATAGAAATCAGTTGAATTCTTTAAAAATATAATTGTACATGAAAAATAGTCTTAAAGGTGCTTATCTGTAAGTTTTCCTATCACTTTGATTTGCTATTATTTGCTTTTTTTCCCTGTTCAGTTCTTTATCATTTTTGTTCGCCTGTAATTTCCATTGGCGGTGTCTCTCATGCACTCTCAGTCCTTTTCAGCTCAGTCAATTGGCTTTCCATTCCTTTTGTTCGACACTCCTGGGAATTTTCATGTTCTGTCAGATTATCTCTTACATTAATTCTTCTCTGCTTCTTTGTTCCCTCCACCTACACCTTTTCTTGATTGCTGTTGTTAAAAAGTTCTTCAAAAATTAAGTATGTTCAGGAACTAACTAATTCCCAGCAACATTTCATCAGTGCAACCATAGGTTAAAAGGATTTACAGAAAAGACTAATGTAAACATTTCCATTGAATTTACCATTGCACCAGCTAATTCTTTTTAACATAGGAGCAGGAATAGGCCACTGAGCCCTTCAAGTCTGTTCCATTGTTCAATTAGATCATGGCTAAATTTGCATGACCACTAGTTCATTTTTTCCTTAAAACCCATTTTAAATTAAAAAAATCTATCAATCTCAGTTTTGACATTTGCAACTGATCCTCAACTTTTTCGGTGGACAGAGTTCAACATTTCTACTAACCTCATGTGAAGAATGTGTTGTATGACAGCATTCCTGAATAGTCTAGCTTGTATTTTGCTCCCATTTTCTGGGCTGTCTCAGTTTAGGCTACCTTATACACTCTATTCTCTTAGGAGTGAAAACTTAGTCAGTTCAGTCTTTCCTCATAAAGTAACTAATCATTCTTGATGATGAAATTCAATTTATTTAATCTCAATATTGATTTAAGGTAGTATTGTGATTTTTAAAATGTGAATATAAATAAGGAAACCAAAGAAAGACAGGACAAAATAAAGAAATTAGGGCCTTTCATTGGAGCTTAAAGATCCCAGTTTACAGTTTTGCCATCCAATATACGCCTAATCCTGCAGCAACAATTTTAATTCAAACTTTAGATCAGATGACTGTCTAGTTACTGATATGTCTCAGATGTTACTTAATACATTCAATTTGTGGAAAAGCCTGCCACCTAGTGATAGAAAATGAGGTAGCATTCCTGTTCAGATTTAACAGACATTAGAGGTGGAAAATTGCAGAAGGAAGGAAATTATTTTCTGTCTCCTTGCATTATGTCGTTCCAGGTGAGGGGATGATTTTTTTCCCCATTCCTACCTTTGTTGCCATTTTTTGTCATGAGATACTGATGACCAAAACCAAGTTCATGGCTTAGGTATCAGAGATAATGGGAACTGCAGATGCTGGAGATTCCAAGATAATAAAATGTGAGGCTGGATGAACACAGCAGGCCAAGCAGCATCTCAGGAGCACAAAAGCTGACGTTTCGGGCCTAGACCCTTCATCAGAGAGCTGATGAAGGGTCTAGGCCCGAAACGTCAGCTTTTGTGCTCCTGAGATGCTGCTTGGCCTGCTGTGTTCATCCAGCCTCACATTTTATTATTTTCATGGCTTAGGTCATGGCTTATTTTAGCGAGCATTATTCAACATCTCGTCTCAGAGAATTGTTTGAAAGTTAATTAGGTTGCAAACCATTTTCTCTTAGGAGAAAAAAAAGAGTGGGATTTTCCCAGCCTCTGAATGACTTGGGCAACAATGAGAAAGTTTGGAAAATATGATGGAAATAGGAAAATGAGATTTTGGTGTCAAGATTAAAAAAAAGCATAGAATTTTGAGCTTTTTCTGATGAAGGGTCTAGGCCCGAAACGTCAGCTTTTGTGCTCCTAAGATGCTGCTTGGCCTGCTGTGTTCATTCAGCTCCACACTTTGTTATCTCGGATTCTCCAGCATCTGCTGTTCCCATTATCTCTCACAGAAATTTGAGCTTATGGTTTCAATGGCTAGATGAGAATCTCACCAGTGAGACATGAGGGGCCTATTCGCATTCAATTTCATCATTACCTAACGTTTCTTCATTTATACACAGATTGCTATTTTCCCAGGGAATAGAGAGAAACTAGACTATGACAATACCCAAATGAAAGAGCAGGATGCTGGTGGCTGCAACGCGCTGACATCCTCTCCAGGGTATCTACCTTAGCATTCCCCACCATTTCAGGGCCTACTCCGTGGGCAGTGACTGCCAACAACCTTTGTCTGGAAAGGTTGGCATTTCACAAGTGCTAGTCTCACCATATCATCATGGCACAGCTCTGAGTCACTTATAATAGAGATCACTATTTCAATACTCACTTTGGCACTTACTGACCTTTCAATGCAATGCTGCCACCAGGCAATTGAACACATTGAATGTGTTTTAACCAAATGGCCAGGTCTCAAAGTCTCAGTTTCCTGTGTAGTTCTCAGTCGTCAAGAGGGACTGTTGGCAGTCAGTTGGTATCACCAGAGTCAGTCATGGTTATCACCTGAAATCAGTCCACAAGCTTCGATATGTACAATCCATTTGGGGAATTAGCAGCAGGTCATTTGGGGAGCTGCAGTGATATCTGTCAAGAATCTGGTCAGTAATCAGTTGGCACCATTGTTCCAAGATGACAAGGGCAATGATCTACAGTCAGTTCTGGGGGAACTGAACGTGAAGGTCAAGGGAGTTATCGGGGCCACTTCTGTGACGGGGATGTTAGGGAAGTCAATTGTGGGGATTGGAGTCAGCATGCTGGGATATAGAGTGAACAATAATTATGAAGGAGCGAATTTCAACATATAAGAGTGGGACATGATAAAGGATGGGAGGACATGAGTACTTGAGTAAGGGGGCATGTTTAATCAACAGCCACCACCATCCTGGTTTTGGTGGCAGAGGGGCAGTGGAGCAGACACAGTACAGTTTACTTAAGCTGTAGACCCAGGCTTCAGGGGGTAATGTGGGCTGATGAATACTTAAATTAAACAGTTGAATGCGAATGTGGGGAGGTTCAAAATTGATGGGATTGATAGGAAGTGCAAAGCAGAAGGGAACACGAAGTTTGGGACTGGTTGGGGGTCGATTCAGGAGAATGTTGGGGAATGCAGTCATCTGGATTGACAGACTGAACCTATGACACACTTTGCGAAGCATTATTGTTATCACCTTCCATCTCATCCAAATCACAAGTGCATGGGTGAAATGAAAAATGACTGCCACCAAACCCAGCCTGGGCCAAGTTAATGGGTTTATTCTGTAAGGGAGCAGTGTCTACTTGTGAATGATATGAGGCCATTCAAGGGGTAATTTCACTAATTAGGTACTTGCACAACATAGATTAAAGACAGAGATAATAGGAACTGCAGATGCTGAGAATCCAAGATAACAAGGAGTGGAAAGAGATAATGGGAATTGCAGCCCCTGGAGATTCTGATATAACAAAGTGTGGGGCTGGATGAACACAGCAGGCCAAGCATCATCTTCGGAGCAGGAAAGCTGACGTTTCGGGCCTAGACCCTTCATCAGAAATGGGGGAGGGGAAGAGGGTTCTGAAATAAATAGGGAAAGAGGGGGAGGCAGATCGAAGATGGATAGAGAGGAGACAGACAAGTTAAAGAGACGGGGATGGAACCAGTAAAGTTGAGTGTAGGTGGGGAGGTAGGGAGGAGATAGGTCAGTCTAGATGTCCTCATTTTTCAAGGACCACAACTTCACCTCCCACACCACCCCCCCCCCCCCCCCCACCCTGGCAGTGGTCCAGGATGGCCTCAATAGTGTCTCCCGCATTTCCCGCGACTCATCCCTCACACCCCGTCCTCGCAATAACAACCAAAAGAGAATCCCCCTCATCCTCAATTACCACCCCACCAACCTCCGGAACCAACGCATCATCCTCCGACACCTCCGCCATCTGCAATCCGACCCCACCAAAGACATTTTTCCATCCCCACCCTTGTCCGCTTTCTGGAGAGACAACTCTCTTTGTGACTCCCTTGTCTGCTCCACACTCCCCTCCAGCCCCAACAAACTCGGCACCTTCCCCTGCAACCGCAGGAAGTGCTACACTTGCCCCCACACTCCCTCCCTCACCCCTATCCCAGGATCCAAGATGACTTTCCACATCAAGCAGAATTCTGGATGTGTACCCACCTCCAGCAGTGACATGACTATGTTGACTGAAAATCCTCCCATAAGCAATCTTGACAATGTAATTGACCATTACGAAGTATTCATTGTAATGATTGTGAAGTAGAAGTAATTTCAGGTGAGCTCTAAAGTTTCCCATATGATCCAAAGTTGTGAAGACATTCCAAGGCCTCAGCCTACTCAAAATTCAGGAACTGCTTACCCAATACTTTGGGGTATAAAACGTCATCACATTACCCAAAAAAGAGAGCTTTGCATATTCGGTAATGTGGACGGGTAGGATAGGGGAGAACGTAGCTTTTATCCTACCACGCTTACAATCTGCTATTGTACATGTGCACATGGCTCATGCAGTATACATCTGAATTAGGTCTACCATGGTAGGTCCATTTAAAGGCATCAATTGCCCTCCCTTTCAGAATGTCCTCCAAAATTGGGAGAATGGTTAAATGTAATTTCTGTGATATGCGACTGCTGACTGATCACATTTCTAAGCAGCTGCTTTGTTTCTGATATTTTTCCCATGGGCTCATTGGAACTGTCATCAATGGATCGAAACCTATTGCCCACTCTGTGTTTGTGGCACTACACATGCACACAGTCATTGGCAAGGAATACATGCATCTGGAAGACCAGGACAAGCATTAACTTATAGCAGATGTGGAGCAGCTTCCTATCACTGGGCTTCCAGCTCATCATGATGTGGAGAAAGCGTAGGAGATCCAACATTTATTTAGTTTCGACAGAATGTCCTCCAGAAGAGAAAAAGGCAGTGGTGCTGCCACATGAGGATATTCTGGATAAAATTATGGCATCTGCTGCAGCATTCCAGAGCGCCATACCCTCTTTAGATTCAGCAATCAGAAGGTGTTGTCTTGAGGCTTACGATAAATACGATGTAATAACTTCTTCCATGGGAGCCATCGACAGCCACATGAGGACTTTTCACATGAAGTCCCCACGCTTGCTGAGGACTTGTGGTTTGTAGCAGTAGAGGCAGGATGTGCTGTATCATCCATGCACGCTTTGTTCCAGACAACTGGAGGACACAACAAGGGTTTGTGATGGGTGATGAGGATCTGTGAAAGTCGTGGCATTGCACCAAGTATGAAATTGAGGACATTTGTTAGTACGAATATCATCTTCATCATCCTACAGCGCAGCATTGTTGGTCATGGCAACCTATGCAGGAACAATTTTGGTAACCGCTTTCAATGAAACTGATTTGGGTGAATCATCATTCACAGACTGTAAATGGATTTTTTTTCAACTTCAAAAAGTATACATAATTCATTAAAAAATCTTTATATGCATACATGGTCACTAGAGCACATCAATTCGATACAGACTTTGCATATTGAGAACAAACAAAAACCCAAGACATTTCTTCCCCATACAAGACTATATTTACATGCATTATAGGCACAGCCAGGGTCCAAACACTGAAAGCACTCGCATTTAACTTGGGCAGGAAGACCTTAGACTTTCCCCACTGCACCTTGGTGGCAGCTGCCCCAAGCTTTAGTGCATTCCTCAGCACAAAGCCCTGGACCTTGGAATATGCCAGTCTGCAACACTTGGTCGAGGTCAACTCCTTACCCTAGAAGACCAACAAGTTTCACACAGACCAAAGAGCATCTTTCAGCATGTTGATGGTTCTCCAGGCACAGTAAATGTTTGTCCCGGTGTGCGTTCCAGTGAGCAGGATGTAGAGCACACAGAGTCCTGCATCACAGTCCTGTGCTGTATCTTCACCAGGGTGACACCTCATTTTTAGGCTGATGCTTCCCTGAGCACACCTTCCTGCACTCTTCATTGAATCAGGGACGAAGATTTTGTTGCTGCTGATGGCACACAGTGCCTCATGGTTACTCAGTCTTGAATTGAATTAAATCTATTCAAATTCCATTCCATTTAGCTTGGCAATATATCATATTGAGGGTATCCTGAATTGGAGACTAGACTTCATGCACAAGGTCTATATGATGATCATTCCGACTGATACGTCTTGGGCACACGCATCTGTGGCAGGTGGGTTGGTGAGGATAAGGACAAGTATGTTTCACCTACTTGTTAATTCTTCCACCATCTAGTAGCTATATTCTTTTGAACATGTCCAGTTCGTGTAGTAGTGGTTCTGCTGAGCCACTCTTGGTGATGAACATTGAAGTCCTCCACCCATAGTACATTTATGGCTTTGCTCCCTCAATGCTTCCTCCAAATGATGCTCAACATGGAGGAGTACTGATTCATCAGTTAAAAGGCATGGTACATGGGAAGAGGCAGGAAGTTTCCTTGCCAATGATTTACCTGATGCCATGAGATTTGATGGAGAGTCAATGTTGAGGATGCCCAAGGTAACTCCCTCTCAAATGTATACCACTGTGCAGCCATTTCTACAGGGATGGTGGTCATACTATCTTTGACATGGTGTGTAAGATACGATTCTGTAAGTATGACTATGTCAGGCTGTTACTTGATTTGTCTGTGAGACAGTTCTCCCAATTTTTGCATTAGCTAGTTAAGGAGGACTGACCTGGGCAGAGTTTTCATTATTATTTGCGGTGAATGGTCAATGTCATGTAGTCTTTCTAATTTAATTCCTTTCTTGTGGACATTTGAGCAGTTTGATGTAACTGGGTAGCTTGCTTGGCCATCTCAGAGGGCAGTTAAAAGCCAGCCACATTTGCTGTGGAATTGTGACAAAGAGTAATTGGACACATAATGTTAACTCTCCACAGACGCTGCCAAGACCTGCATGAGTTTCTAGCACTTGTTGTTTTAATGCAAATATACAGCGCGGCAACATATCAGAAATTAAAGCTATCTAAAAGTAGGAATAAATCCAACTGAATATTGATAGACAAAATTTCACAACTACATTCATATCTCGCAAATAGATGGTGCATTTACCAATGGTCAGGTTTTGATTTTGCACAGAATACTTGTGGAACTGTTGAACTGAGAAAAAAACTAATCAATTGAAAGATTGATTCTTGTCAGCAGTATCAACCATTGATCCCAGCTAAGTGGGACCATTTACTTGTACTATTAGCAGCAGGCTGGTTAAATCCATTTAAAATAAAAGTTGACAGAGTTGTTTGTGTATGTGTAAAGAGAACAAGTAATTAGACCTGGGTGAATTATTAATAAAAGGTCATGTAAATGCAATCTTTGAGATTAGAATTACAAACAATTTTGATTTAATTAACATTTCATTTAGATCTTGTTGACGGTAAACTGTTATCAATTGAAATGAAACATTTTGTTCCTCCTCACAGAAGAGAAGTCAAGAGAAGAGTTATAAATTTCTGTATGCGTCCAGCTGTCTTCAGTTGTATTCCATATTCAAATTCTGATATGCCATTTAGATCTGGAATTCTAGGTAAGGAACAGCTTGAATAATACAACGCTTGGATGATAAACCTTTTGAGGTTTCACTTGTTCTAAACAACAACAGTGCTGTGGTTGGAACATTATGGGAACTGTTATGGTGATATACTATATTCTCCACATTTGGTTTATTCCTTCATCCAACTGTTCAAGTTATTCCTAAAGTTACTGTGACTGAATGTGGCATGTGTGTATTTTATTCATAGTAAACTCCATATTTTCCCCAGTAACAAATGTGTAACTTGGCCTTGATCCCTGAAATGTTTTGAAGTAGAACCTAGGTCTTCAATGATTGTTAGAAATTCCTTTCTCTCAACTGGAGAACTGGCCAGGAATTTTGTAATATAAAGTTATTTCTGACAGTACTGCATCTTAATGGCCTATTTAAATGGTTCTTTAAAGTGCATTGTTCAAAATGGTTGAATTTAAAATAAAACACAGCAATCTAATTTCAAAATAAAATTATTATTCATATTTTGGAGTTGAATTTTTACTATTTATTTTGCAATACACTTGCACTTTCTCTCCTTTTCCGAGTATGAGTTTCATGATAACCTCCTCCCATCTGAGAGAAAGCTGGGTCCAATTTTTCCCAGCCTTTCATCTATTCTGTTCTATAACCAAACACAAACAGGTGTATGGGAGTGTCCCTATATGAGACTCCCCTAATTTTCACTCCCTTTGCAGAAAGGGTTTTAAGGTTGTTACCAAATGCAGCTCATTTTAAATTGAACAAAAGTAAAAAAAAACTCAAATTAATCATGTTGTGCCTCCTTGATTTTTAATAATTGTACTGTGGTAATTGAGCTCTCTGCAATGGTGAACAATTTGCTTTGATCAGGTTTGCCAATCTTCTTTTAAACTTCATTTAAATCACTACATCATATCTTTTCTCAAGTTATCAAGCTCAAATACCATAACTTCTGCACATAATTTGGATTCCTTGTACCTAGAATCATTTGATTATTCATTTCTCAAGGATAGACATATCCTTTCTAAGATTAGGTCACTGGAATGGGTCTTAAGTAGTGGTTAACACAACAATGATAATTTTGATTTGAACCTCACTCTCTGATAATGACTTCTGATTATTACAAAATGCTATGCTGATGATTTAATAGATTTATTCATTTTAACTTGAAGGCATATGTTGTGATTAGTGTGATAAGTGACTCTTTAAAATTAATATGGGAACAAAGAATCAAAAAGTGTTCGGAGGTAGCAAGAATTGCAGATGCTGGAGTCAGAGCCAATACAGTGTGGAGCCGGAGGAACACAGCAGGTCAGCCAGCATTACAGAAGCAGGAAAGTCGACGTTTCAGGTCAGGACCCTTCCTCAGGATGATGAATATGGAGGAGTACTGATTCATCTGTTGAAGCGTATGCTACAACATGACAAAGGAGACCGACCTGAAACGTCGACTTTCCTGCTCCTCTGATGTTGCCTGACCAGCTGTGTTCCTCCAGCTCCACATTGTTTTGTAGCAAAAAGAAATTAATCATTGTAGGAATTTTTAGTTAACCTTGTCAGACATGTCATGACACGTGTCTGGAGCAGTCAGGACTTGAAGCCAGGCCTTCTTAAGTTTATCACTGCACTACAAGAGCCCTAAAAGTTGACAAGTACATTGTAAAGGATTTGAACATGCAGGGAGAGATTACGATGGATTTTAATTCAGTCACAGTAAGTACTCCATCCTGACTGCAAGAATTAATCGTTTTACACATGACAAAGTTGAAGTGCTGATGCCATTTATTGGTCAATTGACCTAAAAGATTCAAATCCTTAGCATAATGTGCTCTGTTCAGTATTTTTGGTCATCCACAACCGTAAAGATTTTCACTGATGAAAGCTTTGTCTAACTCATTAATGTATGCATTAAAAATGTATTAAAACTAACCCCACTGGTATAAAAAACCCCAAAGAATTGCAGCTGATGAAAACTAGAAACACAAACATAAATTACTGGAAAAACTCTAGTCCAGATCTGGTAGCATCTGTGGAAAGAAAGTAGAATCAGTGTTTCGGGTCCAGTGACACTTCTTCAGAACGGATTGTAGCAAGGAAAGGGTTAGTGAACATGCTGATGATGGAGTGAGGTAGGAGGTGGAGTAAACAATTGATGGAGACAGAGCCAGAGTGAATAACAGTTAGACAGACAAAGGGATGGGTAAATGTCAGCCTGGGAGAATCAATAGCTGCTAACGGAGGCCATTAGTAACTAACAATGGGTTGATTGTGGTAGCAGGCCATGTGATGACAAGGCCTGGTGTGTGGAGGTGGGGTAAAGACATAGGAGAAGGTGGTCGTGCCCTAAAATTGTTGAACTCAATATTGAGTCCTGAAGGTTGCAGGATCTCCAAGCAGAAAATGAGATGCTATTCTTCCGCATGTGCTGAGCTTCACCTGAGCCCTGCAGCAAACCTGAGACATACATGTTGGTCAGGGAACACAGTGGTATATCGAAGTGGCAAGCAACGTGAATTTCAGTGTCATTTTTGTGAACAGCACGTAGGTGTCCTGCAAAGCAGTTGTCCAGTCTGCGTCTCGTCCCTCCAATGTAAAGCAGACCACCTTGTGAGCAGCGAATGCAGTGGACTAGATTAAGAAAAGTGCATGTACATCACTCATTCACCTGGAAGATGTGTCTGGGCCCTTAGGTAGTGAGGAGGGAGGAAGTAAATAGGTAAGAGTTCCACCTTCTGCGATTGCAAGGGAAGGTGCCATAGAGGTGGGGGAACTGTTGAGAGTGGAGGAGGAGTGGACCAAGTTGTGGCAGAAGCAATGGTCTCTGCAACAGGCTGACAAGGAATAGGAGTGGAACAGGTGTAGATTTAATGAAGAGCATGTGAATCATTGCTTCACCTGGAAGGTGTTTCTGGGACCTTGGGTAACGAAGGGGGAGGAAGTAAATGGATAGGTGTTACACCTTTTGTCCATTGGTCTGCTCTACATTGAGGAAGCAAAACACAGACTGGCGAATGCTTTGCAGATCACACATATATTTTATCTGCAATAATGACCCTAAGCTTCCTGTTGCCTGCCATGTCAACACACCACTGTGTTCCTGGCCAACATCTTTGTCTCAGAAACAAAAGCAGAAATTGCTGGAAAAAAAACTCAACAGGTCTGGCAGCATCTGTGGAGAGATATCAGAGTTAACATTCAGGTGTAGTTACCTTTCCTCAGAACTGATGGTAGCTAGTTGACTTATATGCAGAAGGTAGGGTGGGCGGAGAGTAAGGAACAAACGATAAGTGGAAATACAGCCCAAAGAGGAAGAAGAACAGTTGGACAGACAAAGGAGTGGAAAACTATCCAGCTAGGAGGGTGAATAGCTATTAATGAGGACTGTTAGCCACTAACAATGAGTTATGTGTAATAGCAGGCTGTGGTAACAAGGCCTGGTATGTGGAGGTTAGAGTAAGGACATGGGAGAGCTCAAGCCCCAAAGTTATTGAACACAATATTGTGTCCAGAAGGCTGCAGGGTCCCAAGCAGAAAATGAGGTTCTGTTCTTTCAGCTTGCACTGAGCTTCGCTGCAGCACTGCAGTGAGCCTGAGACAGAGATGTTGGTGAGAGAACAGGGTGGTGTGTTGAACGGGCAGGCACCTGGAAGCTTCGGGTCTTCTTTACGGGCAGAATGTAGATGTTCTGCGAAGCAGTCACACAATGTATGCTCCGTTTCCCCAATGTCGAGGGGACTACATTGTGAGCAGTGAAAACAGTCGGCTAGATTGTGTGAAGTGCAGGTAAGGCCTCACCTGGAAGGTGTGTTTGGGCCCTTGGATGCTGAGTAGGGAGGAAGTAAATTGACAGGTGTTACATTTTCTACAGTGGCAGACAAAGGTGACATGGGGCTACAGTAGGGGGGATGTTGGGAGTGAAGGAGGAGTGGACTAAGATGTTTTGGGGGAATGGTCCTTGAGGAAGGCTGACAAGGGACGGGTGGGAAATATGTGTTTGGTTGTGGCATCTTGCTGGAGTTTACAGAAATGTTGGTTAATGATTCTGTCTCAGGATCATTACAAAATCTGTCTCAGGCTTTCTGCAGAGCTCCAGGGAAGTTCAGCGCTAGCAGTAAGAATAGCTTTTCATTTTATGCTTGGGCGCCCTGAAGACTTTGGACCCAGTATCGAGTTCAATAATTTTTTGACCTTTTCCCATGTCCTTAGCCGAACTCGTACAAACCAGGCCTCGTCATCACATGGGCAGCTACCCAATTAACCTACTGTAAGGTATTAATGGTCCCTATTAGCAGCTCTTGATTCTCCCAGGCTGACCTTTACCCATTCTTTTGTCTGCCTAAGTGTTGTTCTCTCTGGCCTCCACTTCTACCTATCATTCATTCCACCCCATTCCATCTTCAGGTTATACATGTGCACAAACTTTTGTCTAACTACAATCAGTTCTAATGAAGGGTCACTGGGCCCAAAGTGTTAACTCCACTTTCTTCCCATAGATGCTGCCAGATCTGCTGAGTTTTTCCAGCAATTACTGCTTGTGTTTTTGAACCCACTGACATGCTCTTTTCAAATTGACTATTTTCATTTATAACTACCATCAGTTTCCTTCAATTAAGCAAATTACATAATCATCATCGACTATTTATTGTACAGACCTTCATAACGTTAATTGTGAGTGCAGTACCTTTACAGTGCCATTTGGAGAATCCATGCTTAAAAATAACTTCACTGCTATGGGCAATCATGACACTAAAATGTGTGAAAAATACGCTAAATTAATTGAACACTACATTTTTCTCCTGACATCCTGCTGAATGTCCCATCAGTTGTGCTTTACCATCTTAAAGATTTCCTGACAACTATTATTATTGTAGTTACTCCTTTTACATTTTACTTGAAAATTTCTTGTATGTTTTTAAATTATTGAGTTAGAGTGGCTTTATTCTGTCCTTACAAACTGTCATAAAGTTTCTCTCGTTTCAGATCCTGATCTCCTTTAAATCTTGTGGGTTTGTGTTAATTTAGCCATTGTTATCATCATTTGCATAAATTACAGATCCCTCTTCTAGCTCATGAAGACATTTATGAAAACATTCTACTGCACACAAATTCCCTCTATTATTTTACCCTGAACAAATTACTATCCAATGGTGTTAATCAATAATTACTATTTAAATTTCAGTGCCGAGTGGTGTCCCACAGGGCTCTGTTCTTGGGCCTCTGCTCTTTGTAGTTTTTATAAATGACTTGGATGAGGAGGTTGAGGGGTGGGTTAGTATGTTTGCTGATGACACAAAGGTTGGAGGTGCCGTTGATAGTATCGAGGGCTATTGCAGGCTTCAGCGAGACATTGACAGAATGCAGAGCTGGGCTGAGAAATGGCAGATGGAGTTCAACCTGGATAAATGCGAAGTGATGCATTTTGGAAGGTCGAACTTAAATGTTGAATATAGGATTAAAGGCAAGATTCTCGGCAGTGTGGATGAACAGCGGGATCTTGGTGTTCAAGTGCATAGCTCCCTCAAAGTTGCCACCCAGGTGGATAAGCTTGTTAAGAAAGCATATGGTGTTTTGGCTTTCATTAACAGGGGGATCGAGTTTAAGAGCTGCGAGGTTATGCTGCAGCTCTACAAAACCCTGCTGAGACCACACTTGGAATATTGTGTCCCGTTCTGGTCGCCCGATTATAGGAAAGATGTGGAGGCTTTGGAGAGGGTGCAAAGGAGGTTTACCACGATGCTGCCTGGACTGGAGGGTTTGTCTTACGAGGAGAGGTTGACTGAGCTCGGACTTTTCTCTCTGGAGAGAAGGAGGAAGAGAGGTGACCTGATCGAGGTGTACAAGGTAATGAGAGGCATGGATAGAGTTGATAGCCAGAGACTTTTCCCCAGGGCAGGATTGACTGCCACGAAGGGTCATAGTTTTAAGGTGTTAGGAGGAAGGTATAGAGGAGACGTCAGAGGGAGGTTCTTCACCCAGAGAGTTGTGAGCGCATGGAATAGTTTACCAGTGGTAGTCGTGGAAGCGGAGCCATTCATGACATTTAAGTGACTGCTGGACATGCACATGGACAGCAGTGAATTGAGGGGAATGTAGTTTAGGTTATTTTATTTTTGGATTAGGAATATTCCACGGCACAACATCGTGGGCCGAAGGGCCTGTACTGTTCTGTACTTTTCTATGTTCTATGTTCACTTGAGCAAAAGGAGCTAACAAATAATTTGAAAGGAAGTGAGAATGTAAAAAGGTCCATTGGATCTAGGAAGAGAACTCAGAATTTAGGGCTTTGACAGTTGATGTAGCGGCTGTCATTTGGAATTCATTTTCATAAACGAGTTGCATGATAAACTCCAGCATGTGTTCAATATGAAGGAACAATTTTAAGAATGCATGTGGATTTTAATTTTCATAATCTATCGCATACATTTTCACTGAAGAAACTCACATGGTAGATAAATATTTAGGGGCAAATTTATTCAGAAATCCACTTGTTAATTCATTTTAATCAAACAAGAAAGCAATTTAAATGGTTATATTCAATTTTGCTTTAGTGTGACATTGTAATTATATGTAATTTGTGAGACAATACTTTTGTCAGCCAATTAAAGGAAAGAACTATAGAATGCTACAGAGCTAACTTGTATATGTAGTCCACAGATATGCTGATGATTTTCTCCACATGAACAACCTAGTATAAAACATTCTCAACTTCAATTCCTAACTCATTAGAATTCACTTTTTTAGAGCAATTATCTAATTCCCTTTGAAAACAAGTCATTGTTTTTCTTCAATATTATTTTGAGGTATAAAAGACCACATTTTTTAACTTCTTGTTACAATCTCATGACCAAAATATATAATTAACCATTTTTCATCCAATCATATTCCCTCATAACATTAAGGGCATCTGTAATGACACACCTCCAATTTTCCAAATCAAATGAAAATAGTCCTGAAGTCACAGGCCTTTCTTTCTTAGCTGCAACCCTTTAAGTCTGGTTGAATGCTCCCTATGACTTTGTCATTGCTTTTATATCCTTGTTGTGCTGGGCTTCCGCAAACCATACACAGTACTCCATCAATGGCTGAACAAAATCCCCATGTACAAGTTCAACATTATCCTCCTCTTTTATACTCTACACCTCTAGATCCGAAACAAGGATCCTATTTGCCTTTTAATACCCTGTGTACTTGCATGACTCCTTTAGTGACCTGTGCATCAATGCACTAGGATTTCTTTGTTCTTTTACTCTATTTAGAGCATTGTAACTTTGATATATACATCCCTACCATATTCTTACCAGAAATATTGCTTCATATCTTTGGTATTAAATCACTAGAGTTGCCAGCATTCCAGGATTTGGCTGCAGTCTCCATGAATTGAAGACGCTAGTGTGTGCAACCTTGCAGAATTTTCTTTGAACAATTCTCTTTGCTGGATAGAAAAACACTAACAGCCAGGTACCATCCAATTGATAATGTCTTTTCGCATCCAACTGGCATAGGAAGGCAGTTTGTTATAAGATGGATGTATTGGCCAACTAATGGCCAGAGCATGGGTCAATTCATGTGATGAATTCTCCAAGAACAGATTTATTCTTAGTTGGCAACCCAAAGAATCATGTCTCCCACATAATCACCCTTCTTGCTCAATTATACAAATTCTTTGGCAGACTTTCCCACGATTGCATTTTTTCATCATCACAATTTGATGACAGAAGTGTGGAAACATTAACATCTATCAGTACTTCGTGTCTTGACCTTGGATTGTTGTAATTTAGAAAACATGGTAGGGAAAATCACCCTCACACTGGAATAAAAACCGTAAGAACTGTGGATGCTGTGAATCAGGAACTAAAACAAAGTTTCTGGAAAAGCTCAGCAGGTCTGGTAGCATCTGTGAAGGAAAAAACAGAGTTAATGTCTCTGGTCCGGTGACTCTTCCTTGAAACGCTAGTTCTGTTTTTTCCTTCACAGGTGGTGCCAGACCTGCTGAGCCTATCCAGCAACTTTGGTTTTGTTCCTCACACTGGAATATGTAGCTAACAATTATTACTCAACATTTATCCTCTTTTCCTTGTTCTTATCGAAGTAGTGTCAATTTCATCCAGTTTCTTGGAGGGGTTTTCTCTGTGTGACCCAGTGAGATTACTCATGCTGTTTTCCAATATTTCCCCCATCACCTTGCCCTATGGCATAGTGTTCTTATTTCTTACTACAGGTAGAAGTACTTGCCTATGATGGTTCCTCTGGATAATAACGGTGTGAGTGCCATCATTAAGGACCAGTCATGTACCTTGACAAGCATGGCCAGCCAAGACTGCCCTTCATCTTGCATGTAGTGGGATGGAAACCAAAACAAACTTTCCTAGAGTGCAGAGGCGGCATGACTTACACTTCAATGTACAAAGAAGTGCATATTAGTAAATCTATTGCTAATCAAGAAACAGGTATACAAGATGTTCATCCTTAGCTTTATCTCATCTTAAAACCCCGTCTATGGGGGTGCTGCTCTTCCCCAATGCCCTGTGTAGACCAATATCATTGCATTGTTCACTGTGGGACCATCCCGTGTTGAAAAGCCTTCCAACAGTTCAAAACATTCACTTTCAGTCAATAGTAGCAAAAGTGAATCATAAACAAACAAAAAGCTATAATTGTCTCTGGGAACAGACAGGAACTGCTTGCTTTTTGACCAACAGCAAATTCACAGTCAATGAGTGACCACTGAACCCAGCTCTCATCTACTGGAGCTGGGTGCCAATTAACTCTTGTCTGGCTTCTTGCATTTATACAGCAGTGGTCAATCCTGCTGAAGGTGATGTTCCTCCCACTCAATGTGCTAATTTTCTTCCTTGGAAGACTGCCGAAACTGTCCCAGTTCCTCAAGAGTCCACCACCACTTGGTATGTGGTACAAGGTCTGGAAACTACTGAAAGGCTCCCTGATGGCCCTGGTCAAAGAATGGGCTGTATTAGATCTATCCTCAACCACAGTCAGGGGCTACATAATTAAGACATCAACTATGGCCAAAATGAGTAGTATTTTTATCCCAGTAACCATTCTTGTAAGGTATCGACCCTGTGATGGTTTCGTACCCTCCTCCATACATTGTGTCATGCAGCACATAGACAGGAAGGCCACAGAACACTTCTGCATCAAAGTTTCACAATGGGGTCTTAGTCCAACGGATATGGTGCAAAGCAAACCATGTTATGTGAACACAGTATGAGATTGTAAGTGCTAAATGGTTATGAACACCTTGTTCTCTCACCATCCCTTCCCCTGCCACTTTCATTCAAGTAAGGCAGCATTGCATAAGAGAGCAAATTCAAGAGACTGGTGCTTGTAACTGGTTGTTAAATGTGTTGGCAACAATATTCCAATGAAACGTGCTAATGTATTTTGATGTGCAGCACTGAGGTGCAGACCATCTTGCAAATGGATCAGAGACATAAATCATAGGTCATAGAATCCCTACTGTGTGGAAACAGGCCCTTCGGCCTAACAAGTCCACACCGACCCTCAGAACATCCCATCCCCTTCTAACCCATGTCACGAGGGTTTGTAGAGGCTGGTATGTATGATGCCAAATACCATGGATAGGACATTGCCCATTGAGTGTGCCCTGAGATGCCGGGGATTGCTGTCCTAGGTGGAGGTTAGAGAGGAGAAAGTGGCACATTAATCATCATATCATCACTTTGATTTTCATGTTGGAGATTGTTGCTGTCTTGTTTCTAACTGATGTTGATTAATCAAACTCTTTGCTTCTAACATCAAGAACATCATTGGGATCAATCTGGCTTAATTTCTCTAACCTACAGTAAAGGGAAGACCTTTTAGAATAGAGATAAGGAGAAACTTCTTCAGCCAGAGAGTGTTGAATCTTCTGAATTCACTGTCACAGAAGGCTGTGGAGGTCAGGTCATTGACTATATTTAAGACGGAGATAGATAGGTTCTTGATTGTCAAAGGATCAAGGGTTATGGGGTGAAAGCTGGAGAATGGGGATTAGAAACTTAACAGCCATAATTGAATGGAGGAGCAGACTCGATGGGCTGAATGGCCTAATCTCTTCTCCTGTGTCTTATGGACTAACTTTCTCATCATTACCCAGGTTGTTCGGGATCTGGGACCATACCATCCATAGACTTATAACTCCAGTAGGATATGCAGGTGAAACGTCTTAACTAAATTAATAACAATGTGAAATGCGCTACCATTTGTAGTAGTTGAGGCAATAGCTTTGGTGCATTTAAGGCAAAGCTAGGAAAGCACAAGGGGAAAATATGGAGTCCTGATAGGGTGGGAGAACTCTTATATGCATTTGCAGTGCAAATGCTGGACATAGATCAGTTTCCCCAAATGTAAACATTTCTGTGTTGCATATTCATCTTTTCTCACTCAAGTGGTCATTGCTTCATGTGTAGGTGAATGAGAATCAGCAACTGTCTTCTATTCAATTATATTATGGACAAGGTCAATCCTATTCAATCATGCAGTCAGCATTGATTACCTGGATTCAGCCAGACTCTTTTCCATAATGCCCTAATACAAATTAGGATGGATTTACAGAACTTGAACCAGGAATATTTAGCTTGCATGGGTTAGTACCATACTACATGATGCACCTGCATTTTAAGCCATCAGAAGAGATCTTAAATTGCACACTTTGTCAGAGGCATAGACTTGTTTTGATGTCAGTCAGATAATAGTCCAGTACTTTTCCAAGGCAACTTAAACACTGATTTAGTCACTTCTTAATATAGGGGAAATATGTATCCTTGTGGCTAAAATTTTATTAAAATGTTTTAGTGATCAGAGTTACAATGCTGAGAAACATTTTTCAGCCATAACATGCAACATACTTTGATGGTAAAGAAACAATTTGGAAGCTCTTGAAAATTATGTCCTCATGTTGCCATACACTTCAATGCAAACTTGATCTACAATTAAACTGGCAGTCAAACACCGGGTGTGATACAACAAACATCGCATTGTTGATGCAAAGGGTAGTGCTGGAGAACCACACAATTTTGTTGCAAACATGGATTTATTAAAAATAAAGTGGTCCTTTGATTTTACACATGATCAGATCCATGAGTAGACATCATCTTCAATACCACACGAGAACATTTTACTGATGCTTTTAGACTACTTGTATCATATGGAGAAGTAAAAGTCTACATTTATGATCAAATAGCAGTTCAAACTATAACAGATGAATTATAAATGATCATTCATAAATAATAGTAAACAGCAAAATAGGTTGGTCACAAGCCTTTCACGGTGGGACTCAAATTCAAATTACCAGCATCACCCATTGCTGTCTGATTAAACTCTTCTTTCTGAGCCTAGGTTGAGGTTCTACTCCAGAGATCTGAATACGTAATCTATACAAACACATCAGCGCAGCACTATGTGTCAGACAAGCCTTTCATGTGAGACATTAATCTCAAGCCTTATCTACCTATTCAGGTTCAGGGAAATTGAACCCACAACATTTCCAAGAAGAGCTATATCTATCCATTAGCTAACACCCAAAACAAATAATCTGGTCGTTATCATGTGTTGTTTCTGAGGCCTTGCAGTATGAAAATTTGCTGCTTTATTTCCAACATCACATCAATGAGGAATTCAAAGTATTTAATTGGCAAGAAAATGCTGTGCCACCCTAAGGTCAATAAAGGTGTAACAGAAATGTGAGTGCGTCTTTCTCCTTTCCAATTTAGTAATAATTGGCATCTCACGAGTTTTGTTTCTTTAGCAAACAGGTCAGCAAGGCAGAGAAATAAAAGAAAAGCTCTATGCTATACTTTGCTGTGCATGTTTTCGATGGGTTGCAGGCATCTGACTGGGGCTGAGAAGAACAACACCGAAAGCAGGAAAAATTCCATTCAACACTAATGTTCATCACCTAGATGAGCACTACACATAAATAGATATTTAGGTTAAATTATTTGTCATCAGTAAAATGAAGCCATGAGTAGATCTGAGAATTTAGATAATATCCCCAAATAAGCAAGCATTGAAACCTTCATCACAAAATTACCAAACTAAATAAAACAATCTCAGCAGATGACTTTGTAAACAGTTTTCCTGCAGTTGAACATTAAAGGCCGCGGCTTGTTTAATCTCTCTGCATTGTGAAGTTGGCCTATGTAAACATTGGTCAGCAGCTGTCAATTGTTCTTACCTAAAACCTGGCTTGTTCATTTGCTTTGCAACCCCCTTCAGTGAGAAAGGACGAGGGGAGAAGGGCCAAGAGCACTATGGGAATTGTAGTCCAAATAGGAACAGGGGCAGCCTCTCCATAGAGGCTGAAATTGTATCAGAGGTAATGGGAACTGCAGATGCTGGAGAATCCAAGATAATAAAGTGTGAAGCTGGATGAGCACAGCAGGCCAAGGAGCATCTCACGAGCACAAAAGCTGATGTTTCGGGCCTAGACCCTTCCTCAGAGAGGTAGATGGGTTGAGGATTCTGGAATAAATAGGGAGAAGGGGGAGGCGGACCGAAGATAGAGAGAAAAGAAGATAGGTGGAGAGGAGAGTATAGGTCGGGAGGGGAAAGGTCAGTCCAGGGAAGACGGACAGGTCAAGGAGGTGGAATGAGGTTAGTAGTTAGGAGATGGAGGTGCGGCTTGGGGTGGGAGGAAGGGATGGGTGAGAGGAAGAACAGGTTAGGGAGGCAGAGACAGGCTGGACTGGTTTTGGGATGCAGTGGGTGGAGGGGAAGAGCTGGGCTGGTTGTGTGGTGCAGTGGGGGGAGGGGACGAACTGGGCTGGTTTTGGGATGCGGTGGGGGAAGGGGAGATTTTGAAGCTGGTGAAGTCCACATTGATTCCATTGGGCTGCAGGGTTCCCAAGCGGAGTATGAGTTGCTGTTCCTGCAACCTTCGGGTGGCATCATTGTGGCACTGCAGGAGGCCCATGATGGACATGTCATCTAAAGAATACTCTCCACCTATCTTCTTTTCTCTCCATCTTCGGTCCGCCTCCCCCTCTCTCCCTATTTATTCCAAAACCCTCACCCCATCCCCCTCTCTGACGAAAGGTCTAGGCCCGAAACGTCAGCTTCTGTGCTCCTGAGATGCTGCTTGGCCTGCTGTGCTCATGCAGCTTCTCGCTTTATCATCTCCATAGAGGCTAACCGCTGCGGGCGCTGAACTACAACTCCCAGCGGCTCCAGCGGCGAAGGAGACTGCGCAGTCATGGGCTGTGGTGGTAGCTGCGGAGACCGAACGGCCAGCCACAGGTCGTTGCTAGGCGACGGTGGCCGCCGGCTCGAGCATCGCAGAGGAGGCAGGTTCAAACAAGCAGAGGCGGTTATTTCATTTTTTTTGGAAAAAAAGAGGCAAACAAACAAACAAACAGGAAACCAAGAGGTTTCAAAACTTTGTGCGTCTGGGAATTTGCCAAGAACGCAGTAAAAAAAAGGCAAGAATATTTTTTGTGACAGGGAGTAACGGGCTCCAAGGCTGCCTCCCTTGGCACAGTCCCAGGAAGAAAGTCAACTCCCAGCCAGGGACAGATTAATCAGTGACTTAAATCAGATATAATATCCAACTCTGCTAACAGCCAGCCTGAAACTCTACTTTTCCAAGATTTTTTAGTAAGGAAATCAACGCTAGACCCAGCCTTCTCCTCTCCCTCACTCATATCAAAGTCTGAGTTTTATTGGCAAAGTAATTAATTTGGGTTTGTGTGTGTGTGTGTGTGTGTGTGTGTTTTAAAAAAAACTTGCCCCCCACCTCAGACTTTCGGCTTCCTAATCAAGCAGGAAAAGGCTGCGGAATCAGTGAGGAAGAATTCAAGTGTTAGTCTGCATTTTTGGGAGGAATGTGCCGCTGGAAACGGGAAAGAGAAACAGTCGCTGACGCTCCAAGCAGCTTTTGAGAAATTTAGGAAGAAACGTCAGGTAGGCACTTTTTATTTCCCACCCCTTCGTGATGAAGCAAGTTCCTCTTGGGTTCGATTTATTTCTATGCGGATACATTTCAATGCAAGTCACATCAGAAAGTGTTTACACATCAAGTGTAATGACGTGTTGCCTATGTTATAACGACACTCTTAGTAGTTAAGGCTCAGCCTGCTAAATAGAGTAATTATTTTTTCCTAACGAATTTACTTTTACCGGTGTGATCCGTTCCTCTTCACAAAAAAGTGGAATAAATGGCAGAAAACGCTGGAAATACACTCCACACCAGTCGATCTCTGTACAGGAATCTGAATCTGACGTCTTCTTTCAAGTGTAGATACTTTATTAGCTTTCTCTTTTTCAGTTTTTTTTAACCGCGGAAAAATATTCGATCCTTTTCTCAATTGTTTGCACATGCATGTATGCTATTCAAATTCGCTATGCAATGCTTTAAACAGTGTGACATGAATTTGTGTGACATTCACTTCTTTCTGAAACACGTGTTTTATATACTTCTAGCTACTTTAACCCTTTAAATAACGCATTCCCCTAAAGTAATAATACATCCAATTGTTCGTGGTTAGAACATTTTATGCCTGAACAATTCTTGCAACATTTTCCTCCAGCTTGTGTTTGTGTGAGTGTAAGAAGAAATGTTCTGATTCTGAAAGCTACATTATTGTGCATATCCTGGGCTAAGGAACAATTTATTCTGAATAAGTCTATCCACCGAACCACGTTAGATTCCCACTTAGTTTTCCGACATAGTCAACTGCCATTTGGACAATACGATATTTATAGATAAATGGGAGGGAAGCATCTTGTAATGAAATTGAAGACAGTTTCAACGGCCTGCAAATTGCAGAGTGGTCTAAATATTTTAGGAGTGTTACAGGAAGTAGAGTCTCATAGGTGCAATATGGTTTCCATTTAACATCAAACATTAGAATTATGCATGTGTCAGTTGAAATTGGAACATGTGTATCCTTGTGAGACGCCTCCTTAGTTGTAACACAGGAGCTAATGGTCTTGACGTCGTGCCTATAAAGTAATTTGAATAAATAAATAATCCCACTAATTACTAGCTCCAGTATTTTTTGTCACATATATTTCTCATGCAAGTGAGTTTGGATGTTGTTTGGCACATGGGAAAATTCATAGTGAGATTATCTTAATTTCGTAAAGGCAAAATACTAAGCTGCTTGAAATCTGAAATAAAACCGAAAATAATCAGGCTATGCCATATCCGTGAACAGTGAAACAAGTTAATTGTTCAGGTCAATTTAACGAGATAAAGTGGGTATGAAGGGGCAAGAGAACTGAAGGGAAGAACTAAAATGCAAGAAAGATTAAATGAGGGGAAAAAACATGCAAGACAGAAAAAGATGAATTTTTCAAAATAAAGATGTGTTTAGACGTTTAAATAGCAATTGTAGCATCATTGCCATTTGGTAACTGTTTTGAAAAGCCATCGGAACAGTTCTGCGATCCGAAGTTGTCAAACTCAGCATTGAGTGCAAAAGATTGTAAAGTGCCTAACTGAAATATGAGTTGTTGTTCCCCGAGCTTCAACTAAATTTCATTCGAATCGTGGAAACAGGGAAATAGTGGGGATGTAGAATTTGGTGGAGCATAAAGTGAGGATAAGGTGTACGTTATCATGGTACGAGGAGGCAGGAGAATGATTTCGAAGTGTGACAGGCATAGGCGTAGTCAGTGGCTTTCTCAACCACGATTGAGGGGAGTACTCGTTAAAGGAAAACAAAACATATTTGTAAGTCGTTTTGGAAGGTGACATTGTCAGAATGTATGCAACTGGGAGAATGGAATAAAGTCCTTTCAGGAAATGGGCGGGATGAAGTGCAGCCATGGTAATTGGTGGGAGTCGACGTGCTGACGACATTCATGGGAGGACAGTTTATCTCAACCTTCGACGACTTTATAGAAGTTTATAAAATATTGACGAGTATAGGTAGAGTTGGGGGTAGTTGTCTTTTCCTTAGGATGGAGAATTTCAAGTCTAGGGGCACATTTTTAAGGTGAAAGGAGAGAGTTTTTTAAAAATACACGAGGGGCAATTTTTCTTACGCAGGTTGATTCACGTGTGGAATGAACTGCCAGAAGAAGCGGGTGATATGCGTGTAATTGCAACGTTTAAAAGACATTTGGGCAAGCTCATGAATAAGAAGAGTTTGGGGGGATGTGGGTCAAGACCAGGCCCGTAGGACTAGTTTAATTTGGGATTATGTTCGACATAGACTGATAAGACCTAAGGGTATGTTTTCGTGCTGCACAACCCAGAAGACTGCCTTGACTGAACAACAAATTCAGTTCACAACTACAATTTCTTTTTAAAAGAAATCTGCTATCGTCGTTTACACCTCCTGTAGATTTTTGTTTTGTTCATTTAATTTGTTCCTTAACCAACAGCTCAAAGGTGTGCAGTTAGATGGATTGGTCACGCTAAATTGTCCACAGTGTCCAGGGATGTGCAGGCTAGATGAATCAGCCATGGGAAATGTGGGATTACAGGGTTAATGTTGAGAGGTGGATCTGGGTGGGATGCTCTTTGGAGGGTTGGTGTCGGCTCAGTGGGCTGTATGGCCTGCTTCCACACTGTCAGGATTCTATGATGCTAAATCCTTTTGCTATGTGAAAGCAATTCCTTTGTTGTTTCAAACTCTGCTGCCTTCCACCCCATCAAAGACCTTCCCTTTTGATTTTTTTTCTCTCCTTCCCTAAACCTGTCCCTAACTTGCTCAAAACCTTGTTATGTCTATGACTGACATCTGGAACTGTATTCATTCCTGATTCGAGATCATCAATCCGACCTGCTAACTTTGTTTTCTTGTGATAATGTTGCCATCAAGGCAGGGATAAACTGACTGTTAATCAGTCAGGGAATCAAGGGTGATGTGGTAAAGGCAGGAAAGTGGAGTTGAGGATTATCAGATCGGCTATGATTGCAATGATTGGCGGACCAGAGTCGATAGGCTGAATGGCTTACATTTGTTTGTACGTTTTATGGTCTGACTTGACTGTTTCCAGTAGTACATTACTTTTACATCTGAGCAGTATAATGCTGTGGATTACCATAAAGTTAATGAATTTTTCTGCAGTTCACCATTTCACACATAACCATATAAAACCTTTGTTCAGTGAGGATGCATGTCAGTTTAATATAAGTAAGGTGACTGCTGTTAGTTGAACCCTTTCTATGGTAGTCAATAACTGAAAACAGAATGCACTACTACGTCTTGTTATTTTGAAAAAAAAGTGTATTACTCTTATTACGTTATATAATATCATGCATTATTCCATTGCTCGCTTACCCGTAGGCAGAATTAGAGTTTTGGGAATTTATAATTTTGGTCGACTTTTATATGGAGTGATTTCCTTTAGCCCTTTTGCTTAAAGAAGCCTTCGTGAATAATTTTTTTTAATATCTCATTTTATTCCACCTTTGTATTGATTGTTATAAATTCTCAAAGCTTTACTGTTGAAAGATAAGATGTAGCTTTACTGTTGATAGATAAGATGTAGCATTCAGCTTTTACTATATAATGGAATTTGGTGATTCCTGTTTGCTTTTACAACGATTCATCAGTTGCTATTATTTTGATGCATTGCTTTATGGTTCAATGCTGGTTGTTTGTACTTATATCTTGCACTAATTTGTATTTACATAATTCATTATTTTGTGTTAACTAAAAATTCCATCAATATACTGTATAATAATTGGATAGTATCCAAGTTCTAATATATCACTCTTCGCTCATTTTTTCAGAGATTTTGTTTGTATGTTCTGTAGATGGTGAGTAAGTACTCTTATTTCAATGGAGTGCCAGGTTT
Organism: Stegostoma tigrinum; assembly: GCF_030684315.1. Classification (NCBI taxonomy): domain Eukaryota; kingdom Metazoa; phylum Chordata; class Chondrichthyes; order Orectolobiformes; family Stegostomatidae; genus Stegostoma; species Stegostoma tigrinum. Next base: position 19,070,613 of record NC_081381.1, read on the forward strand.
GCCAACCTTGAGATATCATCCACTTCAATCCTTCGTGCCTGCAGCTAAATCGTTCTCACCCACTAATTCAAATGACTTGTTTAAGTGGCTTACTGCTGAAACTCTGCTCTCAGTATATGAAGCCATCTGATACTTAAAACTCATTGTTTTGTAGTGCAAACATGTATTTTAGTGGGATCACTTAAACTAAATAATTAGTAATCTTGGGGACAATGTAACAAATTGAGTGGACTGATGACAGCTGTCGGTTAACTTCATTATGTGCCTGTGTCAACAATGAGTATAACCACATTTGGGCAAATAATTTAGTTTTTTCATTTGTGGTGTCAACTTTCCAGTATCGACAAGGAAAGACACCATGAAGATAAAGGACAATTTTTGTCCAAAAACAAAAATCATCATCATTCTCCCTCCCAAACCTAATTCACCTCTCACCTCAAACTGAAGCAGAACAAAAGGTATCCAGGGTAATTACCAATGATTTAGATGACAACATAAATTATGAGAGTAAAATACAATTGTTCAGCAACCATCACTTGAACCCAAAAACGATCTTGTAATCACATTGATAGATTTTATTTTTGTTTTTCTTATACAGGAGTTGATAGTATTGGTTCTCAAGCATAATTATATTTAACTGCTGGATTGACCTGTGTTATGGGTACGTTGCTTTAAATAGCTAAATTCAGTTACTTACAAACTAGTAAAAGTAATCACGGGGCATCTGTGATTGTTTGTAAATTTCAGGCTCTGAGTTAATGTCTAGCTTATCCACTTCTTTTATAAAATGACATATGAAATAAAGAGGATATCTGATATTTGGTAGAGATATACTGGACACAGTAGAACTATTTGCTTTGTAGAAGGATTGCTGTCTGTTTCAGCCCTCATTTGCAACAGCAGTTTGAATGCTCTATTTAATTAATGTGCAATGATATTCACTAGAAGGATTAAATTACAATTTTACAGAGGTGACAAACACCATAATTTCTTTAAAGCTCTTGTCATTGTCACATCGAGGCACATGTATTCCAATGCTCTCCAGCTCAGCCATGCATTATCTGAGTAAATTTTAAAACTATCCAAAAGTATGCTGTTTTACGTCCCTTTCACTGGGAAGGACGCAAAGTAGTGGGAGATCTTCCCCCTGCTTCCCATTGACTTCAGTTTCACTCGGCTCCTTGATGCAACTCCTGGTCAAATGTTGCCTTAACATAGAAGAGCAATCACATGTAACTTGCCACTAGAATTTCAGTGTCTTCATTTTGTTCTTGAGTTATTTCTATGATTCAATTTTAGAATTAGTACAGGTACCATACAAGAGAGGGTTAATAAATAGAAGTGTGACAAAGTTTGATTTTAAAATTACGTAGAAGGATAAAAACAGCAGGACTTTTGAGCTATTTTTCCAGAGTGGTTGAAGTAAGTGATGTCCTAAGTGGCTCAAGATCAGAAGTCACACGACACCAAGTTATAGTCCAACAGCTTTATTTGAAATCACAAGACTTTGGAGAGCTACTGCTTCGTCAGTTGAAGTCTGGCATCACATTTTCCCCCCCTCTCCCCATGTATAGTACTGGGCTCCATATTCTCCATATTATATGTTTTGCAAAATAAAAACGCATTATCAACTGTGTTGAGTGGAATTGTATTGACTGCTTAGATGTCACACCCTTTGCAATTTGCCATCTTTGCTTGTATTTGTTTCCTTAAAGTTCAAGTTCTTAACCTCTAATAGTGAACATTAGCCAGCCACAGAATTGTGATTGCAATTCTAGGGTGACTTTGCCATCTCTGTATATATTACATTTTGAATTTGGCTTCTTTGTAACGCAGAATGCAGGACTTGATTTAATTTGATTCCTTACTTGAGTTCCTGTGACAATTAAATACATTTTAATTATTATTTTGAATGAATTAGGTTCATGCATTTACATAGGTTTATTTGCAAAACAATCTATGTTTGTATTTTCTAGTCAGCATTTATTGCCCAACCCCAGTTGACCTTGAAAAGGTGGCAGTGAGCTGCCTTCTTGAACTGCCACGGTACATTTTGTGTAGGTTGACCTAAAATGCCAGGAGGGATGGAGTTCTGTCTGAATGATTTGCAATTATATTTCCCAGTCAGGATGGTCAGTGGTTTGGAGGAAAACTTGTAGGTGGTGATCCCGTGTATCTTATCCTTCTATACAGTAGTGATTGTGAATTCAGAAAGTGCTTTCGAACAAGTCATGTTGAATTTCTGCTGTGCCTTGTATAGACATTACACACTGCTGCTACTGAGCATTGGTAGTGGATGAAGTGAACATCTGTGGATGTAGTACCAAGTAAAAGTGCTGGTTTTTCCTGGATATTGAAAACTTTCTTGAATTTTATTGGAGATGCACTCATCTAGGCAAGGTGGGGATTATTGATAGTCTTGATTTGCGCCTTGGACAACCTTTGGGGAGTTGGGATACAAATTACGTATTGCAAGATTCCCAGACTCTTAAGTGTTCTTGCAGCTACTGTATTTGTATCACACTGCATCAAATTCTGACACTGAAATGGATAAACTGTTTTTATTGTTCGGATGAAACGTTAACAGATAGCCTCTTCCATCTTCAGAATTTTTTTATCCACTTGGACCCTTCCCTTGGCTCTCTTGTTTTCTCAAGTTCTTTTCAGAAAGAACTGTTCTTGTGACATTGGGTCAGTCAAATAGAAAAATTGAGATAACCAATGGAACATATTAACTTTCTCTGAAGGTGATTGTGTAATGGTAATGTCATTGGATGAGTAATCCAAAGGTTCAGATGGCCTATGGGGCATGGACACTTATCCCCTTATAGTAGTTGGTGGAATTTAAATATAATTAACAAAAATCTGGAAATGAAAGCTAGTCTACTAATGGTAACCATGAAACATTATTGTTTAAAAACCTTTTTCAGAGATAGTAGGAACTGCAGATGCTGGAGAATCTGAGATAACAAGGTGTAGAGCTGGATGAACACAACAGGCCAATCAGCATCACGGGAGCAGGAAAGCTGACATTTCGGGCCTAGACCCTCCTTCAGAAATGGGGGGAGGGGAAGGGGGTTCTGAAATAAATAGGGAGAGGGGGGGAGGTGGATAGAGGAGAAGATGGGTGGAGAGGAGGCAGACAGGCCAAAGAGGTGGGGATGGAGTCAGTAAAGGTGAGAGTAGGTGGCGAGTTAGGGAGGGCCTTAGTTCAGTTCAGGGAGGACAGACAGGTCAAGGGGGTGGGATGAGGTTAGTAGATAGATGTGGGTGGGGCCTGAGGTAGGAGGAAGGGCAGGTTAGGGAGGCAGGGATGAGCTGGGCCGGTTTTGGGATACAGTAGGGGGAGGGGAGATTTTGAAACTTGTGAAGTCTGCCACTCTCTACACTTTTTTGTTATCTTGTTTAAAAGCTTATTTGGTTCACTAATGCTCTTTTAAAGAATAAAGTCTCCCACCCTTATATGGTCTGGTTTATGTGTGACTTCAGACTCTCCATCATCTGTTTAACTCTTTACTGACGTTTGCAATAGTTGAGAGTCCTGGAGGGGGTGGCTACAGAGACAGTCAATAAGACCATAAGACATAGGAGGGGAAGTAAGGCCATTCGGCCCATCAAGTCCACTCTGCCATTTAAATCATGGCTGATGGGCATTTCAACACCACTTCCCTGCCCTTCCTTGATTCCTTCCGAGATCAAGTCAATGCATTTGTGATTTGTCTTCCAAAGTGCTATAGTTTCTGAATTGATATCGGCAAATTAGAGGTAGCAAATGATCTGACAGAACATAGCATGAATTTGTGAATGGAAAATAGTGTTTGAACTTATTCAAGTGTTTCGAAGACAGAATGAACCAAATTGGTAAAAGAATGCCGATTGATGTGATCTGGAACATAGAACATAGAAAAGTGCAGCACAGTACAGGCCCTTTGGCCCACGATATTGTGCCGTGGAATAATCCTAATCCAAAAATAAAATAACCTAACCTACATTCCTCTCAATTCACTGCTGTCCATGTGCATGTCCAGTCGTCGCTTAAATGTCACTAATGACTCCGCTTCCACGACTACCACTGGCAAACTATTCCATGCCCTCAACTCTCTGGGTGAAGAACCTCCCTCTGACATCTCCTCTATACCTTCCTCCTAACACCTTAAAACTATGACCCCTCATGGCAGTCAATCCTGCCCTGGGGAAAAGTCTCTGGCTATCAACTCTATCCATGCCTTTCATTACCTTGTACACCTCGATCAGGTCACCTCTCTTCCTCCTTCTCTCCAGAGAGAAAAGTCCGAGCTCAGTCAACCTCTCCTTATAAGACAAGCTCTCCAGTCCAAGCAGCATCATGGTAAACCTCCTTTGCACCGTCTCCAAAGCCTCCACATCTTTCCTATAATAGGGCAACCAGAACTGGACACAGTATTCCAAAGTGTGGTCTCAGCAGGGTTTTGTAGAGCTGCAGCATAACCTCACGGCTCTTAAACTTGATCCTCCTGTTAATGAAAGCCAAAACACCATATGCTTTCTTAACAACCTTATCCACCTGGGTGGCAACTTTGAGGGAGCTATGCACTTGAACACCAAGATCCCACTGTTCCTCCACACTGCCGAGAGTCCTGCCTTTAATCCTATATTCAGCATTTAAGTTCAAGCTTCCAAAATGTATCACTTCGCATTTATCCAGGTTGAATTCCATCTGCCATTTCTCAGCCCAGCTCTGCATTCTGTCAATGTCTCGCTGAAGCCTGCAATAGCTCTCGATACTATCAACGGCACCTCCAACCTTTGTGTCATCAGCAAACATACTAACCCACCCCTCAACCTCCTCATCCAAGTCATTTATAAAAACTACAAAGAGCAGAGGCCCAAGAACAGAGCCCTGTGGGACACCACTCACCACTGACCTCCAGGCAGAATACTCACCATCTGCAACCACTCTCTGCCTCCTGTCAGCCAACCAATTCTGAATCCAGACAGCCAAATCACCCTGTATCCCATACCTCCTGACTTTATGAATGAGCCTGCCATGGGGAACCTTATCAAATGCTTTGCTGAAGTCCATGTACACCACATCCACTGCTCGACCCTCGTCAACCTGTCTCGTGACTTCCTCAAAGAACTCAATAAGATTTGTAAGGCATGACCTGCCCCTCACAAAGCCATGCTGACTCCCTTTAATCATGCTAAGCTTTTCCAAAGAGTCATAAATCCTATCTCTCAGAATTCTTTCCAAAACCTTTCTGACTACAGACATAGGACTGACTGGTCTGTAAATTCCAGGGATTTCCCTATTCCCTTTCTTGAAAAGAGGAACAACATTAGCCTTCCTCCAATCTTCCGGTACAACTCCTGTGGAGAGTGAGGAAGCAAAGATCTTCGCCAATGGCTTAGCAACCTCCTTTCTCGCTTCCCGGAGCAACCTAGGATAAATGTGGTCTGGCCCTGGGGATTTATTAATCTTAATGTTTGCCAAAATTTCTAGCACATCAACTTCCTCAATCTTGATCTGTTCAAGCCTGTTTTCCTGCTCCTCAAAGTTCTCATTCACAACAAGGTCCCTTTCCTTAGTGAAAACCGAAGCAAAAAACTCATTTAGGGCTTCCCCTATCTGCTCAGACTCCACGCACAAGTTATCTACGCTATCCCTGATTGGCCCTACGTTCTCCCTGTTCATTCTCTTATTCCTCAAATCTATGGAGATTTTTACAGCGTTTTGACAAATTCACCCCTGAGGAGGATAATTGCAAAAATTAAAGCATGCGGGCAACGAGGTAATGTGTTGTCATGGATCAACGGTTATGTAGCAGACAGAAAGCATTGTAGGAACAAATAGGTCATGCTCACTTTGGTAGACTCTGACTAGTGGGCTGCTGCATGGGTCAGTACTTGCAGCCCCATGATTTGGAGATGGGGACCTCCTTTACCTGCACATCTGAAAAATGAACACTTCTGTTGATTTGTGCAGGAAATCTGCAAGCCGAAACAGCTGAACCATGTTGACCAGCTTTGGCCTGTTTCTGTTGGCTGTTCTCCTTTTGAGCAGAACTTTGGTGTTCATCTCCTTAAGAACATTTACCCAAACTCTGATGGGACCCAGTGGATTACATTCGGTGCCCTGGAAAACTTAATGTGGTTGGGGCTGGTAATTATTGTCAGGGTAAGGGGGTTCACAGTGATCACCCCCTCAATAATGATAACAGTCAGGGGATTAGGGAACGCTGAGTTTTCAGTGCTGATCTTCTGTAAATGCTCAGTTTGAAAGCAAAAATAACTGCTCAGAAGTTTCTCTCCATGCAACATTTTTGTGCAAAGTTTTGGATCTGTTGAAATTTGTAGTCCCATTTTCCTCAATGCAAGCACTGACTTTTTAAAAAAAAAATTCATTCTGTGCAATGTGGGTGTCGCTGGCTGGCCAGCATTTATTGCCCATCCCTGTTTGCCCTCGAGAAGGTTCTTTATTTCAAAATCAAAATTATTTGAATTCCAATATGCCATTGGTCTAGAGGTTGCCAAAGGATACCTATATTTTTTCAAGTCTGTGGATGATCCAAAGCTAAATAGGAACGTGTTATGAGGAAGATGTAAAGCTGCTTCAGGAGAATTTTGACAGGCATATAGTGACTGGAACAAAGAACAATGGCAGATGTAATATAATCTAGAAAAATCTGAGGTTATTCAAGAAACAGATATGCAGTGTATTTTCAAATGCTAAGATGTTAAGTGTAGATTGTGCAGAGGGATCTGGGTATACTTGTCAATTGAACAGTTTCTGAAGGCTAACATGCAGGTGCAGGGGCTTATTAGGAAGGCTAATGGAAGTTTAACCTTGTATTCAAATCCTCTCGAGATAAGGAATAGGAAAGACTTGCTTCAGTTGTTTAGGACCTTAGTTTGACCACATGTGGAGTAACGTATGTGGTTTTGGTTGACTTATCTCGAGACACATGATTGCCAAAGAGGGAATACAATGAAGGTTCACTCCAGAGTTGTTTCCATGATGCTTGGATTTCCTGTGAAGAGAAATTGGGTAAATGGGGCCAATATTCTCTAGAATTATACTGAAATAAAGGTGATCTTATTGTAGCTTACAAAATACTTAAAGGGTTGGGTAGGATAGAAGCAGGTAAGATATTACCCAAACCTGGGGTGACTAGGACCAGGGACACCCTTTTAAAAATAATGGGGAGACGTCTTGATTTTTTTTAAAAACTTGAGTGCTTTGAACCTTTGGAATCCTGTACTGCAGTGGGTTGTGGAAGCTCAAGTCCTGAAATATGTTTATGGTAGAGATTGATAATCATAAATCTATCAACTGTGTACAAAGTTAGGGGAAATGGTTGGAAAAAAATGTTTGAAGTATTTGCTTAACCATGATTGTGTTGAGTGGAGAGGAAGGTTCAACAGGGTGAATGGCTTACTCGTGTTCCTAGGTTAATCTTTGTGCATATTCTTGGGGAGGCAATGGCCTAGTGTATTATTGTTAGACTGTTAATCCAAGACTCAGATAACATTCTGGGGCCCCAGGTTCAAATCCCACCACAGTAGAATTTGAATTCAACAAAAATATCTAGAAGAAAGAATTTAATGATGACTATGAATCCATTGTTGATTGTCAGAGGAAAAAACTCAGCTGATTCACTAAATTTCCTTTAGGGAAGGAAACTGCCATCCTTACCTGGTCTGGCCCACACATGACTACAGATCCACATCAATGTGGTTGACTCTGAACTGCCCTCTGGGTAATTAGGGATGGGCAATAAATGCTGCCTGCTCAGCGACACCCTCATCCCGTATATAAATAAAAAAATTCTTGATCCACAACTGACAACTTAGATCAACTTTGTAATTTTTCTCTTCATCCAGTCTCTTACCACCTACATCTGCAACAATTCTCACTGTAATTTTTAAGTTTTCACTTCTCTGACCCAGCCTCATTTTCACGATAATCCCTCTACACCTTCATGTCCATCTGGTTGGCCTGAGAACTGTCTGCTTCTTCCTAAGGGGTGGAACCTGTCTGCAACTAACACCACCACTTTCTCTGCCTTGCTGAGCTTGATCTTACATTGAACACCTTCCTTAACCTTGGCACCTTCTATTTGGAAGTAATGATTATAGGAGCCTATTTTTGACTGGCTAAGTCTGCTTTCCTGTGGACTATGTGAAGCATTTTTTTTGTTTTAGTCTCATTTGGTTTCCTTTCCTCACCTTTTCTGATAACTTGTTGACTGGATCAGTGCAATTTTCTGCTTTGCTACACCCCCACCTCCCTTGAACCTGAGAATTTTATCAATTTTGTTCCAATTTCAACTTATCAGTCAGATCATCTGTCTCCAAATGTTCCTTTTCCAACTGCTCTACGTGCACTCTGATCATTTGCTCTTGGCTAATATCTATTATAAACCCCATTAACTTTCAAAAGCTACCTCAACTGCACTTCCTCTCACCCTGCAAGAACCCTGATATTCTCCTAGTTTCTTCACTTCAATCACATCTGTTCTAGTGATGTCACCTACCATATCAGTGCACTTGATTGTCTTCCTTTCTCTTGAACTGATGATTTTTCTTGTGTTTGGGTTGAAAGCAATTTTAAATATGTCCATCCCCTTGCCTGCAATTTTGCTTCACCCCTTCATTTCCCTCAAAGCCACAATAGGATTTCACTTCTGCTTGTCTTCCCAAGCCTCCATGTTTAGCAAATCATTGTTAACAGCATGCCCACCTTTTACCTTTGTTCCCCTCCCTTTTCTCTATTCTGTCAGGACCACCCAATTTGTGATGAAAAACCCCATTCTTTAGTTGTCTTACTACTTTCCTATGGCATCTTACGACACCTGCCTGTATACACTCTGCCTTCCGACCGCCCAGGGCCCTAAACACTCTTCAAATGAAAGTGGTTTACTTAGGAATATACAATTTTATTGTCACATGTGTCCTATTGTAGGAGTACTGTGAAAACATTTACAATGTCTGCCACCTCACGGCAATATCTTCAGGTACAAGTACTGAGGTGCAATTCTTGGATACAGCAGAGGGATAAAAGTAGTTGCTTAATTACATAGCTGAAAACAAGTTTAAAAATAGGAATATATTAAGGGGTTAACATTAATGTTCTAAAGTAAGGATTGTCCCCTCACACCAGTCTTTGACCAGAACTCTCACTGCCTGTGTGTTGCTCAGAGGGCTGCTTCCCATTTGCTGCTGCAGGACTTGTTCTACACTCTGCACCAGTCTTGCAGCCCATGTGCTGCTCCAAATAGGAACAACAGAGGCGACTTAGCCCATCAAGTCTGCTCTGCCATTCATGGTTAGATCACATGGGATACAGGGAGAACTAGCCATTTGGATATAAAACTAGCTAGCGAGTTTTGAGAGGATTTGTAACTCAGGTTGAGGTTCTGGATGTGAGTTTGCTCGCTGAGCTGGAAGGTTAGTTTTCAGACGTTTCGTCACCATTCTAGGTAACATCATCAGTGAGCCTCTGACGAAGCGCAGGTGTTATGTCCCGCTTTCGATTTATCTGGTTAGGTTTCCTTGGGTTGGTGATGTCATTTCCTGTTCTTTTTCTCAGGGGATGGTAGATTGGCTCCAAATCAATGTGTTTGTTGATGGAGTTCCGGTTGGAATGCTATGCTTCTAGGAATTCTCGTGCGTGTCTCTGTTTGGCTTGTCCTAGGATGGATGTGTTGTCCCAATCAAAGTGGGTGTCCTTCCTCATCTGTGTGTAAGGATACGAGTGATAGTGGGTCATGTCGTTTTGTGGCTAGTTGATGTTCATGTATCCTGGTGGCTAGCTTTCTGCCAGTTTGTCCAATGTGTGTGTTTGTCACAGTTCTTGCAAGGTATTTTGTAGATGACGTTTGTTTTGTTTGTTGTCTGTATAGGGTCTTTTAAGTTCATTAGCTGCTGTTTTAGCGTGTTGGTGGGTTTGTGGGCTACCCTGATGCCAAGAGGTCCGAGTAGTCTGGCAGTCATTTTGGAAATGTCTTTGATGTAGGGGAGAGTGGTTATGGTTTCTGAGCCCGTTTTGTCTGTTTGTTTGGGTTTATTGCTGAGGAATTGGCGGACTGTGTTCGTAGGGTACCATGGAGTGAAGGTTCATAAATCCTTTAAACTAGAGTTGCAGATCGCCAGAGTATTGAAGGTGGCATTTGGTTCGCTTGCCTTTTATTGGTTAGTACATTGAATACAGGAGTTGGGAGGTCATATTGCGGCTGTGCAGGACATAGGTGAGGCCACTTTTGGAATACTGTGCTCAGTTCTGGCTTACCTGTGTAGGAAAGTTGTGAAACTTGATAGGTTTCAGAGAAGATTGAAGGATGTTGCCAGGGTTGGAGGGTTTGAGCTAAAGAGAGAGGCTGAATACGTTGGGGCTATTTTCTTTGCCCTGTCAGATGCTGAGGGACGACCTTTTTATAGAGATTTACAAAAATCATGAGAGTCGTGAATAGCCAAAGCCTTTCCCTCTGTGAAGCAGAGCCCAAAACTAGAGGGTTTAAGTTTAAGGTGAGAGGGGAAAGATTTAAAAGGAGACCGACAGGGAAACTTTTTCACACAGATGGTGGTGTGTGGAAGGAATGAACTGCCAGAAGAAGTGGTAGAGGCTGGTACAACTACAGCATTTAAAAGGCATCGGTGGGTACATGAATTGGAAGAGTTTACAGGGTTATGAACCAAATGTTGGCAAAATGAGACGAGATTAATTAGGATATCCTGTCATCATGGACTGGTTGGACCAAAGGGTCATTTCCGTGCTGTACATCTATGACTCTAATTAGATTATGACTGATTATCTGTCTCAATACCATTTTCCCCACAATATCTCCGTATGCATTGCTTTCAGTTTCTGGAAATCTAATTGATGTCTGTCTTGAACATGCTCAATTATTAAGCTTCGAAAGCCCACTGGAGGTAGATTCACCATCCTGAGTGAAGAAATGTATCCTTATCTCAATCTTAATCTCAGGAAAATGATAGCTATTCATGTCATTTGGTTTTAGAATCAGAAGCCAAGGGAAAAGTCATATCTACCTCCACCCTTCAGAACTTTAAGTTTTAATGAAGTCATCCCTTGTTATCTGGAACTCAAGTGAATACTGACTGAGTCTCTTCAAGCTCGTCTCAAAACTGCTTTGCTATCACAGGAATTAATCTGGTGATCCTCTGTTGCACTCCCTCTGTTCTTGTCATAGTTAAGGAACCAAACTTTACACTGTTGATGAGGTTTCACCTAAATTAAACCACTATAGCAAGATATCTTTGCTCCTGTACTCAAAACTCCTTGTGACAAAGGCCAATATGCAGTTTACTAAACTGCTTTCTACAACTTATTTTAAATTCATTAAAGGAATGTGGGAATCATTGGCTGGATCATCATTAATTTCTAATCCCTAATTGACCAGAAGGCGGATCAGTGCCAACAACATTGTTGTGGACTTGAAGTTACGTGTAAGGATGGCAGATTTCCTTCCAGATTAGTGTTTACGTGGTTTCATGGGTCATTGGTAGACTCTTAATTCCAGATTTTTATTGAATTTAAATTCTACCATCTGCCCAGGTTTGAATCCTGATTCACCGAATATTACTTGGTTCTCTGGATTAATAGCCCAATGCTGGCATCACTAGATTATCATCTACCCCCTACTTTAGCTACAACACTATCCACTGTCTGGCTGTCTGTTTTCTGCCCCAGGGATCTGCAGATATCTGACTTATCACATATATTGGATTTATTCACTTTGACATTTTTGGTTTTGAAAGAAAATCTTTCACAGTAGTAATCAACACCCAATTGACTCTCTTGAAATCTGAAATTATAATCCTTCACTGCAACCTGTTACAATTAGAGTGTAACATTTAAAGCCTTTATATCTTTCCTGTGAATTTGCAACGTGTATGCCTTCCAAGGCCAAAACATCCTTCTTGAGGTTTAGTGCCAAGACTGAATGCAGGTAGAATCTGACTTAAGAGTCTGCACAATATAATTCATCATGTAAGTTACAGACCCCAGATATAAAAAGTGACAAGTGTACGGTGTATTATATTCATGAATGTGGATTTCAAAATAGAGGCAGATGGATGTGGGTCAGCTCTAAAGTCAAAGTTAATGAGGAACAGTGGCCTAAAATAATCAATTTCAAGAAAGCATGTGATTAGAATGCCTAGGAGAAACCCTATTGTTTTCAAGAACATGGAGCAGGCATCTGGCCCCTCGAGCCTGCCCTGCCATTTAATAAGATCATGGCTGATCTTTGAGACTCAGCTTCATTTATCTGTCCACTCACTGTAACCCTTAATTCCTTTACTGTTCAAAAATTTGTCTAGCCTTGCCTTAAAAACATTCAGCAAGGTAGCTTCAACTGCTTCACTGGGCAGGGAATTCCACAGATTGACAATCCTTTGGGTGAAGAAATTCCTGCTGACCCCAGACCTACAAGTGCTTACCTTTATTTTGAGGCAATGCTGTCTAAAGACTCCTAAACATTTGATCCATTAAGTTTATGGAAAACAGACTAAAAACATTAAGGCAATTAGTTAGCACTGAAAGTTCAGAGCTTTAGTTCAGAAGAACCCACAGTTAAGAATGTAGAATAGTTATCCCAGCAGGAGAATCAAGTCAGTTCAGGGGAATCAGTCAACACAGCAAAAGTGATTTATGTCTTTGGAGCTTCCAAGCCAAGAGTTTAGATTGTTAATATTGAGGAAAGGTTAGCCCACCAGAATTGTAAAAGATTCATTTCCAGAGATTTGGAAAAGTATCATGAAAATTTCTCCACAATTCAAGAAGAAACTGAGAAAAGTAAAAATATAAAAGTAGGAAGTTGAGATTGGAGTGATATTTCCCTAGGATTGGACCTCTGTCAAGGATAATGTTCAGAAAATAAAAGCTTTGTTTTGTTATTTATGTTAAGATCTAAATGTTTCATATAAATATCAAGTTCTTTTCCGCACGTAGTCTCATAAGCTGGAGTGTTATTATTACAGAGTACTTGTAGCCTTGTGTGAGTTCAAGTGACTGACTAGCTTACTAACCAATTGCAGCAATTAAACATGGTATTGTGGCACTATGGTAGTGTTCCTGCCTCTGAGCCAGGAGGCCTGGGTTTAAGTCCCACCTGCTTGAGGTGTTAATAACATTTCTGAACAGATGGATCTAAGTAACTTTAATGTACGATCTATCAAGCTGGGCTTCTTTCTAGGGTCCAAAATTACTAGCCTGTATTACCATCAGCTGGGATCGTAATAAAAAAGCCAACATTTCAGCCAACTTGTTTTACATTTTCATTTTTATCAAATTATGTACTAGCTTTTAGTGATTTTTTTTAAAAAACTGACTTGCATACCAAAATTCTTTTGTTCTTTCACAACTGCTGGTCTCCATCATTGTAAAAAAAAGATCTTATTTGGTTGATTGCGAGGTATTGCATGTTGTTATACACAAACAAGAGCAGTTCTTGTACAATTAATGGCAAGGCCCTGGGTAGTGTTGTAGAACAGAGACCTAGAAGTTCAGGAACATAATTGTTTGGAATTTGCATTACAGGTAGACAGGGTGGCTAAGAAGGTGTTCAGCATGCTTGCCTTCATTGCTCAGACCTTTGAGTATAGGAATTGGAATCGCATACTGAGGTTTTACAGGACATTGATGAGGCCTCTGTGAAGTTCTAGTTGTCCTGCCAAAATGAAGGAGATTATTGAATTGGATGGGCTTAGAAGAGATTTAGCAGGGTGTTTCCTGGAATGGACGTTTTGAGTTATCAGGAGAGGCTGGATTGCCCGAGTCTATTTTCGTTGGAAGGTGACAGATTGAGGGGTGACCTTAGAGGTTTATAAATTAAGAGGGGCACAGATAAGGTGAATAGAAAAAGGTATTTTCCTTCAGGTGGGGGAGTTCAAAACTAGGGGTTGTATTTTTAGGGTGAGACAAAGTTTTTAAAAAGGACAACTTTCATCCCACCTCCCCCGCAGAGCAGTTTGCATGTGGAATGAAGTGCCGGAGGTGGGAGTGGATGCAAGTACAGTTACAACATTTAAAAGACATTTTGGATAATTGCATGCATAGTTTGGATAGATATGGGTGAAATGCAGGCAAGTGGGACTAGTTTGAGAATGTGGTGGTTGTGGAGAACTTGGACTGAAGGCTCTGTTTCCATGCTGCATGAGTCTGACTCTATTACTGGTCTTATTTTAGGTATGAAGTGACTGACATTACACTTCCTACATGTGTCACAATTTACTCACCCCTGCCAACTGTGTTGATGGCCGTTCTGATAACGTGCTCCCATCTGCGCAATTAAGACTGCCTTCTAACTTAGTGGCATTCATAAAGTCAGAGATGTTCATTGTTCTAAGTTGTTGACGTAGACTATGAAAAGCTAGGACACCAAATATAGACTCTCAAAGACCTTGGAGGGATGGACACATGAGGAAGTGGCATTTAAAATGGCATGAGGGAAAATTACATAATCAGAAATAGCTCTGTCAGTGATGGAAACTGTGGGAAAGCGAAGATTATGGAAATGATTTGCCTTGGTGGTGGATCGGAACAGCGAAAAATCTCTAATGTCCTACATTTTACAATGAGATTGTATGTGTAAATTGAGTGATCATAATCTCAGCATTTCTGTTCTAAGATGTACATAAGCAACCAATGCAAAGCCAAAATTTGAATTGCTGTGTTTACCCCATTGTCCAAAATATAAACCAGACAATTTGCCAGGTTATATTTAAGTGCAAAACTGGTAAAACAGTTACATTTGTGGCACAAATGCTAAATTTAACCTGACTTACCATTAGAATCTGGTTTGGTGTAAGCCTAGTTTTAAACCCTACTCAAATTTTATTTCCCATTGAAATCAATGGATGTTGATAATCGTACAGGGTTTGAACAAGTTCCACTCAATCCTGTAGGTTTCTTGCTTTTAGGCAAGAAAAAAACATTTGCTGAGTTTTTTGGAGAGGGATAGTTGTTTTTGTAAGGGCCGTGCAAGACGAATTATAATCGGCCATCTGAAGTCCCTTTTAAAAATTGGTTAATTGTATTTTTGTGCTTTGTCCTAATTGCATGCTATGAGGTGTTACTTTGTTAAATATTATTCTTGTTCCTATCCATTTGTCACTTTACTACTGAAATGGTGGAAGCATGTTTTTTCACAAAAAAATGGTTTTAATTATCTGTCACTGGTTGTACAAGACCAGTACCTCAATAGCCTACAATGTAGTAAAATGCCATTAGACATTACAAAAACAAACAAAAAAAGGGATAATTGATATTGAATAGAAGCCTTGAAGAAGGAGTTTAATGGAGTTGATTGAAGTTACAGCCAGAGGAGAACTGGGGAGATGAAGGAAGCGAACTTGTCAAGACCTGGGAGATTTAAGAAACTAATTCACCAGGCTTGGCCTAGGAGAGGAGCTGTCATTGTTACGGTGTGGGACGAAGATATCAAGTGGGAAGTTCTCCATGGTGAACTCAGAAGAATGGAGGGAGAAAGAGCTAAAGGTAGAAATGTGCATTTTTTCTTCTGGTGGGCAGAGGCAAGATAAGTGATATGCAAGAGAAGAAAAGGAATTTTGAATCCGGTGAGTTGGTAGAGGAATGGATACGAGATGTATTTGAGATGGTTAGGGTACTGAATACCAGTGCCATTTAGTGCAGCATAGAACAATGTTGCTGGAGATCTGGATGAGTTTGAATTTCTCTAAGATGACACTTGGGTAACTCGAAGGCTGTTAGATGAGTTGAAGCTGAAAAAGAAGGGACATTGATTAATGCATTCAGTGGTAGTTGGTGTTTCTGGAACCAAAGGACAATTGGAAGGAACAATGGTAAGCACCGTCAGAGTGAATGTAACCAATGTAGCTAGGGTTGGTGAGTATTGCAGTGGAATTGACACAGGGGTTTGGAAACTCTGTATATGGGATCTGATTAGGATATGTTTTTAAGCAAAAAAAAAGGAGGTTGGGCAGATCAGCAAACAGGTTGATGCCTTGTGAATGTGGAGCTCTTGGGTAGAGAGAATCGGACATTAGCAGTGATTTGTTTGTGCAGGGTGGGAAGTTTCTGCTTTCTCAAGTGCAAAGGATGTGGTTGCAAAAGAATTGGATGTTGAGTCAAATAAGGAAGTCATTAGGTGATGGCTAGTCAACAATCAAAAAAAAACTTAGTTCTAGTGAAGAAATGTCAAGTAGCAGACAATGGGTGGGCGAGTTGATGTGTAGGATGCAGCGTAATGATCGATGGATATTTTTTGGCCTAGAGGAATGTTTGTGTTGGAGCTCCCAGCAGTTGGCATTGTGCTTTCCCTGATATACATGATTGAGATTTTTTGTGTGCAGAGGATAATTTTAAAGTTAACTGATGATACAAAACCTAGTATTGTAAACTGAGTTTGGAACTTATTGTTTGCTTGGCTGTTTTCATCTGAAGGACTGATTCTTTAGTAAGGTACTACTTTAATACCAAGTTACATTTTTAATCAATGACTCGGAAGCTTCCAGATCTTAAAGCCATTACCAATTGTCACACTGAAATTGTAATTAACAGAACTACAGGTATTTCTCCTGTAACACAATAGTTGCATTCTTGTGTCACCTCATGCTATAGAAAGTCATTATAGGAAAATCACAATACCTGTATGGCAGAAAACTTATATTATCCAGTGTCCACAATTCAGCAATCACGTTACATGCAATTTGTATTAACAAAACATACATTATAGCAGAAATACCTGTGCGTAATTGGTGATCAAACTCTGAAGCAATTGACAACGTACTACTAATCTATTAAAATTCCATTTTATCTAAATCACTCAGGGAACTCTAAAGAACGGTAAAATTCCTCCTTCTCCATCAAGCTCACCTCATTCATTTGAAACAAAATAACCATGCATGAAAATATCACAATATTATTTACTATAATTAATTAGCTGTAGTTTGAGTGAGCTGACGAATTAAGGCACAGAACTTTTTCTCCCTGAGGGCTACCTTTTGGTTTTCAGGAGCTCCTTTTTGTTCTGACTCCTTTGGAAATTGATTCAATCAGGTAATAACAATACCTTTCATATTTTTAGTTGACATTCAGGGTATTGTGACTTGCACAGAAACAGATTAGACAAATGAAATCAGTATTTTCAATATGTATCAATCCTCCGTTAAACTTAAAGCTACAATACGCAGGAAACCATTAATTTATTGGACTCCACAGTACATGGTACAAGACAACAGATATAAGTTAGCAACATAGTTGACATAAATTACAAAATCGCACACAATCCTACATACAAAAATCATCACCTGAAACACGTTCTGCAGATGGACAAGGTCATATCTAACGTGGTGCCATCGCTAACACAAAGTTAGAAAATTTTAATCTCACAGTTACTACCTTAGTTCACTGTATCTGATCGCAGTTTTAGATTTACATTTTAAAAATTGACACTGCTAATCACAGTAGCTTACTACAATTTCACAATATGGTAGCTCTTAAACATATGCATCCTTAAGCTAGTAATTCCATATTTGTTGGCAAGGAGTTTGTAACCTGTGATTTCAAGATTTCCTGGCTCCCAATTAGCTGAGTAGTCCTATGTTGATAAGTGTTGAAACTGTTTTCTCACTTTTTTTTGTAATTTTCCTCTTCTACACCTACAGCTTCCCTCTTTGCACTCCCATCAACAATCTACCTTTCCCTCCTCTTCTCGTAGCATCCCCCACTCCAGTCTGCCTGTCCCCCAGCGTGTAATGTGACTCTCTCTTTCTTTCAACTTGCAGCCTCCACCTCTTCTTCATCCCCCACCCGCACTCCAACACATTGTCTTCAACCTCTCTCCTTCTTGTAGTTTCCTTCCACCCTCCCTCAAAAAACTTAGTCTGTTGCTGTCCCTCTTGTAGTCTCCTCCTCGCCATTGTAATCTATAACTGTCTCCTGTGCAGACTCCTTTCTCTTCCCATTTGCAGACTTGCACTCCACTTGCTAACACCAACTGTCTTCTCCCTCTCCCCTCCCTTACTTTCAACCTTTTGCTACACCTCCACTCCTTTTTAGAACTGCAATCAAGAATTATTTCACCCACAGGGTGGTTAATCTATAGAATTCATTGCCGCAGCAGGCCTTGGAGGACAAGTCATTGAGTGTATTTCAATCTCTTTTTCTACCCACTGTGGACAGACAAAACTTTGGACAGCTTCCCAGCAAATGACATGTGCATCATTGGATTAGATAGTTTACCCTGTGATTCAGTCACTCTCAAACCCACATAGTCAATCGTTTCCTCTAAGATAGTAAAAACTGCCAATGCTGGAGTCAGATAACAGTGTGGAGCTGCAGGAACACAGCAGACCAGGCAATATCAGCGAAGCAGAAAAGCTGAAGTTTTGGTTCAGGACCTTTCTTTCTGAAGAAGGATCCCGACCTGAAACATTGGCTTTCCTGCTCCTCTGATCCTGTCTGGCCTGTTATGCTCCCCCAGCTCCATGCTCACTTTCTCTACTGTGCTTAGCCAGATATGTCAAAGCTAACCATTGCCTGGAGGAGCAGATTATCATAGATCCTACTTACCTCAAGGTATTGGAGTCAAATTGGGCCATTCGTACTATGCTCCACCATCTGATCAGTTGATATGGTTTCTCAACCCCATTCTCCTGTCTTCTCCCTGTAACTTTTGGATTTCCCCTTACTAACGCAATAACCTCTGTCTTAAGTACACTCAATGACTTGGTCTCCAAGCCTGCTGTGGCAATGAATTCTATAAATTAACCACCTTCTGGGTGAAATAATTCTTGAATGCAGTTCTAAGGGTTGTCCCTTCACTGAGGTTGTGCCCTTGCGTCTCTCCTAGAGAAAGCATCTCTCTACATCCACTCTACTGCGACTTCTCAGTATTGAGAGTTTCAATGAGATCCCTCTCATCCTTCTAAACTCCACTGAGTACAGACACAGTCAGAGTCACACAGCATGGAAACAGACCCTTTGGTCCAACCAGTCCATGAACATAATCTCAAACTAAACTAGTCCCACCTGCCTTCTCCTGACCCATTTCCCTCCAAACCTTTCCTCTTGATGTACTTATCCAGATGTCTTTTAAACGTTGTAATGGTTCCTTCATCTACCACTTCCTTAGGAAGCTCATTCCACATGCAAACCACTCTTTTGGAAAAAAAAATCCCTTGTCTTTTTTAAAATCTCTGCCTTCTCAACTTAAAAAATGTGTCCCTTAGTCTTGAAATTCCACATTCTAGGGAAAAAGACAACTTTTTTTTGTAACTTTCCTCTTCTACACCTACAGCTTCCCTCTTTGCACTCCCATCAACAATCTACCTTTCCCTCCTCTTCTCGTAGCATCCCCCACTCCAGTTAACCCCATCTATACAGCTCATGATTTTATAAACTTCTATCAGGTTGCCTTTCGACTTCCTATGCTCAAGTGGAAAAAGTGCCAGCCGAACTCCAACCTTCTCAATGTGTGATGAGCTCTTCATCCCTGAGATCGTTCATGTCAACTTTCCCTTAGATAAGGGGCCCAAAACTGCTCTCAATATTCCAAATGCAGTCTGACCAGGCATTGCACTGCCATGGCTGTATCTCTGTTGTGTTCTAGCCCTCTTCAAATAAAAGTGAGTGTTGAATTTGCCCAATTCCGACTGAACCTTCATCTTAACCTTAGAAGCCTGAACTAGGACTCCCAAGCCCCTTTTATGCTTCAGATTTCCAAATCCTTTCCTCATTTAGAAAAATCGATTCTGCGTCTATTCTTCCAAACAATAACCTTTCACTTTGCACAGTGTGATTTGCTTTTTCTCAGGCATTGGAGAATTTGCCATTATCCCTGTTCATTTTGGGGATGAGTTTAATTGTGGACGATGTGTAGATACACTTTCATGACACTGAGCTAGCATTCTATTCAATATGAAACATTTTGTCACGTACTAGCGTAGTGGATATTCCTTTTAGGTACAAAAACAGACAGCTGGATGGATAGGTTTATTTCAGGTAATATCTTATTGTGGAGTGTTCGGAAAATTTGGTTCAACTTTAGATGGCTCAAAGAATGGATTGGTGATGATACACTGAGCTTATGTTGGTGATTTGAAAATTATGGCTATCCACCCCATCCCCAGGTGTTAAATTGATTAAAAACTATGGCTACAGAAGCAGTTATGCAGTAGCAGAACAAAGGAAACCACAATTCTATTGACCTGCCGCTTGATGCAGCAAGTAGAGGGAATAGGTTTAAAACAGACCCGAGAGCCAACTTTTTCCCTGCAGAGAGTGATGCACGTATGGAACAAGCTGCCCGAGGTGGGTGGTGGTATAAAGGCACTTAGATGAGTACACAAATAGGAAGGGTTTAGAGGATATGAGCCAAACGCTGGCAAATAGGTCGAGATTATTTTAGGATATCTGGTCGGCCTGGACGAGTTGGATCGAAGGGTCTCTTTCCATGTTATATAGTTCTGACTATTATGACTATGTGGAAGGGAACGAGTAATTATTGGATCCTTAGGGAATATGGAGGTTTCTGGATGAGATGCTTTTACTGCAAGTAAGCTAATGCTGAATCGGATGAGGCAGTTTCATCAAGCTAGACAATAACAGAAAGCAGAGGGAGGGAGGTCTGATGATGCATCTTCAAGGCTGTCATCAGGCTGAAAAGGATGAGGAGAGAGAACATATAGCAACCTTTGAGAATGTTGTTTGTAATTGATAGGCCAAAATTTGGTGCTGTGGATCCCGAATCAAGTTTTCACCTGAGTATTCTGTAGAAGAGTGGAAACAATTCAGGGGAAAGAAAAAGAATTATGATGTCCCCAGTCTGTGAATTAATTCACCAGTTATTTTCTGGTGCGTAGGTTCTTGGCATTCCAATGTCTTAGTGTTATTCTACAGGTTCGTTCAGTCATAAATTAAACAAAGATTTCTGAAATAAGTCCAGAGGCCGGTGTTCTGTTGCCAAATCACCCTTTACAAATGCATAGTACTTGATACTGGTCCAGCTTCCTCAGAGCCAGCTCCAAGTGACCAGAATACTTCTGTTTATATTTGCCAACCAGGGTTCCCTGATTGGACCAGGTTAGTGCTCTCCATCAGGGAGCTCATTCCACAAGGTCCACCTGGCTAACCACATTACAATCACGACATTTCCTGCCCCGCCCCACACCCGCCCCCCCACGCCCGCCGCCGCCGCACCCGCCAAACCCTCCTCCTCTACCTGGGAAAATTTGCACTCTGTATCAGGCCAACTCCGGGAGGCATACACTATTGGGCATTCCTCTCCATTGGGCCATATATGAGCCAATGCTATCCTGATGCCATATTGGGAGGCATGGTATGTCAGCACCAGATCTTGCTTGGGATCATTGTGTGCCAATGCCTTAGACAATGATAGCTGCTGCTTCACTTCCCTAAAGACTAGATGTTAGCTGCAGAACCATTTCCAAGACTGACCCTTTTTCAAGAGCAAATGCAAGGGCTCCAGGATAGAGGCCAGGTAACGTATGGACTTTGTAATAACTCACCAATCCAAAGAAAGACCTAAGCTCCAATAAAGACATGGGAGCCGGGGAACCTTTGATTGCCCTCACTTTAATTTTCAATGGGTACAATCTAGTCTTGTCAGCTTTGTAGCCCAAATAGGCCACTTGGGGTGCCTGGAACACTTGTCACATCTAGGGTGTACGCCTGCCTTGGAGAAACATCTCAGGACTACATCCAAGTTCTCAGTGCTATTTATTAGCCTTCCCTGTTATCAGCATGTCCTCTAGATAAATGGCAACGTGATGTAGATCTTGTAAAATGTTCTTCAGTGTCTGCTGAAAAATGGCACAAGTTTATGAACTCCAGATGGCAGTCTTATAGGTACAACCGCTTATGGGGATTAATTGTAATATAGTTCTGGGAATCCTCATTTACCAGTATACTTGGTTTATGGCTCAAAAGTGGGAGACGGAGGGATGGAGGCTGAAGGTGGATAGTCGTTTTTCCCAACTGGAAGCCTGTGACCAGGAAGGTACCTTTAAGGCTCAGCGCTGAGTCCACTACTTTGTCAGTTATAGAAATGATTTCAGTATGACTATAGGAGGCATAGTTAGTAAGTTTATAAATGACTTTATAAATGACCACCAAAATTGGTGGTATAGTGGACAGCAAAGGTTACCACAGAGTACGACATCAGCTTGATCAGTTGGCCCAGGGAGTGGCAGGTGGAGATTAATTTAGATAAAATGAGGTGTTTCATTTTGGTAGGGCAAATTAGGGCAGGACTTGTACTCTTAACAGAAGTAACAGTTGAACAGGGTAGTGAAGAAGGCGTTTGGTATACTTCCCTTTATTGGTCAGTGGGTTGATTATACAAAGTTTAGAGATCAAGATGTGGCTGTCCTGGACATTGGTTAGGCTACATTTGGAATACTGCATTTAATTCTGGTCTCCCTGCTGTAGGAAAAATATTGAAAAACTTGAAAGAAAAAGATTGACAAGGATATTGCCAGGGTTGACAGTTTTGAGCTATGGGAAGAGGCTGAATAAGACTAGTTTCACTGGAATTTGAGGCTAAGGAATGCTATGTAGAAGCTTATAAAATCATGAGGGTCGTCATGGATATGGTGAATGGCAAAGGCCTTTTTCCTCTTTAATTGCAACATTAAGAGACATCTGGGTGGGTATAAAAGAGTAGGAAGGAAGGGTTTACATGGATATAGGCCAAGTACTGGCAAATGGGACTAGATTAATTTAGAATATCTGGACAGCATGGATGAGTTGGCCTGAAGGGTGTGTTTTTATGCTGTACATCTATGATTGTATGTCCATCTTTGTGTACAAGTACTCTACACAAGGGATTGGATATTTATCCAGCTGCTAGAAGCAGTTTACCATTTATTTGAGATCCTTACATTATCTCAAGCCAACTTGTCTAATGTTTACTGCTAATGTCACAAACTCTATACTGATTTAATGATTCAGTCACTTGCCAGACTCTAGATTAAGGCAGTGATAATGGGAACTGCAAATGCTGGAGAAAAAAGTGTGGAGCTGGATGAACACAGCAGGCCAAGCAGCATCTCAGGAGCACAAAAGCTGACGTTTCAGGCCTAGACCCAATGCCTCTGGTTGGGTCTTGTGGAATCATGGAAATACTTCCTGGTCACCATGCAAGGTGGCCTTGCTCCTTTTGATAGTCCCTAGATTTACCTGAAAATCATGTGTTAATTAGGACTTCATTCAGGTAACCATTTTCTAATTGAAATGTGTTGAGCCAATCAAGGTGAGTCTTCCTCAACCAATTTCACCCCATCAGGCTTGGGTCCAAACCACTAAAAATCAGTGGTAGCTGAACCAGTTGCTTCTCAAGAGCAGAATCAGTTGTACCATTAATCTGTAACGTGTTCCCTGGCCGAAGTCCTCAGTCTAGCTGAGGTCTTGCTTGGACTTAAAGGCTGGTGTCCGGGGTGAATTTTGTTAAAGATTGGTTCTGCGATCACTGATACAGCCATACTGTTATCAACCTCCGTGTGAACTGGGCTACTGTTTAACTGGTGCTTATTTTGATTGGTTCTGATTTGGAAGTTGCTGAGAAATTTAACTGTTCCAAGCTAGATGCAGGTGAGCTTCCCAGTGTGTGCGCACACTCCTCTGGATACCAGCCTATGAGTTATCATATTGATACAGACCAAGCAGGACATTCTTTCTGTCTCAAGTGCACATACCAGCAAGAATGACAACAGCTTGGTGGCTCAGATCCTGAAGAAATTGTTAATTGTTTGGCCGAGGCTTAGCTTTGTATTCAGGTTTTCCCTCTGTTCAGGATATGTCATGAGTGAAGCAATGCAATTGCCTTCATTCAAGTGGTGTACCGGACTGGCAAGGGTGTCCACTTCCATCAGCATTCCTGTAGTTCATGCTCCACTTGCAGCATTTCCTAATGGCAAAGCCAGTTGTAATTCCCATTTGGAAGTCTAGTTGGGCTTCAGCAGGTAGGTGTTTCTGCATGGTTACATCATTAATCCACTTACCAAACAGTATCTCAGCATCTCATTGAGGGAGAAACCAAAGTTACATACATCTGCCAGTCATCTTAACCTCAAAAATCCCAACACACATTCCTATGGTTCTCAAACTGCCAGGTAAAGCCTGAAGAAGGGTCCAGATCCAAAGCATCAATTTCCCCACTCCTCTGATACTGCATGGCCTGCTGTGTTCCTGCAACTCCACACTATTATAAGGGAAAGCCAATTGTATCTCAGAATTAGAGGTGGCTTAATACTGTAATTTTCCCTCAAATGTCTCAACTCTTGACAAGAGTTAGTAAATGGTGTCTCAGGAAACATTAGGCTCCTAATCACCAAAAAATGCTTTCACAGCTGTGAAGAGAAATATTCATTGATTTTCATCTGCCTCAATGTTATTTTTCCCAGAAAAATGAGCATTCTTTCCATATATTAGGTTCAGTCTTCAGTAGGACAAATGAGTCAAGCTTCCCAAATAACAACATGATGCCAGAAATGCATATCCCATCCCAAGGACAACTGTTGCAAGCCAATTTCTTCAGGTGCATATTTTTCCCTCTTGTCACCACTGAAATAACACCATAGAAGGCAGTATCCTGTCACCAAGTGATCTTTTATTTACATGCACATAGTACTTACCACCAGTATGACTTCTTCATAACTAGCCCCCAGAACTGTGGCACTCCTGTTTAAATCTTTTAGCCAGGGGCCTCTGATTGGATCAGGTTAATGGCCCCACTCAAGGAACTTATTCCATGATGTCCACCTGGCTGCCCTTATTACAATCACTACAATTATTCATCTGAAAGGTTTGGCAAATGGTGACTAGCAGGGTAAATCACTTAAAGCAACCAGGGACACTGCTTTACAACTACTGATTATCAGTTATAATTGGGTTGTCCTGAAGTGCTGAAGCAGTTTGCTTGTAATCTCCTGAGATAATGGGAACTGCAGATGCTGGAGAATTCCAAGATAATAAAATGTGAGGCTGGATGAACACAGCAGGCCAATCTCCTAACTGGTTAGAACAACACTGCCACTTTGTGGTAGGAATTGCAAATAAAATATAGAGTATTATATATGGCTATTTCTTGGATCATAGAATCCCTAACAGACTGAAAAGAGGCCAATCAGCCTGTCGAGTCTGCACCAATCCTCCGAAGATCATCCCACCCAAATTAAGCCCCCATTCTACCCCCATAATCCCACATATACCATGGCCAACCCAGCTAACTCACCTACTCTGCACATTCCTGGATACTACAGGACAATTTAGCATGGCTAATCCAACTAACTTGCACATCTTTGGACTGTGAGAGGAAATTAGAGCACTCAGCAGAAACCCACCCAGACATGGGGAGAATGTAGAAAATGCTACACAGTCACCCAAGGCTGCAATCATATTCAGGACTCTGGGGCAACAATGCTAACCATTGGACCACCATGCCGCTCAGTTTTTCATGAAGTTATCCAATCTTGCCAAGTAGTCTTGTGGTGCAGTGATAATGTTCCTATCTCTGGGCTAGAAGTCTAGATTCAAGTCACACCTGCTCCAGAGGTATACCGTAACACATTCGAACAGGTTGATTTTAAAAAATATCGAGCTCTCAAGATAAGTTAACTATTTTAGTATATGGCATTTCAAGGTAGAAATTACTCTAGATTCTCTTTTTAGGTCCATACACACTTTATCATGAACATCAAAACTGAGTAAAAATTATAAGGATGTGAGGAAATTTGGTCTTGGGCTTTAAACGACAGAGTGAGGTTTATTACAGTTCTCCAACATGAAAAAATAATTTTGGTCCATGACTGGCCTTTGGGTAAATTCCAGGAAGAATTCCAGACAACAGGGAATGTCTGATTGACTGGACTCAGGAGTTGGGGGTTGGGTGGGAAGGAACACTCCTGCTTCACTTTGCTCCACAAAGTATTTTTTTAAAGTTTAACAAGTGATAGCAGCCACAAGGTCTGAAAGATGAACTAGCTCATTCCTGAGTGACTTCGCTTATCTTGATTATACTTCTAATCCTGAAATCATTTGTGTACAAGAGTTGGACTACCTGGACTATTTTAGTCATTTCACTCTGGAATTGGAGATTTTTGGCAGTGTGTGGAGGACTGACATTGTATGATATGCAGCCAGCTCTTGTACAGTGCCATGCTTTGACAGTGCTGGTATGAGCCACTTTTTTTTGCTTCTGGTCTCTGCTGACAACTACGTAATATTTCAGCCTAACAGGCTATCCCTGCATCCAAATTTTGAAGAGCATTTATGGCAAAAAAATGGAATGAAGCCTCATTTTTATATATACGATCATATTAAACATGCACTGACCAAGTGAGTGCACATTTTGTGACCTGTTGTATTTACATTTAAGAGAAGAATAAACCAATTATACACAAGGACCAATGAAACAATAATAAAGATATTTTGCTTAACGACAAGACTATATCCTGATAGTAGCCACTGTGAAATTAGGCACTGTGCATCTAATCTCTACTGCTACATTTTACAGACTGGTTAGAAGTTGCAAACCAATGTGGAATAGGCCAAATGGTCTACTTTTTCTCCTGTTTCATATGTTCAAAATATATCACTTCTTGTCAATATGGTGGTGGTTGACAGTAGCTTAAGAAATATCTCCTCAAAGATACATATACAGAACTACAGAGATCCCAACTAGGTGAAAAATCACTTTAATTGAATCCTTCGTGAGATGATTGAGGTGCCATACACCTGCTGGGAACTTTTACCACTGAAAAGTTGCTGTATATTTCATGATAAAAATAAATTGTTTTTAATTATTCTAAATAATCTATTTTTCTGGTGATCTTATTTCACATTCAAAATTGGCAGTTTGCTTGCCAACTAACTGAAGACTAGTATTCCATTGCTTTTTTTTTCCATTCAAAGTTAATAGTTTGAGCAAAAATATTCATGGAATCTGCAAGTATAAGGATAAAATTTTATTTGCATTTCTGCACCGATGGCATACCAAACATTTGGAAACAGCCATTCCAATTCAGCTACAAAGTTTCTACCACTTTTGTAATTGTATTAGGTCATCTCACAATTTCAAGGAGCAGAAAATGTATTAATTTTGAGTCGTAAAACAAAAGCAAGAGAATTTTCTGAAGTTGAAACTTCAGGCTTACAAGATGCTGTCTTCAATCTTCTTAAATTAATATTTTATTATTTTGCGTGTTCTTTTTCCCCTTTCTCATCTCACTGATGATATGACTGGAAGGCGGTTTGATGAATTACTTCCTGGCCTCTGCTTTTCTCTCTCTTGTGCTGTTGATTGGAATGTGCATGAAGAAATATAAATCAGTTAGCTTCCCTTTTAGTTTTTCACTTGCTCCCTGTGAGTAGACTTTTAGTTTTATCGAGAAGTGGCTGAAATCAGGAAACAGCAGAATTAGAGAAATAAGAATGTGATCTGGAAATACTGGATAAACAAAATGGATATTGTAGGATGTGTATGCATGTAATATTCATTGAATTCCTGCAACTGTTGTTATTGTATTTTACATCATCAGAAACTGCATTGCTGCATCACAACATGATCTTATTTAAAGTCAGGATAAAACATTTCATGCCATTGCCGTATCTAGTTTAACTATGTCACTATATCAACATTATTTTTAATTATTTGAATACAATGTGCTGAACTGTACAATGCAATAATCATTGGGGGAATTTTATGGAACCTGTGTATAGGGTGTGTTAGGAGGGTTGCAAATTTCTTGTTTGTGGCTTCAGATGCAGAGCTAAGGTTAGTGGCATGTCTGGTGTGTGTCGAACTTCCCACTGGCAGTGTACTCATATTTGGAATATATTGCAATATGTTTGCACACTGCCAGTGTTAATTAATGTTAAACTTTTCGACTTCATCTTGAAGGTGAGAGGAATTTTAGTGGCATGTGAAAATCTCATGGCGCCTGGTACATGTTTGTTTAAAGCTTGTATGCATAAAATTGGCTTTGTACTGTTAGGATTTAGGATTTAGATTAGCGTTTTTCTTTAATGGAAGCTTGGAACTGGCAAGAATGAAACAGTGTTGGGGATGTGAAGTTTGGGGAATGGGGGATTGGAAGAGGGATCCAAAGGAGGATAGAGGCATG
The DNA here is from genome assembly GCF_030684315.1 of Stegostoma tigrinum. Classification (NCBI taxonomy): domain Eukaryota; kingdom Metazoa; phylum Chordata; class Chondrichthyes; order Orectolobiformes; family Stegostomatidae; genus Stegostoma; species Stegostoma tigrinum. The sequence continues at coordinate 19,098,744 of NC_081381.1, forward strand.
GAATAGTGGCATCAGAAGGGCCTGAAGTCTTAGGTATAAACATCATGTCTTGTTTTTCTCTACATTTAGTTGTGGACTGAAATGGGAAAAGAATTGAAGATAATAAAATGTGAGGCTGGATGAACACAGCAGGCCAAGCAGCATCTCAGGAGCACAAAAGCTGACGTTTCGGGCCTAGACCCTTCATCAGAGAGGGGGATGGGGGGAGGGAACTGGAATAAATAGGGAGAGAGGGGGAGGCGGACCGAAGATGGAGAGTAAAGAAGATAGGTGGAGAGGGTGTAGGTGGGGAGGTAGGGAGGGGATAGGTCAGTCCAGGGAAGACGGACAGGTCAAGGAGGTGGGATGAGGTTAGTAGGTAGCTGGGGGTGCGGCTTGGGGTGGGAGGAAGGGATGGGTGAGAGGAAGAACCGGTTAGGGAGGCAGAGACAGGTTGGACTGGTTTTGGGATGCAGTGGGTGGGGGGGAAGAGCTGGGCTGGTTGTGTGGTGCAGTGGGGGGAGGGGATGAACTGGGCTGGTTGAGGGATGCAGTGGGGGAAGGGGAGATTTTGAAACTGGTGAAGTCCACATTGATACCATATGGCTGCAGGGTTCCCAGGCGGAATATGAGTTGCTGTTCCTGCAACCTTCGGGTGGCATCATTGTGGCAGTGCAGGAGGCCCATGATGGACATGTCATCAAGAGAATGGGAGGGGGAGTGGAAATGGTTTGCGACTGGGAGGTGCAGTTGTTTGTTGCGAACTGAGCGGAGGTGTTCTGCAAAGCGGTCCCCAAGCCTCCACTTGGTTTCCCCAATGTAGAGAAAGCCGCACCGGGTACAGTGGATGCAGTATACCACATTGGCAGATGTGCAGGTGAACCTCTGCTTAATGTGGAATGTCATCTTGGGGCCTGGGATGGGGGTGAGGGAGGAGGTGTGGGGACAAGTGTAGCATTTCTCTCCGGAAAGCAGACAGGGGTGGGGATGGAAAAATGTCTTGGGTGGTGGGGTCGGATTGTAAATGGCGGAAGTGTCGGAGGATAATGCGTTGTATCCGGAGGTTGGTAGGGTGGTGTGTGAGAACGAGGGGGATCCTCTTGGGGCGGTTGTGGCGGGGGCGGGGTGTGAGGGATGTGTCGCGGGAAATGCGGGAGACGCGGTCAAGGGCGTTCTCAATCACCGTGGGGGGGAAGTTGCGGTCCTTAAAGAACTTGGACATCTGGGATGTGCGGGAGTGGAATGTCTTATCATGGGAGCAGATGCGGCGGAGGCGGAGGAATTGGGAATAGGGGATGGAATTTTTGCAGGAGGGTGGGTGGGAGGAGGTGTCACATTTTTCCATCCCCACCCCTGTCTGCTTTCCGGAGAGACCACTCTCTCCGTGACTCCCTTGTTCGCTCCACACTGCCCTCCAACCCCACCACACCCGGCACCTTCCCCTGCAACCGCAGGAAATGCTACACTTGTCCCCACACCTCCTCCCTCACCCCCATCCCAGGCCCCAAGATGACATTCCACATTAAGCAGAGGTTCACCTGCACATCTGCCAATGTGGTATACTGCATCCACTGTACCCGGTGCGGCTTTCTCTACATTGGGGAAACCAAGCGGAGGCTTGGGGACCGCTTTGCAGAACACCTCCGCTCAGTTCGCAACAAACAACTGCACCTCCCAGTCGCAAACCATTTCCACTCCCCCTCCCATTCTCTTGATGACATGTCCATCATGGGCCTCCTGCACTGCCACAATGATGCCACCCGAAGGTTGCAGGAACAGCAACTCATATTCCGCCTGGGAACCCTGCAGCCATATGGTATCAATGTGGACTTCACCAGTTTCAAAATCTCCCCTTCCCCCACTGCATCCCTCAACCAGCCCAGTTCATCCCCTCCCCCCACTGCACCACACAACCAGCCCAGCTCTTCCCCCCCACCCACTGCATCCCAAAACCAGTCCAACCTGTCTCTGCCTCCCTAACCGGTTCTTCCTCTCACCCATCCCTTCCTCCCACCCCAAGCCGCACCCCCAGCTACCTACTAACCTCATCCCACCTCCTTGACCTGTCCGTCTTCCCTGGACTGACCTATCCCCTCCCTACCTCCCCACCTACACCCTCTCCACCTATCTTCTTTACTCTCCATCTTCGGTCCGCCTCCCCCTCTCTCCCTATTTATTCCAGTTCCCTCCCCCCATCCCCCTCTCTGATGAAGGGTCTAGGCCCGAAACGTCAGCTTTTGTGCTCCTGAGATGCTGCTTGGCCTGCTGTGTTCATCCAGCCTCACATTTTATTATCTTGGAATCTCCAGCATCTGCAGTTCCCATTATCTCTGGGAAAAGAATTGTTTGTTTTAAAAGCCAAGAATTATTGAAGGAATGCTTTTTTGTAAAGTAAGTAATTTGGCATCATAAGTTCTGTTTACACAAATACTTGTTCAAGCAGGAGAGTGGAAGCTTAGTTTGCTTATTAGCTTGGGGCAAGGGGGTGTGTATGAACAGAATTTTGATGGCAGCAAGTAGCTGATTGGTTTTTACTCTTTGGACTAGTGTCCTGTTATTGCTGACAAAGGCCTTTGGTCTGCCAATATCTGTGATTGATTTCCAGGTCGGTGTGTGAATATTTTGGCAGAAACCAATGGACATCTGGCAGAAGAGGAATTGTTTAAAAAAACAGTTTTAAAAAAAAAATCAGGGCCTGAAGCTGGCCTGTTTTATTTTTATTTTACAGTTACTGATAGGTTTAAGACCTTTTTATAATTGACCATCATTCACCCCGTGCTCCTGTAAATAGATGAAAGTATCTGAGAAAGAGGATCAACAAACAACATTCTGACTGACGCAAGAATCATCACTGCAAATCCCATGGACTGGGACGACTGAGTTGCTTTCCCAATCTTTCCCTCTGCCAACATGACCCATATTTTTTCCCTGCCTGTGTGTAGACTCTGGGAAGGGTGGTGCTTGATTTTAAGTGTGCTACCCCAGTGCTATAGATGTGGTAGTAAGAAATGTGGTGGGAACAATCTGTTAAAGTGGAAATTTAAGAATCCTAAAGTGCAGTGTTGGTGTTGTCCAAATGTCTGCCAGTCTTAGGTAATTGGCTGGCAAGTCCCTGCAGGGTCTTAAGTTCACCAATATTATTTCAGTTATCCCTGTCAAGAGTGATCTCAAATTATATCAGTTACAATGCACAGGTGGAAATGCTAGCTAAGTCTGCAAGTTTTGCCATGTCCTGAAAGTGATGCACAGCATTGGATGTAAACTTGATTATTCATTCAAGAGTGAACAATAAAAACACATTTAGTCTTCCAGAATAAACAAAATGTCCCAAATTCCTACAAAGTGTGTTAACCAGGAACCATGCCAGTACATTTAGCTTTCTTACTAAGTTGGTTTTAATAAATAATGATGATGCACATATAAATAAAGTGAAACCAATCGAGAAGGAAATATTTATTTACAAGTGAAATTTAAGAAACTGATTTGGGCAGAAGGGTTTTGGCCATGATCAGAGTCTCTTAGCTTGAGTAGAAATCTCTTTGTAGGCGACATGCAGCTTCAATGTTGTCAGCTGATGGCGGGTCCCGCCATTGTAAAATATGCCTGCTGCAAGATTACGCATATCTGCTATAGAAGGCATTGACACTTTAAAATTTATTCACAATTGTTAGCAAAATAGGAATAAGCAGAAGACTGGAAGTATTATACACTTCTAGTTTGCCCATGGAAGCTGATGAAGGAATCGCCTAACTCCTCCCACCCCACCTTGGCCATTTTGTTAGGAATCAATTTTTTATACTGTATTTAGGAATTTGGAGTGCAAACTTTGACATTTAACTAATGACAAAGGGGGGGTGGAAATTTTTTAGGGGCCTGAATGACCGGTGGGCTATGATCAGAAATGTGATGGAATTGCAGGAGAAGTTGAGTCAGGCTGATCTGGATGTCTGAAGCAATAGTGATGTCAGACTGGGGCAGATGACAGCGGTGAGGGAAGATATTGCGGTCAATAATAATTGTGCTAAACAATCATCCTTGATGAGAGATTGCTGTTAGTTGCACAAGTAAGTGTAGGGTATCAGAGGGAAAATGATTTTATGTTGGTGGATTGGAGAATGTTACTGACCTTCCTGCAATGTGATGCATCCCTCCAGATGGCTGACACTACACTTTACCACTTCAGTGAATAGGAATTAGAACCTTATTTTGTAAGGTAATTATTTCAATGTTTTGTTTTGCACCACTGTGATTTGTCATTATTTTCTATTCTATAGTTTAAAGCTGATTAAAAATATGGCTTGTGTGGAATGTATGGAATTGTCAGTTCTACAAATCTGATAATATATATGATTTGGACTGTAGGAGGTCACTGGAACAAAATTCTAACTAAATTGAGAGTTTCAGTTGGTTCAAGTTAGAATCTCAATTCCTGAGTCTGGGGAGGGTAGTTTTACAGCCGACCAGTAGAGAGGTTAAGGGTGGAACTAGTCACTATACCTTTGTCTAATTGTTTTCCGACGATACTATTTCTCCTATTCAGATGGAAGGAATATATATTTAATAAGCACTTCAATACTATTTTTCCACATTGTAAGAAAAGATTATTGAAATTGTGTCTTTTTTTAAATACACCTGAGAGTACTATTCTGCATAATGCCAAATCCTGTACCTGGATAAAATTAGCTGAATAAGATATGCCATTTAAAGTAAAAACCTGGCCTTATTGTACAGTAAGCAGTCCTAACCAATAAGTAGCATATCTTTAGAGACATGTTATCGTGCACAATTAGGACAAATGGGAATGTGAAATGCATTTTTAATCCTGTGTGACATTGCATGAGTGAATTACGTCAGTAAAAATCACACTACTAACTACAGGGACTAGAGGGCGCCAGAGATCACTCTACGTGAAAACTTCAGATGGTACCCACCGTAAGATTGATTCAGAGGTAGTAGGAACTGCCGATGCTGGAGAATCTATATGAGATAACAAGATGTACAGTTGGATGAACACAGCAGGGGTCCAGACCCGAAACGTCAGCTTTCCTGCTCCTCTGATGCTGCTTGGCCTGCTGTGTTCATCCAGCTCTACACTTGGTTAACCCACCATAAGATGTCAAGTTTGCTTTCTTTTCAGCTTTTAAAGTTGTTGACAGTTTACTGCAAATTTGAAATAATTAAATTTGAATTCCTAATATACATCTGTTAAATTGAAATTATTTAACTTAAAACGTTGGATAGTTTGAATTAAGCTTTAAAAAATCCAATTTTGTTCTAATTGCTTAATTTCAATGATTTTAATATTTACAACGGCTTCAGCTGACCCATCCACATTGAAGACGTTCCATATAATTATTATCTTCTCTACTGAAGAGCTTTATTATTTACAGTGAAACAGATTATATCCTAAAAATTATTGGATGAATGGACTCCAATTAAACTTGGTAAACTTGGGAAAGATCCACAGAAGAATAGGTTGTTTTTAGCAAAGGTGCAGATTGGGATCCAGATTTTTGAATTTTTAAAGAGACCTGTTAACAATTGGGTATAAGCATAATGATTTTTTTATAAGAATGTTAAGATTTGCTTTATTTCGAATGTTGTGGATTGCCTTAGTTGCTCGTGGAATTTGTCATAGCTGCTAAAATGTGGGCACGTTTTTCAGACCAGTTTGGACAGGGTTTGGCATGAAGCATCCTCAAAAATATAGTTTGGCGCTCTTAGCAAAAATATATCTTTTTCACCTTGGTAATTATAGAATATCAACTAGGCAGGGAAAAACGTTAGGGAAGAACTGTGTAATTGTAATAGTATTAAGTGAACATAGTGTAATTGAGATACTCGCTTTACTGAAAACTCTCTTAGCTTGTTACAATTGGAAGTATAGAATTCGAATTGTAATGAAAGAGATCCTAGCAGCTAACTCAGAGCGAAATGGAAAGAAAATCTGAGAGGAAATGGCAATCTCAAAATTCAATTAAACAAAATGCTGTTTATTTGCAATATTCTTATGGCAAAATAACACATCTTGTATGATTCTAGGGATGGAAATGATCATTTCACTGTTCAGCAAATTGATGATTCACAGAAGGGGAAAAATTGCTGCTGCAGTGTCTGAAGTGGCAACTTGTGGCATTACACCTGTGATTTCACACTTGGTGTGCGTCTATGGCTCTCATATTTGGAGAAATTCCATAGCGAATGAAAGGAAAGAATTACTCCCTTGACATGACACTCGAGGCTCTATGACACAAAAAGATAACAGCCAGTGTGTCTGTTTTTGTAAAGAAGATCCCCCATCCATTCCACTGAAGAGATTGTGTTTTTCCTTTTCATGACAAGATACCAAAATAAGTAATTAATATAGAGGTGAATTGCAAACATGTACCTACATTCTAATCAACACATTAACTAATAATGCTCAAATTTGCAACATTACAAAGGGTCAAATACCTGACTTATTTTTTAAAGTTTGAGAATATCAGGAGAGATAATCAAGTCAGCAGTAGGTTGGCAAAACCAAGCTTATATTTTTAAAACTTATAGATCAAGGGAGAAAAGTGAGATCTGGGAGGAGGGGACTTTTTAGAAGGAAGAGAAAAGTATTAAGCGTGAATCTGTGGTGACTTCACTTGATATTTGTGGGCAGCATGGTGGAAGATTGTTCCATTGTATTTATTATTTTTGGTATCCTTGAAATTGCAGTTATGCGTGTATACTTTGAGTTTGGCTGCCAAGTTGTTGTACTTTTGCTGAAATGTTTGTGCTTTTCAGAAGCAGTATCATGTCTCAATACACTGTTTTTCCAAGGTGTTGGACTATGAAGCATGGATATTTACCTGTGTTTCTCAGGGTGAGTTTTAAGACTCAGCTATATTGAGGGGAAGTACTTCAGCTGAGTGTGAGAGATATGTTGAATGTATGATCTTTCTCCTTATGAGTCAAATTCTTGCTACTTAAACTTGTGGAGGCATCTTGGGCGACTAAATTTCTATTTCCAAATGTGTATGTCAAAGGTGGAATTTAAATTAGAATGTTTGTCTGTTCTGTCAGTTGTCTTAAAATTGATGTTCACATGCAGGGTTTTATGTGTATGGTGCCATAGAAAGCTTTCTAATCAAATCAATGTTAATTCAAACACAACTCCACTTCAAAAATTAATTATTGCTGGCAGCTAAGGGTATAATTTTAAAATTTTGATAAGTAACAAACTTGCTGTTTAACTGATTTAAAATGAGACTTCACAATCATTGGAATACTTGTCTGCATAAAGATCTAACTTTGGGCACTTAAAAAGGTTTCAGTTTTGAACAAAGACCAGTGCTTTTGCATGGTTAACTCATGAATTCCACATACTAAATGGTCTCTCAGCAAATCATTAACGGTTAAATCAAAGTCACGTGCCTCTGCCAGCCATTTTAACCTTGTCAAAAACCCTGATACAGATTGCCTAGTTCTTGAACTGCCAAGTAAATCTGATAGCATCTTAGAATTAGAGGAGGTTTGGGGTCATAATATTCCTTAACCAAATTTGTCAACTCTTGAAAAGTTTTAGTATCTGATGCCTTAGGAAACTTTAGGCTTCCTATAAGCAAAAAAGCTGCAGGTCCACAAGCTGTGATGAGAATTACTAGTTGCTTTTCATCTGCTCCAATATCATTTGCCCAGGAAAAAGAACAAAATCTTTCCACATATTGGGCCCAGTCTTGGCAAGATTGAACAAGTAAAGCTTCCCAAATAATAGCCTGAAGTCTGAAATGCTTTCCCCAAATCAAGGACGACTGTTGTGAGCTAATTTCTTCTGTAACATATATTTTTCTCACATCACCACTAAGGTTGGTATCCTGTCACCAAGTCACCCTATATTTACACGTGCATAGTACTTGACATTGGAGCAGCTTCCTCAGAGCCAGTTCTCAGTGAACAGAACCTCTGACGTACCTGTTAATATCTGTCAGCCAGGGCTCCCTGATTGTACCAGGTTTCTACGAGGTCCACCTGGCTGACCTCGTTATAATCACTACACATTTGATCCCCAGCATTTAACATGGGCACCATTGGTGGAAACTCTCAAGGATGTTAATTCGTCAGTATATTTCACCACAGTAGAGGAGAGTGGTCAACATACCACAACCGCTCATTTAACTGTTTTGTCAAAGACGTATTGCAGTTTGAAGAAGGCAGTACTGGTACCATTGTTTCCGTGCTGGGCAACTTCACTGATGGTAGTCCTTTGGGAAAGATGACTGCCGATATATGGGAAGGGCTGCATGCACTTTGAAGCCACCCCTATCAAGTAGATGGTGCCAAGGATACTAATCTGGCTGAAGAAAGGCAAGTGGATGACCTTCACTTTTACAATGTTTAAAACATAAGCCAAACATCATATATGAGATGTTGAGGAATGTGAGCATCTTTTGCATGCCTGATGTGGGACAAGCCATTATACAGCAGTCATCCACAAACTGGAGGTTGTGGCTGTTCATGATGGTGAGTTTTGTCTTTGTCCAGAGGTGATCTAGGTTGAAGCGCTTCCCTTCCAGACAATATTGGATGCTGATGTTTTGGTGGGTCATCTTGGATACAGTATTTGTGATGTGATACCCACTCATTCATTGTATTTAAGTTCCTAATAGCGTTTCTGTCTGTGGGCATTGCTTAATGTTACATTACCAGTATTTCTCATTTTCTTGTCCAATCCTCACACTCTTGTCTCTTTCTTTTTCATAGAATCCCGACAGTATTAAAGCAGGCTATTTGATCCTCAAGTCCACACTGACATACCAAAGAGCATCCCCCCCGGATCCATCCCCTATGTGTAAATCTGCTTTTCCCAAGGATAATCCATCTAGCCTGTACATTCTGGACACTATTTCATAGAATCATAGAATCCCTACTGTGTGGAAAGAGGCCATTCAGCCCATCACATCTGCACTGACCCTCTGAAGTTCATCCCACCTATGTAAAGCCTCCATCTTCTCCCTATAACCCCACAATTATCATGGCTAACCCATCAAGCGTGTACACCTTTTGGATACTACAGGGCAATTTAGCATGGTCAATGCACCTAACTTGTACATCTTTTGGACTGTGGGAGGAAACCAGAGAATATGGAAACTCCACACGGATAATTGCCTGAGGCTGAAATCAAACCCAGGTCCCTGGCGCTGTGAGGCAGCAGTGCTAACGAGTGAGCTATCGTTCCACCCTCATTTTCATGGTACTTTATTATGCAGTGACAATTGGTGATTACTCCAGGTTCATCTATCATTGAAATAGTTGACTACTACATGTGATGGGTGTGCAGAATCTGCTTTGTCCAAGGACAAAGACGGAAGAAGAAATAAAATTAATAAAAATGACCCAGCTCTGATAGAGAGCCAGAGAAACAGTCAGACTGAAACTTCTGCATAGATTAAATGGAGTTGCTCATTACCTATTTATTTTAAATTGGTTCCTTCAATAGCTTGAAGGAACTAAAATAACGTGCAGTGTTAACAATGTATGGTATTGTAAAGACAATAGTGTGCATGATAATTTAGTGCTCTCACATTGTGGATGACTCCTGCTGCCCCTCAGAGGCACTTGTTTAGTTGCACCAAAAGATCCAAGGGATGTTTTGTGTTAAACCCAATTAGTTTGAATAACTGGAAATTTGTAAACGAGTCTGCTTACAAACTCCCTTTTTTTAGAAGTCTGGATGCAGTAGAGCATTCTGATGTATCAGCTCTGTTCTTTGGCCTGCTTCTAACACACTGGATTACCTGATGTTCAAGGTTGACTGTCATTACCATTCTTTACTTGATGTAAGGAGAACCTAATGTCGAAATGAAGGGTTTAATGAGGCTGTCTTAAGTACCTTGTAGTACCCTGTCGATTCCCCTGAGAGACTTATATATTTTAATAAAGTCACCTCCTATTCCTCTAAATTGCAATGAGTACTGATCCAACCTCCCCTCATGAAACAGTCCCTCAATGCCCAGGATCAACCTAATGAACCTTCTCTGGACTGAATCTAAATGCCAGTATATCTTCTGTTTGATAAGGAGACCAAAATGTTCATAATATTCTGGGTGCAATCCAACTGGTGCCTCATATAGTTTGAACAAGATTTCCCCATATTTAAACCCACTTCCTTTGAAATAAAGGCTGACATTCCATTTGCCTTCCCTATTACATGCTGAACTTGTATGCTACCTTTTTAGTGATTTACTGATGAGGACTCCCAAATCCCTCTCACCTGCAGCTTTTGTAATCTTTCTCAATTTAAATTACATTCAGCTCCTCTATTCTTCCAGTCAAAGTGCACAACTTTACATTTTCCCATATTCCATTCCATCTGCCAAGTTTTTACCCACTCACTTAACTTATCCTCTTAACTTTGTGTGATCCTCACCACTTGCCTTCCCACCTATATTTGTGTATTCAGCAAAAATGCTGATTGTATATTTATTCTCTCATCAAAGTCACATATATAGAACATATTTGATCTCTGGTACTCCAGTGGTAATAGTTTGTCATCCTGCAAATGAACCCCCTATTCCAACTCTGTCCTCTGTTAGTTAATCCCCCTCTATGCCATAACTTCCCACTTTTTTGGCCAACATTTTGATCAACTGTCCTAGTATGTCCTTTATTGACTGAACATCAAACTTCTTCCAGCGAGGTGCTTTTGTATATTTTAATGTCATAAACATACAATATGAATGCAATTTGTTATTGAGATTCTTTGCAAAAAAAAAGTTACTGTATGCCTGCATACCTAGATATTGTGATTAACCGCTAGCCCCAATATGTTATATTGGAGTTCAGATTTGAGTGGATGTAAACAGAAAGTAAGTCAAAACCTCCATTTACATGATGCTTTTCATAACCACCATGTGGTTATCAAAGCACTTTGAAGTAACGTCACTGTCCTATTACGGGAAGTGCAGAAACAAAGCACAACAAACTCTAATGTAACAGTGACTAGATAATCTCCTTTCATGATGTCAATTAAGCATTAAATATCGACCAGGCTATTGTAAAATCTCCTTGCCTTTGACGTAGCACCGTGCGGTTTTTTTGTCCAACCAGGCAAGCAGTTTGGGCCTCAGTTAAAATCTAACCCGAGAATGTATATCCTGCAGTGCAATATTGTGTTCAGTAGACCACTGGAGTGTCGGCCTCAATTTTTGTGTTCAAGCTCTGAAGTGAAACTTTAACCTTGAATCTTGTGACTCAGTTGAAAATGCTGCACACTGAGCTGTGGCTGACATGGGATAAGCAGCGGATTGATTGTTTTCCTACTTTCCTACTTGCAATTTTCTACTTCAACTGGCAAGGCCAGTGGAGGTGGGTAGTGTGAATATCACTAGACTAATAATCCAGAGACCATGACTAATGTTTTGGTGACATATTTATATATTACAGAATTCATACTTCTGGATGTAAAGTTCAGTACGTTCTGTTAAAGATATATATTTTTATAGATATTTTGCCTTAGCTGTGATATGAAAACATCTGTTTGTCCTTCAGCTGAAAGGTAAGCTAACAAGTTCAGAAACAGGCCTGCACAACACTCTCCACTCTTTCAGGAATGGGATTAATTAGGTGTCTTCGGTTGGAACACTGACATCGTTTCAGGCCCTCCAATGCTTGCTTATATATTCACTGCATTTTTGCCCTGTGTTCCAGGGGTTTGCATCTCCACTGTGCAGCTTACCGGCATGTTTGGCCTAGAATATTACTAATATGCTGTCTGTGTGTGACATTTTTACTATTGTGACATTGTCAAGCTGGGATAAACACTTTTCATCCAGGTTCAGTCAGAAACGTCTCTGCCAAACTTGGAGAGTAAAGCTCAGCTTGGTTGTCATTCTAGACCACTACAAAGATGATGTCCCAACAGCTCCGCTCGGTTTGTAATAAACAACTGCACCTCCCAGTCGCAAACCATTTTAGCTCCCCCTCCCATTCCTCAGACGACATGTCCATCATGGGCCTCCTGCCACAATGATGCCACCCGAAGGTTGCAGGAACAGCAACTCTTATTCTGCTTAGGAACCCTGCAGCCCAATAGTATCAATGTGGACTTCACTAGCTTCAAAAACTCCCCTCCCCCCCATTGCATCACTAAACCAGCCCAGCTTGTCCCCACCTGCCTAACCCGTTCTTCCTCTGACCTATCCCCTCCTCCCACTTCAAGCCGCACCTCCATTCCCTACCTACTAACCTCATCTCGCCTCTTTGACCTGTCCGTCTTCCCTGCACTGACTTATCCCCTCCCTACCTCCCCACCTATACTCTCCTCTCCACCTATCTTCTTCTCTCTCCATCTTCGGTCCGCCTCCCCCTCTCTCCCTGTTTATTCCAGAACCCTCTCCCCATCCCCCTCTCTGATGAAGGGTCTAGCCCAAAACATCAGCTTTTGTGCTCCTGAGATGCTGCTTGGCCTGCTGTGTTCATCCAGCTTCACACTTTGTTATCTTGATGTTCCTTCCCATTGTGCCTCTGCCTCAACCACAACCTAAACCCAAACCCCAGCCTTCCAAATCCATTAGATGCTCTCATCTCCATTTGGCTTTTTCAGTTTTCAGGGACCTGTAATGTGAGTGCGTCCCCATTTCTAGAACTGCGTCAGCTGCAGAGCCTTTCCCAGTGATCATTTCTCAATGTCTCACTGCATGAATGTATAAGTTCAACAAGAAACATTGAACTCTCCAGCATACAAGCTCTTGGTTACACAGTTCAAGCAGAAGAGGTACTGTAAATAATAGTTGTCGTGCCCAATCTGCACTATTGGAGCAAAGAGTTTCATTCACTTTATTTCACAAGCTAATGCTCTTTAGCAGGGAGCATTAAAGGGAGACCTGAAAAGAAAGAAATATTCTCAAAAAAGAACTGAGTTTGGAAGTTGCTGTCTTAGAAGCCCTGGTGAATTTCTGCAGCGCATCTTGTAGAGGGTACACACTGCTGTTCCTATGTGTTGGCAATGGAGTGAGTGAATGTTTGTCGATTATAGTTGTGTTAAACTAACAAATTTAGTTACCGTTACTAAATCTGAAAAAGTAATTGGCTGTTGATTAGTTAGTTTTTGCCCCTTTTAAAAAGTTTTCTTTTTGCTTGCTGTGTATCAGTTTTTAATCGGTTTTGTCCATATAAATTCATTGCAGGAAGTGAATTGCTACTATATCTGCTGTTTTGGTTCTGGTTTTCATGAAGACGGCAATAAAAGCAACCAATTTTCTTCAGCTTTTCACAAAGCTTGTCTACACCAAGCTGCAGTACGAGTAAATAGAATAGTTGCATATCCTGATCCAATTGTAATTTAGAAATTCAATGAAAAATGTCTTATGTCTTCCCTTATAATGGCTTCTCTCTATCTATTTTGGTAATGCAGTACAATGATGGCACTGACTTGTGTGTGCATCGGCAGGTATGCCAGCCATCCTTTTTCTTGTGCACCCACTGATGCAGTTTGACTCCCAGATTTTGTTTCTATAACACCAACTGTAGTTACAACATAGCAGACAGATTTCCATAGATAGTAGGAACTGCCGATGCTGGAGAATCTGAGATAACATGGTGTAGAGCTGGATGAACACAGCAGGCCAAGCAGCATCAGAGGTTCAGGAAAGCTGACGTTTCAGGTTGAGACCCTGGGTCTCGACCCAAAACGTCAGCTTTCAGACAGATTTCCATGGTCAGGTTGCATTGGAATGTGGATGTATGCATTACGAATGCAGTCATGCTCATGGGAAGTTCACAAAGGCGTCAGACTTTAATATACTCTTCACATTGGGCTAGATCTTCCATGAGTGGAAATGCTCACTTTTTTTTTGAAATAATTTTACATTGTTTTTAAAATATCCACATACTTAACAAAACATTTCAAGTCTGACATTACAGAAGATATATTAAAATGCCACTTTTCTCAAATGAGCACTTTACACTCTTTGGATTTTCAATATAATTGCAAAATTATGGCATGAACTAAATGTGATATTAACCCTACATTTCATCACAAATGCAAGAGCAAAGGGTTATTTTAAAGTCACCAGCCCTTTAGTAAATTATGACTGAAAAGCCTCAGACAGTGGGCTTTCCCAATTTGCTTCTCCACACTTTAATGCAACGCTCAGCATGTAGTCCTGGATTTTGGAAAGTGCCAGTCTATAACATTTTAGTCAAGGGCAACTCTTTGTGCAGGAAAACCAGCAGGTTTTGGGCAGACTAAAAAGCTACTTCCATTGTGTTGTTGATGTTCCAGGCATAAATGAGGTTTGATGTGCATCCTAGGAAAAGCCTGTACAGCACAAGGTGCTGCATCATAGCTGTTTGGTATGAACCTCAACAAAAACAAGTGCATCTCTTTCTAGAGTGAAAATGGCTCTCTGATGAAGGGTCTAGGCCCGAAACATCAGCTTTTGTGCTCCTGAGATGCTGCTTGGCTTGCTGTGTTCATCCAGCTCCACATCTCTTTCTAGACTTTCTTTATAATGGTACATTCCATATGTACAATAGCCTCTTCAACACTGTCGTCATTCCTCTCTCAGAAACCTAATTAGACATTAAAGGTATGCCTCAAAAATCTGCATTTTAAAAAAAAATCACTATGGCTGAGAAATACTTGCAAATTAACTAATAACTTTGCACGCGAAATGTAAGAGAAATTATGATTACAGAAGAATTCTAAATTAGCGTTCCTGGAAACCTAAAATCCTATTAAAGAGTGTCAAATATCAAAAATCAGAAGCAGCTGTTCTGGCACATACCTATGATACTTTGCACAGACAATTACAGGTGAAAAGATGTTCTATATGAGAATCTACAAGGAAATTGCTTTTGTGGCTCAGTGGTAGAGTCCCTGTCCGTGAGCCAGGGGACCTGGATTCGTCACACCTGCTCCAGGGGTTTGTAATAGCATCTCTGAACACGTTGTTTAGAAAATACCCGGGGGAGAAAAAAACTGCAGGTGGTTTTAGGAAACAAATTCATGGATGCCAGAGTGAAAAAGAGAAGCTAGAATTAAAAAGTGTTCATACTGTGATTTATATGCATTTTTAGTGTATATATTTGTTCTTGGATTCTAGGTTAGTGAGCCACATTGTTGTCTCTTACCCTGTGCATTTGAAGTTATTAGTTAATTTGCAAGTATTTCTCAGCTATGGTGATTTTTTTTAAAAAATGCAGTTTTTTGAGGCATGGCTTTAATGGATTTAGTATACATTGGTAGGGTTTTACCTTCTACTTTAGGCATTTTTAGGTTTATTGGAAATGCCCAAAGCTTAGCCAGAGTGTTTTAAAGATGTTACTTTGAGTCTTGAGCAGTCCTGTTAAGTTGGATGAAGATAGACCAGGTATAACGAAATGTGATTGTCTTAGAGTAAAAGGTTAGTGACAATCCTGGACCAGAATGTTGAAATTAAACCCTGAAGACATAACTTAACTTAAAGCTGAGTAAGTTTCAAGCCTAGGTAAACAGTGACTGCAGAAGTCTGTAAGTTAAAGTCACAAACAAAATTGGAAATTTCTGGAGAAATTCAGCAGGTCTAGCAGCATCTGTGGAGAGAAAGCAGAGTTAACATTTCAGGTCCAGTGACCCTTCTTTAGAACTGAATGTTAACTTTGCTTTCTCCCACTGATGTTGCCAGACCAGATGAGTTTTTCTGCCAATTTCCGTTTTTGTTTCTGATTTCCAGCATCTGCAGTTCTTTGATTTTTTTTTAAAGTTGAAGTCACACGTGACTTAAAGCTACCACAGTGTTATGTACAGGGACTGCTGGTGTGAGTACTGTATGAGTGGTGTTTTTTTATTAATAATTTGATTTGTTTTAGTTTCTCTTCATTTTTTTAATAAGCTTTTATTTTATTGCATATAGCAGGATCTGCAGCATTGTGTGCTTTCTGTAAAAGTGAAAACAAAACAAAACATGTTCTATCAAGCCATTTTTAAGTGTAGGATCAGTAATAATATTAGCTGGGATTGTGTAGAAATTAGGGTGATGGTTCCATTTTAATAAAACTGTACATATTAAAGATAACTGCTGGAGTTTAGATAGGAGACCAATTTAAGTATTGGGAATATGTAAGAAATCTGCAGAAAAGTGGACTTTGGAACAGGAAATAGCCTTTTTTTTAAACCAGTGGTATAAAATGACGTTTCCTTTAGAGTCTACTAAGAATTGAGATGTGACTTGGAACAATCATAAAAACTGTTTTCCAAATATTGACCAAAAGGTTCAGATCACAGGTAGTTCTGAATATTTCATCCAACAGGAGAGTTATTTTTCCTTCAAGCCGAAGAGATAAATCAATTAAGATGTGGATACACATATGTCATTGAGGCTGATTGTTGATATGTATTTATCCATCTTACTATTTTTCTTCTAAGGGTGTCAATGATGGAGAAAATATCAGTTGGAGCTATACATAAAGGTTACATACCAGTCTAATTTATGCATAGTTTGACTAAAGCCCTTAATAAATGGAGAAATTATAGTTGATGTAGTGAAGAAAAAACCGATAGAAGGAATTGATTTTATCTTGGGAGCTGATGTACATCTTGAGTCATCTGTCGAGTCTCTGATTGTCTAGAGATTGGACAATCTAGGCCATTATTGTGTACTCATTTCTGATTTCACCTAAGTGTGGTAATTTGAGTTATCTATTCTAATTGTCCTACTTGGATATTTTTGTTAATAGTTATACTAAAGATGATACTGTTGCTGACATTCATGGACAAATGTTTTTAAAAAACAAAATTGCAGATGCTGTATATCAGAAACAAGAATAGAAGTTATTGGGAAAAACTCAGCTGGTCTGACAGCATTTGTGGGGATGAAGCAGAGTTAACATTTCGGGTCCAGTGACCTTTCTTCAGAATGGTTCTGTTTTTATTGTGTTGATCATGGACAAATGTTTGGTTTGTCATTTTTCAGTATTGGTGTGACCAAGTAGTCGCCGATTTTATTTTGACTGGGTTAATGTTTCTTTGAACAGAGTAAAGTCATATCATTGCTTAGTTCCTGGTACTATTATTGCAAACATTAACTTTCCAATTTTAGAAACTTTTACCTGAAATTATCCTTCCTGCTCTTTGCACCTTCTCCACAAAATCAATTAATGTTGTTTTGTTGATATCCAAAACAATCTGCTCTCCAGTGATCAAGTTATTAGAGTACTTTAGGCTGAATGTGACTTTTATTTTGGCTGAGTTGCATTAGGATTTTATTTGATGACATAGACAAGACGTAGCAATGTTTCAGGCTGTATCTCACAAGACTCACCGCATTAGCTACCTACCCCAGCCCATAGCATTGGTCATATCTGATTCCTGCCCTATCTGACCATGCACCATTCCCAGAACAACAACTGTGGCTATTTGCTGAAAGATCGGTTTCCCTTGCACCTGCCCCTTCTTGGAAAGCCTACTGTGCACCCTGGCAAATATTGGCAATCTGATGTCGCTCCACACCAGCAATGTCAAAGCACAGCAGTCATCAAGCCATGCTAACTTCACTTCTTAGGCATCCACAGTGACCAACATCCCATGAGCAGCAGGCCACAGGACTTGGTGAAAATTACCCACTTTTAAAGCAGAAAGAAAATCGGAGCAAAATTTCAGAAAAGTCATTGTTGATGTATCATGCAGATGAGGGCCAAACACAGGTCCATCTATACATTGACTACAGACCATCGTTACGCTTAACAGATGATGAAACTATGTTGTGTGGCTGCCTCAGCACCCTTAGAAGCCTTTTTGTTGCATCATTGCTAACCTCAACATCGTTGAGATGTCCATGTTCGATTTGTCAGCACCAATGGCATGTTGCAAGTCACCTTTACCAACATCTGACCCATAAGCACTTCATTCTGCGTGTGTAGCAACTGGGTGATAAAATGACAGCAAATTGTATCTGTGGTTTGTAAATGTTCATTCCTTCAATGACTTAGAGTCCAGCTAATGTGTAAACTGCACTATCGCCATCAAAATGACACTGACTTCTGTGAACATAGTTCTGAGGAAGGGTCACCAGACCCGAAATGTTAACTCTGATTTTTTTCCCTCTACAGATGCTGCCAGGCCTGCTGAGCTTTTCCAGCAACTTCTGTTTTTGTTCCTGATTTGCAGTATCCGCAGTTCTTTCGGTTTTTATTTCCTATAAAATTCTGTCCATTGTCTTATTTTGACTCGGTAGTCAATAGTTTCTGGCATTACCATCCTGATAGATGGAATAATAATTCACATCTGTCAAATAATTTCAGTGATCATTCCTTTTCTTTTTTTTCCCTAAATGAGGAAAATTCACACCTGGACTAAGGAAATAATTCTGCTGCTTAAAAGCTTAGAAAAATGTTGTATTCTTTTGTGAAGAATTATACAGCTCTGCCATTTTCCCCATATATACAGTGATTTTTTTTTCCTTTCCTACAGATGTTTCATGTGGGGTGGGGGAATGATTGCAAATGTTCTTTTCAGTCTTGCTCTATATAACACTGTCTGTCTGATATTTGGCTTTCTATGCTTCCAAAGTTGAAATTCTGATGGATGTTAACACTGCTTCAGCCTGAAGTTACCCCCAGTTACGTCATTGATTCTACATCCAGTGTTTCTGATTGAATGTTCCATCCTATTCAAAAGTTAAATGTTACAAGCTGGCATTCTCCTGCACAGTACATCAGCACATAGTTCAGAGTACTAGTCAGGGTTGTATTTATAGGTAAAGTATTAGAATGCATTATTTGTTAAAAGGGTGCAAATTCATACAAATTTAATGCCATATGATATAAAATGACAATGGACATTTTACATTAAGCAGTCATTAATTTTAATCTACACTTTTGTATTATTAATGATTGATTTGTGGTTGCAATTTACTTTTTTGAGGAAAAAAGCATTGAGGTGTAGTTGGCTGTTTTCTTAACCCCAAGCCAGGAATCCACTGATGGAGTTCTCATTGTTTTCATGTGACATTGTTTTATGCAAGAAGGTTCTAACTACGCATTGATGCATGGTTTTCATTCTCATTGTATTTAACGAAGTAATATTATTTGGCATATTTCAGACTAGCTACACAACTCAATAAATTTTCCACAATTTGGTCTGAACATTTCAGACTTGTTCTTAAAGCCTTACTAGCAATATTGGAAAAATTCAAAGTTGTAAAATCTGTTAAACAATTGTAGATGCTTTTCATAAAAAATTAAACAAGGATAGTTTGAAAGACTGCTGTAAATTGATTTTCTTACTATTATCTCCATTGCATCACAGTCTTTGAATTTATCAAATCGATTTTGAAGTTTACTATTGAAACTTCCTCCATCATCCTTTCAGTGTTTCCTAGATTATAATAACATTGTATTAAAGTAATAAGACGTTACATCCCACTGGTGCATTTTTTGCAACTGTTCTTCAAGTTTGCGTTCTTTAGCTACTGATTTGTCTGCCACTGGAAACACATTCTCTTGTTAATGCTGTCTCAAAACCTTTCAAGGTCTACGTCCCTCTATTAAATTACCCCTTAGAATTTCCAGCTCTGTGAAGAGTCCCTGTTCCTCTACTGTTCCTGCATTATTGAAATTCTCATTCTTGGTTCCATTCTAGGAAATTTCCTTTGCATCCTTGACAAGGACTGGACAACATTCCTAAAATGTGTCCAGATTGGATGCAATAATCCAGCTGAGGACTAACCAACAAATAGTGATATATTTTCTGCTATCCAGTTGTAAACCAGCAAGGCTATCGTCAAAAAGGAGACAAGAAACCTCCTTTGGTTTTCTTGCGGAACTAAGAATGTCCAGAACAACTGCTCAAGTTGGTGCGAAGAGGACAGACCAATTTAATGGCTGTAATGTGTCCTCACCTATTACTCATAGGCAAGTCAAAGACTGAACTGGGAAATGTATTCATAAGGGAAGGAACTTGTGTTAAGTTAACCTTGTTATGACCAACTGATGTGGGGAATGGAGGTTGTTGAGTAAAGAAGGGCCGGTTCCTCATCCTTTCATCCAGGAATAGAACGATGTGTGGTGTGTGTCCGATCTGAAATCCTATGAATTGTGGGCGTTCTTGCCTGGGGACTGGTTGTGATAGAGTGATGATAATAAAAATCATGGAACTATAAGAAATAATTTGAATACTGCAATTTAGCCCTGGGGATTTTAGCATTGTACTAATCGTATGCATTGTTATTCTGACTTCATTGTTGCCTTGAAATTTTATGATCACGGGAATGTTCAGGGTAGAGTGACTAATCTCACTGGTATATGAAACTTGATTAAAATGTGCATGACAAAAATGCTCCGAATTAATGAGCTTAGTGAATACTATCTGGTTCAAACAGTTTGCAATGAAGTTATTCTACATTCTTTGTGATATTTTCATCATAATATAATACCTACATATTTGCTTCTAAAATAAATAATTTCTGAATATTGGTAATATTCACAAATAAAATTGTACAGTTGACTTAGTTTTTATCTTTTGTTTTAAATTGTTACTCAAAATCATTTTTAGTTTTTATTTTAGAACTTGGTTGTTTTCAGTCTTCAGAATACATGTTTAGGTTGTTACGACTGTTTCATGACACACACTGGGTTCAAATTACCTTTCACAATGTGGCAGAATTTATTTTTATTGAAATAGTAGTTCAATCATTTTGTCCCTTTTCTTTCTTAGCATTTATTCTTTTTACAACTGGAGCTTTGGTTTGAATTATATAGACCAGCAATATGTGTTCTTATTTCATAATTTAAGGCAACACTACGCACACACAAATAAGCATTTAATTGTTGCTTGGATGTAAGAAGGGGGTTAGTAAGAAAATCAAGGTTTGCTTCTGGATGTTGGATGGTTGGGAAGAATACTTTATAGAAAGTGTTGTCCATAAAGAAGCTTTGTTTCTTCATAATATTGAACACTGTAGAAAGCACTTAAACCATATAAAAGTTTAACAAAAATTATACAGACGTATGAGCAATATAAAGCATGTTATAGCTTGTGGTATAAGTTTTTTTGCACTATAATTTTTTAAAGAATTTGCAAGCATAGAAATGAGACAGAATTTTAGAATTTTGTACAAGTTTGAAGGATTCAAATGACATTAAATGAAAGCAACCCTCAATTTGTTGATTTCAGATTTGTAATTTGCAAGTAATGCCTTCAAGCCATCCAGACTTTTTAAATGTAAGTTTTGATAAAACTTGATGGATTATTTTGGATTTTTTTTTTAATAATTAAGAACATGTCTGCTAAGAAATGGTGCTGTTGACAGGAAGGGTGAAGTTTTTCTACTTTACCCTGCCGTGCGCCTTAACCTGTGTTGCTGTATCCGTGTGAGCTCAGTCACATCCCTACTCTATTTTATCAATTACCACCTTTTTTTTCTTGTGATGTGCAGCTATGTTCACTGGGCCTATGGTAATGTATCACGAATAGTGATATTATTTCCAATGTAACCTAACATTAATTTGCATGTGCCTCTTATAAGGCCCAATAATGTAACAAACATGCACTTAAATTAGACCAAAATAAACAACAACTTTTTAACAAATGCAAAGGGAACATTTCCAGCAAAATCATTTGATTTATTAGTGTCCGCTAGAATGAAACTGCCATAACTGACTTTGGATCAGCCGGTCTTTCCTAGCAGTAATTTCAATGTCCTTGCCGAAGAATAAAAATATAGTTATTCAGCAGATAATTGAAAATCATGGTGTCAGAATATATTGCATATTGATCAATATTTGTTAAATGCAGCATAGTTGTGTGACTGATGACCCATTAATTCATGGAAAAGAGGAAATTTAAAAATGATTGCAGTCAATAATGAACTAACTGTTAAATAGGGCAAGAGGTGGTAAGTAAAGATCTGAAATACGTTGTTTTGCAGCCATTCTATTAAGCACTTGGGAATGTGTTAGCATTACAGAGACCCCATGGCATTTTCCCACTGCAGTTCTGGTACCGAAGATTGTGCAGTGAAGAAGTATTTCTCCAAGCTGAAAACCTTGGGAGCCATTAGTGCCAAGGGAGTGCTGGCAAAGCAATTACTGCTATCTTTGTATTTTTCAACATTGAGACTCTTGCACAATTCACCTACATCTTCCAGCAGAAGATTTGAAGTAATTTAAAATAAATAAATAACTGCTCAAACTGAACTTTGAATTTCTGCTTGAAAAACAAATTCCCATATTGATTTTAATTACTATCTATTTGATGAATGTGTTGTGTGCACTTGGAACAAACGAACACCCCAGATTTGGAGCTTTCTGATTAATAAATAGGGAGAAATTGTTTGTTTGTTTTTGCAGCTTATGTAAGATTTCATTACAAAATGAGAAATATGATTTGAATAGCAGTATGGTATGCACTTCAAAAACATTAATTCTTCAAACTGTTGAGTAATGAATTGGGGAAAGACATGACCATCAAATGTTTAAAAATACATCCTTTTTCCAAACTAGATGCCAAGCCTAGATTCCTGGCAGTTTGATCATTAATCTGTGATGTTAAATAAAAATGGAGGTGGGACTGCTGTCAGAATTACAATATTGTTGCAGAATAGATACTATAATCTATGCAGTTTACCCTCACTGAGTGATGGCTAGTTTTAAGTTTTCAATATGATGCTCTCTTAGCAGATGAGAAGCAATGGCTGAAATTTGTGTATACTATGCTATGGCACACTTTATGAAATAAAAACAAAATTTAAAAGTTTCGAAGCTTTCAAATGGATGAGCTAAATGTGAGTTATGTAGTTAGCTGGATGGCTGGTTTGTGGTGCAATGATGCCATCAGCATGGGTTCTATTCCATGAAGGTTGTGCCTTCTCAACCTCACCCCTTGCCTGAGGTGTGGTGACCCTCTGGTTAAATTACCACCTGAGAATGCAGTCCTGTGATCCTTGGTCTGTTGCAGTTTTACTCTCTGTACGTAAAGCAGGAAATCCCACAAAAGGCTGATGTGGAATTAGCAGGAATTAAGAAGTGTAAAGACTTGTTAAAATGTAGCATTTTTCCATCATCTATGTTTCATTTTTCCTAGATAACATCTTCCAGTAGTAAATGTTATTCACAACTTAGGCAAGAGTTGGCTTCTTAAATCTCTTACATTTCTTGTTTTAATAGTGCACTGATTGAGGTTTCACTCATTTCACAAGGAAGATAATGAAAGCAAGATCTTGAATATAGAATGTAGGAGCAAATTACTGCAAATGCTGGAAACTGTACTGAAATCAAGAAATGTTGGAGATCACAGCGGGTCAGATAGCATTCATGGAGTGAGAACAAGCTAATGTTTTGAGTCTAGATGACTTCAGAGCTAAAGTGAAGTGTGGAGGGGGCAGCATTTATGCTACAATTGAGGGAGCGGAATTATGGGGATGGTGGTGTGTAGAGGGCTGAGGGAGAAAAGATGTTCATTTGTTCATATAGATCTAACCTATCAAGGAAAGTGAAGGGTAAAAATAAAATAGGAATGTAGAAAATTGCGTAGACTATTTAGACCTTGTTACCTTGTTCATCTATTCAATGAAATCTTGGATAATCTCTGCTGAAATTCCAGATATCTGCCTTTGACTCCTATTTCTCAATATTTTTAGCTTGAAAAATCTGTTGATCTCCAATTTAACATTTTTTAAAAATTTCTAGGTTTGCAGAAGAAAACTTGATTTCTAAACCCATTCAGTGAAGAATTGTTTCTAATCTCATTCCTGAAAAGATTTGTTCTAATCTTTAAATTATACCTGCAACTCCTAGACTTCTCAAAAAGTGGAATTATTTTTCTCTGCCTGTGCTATCAGTTCATGTTAAAATTTTGAAAGCTTTGATCACGCCACCGGTTAACCTTCTAAATTTCAAAGAATACAACCATAGTTTATATAATCTTGCCTTGTATATTGACTCTTGGGTGTGGCACGGTGGCTGAGTGATTAACATTTGCTACCTCCCAGCACAAGGGATCTGTGTTCGATTCCACCCTCGGGCGACAATCTCTGTGGAGTTTGCACATTCTCCCTATGTTTGTGTGGGTTTCCTCCCACAGTCCAAAGATGTGTAAGCTAGATGGATTGGCCATGCTAAGATTGCCCATAGTGTTCAGGGATGTGCACATTAGGTGGGTTATCAGGGATAGATCTCTGTGGGATGCTCTGAGAGTTAATGCGGACTTGTTGGGCCGAAGAGCCTGTTTCGACACTGTTGGGATTCCATAATTCTTCTGTGATTCTTCTATGATTCTAGACTTATTCTACAATGAGCCCCCTCTGAAGTTAATATTGTATTCAAGGTGGAGTGCAATGAGTGCTTCGTGAGAAATTTTTCTAAAACTAAGTATGTAATGATTTACTTGTGGCTACTGTGATGATACTCTGGCCTTAAGAGGTGCGTTTTGTCCTGTTTTTATGAAGAAAAAAGTTGAGACATAAGAATGGTCTGCTCATAGCCAATAAAGTAAAGAGCTTGTGAGGCCTTTTTAGAAATGCTGGAACACAAGAAGCAGCCTGAATAGGTGGAGCCAAGCTCCTACAGAACCAAGATTTTTAGTTTTAGCTTTCAGCAGTTGTTGGTGTCTTACGCTGGCTGCTGAAGTTCTTTATTCCTCTCTCTGTTACAGCTAAAAGCCGTGGTTCTTTTCATGCTATTAGAATTACATGAAAGACAATCTATTTTCCTAAATTTACCTTTGCAAAAGGTGAGTTTATGGGATGTTACTGTATTGAACTGTTAATTACTATAAGTTAATATCTTGTTTTATTAAATATTTAATTAGTTACAGTCGAGCCAATTATTTTTTAAACTTTGTATTTTAACTGTAATGGAAAAAGAAAGTGTGTTTTGCTTACAGTCAAGTAATTTGACCAATCAAATTGCATCTGGAACTCAAACACTTTACCTTTTTCTTGTATTACAGGAAAGTGTAAAGTCCAGTGTATATTCTTAATAATATTTTTCAGGGGTTTGGTCTGGTCTATAACACTAAATAAATTTCCACTAAAATAATTTCAAATGAAGATTGTGGCTTCACTTGATTGTATTGAACCAATTGGCAGCATTTCATTTATGTGTTGGAAACATGTGTAAGATTTGGTTGCCTGAACTTACAGCAGTTGCATAATATCACACTTGTTATGTATTTGCAAATTTGGACACGTGTTATATACAGATAAACTGAATACAGCCTAGGTTGTTATAAACATCCTACAGCCGCAGGTGCTTTTTTAAAAAATATGTTTTGATTTGCACAAGAAAACAGCTCTAAGGATAATCCTGTATAGAATTTAATGTACCTGTTGTAATAAATATTGAAGCTTGTGCATCAAATACATTTAGTCTTCCTTTCTCTGGGGCAACACCTAGGAGTTTTCCATTTTATTCAAACTTCAAAAAAAGTTGAAAAGATATGGCCATGCTGCCAAACAAACTGAGTTTCATAATAATATTTCATAA
The DNA here is from genome assembly GCF_030684315.1 of Stegostoma tigrinum. Taxonomy (NCBI): domain Eukaryota; kingdom Metazoa; phylum Chordata; class Chondrichthyes; order Orectolobiformes; family Stegostomatidae; genus Stegostoma; species Stegostoma tigrinum. The sequence continues at coordinate 19,124,154 of NC_081381.1, forward strand.
CATTTCAGGAATCACTGGGCTCAGGTAGGGTCCCAGAGGATTGGAAAATTGCCAGTGTAACGCCTGTTTAAGAAGGGAGTGAGGTAAAAAACAGGAAGTTACAGGCCGATTAGCCTGACCTCAGTCATTGGTAAGATCTTGGAGTCCTTTGTGAAGGATAAGATTTCTGAATACTTGGAAGTGTATGATAAAATATGGCAATGTCAACATAGTTTCATCAAGGGGAGGTCATGCCTAACAAATCTGTTGGAATTCTTTGAGCAAGCAAACAGCATGTTAGACAAAGCAGAGCCAATGGCTGTTATCTACTTGGGCTTCCAGAAGGCCTTTGACATGGTGATTACAGGATGCTGCTGAGTAAGATAAGCGCACTTAGTGTTAGTGGAAAGGTACTAGCATGGATAGAAGATTGGCTGTCCAGCAGAAAATAGAGAATGGTGTTAAAAGAGCCCATCTCAGGATGGTAGCTCATGATTAGTGGTGTTCCAGTGTTGGGACCACAACTTTTTATTTAAACATTAATGATCTAGAAGAAGAAACTGAGAGCAATCTGGCTAAGTTTGCAGATGATACAAAGAAAGGTGGTGGGACAGGTAGTATTGAGATGGTGAGGCTACAGAAGGATTTAGACAGATTAGGAGTGTGGCAAAGAAGTGGCAGATGAAATACAACATGAGAAAATGTGTGATCATGCACTTTGGTAGGAAGAACAGAGGCATAGGCTATTTTCTAAATAGGGAAAAAAAAATCAGAAATCTGAAGTACAAAGGGACTTGGGAGTCCTAGATCAGCATTCTCTTATGGCTACCTTGAAAGTTGAATCGGTAGGTAGGAAGGCAAATAAAACATTTGTATTTACTTCAAGAAGACTAGAATATAAAAGCAGGGATGTACTTCTGACATTGTATAAGGCTCTGGTCAGATCACATTTAGAATATTGTGAGCAATTTTGGGCACATATTTCAGGAAGGCTGTACTGGCCCTGGAACCGGTCCAGAGGACGTTCATGAGAATGATCCGAGGATGAGGAGGATCTAATTGAAAATACTAGTAAGCCTGGATAGACTGGATGTTGGGAAGATGTTTACATTAGCAAGAGAGACACAGCCTCAGAGTAAAGGGAAGGCCCTTCAGAATAGGGATAAGGAGAAACTTCTTCAGCTAGAGAGTGATGAATCTATAAAAATCATTGTCACAGCAGGAGGCCAGGTCATTTGAGTACATTTAAGATAGACACAGCTACGTTCTTGATTGTTAATGGGATCAAGGTTATGGGGAGAAGGATTTGAGAAACATCAGCCATGATTGAATGGCAGAGGAGACTTGCTGGGCCAAATGGCCTAATTTGTGCTCTAGTCTTATGGAGTTCTGGTCTTATTTCCAATTTGTCACTGCAAAATAAGAGTTACATTTATCATTGTTGAAGAGTTTGCAGAAGTGATGCACTCTTTAAATCCTTCGTATGACTTTTCATAAATGATCATTTGGAGACTTCGGTGACTAGAAAGCAATTTTTGGGTGCCCTGATTTATATAAAAATATAAAGTATATTTTCACTACAGTGATCCAAAATCTCAAAACATATTTTAAACACTTAAGATCATGTTCACCGGATTAACAAAATAAATAGCATAACTTCCTGATGTAGTGATTATAATTTCAATTGTAATGCGTATAGATTATAAAGGGATAAATGGGTTTTCTGTCTTCTCCATTATGAAGGCATTGGTTGCAGAGTGAACAAAACCATTTTGGGATGTGTGACAGTTTGAGTATATAAGCAAAATAGGTATGTTAATATGCTAATCTATGATGTGGGACCTTTTCAAATGCCCAAGCAAACCACACCTACTGGCTCCTCTCACCGATTCCCCTAGTTTTCCTTAAAACAAATCCAGTAGATTTGTCAATCATGATTTCTCTCTCTTAAGTTCATGCTGACTGTGTCGAATCCCCGTGTTGCTGTTTTCCAAGTGCTTAGCTATTAATTTTTGTTTATAATGGACTCTAGCATTTTACCCAGTACCGATGTCTGTCTGGCCAACCAGTCTGTAATTTCCTGTTTTTTCTCTTTTTTTTTCAAACAGTGCAGTTACAATTGCTAGCCTGCAATCCATAGGATGGGTACCAGAGACTATAAAATCTTGAAAGATACACCAACACATCCATTATTTCTAGGGCCATTTTCTTAATACTCTGAGATGTAGATTGTCAGCTGTTGGCGATTTATTGGCCTTTAATTCCATCAATTTCCGGACACCATTTCCCTACTGGTATTGATTTCCTTCAGTTTGTCCCTCTCACTAAACTTACTGTTCCCCAAAGTTTTTGGAATGTTCTTTATATCCTCCTTTGTGAAAACAACTGAATATGTATTTAATTGTTCTGTCATGTCTTTATTCCCCATTTTCACTTCCCTTTTGTGATTGCAAGGGACCAATATTTGTCTTCACTAATTTTTTTTTCTCACATACTAAAGAAGCTTTTGCAATCAGTTTGTATGTTCCCTGGAAGCTTACTCATCTATTCCATATCACCCCCCCCCCCCCGCATAAATGAATCTCTCTGTATTCTTCTGAAATCTAAACTGCTCCAATCCTTCGCTCTGCTGGTTTTCTTTCTTGGCCATTTGAATGTTCCTTTTTCAGATGAAATAATATTCCTAATCCATTGTTAGCTGTGGTCAGGCCACCTTTTCCATTTCCATATAGGAATGAACAATTGTATCACTTCCATGTGTTCCACTCTTAAGTGTTTATCACTGCCTAGCCACCATCATCACTTTTAAGTAACATTCTCCAATTATCATAGCCAGCTCATGCCTCATGCCATCAGAGTTTCCTCTGTTTAGATTCAGGACACTAGTCTCTTAATGAACTGTGTTACTCCACATCTTAGTGAAGAATTCTATCCTATTATGGTCACTCTACCCCAATCGCAATGCTGATTGCCAGTTATTCCTTACTCATTATGTAATACCCAGTCTAGGATGGCCTGTTCTCAAGTTGGTTCCTCAATGTATTGATCCAGAAACTATCTTGTCGTACTCCAGGAATTCCTCCTCTTCTATGGCATTGTTACTGATTTGAATATCCCAAAATATATGCAAATTAAAATCACCCATAATTACAGCTGTACCTTAGAATCATAGAATCATTTTAGGCTGCTTGGTGGCATAATGGTTAGCACTGCAGCCTCACTGTGCCAGGGACCCTCATTTGATTCCATCCTTGGGTGACTGTGTAGAGTTTGTTCATTCTCCTTATGCCTGTGTGGGCTTCTGCTGGGAGTCCAGGTTCCTCCCATTGCCCACATGGATTAGCTATTCTAAATTGCTCTGTTGTGTCAAGGAATATGCAGGCCAGCTGGATTAGCCATGGTCTATCTGGGGTTATGGGCTTGGGGTGGTGTGGGTCTAGGTATAATGCTCCTTGGAGGGTTGGTGCAGGCCCAGTGGGCTGAATGGCTATTAGCTCCAGTGTAGGGATTCTATGATACTATTCCATGAAATTGTATGTAGATTAAAGTTGACCATAATTACAGCTGTATACCTCCTTAAAAACGGACACCTTTGGATATTTAGTTCCCATTCCCAGTCACTCTGCAACCATATTGCCATAATCCTAATTATTATCTTGCCTGTTCATATCTAACTGTGGGACTAATTTATCTGCTTTTCTTGAGAATGCTCAACGCATTTTGTATACGATGCTTTGAGGTTTATCTTGTCAACATCCTTGGAATCGCAGGGTATGAATCTGAAAAGTAATACTGCATGAAATGAGGGTAACACAGTAACTGTGGGGCAACTTTACACTGCTATACATGAGAGGCAAGTTTGTTAAGGTAGATTTCAAAACTAATTTAAATAATTATAATTTGTAACAAATATACATTGCTTTTATGATTTTAAAAAGATACTGACAGGAAATGTGGTCCAACCATGAAAAGTTAAAGATAGCATTGGATCAAAGGAGGGTTTTTCACATTTTGCCTAAAACAGCAGTAAGGCTGAAGATTAAGAGGAAGAAAAAGCACACAATAAAAGAAAATAACAATGTCGTGTGGATCCACCGAGTAGTTACTTCAGAAATGTGGCAGTTATAATTCCAAAACAAATGTCTGAATCTTAACTGTGGTTGAGTCATCGATCCCCAGTTGTTTGCTGAGGATTTGCCATGAGATTACTGATGACATTAGCTAAACCTTGGCAGGACACACTAATGACCTGCCCCTTTGGGACCACAAAGAGATAATGGGAACTGCCGATGCTGGAGAATCCAAGATAACAAAGTGTGGAGCTGGATGAACACGCACAAAAGCTGATGTTTTGGGCCTAGACCTTTCATCAGAAAAGGGGGATGGGGAGAGGATTCTGAAATAAATAGGGAGTGAGGGGGAGGCAGATCGAAGATGGATAGAGGAGAAGATAGGTGGAGAGGAGACAGACAAGTTAAAGGGGCGGGGATGGAGCCTGTAGAGGTGAGTATAGGTGGGGAGGTAGGGAGGATGGACAGGTCAAGGGGGCAGGATGAGGTTAGTGGGTAGGAAATGGAGGTGCGGCTTGGGGTGGGAGGAGGGGATAGGTGAGAGGGAGAACCTTCTAAGATGCTGCTTGGCCTGCTGTGTTCATCCAGCTCCACACTTTGTTATCTCCTTTGTAGTCCCAATCCCACATTCATCCAGACAATCAAAAAGTCCCTTGAAAGCAATCCAAGTCTTAATTGAAAAACATCTTGGGTACATGTGATAATCAGAAGAGCATTCTCAAATTACCTGTGAGCAACAGTACAGGAAGTTTAGCCAGAGTATTTTTAATGCTGGGCTGTTTTGAGGTTTTTCGTGTTCCATGGATTAATATATCAATTGTATAACCGGTGTGCTCTTTGGCTTTAGTTCAGACTGATGGTTGATTTGTTTGTGTGAAAATATTTCCTGACTAATAATAACAAAAGATTGATGGAGAACAGGAACAATGCTTTCAACAAGGTCACCTATCTTGCACCCTCAGTGTAAAGTTGTGAATACTGTGGTTGGTAGGCACGTCTTAGCCCAATGGCCCATCTGATCAAGGTCCTGTAGCACTCTGTACTCTGAGGTAACTTTATTCACTGTCCACTGCACCACCTATCACCTACTTACCACTTATCCTATAGTCATATCCGAATCTAATACATAAATAAAGATAAACAGTGGACCTAGCCCTTCTGCCACGCTGCTGGTCTTCCTGCCTTCAAGCCAATTTTATATCCAATTGGCTGGGTCTCCCTGGATCCCATGTGATCTAACCCTACTAACCAGTCTACTATGCAGAACCTTGTTGGATGCTTTACTGAAGTACCTAAAGAAAATGCTTACTGCTCTGCCTTCATCACTTTTCTTTGTCACTGCTTCAGAAAACGCAATTGTTAGTGAAACCTGATTTCCCATGCACAAAGCCACGTTGACTATCCCTAATCAGTCCTACCTTTCCAAATGCATGTAAATTCTCTCCCTCAGAATCCCCTCCAACAACTTACTCACCACTGTGAGGCTCAATGGTTTATATGGCTTTTCCTTCCAGCCTTTCTTAAATAACATTAGCCAACCTCCAGTCTTCCATTACCTCACCTGTGGCTGTTGATCATATAAATATCTCAGTAAAGGGCCAGTAATTTATTCCCTAGCTTCCCATACAAAGTTCTTTCTTCAACTAGAAGTGCATTGTGGATGATCTATCGCATCCCCCTCTTGACAAATGACCATTACAGATGAAAATCTTCACTCAATTCATTTCACTCCATGTGATATGAAGAAATAGCTTAAAGACTATAGACACAAAAATATATGGGTCCCGATAACATCCCTGGCATTGGTATTGACAATTTGTGCTTCAAAACCAGTTGCAAGTTCAGGAAAATCGGTCCACATAGATCTGCACAACAATGTGGAAAATTGCCCAGTTATGTCCTGTCTACAAAAAAGGAAGAATAAATCTGATTCACCAATGACTTCACCATTGGACTACTCTCAAACACCAGCAAAATGATGGAGGATGTCATCAATAGTGCCATCAAACAGCATTTAACCAGCAGCGATCTGCCCGCCAATGTTCAGTTTGGTTTCTATCCTGGCCCAAAGCCAGGCATCATTACAGCCAAAGTGATAAATTCTTGTGATGAGGTAAAAGTGATGACCCTAAACATCAAGCCATAAAGTTATGTCCGCTTGTGCTAGCCACTCAATGATTGGCCTACAATAGCCACAACCATCATCCTTTTGTGCTTTTAAGAAGGTGTATGGTGTGTTAGGTTTTATTGTTAGAGGGATTGAGTTTCAGAGCCACGAGGTCATGTTGCAGCTGTACAAAAGTCTGGTGCGGCCGCACTTGGAGTATTGCGTACAATTCTGGTTGCCGCATTATAGGAAGGATGTGGATGCTTTGGAAAGTATGCAGAGGAGATTTACCAGGATGTTGCCTGGTATGGAGGGAAGGTCTTATGAGGTAAGGCTGAGGGACTTGAGGCTCTTTCCATTAGAGAGAAGAAGGTTAAGAAGTGACCTAATAGAGACATAGAACATAGAACATAGAACATAGAACAGTACAGCACAGAACAGGCCCTTCAGCCCACAATGTTGTGCCGACCATTGATCCTCATGTATGCACCCTCAAATTTCTGTGACCATATACATGTCCAGCAGTCTCTTAAATGACCCCAATGACCTTGCTTCCACAACTGCTGCTGGCAACGCATTCCATGCTCCCACAACTCTCAAGACATACAAGATGATCAGAGGATTAGATAGGGTGGACAGTGAGAGCCTTTTTCCTCAGATGGAGATGGCTAGCACAAAGGGACATAGCTTTAAATTGAGGGGTGATAGGTAGAGGACAGATGTCAGAGGTAGTTTCTTTACTCAGAGAGTAGTAAGTGCGTGGAATGCCCTGCCTGCAACACTAGTAGACTCGCGAAGTTTAAGGAAATTTAATGGTCATCGGATAAACATATGGGTAATAATGGAATAGTGTAGTTTAGATGGGCTTCAGTTTGGTTTCACAAGTCGGTGAAACATTGAGGGCCGAAGGGCCTGTACTGTGCTGTAGTGTTCTGTGTTCTAAGGGTATGGCTGTAAGGTTTGGAGGATTTTCCCCCCCATTCCAATTAACTGCAGTTTTGCTAGGGTTCCTTGATACCGCATTCAGTCAAATGTCACCTTGATGTTTCGGGTTAACACTTTCGCTAAGTGGGTGACTGATGTGGGCCATGCTGAAAGTGGGCACCAGCAGTGGGCACTATTTCACTATTAAACCAAAAGTACTGGTTAAATGGGGCTGATTTTTTTTTCAGATGATGTAACTGCAGTGCATCAAGGAAGCAATCTGTACAGTATTCATACCTAAGGTTTTAGAGTGGATTTGTAGCTTGGGTTGTGGATGATGTGAAGGGTCTAGACCTGAAACGTCAGCTTTTGTGAATGAGTATTGGTTGTGTCTTTTTGCAGCCAATTGATGTACGTGTACCCTTGTTAATTTCCTTCCTGTTTGCCACACTGCAGATGTTGGACATAAGGGCTAGGTTCACTGTTTATTGTCATTTATATAATAGATTTGGATGTGAATATAGGATAAATAGCTGGTAAGTGATACCAAAATAGGTGGTGTAACAGACAGTGAATAAGGCTATCTCAGAGTACAACAGGACCTTAATCAGATGGGCCATTGAGCTAAGGAGTGGCAGATAGACTTTAATTGAGATAAATGTGACGCATTGCATTTTGTTAAAGCATACCCAGGCAGAACTTATACAATTAATGATAGGGCCCAGGGGAGTGTTGCTGGGCAAAGAGACCTTGGAATGCAGGTGCATAATTCCTTGAAAGTAGAGTCGCAGGTGGACAGGGTGGCGAAGAACGCATTTGGCATGCTTGCCTTCATTGGATAGAACATTGAGTATAGGAGTTGCAATGTCATGCTGTGGCTGTACAGGACATTGGTGAGGTCACTTTTAGAATACTGCGTACAATTCCATAACTAGGAAGTAGTTAAATTTGAGAGGGTGCAGAAATGACTTAAAAGTATGTTGCTGGGACTGGAGGTTTTATTCCCTGGAGCGTCGGAACCTGAAGGGGACCTTTTATATAGGTTTATAAAATTGTGAGGGGCATGGCGAGTGTGAATAACCAAGGTCTTTTTCCTAAGTTGGGGGAGTCCAAAACTAGGCGGCGTTGGTTTAAGTGAGGGGGAAAGGAACTGAGGGGAAATTTTTCGTGCAAAGGATGGTGTGTGTATGGAGCAAGCTGCCAGAGGAAGTGGTGAAGGCAGGTACAATTGCAACATGTACAAGGAATCTGAATGGATTTATGAATCGGAAGATTTAGGCGGTTTTGGCTCAAATGCTGGCAAATAGGATATCACAATCTGATCTAGTCCCATCAGCGTGGACGAGTTGAAACAAAGCACTCCAAGGATGCAAATATATTAATCATGTAGATTGGACTCAATCTGCAAAGTCTCTCCTTCAATGTAAAAATGAAATTCTTGGAGCTATTTCTTCTGGTTTGTTATTAAAATGCCCACTGCAAAAGTTTTAATCTGATCTGTGAGATTGTTTGGTTCTGTCCATACCGTGCTATCTTCTTTGTTTAGAGTGTCCATAGCCCTAAGTTAATCAAAATGGTATGTCCTGTGTTGCTCCTAGCATGCTTGTTTATATTTCCTAATTTAAAACGTCCCTTGGCTTGATGGTAAAGTAGAGTATAAATTTTAAAAGTTTCTTTTATAGCATATAGGTGTCACTGCCAAGGCCAACATTTTGTTACCTATCTCTAATTTCCGTTGAATTGAGTAGCTTGCTGGACTATTTTAGAGGGCAATTACAAGGCAACTGCATTGTTATGGACCTTACGGTCAGACCATGTAGAGGAAGATTTTTTTTCCTCTAAAAGGCATTATTGAACTAAATGGGATTGTTTACAATTATTGATCATGATCACCACTACTGGGAATCGCTTTCAGTTCCAGAATTAATCAACTGAATTCAAATTTCACTAGCTAAGTGGTGGTATTTGAACCAGTATTAACCAGTTTAACCAGTATTGACTGACATTTACATTAACTTGGGTCTCTGGGTTGTTAATCCAATAACATCAATTAACCCTTATCTCCCTCTATATGCTGGGTCATGAAGCTTGTGTTTGAATACAATTCTGCTCATGGTGATGCTGCAAGTCACTTCTTGGATGCCCAGTTTTAAGCTCCTAGATCTGCCTGAGTTTATCCCATTTAGCGCAGTTTTGGTTTCATACAGTAGCACAGAGGGTATCTCAGTGCAAAGACAGGGGTTTATCTCCACTATCACTGTGCAGTGGTTGCTCCAACTAATACTGTAATGGATAGATACACTGGTGACCATTAGAATGGGGAAGATGAGGTTGAGGTTTCTCCCTTCATGTTGGTTCATTAGGGACCTATCTTGGCTGTTCATGATTATACAAACATATATAAAAGGATTGTTTGAATTAGGAACAGTAAATGACCTTTTAACCCCCTATGCCATTCAATAAGATGGCAATTGATCTGAATACTTCATGTCCATCTACTCCTGGTACACTTTTATCCACTTACTTATCCAGACTATATTATTCTGCCTTAAAAACATTCAAAGATTCCATTGTCTTTTGAGAAAGAGTTTCAAAGACACCCAGCTATCCCTGAGAAAATAGACCAGTTTTGTTAAAATTATTTCAAAAAAGTCATCTTATGTTGGTTGTTTACACTGCTAAAATATTATGGCTAGGTTCACTTTACCAGTCCTTCTAACTGGTATTGGTCAAGTTACTGATACCAAACTGGGAAGGATACCCACACAACGTGTTTGGCCTTGATTTTAAGAGTAAAGGTTTATGATACATGATTGTCCCTTCTGAGAAATCACGTTCAACTGAAGAGTGAATACATATTATTATCTTAGCTATGAGCTGTTAATACAAAGCTTAACAACTCAAGAACTGGTTAGATACATTGTACAACTCTACCCATTAAAGCCCCTACACTTCAGTGTTCCATCACTGCCATCTCATTTCCTTATAACTATTCCCTAAGGCTTCTCATTTCCAGCTGTGTGTCTCTACCCACCTTCCTGATTCCCCAGACCCCTATGCCAAGCCATTGCACTTCCATGTCCACTGATCTATGTCCAAGTCATTATAAATTGGAAAGAGTTCAGACCATAGCACAGACCCCTATAGAACTCCATTCATCATATTGTGCCAATCCAGACAAGGGCCTATTTATGCAAATTCTGTTGACTGGCTGGCTGGCAGAAAATCTTCTATCTGTACTGATATGTTTTTCCGTAATTCCATAAGCACTTTTTTTTTGTTGTAATAACCTTTGTAGTACCTTATCAGTTGCCTTGAGGAAATCCAAACAGCCATTTACAGGCTTCCCTTTATTCATAGCACATTGCTCCTTTGAAGAAATCTAAAATTTTTTAACATGCTTTTCCTTTCATAAAACCATGTTGACTCTTCCAAATTGACTTTTTCTGAATGCCCAGTAATGACTTCAGTAATGATTTATACGTTGTACACATGACATGTCAATTAACTGGCATATAGTTTCTTGTTTTCTGTCTCCTTCCCTTCCTGAGTAAAGGAGTTTCATTTGCTATTTTCCAGTCTTTGTTGAAACTTTCCTTAATGCAGATTCTCTTAGCCAGGAAACTTCCTGTCCTGCTCGCTAGCTCAAAGATGAAAATCCTTCACTTGATGGCCAAATCTGCATATTCAAATTTGGAGTTTCATCCTTCTTTTTGTCAGCCGTGACTCAGTTGGTGGACTGTTGACTCCGAGCCAGAGGCCTCTGCACTCAAGCCTCATTTCAGGTATTGAGCATAAATGTCAAATCTGATATTCTTGTGCAGTTTGGAAAATGCAGCTATGCAGTCAGAGGTAATAAAATGGGAGGCTGGATGAACACAGCAGGCCAAGCAGCATCTCAGGAGCACAAAAGCTGACATTTTGGGCCTAGGCCCTTCATCAGAGAGGGGGATGGGGAGAGGGAACTGGAATAAATAGGGAGAGAGGGGGAGGCGGACCGAAGATGGAGAGTAAAGAAGATAGGTGGAGAGAGTATAGGTGGGGAGGGGATAGGTCAGTCCAGGGAAGACGGACAGGCCAAGGAGGTGGGATGAGGTTAGTAGGTAGATGGGGGTGCGGCTTGGGGTGGGAGGAAGGGATGGGTGAGAGGAAGAACCGGTTAGGGAGGCAGAGACAGGTTGGACTGGTTTTGGGATGCAGTGGGTGAGTGGGTGGGTGGGTGGGGAAGAGCTGGGCTGGTTGTGTGGTGCAGTGGGGGGAGGGGACAAACTGGGCTGGTTTAGGGATACAGTTGGGGAAGGGGAGATTTTGAAACTGGTGAAGTCCACATTGATCTTGGAATTTATTATCTTGGAATTCTCCAGCATCTGCAGTTCCCATTATCTCTGATGCAGTCAGAGGTGCCCACTTTCAAATCTGATCTTAAGCCAAGGCCTAGATAATAAAGTGTGAAGCTGGACGAACACAGCAGGCCAAGCAGCATCTCAGGAGCACAAAAGCTGACGTTTCGAGCCTAGATCCTTCATCAGAGAGCCTGATGTGCTCCTGAGATGCTGCTTGGCCTGCTGTGTTCATCCAGCGTCACACTTTATTATCTTGGATTCTCCAGCATCTGCAGTTCCCATTATCTCTTAAGCCAAGGCCTCGTCTGGTCTCACAGATGGATGTTAAAGGCCTCATGATGTTTCATGGAGGAGCCGGCGAGGGTGGTGGGGCGTGGGGGTGATAGCCACAGTGTTCTAGCCAATATTTATCCTTCAAATAAGGCAGAACAAACTAACTTGTTATTTTCAAGCTGCTATTTATAGAGTTTGCTGGGCACAAATAAGCTGCTACATTTTCTACATTTTGAAGTTGAAATATACTTCATCGACTGTAAAACAATTTAAGATGCTATGTGGTCATGGAACACATGACACAAATGGAAGACTTCCATTCGGTGACTATCCCTACCTGCCCAAAAGAGCCAGTTAATAGGGGTAACATTGGAAAGGAAGTTTGATCAGTGAGGTTAAATTGCATGTTTTACTTTATTTGCAAATCTTCACCTGACTTGAGCTTGATCTAGGTGTTCTTGAGCTAGTTAGATATAATTAAACTTGAGGCTTTCGTGTTCTACAGCTGTGACATTTTTTCAGTTTGCACTCTGCACTGTTTGTATATTTGTTGATATACTCATGAATGACTTGTGTTGCACAGTAATTTAAACAATTTTTGTGATTGTAGTACTTTTCTTCATTGTCAATGTATAGCTGACTCAGTTAGCTAGAGTAGGTCTTGAAGTAATTAATCAGAATATCGCAGAGTGTGCGACGTTTGTTTTCTAGACAGTCACCCAAATTGAAATTTTTACGGCATTAAAAACATCAATTTTCAGTGCATGTAGCAAATTGTTCAGATTGGTGTCTTTTGCTGAGGAGGCATTTGAGTTGATGAACAAGTTGATATTGGACTAGACTTTTTTTTTAAATGATAAATCTGAAACAGACCATCTTGAATAGAAACATTGAATTCATTACTTTTTAAGATTGATCTGATCCCTATAGATTGGTGTTTAATCACTTTGTTTCATCATGAATGTTGCCATCATTGAACAGAGAGTACCACATGGAGATTATGCTCTTCTTCATCTAACTAAGCTAACTAATTTACCTTTTTTGTTTCAAATTTGGTCAACTCCTTTCCTGTTCGTTAGTGCTCACAATTTGTGACTTACCTTGGAATATAAAGATGAATTATGTAATCCTGTTCCCAGCTGGAGGGGAGCACAGGCTCTTAAGAAGTGCCTTTTTATGTACACTTTTTTTTGTTATTTGATCTCATCATCTAATTTTATCTAATTTTTCATTGTGGCAGTTAGTTTTTGGACATGCAGCCCTGAAAAATCAATGAATTGCTTTCATGCTTGAATCTGCCAGAAATGTGGTTGTGCCATTGTTCCTGGTTGTTGTCCTTCTCTTAACTGAAATAAATTGGCGAATGTTCCTACAGTCCAGTAGCCCTGGTAGAGATGTGCAGTGGAATAGCATTGGGTTTAGCTATTATTTCAAACAGTCTCCTTCTAGTTGCTGGCTAAACATCTCTGTTCACTCTGTGTACATCCCTTTGTGTAAATGTAGAATATTAGAATACTGCATTTAGAAAATACTTTCCTATGAATTTGTGATGTTGATTATCATAACAGAAAATGATTTATCATGATTGGGGGAAAAAGTATGAGCTAGAGTTCTTACCTGCCTTGAGGGCCAGCTGCTGATACCACCCGCATTATGTCAAGAGTGGAGTAAAACTGAAGCCTTGTTGAGCAAGAGGCAAAAATAAGAAGGTTGTGGGGGAGGTGGGGGGAAGAGTGTGGGACAGCTGTGAAAGAAAGAGGTTTTGTGGTAAAGGAGGAGCTTCTCAAACTATGGTATGGGAGGAATGTTTTATTTTAGGTTTATATTACAAAACTGTATTCTCCAATTTATCAGGAGAAATTACATGGATTTTCACCAGTATATTTCGTACATTGTTTTAATTTTGAATTAAAATAGAAAATACCAAAAATACAATTGTCAGTACACTTGCTTTCAAACTATTCAAATATTTTTAGCCTGCATTCATAAATAAATCTACAAAGCGCAATCAACCTGCATTATCTTAAGTTTCCATAATTTTTTTTAATATGAAGGGAACATATATCAGAGGAACTGTACCAGGCAACGATATCCACCAGACCTTTCTTGCATAACTGAGGCTCAGATAACAGGCCATTAACTTTATGCTTTTGGTGGAAACTCACTGTTCTTAGACTGCCATCATTTCTTTCATCTCAATTTAATAATTTATTTTGTTCATGTTTATGCAGAGATTTAAAAAAATGTTTGCTGAATTGAGAATCTTTTAAAGGGGAAGGTAATGTATATTTTCTCTTAACCATTATAAAACTAGTGAAAAGCTAATTGTCTACAGTTAACTTGTGATCACTTAATGAAATACCTGATAAATGTTTTTATAAAGAAAATTACATTTTAAATTCTGACGGTGCAAGAGAATTTACCGTCTTAAGCCAGCACAACTAAAATTTGATAAAATTGTTTTTCTTTCGTTCAGGATGTGGTACTGTATAAACAACCTAAATTGTGCCTTGGGTTAAGCACCAGATGACTTGTAAGCTTTCTTTGAAACCAAAATGGTCAACATAAATACTGTACAGGTAGTTGAAGTGTGATAATTTCATAAAGCATAGGTTAAAGTCACAAAGTAGGTTTCTGCTGAGACTACTACTGAAAATTTTAAACAGGATTACAAAGTTATTTTGTAGTCAAACGATGTCATTTTTCAGGGAAAGGGGAGCAGTGGCAGCAGAAAGGCATTGAACTCGCATTACGGAGGCATTGTCAAACAAGCTATCATCAACAAATGAATGGGCAAGTTTCCCTGATAGTCCTAAAAATAAAGTCATTGCCCGTAATGTGTAGAGCTCAGTTCTCTATCAATACTGAGTTAATGTACATTACTGAGGGCCATAAATGTGGTGCAACAAGTGGCTCTACTTCAGGGAAATCAGGAGAGGTTTCTGCCCCTAGTTACTGTCTTATGCACCTGTTCTGGAAAGTGTAACATTAAATGAGGATCCGTTGGAATGTCCTGTGCTGTTATCATACCTGGCAATGCTTGCTGCTTGGATATACTCAAAAAGATTGGTCGTTTGTTAAGATAATGGAGGAAAGTTTTATCTGATCTCTGTTCACTAGAAACACATGGCTTAAGTCAAGGTGAGAGAATTTGAGAGAAAGGGTGGACGGGGCAGCAAACTAGAACTGAATAGTTTGTCTATATGTTATGCACCTTTAACTCTTCAGGCTAAATATGGGTTGTGGGAAATAATTTCACAGTTACTGTAAATTAGTAAGTGAGATTTCTTCCTGAGACACACCTTATGGAATTGAACCTGCTGAAATGCTGTGGAGGTACTGAATAGTAGAAATTGAGGATAAAAGCGCAAATGCAAAGATGACTAGGTTTTCAAAATTGGAACTATCTGTCTCTATCAAACAGTTCACCCAATAGAAAGATATCTCTTGGAATAAAAGCTGCTTCCCCAACCCAGAAGAATGTTTGAACAATGGTGTCACATAAGGTAAAGAGAACTTGTAGAATTTCACAAAACACAAATAATTGCTATAACTTTGAATTGCATTTGATACTCTTTGATGCAATTAACAATGTGGAAATTGAGCCCAATAAACAATACATATTCAACTGCATTTTTCACACCAAAATACTTAAACCAAATGTTCTACATTAGTAAAAGAGACTTCTAAGAGGGCAGGGACTGAACAGGACTCCTGAGCTGGCACTGACAAACACCGCTCTGAGTATGCTTCATTTTATCTTGCTTCTGGTGACTCTTCAGCTACAATTCCTCTCTTTGGCTAAGTATGCAAGAACCAACTCATTTGGGGATTATCTGGGTTATGTTTTTGGATCTTCAAATTGAAAGAAAATGTTGTGAAATGCTTCATATTCCTGGTTAATTGCATACAAAATTGACCAAAAAATCTACTCAAGCTGTTGGGTGAATGCAACTCCTTGTCTCCTACCTCTTAGCAATTTATTTATTTGCTTTACCACCCCCCGACCCCGGTCTTTAACTAACAGAAGAGAGAAAAATGGAATATAAACAATAACCAACAAGCACTTCCTTTCTGACAATTCTAGAATGCTGCCTTTGTTCCGAGTTAGGTGGCTCCAAGTTCATTGTTAAGGCAAACAAATGTTACAATTTAAGATAGGACAAATGCTAAGTAGGTTTTTTTTGCAGCAGTAATCGAGCCTTTTGAGAAACCATTCCCACTGAGATCTCTATGAAGTCCTTAAGACCATAGCAGACAATGGGTGGCACGATGGCTCAGTGGTTAGCACTGCAGCCTCTCAGGCCAGAGACCCGGGTTTGATTCCAGCCTCGGGTAACTGTCTGTGTGGAGTTTGCACATTCTCGCCGTGTCTGCTTGGGTTTCCTCCGGTTTCCTCCCACAGTCCAAAGATTTGCAGGCTAGGTGGATCAGCCATGCTTAATTGTCCATAGTGTTCAGGGGTATGTGGGTTATAGGGGGATGGGTCTGGCTGGGATGCTTCAAGGGGCGGTGTGGACTTGTTGGGCCGAAGGGCCTGTTTCCACACTGTAGGGAATCTAATCTAATCTAATCTGTGCTAATACAGTAGTAAACTATTAGGAAGGATTAAAAAGTACATGCATTCATATCACTACTTTTAGAAGTCTCCAAGTGGTTCATAAATTTGGAAACAAGTTCTTTGATGTATGTAGGCATTGGCCACAGCCAATTTCAACATACCTATAAATTTCATAAATATTAGTGAGAAGATTGACCAGTTGATTTTTTTTTGGTGTTGGTTACAGGTATTAGGCAGGATACATGGAAACTTCCAATGCTTCATGATAAAGTGCTTTGGTATCTTTTGGCTTTTTTACATCATCTTCCAAAGAATTGATTTAGTTTAATGCCTTAATCAACATGCTAAACTCACTCAATCTTCACCATGATATAACAAGCTTGGATTATGTAATGAACTGTGCTTTGAACCCACAACATTCTCAACCAGGTGTCAGCTGAGGCCAGCTGTTGATCCCAAAGTAATCCATATGGGATTCTCTGATCCTTATGATAAAGACAACAACAACAACCACTGTAACAAACATTTGAAGCCTTTAACATAGCCGAAGTTCTCAAAGTAAGGCATCTACTGCTATGAATCCAGTTGAAATATATCTATCCAGATGAAATATTTAAGATGATCTTGGTAAAGTATGTATCTTTGTTGTCATATGGATGAAAGGTTTTCATTATATAGAATGGATGTGAGCCTGACAACATTGTCAAATCGTACCAATTATTAGCATGGATTGAAAAACAAGAATAAATTCCCTCATTTCCCCACTGCAAGGACACATATTTTGTAGTTCTCACGACATGTAACTACTGTACTATAGCTTGCACTTAGAGTTTTCACAAAACCTACCCCTTGTATTTTCTGGGGTAGGATATTGGCGCCAATGTGAGCTTTTAATCTATGCTGTGCATTTGTGATATATCTTTCCAGTTATAAGCAAAATTTGAGGCTTTGTATATGTCATAATGTGAATTTACTATATGAGCAAGATTCATTGCTGCAGGACCAATGGATTGGTATTTTCCTCAGAAATTCTGCACTTGTGTAGATTTTACACACCAAAGGTTATGTGAACAGCAGTAATTGTTTGCTAAACACACCACTGCAATAAACAATTACTTCATTTATGTGTGCTTTTAAAGCTCTTGTATGTTAGTAAAGAGGATTTTTCAGTATAATGACCTCAACCATGTGCTCAGAGTGTGAAAGCAGCAGCAAAAGTTTACAGAGATAACATTGTGTGAAGCTGGATGAACACAGCAGGCCAAGCAGCAGCAGTGAAGCAGGAAAGTTGACGTTTTGGGTCGAGACCCTCTTTTAATCCCTCAGCAAAATTTTACAGTTTTGTAGACATAACATTTCTTCTGAGTGCTGAGTGGAAAAACTTCTTATACATTTATTAAGTTTTATAAAATTTACACCTTTTGAATTATAAAGGTGAATTGTAATTATTGAGTTTCTAAAGGGCTTAATTTAAACTTCCATTAATATTATCTAAAATATGTCAGCCTTGTCTCAGTGGTTTAATACTTGCCTCTGAATCAAAAGATTGTGGATTCAAGTCTCACTGTAGAATGCAGTTTATTATTGAGTAAGGACTGCATATTCGAAGATATAATTTTACATCTGAGGGATTAAACTAAGACCCCACATGCGCACACAACTAAAGGATTACTATTTTAAGGAAAAGTACAGGATTTATCCCTGGTGTCCCGAATCAAGCTGCTAATCAATATCAAGTTACTTCATTCTTGGGACCTTGCTGTTCAGAAGTTGGCTGCTGCATTTTCTCCTTTTCCTTCGCTGGCCATAAAATGCTGTGGGATACCTTAAGATCAAGATTGACACCAATCAAATGCAAGTCTTTTTCAAGTGGCGCTTTTTTTACGATTACTACTGATTAGTTCACATTATAGCTCCCATCATAGTTATAAAGGTCTACAGCACAGGAAGAAGCCCTTTGGCTCAATGTGTCTGCACCAGCCGAAATCAAGCACTTAACTATTCTAATCCCATTTTCCAGCACATTGCCCATTGCCTAGTGTGCCTTTTCATTGCAAGTACACATTTAAAATACTTATTAAGTGTTAAAAGAGTGTCTGCATCTACCACCCTTAGAGACAATGAGTTCCAGATTCCCACTACCCTCTGGATGAAAAAAACCTCATATCTAAACGTCTTGCCCCGTACCTTAAATCTGTATCCCCAGTCATTGACCCCTCTTCCAAAAGATAAAGTTCTTTTCTGAGGAAGAGTCACCAGATCCAAAATGTTAACTCTGATTTTTTATTTTTTCACAGATGCTGCCAGACCTGCTGAGTTTTCCAGCAACTTCTGTTTTTGTTCCTGATTTATAGCATCTACATTTCTTTCGGTTTTTATTAAGGCTCCTTCCTGTCTACTGTATCTATGCCCCTCACAATTTCATGCATCTCAATAAACACCACCTCAATCTCCTCTGCTCTGAAGAAACCAACCCCAGTCGACGCAATCACTCATTGTAATCAAAACTGCCCAGCCTAGGCAACATCCTGGTAAATTTCCTGTATATTGCATTCACGTTCTTCCTATAGTGTGGATTCATAGAATCCCTACAGCGTGGAAACAGGCCATTCAGCCCAAGTCCACGCCACCCCTCCAAAGAGTATCCCACCCAGACTCATTTCCCTACCCCTGATTTCCCATGTCTAACCCACCTGACCTAAAGATCCCTGAACACTATGGGAAATTTAGCATGGCCAATCCACCTACCCTGCACATCTTTGAACTGGGAGGAGACAGGAGCACCCAGCGAAAACTCCACACAGACAGTTGCCCGAGGCTGGTATCGAACCCGGGTCCCTGGTGCTGTGAAGCAGCAGTGCTAACCACTGAGCCACCATGTTGCTTAGATAAGTGTCAAAGCTCATTTCAATAAAAAGCTAAATTGAATATCAGTACACCAGACCTAACTGGACAGGTGTAAAACCTTATTTAATATCGCAAACATTTCCTACCCCAAATCCTTTTGAAATGTCATTGTTCTTTCAGATCTCCAATTTGTGCTGCTTAGTCAAGTGAAATATACCACTACACTAGACACAGCTGGACAGGTGCAGAGCCATATTTAATATTTAAAACATTTCAACAGGGTTTGGGGTGGGCAGTGCCATTGTTCTTAGTTTTTTTTTCAGGTCTTGGTCCTTGCTACTTCACACGGATCAACTATAAATTCCTCAATACGGGTGCAAATTTCATAATTAAAACCTGTTGAGTTGGGGGTGCAATATTGTTCTTAATTTCTTTCAGGTTTCAAGCTGGTTAGACGCAGGACAAACCATACACAGGATTCTAGAGTTGCACACAATGTTCTAGTTATTGTAGTCTTACCAACAGGATAAAAAGTAAAATTGAAAGCTCTAGGTGTAGAATTTAAAGAGGAAAGGGTGGGGGGCGTGGGGGTCGGGGTAGAACAGTTTGCAGAAGGATCAAGTTCCAGAGCTCTGGATCTATGTGATTAAAACATGGAGATTGATGTTGAAATAAAAGGTGGAAGGTTGCATACTAGTCCCAAATTAAAGGAGTGGACAATTTTTTTTGCTGGAACTTGGCCCCTTTTCTTTGATATTGCAGAGAGAACACCCAGTTTTTTTTTCTGGTGTAAGGTCAATTTCCACAACTGATTTGTGATTGGTCACTGGCTGAAAATAGTACCAGGAGTCATGACTTTGTCGCTGCAATGACAACTCAAGAATGTCAGTAATATGCAGCCTCTGATATTAGGACAGTTATCTTAAATTTTGGCAGGTGTTCTGTCCTCCATGGGCCTCATGATTTATGTAGCTTATGGCCTTTTACTTTGTGGGGTTTCTTTGAACTGTTTCAGAAGAATGGTAGATTCACACCTGAAAACCTTACAACTAGAATTTGGCAATTTGCAGATAGCTCTGCTCAATGTTTACAGGAAACTCCTGTGCCTCATTCCTGTGGTTAACCTGCTGAATCTCTATTTTTGGCCTAGATGTGTGAAATTTAATTAACTAATTAGAAAGTGTATGATCATCATGAAGCAACAAGTACACAATTTGATGCAGGCTGTATAAATGTCTCTGTAAGCAGTAGGAAGTTATACTGGATTCCGTACATTTTTGTACCTGAGGATTTTTCTGTGCTTCGTTTTCACCTACAATGGCTATAATTTCAGTAAATTCTATAAATAAAACTTTATCCTTACCGAAACAATTAACAATTGATTTTTTTTTGGAAAGCAAAGTTGTAAAATTGAATATGCTGCTCCCTGCAGTGGCAAACTTGAAGGCTAGAAAAGCATTTAATTCAGCAGGATGTTGGCATCCCTGAACTTAGCCGCTGTCTTGCCCTCTCCAGAATAAAGTCCTAGGAGGGAAGGACAATGTTTTATCTCCTGCCCTGGTGCCATTTTAGGCCATTAAATGACCAATTGATGATACTTAAAGGCCTTGATTCATTCGAGCCTGTGGCTGATAGCTCTTACAACTTCTGTCTCTGGGCATGTGAATCCAGAGTCTTGCCACCGCTTGTATGGCTTATGTTTTGGTGTGCTTTCCTTTTGAAGAGGCAGTGGGTGGACTCTCTTACTGGCTCTTCAGACCATTATTTCTGATTTTAGATTTATTCAATTCTCTCATTCCTTCCTGAGGTAGAAAACGTTATCAGTTCTTTTCTAGAACAACTTAAAGGACTGTAACATTGTCAGATTTGTTGCTTTATTGTCAGATGTTATCATTATTCCTTAAAGCTAAAACATAACAATCAATGGTCCATCAAATTGTTTGCTGACAATTACTTTCTGTATTAGGCAATTCTTTAGGCATAGGGTAAAAGTACACGTGAAACACACCCACCGAAGGGAGAGGCTGAAAAGGGAGTAAACAGTTTTGTGTACCTTGTATAGAGCACAGTTGTCACCATACTTGTAGAAGATGTCAACACGCTGGAAGCAGTTCAGAGAAGGTTTACTAGACTAATAATGGGAATGAGCAAATTGCCGTATGAGGAAAGGCTAGACAGGCTAGGCCTGTATTCTCTGGAGCTGAGAGTCAGTGGCAGTATTTTGGTTAAGCTGTTCACGTGCACATGCTCCAACATTCTGTGCATGGTGATCAGCAATGGCATACTGGTTGTGGCATTGATTGATTGTGATTCCAGATATTGCTGCTGCACATTGAGCTTGGAGGCCCCATGGCTGGTAAGAAAATTAAAGGGAACACTTGTCAGGGATGACTTAATTGAAACATGTAAGATCCTAAGGGGACATGATTGGGTAGATATGGATGTTTCTTTTTGTGGGAGAAAGTAGAACTAGGATCGTAGTATAAAATAAGGGGTCAATCATTTAAGACAGAAGAGAAATTATTTTTGAGGATTGCGAGCCTTCAGAATTCCTTTTCTCAAAAAGCAGTGGATGCAGAAACTTTGAATATTTTAATACATATTTAGATAGATTTTTGATAACCAAGAGAATGGAAGAGTATTGGGGTTATGCAGGGTTGTAGAGTTGAGGTTAAAATCTGATCAATATGATCTTGTTAAGCGTCAGGGCAGACTTGCAAGCACGCATGGCCTACTCTTGATCCTTGTTTATAGAAGGTGTGCAGTGAGGCTTTTTTTTGTATGTTTGTACGGAAGAATTCTGAGAGAGCCTAAAATGCAAGGCACCATGAGGAGCTCTACAGATGAATTAGGAAGAAATTGAGTATTAAGATTAAAATTGGTTATTTTGCAAGTGAAGTAGCAGCAAAAAAGCCTTATGTATTCTAGAAGTGCAAGTGAACTGTGTTTTATCAAGTCAGTGAGCTTTGGAGAGTAATGAACAGCATACTGATGAAGGGAGATTGAAGAACAAAGTTTAGCTAATCGGGTGAAGGGTGGGTATAGATGATGAGTGATTGGGTCAGGAAAGGGTTGATCGAGTCAGAAAGCGGGAAGCCAATAGGCTGCATGACACTGACAAAGGATAGTTATAATGGATGGGGAGAGTGCAAAGTGGTGGCAATGAGGATTGGGGATGATAATGAAAGGGATTATTTGTGTTCTTCGAATGTGGGATCAGGAGAAGAAATCATGCTTCTCCCAGCTTCAGATACAATTAAGGTTATTTAAAAAAATTACTTTATTTGTGGCCAAAAAAGCAGGCTGTTTAAAAAGAAAATGTTAATTAAACCACATGTATCTCAAAGCAGGTTTCCTGGGACTAAACAATTATTCAGTGGGGCTAAAACAGACATTAGGTTATTTGCAAGATAAGAGTGTGGAGCTGGATGAAAACAGCAGGCCAAGCAGCATCTCAGGGGCACAAAAGCTGACGTTTCGGGCCTAGACCCTTCATCAGAGAGGAGGATGGGGACAGGGAACTGGAATAAATAGGGAGAGAGGGGGAGGCGGACCGAAGATGGAGAGAAAAGAAGATAGGTAGAGAGGAGAGTATAAGTGAGGAGGTAGGGAGGGGATAGGTCAGTCCAGGGAAGACAGACAGGTCAAGGAGGCGGGATGAGGTGGTAGGTAGGAAATGGAGGTGCGGCTTGAGGTGGGAGGAAGGGATGGGTGAGAGGAAGAACAGGTTAGGGAAGCGGAGACAGGCTAGGCTGGTTTTGGGATGCAGTGGGGGGAGGGGACAAGCTGGGCTGGTTTTGTGATGCAGTGGGGGGAGGGGAGATTTTGAAGCTGGTGAAGTCCACATTGACACCATTGGGCTGCAGGGTTCCCAATCGGAATATGAGTTGCTGTTCTTGCAACCTTCGGGTGGCATCATTGTGGCACTGCAGGAGGCCCATGATGGACATGTCATCTGAGGAATGGGAGGGGGAGTTAAAATGGTTCGCGACTGGGAGGTGCAGTTGTTTGTTGCGAACCAAGTGGAGGTGTTCTACAAAGCGGTCCCCAAGCCTCCGCTTGGTTTCCCCAATGTAGAGAAAGCCACACCAGCTTGGATCCATATGTACCGACAATGGATACAATATACCACATTGGCAGATGTGCAGGTGAACATCTGCTTGATATGGAAGATCATCTTGGGGCCTGGGATGGGTGTGAGGGAGGAGGTGTGGGGGCAAGTATAGCACTTCCTGCAGTTGCAGGGGAAGGTGCCAGGTGTGGTGGGGTTGGAGGGGAGTGTGGAGCGGACAAGGGAGTCGTGGAGAGAGTGGTTTCTCCAGAAGGCAGACAAGGGTGGGAATGGAAAAATGTCTTGGGTGGTGGGGTCGGACTGTAGATGGCGGAAGTGTCGGAGGATGATGCGTTGTATCCGGAGGTTGGTGGGGTGGTATGTGAGAACGAGGGGGATCCTCTGGGGGTGGTTGTGGCAGGGGTGGGGTGTGAGGGATGTGTTGCGGGAAATGCGGGAGACGCGGTCAAGGGCATTCTCGACCACTGCGGGGGGGAATGTGGCGGTCCTTGAAGAACTTGGACATCTGGGATGTGCGTGAGTGGAATGCCTCATCCTGGGAGCAGATGCGGCGGAGGCGGAGGAATTGGGAATAGAGGATGGAATTTTTGCAGGAGGATGGGTGGGAGGAGGTGTATTCTAGGTAGCTGTGGGAGTCAGTGGCTTGAAATGGACATCAGTTTCTAGCTGGTTACCTGAGATGGAGACTGAGAGGTCCAGGAAGGTGAGGGATGTGTTGGAGATGGCCCAGGTGAATTTGAGGTTGGGGTGGAAGGTGTTGGTGAAGTGGATGAACTGTTCGAGCTCCTCTAGGGAGCAAGAGCTGGCACCAATACAGTCATCAATGTAACGGAGGAAGAGGTGGGGTTTGGGGCCTGTGTAGGTGCGGAAGAGGGACTGTTCCACGTAACGTACAAAGAGGCAGGCATAGCTTGGACCCATGCGGGTTCCCATGGCCACCCCCTTTGTCTGTAGGAAGTGGGAGGAATCGAAAGAGAAGTTGTTGAGGGTGAGGACGAGTTCGGCTAGGCGGATGAGGGTGTTGGTGGAGGGGGACTGGTCGGGCCTGCAGGACAGGAAGAAGTGGATGGCCTTGAGGCCATCTGCATGAGGAATACAGGTGTATAGGTTATTTGGTTATTTCCATTTTGATCCAGTGCCAGATTAAGTCATGGGCTCCACACAGATACCTTTACCATCCCCAGTATAGTCTTGACATTCCCTGCCATGAAGTATGAATCCTATTTTTGTCCACCATATTGGTGCTATAGGAGGCTATTTAGCACTCTTCAAATTGGTGCTACGTCACCATGGTTCTCATCATTGACTACTACTGATTCATTTCACTCCCACGTGCAGATAGCTTTACAAGAGTTTTAAAGATCATCCAGCACAAACATTAGCTTATTTTTTCCACTTTATTACAGAATTTCATATTCTTTGAGAACACTTACAAAATATGTGAATTTACCATAGACTTTTTAACGGTACAATGTAAATTTGCTGATTGTATCAAATGCCTGATGAGTAAAATTTTGAAATAAAAACAGAAGCAAGGAAAACAAATGCAAGAAGAAGCAAAGATAAACAAAACAATGGAAATTCACTGGAGAGAAGAACTACTTTTGAGGTAGGCACACCTGAAGGAGAAGCAAGAGTTGATGCTTCTGGATTTCTGCAGCTGTGTAGATTTTACACATCATAAGTTATGGACACAGCAGGAACTGTTTGCTAAACATAAGACTGCGGTAAACATTGACTTCATTTATGGACTTTTTTTTAAAAGTACTGCACAATGATGAATAAGGATAACAAGGTGTAGAGCTGGATGAACACAGCAGGCCAAGCAGCATCAGAGGAGCAGGAAGGTTGACGTTTCGGGCCTAGACCCCCCTCAAGGGTCTAGGCCCGAAACGTCAGCTTTCCTGCTCCTCTGCTGCTTGGCCTGCTGTGTTCATCCAGCTCTACACCTTGTTATCTCAGATTCTCCAGCATCTGCAGTTCCTACTATCTCTGATGAATAAGGGTGCAGTCTGTACATTCATCAAATAATTCTTTTAGTGTGTGAAACCAGCAGATGTTTGTAACTTTAGTCATATGCGTTTTATATACAAATAAGTTGAACTTGCTCACTTACTAAAATGAACTTTTAAAATTTTGAATTTATTGAAAATAAAAATTGAACTCAAATCATGGTGGTTTTAAAGTAATTGAGATAGTATTCAGGATTAACTCTACTCAGTGCATCCAAGACATCTCATTTGAATGTAATGTTTCCTTGGCATCAATGCCTTCATTATAGGAATCTGAAATGAAGAGAAAGATAATTAAAAGTTTCAGGGCTAGTATTTAAATAGATACTATTGCTACTTCAAAATAAATTTATTCAATTGATTGTCTGACCAAAAGTTTGATAAACTGCTAATGATTTTGTATGCTAAATGAATAAATCATTATCCCACAAATGTCTGATCTGATTCTGATGCAAATAACACCTGAGTCATAGAATCATAGAATTCCAACAGTGTGGAAGCAGGGCATTCAGCCCAACGTGTTCACCATCCCCCAACCCTATCCCTGTAATCCTGCATTTCCCATGGTTGTTGCATTTATCCTGCGCCTCCCTGGATACTGAGCAATATAGCAAAGCCAATCCACCTAATCTGCACATCTTTGAACTGTTGGTTAAGGGCCAAAAAAAAAACACAAGGTGAATCTAGAGGAGATGTAAATGACAATAACGTACTTTTAAATAAATAGTTGCTGTCTAAAGAAATTGTAGCAATAGTACATGTAGCATTAAACAATTTGAATTTGTGTCTCAAAGCTTCAGGGTCTGTGCAGTCTTGTAAAGAAGATCAGATCTGGTAATTTGATTTCTAAAGCAAACCACCTCTTACAGATAGGATGATGATTTACATCTATGGACAGAAAGAAAATAGACAGCTTGGGAAAACTGCGCTCCCAAAGTTTCACTTTTCATCAATATTATTGTAAGAAAAAGCAGAAAAAAGTTTATTTGTGTGGAATCAAAAAATCCATGCCATTTTAGAAGTCGCACTTGAAATTTGTCAAAATTAGGGAAAAGGACAAACTAGATTTTGATCTTGCCAATCTGAAAGTTTTTCTCACAAGTAGCATTTAATTTTCAATTAATCTTTTCAATTTACATCAAAAGTTTTATTTTAATACAAATAGTAGAGTACAGAAGAGGTACTTTTGACCTATCCACACCAATCCCACATTTCAAGTGCCCATCCATATTTTTTTTGATTGTGAGGTTTCTTACCTCTACCACTGTCTCTAGCAGTGCATTCCAGATTCTCACCACCTTCCGGGTGAAAAAACAACTTTTCCTCCAATATCCCCATACCTCCTGCCCTTCACCTTTAAAATTATGTCCACTTGTTATTAACCTCAACTAGTCCCTCATAATCTTCTACATATCAATCAGGTTCCCCCTTAACCTCCTGTGCGCTAAAGAAAACAGCCCAAGCTTATCCATGGAGTTAAATGCTCCAACACAGGCAATGTCCTGGTGAATCTCCTCTGCGCCCCCTCCAGTGAAATCATATCTTGCTTAGTGTTAAGACTAGAACTGCAGACAGAACTCAGCCCCAACATAACAAACAGGCTGCTTTAAACAGAGCTCCACCTTGCAGTTAAATTATACATTATAATGCTTGTGTTGTTATAAAACAACATATTGGGTGTATCACAAGGAAGCTGTTAGGAATTGGCTAATTTAAGTAATAGATTTGAGAGCATGTACAAAATAATTAATTTGTTTTACTGAAGTAACCAATGGAGATTGAAGTAAGGAGTTGGTTCATCTCAATTCTGACAACTTTTGTTGCAACTTATTAAATACCAATCCATTATCCTTTCATGTAATGTGCACAATCTGAATAGAAAATTACATTTTGAAAGAAAGATATATGGTTTAAGTTTAAATTGTAGCTCAAATTACAAGTTGTAAAGTTATAAATTAAGTGGAAGATCAAAGTGTTGATCATGGTTTAGGCTTTTATGTTGTACTTGTAACTGATTTTCTTTTCAAACTAAAAGACACAAGTTTAGGAGCTGTGTGGGTGATTTCCTTTGCTAACTGGTTGTCTGCATTTATTTAATAATCCAATTTTGATAATTTTGAATATTACATTTATTCTGCACAATGACTAGTGTTTGACCTTGGGCAACCAAAGCTTTATTTTCTTGACTATTATTTTTAACTATACAGGACCTTTAATGGCCAAGTATTTACAAAGGAAATACCAACAGTGTGCTGATGGTCATGAAGTAGTGTGGAATAGTAAGTGTTCACACTTGCTTACTTTTGCTAAAATTCTGGAATTTGGAAATAGCCAGTATTTGTGGAAAGCAGAAATTGGTTTCATGCCAATGGCATCATCACAATTGAGAGTGATGATTATTGTGATTATTTACATTTTGTCCATATGATCTTGTCTGATTTTGATGACAAAATTTCATTTACAAAACAATCCATCAGGGAGGAGGTGTAATGTGGAAGAGGTTATTGGAATAGACTGGCTGTAATTTCTTCAACTACATTGAAAACTGGGGCAGACAACATTCTCTGATCATCAGTAAGTCACCCTTCCAGATTATATCTGAAGTTGCAGATAGATTTTTGTTTTTGCTTTTGAAAAATGCACAAGAACCGGGTTTAAAATGCCACTTTCAATTCTGCTGGAATGGGCTAGTGGGATTAAACATTTCAGTGTGCACCAGCCTGGGTTCAAGCACAGTATTCTTTTGAATCAAAGATTATAATCAAAGATCTATTCCAGCTATGCCTGCCTCTTACGTGGAACAGTCCCTCTTCCGCACTTACACAGGCCCAAAAGCCCACCTCTTCCTCCGTTACATTGATGACTGTATCAGCGCCGCGTCTTCTTCCCCAGAGAAGCTCAAACAGTTCATCCACTTCACCAACACCTTCCACCCCAACCTCAAATTCACCTGGGCCATCTCCAACACATCCCTCACCTTCCTGGACCTCTCAGTCTCCATCTCAGGTAACCAGCTAGAAACCGATGTCCATTTCAAGCCCACCAACTCCCACAGCTACCCAGAATACACCTCCTCCCACCCACCCTCCTGCAAAAATTCCATCCCCTATTCCCAATTCCTCCGCCTCCACCGCATCTGCTCCCAGGATGAGGCATTCCATGCACGCACACCCCAGATCTCCACATTCTTCAAGGACTGCAACTTTCCCCCCGCAGTGGTCAAGAACCCTCTTGACCACGTCTCCCGCATTTCCCGCAACACATCCCTCACACCCCGCCCCTGCCACAACCGCCCCCAGAGGATCCCCCTCGTTCTCACATACCACCCCACCAACCTCCGGGATACAACGCATCATCCTCCGACACTTCCGCCATCTACAATCCGACCCCACCACCCAAGACATTTTTCCATCCCCACCCTTGTCTGCCTTCCGGAGAGACCACTCTCTCTGTGACTCCCTAGTCTGCTCTACACTCCCCTCCAATCCCACCACACCTGGCACCTTCCCCTGCAACTGCAGGAAGGGCAATACTTGCCCCCACACCTCCTCCCTCACCCTCAGGCCCCAAGATGACTTTCCATATCAAGCAGATGTTCACCTGCACATCTGCCAATGTGGTATACTGTATCCACTGTACCGAGTGTGGCTACCCCTACATTGGGGAAACCAAGCGGAGGCTTGGGGACCACTTTGCAGAACACCTCCGCTCGGTTCGCAATAAACAACTGCACCTCCCTGTCGCGAACCATTTTAACTCCCTCTCGCATTCCTATGATGACATGTCCATCCTGGGCCTCCTGCAGTGCCACAACGATGCCACCCGAAGGTTGCAAGAACAGCAACTCATATTCTGCTTGGGAACCCTGCAGCCCAATGGTATCAATGTGGACTTCACCAGCTTCAATATCTCCCCTCCCCCCACTGCATCCCAGCTTGTCCCCGCCTCCCTAACCTGTTCTTCCTCTCACCCATCCCTTCCTCCCACCTCAATCCACACCTCCATTTCCTACCTACTAACCTCGCCCTGCCTCCTTGACCTGTCCATCTTCCCTGGACTGACCTATCCCCTCCCTACCTCCTCACCTATACGCTCCTCTCCACCTATGTTCTTTTCTCTCCATCTTCGGTCCGCCTCCCCCTCTCTCCCTATTTATTCCAGAACCCTCTCCCCATTCCCCTCTCTGATGAAGGGTCTAGGCCCGAAACATCAGCTTTTGTGCTCCTGAGATGCTGCTTGGCCTGCTGTGTTCATCCAGCTTCACATTTCGTTATCTATTCCTAGCAATTCCTGTTTTGCAGGTAAAGTGACTGCCATTCTTTCATTGCTAGAAGTCAACTAGCTAGTTTTCATACACCCTGAATGCAGGAATTCTATTACAGTTGAAAGGAATCAGAACAACAGAATCTCAACAATCTGCAAAACCAAATGAAACTGATTTGTTCAACTACCAATGTCTATGCTACTGGTCACATCGACAGCTGCAACATTCAACTATCCACTCTTTATGAAAATTCAGAGACTGATCCCTTTATCTTTATATTTTAGCTTTCATTTTGAACTTACCCACATTAGAAATTAAAGGTTATGCCTGCATTTAGTAATTAATGAGCTTGCCGTTTGTTAATGCATGAATGCCTGGTTAACTTGGCTCCTTTTAACACAAGTTCATTGGTCTAAGAGAGATACCATAAGAGAAAAAGGTATATTTTTGAAAATGAACCTTGTTGCAACCAACTGAGTGGCAGGTGAATAAAGGAAGAGGACCGGTTTATCCCTTTTATACCTGAAAGCTTGAAGATTTGGTGTATTCCAACATAACAAATTGGGGAACATCCCAACGGTCTAGATGTAACACTAGGTAACTACTGGGAAGGACAAGAGAAAATATGGAGTTGAGAGAGGTCTATTTGTAGCAGAGTCCATTCATAAAGCAATGTAATGCAAAAACATATAACAATACACCCACTCTTATTATTTGGTTTCAGAATTACTCAACAAAGGGCTTTAGCAAAAACATGTTTTGAAGATAACAGGTAGGTAGTTTTACTGCTCCTTGGGCGTGCTTACCTGATCTCAGCAAACTGCATGAAAACTTATGCTGAGTATGTGGATGGATAACTATCTGACTTAGGAAACTCTAACTTTTAATATTTTAAACACGTTCACCAATTAAAGGATTTATCTCTCTTTTTGATGTTGCATACTTCTGATCATTTTTAAATTGCTGCAAGTTCCTGGCAAATTAAGTTTACATAGAGTTCCTGGCTATGAATGAAACAAGCCAGTTTTATCAGTATAAATCTGACATCTTACGCATCAGTTTTGTGTTGAACATGTTAATAAATTTCAGTATATATCCTTGTTCTTCCAGCAAGTTCTGATTCCTGAAGGCAGTGCGCGTCAATGCTGAACAGGTTATACTGGCTGTGAATAATCAGCACTGTCATAATTTGAAACTAAGTCACATTGTCATGAAGAGAAATATGATTTGTCACAGTGCATTGATACTTGTGAATATGTTGTCATGCTTCAGGTTTTGGTAAAAGCTGAAGTACCCCTTTGTAGTGCTATGTTAGACTTTATCACCAGCACCCTGCCAATCTGAGGAATTGGACTGAGATAAGAGTACCTTCGTTTTCAACGTACCTCTACGAATGTAATACTTGGGTTTGCATACCATGATGAGGGTTACCATAATTTTGCTTTTAACACCTCCTATTTCTCTCACTTGTACTTAAATGACCCACACATTTAGGTAAAAATAGCTTAATAGTGTTGTAGTGCTCTACAGTTCCAAATCCTTATTTTCAACCTCTTGTCTATTTTTTCTGAAGTTTAATTCTACCACTGTCCTTTCTCAAGTTCTCAATCTGCTGCTCCAAGTTTGCCTCTTTTGATATCAACGTATGTCTATATCAAATCTAAAAAGCTGTACTGCGAAAAATAGTTAAACAAACTGTTTAGTGCTGATTACTATGTTGTTAACTAAAGGCCTCTACTTTTTGTTTGCCTTTAACCATAAAATAGAGCAGCATTTTTAAAGTGAAAAATGTGACTTTTTAAAAAATAATCATCCTTGTGTTTGAATCCTTCCATGACTTTTATGGATCAAAAAGTTAGTTATAATAATTACATCATAATGTAACTACAACAAGCCCAGAGAACCCTGGATGTCTAGGAATATTCAGGACTCCATAAAGAAAAGGGAAGCTTTTAGCAGGTGCAAAGGGAGCAAGTTAATAGAGGCCCTAGTGGGATTATAGAAAATGCAGAAGGCAACTTAAGATAGCAATTCAAAAAGAAAAGAGGGCACATGATAAAACACTGGAAAGTAAAATTAGGGTGAATCCTAAGATATTCTATAACTATATTAAGGGAAAGAGTAGGGTCCATTTGGGACCGAGGTGGTAATCTGTGCATGCAGCCAGAGGACATTGGCTCGGTGTTAAGCAAGTGCTTCATGTCTGTCTTTACTCGGGAGAAGGACCATGCAGGAACTGAGTTTGGGAGATGGACTGTGAGGTTCTTGAGCAGTTTAACGTATGGATTGATGAGGTATTGGGAGATTTTTGGCAGGCTTACAAGTGGACGAAACCCCCAGGTCTGAATGAGTGTATCCTAGGTTAACGTGGGAGATGAGGGAAGAAATTACAGGGGCTCTGATCCAGGTTTTTTAATTCCTCTCTGGCCATAGGTGAGGTGTTACAGGACTTGAAAGCAACTAATGTGGTACCACTGTACCAATTTTCAAGAAGGATTGTATGAATCATACAATTACAGACCAATGAGTCTCACATCTGTGGCAGGGAAACTATTGGAGAAAATTCTGAAGGAGACTATATATTTCCACTTGGAGAGGCAAGGTTTGATCAGGGATAGTCAGCATGGCTTTGTCAGAGGGCGGTCATGCCTCACAAATTTGATTAAATTTTTCGAAAAAGTGATCAGGTGTGTAGATGAGGGTAATGCAGTTGATGTACTTTATATAGATTTCAGCAAACCTTTGATAAGGTTCCACATGGAAGACTGATAAAGAAGGTAAAAGCACGAGATGTAGGGGTAATTGGCAAGATGGATCCAAAATTGGATTAGAGATAGGATACAGTGCATGGTGGCAGAAGGGATTTGTGTGGCTGGAGGTGATGTCCAGTGGTATATCAAAGGGGTAAGTGTTGGGTTCCTTAGTGTTCATGGTGTGTATATATAAACAATATAGATGAGAATGTGGGGGGAATGATAAGTAAGTTTGCAGATGAAGATTGGACAGGGGATTAATAGTGAGGAAGAAGATCTTTAGGTTATAGGACAATATAAATGAGTTGGTCAGATGGGCAGATCAGTGACAAACAGAATTTAACTCTCAGAAGTGTAAGGTGATGCATTTCAGAAGAAGTAACAAAACTCAATGAACTCCATAAAAATCATTGAAGGATTCAAACAGGACACTAGGAGGATCAGAGAAAGAGTGGGATCTTGGTGCTCTTCACCACAGACCCCTGAAAGTGGCAAGATAAGTTAATAAGGTGGTTAAAAAGGCATGTGGGACATTTGCCTTCATCAGTTATAGCATGGGCTTTAAGAAGAAGAAGGTTATGTTGAAGCTGTACAAAACTTTGTTTAGGCCACTTTGGGGTACTATGAGCAATTCTGGTTGCCACAGTGTAGAAAGGATGAGGCTGAAGGAAATTCACCAAGATGTAGCTTTTTCGTTTCATGTATAGGCTCAGGTTGTTTTCTTTAAAGCAGAGAAGGCTGAAGGTGGATGAGATTGAGATATATAAGATTGAGGGACATGGACAGGTTGGTAAGGAACCAGCTGTTTCCTTTAGTTGTCTCAGTGGGCATAATTTTAAGGTGAGGGTTTAAAGGGAATTTGAGTGAAAGCATTTTCATCCAGAGGGTAGTAGGAATCTGGAATGCACTGTCTGCAATGGCTGTGTAGGTGGGAAAAATCACCACCTTTAAAAAGTATGTGGATAAGCACTTTGAACATTAATCCCATAACATGAAATGTCATAGTTAGGTTGGCACACACTCGATGGACCAAAGAGCCTTTTAATCTTTTCTGTGTGGATAGGTGCTGTGTGTGTGCAAAAGGAGGTATGTTACACTGATGTCATTTCACATGGAAAGGGAGTCTGGGTTTGCAAAGTTCCAAATAATATGTCCTGTCTCCCACTTTCTGCATATAATTATAGTTTATTTAAACCTTTTAATGCTCACTTGAATGAGTGTGGATCTCATACTACTAGATGATTGCAATGGTGCTCAGAGGCAACTGCAATAGGAAGCATTGAACGATGAACTTTAAAGCTCATTTAGATCCTGAAGTATGGGGAATGAAAAACACTGCAAAAAAAGCCCCCCATTAAGGTAATGGCTTATGCAAGCAGCAGGGATAGGAATCAAACACTCTGGGAGACTGACAACAATTTAGGTGAGTCATGAATTCTATTTTAATCCAACCTCAGCCTTTATGGACACTGTAGGGACCTTAGGTGGATGGATTTGCCATAGAGTGCAGAACTAAATGTGCACCACTGCAGAAACAGCAGAACCTTGCAGAAAAGAATTCCATTACCATTATACCAGTCTCTTAAAATGGTGCAACAATACACTACAGGTGGCTAAATAATTCTGCCCACACTGCAGAAGCTGTGGTTTCAGTTAAAGCATTCATCATTCGTTACAGCAGCTCATAAAAGTTAAAAATGCATTTCTTAAAAGCAGACTCCCTTAGCTTGGTTTTGCTTATCAGGATCAAGATAGTCAATACTGAAGTACAGAAATTGCCATTAATGCTTTAAATTGGATACAGGTGCTGCTGTTACTGTTTTGTCAGACAGCATTAGATGGCTGAGTGAGGCTAATGTACTGTCTTCATCTGTCCAACTATTTGGCCAAGAAAGAATCAATCTCCCATCAAAGGCTTGCTTCAGGCAATGTCACAGCATAAAGATAAATTGTTGAATTCCTGAGACAACAAGGTGTAGAACTGGACAAACACAGCAGGCCAAGCAGCATCAGAGGAGCAGGAAAGCTGACGTTTTGGGTCTAGCCCCTTCTTCAGAAATGGGTTCTAGAACCGAAATGTCAGCTTTCCTGCTCCTCTGATGCTGCTTGGCCTGCTGTGTTCATCCAGTTCTATACCTTGTTGTTTCAGATTCTCCAGCATCGGCAATTCCTACTATCTCTTGTTGAAATCCTGTATGTTTTTCTATGACTAGTCATATTTGCTAGTTAGCACAAGAGCCTAACGTAGCTCTCAACTTCATCCTTAAATTAGTTGCAATTATCAGTTACACACCAGCATGTAGCTTTAGACAACTTTTATAGGCCAAGACAAGCCTGATACTGTGCAAAACATTACACTCAAGGCATGTGTATTTCAAGAGGGTAGCTCACCACCACCTTCTCAAGAGCAGCTAGGGTTGGGCAAGTGATTATTAAAATAGTTGAAAAATAAAATTAAGGTTTGAAGAAATGATACCTATCTTTGTGAAATGTTGACCATCACTTCAAATTCTATTCCATGGAACATCTATTGGTTCAAAATAATGAATTGAAGGTAATATACTTTCATCTTGTACAGAATGCTGACCTGTGTACTCTCTTTTTCATCCCACTGGTGTCAAAATTAAATGGTTATTGTACCATTTTGAGAAAACCCACTAGATTTCTAACTTTTGAAGCAGTATGTAATCGCTGGCTCTGGTCTGTCACACTGAATCATTTCAGTAAGCTAATTCTCCATCCAACAGCAGTCTGTTTCAAACTGATCTAATTGATCACACTTGATTATTGGTATGAATATGAACAAAAAGTGCAAGAATTTTTATAATGCTGTTCTATCTATTAGCATTTCATTAGTTTGATAAATTTCCACTGGTTCTTGAAGTTTAGCAAAATATATCAAGTGGGCAAATCTTTTTAGGTGATCAAATAGTTCCATTTTGTATTGTGTGACATGACGTGTGTGGGTTTGCAGGTGTAGTGACTCTTTTTATGTGACTATTCTATTGATTTGTAATGAGTATGACAATGGCAGTGTTTACTGCCAGTTTTCTTCAACATTTCTGTGGAAGTGATGTTCCATACAATCTAGTGTTACGATTGGAAGGCAAAGGATGACATTAGTTAGACTTCCAGATGACAAAGCACTTGTTACAAACACAGGGGGAGGATTACAAGGAGTCATAGACTACTAACAACAGTTATGAACTTTGGAGAAAAAGTGAACAACGACAAAAACTAATTGATGGATATCCAAGTCATCAGGAAATATTCACATATTCAAAGAAGAAAAAGAGCTAGAAAAGGTGTAAGAATTCCAGTTTTTAGGAGGAATAATATCTGTACGTGGAAGATGCAACAAAAAAACCCAAGATAGTAATAAGAAGGGCCACATTTGGTAAGAAGAAGTGGTTACTAACCAGAAAGCTGATGAAAAATGCAAAATAACTTGTAAATAGCTTGATGTGTAGTATTGTGTTGTATAGTTGTGAGGTGTGGATGTTATGGAAGTTGGAGGGAGTGTGGTGGGGGTGGGGTTGCAGGGAGGAAAGAGACCAATTGCTTAGTAGCTTTGAAATGTGGGTTTGGAAGAGAATTGAAAGGATCTACTGGACAGAAAAAATAACAAATCAAGTGATGTGGAGACTGAATGGGGAAAAAAAAGGACATTTGTTGAAAATCATTTGGAAAATGCAGATTTTAAGAAGTCTTAAAGTTGTCTTTTAAAAAGACTTGTAAGGGATGTTATGGAGGGAAATCCTCCAGGCAAGAAGAGGTAAATGAAAAAAGACATCAATGTTCTTAACTTGAAAATTGAAGGAAGTAATTGGCAAATGAAAAGAACGGCACTGGATGGAGAGATATGGAAAGAATAATAAGAACCAAAGACCTATTTTTGGGCAGAATACACATGATGTCAACACCTTTTCTGGGAAGGTCATGTTAATATATTAGATACACAATTTTAAGGAAATTTAAGTAATCCTACTTTTCTTTCAGTAATGCACAACATACAGAGGGCAATCCTATCAGGGACTCTCCTTGATATTATTAGCAGAAGTTCAAAGTGAGTAGTTAATGGATTTTTCTCCTTGCAGAATCATGCAGCAAGAGATAAAGGAAAGGGTGACTGGGAAACCGAGAACCAACCAATCACCAGTAGGATGAACAATGGAAGATTTTTGTACGTAATGTAGCATCAGTGTTTAAAGTTCATTTTCTACTGGGATTTGAAGGGCGATATATTGTGTTCCCAATGACTTGCAATTGATTGTCATACACTACTGGTGGCAGTGCAGCCCACTACTGCACTTAAGATTGTCAGTGACATTCTAGGTACTATAAAGGGACTTTGACAGTGTCAATTTATCTATAATCCAAGATTGCGAGAAGGAGATAACTGAAGGCCTGCTCAACCCTGGATATCCATCAAGCTTTATTTTAGCAGGCACAAGAAGAAGAGGTGGCGTCAGGTTTAGCAAATTTCAGGCAATCTCATTATTATTATTATTATTCAAATGCATAAAGTTATGTGCATATCTATCAATAATTTATCAATGTTCAAATACCCTGTGACTCTGGCAGAAAATAATAGAAGTTTCCTGGGAAAAGAAGGACTCTATGCTGCTTTCATTCTGATGCAATCAAATCTGCTGCAAATCAAAGGGAAGGAAACTTGGAGGTTTGATTCTTCAGCAATGTAATCTAGTTGATTTGGTTTCTGCTGTAAAGATGAATTGAGAACAAATACAAAAGATCACCTGTAGACCAGGATCTAGATGTGCAAATATTCAAGGAAGGATATGAATGAAGTAAAGATGATTCAAAGGATGTTCATTAGATTGATACCTGGAATGCGTGGGTTGTCATATACAGAAAGGTTGAACAGACCAGGCCTGTTTTCATTGGACTTTAGAAGTGGGAAGGGGCGTTGATTGACATTTAGAAGATCATATGCAGTAACAAGGTGAATTTGGAAAGGATGTTTCCTTACATGTGTGAATCTAGAATTAGGAGGCATTGTTTAAAAATTAGGTATCACTCTTTTAAGATAGATGAGTCTTTTTCTGTTGTGGTGGTGCAACTTTAGAACTCTGCCTCAGAAGGCAATGGAGGTGATTTAGCCAATTCTTTTGAATGCAGAGGAGGATAAGTTCTTAGGCAAAGGAATCAATGATTATCAGGAGGAGATAGGAATATGAAGTTCAAAACGAACTGATCAGCCATGATCTTTTTAAAATTGGAGCAAGCTCAAGGGGCTGAATGGCCAACTTCTGTTCCTGATTCTTAGACGTACGTTTGTATTTGTTGTGCTAATGTTTGGAGGTCACAACAGGACTCTTGCAGTAAGGAAATTTTGGAACAAAATTTGAATAAAATTCGGACATTGTTGCATGTTGTACCACATTTAACACCGACAATCCCACCATTAACTCAGATTAGCAAATCACGACCAACAAAGTCTATAGATAGATAGATTATGTGTTAAAAATGAGCACATTTTAGAATGAACATACTAGAGCTTCATTGAGTGTATTTCTTTCAGCACTCCATGTGGCTGCTGGTCTGAAACACTGATACATTGTTGTTCAGCACATGACTGCAGTACTGCACCCTAGGATAGCACATCTCTTTACAAATAATACAATATAAAATCAATATAACTGTTCCAATCATTAACTTTTTTCCAAGAAAATTAATAATCAACTTTTATAAATACACT
This sequence comes from Stegostoma tigrinum, assembly GCF_030684315.1. Classification (NCBI taxonomy): domain Eukaryota; kingdom Metazoa; phylum Chordata; class Chondrichthyes; order Orectolobiformes; family Stegostomatidae; genus Stegostoma; species Stegostoma tigrinum. The sequence goes on from NC_081381.1 coordinate 19,162,081, forward strand.
GATCACCTTAAGAGTCTTCTGTGGCTTGTTTTCTTTTTGCAGAAGAAGCATTAACGCATTGCTTAGGATACTGTGCTTCCATGTTTGTGGATTTGTCATTTTGTTACTACCAGTATATGAGTTGGCATGTGACATGGTCAGTGTTATACATGTTACTTCTGTCTTGTAAGAATCGTGCTTGATGTTAATATTGCGTCACTTGCTGATGACATTGGTATTATTGATGCTGCTAGCGCTATCTTGCTGGCTAATGAGTTCTGGTCTTTTTGCTTACAGTTCTGTTTTTGCAGTATTGATGTAGGATCAATATGTATGATAATCAAATAAACAGAACACTGCTGGAATTACAGAATTAAAAACAAAATTAAAAATGTAAATACCTGAATTATTAACTCTGTTACTCTCTCCACTGGTGCCTGATCTGAGTTTTTGTCCTAATATTTTGTTTTTGTTTTGAATGCAGGCTCTCTTCCTAACTTAGCAACAACTAGTTGTTAGTTTTGAAGCTAACATGCTTGGATCCTCAGTTGGTTTGTCAGTTCAACAGCTCAGTCAAGGGTTTAAGTCTCTGTTGACCACCTCTCACCCAATGCATTAGTGAATCGTTGTCTAGTCATTGGAGGTGTGTTGTGTGTGGCAGAGTTGTCTGCAAACAATTTCATGTTAACTAAGAGGTGTAGAGATGAGTGATTAAGAAGGAAAAGTTTGAATCTCTTGCTAAATGAAGAGAGCTTGTACTGTTGAAACGATTGTGATAACTCTCAAATTTTCAAGTTTCAGCTAAAAGAGAACTTTGATTTTTGTGCAAATAAATTGGTGAACTATAGTACCTTAGCAGCTATCGTCTTTTTCTGTTGTGAACCTTTGGTATATACTGTATGTATATTTCCTTCTGACTGTACACTCATGGTCAGCAGTGAATGAGGACCCCCAAAATATTTATTCTCACAACAATTCATTCCCAGCTCTTTATAAATTATAAACAATCTAACCAGATGCGTTTTAGGAAGATCTCATCTACAGTTATCCACTTTGACTTTCAATTAGATGTATTTAGAATTTGAAATCTACTATTGTTTTATGAAATTACCAATGGCTTCAGACCATTTTGCTCAGGCATGCGCTGTGATTTTGGTGGACAGAAATAAACCTGATGTACATTGAATGCCTTTAGCTTTTAACCTGATCATTTAAGAGATGCACATGTTTGCAAAGGCAGTCCGGATAAACTAGTTGTTAATTTCATATTTGAGCCTAGATTTAACATGAAATCTTAGATAATTTTTAAAGAATTATGTTTAAATATTAAAATGAGACTTGTGTGAGGAGTTTGTGTTTAATTGGATAGATCTATCAAATATGCACAAATAATAAAATGGTTGTTTTCTGTACTGTTGTTCTGATTCTGTGATGCCTGATTCAAAATAACAATGTTAAGAAAACGGACTGAGCATTGATGTAATTGTGGAAATTGGCTTGATAGTGTTAGGAAGAGAAGTTGTATGATGCACCATTAAAATTACAGTCACTAAATATCCTAGATTCACCTGTGTTACCAATAAGTTATTGTTGCAAACGTTAGCGGACAAACCCTTGCTCATGAACATATGGGAAGCTTGCTTGGAAGTTTTGAAATTAGTTTTGTTATTTCTTTGTGCATCAGAAGGGTGCTTTGATTTAAAGAAGGTAAGTTTTGTTATAATTGAACACACTTTTCGTAGTATCGGAATAGAACCAGTTACAAATTGTGAAATGGGTTGGGTAGAGATGTGTGTTTATAATTCTCTAGGTATGAAATTCTGGATCTCTGTTCGGAGTAATGTGCAGTTGAAGAAGAATAGATGCACAAGGTGTCCTATGCTGCTGTCATGCATTTCAAATTCATTATAGGGGTAAGGGAGCATGCAGGGATTTGGGGTCAGGTTGCCCTGTTTGCTTTGAACAGAGCCCTGCTTTGTTTAGGGGAAAAATGCAGAAATGAAGCAAGAGGCTAATGTTGGATGGGAGAGTGTCGGGCCAGTTGGTAAATCCACAAAGTACTATTGCTGCTCTGAATTCGATAACTTGTTGTTATATTCAAATTGTTTAGTAAATATGATGAATAGGATTGAAAGGTTACAGTTGGATTACAAATCATCCCTATGGTAATTAAAACCATAATGGAAAAGATTGTTATTTTTGTCAGTTCATCACACCTGGAAGCCTCAGGCAGCATTGTGACTTTTTTGGGTCCTTGTGAGACCAATTAGTAAAGGTGAAGTCATACTAAGTAGTGAATGTGTTGCTAAGAGTGGGAATTACTGTAATGAACCAAAACTCTGGACAGGGAGGGCTGCTCGGGAAGCACATGTTAGATATTCCATCATTAAACTGGACGAAAATTAACATAAAAGAAAACCTTTGAAAACCACCTGCATTTTGTTTTAATTTCCTTTTAGCATATTCAAGAACTATTTAGTCCAAAACAATAGACTTTTTCACATTTTATTATTTCCTCACTTTCTGTAAATCTTTCAATTAAAATCTGGCATATCAAGCATGGAGCAGTGGGAGCTGTGCTGTTTCTTTTGAGGGTTGGCTTGCAAAATAGTATGATGCAGATTTAGCCCCAAGAGTACCAATGCAGTCAAGTTTTGTTCTTGGTTATTGCACTGGGGTGTTTTATTTGACAAATAGTTTGTGATTCTACCACGAACTAATGGTCCCCTCTGTCGAGTAACGAAATGATATAACTGAGTTTTCCTTGGTTGCTGTCTGCAAACAATTTGACTGACATGATTGTAATCAGATCTTGCTTGTATGTTAGTAATGTAATCTGAGTTTGTACACAGTTGTGTACTTGCTTCAGTGCTGCTGCACTATAAACGGCTCAACTGACAATGCACTGACCTTGCCCTGTGATTTTATTGCGTAGTTGCCTGTAAATTGCAAGAAACGAGTAATCTAGAATGTGATTCTTTCACGTGTTAGTTTTTAGTCAAACCACTTTAATAAACTGGGAAGGGTTAAAACTTTGGGAACAATACAGTAAGTTGCATCGTATTGTAGAATCTTGACCTTTTCTGATAGTAAATTATGGTGTAATGTTCAGACACTTGTGTGTCTTCTTTGTCGAATGTAAGAGGGAATTGTTTTCTACTTTTGGTAACCCTGACTTTTGGACAGTTTTCATTTAAGTTGACATATCTAGAAATATCACCGTCAAAATTTAAAGTTACAATTAAGAAAAAAACACCTTTTCGTTTGTTCATGGGTTGGGGGCATTGCTGGATAGGTCATCATTTATAGTCCATCCCGAATTGCCTGAGTGAAGGTAGTGGTGAGTTACCTTTCTGAGCTGCTTTGTCATGTAGGGACTCCGATTGTGCTATAAGGAGGGAACTTTCAGGATTTGAACACAAAAGCAATGAAGGAATGCTCACATAATTTCAAGATAGGATGACATTTAACTTAGAGAGTTTGCAGGTGATGGTGTTCAGGTGCATATGTTGCCCTTGTCCTCAGTGGTAGATACAATGTGTTTGGAAGGCAATATTGAAAGAATCTTGGTGTGTTACTGCAATGCATTCTTGTAAATGGTACACTTCTGCCATTATGTATCAGTGGTTAAAGGAACAAATGTTGGTGGTGGTGGTTGGTGCCAGTAAAGCAGCTACTCTGCCGTGAATGATTTTAAACATCTTTAGTGTTGTCGGGGCTGCACAAATCCAGGCAAATTAAGAGTATTCCAACACACTCCTGACATCTACCATGTTGATGGTGAACAGGACCAAAGAGACAGGGATTGAATTACTTGATGGCAACTCCAAGCCTCTGACCTGCACTTGTAGCCACACTATTTAAATGGTTAGTCCAGTTCAGTTTCTGGTCAATGCTAATCTCCAGCATCTAGATAGTGGGAATTCTGAGATCTGCTGAATGTCAAGGACCAATGGTTAGTCTCAGTTTTATTGGAGATGGTCATTGTATGGCACTTAAGTGCTGTGAATGTGACTGGCCCAAGCTTATCAGTACTTATCAGCCCAAGCCTGTATGTTATTCAGGTCTCGCTGCATGGGTACAGCTGGTGTCTTCGGTATCTCAGAGGGGAGGCAATGGCCTAGTGATATTATCACTAGACTATTAATATAGAGGTCAAAGTAATGTTCTGGGGACTCCGGTTCACACCCTGCCATGGCAGAAGGTGGCATTTGAATTTAATAAAAATGTGGAATTAACAGTGTAATGATGATCTTTTTAAACCATTGCTGATTGTTGGAAAAACCATCTGGTTCACTAATGTGCTTTTAGGGAAGAAAATGTTGCCCTTAACTGGTTTGACCTACCTGTGACTCCAGACCAATAGCAATGTGGTTGACTGCTAACTTCAGGCAGTTAGGGCTGGGCAATAAATGTTGGCCTGGCCAGCAATGCTCACATCCTGTTCATGTATAAAATATCTTTTGAGGAATCCTAAATGGTGTTGAACATTGTGCAATTATCAGTGAACATCCCCACTTCTGATTTTGTGATGGAAGGAAGTCATTGCTGAAGCAGTTGAAGATGGTTGGACCTAAAACATTATACTGAGGCACTCCTATACTGATGCCCTGGAGGTGAGTTTACTGTCTTCTAACAACTACAACCATCTTCCTTTGTGCCAGATCTTATTCCAGTCAGTGGATAATTTTTCCCCTTATTCCCATTGACTTCAGTTTTGCAATGGAACCTTGATGCCATACTTCGTCAAACACTCCCTTGTTGTCGACGGCAGTAACTCGCACCTCGAGAGTTAAATTATTTTGTACATATTTGGACTAAAGCTGCAGTGAAGCCAGGATCTGAGATGCCCTATGGAACCCGAGCTCATTGTCTTTGAGTGGGTTGTTACTCTTACAAGTGCAAAGTTTGCAAAGTGCAAGATAGTACTGTTGGTGACCCTTTCCATCACTTTTTGCTGCTGATTGAAAGTAGACTGATAGGATGGTAATTGGCCAGTTTGGATATATCCTGCCTTTTGTGATTAGGACATAGCTGGATACATTTTCAAACAAATATCTGTGCTGTACCCATACTGGAACAGCTTGGATTGGATGCAGCTAGTTCTAGACCACAAAACATCAGTGTTATTGTTGGAATGTTGTCAGGGCCTGTAGTCATTGTAATTTCAAATGTCTTCAGCTATTTATTAATATCAGGTAGTGAGCAGAATTGGTTGAAGACTGGTATCTGTGATGTTGAAGATCTCAAGAGGAGATGGATCATCCACTTGGCTGAAGATTGATGCAAATGCTTCAGCCTCGTCCTGTACGCTGTCGTGCTGGGTTTTTCCCATCATTGGATGGAAATATTTTTCAAACTTATTCCAAATTACTTGTTTAATTGTCCACTGCCATTCACTGTGGAAAGACTGCAGAGCTTAGATCTGATTCATTAGTTGAGGGACTCTGCATTAACCCTGCATTTTCTGCCCACAGACTTGCATTTATGTAGGTCTTCTCATGATCATCTGATGTCTCAAAGCACCCTGAAGTCAATGAACTAGTTTTGGACTATATCCATTTTTGTAAATAGAAAATGAAGCAGTCACTTTGTGTAAAGCAAGTTACCACAACAGTAATATAACCATGACCAGATAACTTGTTTTTGTGATGTTGATTGAAGGATAAATATTGGCTGGGATAATGGAAATAACTCAGATGCTTATCTTCAAAATATCACCATGGAAGCTTTCACAACCACCAAGCAAGCAGATGGGGCCCTCAATCTAATGTTTTATTTCAAAGATGGTATCCCTTGACAGTGCACCACTCCCACAGTACTATACTTAGAGTATCAGCATGATTTTTGTGTTTTAAGACCTGCATTGGGAATTGAGCCTGGAATTTGTGACTCAGGTGCGTGAATACGACCAACGAAGCCATGGGTGACTCTTGAGCAAGGAATTTTAAAGATTCTTAAACATAAAATTCATAAACCAGTTTGTTTCCAACCACGAAGGTATGGCTAATTTCAATAATATTATCTAATAACATTCTTGAACAAGTGAAATTAGGGGAGGTGATGGCCTAGTGATATTGTCTCTATACTACTAATCTGCAGACCCAGGTAATGCCTAGGGAACCTAGGTTCAAATCTTACCATTCAGACTTTGGAAACTTAATTTAATAAAAATCTGAAATTAAGAGTCAGATGACCATGAAACTGTTATCAATTGTTGGAAAACCCATCTGGTTCACAAGTTTACTTTTAAGGAAGGAAACTTGCTGTTCTTACCTGGCCTGGCTTACATATGACACCAGACGTACAACAATGCGGTTGACTCTTAAGTGCCATTTGGACAATTAGGAATGGGCAATAAATGCTGGCCTAGCCAGTGACACTTAGCCTGTGAATGAATTTTAAAAAGTCAATTGAAGACATTACAACTTTACGCTCAACCATATCAAGCCTTGACATAACGCCTAAGAGGACATTGTAATTCTGAATATTATTGGATGTATTTTTTTCTTAATCTTTCAAGAAATAAGTTCCATAAATGTACATTTGATATGCCACATAGTATCTGGAGAAGAAAAAATAGCAGTAGATCTAAGAGACAACATCAATACTGCTTTGGGTAAAGTATATATCATTTTAATTGCTTAAGTAGCTTAGAAAGACAACAGCAAGTTCCACAATAAAACAGTTAGTAAATTTGAGAGCAGGAACTAATGAGGTGTGATACTTCACTTCAAGTATTGTTTGTTCTGCACCATTTATCTTGACGTTTTGTTTGTTTTCTTTTGTTCATCATGGTCAACCTTGGTCAGAAAGATGAAATGGTTCTGTACATATTTACAGATAACATCAGTGCTGTCTTTTGGTTGTCAGTACTCCTCAGACATTACCTCCTTTTTATCTTAAATTCTGTTTTTAGCACAAGATTTCCAGCAGGACAGTGTGTAGGCTGACTTGATGTCACTTAAAATAGAACAGTTAGCTACTTCCCTTGAGTGTAGCATGTGGAACCTGCTCGGATTCAAACCTTTGATTTTCTGGCCCTCATTCCAATGTCTAATTGCTTCAGCTACCATAAAAAGACAGCTCTACAGAGTGTAAAAAGTTACATTTCCAGTTCTGACACCCATTGCTTTGCTCAACAATCCAATTGAGACTGGCCAAGATTTATTCACTGGGTGAAAAACCTAGGAATGAGTATTAGTAAGGACTAGTATGTTACTCCATTCATTAAGAATGTTAATTCATAAAATTTAGGTAAAACCTAATCGTGGACTCTTCCCTCCCCCCCCAGAGGAAATAATTTCTTTATATCTCATGTAGCAACTGTTAAAATTATCTTTCAGACCTTGATTAGATCTCATCTTAGTTTTTGTGCAATGAGTTACTTCTATTCAAAACATTTATAAGGATGTAGCCAACAACAGTGTTGGTGTGTCAGTGTTAAAAAGAAAAGCAAGACATCTTCGATAACATTAAATTTAAGTAAGATTACAGGATGTTTAGATCCTCATGCTATGCTGGATAACTAGGTTTGTATTCCTTTGAGTCTGAAAGATTAAGGGGCAACCTAATTGAGGTGCTTAAGATGATTAAAGGATTTTATTAGAATGAAACTATCTACTAAATAATATTTGGTGTGAGTGTGCAAGATATTATACAAAGTGAGCTTTTAGACATGATGTCGAAAGCATTTATACACATTAAAGTTTATAGAAGTATATAATATAATTTTAATATACAGAGTTTGAATATTAGACCAAAACTCACATGCGAGTAGCTCATATGTATGAGGGGATTTAATAGTTAACTTATGGGTCTCCTGAAGCCATGACTATAAGCCGGTATGTATCAGAAAGCATGCAAGTGAGGACCTCCTGGAGTGATTGTGTTTGTATTGTGAATTTTATGATCAGAAAGAGCAAACATTTAGTGATGTTAACTTGCTGTTGTTTAGAAGGATCAAAAATTGAGTTGTGCTTGGGAGAACTCCATAGATTAGAAAACTGTTCAAGCGTTGCAGAAAACCTGGCTGAGGTCAGATGTAAGAACAGTTTTTTTTCCTGAAGAAAGGAGTTAGTTCAGCATAATTTGGGAACCAGGTTACACTGAAGGGCTTTAGTTTGTTCAGTTAGAACCCCAGGGGTTATTTGAAGTTAAGAAAGTTTAAGCTCATTGTGTAAATAATCAAGGAAAAATCTATTAAACTCTTAAGATGGGGAATTAAAAGCAACAGTTAATTCACACCTGCACATATGACAGAGAAGGGAACACCCTATCTCTGGGATTTAGATACTTTAAAACAATGGTGTTGAGATAGATAGGATTTCATTTAGTTCTGCTTTTGAAATCTCTAAATTCTTTTATATGCAAATAGTATGGTTTGTTCTACTTTATTTTAATTTCTTTTGCAATACACTTCTGTTATGTGTTTAAAACTAAATCTGCCACATTGCATGCTTGTGTTTCAGTGAAAGACAACTTGACAAAAAAATGATCTAGCAAACTAGATTCCAGACAGCAGTCCAATAAAAGCATCATCTGCGATCATTAATATTCTCTCAAAGTTATTGAGGCTAGTTTAATTGAGAGCATAAAATCTGACTAAGAATTTTATTAGGAATCATAGTGGCTAAATGATGTTAAGACATAGAGCAGCTTGATGCGATTGAGCATCAGAACAGGCTTGAGAGGTGAAAAGTGTATTCCTGCTCTGAAGTGGAGAAAGGATTTTAGAAGAAGAAAGATTGCTTGGTGGTAAATGGGAGAATTATCAGCTGAGTACCTGATATTTGCAAGTATTTTCTGTGTTACCACTTCTCCTTTTACAGTTGGTTGTGAGTAACAGAGTGAGTGAGTATGTGTGCACATATGCAAAACCTAAAGAACTTCATAGGTAGAGTCCACTAACACAATCCTCTAATGAGTTAAGTTAATGAATTGTTTTGTTCAATTTTTTTTGTAAAAAAAATCCATGGGGTATTCACCACACCAAAGTTGAACCTGTAACAAGTACTGTGTTTGTCATTGTAGAACCGAGTTACAGGGAGAGCAATATTCAGCTTTGTATCATGAAGCAAAAGAGACTTTAATGTTTTAGACACCTTAAAAGTTGCTGCTGAAGAAATAATTTAACTGAGTGCAAACAAAAATAATTTTGGAATGCAGTAACTGAGTTTTTACAAGGGAAACTTGTATAGGTGGACCAGTGAATTCATGAGTCTTTTTGCAACTCTGAAATGGGCCATTGTGATATGATGTAGTGGTGACATTAAAACAATTATTTTTTTTTGACATTTCAAAGGTCAATTTAAAGGGCATGCATGGGAGTTGTATACACTTGCAACCACTGTATATCCTTTGGTTTCCTGACAATTGTAGCGCCACAGTTTGGACACATTGTGAAGGTGACCAGTGTAAGTGTACTAACTGCACATTCGTAAGATTGGCCAATGTGATGAACATACTTAGATCGCATCAATGTAGGAACTTGCATAGCTTCTCTTTGTAGGTTGCTGGCTAATAGAGGGACTTCAGTTTAAACAGCACAAGGATATGCTAATTATCTATTTTTATAAGCAGTTACAAAAATCCCATTTTGATAACATTAGTTCTTGGCAAATTAGCAGTACTGCTGTTTAACTGTATTTGCCCTGTGTTGTTTTAATGACCTAAGACTGACAGTGGGCATTGCTTATCTCACACTAAGGATCATATTACAAGCACACCTCTATCACATTTTTCTGTAAATGTATTTGTAAATGTCAGCAGTTCTGAGTTTCTGTACCTCAAATCATATAATTAGGAAAAAGCCTGAGGTGCCTGACTCCAGACTATGGAATGACAGATGTTGAAATCTGCCTGCTTTGGAACAAAGTTGAATGTTATGTACATGGGTGTGACAAGTTTAAAATCAGTTAGTGGGTGTGTTGCTTTGCTTTGTTAACTTTGTTAACAATAAATAGTTTTTTTCAAAATTTGTGTTGATTTTCAGACCGCCTGTAAAAGGTACTTTTTACAACAAAATACTGGTACTTTATAAATATGTAAATCAGAATGCACGCTGTTAAGAAGTATATTGCATTTTATTTTGGATATTTTATTTTACTGTAATTATTTAAGAATAAGTAATCTAAAAAGAGAAAATCTGAAGAATAAGCTTTATTGGGGAAAAAATAGCTGCAATGTACAATTATTATTGCTTATATATGAATGGGTTGGTCAACCAAACCCTGAGCAAGCAATGTAGTTGTAAATGTGATGGAAAGGTAGGTTTTTAATACTTGAAACAAAGATATCACATTTATTCCTTATATCACAGTTCTAGTCACTAACTGTGTAAAAAGCTCTTGCTTATTTGAGTGATGAAATGGATTACAGTAAATTCAACCAACTTGGTGGATGTGCAGGTTTCAAGCAGGGAAGGCCACTGCTGAGAGAGTCTTAAAGCTGTTCTGATATGTGACAAGAGACCTGGTTAGTTAGGTAGTAAGATGCTTTTGAGTGAAGATCAAAATTTTTCCTGCCACTTTGGGGGATGGGGAAGTGTTGGTTTGGTACAGGATTAATGGCTTAGTAAAGCATTGGAGAGAGACTGTGGCTCAGGCATTTAAGTACTTTCAAAAAGAAAATGCAAAGTAAATTGTCTGCAAAGGGCATTGTGTGTAGTGATCTCAACTTGAAAGCTTTTAAAAGACTTGCTGAGTGTTTCAACTTTTTACGTTCAGGTTTACAACTGATTTTTTTCTTCACATTTTTGTTGAGAGTAACACCATGAAAAAACTATAATAAACTTCTGTGAACAGGCACATAACTAGTCCAGCATTGCTGAGATTTAATATACCATGACTTTTAATAATAAAGACTTCAATTTATAACACACCTTTCATGATCTCAGGACATCTCAAAGCACTTTATGACTAATTAAGTACTTTTGAAGTGCTATTACTGGTGAAACATGATAGCCAATTTGTGCACAGTAAGGTCCCATAGAAAGTAATGGCATAATAGTCTGTTAAGCCGTTTTAGTGATAGGGTAATTGGAGGATAAATATTGACCAGAATACTAACGAGAATACCCCAGCTGTTTTTCAAAGCAGTTCCATGGGTTGTTTTACATCAGCTTGAGAGGGCAAGTGTAAGCTTGATTTAAAACCTTCTCTCAGAGACTGCATCTGTGATAGTGCAGCAATTTCTTTGTGTTGTACTGGAGCATTAGTCTAGAATATATGACCAAGGGTCTGGAGTGGGTCTTGAACCCTTTGGTAAGAAAGAGTGCTGCCCACTAAAAGTTACTGGTCTGTGTTGATCTTTGTTTTCTTGGTAATAAAGGGAAATTTATTTTCTCTGTAATGGGGAAATATATTCGTTGAGTGGGTACATAATTCTAAAGGGACTAACTATGTTTTTGTATGCCACTCATTACAGCCAGAAGTGTTCAACACTGTCAGGATATCCCAGACCACCATTCCTGGTGGTAACGCCATGTTTAAAAGATCTTGTTTACCTGAAAAGTGGCAGTCTAGAACTGCCTGAATGATTGTGGACATTCAAGCTGGACATGACAGACAAAGGGAAATTGGCACCCTGTTTTATGACAGTGACATGGACATCCTGGTGAATTAGGTGGTGCACAGGAGGGATGCTGCCTTCCCGCAGGACTGGCAGAGGAGGCCACAACTCTAGATCCTGCCAACATGGTCCAAGGTCAACACCTGGATCAGTACAGTGTCCACTTTTAGTTCAGATACAGACACCTTGCGGTATTTTGTCACGGTTAGAGTTAGGAGTACCTGCCGGTGAATATTTCACTGCATTGTCTCTGAAACCAGCTAAGCAGGTTGCTGGCACTTGGAAGGCTACCAGAAACTAGGCACCTGCTCAATCCCAGGCAGGAAAGGCTTGTTATGCTGTCAACAATTACGAATTTCATACAAATGCAACAGCGGACACAGGAACAACATGTAGATTTGTTGTAAACATTGGACAACCTGAGATAAAAGCTACAGGATTGGGTTGTGGTTGGACATATCATCATCCAGCCACCCTATGGAGAAGTTGGTAGTGCCATGGAGAGCCAAGTTGAGAAGCCTCAATCTGTTGGATAAATATGTTGATCGGCACTCTATCAGATTTGCCAGGCAATGTGACGGAGAATGAGGAACATTGACTTCACTGGTGACCCTTTCTCACAAGGAAGCAGGGCAGTTCCTGTAGGCAGCCAGCCAGAAGAGGAACCACACACAAGTCTCCTCTCAGAAGCCTCCAATTGTGTCTAGGCCTTCCACAGAGTTGAATGAGGCAAACATTTTGAAATGGAATTTCAAGCTGCGGAAGTTGCTCCAGCCTCTGGGCAAGACACATGCAGCATGTCTGGATCCACTAGACAAATTCTGCTGGGAACACACTCCAAAGGCAACAGGCTCCACTGTGGGGTGATCTCTGTTCACCTTTAGCTGCAAAGTGAGTGTACTAGGATGAAAAATAAAGATGATGACCTTCCAGGGGTACATGGGTGAGCCATCCATTCAGATAAGTTTTCATGTTGTAAATATATGTTTACTTTTTGCCTCAGGTGCGTTTTGAAGTCTCTGTGTATACATACAACAATGACATTGAAAATTCAAAGTTCACTGCCCTTAGTGCTTCATGGTGTTCATTGGCCCCAAGTTTTGAACTGAGTAGCTGCTCCACCATTTGCAGACTGTGGGTAAATGGCAGGTAATAGCCACTTTGGCTACTAGGCTTCTCCTTTCAAGGTTGCTTCTTGAACAGTGAGTCTCAGGCTCAGCCTCTGTCTAATAAATGCTCCTTCCTGGTAACATAGACTTTGCACTTCTCTGAGTCCCAACCTAATGTGTTAGTGTAAATGATCATCTGTTCACTTTATGCCCCATCTCCAGTCAAATCAAATAAACGTGGCAGGTGTGATAGTGCACCAATGTGTGCACACACAAACTTCTCTCCCAAGCTTCCTCTAACACCAACTTCAGTTTTGTAATCCTCTCTGCATCCCAGCATTATGACTCCAATATCCACAACTGAGGTCCCCAACCTTCCTCTCACAACAGTGGCCTCTGATAAAGCACCTTGACTTTTAATGAACAAAGCCCCAGAATTGACCAGAGCCACCCTCTTGAGGGACTTTGCTGTGCAGGTCCCAAATGATGAGTGACCAGACTATGAACTGGTATCTTTACAGCTTGCTACCTGTCCTTCTGCTAATCTTTGGGCCCACAGGCTCACCCTGGCCCACTCCATGACTCAGACCACTTTAATCAGCTACCTGACTGTATCTAAGCCTCTGGACATATTTTGATGCTGTCCTTGACTTGCTATACATGGACCATCTGACTGAAGGGACTTTACTGAGCACTACTACCTTTATAGTTTGAGACATTGTCATTCAGTTGTTGCACATGCATTGTGTTTGGTACACAATGGTTTGAGATTAATGTTGAATTCAATGTTGCCTGTAAGCTACATGGCTGCTCAGAAGGACTGCCTATGCCTGACTGGCATATGAACACATTGACTACCCATTCCAGAAGCTGCTGCCATACACAGACCTTGGAAGTACGTGCAGGGGTAGAAAACATGAAAGTGAATGTAGCTTGGACTTGGCATTCAGCAAGATGTCCACCCATTGACTGATGACTAATAATAAGTTACAGGGCTTTGTGTACATGCTAAACTGCAAGGCAAGACAAAAATTTGCAGCTGAGGAGGCAAAGTTCAAAAATGCAGGCAAGAATCTGTGACCATCTAGGTAGGAGCAGTGAGTGAGCAGTAAAAGACTGAGCATGCAGCCTGGTCCAGTAAGTGAACTTAGTGCCTGTTCTTACACAATTAGTGTACCTGCGGAAGCATTCCAATTCTGTTGCGCATTAAAGTGCAGGAGCATACTGTATGTGGATTGGAGATGTTTCTTGGTGTTGAAAGCTGGCATGTGTTGGTTGCTAATGTCCATTGTCCTGGAGTGCATATAGCCACTGCAAATGGAGTATGCCTGACATGTTGGTGCTGAGTGTCTAAATTGGAGGTCTAGAGGAGCAAGCACTGAGCTGGAGTTGCTAGGCACCCACTCTGATTTTAATGTTGGGAATTTCTTGTTTTCTGGTTTCTATCCAGTAGGTAGGTAGATGGGAGGTTGCATATTAATGAGACAAAATTTGGTAGTAATGTGGACTTCAACCGCATCATCGACGCGACTGGATGATCCAAAGGGGGCGAACATCCAACCGGATGCCACGTCCCGATTTTTGATGAAAAAGTTAGACGCCAGCTATGGAACATCTTCAGCCCCTGCAAACAGAGCACGGCCTAGATACAGCTGGACGCAGCAGATGGTTCTGTTTGCTCAAGAATAGAATTTGTCTGTGTCCTGAGCATTCCCTGTCAAATCCATCAATTTCAAGCTGGTATTCTTCTCTGATCATACCTCCTGCTGGCTGACTATCACCTACAAGCAACCTGGCAGGGGAATGTGGAAGCTGAATGTGAAACTGGTGACCCACTAACACATTGAGAAGCTCAAAAGAATTACACAGGTTGGAGAACCATGAAACCCCTCTATTGAATCACCAGTGGACTGATAGGAACAGTGTAAGGGGATCATCAAGAGGCTCTTCATTCTCAAAGTGTTCAGAAAGTGAGAGAGAGGAGGGGATAGGAAAGCTGTCCAAATTCCAGGAAAGCTGCAGACGATGGTGTTAATGTCAAGGAGGATCTCCAGGAGGTGGAGAGCCAGCAAGCCTCATTCTTTGCCTCAGATGCCTCCAAGATAATTGTCCACTCTGGTGTCCATGCCATGGAGCACAATGAGACATGCTTGCGTTTCTTCTTCCAGAAAGTGTACAGGAAGAGCTCTGTGATCAACAGCCTGAAATAAAATGACAGCTTGGTAAAATCATCTCAGTGTAACATCCAGAAGATCAGCAAATTATTTTATGCAGGACACCATGACATGAATCCCACAGACAGCATGGCCTCCCACTCATTCCTATCATTAAGGTCTTAAATGACAGCACGCTGGAAAGGCTGGACTAGTTGCTGTCTCTGGATAAGTTAACCAAGACCTTTGAATCTTTGGGGAAAAAACAAAAGTCCCAAAAGTGATGGTTACTGGGGGGGGGGGTATATTCAGCTCTGTGGGATTTGATTGGCCAGAACCTGCTGGAGGTGTACAACAATATGGCTCTGGCAGGTATCATATGCGAACCCACGAAGGAAGGTATCAACACCTTCATCTACAAGCAGAAGAGATAGAGGGAGGAAATTAGAAATTGGTGACCAGCTTCACTGTTGAATATGGATTATAACATTCTGCCAAAGCACAAAGCTAAATTCGGTCATGTTTGCACTGGGATTGGTGATTCACCCTGATCAAACTTATGCGGTACTGGGTAGGAGGCTCTCAGAAAGTGCTCCTCAGGAATATGATCGCTTTTGTATCGGACAGTGGGGTGGACATCTACCTCAGCCTGGCTAAAGGAAGGCCTTTGACAGGATACTGCACACCTACACGTGGGACGCACTCTCCAAGATGGGTTTCAGGGAGGAAGTCCCTACAATGGGATCCAACTGCTCCACACCAACATTGATAACGCAGTCTTAATCATTCGGTGGGAATCAGAAAACTTCCTGAACAGATCTAGAATTAGGCAGGGCTGCCCACTCTCTCTGCCTTGTTTGTGTGTTGTACAGAGACTTTGCTGAATTGGTCAGGAAGTATACAGGCCACAGAGGGGTGACTAATCCAGGCAGTGGCAGCAGGTGAAAGCCTCACCTTACACGATGATGTTGCCATTTTTTGCTTAGATCTGCTGTCAGTGCTTAGACTCGTGAGCCTTTGCTGCCAGTTTAAACTGGCCTCAGGAGCCAAAGTAAATCAAGGCATAAGCAAGTATGTGTTCTTTTGGAACTGGGCCAACCGATCCTTTATCCCCTTCACTGTCAAGACTGATTATCTGAAGATGCTGCGTATGGGGTTTGGAAAGGCCGGTGTATGTGCCAAAACTTAGGAGGAGCTTATCACCAAGGTGAGGCTAAATCTGGGTAGATGGGAACACCACTCCCACTCCATTGTGTAAAAATCTGGTAATCAGGTGTAAAGTACTCTGTTGTTGTTGTTGTTGTTGATGTTGAATGTGGCACAAGTCTGGTCTATTTCCTGAACTTGCACCACTCCAGTCACACGAGCCATCTTCCACTTCATCTGGAGGTCAAAGATGGACTGGGCCACAGAAACACCATGTATACAGCTCTAGATAAAGGCAGGATGACTAACTAATGCTGCATCCTGATTACCACATTTACATGTAGCTACATCAGGCAGTGTGCAGACACTAGGTATGTAAACACCTAGTCTCTTGAGG
The DNA here is from genome assembly GCF_030684315.1 of Stegostoma tigrinum. NCBI lineage: Eukaryota > Metazoa > Chordata > Chondrichthyes > Orectolobiformes > Stegostomatidae > Stegostoma > Stegostoma tigrinum. Next base: position 19,178,436 of record NC_081381.1, read on the forward strand.
TTCTACCTAATTCCGGTGCTTTGACAGATGGGCCTAGCCTTGACACTGTGAAATGTTCTGAGTAGTTGGCCTGGTCCACATTACTTGACTCTCCTGGAAAAATTTGTAAAGGAAAACAACATTGATTAAAAACCCATCAGACAGTGATCAACACATAATGTCCTCAAGACCTTGCAGGAATAGGAGAGGTTTGACCCTGTCGGGTGGTTCACTGAGCAGACTGTCAGTCATTTCGCAGAATGTCTTATTGCCAGAACTTTGCAACAAGCACCAAGATGTAGTTTGGCTGGTGATGAGAAGGGCACTGCCCATCACATGTTTCATGCATACCTGGGCTGTCTGCGACCATGCACGATGCCCTTGAAATGACTGAGGAGGGGAAGAGACCACCACATACCTCCTCCTGGAAAGTGCCTAAGCAAAGAAGGCATGGAGAGAGATACACTTTGTCTTTGTCTTTGTCCAAGGTTCGACCTGAGCATGCCCATGACACAGAACTCTATGGTTGTTCCCTGGGACACACACTGAGACAAACATTGACTACACTGGAAAGACCATCTCCTTGGTGAAAGCTGCTCTTTGGTCAGCCTGAAACTTTGTAGTTTCCCTGTGCAAAGAGTTGACCTTGACTGAGTGTCACAGACTGGCAAATTCTAAGATCCAGGAGTATGTTCTGAGGGACGCACTAAAGCTTGGGCAGCTGTTGTCAAGGCTTAGTGGGGGAAAGACCATCTGCGGACTTTCTGCCAAAGTACTAAACAGGTCTGTTCAATTATCAGTTTGTCTCAAATGTATGTAAGTAATGTTTTACGTGAGTAGGAAATGCTTATGATATTTTTGCAACTGCAGGGAATGTCAAATTCCAAAGTTTGTGTTTTTTTCTTTACATACAAAGATTATACAGAACTGTTTTAGTACCTGTGTATGTACATAAAGATTTTTCTATGAATGAAGTATGTTTTTGCAATAAAAAATATGGTGATAATAAGCCATAGCTCCCATCAAAACACTACTTGTTGCTCACTAGCAAGAAGCTCAACTGTGTCTGAGGTTTGCTTGGAAAATATGACCTGTCAGACTGGGTCAGGAAAGGCCTCTCACAGTTCTTGCTACAGACCATGTCAATCAGGGCTTTTGAAGATTCTTTATTCGTTCACGGAATGAGGGCATCGTTGGCTGGGCAACATTTATTGCCCATCCATAATTACCCAGAAGGCAGTTAAGAGTCAACCTCATTGCAATGGGTCTGGAGTCACATGTAGGTCAGACCAGATAAAGATACCCGTTTCCTTCCCTAAAGGACATTAGTGAATCAGATGAGCCTTTCCAACGATCAAAAACGGTCATCTTTAGACTCTTAATCCAGTTTTTATAAACTCAGATTTCACCATCTGCCATGGGAAGATTTGAATTCAAGACCCCAGACCATTATCTGGGTCTCTGGATTAACAGTCCAGCGATAATATCATTAGGCCATCGCCTCCCCATTCAACTCTGTATTTGAGAAGCCAGACCAGAATACTGACTTTGAAGGAGGGTGCAGTTGGGTTGGTGCATAGATGTTGGCAGGCATCTCCTATCCCATTCATACAGCATCCAATCACCTGAGGTCTTTGACTGGGACAGTCAGACCTTGGCTGTGAAAGGGTTATGTTCATTCATTTTCTCATATATACCAGGTGACTGGAATACAATAGCCAGTACCTTAGGTGGTGATAAAAGGCCACGTGACAAGCCAACCCTTTGTGTGTTTAAGCATGTTTCCTGTACAGAATTAGGCTAAAGTGACTAAAACACTAAAGCAAGAAGACTGAGTGGTTTCCATTTCTCCCCCCCGCAACAAATTTGTACGTTTGCAAATCCTCTTTGTTGATTTTTGACTCAAGTGCGGCAGTGGAGATTTTATGAAGAAAAAATTCAAACCTAGCACTGTTGTCTCCAGAAGAAGATAATTTGTTTGTCTACAACATTAAACTGCTTTGATGCTGAAAGCAGCAGAGCTATTGAATTCAGCCTCAAACTAGCCAAGTCACCAAACTTTAGGTCTGTGTACACCTTTCATTTTTCTGAACTTTTCTGAACACCCCCCTCGCTTATAAACGGTGTGTGTGTGTGTGTGTGTGTGTGTGTGTGTGTACGTGCGCATACATGCACACAGAATCTGTGCGAGAAAAAAAATTGGCTAGTTTACTTGGACAAGAGGAAATGTAATGTGAACCATTTTTTCCCCAAAAACATTAACAACCTGTCTGATTGCCTTTTATGGTTGCAGTACATATTCTGTCAAGCAATCATTGAATTACCAAGTTACTCCTTTTCAAAAAACCTGTTTTAGTCAAATGAGGAATGAGAAAAGATTAATAGATTGAGGGTTCGGACCTCCTCACCTGATTTTAACAGATCATTTCTGAACTTGTACTTGAGTTCACTTAAGACTTTCATGTCAGTGAAATTGGAACCACTGCATTGGCATAAATTGTTCAACATAACTTAGATATGAAGTTGAGATTTTGTCACATTAATTTTGATTCACAGCAGGTGTGAAATATGCTTTGGCTTAAAACTGTTGGATAGCTTGATTTTAATGTGTGTGGAGGTCAAATTAGATGAGTGAAGTTAAAATTTAAGCAACCTTTGGCTGCTGCACTACTGCATGTTAACATGAAGTCCTTTACCAAGACAGAGACTGATGTGTAGCCTGAGATAATGGGAACTGCAGATGCTGGAGAATTCCAAGATAATAAAATGTGAGGCTGGATGAGCACAGCAGGCCAAGCAGCATCTCAGGAGCACAAAAGCTGACGTTTCGGGCCTAGACCCTTCATCAGAGAGGGGGATGGGGAGAGGGAACTGGAATAAATAGGGAGAGAGGGGGAGGCGGACCGAAGATGGAGAGTAAAGAAGATAGGTGGAGAGAGTATAGGTGGGGAGGTAGGGAGGGGATAGGTCAGTCCAGGGAAGACGGACAGGTCAAGGAGGTGGGATGAGGTTAGTAGGTAGCTGGGGGTGCGGCTTGGGGTGGGAGGAAGGGATGGGTGAGAGGAGGAACTGGTTAGGGAGGCAGAGACAGGTTGGACTGGTTTTGGGATGCAGTGGGTGGGGGGGAAGAGCTGGGCTGGTTGTGTGGTGCAGTGGGGGGAGGGGACGAACTGGGCTGGTTTAGGGATGCAGTAGGGGAAGGGGAGATTTTGAAGCTTGTGAAGTCCACATTGATACCATATGGCTGCAGGGTTCCCAGGCGGAATATGAGTTGCTGTTCCTGCAACCTTCGGGTGGCATCATTGTGGCACTGCAGGAGGCCCATGATGGACATGTCATCTAGAGAATGGAATAGATGATGTGTAGCCTGTGGCATAGCTGTGGTTTTATAGCTTAATCTTGATCTAATCCAGTGATAGTCCAAACTAACACCTATTATAAAACTGCTGTGTTGCTGATGGCTTGTTGTGCTTTGGAGCAACTTATTCGGGGCAATCTGGAAGTATACATTTAGCTATACCTTTCATGTGATTTTATAAATAAGGACAGTTGTTGTGACTTCACTCTTGCATCATTGTAACAGGAGTGAAGAGTGACTGAGACATTCTGTAAAGGAAGTTATGCTGTGTAGATAGCTTCCTTTCTAATATTTATAATCATGAGGTAATGTTATAGGACATAATGCGCAATAATTTCCAATTTCTTTTTCAACACTGGTTATCTCTACTGTCAGTTGTGCATCCTTGAAAGCTAGGCATTTGAACATTTATGTAATTTGTACACATTTGTTGTAAATACACCATATTTACCTATGTTAAAATCCAGCAGCGATTCCTGAGACCTTTTAATGAAATGAAATTCTTTCACATTTTTGTCTCTGCTATTTGTCAACTAGATACAAAGCTTGGCATCATCAGCAAATTTTATATTGTACAAGAAATACTTTCTCCACACTTTCATGTAGTGATCTGCAGAGAACCAAGAGCAAAATTCTGTGCAGCAAGTTTAATTATCAATACTATAGTTTGATTGTTTCTTTATGGGAGTGATTTGGGGAAAGAAAAGAAAAGATGAATATTTGCACATAGAAGTGTAATGTCTGACTAATTTAATTGAATTTTTTGAAAAAGTGACTAAATATATTGATGAGAGCAGTGCTGTTGATGTGGTTTACATGGACTTCAGTAAGGCCTTTGACAAGACCCTGCATCAAAGGCTGGTCCAGGAGATAAGATCCCAAGCAATCAAGGCAAGCTGGCAAACTGGATCCAAAATTTGCTTCCAGATATTATGTAAAGAGTGATTTAAAAGGGTTCTTTTTGTCAGTGGAATCTTGTGATCAGCAGTGTACCATAAGATTTGGTGCTGAGACCCTTGCTGTTTATGTTTATTCATGACTTGGCTGTGAATTGAAGTAACTCCACAGAGGCCAGTATCCTGTCACCAAGTCACTCTTTATTTACATGTGCATACTACTTGACACTGGATTAGTTTTCTCAGAGCCAGTTCTCAGAATGAACAGAACCTCCAATACTATGGTTTATATCTTACAGACAGGGCTCCTTGATTTGATCAGGTTAACAGCCCCAGTCAGGGAACTCATGCTGTATGAAGTCCACCTAGTTGACCTCATTACAATCACTATATCCCTCCCCCTGTAAGTTGGGGGACGTAGGCCTGTTCTTTTTACTGCGGCCTCTCCTGTGGCATTTTTGCTTTGGGTCTGGTTCCTTCAACTCTGCCTCGCATACAAGAAATGTGTACCAGAAGATAGACCATCTCTTGCACCCAGAGTGTCTTAGAAAAAATATCTTCAGGTGGTAAAAGCGTTGAGGCTGCAACATCTGCCGTGTCCACCTCTGACTCCGAGGTTTCTTCGCCAGAAGGAGGGGGAGAACCCATTACTTTGTTACGCTTCTGCCCCATTCGCAAGTTTGAATCTTTGACGAGGTGCACATGCTTTTTCAGGACCATCTTACCTACCCGAAATTTGTACGTCACTGGAGCGTTGACCCTGAAATAAACAGACCATCTTGCTCACAGGAGTCATGGGTCCAGTTTTGGTGTCCCTGAGTATTTTGCTTTGATATTAATGACTGTCTTGTTTGAGAGCAGATGCTGAGCAAACATATAAGAAAACATTTTTTTTGAAAGCGATTTTGTTTGCAGTATCAGAAAGTTGGGTGGCACACTAGCATTTTGCTTATGTGCACTTGATATGTCCAGACACATTGGTTGAATGTACAGTCACAGATTGGAATCACTTTCAATAAAATGAGACCAGAACGCTATATGGAACTTGTGTTCCCTGCTAGACTGAGAAATATTCTTTTAAATATTTTCCCTACAATTTAATAATTGTGTGACCACATTTTGTTTTGGACAATAATTGACAGACTAAGGAAAGTTTCCGCCTATTTTCAACACAAACAATAGAAGTTTTGACTCAGCTTTGTGGAGAAATTATCTAGGTAAAGACTGGTATCACTTTCATTGGGGACCTTAAGAGGTGTACTGAGGGTGTGGTTTTTTTGTGTTACTGCTCTGTTACCCAACTAAGCCAGCTATTGTTTTCAATTGGCTGTACCAGAAATATGTATTTAGAACATAGAACATAGAAAAGTACAGCACAGTACAGGCCCTTCGGCCTGCGATGTTGTGCCGTGGAATAATGCTAATCCAAAAATAATATAACCTAACCTACATTCCCGTCAATTCACTGCTGTCCATGTGCATGTCTAGCAGTTGCTTTAATGTCACTAATGACTCTGCTTCCACGACTTCCACTGGCAAAGTATTCCATGCGCTCTCAACTCTCTGGGTGAAGAACCTCCCTCTGACATCTCCTCTATACCTTCCTCGTAACGCCTTAAAACTATGACCCCTCGTGGCAGTCAATCCTGCCCTGGGGAAAAGCCTGTGGCTATCAATTCTGTCCATGCCTTTCATTACCTTGTACACCTCGATCAGGTCATCTCTCTTCCTCCTTCTCCCCAGAGAGAAAAGTCCAAGCTCAGTCAACCTCTCCATGTAAGACAAGCCCTCCAGTCCAGGCAGCATCCTGGTAAAACCTCCTTTTCACCCTGTCCAAAGCCTCCACAACTTTCCTATAATAGGGCGACTAGAACTGGAAACAATATTCCAAGTGTGGTCTCAGCAGGGTTTTGTAGAGCTGCAGCATAACCTTGTGGCTCTTAAACTCAATCCCCCTGTTAATGAAAGCCAAAACACCATATGCTTTCTTAATGATTTCTAGAATGAAGATGGGGAAAATCTGCCACAAGGCAGACAACCTCTGACTTTTTATACAGAAGGAAAATTCCCAATTAGCTGTAGCTTTCCATAATGATGAGTCTATTCTTTTGCTGTTTGAAACTGGTGTAGATGCAGCATTCCCTTGCCTTAGTTTGAACATACAATTTTGCCTCCACAGGTATAGTTGCATTTAACATGAAATAGTCAATGGAAGGCAAATTATGTGATAATTTTGAAAATGTTTGGATTGAAGCACAAGAACCAGAGGAATAATAATATTGGCTCCGAATACTCCTCGCAACAGACATCTGCTCAGCCTGTTTCAGAAGAATTGCCCCTGTTCTCATTCATAAGTGCCATGGTCAACCTGCAGCCGCTAATACACTAGAAGCATACTTTACACTGGAATGAAAGATGGAGGAAACCTTCAAAATTCTAATTACTGATGTGACCCTGGAATGTGAGCACCTGCCTTCATTGATAGGATGCTTGGCCACCTTGGAGATCCAAGTTCAGAAGTCTGTTCCATGCTGCTGGATGTGTGTCTGGACTGGCACACCATCACTCTGGGTATGGGTGCGCAGCATCGATAGCAAAGCAAAAGACAGATAAGGCTCCTCAATCTCTGTACAACCAACGGATCAAGTGTAAGCTCTGCAGTCCTGCTGCATCCAGTCATGAATAGTGGTGGACAATTAAATACCTTACTGGAGAAGGGTCCACAAATATCCCTATCCTCAACGATTGGGGAACACAGCATGTCAGTAAAATACATAAGGTTGAAGCATTTGCAATAATATTGAGTCAGAAGTAGCAATGGGATGATCCATCTCAGCATCTTGCAAAGATCCCTGATGAAAGGGATGCCGGTCTCAGCCAATTTGATTCACTCCATTTGATATCAAGGAACCGCTGTAGTCTCCTGATACTGCAAAGGCTAAGGATCTTGATGACATTCTGGCAATAGATCTGGAGACTTGGCTCCAAAACTTTCTGCGCCCCTAGCCAAACTGTTCCAGTACAGCTACCACACTGATATCTACGCAACATTGTGGAAAATTGTTCAGGCATGTCCTGTATACAAAAAAACAGGAGAAATTCAACCTACCCATTTATCAGCCTGATTGTCTCCTCTCAATCATTAGAAAATAAATGGAAGGTGTCATTGACCGTATATTATGACCTCAGTGCAGCCTTGGAAAAGCAAGGCAAACATGGAAAAAGGAGCTGATTTTCAATGGTTAAAACATGAGTGATTGCCCTGACATCTAAGCAACGTTCACCTGAATGCAGCATTTTTCAGTCCTACCAAGACTAGAAGAATTAGTGGCAAAAAGTTATACTGGTTTAAGTTACACCTAACATAATGAAACATGTTTGTGGTTGTTGGAGGTTAATCATCTCAGCTCCAGGACTTCAGTACACTAGTTCTTCAGTGTAGTGTCCTGGACCAACTATCTTCAGCTGCTTTATCAATAATCTTTCCTCCATTGTAAGTGCAAAAGTGTGGATGCTCACTGATTGCACAATGTTCAGTATCATACATAACTCTTCATAAACAGATGCATTCCATGTCCAAATACAGAAAGAACTAGAAAATATCCAACTTAGGTTGACAAATGACAAGTAACATTTGTTGTACACAATTGCCAAGCAATAACCATTTTCAAAAACAGGAAATGAATCGCCACTCCTATGAATTTCATAAACATTATCATCGCTGAATTGTTCATGGTCAACATCCTGGGAGTTACCAACAACTATCCAGCTGAACTGGAACAGCTGTTTAAATAACTAGCTATAAGAGCAGGTCAGTGCCTAGGAATCCTGCAATCTGTAATACAACTCCTGACATCTTGAAGCCTGTCTACCATCGGCAAACCACAAATCAGGAGTGTGATAGAGTCCTCCCCATTTTCTTGGATAAGTTAGATCCAACAGTACTTTAGGCTTAACACTATTCAGGGCAAAACAACCTGCTTGGTTGCTATCACATCCACAAACATCATCTTCCCCCACTGCTAATGCACATTAGCAGCTGTCTGTACCATCTACAAATGCACTGTAGAAATTCACCAAGGCTCCTCAACCCAAAAACACAACCATCTGGAAGGACAAGGGCAGGAGCTGTGTGGGGTCGCTGCCACCTGCAAGTTCCTCTCCAAGCTTGTCTCCTTCAGTAGTGTCAAAGGTAATGAAGAGATATGGTCTGATGAAAGTGGCATCAGTAATACCTTGGATGCACTTATGAATGAAGGATTGGGAAGTGCCAAAGATCCTCAGTTGCTACCTGAAATGAACGGCAAACGTAAAAATAAGGGCAGCCGTGACTTGAATGGACATTAAAATGGGATTACCATCCAGTCTGTGAGTACAAATTCTTATCTAACAGCTGGCTTGGCTCTGAGATGGTTTGAATGAGGCATCTTAATCCTCTGCTGTATTGCGTTCAGACATTTTCAGATAATTGCGGCAAACCTTGGTTCTCGCCATTTCTCTGCACCTTCTTCGTGGATGTTGTCATTGCTACTTTTGTGGAGCATCATCCTCAAATCAGTTTGTTGAATTGTCCATCACTATTGCCAACTGGATATGGCAGGACTACAGAGTTTAGATGCAATTTGTTGGTTGTTAGATTGCTTAGTTCCATCCATCAGTTTCTACTTGTTTGGTTTGGCATACTAGAGTCCAGTTTGATAGATTCACCATGGTGATACCTTAATTTTAGTTATGCCTGGTGCTGCTCCTAGCATGCACACCTGCACTCTTGATCCCCTGCTTGATGGTAATGGTCAACTGGGGCATATGCCAGCCCATGATGTTTCAGATAGTGTTGGAGTACAATTTTGCTACTATTGATGGATCATAAAGTGCCTCAAGAATGCACAATATTGCCAGATCTGTTTGAAGTCTGTCCCATTTTGCATAATGATAATACCCACACATGGAGGGTATTCTCAATGTGAAAACAGGACTTTGTGTCCACAAGGACTGTTGGGTGGCCTCTATTACCAATACTGGCGTGGACAAATCTGCAAGGGGCAGATGGACGAGGATGAGGTCAAGTATGTTTTTCCCTCTTGTTATTCCCTCACAACTTGTCACAGACCCACTCAGGTAGCTATGTCCTTAAGGACCCGACCAGCTCAACCTGAAGTGCTGCTGCAAAGCCATGCCTGATGGTGGACATTGAAGTCCCCCATCCAAAGTACATTCTTTTGTCTTGCTACCCTCAGTGCTTTCTCTAAGTGTTGCACAACATAGATGAGTGCTGATTCATAAGCTGAAGTTGAATAGTATGTGGTAACTAGCAAGAGCTTTCCTTGCCAATGTTTGACCTGATGGCATTAGCCTTTGGATCTGGAGAAAATGTTGAGGACTCCCAGATCTACTCCCTTGCATCTATATACCACTGTGTAATTACCTCTGCTGGTGGCGGGATGGGACATATCAAGGGATGGTGATGGTGGCATTTGGACATAGTCATACTCACGGAATCCAATCTTATAGATAATATCTAATAGATAATATGTTGCTTGAATAGCCAATGAGACTAGCCCCCAGTAAGTGAGGAGGCAATCACAGAAAGCTAGCACACAATGCATCAGGCAATCAGGAACGTTAATGGAAATTTGGCCCTCATTTCAAGAGAGTTGGAGTATAAAGAAAGGAAGTCTTACTGCTACTGTTTGAGGTGCTGGTGAGCAGTCTTGATCCCCTTATACAATAAAATATATCATTTCATTGGAGCAGAGCAGAGAAGGTTCATTTAGGATGATCTCTTGTCTGGAAGAATTGTTTTATGAGCAATGCTAAACAAGTTGGGACTGTACTCACTGGAGTGCAGAAGAATGAGAGATTATCTCATTGAAACATGTAGGATTTTCAGAGGCTTGATAGGGTAAATGCTGAGAGAATGGCTCCCCTCGTGGGAGATTCTAGGACCAGAGGGTATAGTCTTAGAACAAAAGGATACCAATTTAAGACTGAGATGAGGAATTTATCCTCTTGGGACTAAGAACTTTGGAACTCCTTGCCAAGAGAGCTGGAGGGCAGAATTCTTGCATACATTTAAGACTAAGACAGATGGATTCTTGATCAGTAGGGGAGTTCACAGTTCCAGGGAAAGGGAAGAAAAGTGATCATGAAGAATATCCTATGATTCAATGGAATGACAGAGCAGGTTCGAGGAGCTAAACATCCTACTCTTGTTCCAGTTTCATATGGTTGTATCGATGTTGCAGGATCAACTGGGCTGTACTCTGCCAGAGTCATTTCTGTTGCCCAGGTGGATGTCAGATGGTCTGTACAATTTAATACAACTGAGTGACAGATTTCCTTCCCTGAAGGACACCAGATAGGTTTTTCTAACAATTGGCAGTGGCTTCATGCTCATTGTTAGATTCTTAAATCTGGCTATTTACTGAATTCAAATCCCACCATCTGCTGTGGTGGAATTGGACGGTCCCCAGAATATCAGTTGAGTTTCTGGATTAATAGTCTACTGATAATACTACTAGGACACTATGCATGCAAAAATAATAACTAAAACACAGAAGCTTTCTGCCTCCACAAAAAATGCTAGAAATCCCATTTGAATGCATATCCAATCCCATTGCAAGCTGAGGTGTACTCAAGGATAACAAAGTGTGGAGCTGGATGAACACAGCAGGCCAAGCAGCATCTCAGGAGCACAAAAACTGACGTTTCGGGCCTAGACCCACTGTTTGTCTCTGACCTCTAAAGTACATGCTTGAAACTTTGAAGTCATGGCTGAGTTGGGCAGAAAACAGACTTAATAATATTGAGGTTGGTGCTTTGGCAAGTTGCATGGATAAAATGTGTAGGAATAGCATGCCCATTAACCATGGAGGCATCTTGTGCAGAAGAAGTGGTTCTGTGTAAAGAGAAGCTAGATGGCCAAAAGGCTGTTCCTGAAGTTGCAATGCATGCTGTCAAGACAGGTTGCCTGGTACCTATGCTGATTTACTTGCTAAGTTTTTGTGCCATCAAGTTTTTTGATTTTAAAGAAGAAAACTGGAAATGTAAGGTTATTGAAGGTCTTAATGAGATGAAATGTATAGAAATAGGTTTCTCACCACCTGATGGTGAAATTTTGGTTTTACCACTGAAAGCTTGAGGTTTAATCGAATGACTTTTTCTTGATGTCAAGAAGCTGATTTTGAACATTCTCAAATGTTAAAGTCATTTTACTCATCATTATTCTTGTTGCCTTAGATGGCAAAATTCTGCTGTATGTTGTTTTTCAATTGATCATTTTTCATTAGTTAATTGCACTTTACCACATGGTCTCAAGAAAAGATAAGCAGCCAAGACAACTTGGTCCCAACTATGAGTTCACTTTTGAACTAGCTGCTGGGAGGATAATGTGATTTTAATAGATTGTTTGATCTTATTGATTTTAGTTCATAAAGAAAATGTGCTTGTCAATTGATGTATGCTTTGGCTGCTTTAATTAAATCTGAATTGGGTAAAGTACTCATTCATTGTCTGTAAATGTTTTGATGTAGTCCTTTTGTATTCCTAGAAGCAAGTGCACATTGTTTCAGAGATAATGGGAACTGCAGATGCTGGAGAATCCAAGATAACAAAAAGTGTGGAGCTGGATGAACACAGCAGGCCAAGCCGCATCTCAGGAGCACAAAAGCTGATATTTCGGGCCTAGACCCTTCATCAGAGAGGGGGATGGGGAGAGGGAACTGGAATAAATAGGGAGAGGGGGGAGGCGGAACGAAGATGGAGATGAAAGAAGATAGGTGGAGAGGAGAGTATAGGTGGGGAGGTAGGGAGGGGATAGGTCAGTCCAGGGAAGACGGACAGGTCAAGGAGGTGGGATGAGGTTTGTAGGTCGGAAATGCAGGTGCGGCTTGGGGTGGGAGGAAGGGATGGGTGAGAAGAAGAACAGGTTAGGGAGGCAGAGACAGGCTGGGCTGGTTTTGGGATGCAGTGGGGGGAGGGGGCAGAGCTGGACTGGTATTGTGATGCAGTGGGGGGAGGGGACGAACTGGGCTGATTTTGGGATGCGGTGGGGGAAGGGGAGATTTTGAAGCTGGTGAAGTCCACATTGATACCATTGGGCTGCAGGGTTCCCAAGCGGAATATGAGTTGCTGTTCCTGCAACCTTCGGGTGGTATCATTGTGGCACTGCAGGAGGCCCATGATGGACATGTCATCTAAAGAATGGGAGGGGGACTGGAAATGGTTCACGACTGGGAGGTGCAGTTGTTTATTGCGAACCAAGTGCAGGTGTTCTGCAAAGCGGTCCCCAAGCCTCCACTTGGTTTCCCAAATGTAGAGGAAGCCACACCAGGTACAATGGATACAGTATACCACATTGGCAGATGTGCAGGTGAGCCTCTGCTTAATATGGAAAGTCATGTTGGGGCCTGGGACAGAGGTGAAGGAGGAGGTGTGGGGGCAAATGTAGCACTTCCTGCAGTTGCAGGGGAAGGTGCCGGGTGTGGTGGGGTTGGAGGGCAGTGTGGAGCAAACAAGGGAGTCACGGAGAGAGTGGTCTCTCCGGAAAGCAGACAAGGGCGGGGATGGAAAAATGTCTTGGGTGGTGGATTCGGATTGTAGATGGCGGAAATGTCGGAGGATGATGCATTGTTTCCGGAGGTTGGTGGGGTGGTGTCTGAGAACAAGGGGGATCCTCTTTGGGCGGTTGTGGCGGGGGCAGGGTGTGAGGGATGTGTTGCGGGAAATGCGGTCAAGGGCGTTCTCGACCACTGTGGGGGAAAGTTGTGGTCCTTGAAGAACTTGGACATCTGAGATGTGCGGGGATGGAATGCCTCATCCTGGGAGCAGATGCAGTGGAGGTGAAGGAATTGGGAATAGGGGATGGAATTTTTGCAGGAGGGTGGGTGGGAGGAGGTGTATTCTAGGTAGCTGTGGGAGTCGGTGGGCTTGAAATGGACATCAGTCACAAGCTGGTTGCCTGAGATGGAGACTGAGAGGTCCAGGAAGGTGAGGGATGTGCTGGAGATGGCCCAGGTGAACTTGAGGTTGGGGTGGAAGGTGTTGGTGAAGTGGATGAACTGTTCGAGCTCCTCTGGGGAGCAAGAGGCGGCGCCGATACAGTCATCAATGTACCGGAGGAAGAGGTGGGGTTTGGGGCGTGTGTAGGTGAGGAAGAGGGACTGTTCCACGTAACCTACAAAGAGGCAGGCATAGCTGGGGCCCATGCGGGTGTCCATGGCCACCCCCTTAGTCTGTAGGAAGTGGGAGGAATCAAAAGAGAAGTTGTTGAGGGTGAGGACGAGTTCGGTTAGGCGGATGAGGGTGTTGGTGGAGGGGGACTGGTCGGGCCTGCGGGACAGGAAGAAGCGGAGGGCCTTGAGGCCATCTGCATGCGGAATGCAGGTGTATAGGGACTGGACATCCATGGTGAAAATGAGGCGTTGGGGGCCAGGGAATTGGAAGTCCTGGAGGAGGTGGAGGGCGTGGGTGGTGTCACGGACATAGGTAGGGAGTTCCTGGACCAAAGGGGAGAAAATGAAGTCCAGATAGGTGGAGTTGAGTTCGGTGGGGCAGGAGCAGGCTGAGACGATGGGTCGACCAGGGCAGGCAGGTTTGTGGATTAGACTGGATATCATCTGCTGAGACTATGGAGACCAGGGCAGGCAGGTTTGTGGATTAGACTGGATATCATCTGCTGAGACTATGGAGGCCAAGTCATGAGTGGCAGTTCCGTCTGAAGATTCTAACATGATTGAAGCAGATGTTTATCTTCCATTTCTTCTGAAGAAAGTTTACCAAAAATCTGATCATACCTACATACAGTTTACTGTTCTACTTCAGTACATTCATGGTCAATGCATAAAGGCCACATTCTCAAGATAAGCAATCATTACAACAGTTCAGGTGAAATTAACATGGTTTTAGATTTTAAAAAAGTCCTTCCTATATCGCTGTATCTATAAACTCAATTAGCAGTAATCTACCTGCATAAACTTAATCTTAATTCTGTGGCATTAGTCTCGCCTCAACATTTTGCCTACTTACTCACTTCTTCACCTCTGCAGGTGCATTTCCCATCCTGCTGAAAATGAAGATTTTTAAAAACTGCTGCAATCCCACCCTGACATCTTCAACTAAAATACATCTCATGCACCTCCCATTCAAATCCAGAAACAGCTGCTAGGTTAATGCAAGGAAACATAATTTGATGCAGTAAAAGCTCATAAACCTTGGAAAAGTGAACATGCTTCTATTAACCTCTTCAGTGAAAATAGAAAATCTTGATAACTTTTCAAACCTCTGTACAGAAGTCAAATAATAAGAGTGCAATGTGATTCAAAATATCCTTTGTGTTCCTCTAGGGCAGACTGCTAAAATTTCAATGAAGTGATTATATTTAATATGTTTTTCTTAAATATAATCACTTCATTGAAATTTTTCTTAAATTGGGAGTTCCTGGACCAAAGGGGAGAAAATGGAGTCCAGATAGGTGGAGTTGAGTTCGGTGGGGCAGGAGCAGGCTGAGATGTTTTTATTATGTTTTTCTTAAAATATTAAACTTACTGGGCTGAATTTTACCAAGAATAAGCTATGCCAATTTTAGGAAGCTTCATGGAAGGACTTTTTCCATGAGTTTCAACGAGTTACCTCCTACAAGTCTCTGCTGCTCACCTCCTTAGGTATATAGCAGGCATCTATAGCTTCAATCTTGGCTATTTTCATGACCATGAATCAGAACTCTGAAGCAATGTGGACATTCTTAACTGGTAACTCCACTTTTAACTGGAATCCGTCAACTTGATCTACTGTATCCACTGCTCCCGATGTGGCCTCCACTACATTGGTGAGACCAAGCGTAGACTCGGAGACAATTTTGTAGAGCACTTGCTCTGGGCAACATGGAGGCTGGGCAGCACAGTTGCCCAGTGGTGTCTCAATGCATCAGGAACCTGGGTTTCATTTCATCCTTGGGTGACTGTTTAAAGATTGCATATTCTCTGTCTGGGTGAGTTTCTGCCAGGGTACTCTGTTTCCTCCGACAGTCTAAAGATGTACAGCTTAGATAAATTGGCTGTGGTAGAGTTCCCATAGGGTCTGGGGATGTGCCGGCTAGGTGGGTTAGCCTTCATAAATGCAAGGTTGCAGAAATTGGGTGGGATGTTCATTGGCGGATTGGTGCAGACTTGATAGGCTGAATGGCCTCTTTCTGCACTTTAGGGATTCAATGAATTCCAAACTGTGCTTTTTTACAAGAGAGCTGATACAACTAAAAAATGGTTACACATGTAAACTGAGTGATTATCTCAAGAGAGAGACCCCCATGGACTGCCAGACACGAACTACAAGCAACAGCCCTTCAGAGGAAGCGGAAAGAGGCAAGTTAAAACCAACTAGACTGTGATTTCTTGTGACGACAAAGATAATGAGGGGATGATGGCTCTCCCATCCCCACCACCCCATCAACAACCTGCAGTTGACATTTTGTGTTTCACCCTTTCAAGAATATACAAAGACAGAGTTAAAAAGCCAGTTTCAATTCTACTGGGATGTGGGACTGAACATTTTGTGTGCATACTAGACTTGGGGTGTCAGCCTGCTGTAAAAGGTCAGTGTTGAAGAACTATCCCTTCATCACTCTATGTTGCAGGAATGCTGGAACTCAATCATGGCTGATAGGAATCAGAAGGGCAGAACTGCAATCGATGATTTGTAAAACCAAGGTTCGTGAAGCTAACTTTACAACTATCAGCAACATCCACTAAAACAGTGCAACATTCAACTATCTGCTCTTCTTGAACAATTCAGAGACTTCACACTCCCCAATGACCCCACCACATCCGGTACCTTCCCTACAATCACAGGAAGTGATACACTTGCCCCTGCATCTCTCCCCTCACCTCCATTCAAGGCCCAAAACAAACCTTTCATATCAGATGGGGGTTCACCTGCACATCCGTCAACTTGGTCTACTGTATCTGCTGCCCCTAATGTGGCCTCCTCAACATAAATGAGACCAAGCGTAGACTCGGAGACCATTTCATAAGTATTTGCATTCTGTACGTGACAAACGACATCACCCTCCACTCATTTTAACTACCCCTGCTACTCACTGGGTGACATGTCTATCCTGGGCCTCCTCCAGTGTCACAATGACACCATCCACAAACTGGAGAGCCATCACGTTACATTCCGCCTCGGGAGCCTACAGCCATATGGCCTTAAAGTGGAATTTACCAGTTTTAAAATCTCCTCACCCCTGGCCTCATCTCTCATCTAACCCTCCCTCTCATCCCTACCTCTTTGATCTGATACTATCTGTCCATCTTCTCTCACACCTATCCACCCCACCCACCACACTGACCAATCCCCACCACTCTCTACCTGTACTCACTTATCACCATCCCACCTACTTACCCCAGCCCCACCCCTACTATCTCTATTTATTTCCCAGTTCCCTGCCCCCTCCACAGTTCTGAAGAAGGGTTCTGACATGAAATGTCAACTTTCCTGCTCCTCTGATGCTACCTGGCCTCCTGAGTTCCTCCAGCTCCACACTGCCTTGCTTCTGGCTCCAGCATCTGCAGTTCTTGCTATCTCTGAAAGGCTGATCCTGTCTGTGTCTGTCTTTAGTAATTTTCAAACATTTTTTTGGACTCATCTCTTATTTTTATCTTGGTTTACTTGTGTTGAGTTACAAACTCTTGTGTGAATTAACAAACACTTTCGACTAATTCAGAAATCTCATTAAATTGGCTCTTTAAAGCACAAGGTCATTCAATCTGGGAGGAAGCTATCCACAAGGAAAGGGATCCTTTGTAAAAATTGATGCTGTTTCAACCAAATGAAGCAGTGGGTGAATAACGAAGGTTTATCCCTGCTCACCCAGGAGGATAACAGTTTGGGATATCCTGTATGGAACAGTAATAAATTGAGGAATCTTGTCCTAGCACTATCTTGCAGTCACCAGCAGCAAAAATACTTATCATTGCTGGGGCATTCTAAGATTTCTGCTGTTGACACCATATTTAAAGTCCAGCTTCGAAGTGCATCAGGTCAGAAGTTATTAACTACGAGTAGCTGTTCGCAGTAGATGTATTAGGAGAAAAACAAAGAAGGGATATCCTCTGAAGGCATATATGTGCTCAGCTGACACTTCATTAGGAACAGAATCTCACATTAAGTTGTCACTTTACATCATCACCTTTCTGATCGACTGTCATTACAACTGCAGCTGCAAGAATCAGATTATACAGGCTATCCATCCTTAGTGCCACACTATGTTAGCACCCTGTCAGAGGGAATGCTCCACTTTCCTTAATGTCCAGCACAAGATAATGTTTTGACATAGCTCAATGTGGGAGCAGCACATGTTGGAAAGCCTTTAAATATTTGAAAAGGGCGGCTGAGGGTGTGACATTTTAGGGGTTGATAAAATCGTGAGGGGCATGGATACGATAGACAGGCAAGGTCTTTTCCCTGGGGTGGGGGAGTCCAAAGCTAGAGAGCATAAGTTTAAGGTAAGAATGGAAAGATTTAAATGGGACCTATGGAGCAATATTTTCTCGCAGAGGGTGGTGCACATATGGAATGACCTGCCAGAGGAAGGATGGAGGCTGATATCATTACAACATTTAAACGTTACAACATTACAACATCTGGATAGGAATATGAATAGGAAAGGTTGAGAGAGATATGGGCCAAATGCTGGCAAAAGAACTAGATTTATTAAGGATATCTGATTGACACGGATGAGATGAATCGAAGGGTTTGTTTCCATGCTGTATATCTCTATGACTCTATGTAAACTTGCAATGAACAACAGGAAAAGCAAAGAGAAAACAAACAAAGAGATAACGGGAACTGCAGATGCTGAAGAATCCGAGATAACAAAGTGTGGAGCTGGGTGAACACAGCAGGCCAAGCAGCATCTCAAGAGCACAAAAGCAGACGCTTCAGGCTTAGACCCTTCAACATAAAAGTGGGATGGGGAGAGGGTTCTGAAATAAATAGGGAGAGAGAGGGAGGCAGATTGAGGATGGATAGAGGACAAGATAGGTGGAGAGGAGACCAACAAGTTAAAGGGGCGGGAATGGAGCCTGTACAGGTGAGTATTGGTGGGGAGGTAGGGAGTGGATAGGTCAGTGCAAGGAGGACGGACAGGTCAAGGGGGCGGGATGAGGTTAGTAAGTAGGAAATGGAGGTGCGGTTTGTGGTGGGAGGAGGGGGATAGGTGAGAGGAAGAACAGGTTAGGGAGGCGTGGACGGGCTGGTCTGGTTTTGGGATGCAGTGGGGGAGGGTGGGATTTTGAAGCTTGTGAAGTCCAGATTGATACCATTGGGCTGCAGGGTTCCCAAGCAGAATATGACGTGCCTCTTGTTCCCCAGAGGAGCTCGAACAGTTCATCCACTTCACCAACACCTTCCACCCCAACCTCAAGCTCACCTGGGCCATCTCCAACACATCCCTCACCTTCCTGGACCTCTCAGTCTCCATCTCAGGCAACCAGCTTGTAACTGATGTCCATTTCAAGCCCACCGACTCCCACTCACCCTCCTGCAAAAATTCCATCCCCTATTCCAAATTCCTCCGCCTCCGCCGCATCTGCTCCCAGGATGAGGCATTCCACTCCTGCACATCCCAAATGTCCAAGTTCTTCAAGGACCGCAACTTCCCCCCCACAGTGGTCGAGAACGCCCTTGACCGCGTCTCCCGCATTTCCCGCAACACCTCCCTCACACCCCGCCCCCGCCACAACCACCCAAAGAGAATCCCCCTCGTTCTCTCACACCACCCCACCAACCTCCGGATACAACGCATCATCCTCCGACTCTTCCGCCATCTACAATCCGACCCCACCACCCAAGACATTTTCCATCCCCACCCTTGTCTGCTTTCCGGAGAGACCAGTCTCTCTGTGACTCCCTTGTTCACTCCACACTGCCCTACAACCCCACCACACCCGGCACCTTCCCCTGCAACTGCAGGAAGTGCTACACTTGCCCCCACACCTCCTCCCTCACCCCTATCCCAGGCCCCAAGATGACTTTCCATATTAAGCAGAGGTTCACCTGCACATCTGCCAATGTGGTATACTGTATCCATTGTACCCGGTGTGGCTACCTCTACATTGGGGAAACCAAGCGGAGGCTTGGGGACCGCTTTGCAGAACACCTCCGTTCAGTTCGCAATAAACAACTACACCGCCCAGTCGCGAACCATTTCAACTCCCCCTCCCATTCTTTAGATGACATGTCCATCATGGGCCTCCTGCAGTGCCACAATGATGCCACCTGAAGGTTGCAGGAACAGCAACTCATATTCCGCTTGGGAACCCTGCAGCCCAATGGTATCAATGTGGACTTCACCAGCTTCAAAATCTCCCCTTCCCCCACCGCATCCCTAAACCAGCCCAGTTCGTCCCCTCCCCCCACTGCATCACACAACCAGCCCAGCTCATCCCCTCCCCCCACTGCATCTCAAAACCAGCCCAGCCTGTCTCAGCCTCCCTAACCTGTTCTTCCTCTCACCCATCCCTTCCTCCCACCCTAAGCCGCACCTGCATTTCCGACCTACTAACCTCATCCCACCTCCTTGACCTGTCCGTCTTCCCTGGACTGACCTATCCCCTCCCTACCTCCCACCTATACTCTCCTCTCCACCTATCTTCTTTTCTCTCCATCTTCGGTCCACCTCCCCCTCTCTCCCTATTTATTCCAGAACCCTCACCCCATCCCTCTCTCTGATGAATAGTCTAGGCCCGAAACGTCAGCTTTTGTGCTCCTGAGATGCTGCTTGGCCTGCTGTGTTCATCCAGATTCAGACTTTATTATCTTGGATTCTCCAGCATCTGCAGTTTCCATTATCTCCAAATTGGTGGTTGGTTGATTTTAATCCCTCGATCAATGTCACAAAAATAACCTGGTCATTATCACGTTGCTGTTCATGAGTTTGCTGTGTGTGAACTGACTTGCATTTCCCTATGAGTTGACAATACTTTATTAAAGTACTTTATTGGCAATATAGATTTCTGGGATAGCTAGTGGCTATGAAATACATTATATAAATGCAAGGATTTGTTTAATTTTACAGATCAGCTAGGCATGATTATAGTGGAAGCAATTTAAGGTGATGAATTCATAATATCAATAGATTTGCTTTAGTGAAATATTCTTTCTTTTATACTCTATTAAAACTAACATGTAATTAAAGTTGTTGACACATTGTCTGCTCCCTGCAATGTTTTAATAAATGATACACCTGTTCTGATTTAAGTAGCATCCTGGTGCCCTCCTTGGTTGAATTTTTAACATGAATCACCACTTGGTTTTCATAAATATAGTGTCATGGGATTTTTACAGGTGCAGGTGTAATTTTGTTGTCTCAGTCTGATGGCGCAGTGCTTATGTTATCTCTAGAGGTTCAGCTAGGTTTGTTGCAGTCAAGTCCTGGAATGGGACTTGAACCAATCACAACTTTCTGATGAGTGAAATGAACTGAGCTATGTCTGCACAAATGCACAATGTGAGTGAATCGAAATACAGCATTTATTGCAACCTACAAATAATCATCTGAAATAATTTTGCTTTTTCTTTTGTTTATGACCTTGTCGGTATGTTAATAAAGCCAGCAATGGAGAATTCCATGAGCAATTTGTGGCGCCAGAGCAATGATCCAATATCCCAAACACCCTGCAGTTTCCTATTATCTTTAGTGCAGTCTTATCTAAATTCTGTCATTTATTTATTGGGTGCGTTATTTCCTGTTACTCAACTTCAAATTATTTCACAAAAACAAACACAAAACACTTACAGTTGTTAGCTTTTATTAAGATTTCTGCCATACATTAAAAACTCCCAGGTTCGTCTTTGCTGTGTGGTCTCACCTGTATCTGAATGCCTCCCTTCTGTCTGGGCAACTAGGTTTGAATGAAGAGCTCAAAGTGTGATCTGACTGGAGTCTTATGACTAGTGGTGTGCTGCTTTTGGATGTCCAACATTCTGAATGAATGAATGATTGTTTTATTGTCACTTGAATGTTACAATGACACATACAATAAAATACAGTGAAAAGCTTTCATTCTTCGCTACAATATGGCACCATTTTGATTGTTTAAGAATAAGAGAAAATAAAAATATATAGCTTAAAGAGAAGTCAATCTACATTCAAGTTCTGGGCCAGCTCAGAACCATCACCACATCATCAGACCCAACTAACATTGAAGTCACTAATCCTCAGGCGCTATCTTTTGCTGCTGTGCAACATTACCTCTGCCAGTGTCTGCACTGGAGCCGCCAACATCGCAGTCTCTCTCCACGGCCCACCTCATTGATGTTGCTGTGATACCCTTCCACCACTGCTCTGCCACCGCCAGCGCTGGACCCAACTTACGACCAAATCCCCAATCTACAGGCACTATTTTCACTGCTGGATCTACCTTGTCAACATTGCCTCAGGGCTCTCATCCCCCCTCTGCACTGGTCTTGCACTCCTCTGTACTGGGCTCAGTCTTCCTGAGCTGGGCTTGCTCTTGCTGCACTGGGCACTATCTTCCCCACATGTTGGGCTTGTTCTCCTCTGCCATGAGTCCACACCAAGATAACCAGCTGATGCTGTTTTGTTGGGCATGCCTAGTATGAAGTCTGCTGTGAAGATTTTCATCCATATCCATTTCAGTTACACTCTTGATGTGTGTCAAAAAATCAGTGAAGGAATTAATTAGCAGTATTATTTTTTTGTAAGTGAATCAAAGTAATTGACTTTTTGGTTCACCTCTATCTATCAGTTCTAACATGAATGGTGAGATTTTAGTAAGAGAGGATTTCAGATCAATGGATAATGTGTAAAATCTGAGGGTGGAGCTAAGAAACAGCAAAGGGGAGCAGATATTATTTGGAGTTTATATAGGCCGGCAAATAAAAGTGGTAGTGTGTGTTATGTATTGGATTAAGTAATAATCTAATGGCGCCTTCTTCGAAGGAGTGATCACATATGTTTGAATTTAGAATACAGATGGACAGTGAGAAGATAAAATCCAATACCAGGGTCCTGTGCTTAAACAAAGAAGACTACAAAAGGATGAGTGAAGAGTTGGCTAAAGTAGACTGGAAGTAAAGATTTTATGGTGGGACAGTTGAGAACAGTGGAGGATTTTGAAAGCAAAAGTATATACCTGTGAAAACGAAGGATGTAGAAAAATGGATGTCTAAGGAAATAAGGGAGGCTATCAAACTGAAAGATAAGGCACACAGAGTGGCAAAGACCAGTGGGAAACTAGAAGATTGGGGAAAGTTTTTAAAAGGTCAACAGAAAACCACAAAAGCTATAAAGAAACATAAGATAAATAATGACAGTAAACTAGCTCAGAATATAAAGACCGATAGCATTTCTACCAATATATAAAACAAAAAAGAGTGGCTAAGGTAAACATTGGTCCTTTTAGAGGATGAGAAAGGGGATTTAATACTAGGAAATGAGGAAACAGCCGAGGCGTTGAATAGGTATTTTGTGTCAGTCTTCACAGTGGAGGACACAAATTACGTGCCTGTAATTGATGACGAGAAAGACTAAGGTAGACGACAATCTAGAAACAATTGTTCTCATAAGAGGTAGTGTTGGGCATGCGAATGGGTTTAAAGGTAAACAAGTCTCCTGAATCTGATGGAATGCATCCCAGGGTACTGTGAGATGGGAAGAGAAATAGCAAATGCGCTCATGGTAATTTTCCAAAATTCACTGGACTCTGGGTCAATTCTACCAGATTGGAAAACAGCAAATGTGATGCCACTGTTTAAAAAATAAAGCAGACAAAAGATGGGGAATTATAGGACAGTTAGCTGAACTTACGTAGTGGAGAAAATGCTTGGATCTAGAACATAGTACAGTACAGCTCAGTACAGGCCAATATACAACCTTGTGTGCCGACCTATTATCCTACAAAGATCAAACTACCCTGCATATTCTACATTCTACTATCCTCCATGTGCCTATCCAAGAGTTGCTTAAAAGCCTCCAAAGTATCTGATACCATACCATGGCTAGCAGAGCATTCCACGTGCCCACTACTCTATCATCAAGGAAGAAATAGCAAGACATGCAGAGGGAAATTGTCCCATTGGGCAGACGCAGCATGGTTTCATAAAGGGCAAATCATGTTCAACTAATTTATTGGAATTCTGTGAAGATGTTACAAGCATGGTGGACAACAGGGACCCAGCAGATGAGGTGTGTCTAGATTTCCAAAAGACCATTTGACAAGGTGCCACATAAAATTGCTGTTGCATAAGATAAAAGTGCACAGCGTTACAGGCAATGTATTAGGATGGATAGAGGATTGGTTAACTAACAAGCAGCAAAGAGTAGGGATCTGATTGTCGATCAGTGACTATTAGTGTGCCTCAGGGACGGGTGTTGGGACTGCAATCCAATTTCCATGGATGATTTAGAGTTGGGGACTACTCTAGTTTAGTATGTCAAAGTTTGTGGATGACACCAAGATGAGTGGTAGAACAAAGGTAGTAAATGTGAAGTCATCCATTTTGGTAGGAATGACAGTAAAAAGGGCAATTATTTGAACAGTAAAAAAAAGTTGCAGCATGTTGCTGCACAGAGACCTGGGTATCCTTGTGCATGAATCACAGAAGGTTGATTTGTAGGACCAGCAGGTAATAAAGAAGGCAAATGGAATTTTGGAATCATAGCTAGAGGGATTGAGTTTAAAACAGGTAGGCTATGTTACAGTTGTGTAGGGTGCTGGTGAGGCCACGCCTGGAGTACTGTGTGCAGTTTTGGTCTCCTTACTTGAGAAAGGATGTGCTGGTATTTGATGTGCAGAGGAAATTCACTATGTTGATTCCAGAGTTAAGAAGTTTGGCTTATGAGGAGAGACCAATCAGACTGGGATTACATTCATTGGAATTTAGAGTGAGGGGAGATCTTATAGAAACATATATAATTAGAAGGGAATTGATAAGATAGAAGTAGGAAGGATGTTTCCACTGGTGGGTGAAACTGGAATAAGAAGGCATAACCTCAAAATTAGGGGAAGCAGATTTAGGACTGAATTGAGGAGGAACTTCTTCAACCAGAGAGTTGTGAATCTGTGGAATTCCCTGCACAGTTGAAGTAGTTGAAGCTTCCTCATTCAATGTTTTTGAAGCTAAGTTAGTTAATATTTTGAAAGTAAAGGAATTAAGGGTTATGGTGAGAGGGTTGGTAAGCAGAGTTGAGGGCATGAAAAGATCAGCCATGATCTTGTTGAATGGAAGAGCAAGCTCAAAGGGCCACATGACCTATTCCTGCTCCCAGTTCTTATGCACTTGTGACATGGGATTAATCAGATGAGAGGAGCATTTACATGAACAACTCTGTTATCTTTAGGTGACTTCAGCCTATGTATGACCTGGATGAACCAATTGAACATTAAAGCTATGGAGACCAAGTTTCTTGAGTATCCAAAAGTAGCTGATCAATAATCCTGTTGGAAAAGATCCTTTAATAACCTTTAGGGTGGCATGGTTGCTCAGTAGTTAGCACTGCTACTTCAGTGCCAAGGACCTGGGTTCGATTCCACGTTGGGTGATTGTCAATGTGGATTTTGCACAAACTTCCTATGCCTGCCTGGGTTTCCTTCAGGTGCTCTGGTTTCACAGTCCAAAGATGTGCAGGTTAACGGATTGGCCATGCTAAATTGCCAACAGTATGCAGGAATATGCGGGTTTCATGAATGAGTGACCGTGATAGAATTTGACATTATGTTTGGTTGTGAAGCAAGGATTTAAATTTGAATGAGAGAAGTTATGAAGTCATGAGGCACAAATTGCTGAGATGGATTAAGCAAAAAGACATGACTGAACATAGGCAATAGGTAGTCTTTAAAGAACTATTACATGACTTACAGGAAATATACATTCCTTCAAGGTGCAGAAATTCAAAGGTCAGTCAACTATGGCTGACAAAGTAGGTTCAGGTTTGTATAAGATTAAAAGAAAAGGCCTACAATATTTTTAAAAATAGCAATACTTCAAATGGTTAGCAGGTTTTTAGAATACAGTAAAGGAGGATCAACTGATGAGGATTGGCACTTAAAATGGAAATTCTTAGCTAACATGAATGTGGGTCCATTACGGACAGAGTCAAGAGAATTTATAATGGGGAATAAAAAAAAGGCAGAGAAGCTAAATGTTCACTTCGTCTGTTTTCACAGAGGAAGATACAACAAATCACGCAGAGTCAGATATCTAAGTGGCTTGAGAAAGTGAGAAGATGCTAAAAACAAAATAGATATAAAAGAACTGATTCAGAAGATTTTCAGAACGCTTTAGATGAAGATCCTGCAGGAAGCTGGTTAGAAAAGTTAAAGTACATCGGTTACTATGTACTGACAAGGATTACTGAACGGCTAATAGGCAGGAAACAACACGTAGGAAATATCAGAATGCAAATATAAATGCTTTGCTGAATTTTGGTTTGGTGTGAGAGAGCAAAGATCCTCAGTAAAAGAATAAAATTCCCTTGGAGCTTGCACATCACTGAGTCTATTGTAAATAATCCAAGTGAAAGTAAAAAATGGTATGCGGTCGCAAGTTTATCAAAAGTAATGGTTAATTCTTGCCACCCACTGTACTAGCAAGTGTATGCAGTTGACATCACTGACTCTTTTTTTCCTTCATTAAACCTATTTATCTCATTAACCTTAGAATTGCTACTGTGTGGATACAGGCCATTCAGCCCAACAAGTTCACACCAGCCCTTGAAGGGCATCACACCCAGACATGTCCCCTTATCCTGTCCCTACAACCCTGCATTTCCCATGGCTAATGCACCTAACCTACACATCCCTGAACACTATATGGGCAATTTAGCACGGCCAATCCACCTAATCTGCACATCTTTGGACTGTGTGAGGAAACCAGACCACCTGGCTGAAACCCACACAAACACAGGGAGAATGTGTAAACTTCACACAGAGGCTGAGGGTGGAATCAAAACTGGGTTACTGGCACTGTGAGCCAGCAGTGCTAACTACTGAGCAATTATTACACACCTCTAGAACAGGTGCGACTTGACCCAGGCCTCCTGGTCCAAGGGTAGGGACAAGACCACTGCTCTACAAGAGGGCCACCCAATTGTGCCAGGAACTGTAACTCTATCCATTTCGCCAGTAGGCGCATTTGCCGTGCTATGGATGGCCATCTGCCTGAGGAATATGCGCATCAACACTGTGTTCTTTGTCCCACTTGGCACTCCAGTCACTGTTCTTTGCTGCGTTGTCGTCACTTTTCTATTCGGTGAAGTACCCATTTCTGGTCACTACACCACTCGGCAGTCTAGTCACTCCTTCATTCAATGCTGTGTTCCCTATTGGACTTGGTGAATTGGTACTGAACTGGAGGAGATACTTAGGTGTCAGAAAGGGTCAGACAAATGTTGGAGATGGGGCTGTGTCAATGCCATGATCCCAGGATTTAAACTGAATTGATTTAAAAACATTTGAAAATAAACAAATCCTTTAAATGGCTCCTATTATTTAAAAGAAACATTTACCTGCTGTGATTTGAAGGTGCTGCAATTTTCTGAATGCTTAGTGTGTACTTGCAGTTGTAGTTACGGCAAACACAGACTAACAAGAGGCTGAAGCATGACCAATTGGTTGGGAGGTTAAAATGATGGACTGCTAGTCCTTACCCCAACAGGTGTCAGTTCAAATCTCATCCTGCTCAGTCATTTGTGAAATGTTAGGGCTGTTGTGATGTAGTGGTAGTATCCTTCGCTCTTGACCAGAATGTCCAGGTTCAAGTTCCACCTAGCCCAGGTGTGTATTGTAACATGTCTGAACAGGTTTAATAAAATAATTAAAACAGGCTGAATAAGCAGTATTCGTTTATTCCCAAAACTGTGACTCAGAGATTATGCGTTTTGTTTTGAGATTATATTGTGTACTCATCTTTGCTAGCATCTCCAAATGGAAAAGTGAAACAAACAAACAAACTGATTTATGAATACTGCTTCTATTGGTTTTGGCCTTCCACCACTGTCATGAAAATATTCCGCAGTAGATGTTGTCCATCATAGACTCTGGACCTTCACTTTCTGGAACGTAAATGTCCTGCTGAGGTCTGACCATCTGAAGATAGTGGTAAGGTAATCTAACAGTCTACAGCATGGTGGCCAATTAAATTTCTTGTTGGATCCATGCTTTAAATACAATTTTATGTTTTCTCAGCTTAAATGTTTGTAAATTCTCTTACGGCAATTTCTCTCCTCCTATAGAAGTAGCTGTTAGCCCTTCAAATTACTCTATTTTTCATATCCTAATTTATGCCATGAAGTAAGCAAATGTGGTCAACCTTGACTACTTGAATGTATCTATTTAGCCCTACGTTTAAATTTTTTTAGATTGTTGCCCTTATATCAGTATTTTTTTCTCTTTCAATGGGAAATGTGTAACAGAGTAATTGCTAAGGAACAAAAACCTCTAACCTGAAGGCTGTATGTTAGCTCCGTTGCTTCAGCCTGCATTATATTTCAGCATGTTACTAACTGGCTGTTTATTTAAAATATACTGTAATCTTAATGATATAACTAAAATTGAAACTTTAGACATATACATGTGATGTTAGGTAAAAAGGTGTAGAGCTGGATGAACACAGCAGGCCAAGCAGCATCAGAGGAGCGGGTAGTTTAGAACTTATAATATTTTCCGCATTCTGTAAGAAATGTAATTCTGTCCCCCTGAAAATGGATAAGCATGCCACTGTTCCCTGGCATATTGCATCTTAGCTATACACATCAAGTTCTTGGAATGCACCATTGAAGTTTTATGAAATGTGTTGCTTTCCATCAAGGCTTGGGATAAATATATTTACACATTTAAAAACATTTCTTTAGTGTAACAGTGTGAATATTATTCTTCTTGCATGTCTCACACCACTGGTTGCCAAGAAAATGGGAAGAGATGGCTTGACTTCTTAAATTTGTAAATTGGTACAGTAGCATAAGTTTATTATGTTTCTCATTTTGATCTTTCTATCCCTATCACTCATCCTTTGCCTGTCATCTTTCTTTGATTATTGTCAGACACTCTTCAAAATTTGGGATGATTGTATATGTATGCTAACACTCTGAGCCATACATTAATATTCTATAACTTTTTTATTTTAAAATAAATTCAAGAAAGGGCTAGAAATCTACAGGTCAGTTAACATATGTTATGACACAAATGGATTTGGTGTTTAGAGTCAATGACCATCCATCAGAACTTTCTTTAACTTTTGAATTTTGCCTGTGCAACTGCTTCCCAAAACAGCCAATCTACACATTTCTTTGGACCTATCAAGGTCACCAGTGCAGTAACATAATCGCTATAATTCTCTGCAGTAACATAATCACTACAATTCTTTGGAAATCTGCTAGGTATACAGACCAAGAACATTCCAGTTTTGATGCCCTGGTTTTGCTGAGTTAGATGATGTTATCTTAGACAGAAGGTACAGTGGTGGGTTTGGGGCCACATCCAAAATAGGGCTGTTTTACCTGATTTTTTTGGAAGAAAATGAGCCATGGTTTCTGTTCTGGCTTTTTACTTGGTGCCTCTTTCTGGGATTCTGCATCAGTAAATGCTGGGTAATGATAGATTCAGTTTGATTTTAATGCTTATCCTATATAGTTGTGCCAAGGCTCACATATCAATTATGGCCCTCTTAAAGAATGATATTGGCACCTCAGAACAGTAGACTGGTAAGGTCATGTTCAAAAGAAAAGTGGGGGGAGAAGGGGAAATATGATAAAATTTCGATCATTCTGTGTATTCTCTCTAAACGTTTTAGTAATTATGCTGTGTTGGAGCAAAACAAAACCAGTTAAGCACTTTCTGTCAATTATAGGAAATATGCATTCTGCATGAACCTTTTTTACATCATTAGAATGTGGGGAGCGAGTTGTTATTCGTTTATATTTTTGTTGCTGACTAAAATATACAAAATGCTGAAAACAATGCATTTTGTCCATTAATTAACAGAAACGTTTTATTTTGCAGCTGTGAAAATGAATGATCTCTAATAATTTTAGGGATTTTCATCTGTGACTGCAATTGCCTAAATAAATGCAATTTTCAAATAGTAAAATACTCTGACAATTAACTGTACAGTAATAAATTCATTGATAAAGGAATACTTTGGATCTTGCTTTGGTGTGCCACATATTGAATATTTTTAACTGTTGCGTTCTTAGCCTCTCAGCTTCATTTATGCCCATCTGTACATTTTTCTAGCAAGATAAGAACGAGTTTATTTCAAGAGAACACACTTTTGTTTTACCAGTATGCTAATTTATATTCTTGGAGTTTAGATATATATTCTATTAGATCAACTTGGCTTTCATTTGGAAACTACATTACATTTCTGCAGCAATCAAGCATTGTTAATATGGATTAAATACAGTGTAAGGCAGATTCTAATCTGAAGACAGTGTAGCAGCCATTTTGTACCACAGAGCGCAAAGTGACCAAGCCTTGTTGCGAAACAAATTCTGCTTTATGCACTGCACTTATGATGTAATAATGTAAATTAACTCATGGATAAAAGATCATATTTCCTGCTGTTTCTGTTTCATTTGGGCAGCCTGACATGCCATCATAAAAGACTATGGAAAGTGCAAAATTATGTTTGCAGAGAATTTATGAACAACTTCACAATCTTAAATACTAAACTTTAAGAAAGAAATAAGGGAAATATACAGTTGATACTTAGAATACAAGAATCTGAAAATTCTGTAATTTAAAAATTGGCAGTAACCAATTTGTCTCCACTGTAATACAGTTCTATGCATCATTTCCACACTTCATAATTTTTAAATATGGAGCATTAAACTCACCATCATGTGGTTTAAATTAAAAAAGTCACTTGTTGTCGAACCAGGCTAAAAATTATGAAAAAAAATTTTGACGTTGATATTGAATGCATCTTGTATGCAATAACGCCCAATACATCTGGAATTATTCTCAGGGTACATAGTTAATGAAGTTTTTATAATTATAATTACCTTGAACTAAAAGTTTATTTTATAATTTCCTTTCTTATTGTTGTTTATTAAACTTTTCTTTAGTATTTGAATGAGGATTTTTTTATATGCACAAAAATTGTATTAAATATTAACATTCATAGTAAAAATATTCAGTAAATTTCCCCTGCCTGTTTGCATGTTTTTCTGGTGACTTGAGGAAAGAGTCTGGAATTTCTAGAATTGAGATCTATTCTCACGAAAATCGTGCAAGCATCACGCAAATTAGATTTTTTTTGACCTATCATTGTGCTGAGAGACACACCTGTCAACGGCCAAAGGCAAAGCAGATTGGTCTGAAGTAAAGAATGCACCTGCGCAGGGGAGGGGTGGAAGTTGCATGTAAGTAGAAACTCTCTCGACGTCCCCTGCCTCTTTGCTTCTTCACCTCCTTCAAGCAGCATCACTTCGATTATCTCCGAGTTTCTTTACGTGAAGTTGGAGAATGGAGAGTAGCTTTTTTAAAGTTTATTTTTGAACAGTTTTGACATAGAGTCATCATGGCTTTTTATTTTACCTATTAAGTTGCAGGAAGTTCGTCTGTGAAGTACCTCTAAATCAACAAGTGGAGCCATTGGACAACAAAGAAAATCATCCTTGCTACAACCTGAAAGCTATTGTGGAGGTTTTCAGTTTTTGAAGCAATTGTGGAGTGTAAGGTTAAAATGCTTGCAGGCGCAGCATTAAAGCATTTTGTTTGTTTCACCGTCTTGCTGACCTTGGCATGCAGGTATATTGGTTGAACTAGAAGGACGGTTATGAAGCAGCAGTAATGCTCATAGAATAAATAGCCTCTTAATCTTAGTTTGGTAAACTGTTCAATAGAATTAAGTATTATTTTGTAACTATAAGGTAAAAAAAAATGGTGGTGTCAATCTCTTGTCAAAATCTATTAGATGGAAAAGGCTGACACGTAAATTGAAATGTGCCTCTTTCAACCAGTTTAACCAGTTGGGGCAGGTAAAGACAGCACAGAGAAATGTAATGATGGGGAGCTGAAAGTGAAGCCTCATTTATCTGACCTTTGAATTAAACAGCTTCAAGAATTAGCACTTTTAGAAGTTTCATCTATTTAAATTATTCTCCAAAGGAGTTTCAGACAGCTCTTTTTAGTCCGTTCATATTTTTAAGTGGGAAGATAGATCTAAGATCGGAAGGCTATCATACTGAAGATGAATGTTTTAGGGAAGGGCTTTTATTAAACTGAAAAAAATTGACTGCCTTTGAAACAAATCCTTAGGAGCAAGAAGTATTTAATTTTTTGCAGGTCAAAAATATGTTTGAAAGTCAATTTCATTTTTGACCCACTTTGTCATTGAGTCCTTACAAACCATGGCTTGTTGTTACTTGTTTGGTATGAGATATAGTTCTAAAGTCTCCAGACAAAAGAATACTACCTTTCTGTTTACCTTGGTGAGATAGAATCTTAGACGAGACACAGTATGGAGCTCATAGGTGCAATTTCTTTGTTGAACCTCATGGTTGGGAAGAGCATTTTAGTTTCCTGGTGCAAGTGTTCTCTTATTTTCTTTCGCAAGTTATGCTGAAAACCTCAACCAAGACATGTTTACTCAACAGGACAATGTGTCTTGTAAATATAGGACATATTGTCACAACTTTAGCAATATGAGTTTAAAAAATACTGAATCCTTTGATGTTAGTTGAAGAGATAAGAAACCTTTACATTCATTTTACCTCGGCAAAAATTTCAGTAACATTCCAAATAAGGAGCGATGCTTGTGGAAATTGATATGACTTTCAATAGAAGTACTTTTAAAACATATGCAGAATGATTTGATTTGTTTATTTAATGTTAAATTCTTCAATTTAAATCTAAACTGGAATTCAAGTCTGGTGATATTTGGCCACATTATTACAGACCACCTCCGTTCCCTCCACCTCCCCACCATCCCCAGAGGTCTTACAATCAAGAATGAGCGCATTCTTTTAATCAGATTCTGTTTGTTTAACTTGAAACATGTCTTACAAGCAAGTAAATGTCTAAACATTTTATGCAGTATTGATAGATTACTAATTTTAACTGTTGCTTTAGCTCTATTTGGCTGCAATTTATTATTTGATTTCAATTTGCTAATTGTCATAACACGAAATTGCACCATTTGTAAACATCAAGCAATTTCACTTCGATTTTCATGTATGCTATTATCACTTGATAATTCAAAGTCTTGTTTAAAGAAATAGTCATTTGAATTAAATCTCATAAATTAGTGTTTGTACATTAAAATTGAATGATATTGGTTAAATTAAATAATTGAAATGCTTCAAAATTACAATCTATGAAAAATCTTCTAAAACCCTGAAGGAGCTATGGTGCCACTGCAATCCAGTATAAAAAGTTTTGTTCGGCACATAATTTAAAATAGATGAATCAGTTATAGACATTTAACTGTGATGCATTTACATCAGCATTTGTTATGTTGTAAATCAATAAAATAACTGAGTGTGATCTAAAGAATGCGTCCTTTTGTTCTAAGTTAAATGAATATGTCCGTACCTAGTCCAGTGTTGCCCTTGCTATGGACTAAATATATAATTAGTTTAAGAATCAGATTATATATATCTTAGGCAGATATAATTTGGCTACCTGCCCTCCTCCCCAAAAGATTAGGGGGTGCTGCCTGTCTGCACCTGCAGAGGATAAAACAACTATTTTGTTACTTTTCAAAACTGAAGTTCAATAAAACAGAAAACGACACAAGGCTAAAGTAGACTGTGACTAAAGTATGGCAGGAGAAGCCATTTTGTGTCTTTTCTGGCATTTCTTACCAATATGATTAACATAATATAGAAAATAGACTAGCAATGTATTGCTTGAGATTTATAGTTTCTGTTTTATGTTCTGCTTTTTTGTAAAACATGTTTCAAGTTAAACAGAATCTGCTGAAAAGACTACTATTATTCTTAATTTCACAACTATTTAATTGGGGGTTTGGGAGCTGGGGGATTGGTGGTGGTAAAATGGGACCAACTAGCACTAGAGTTGAATTATAGTTTAAATTTAAATTCAAGAATTTAATTTAATTCATGAGAAAAACGATGAGTACTAGTATTATTGCGTAATTTTAAAAATCACCAATACATGGTAGCATATATTTTTGTTTCTACAAAAACATTTTTGGTAATTTTGTTTGATTTTTTTTAATGCTGAAAAGTTTTTGGACGACTGTGGGAAGCCTGGCAAGGTTATTGTTTGCATAAAATACGATTTGAATGATTTATTTAGTTTTCACATTAGGTGTTAGAGGACATGTATTTTGCTACTGTATGATTTAAGTTTGTTTATTAGTACTGTGTAAAAGCTGCTAAATGTCTGTGGATCCAAAGCACCAGTACGACTTACTCAGTTGGGGCAAAAAGAAAACAGGTCTTTTACTTCCCTATGGACTTCAGGTGACACTCTGGAGATTAAGCATTTGATACAGTGTAGTGTTTCATCTGCCTTGTTCATTGCACAATTGCTAACCATTGATTAAGGTTCAGTCACAGTTAACTAACAGGTCGATCTCTTCACATCAAAATTGCATTCCATGGTGAAGCAGGAGATCTTTACTCATGGTTGTAGGCTCACTTAAAACCTAAAATTTCATACTACCTAGACATTCTTGAATTTGTTTGAACCTTGTCCAGGCGTTGGCTGAAGGGGTGGGGAAAGCAAAGGTAATACCAGTGGCTAATTGCTAGTATTAAACAGGGAAGGAGTTGGAGTATGCTTCTTGTTTTTTACATGTCTTATTCATTGTTTCCTTTCTTTCCAAGGCCTGCACATTGGTAATAATGCTGATGATTAACTAAATGAAGGCTGTAGCCAGGCAACCATTAGGTGGGTTTTATATTTCAAGGGTTCAAAATGACCAGAGAAGCCACATTATTCACGAGTCGGGGAAATTGAGATATTTTCTTTGCACTCTTTGTATTGCCTTTCACAACGGTAAGGTTACAGGTGTTTTCTCCTTCCCACGCAAACTTTCTCTGCTCCTGCTTTCTTGGCACCTTTTCTGCTTTTCCCACCCCCCATGTTTAAAGATTTCCCTTTCATACTTAAATCAGTGGGGTTTATCCCCTATAAGCCTGTATGTGCCTTATACACCAAAATTAGAATATTCATATTAATCATATATAAAGAGAACACTTTTCAGGAAATGTAAGATATGAAATATGGTCTTTTAAAAAATATTTATAGACAAACAAGTTCAGTTTATCTTCTTAATTCATTTTCATTTTTTCGTTATGAATCTATGGAGAAAATAGTAACAGGTCAGTAGGTTCGGCTAATCTTTTGTCTTGGTGTATAATTGCTGACTGTATTTCTGAATTGTCACTCGTAAAGCTGTGAGAATTCATTGCTGTTTGGTTGATAAGTAAGTTTAAATCTTATTGTAAATAAGGTTTAAGGTTTCCTTTTTTAAATACTGCTAACAGAACTGCTTTTGTTTTACAGCGTACTTTCTCAATAGTCTTTTTGGTTTTAAAGATTCTTTATCCTATATAAATTGATGAATCATTCTAGCATTTTTTTGTAGTTCAAGGGTTAATGCAAACACCATTTTATACAAACTAGGATTACAATCAACTGCCAAGTACAGAAAGTTCCGGCACGACATATTCCCTATCATAATTATGAGTTAAGTGAAGCTAAACATGGATTCCAAAACTGAACTTTTACTGTACTTAAAAGCTAGACAAAATCAGTTGTAATATTGATAATAAAAATTATTTTGTTTTGCCTTGTGACTTGAATGCCAGCAAAAAAGTACCTTGTTAATTGAAAGAAAATGTTGTAGCTAACCCAGTGATTCATGCATGTGTACCCCTTAGCCACTAAATCTTGTCTAACAAGTACTGAGGCTGCTGTTTGTGTAAAGCTCAAACTGTATGTATTTTGGTTAACATGTTGAGAAACAGCATTTCCAGCTTGTCTCAACACATGTTAGGAACATTGAATTGCAGTTAGTGGTTGCAACAGTAATGAAGGTGTCATTGAGTGACCTTTCAAAAGTAGAAGGTGTGTAAGAGCATATTATCAGATTAGCTTCTTTTCTGTAAGAAAGCCAAATTGTTAGAATATGAAAAGTTTAACTTTAACTGTGAATAAGGAGTTGTATCCTGTGTGCATTTAGGTTGGATGGGGCGTTGATATTGAGAATGGTGCCGCAGTGGAGCAGGGCACTTTCCACATGCTTACTTTCATGTGAGTTTAAATGGCAAATGAAAATTTTCCCACTAAGAGAACTTGCATTCCCATGCATCGGTTCCATTTTCAGCAGTTACTGAGCTTATGCATTATTTTAATTTGTTTGGCTGTGATGCATGCTTTTTTTAACTCAGTCAAAATGTCTCTTGTTCACCTCATCAAAAGCACAGACACGTGGATGTTTGAAACGATCTAGTAATAGAACTGCTAGAATATTTCCTCCAGTTTTGTGGAACAGATAATGTTCCATCTTTGTTTATAGAGATGTTATTTTTGTGCACAGTTTTAAGGAAAGAAGTACAGAAACTATGAAGAGCATATAGTAGTTTGTTAACATGATAATATTTATTGCAAAGGCAGCTACACTTTGAAGGATTTGGATTACATCCATGTTTCCCGCTTAAGATATTTCACTGTTCTTTCCCTTACTAAACAAAACTTTTCCAAAATCTGGCCTTTATCGTAAACTATTGCGTTCAGACATATTAGAGAAGCTAGTAGAGAGATTAGGCAAATAAGGGATCAGGAAATATAGCTATATAACCTGGTGTCTTATTTCTGAGCATTTGGATTATTTGTAACTAATAATTATTAGGTGTGTCGCTTTGTATTTTTATCTATTCTATATTAAAATTTTATAGTTTTGTTGCAGTTCTTAAATTAGTTGCAAAAGTTTAATCTTGACAATGTGACTAAAATTAGGTAATTTTAATATAAACTTCATTTGAATCATGTAAATAATATTTCTCACAGGTAAAGAGGGATGTTTAACAATTCCCCAAAAACCTAATGTTTTCTTTGACTGTTGTTTAAGTTATATTTACAAAATATGCCCACAGGTCATTGATTCCAGTTGTTGAGACAGGTTTATAAAATCTGAGAATGAACTTTAGTTTTTTTTGTGTCGAATGAGCTA
Organism: Stegostoma tigrinum; assembly: GCF_030684315.1. Classification (NCBI taxonomy): domain Eukaryota; kingdom Metazoa; phylum Chordata; class Chondrichthyes; order Orectolobiformes; family Stegostomatidae; genus Stegostoma; species Stegostoma tigrinum. Next base: position 19,214,835 of record NC_081381.1, read on the forward strand.
CTTTTTTCTGGGTGTGACATTTCAAGGTGACGTGTCTGTGTTGTTGCACTTTAAGGCTAGCTTAGCGATATGTTGAAGCTTGTTTTCATTGTATTGATCACTAGGCATTGCAATCAAACATAGAAGTCTACTCATTCCCTCAGTGCATTTTCATTAACATTAATATTATCTCTTAAGATGATCAGACTTTTTAAAAAAGTCGATAAGTATATAATTTTCAAATGTAAAACTTGAGAGCACAGGTTAGTCAAAATAAGTATTGTTGAAAGCTATACTTTATAAATAATGGCTAGGATGTAATTTTTTTAAAATTAGTTTTTTTTCCCATTTAATTTTTAAGACAGAGAGGAGTTCTGTATGAATTATAGGCTGCAATTAAGCTAGCATTTTTGGTTGTTCTTTAGGAAAAAATACATATTTTGTAATCCTGAAACCTTGTTGAAAATATTTACTTTTAGAACATGTTGCTATTTTTGTTTTGAGTTTGAATCTTTTGCCAAAGTAATGATACATGGTTCATAAATGGGTGCAATTGATTTTTTTTGATCAAAAAATTGCATTGTTCAAAATGTTACAATTGTATTTTGCATTTATTAATCAATTAGTAAATTATGATTTTGCATGGGCATTGTAAGACAACACAGCATTCAATGAAAGGAGAAAAGACTAAATATTTTTGAAAAGAAAAGGTAACAAAAACATGGCTGGTCTGTAAGGATTTGTATATAGAATATATTCTTCTCTGAGAACGGAGAAGTAAAATTAAATGCAAATAGCAATCTTTAATTGAATTACTGCTTCCATATTATCTTCTGTAAAAGCCCTTCAAATTTTGTTTTGTTAAATGCTTTATTGTTAGAGATTGTACAAGTCAGAACCAGTGATGCTATCGTTTCCTGTCTGCTTATGGTATTTTAGATTGAAAGGTAGTTATTACTATTGTAGTATTCAGGATACTGGAGGCCATTTTGCTTGCTCATAGCTGCAATATACAAAATGGTGGGATTAACTCATGGCCCTAGTTAGCTTGAATCTAGACAGGTGAAGTCATTTTGTAGTCCGTTTTTCTTTACATTTCAAGTTTAACAAAAAGCACATGACAAGAATGGCTTTCTGTGGGTGGAAGCAGATAGTATTATATTTCATTACAGTGTTTGTTCTTGCCTTTTGTGAGTTGCTTTCATTTTGACGAGAAAAGCTAGTGATGCCACTTTTTAACATAATATGTAAACGTCTGCCTACATGATTCATATGCAGTTTCATAGTCAAAACTTGTGCTTTAAATTAGTTTGAGATGCACAGTTTTTGCATGGAGACAAGTCTACCTGCCATCAATTGCAATAGATGTTGCCTTAATTAAAAGAAAGTAATTAGACGCGCTGATTGCACTGATTTTGTGATTACTGAAGGAAAGGGATGTTTTGTTACATACTTTTAGAAATGAAAATTCTATCAACTAAATTATATAGTATCAATTTAAATTGGTAATTGCTTCATGCGAGTCAAATGAGGGCAATAACTGACTTCAGAAAGATAAAGCTTTAATGTTTTTAAATTGGAAGTAATTTCAAACTAGCATAATTAAAACAAGTCAATTTATGCACATTTGTGATAAAATGTAGTTTAAAAGTAGATTCGGGTAGAAATGGGAGATAATCAGCAATGTGCATTTTTAATTACTGATGAGTTACTAATGAACTAAGACAATAACTGCTGGGAATGCAACATTGAAAGACCTTTGGGGAGGTATTGTCATCTTACTGGGCAGCATTGGATGTAACTGGTATTCTAATACTGCCTGGTAATGATGATGATGGCTTTCTGATTTCATCGGAGAAGAATTCAAGGCAAACAGAAGAAGGAAAATGCCTGGCTTACAGGCTTGACCAGTACAGGATACTTATACAGCAGCCTAGGAACTGCATATGTATAATGAGGCCAGGTTACATTTTGCAATGGACAGTAGGGCTGTTCCTTTGTTTTGTGTTTTTCTATCCCATCCACAATATGCCTCCAATTTTTGCAGCACTGTATTGGCATCGCATTGGTCAGAGTTACAGCTAATGATTCTGTGAATGGGTTCATTCACAACAAGTACTTTCGGGCCACTAGATTAGAAGAAAATGGTGAGATGTAGTTAGATACATAAGGTGGGGATATGAAATATTAATAAGCTCAATACTCAATCACCTAATTGTGCATTCTACTACTGATTTCTAGAAAGGTGCCACCTGAGCCAAAATAATTAATAAACGAGTGGATAGTTGTATTTCATAGTACTACATTAGAAAGAAGAAATAGCTGACATTTTTTTCAGTTGGGTAATGTTTTAATGCTCTGCAGCATTATCATTATTATCTTTCATTCTCCTTTCTAATCTATAACTCCATTGCTGATTTGTTATTAATGTGCAATATCCATTGATTTTGTAATGATTAATTTTAGATTTGGTCTGTTAGCTTTGAATTCTTTTAGAAATAAAATGATGAAGGTTTCAAAGAAAATCATTTTATATCCCAGGAAAAAAAAGGCTGAAGGGCCAAGGCATAAATCATTAGGTGCTGATGAAACTAATCAAGAAATTGTGGTTAGATGCCACCAGATTGGTATTGAGAAATCTACGGAGGGAGCAGGCTGAGGAAAATTGAGAGTTGCAGTTGTGAACATTAGGAAAGAATGAGTGCCACAAAAAAATTGTGCCATAATTCATGATTTCAACATAATACTTGATATAAGACCACTACATAGAGCACAAGAAAGCAAAATCAACTGGTGGCGATCACACTTTTTTGCATTCCAAACAAATGCGGTTGCTGTATATGACTTGTTTTTGCTTGCTTTCGCTTGTACTCTTGTTCACTTTCTCCGACACAATCACATGCTCCAAACAGTACAAAAAGTCCTATTTTTGTTCTGATACTTCAATTATTCAAATGTTTGAATTAAGCTATGCAAATAACAGAAATAAAGATAGGAATTTGGTGTTTGCTTGAAAAAGAATAGAGTTCACAGGTAATTAGAATTAAAGAGTAAAGAAAGATAATGCCTGTAAAATATTTGGGTAACTGTTGTGTTAATTACCTTTTTAGCAGTACAGGTAAAACCTTGGAGTGTGGTTATTAGAATTGATTTGTCTAGATTAGATATTTTGTATTATAAGCTTGAAGAGAGGTAATTGACTCCAATAACTTAAGAACAATGATATTTTGAGTAATGGAGCAGGGAATTGATTGTTCGCTTGTTGCTTTATTAGTCAGATGTGAAATGCAGAACTTTTGATCAGTAATCAACTGGGATCATAATGTGAGTGATACTACTGTTGTGCTGATTTGTTGTGCAGTTTCTATTTACAAAATCTATTTCACCCCACTGTACAGGGAATAGAAAATTTTCAAGGTGCTGTTGAGAAAATAAATTCTTTTTATCTGCCAAAGGCCCTAAGTAATCTGCAAGTCATGCTTGGATTCTCCAGCATCTGCAGTTCCCATTATCACTGCAAGTCATGCTCATTAGTTTGGTATCTTATTGAATAATTTACCCTAGAAGGGCTGATGAAAAGATTAAAGCTGCAGCACCTTGTTGATGAGCACAGATTTACTCAGCCACTTCACAGAACTTTTCAAGTTCCACAAACCATTTTCTGAGTTCTTATTTTAGTACAGTCTAGCTAAGAAGTCACCTTTTGCCAAAAGTTTAAATAAGTCAACCATCAGAAAGAAGCTTGCAGATTGCATTCTATTTTCATTTGAACTGATAATTTAATAATATTATTTTTATTCCCCTGTCTTTCCGCTGCTTCTCAAAAACTAGATTGTAGTTTTATGGGTGCCTTTGGCACCTGTGTCACTTGCTCAAGAAACTGACATTCAAGTCCATGATTATCTTTTCTAAATTGTTCAGGAGTTGTGGGCATTGCTGGCTAGGCCAACATTTATTATCCATAAGCAATAGCCCTGGAGAAGATGGTGGTGAGCTGCCTTCTTGAACTGCTGCAGTCCTCACTAAGGGACACCCACACTGCTATTAGAAAGGGAGTTCCAGAATTTTAACCCTGCAACAGTGAAAGAGTAATGATTTAATTCCAAGCCAGGATGCTCATAGATGGAATGTTTGGCTGAATGCCCTTATGGCTGTCCAATGACTACATTTTCTACCATCAGGAGTTCAAAACTTTGCCAATTGCTTGCGTGCTATTAACCAAAGATGTTTTATGGTACCCTTGCTGTCATCCCATTCAAGATCACAACACTGGGTTGGAATTGAAGGCCCTCTTAAGTATGTATAGCTCAAGACAACATTAACAAGTTGGGAAAGTTTTTTGTTTTAAAAGATTAAATGATAATATTACCATGGGGATTATCTATGTTGAATGTGTGGAGTTGCTTTTGTTTTAAGATTGGATAATCATGTATCTACCACCTAGAATTTAGAATGAGGAATGGTTACAAAAGGTACGTTTTCATGAAAGCATTTTTAAAATGCCAAGAAGGTATCAGATTATAAGGAAAGTCAACTTTTATTTTATAAGTTGCCTATCTTGGTCCTATTCTGACAATTGCTAGCAAATTTGGTTATCATAGTTTGAGTAGGTAATTAACATGGGCTTGAAAATCGCAATGTTTTCTTCCTATTACAGGAAATGAAAAAAATCCTCTAGTTTGGATCAAATCATGGTTCTCTGTGGGCATCTTACTAGACAGTGCTGGATTGCACAGCTATGTTCTAACACTGTCTGGTAACGATGTTTAAAGAGTGTTCCACAGTCAACAGCCACTGGATACAATTTACGCACTGTCAGTGACAGATTCCTCGAACACCGTCTTAACTTACTGACCCACTGAAACACTGAATGGTTTGTGCCAGAAGTCACATTGTGTACAGTAATTGTGTTGTAGACAAGTGGTTCTCAGAGCCAAATGTGTCATAGTTTAAATGAAATGTTTTGTACTATATTTGTAAATTATCACAATGTTGTGTTTGTTTAACTGCATGATGTTTGGTAAATGTAGTTTAAAAACTATGTTCGTTGAAACCTTATGTTTCAATATTGTGAAGCAATATCCAGGGATTTGGAATATGAAAAAGGCAATCGTTTTTAATTGCTTGTGAACTCAAAAATATCTGGGAATTCATGTTCCCAGTTATCCGCACAGTATTGGTACATTTATACTCAATAGTAAAATGCTTGGGTTGTTGGGAGGGACAGACTCTGAGCATGAGGGATTGACCCAGAAAGTTCTTCCAGTCACACTTCCTATTTTTTGATCAGAAGTGATTTGGTGGTAGTTGTGAATTGGTCTACAGTCTAGAACATTTTGCTTCAGCGTTAGGATGGAAAGTAAGTAATGGTAAGTAAATGACATATATAATGTAAAATGATCATTAGATTTTTATAAAAAAGATATACTTTAAAAACTCCATCTTTCTATTTGGCGCCCCTTTTAAGCCTCATCTGCCTTTCATTCCTTCATTATGCTGTTGTTTTCCGACAGACAATGCAATTGTTCTTTTCATACTCTTTGTCAATGTTGCTTCTTTGCCAATCACAGGAATTTGTACGATAGGAAGGCTTTGACAGACTAACGCATGAATGAATGGTACCTCCCACTTCTTTTTATTTTAGTTGCATGGCTCATTGATTATTCTGCACCCTATTACATGCCTCTGACAATGTAGAATATATTTATTCCTCTTTGTGGAAACGTGTGGTTTAAAAGGGGTTGTACATTTTTAATATTTGACAAAATATCAACGATGAGTTTCTCAGAAGACTGTACTGGAACATGAATATTTGTGAGCTACCAGCTCAATATGTCAAATTATGAAAATTGGACGCACAATCTTACGTGGGCTCTTGTGCAAACTGGTGTCCAGATGTTACCTGATCAAATGGTGACCTTGGACATCCTAGTTTTCCTAAGATCTAGACCTCTGCATTGCATGTTACAATAAAGGAATTAGTAAAAGCAGAAAGTTGTATCAAAATTTCTTTATTGTAAGCCCATGAAAATACTACTGGAAACATACCTTCCTAAAAATAATTTTAAAAACTATCTTGCCAAATTCTTGATCACTCTTTGCCACATTGAATGACAAGTTGCAACCCTATAAAGGGAAATGATAGTATATGCTCAAATCCACTGTTTTATTGTTTTTACATTGATGCAGCCATGAAGCTGATTAATTCTTAGCTGAATCAGTTCAAGGGATTGTTGCCCAAGGTGAATAAAAGGGGCTTTAGACAGGTGAAGATAACTAATATTTGAAATCATTGCCCAGAAAATACAACTTATTACCATGTAATGAAGAATTTAGTACTGTTGCTTTCTTTTACAATGAATCTGCAAGTAAAAGATTGAAGACCCAATTCATCATTAGTTTGTTCTAAATTTCCATTTAGCTGTGAATTTTGTACAGGACAAAACATGAAAATGACTTTTAAAATCATGCTACAGAATTAGTAAATGCAGATTGTCTTGTGATTTCGTTTTAATTTTTGAAAACCAATGCCCAAACTAAAGAAGCTTAATTATCTCATTCATCAGAAAAAAAACTGTAACTTTAGGATCTTAAATCTTTTTGACATATTCTTTTATTAATCCTTTGTATACATAACAATAATGAAAAGCACTAGCGTTACCATTAGATTTTTGCCCCTACTTGCTTGTTTTGTTGTATGTGCATGACTTTCATAATCTGAATAAGAGTGAAAGATTAACTATCTGCAATAGCCTATATTTGTACAGCGCTATGCATACAAATTAGCAACTTACAGCACTTTACCAAGAAGTTGAAATCACTACAAAACAGGAAGTAAGAAATCTTAAGGGGGAAGGGAAACCAAAGCATAATTCAGAGTAAGTTTTTTAATGGCAACTAGTAGAGAGTCTGAAGGGCAGGTATCTACCTACATCATGCAGATATTTTGATTTTTTTCTTAAATGGTGGTGACTTGTATCTCATTGGCATCTTAATATTTAACCATCTCGAACTGTAAGTTTCATTTGTAATTTGAAATCACACCTATTCTATTATATTGAATCCTTGAGGTGAATAAAATGCAGGAGATATGGGAAAGGAACAGAGAACAGCCCAGTCGCAAACCATTTCCACTCCCCCTCCCATTCTTTAGATGACATGTCCATCATGGGCCTCCTGCAATGCCACAATGATGCCACTCGAAGGTTGCAGGAACAGCAACTCATATTCCGCTTGGGAACCCTGCAGCCCAATGGTATCAATGTGGACTTCACCAGCTTCAAAATCTCCCCTTCCCCCACCGCATCCCTAAACCAGCCCAGTTCGTCCCCTCCCCCCACTGCATCACACAACCAGCCCAGCTCTTCCCCTCCACCCACTGCATCCCAAAACCAGTCCAACCTGTCTCTGCCTCCCTAACCTGTTCTTCCTCTCACCCATCCCTTCCTCCCACCCCAAGCCGCACCTCCATCTCCTACCTCCTAACCTCATCCCACCTCCTTGACCTGTCTGTCTTCCCTATCCCCTCCCTACCTCCCCACCTATACTCTCCTCTCCACCTATCTTCTTTTCGCTCCATCTCCGGTCCGCCTCCCCCTCTCTCCCTATTTATTCCAGAACCCTCACCCCATCCCCCTCTCTGATGAAGGGTCTAGGCCCGAAACGTCAGCTTTTGTGCTCCTGAGATGCTGCTGGGCCTGCTGTGTTCATCCATCCTCACATTTTATTATCGAGAAGTAACACTTATTGCATCACATTTTTTAAAAAAACTGGCATGTGCACAGTAGGCCAAATGGCTTCCTTCTGTGCTGTGATCATGATTTTAAAAAAATAGCTTTTGCTTTGACAGACAAGCCAAGCAGTGGGTATTTTTTCTTTTAAGCTGTTGCAATCACCCCCTGAGATTAAAGAGTAACACTTCTAAAAGAAGCATTAAAGCTTTAATCTGAAGTTAACTGCCATGTAAATAAACTGTGCTGTCTTGGGGCCAAGTTTTCCCATGGATATGAAGAACTTAACTTCAAGACCGTTTTCAAGTACTGAGCCAGGACTTTTTGTCAAGGCACCAATCCATGCAACTTTGCCCGAAGCAGGCTTATAATTAGCTGCTTTGACGTTTGGCTTGTAACTAAGGATAGCAGGCTAGTTCCTGAGGGTGAAGGCCAAATCCAAAGACCCAAACCCCTGGTTGGCTGGCAGCCTGAATGAGAAAATGTGGGCATTGCTGAGGCAAAAAGACAAGGGCACACACACACACATCGCAATGAAGTTTTGCTTGGAAGTAGCTGAATGTTTAAAATCAAAGTAGGGCCACAGTTGTTAATCATCTTTATGGAGAGATGGTCTCCACAGGATTGGCTTCAGCTTTAGTGCTTTTCATTTTTGTGGTTTATTCATCGGGGCAGTAAAAAGAAGCACAAATTCTCTAGCTAGCTGCACAAAGGCCAAATCCAAGGTGCTGCTCAGTATGGTGCTGGTCCGATGTTTAAAGTGTAAAAAGTTCTCCCAAGCATCTTTCTTGCATCCACTTCTTCATTCCCACCTAGAAAACCAGTTGCCTAACGCATCCTGACCAAAAGTTGAGATGATAATTTCATAGCTGAAATGTTAGAAGGCTTATTAAATGAGAATTCTAAAATATACTAGTTAAATGGCTACGATTGGCTTTCATCCTCTTTGCTAAGAGCCTATCACAGTTTGAGGATAACTTCTTGGACTAATTTCAGGACAGCTATTCTCATTCACAGAGCAAAATCCAGTATTTCAGGAAATGTGGAGGGCCACGTAAAGAAACCTCAGGCAAGGAATGTAAGTATGAGCTCAGTTGGGAAGCACATTGAAATAAATTTATGAATTCTTTTTATTTTCTTTGTCAAAATAAAAGGACATACTATTTATTAAATGTCATATATGATTATTGAGGTTGTGCAAGCAAAAAGTGAAAGCAGTCATAAAAAGTTCTCCCTAAATTCTCATCACTCTACCTAATTGTAATCTGCAAAATCTGTGCTCAGGTGATGAGAAAGTGTCCTCTGAGTATAGTAGAAGCTCAGATAGAAGTAAAAGATGCTGATGCTTAAAATCTGAAGTAAATCTGGACAAGAAAAATAGTTAATGTTTTAGATGTGCATATTTTGTCAGGTTGGAAGCTGGAGCATATGAAATTTCCTTTGCACTCATAGTTCAAAGGAAAATGGTTTATTTTTCCTCAGTGTGAAACCTAGTGGATTTATTTGTTGCTTTTACTGTGATGAGGTTGGATCCCACCCTCATTTGAAGCAGAAAACCTGTATTGACAGAGCACTAAGCAAATCAGAGATTTGAGAAGCACATGGAGTCCCCATTGTGGCAGTACTGTAAAGCTCTGCTATTAACTCTCCATTGTCCAGTTATCTGCCTTTTGTAGCATTTTATTTTAGGTGGGATTTATTGTGGTTAACATCGCAAGAAATATCAATCGTGGCTGTATCAAGCATCATATATTGAACTGCTTCATCTTTTCCCAGAATGCTTGTCTGTGCTTATCTGTGTTTGGGTGCTGGGTGCAGGTATTGCGTGAGAAGTACCTAATCCTTTGTTTAATATTAACTTAGCATGCAAACAAAACACACACAACTCTTGCCAGTCTCTGCTGGCTAACAGTGCTGCAATGAGATGTTGATATTAAACCCAAAATGGAAAAAGCAGAAACTCTCCTTAGCCTCTCACGTAAGTTTCCTAACAAACTAAATCTATAGTCTATTAAATTGAGCTGTTAAAACGTCTTTGATTTTTTCCTGTGTACTTCAAGCAGTATATGGAAACTCTTCCAGCAATTTCGTATATGCTTACATGTGCACTTCCTTACCACTCATTTATTTAGTAAATGTTTTAAGCTAACAGTAATGGCCAGTAACAGCTTAGTGGATAAAAATCTTTCTTAAAAATGAATCGTCCAGTGGTTGTATTTAAAGAGCAGCAAACAGAATGAATTTGCTGGTCGGAATTTTAAATATTTTGATATGTTGGAGATGATAAATTAATATGCAATATAATTTATTGCTTTGCTCAATTTTAGCATACAGATATTTCTATTACAAATTTAATATGCAGGAAAACTAAAATATCAATTGGATATGCAAACAAAGTTGGTAGTCCATAGAACATGCTGTACTAATTTCAGTTTCTAGGTAGCAATTGTTTCCAAAAGCTGTGAGTCAGTTGCTCAGCCATTGTGAGACCATTGAGCATGTGCTATGGTGAAGAGGAAAAACTACTAGAGATAAATTGAAAGAGAAATTGTATGTCCAGCCGAAAGGATCCATGAATGAATGATGAAAATTAAGTGGCCATGTTTTAAAAATTCAGAATCCCTGGGCCATTTGACCCAATGAGTCCACACTGACCCTCTGAAGGGCATCTCACACAGACCCATTTCCCTGTAGCCCTACACTTCCCATGGTTAATGCACCTAACCTATACATACCTGGAAACTATGGGCAATTTTGCATAGCAAATACACCTAAACTGCACATCATTGGACTAGGGAAGAAACTGGAGCACCTGGCAGAAATCCACACATGTGGGGAGAACATGCAAACTCCACACAAGTAGTTGCCCAAGGGTGGAATTGAACCCAGATCTCTGGTGCTGTGAAGCAGCAGTGCTAACCACTGGGCCACTGTGCCACTGGGCCACTGTGCCACTGTGCCCCCTCCACAAAAGGTACACATTTGGCTGTTAAAATGTGATGGGAGTATTTAGAGGTAATCAAAGGTGTAGTAATTCATTTTTCTCCAATATTTTGCAAAATTTGCTGATATGATCTTTTCCATGAGCTTCCCAAATGAAACTGTGAAATAAATTTGGACAATATTGTTTGCTCACAAAATGAAAATGAGTTTAAAATCAATCTCTCTTATATTGCCTATTCATTATATCCATGTATGGAGTCGGTAATCTGGAATCATGTTGGTACAGTACACTTTAAATGCAGAAGAACAATGGAGTATTGGTTCAAATTAAGTTTCTGCCAATTCCTTGGCTAGTTGAAGTTTACATGCTCATAATCCAGTAATTGTGACTCTTCTGAATTATGTATAGTATAGAATTGCTGCACATTTTAACAAACTTTAACTGTTATGGAAGAATTATTCCCAAAGTACAGTATGGTTTTGTTTTTTTGCTTGCCTGCCTTTTCTAAAATTGCCTCTGAGAATATAATCTTATCATTGTGGTCACAATTCCAGTATAAATCAGTGGCTAAAGGTTACTGATTGCCAAGGCTGACTGCATGCTGATTGATGTCTTACCAGGCAAGGTTAGATATAGCTATTTAAGTCTAATACTGTCTGGTAATGCCGTTGATCTCATGTCATAAGTTCTTCATCTTTTGAGAGGCGTTTCAACCAAACTTAGCTATCGGTGTCACTTTTGTAGGTGAGGCCAGTCCAGGAGTTGAGCTTGGGCTGTTCACTGCTGTTTGGACGTGTCTCTGAAGCCCATTCAAGTGCATCAGTTCAAAGTGCAACTTTAATACGTCTGGCCTGTTAATGTCTAACAGCATTATTTGGCAGAAAAGGGGCATGCATGGAGAAGAACTTGTACTACTGCTTTTCATAATTTATGCCAAACTGCCTTGTAGCAAAACTAAGGCTATTGATTAACTTTAGCTAATTGTACAAGACAAAAATGCACCTCAATGGCATAGGTTCTAGTTTCATGTTGTTGAAATTCTTCTCTACATGTTTATATGATGCAGAATATATGTGCCTCCTTGGGGCAATATATTATGCCTTTTCTACATTTTCCATTGTTTATTTCCCCTCTAACATAAGTCACCTTTTGTGATAAAGTACGTCTCTTTTTTAAAAAAAAGCATCAAAGTTTTTGTAAAAATTCAAAAATCTAAAAATTGTGTGGAAATTTGTTTGTATCTGATTCTGTAATGTTTTCATTTGCTATTAGCAACAGACGTCGGCAAATTGTGTTCCAGTGTAATAAGCTTTATAAAGGCATTATTTTACTTTCGATTTTGGTGCATATGTTCAGACATGATTGTGCATTATGTTTGTACTTGGGTAGTTTTGGAAGCTGCCTTTTCTTGTAGAGTACATTCAAAGGCTGAATCTCAATTTTCAAAAAATAGGTGGGTTGGCATGTCTCAGAAATAGAATGCAAAAAAAATGGAACCAGAACTGAACCCACCAACTTCAGGTTTTAACAAAGGTGTGATAAAATTTTAAGAGAATGAACTGGATATTTTAGAGGCTGGAATATACGCTCAATAAAATTGATTTTAAAAGCTGGGATATTTTGACAAAATATGTGATTATAAAATGAACTTGCTAGCACCGGAGATGTTCTTTGACATCAGTTATGACTCTGTATTCTATTGAGATTGCAAGTACACTTCACTAAACAGGCATAACTTTGGGTGTTTTAAAAGTGATATGAATGTAGATATTTAAGCTTATATCAATTCAGTGATTTCTGATTGCCATCTACAGGCACTTCTAACTGCACACTGTGGTGAGAAACTTAGAATTACTGTGAGCAATTTAAAGAATTTGAGTTAAATTTTACACATATAAATTCCAGAAGTTGATGTTGATTTCAGAGGAGTCATGATGGTGAATGTTGAGAGTTTAGTTGTGATGATTATCATTTCAAAGTTGGAGTCCATATATGTTTTTTAATTTGGAAAGATCATGGAAAATAAACTGCAAGTCTAGACAAAAAAAATCCAGATCACAGCCCTGAATCTTGAAGGTCTCAATGCATTCAGAGGTTAGCAGGCTTAAATTGAATATGGCTGAAACTGCAATTGTTTTGATTGGAGCAGCAAGTGAAATAATACTTACTGCCTGCAAGTAGTCACAAATTCTGTTGTTTACATTATATGTAATATCCAGGTCTCATTTAATTATCTTGCATGTGACCTTTTCCTCTGATAGTAGATCTGTAACTGTGGAGATATTAAGAGAGTACTGACATTCACGTCTTGAAAAGAACAAATGAACTTGCAATTATGTGTCTCCTTTGATGTCTTCAGGCTTGTTAGTACATCTTTCAGCCAGTGAATTGGCTTTGAAGTATAGTTGCTGTCACTTCATAGGCACACAATTTGGCTAATTTGTCCAGGGTAAGTCCTACATATAGGATCAAGATAGATAACCAAATTATTTGTTTCAGACATGTTGATTTGAAGGATGAATGGTAGTCAGGACACCAGGAGTTTCCATGGCTGCTGGTGAAATAATGTCTTGTGATCTCTTAACATTTAATTTGACAGAAGGCACTTCTGAGCATCTCCATGCATTTAAAGTTATAGTGGGAAGCACTAGTCAGGTTACTTGTTTTTCAGTGATATGTTCTTGGGATTGCTGGATTAAAAATCTGCAAAATGAAGGTTTTTTTCCTTTCTTAATCTTCATAAATATGTGCAGCATTGGGGACTTGGTGGTCAATTAGGAACATTTGCATTGTAGTAAGTCTGGAATTCCCCAGTTTATTAAAAAGGAATATTTTGCAGTATCAAGCAGCAGTAGAGCAGCAGCACGTTGCTAGCAAATTTTCTCAATGCCAGTTCAGTGGTTTTTGATGAAACATATGCAATGAGCAAAATGAAAATCAAACTTTTACTCACATTTACACCTGCTCTCTGATCAAGCAGATGTTTCAACAAATTCAAAGAACCTATCTGGCATATTGCAGACTGTTAATTATAATTTAAATGACCATATAATCTCAAAAGATGTCCAAGCCCAAAAATTTGAAAGCTATACATGGAAAGGAACTAGCATTTTGCAAGTCTGTATGTCTAATATATTTTGTATTTAAGGGCTGTACATATAATTCCCTGTACATATTATACTGAGTCCCTCTTTTTCAGCTGCGTCTTCAGAGGAGAGGTGCAAAACATGTCATGCCCTTTATCCTTGTACACAATCTAAGTTAAGATTTAAAGAGGCCTGGGGATGGAGATGTGTCCTAGTCCTCTTGGTTGATGAAACAGGAACACTGAAGGAGAAAATGAAATAGAGGCCATGCAGCTGAATTTTGATAGGATGTAACTAATTAAATTCTAGATACATCATTAAAGTCAATAGGCTAAGAAAGAACAAAAAAATCATTTTTGAATTAAAATAAATTGTATTAACAAGAATAAAAATCTGAGGAAGGGTCGCTGGACCTGAAATGTTAACTCTGATATTTCTTCACAGATGCTGCCAGACCTGCTAAGCTTTTCCAGTAACTTCTGTTTTTGTTCCTGATTTACAGCATCCACAGTTCTTTCGGTTTTTATCAGCTAGTTTTAAATTGTTATTATTAGGAAGCTAACAAAAAGGTAACATAATAGATAGCAAATTTCAAATGAAAGATGGTAATCACCTCAATCCTAAAGATGCTTCACTTCAGAGAAACTCAAGGTGATTGTTTGAATCCAGTACCTACTTCCTTAAGCATTAAATTTTAGATTTTAAGTGGAAATTCAATGATTTATTAAATGCCCAAACACAGGCTTCCTCCTGTTGTAAATGATAAGTTGTAGCTAATTAACTGATTGCATGATTTTTAAAGAGAAATATGTAGACCACAAAATAGTTTTGGAACATGCTACATTTTGGTTTTTATTGTGCATTTTTTATTCTCATCTACTTTTATGCTTTTGGTAACATAGTATGACACATCTAAAGTAAGATGTATGTAACGATAAAAGCAGAGAAATATGTAAATTCCAATGTAGCAGTGTTTATGAATAAACAATATATGCTGAATTGAATTGTAATGCGTATTTGTCTTTCCTGATGCTATGTGTGCAATACATTATACTGGGCAGATGGAACTGCAGAATTCTGATTCAGATAGATCAGGATTGATTATTTTGAAGTTTTTAACCTTGTCGGTGCAATTCATTATAAATGTGTGATACAGTCAAACTTTATTAGGAGTCTTAAGTGAAGTAGCTAAGCCAAAAAATTTAAATATCTTGCCAAATATCTTGTTTAAATTAAACTGATGTAATCGGGAACAAATGGTTTGCAGGATATGAGGAAATGTGAATTGACAAAAGTAATTGTGATATTTATCTAATTCACAGTTTTCGTGATCCATAACTCAGTCTAGTGTTTAATCTCAAGTTTGTGAGGAGTTAGCTGACAATCTTATCCAAGGAAGGTGATTGTGGCAATACAACTGAGTTCTGCCAAAGGAAAGGGGTAAGACTGTATGAAAACTAGAAGGCAATGGTTTAGGGTGAGAGAGGAAATATTTAAAAGAGACCTAAGGGGCAACTTTTTCAGGCAGAGGATGGTGCATGTACGGAATGAGCTGCCAGAGGAAGTGGTGGAGGTTGATACAAATACAACATTTACAAAGCATCAAATGGGTATATGAATAGGAAGGGTTTAGAGGGATATGGGCCTCATGCTGGCAAATGGGACTGGATTTACATAGAGTGGCGGGTGCATGGAATGCGCTGCTGGCAGTGGTAGTGGAGTCAGATATGTTAGGGACATTTAAGCAACTCTTGGACAGGCGCGTCGATGATAGTAAAATGTAGGGTATGCAGGGCGTGATAATAGGTCAGCACAACATCGTGGGTCAAAGGGCCTGTATTGTGCTGTGCTGTTCTATGTTCATTTATCTACAGTACCTGCTCGGCATAGACTTGTTGGACTGAAGGGTATGTTTCTATGCTGTACAATCTATGACACTAAATAGAAACAGAAGTAAGCTATTTGGCCCTGCAAGCCTGCTCTACCATTAGGATCATAGCTTATCCAAAATTGCTTACACCCACTTTCTTGCCCTTTCTTATAGCCTTATTCTGCTACTGATCAAAAATCTATCCCATAGAATCCCTAAAGTGTTGAAATGGGCTATTTGGTCATCAAGTCCATGCTGACTCTCCAAAGAGCCATCCTACCCAGACTCTCACCCCCAGCAAATCCCTGTAATCTTAGATTTCCCATGGCAAACGCACCTAGCCTGCACACCTCGAGTCACTATGGGCAATTTAGCATGGCCAATCACCTGGCCTGCACACCTTCAGACTGTGGGAGGAAACCAGAGCACCTAGAGGAATACCACGCAGACACAGGGAGAATGCAAACTCTATGCAATCGCCCAAGGCCAGAATTGAACCTGGGTCAATAGCACTGTGCGGCAGCAGTGCTGACCACTGAGCCACAGTGTTGCCTCCAGCCTTAAATTTATGCAAAAATTTGTTCCCACAGCTACCCATGGCAAGGGGTTTCAAAGCCACTCCACTCTCCTCATTAGTTTTGTCATTACTAATTATTGTGCAGATAAATTTAAATATAATAAAAATATATTAAATAATTTTAAATATAATAAAAGCTATCAATTATGTAACATTCCTGAGAAAATCCCAGGGTTGATTCTAATCATTGGCAATTGAGCTGGATAGTTGAGATTGAAGAACTCACTTGGTTGCAATCAATTGTGCGTCTTAACAATAGTGTCTCATCAGACAGTATGAAACATCTGATGAGCCAAGATCAAGCTTGACTGTGGGCAGCACGGTGGCTCAGTGGTTAGCACTGCAGCCTCTTAGCACCAGGGACCCGGGTTCGATTCCTGCCTTGGGCGACTGTCTGTGTGGAGTTTGCACGTTCTCCCCACGTCTGCGTGGGTTTCCTTCAGGTGCTCCAGTTTCCTCCCACAGTCCAAAGATGTGCAGGCTAGGTAGATCGGCCATACTAAATTGCCCGTAGTGTTCAGGGGTGTGTGGGTTATAGGGGGATGGGTCTGGGTGGGATGCTTCAAGGGGCGGTGTGGACTTGTTGGGCCAAAGGGCCTGTTTCCACACTGTAGGGAATCTAATCAAATCTTTTACAGCCTTAAATCAAACAGACCACAAATCCTTTGCAGCAGAGTTTGACTTTGCATGAGAGTATAGAATTAAAATATCTCCTGTTTTTCTCTTGCCCTGAATAAAGTAATTTTAAAAAAGAATACAGCATGTTTGGAGATAGTAAGAACTGCTGATGCAGATGGAGTCAGAGGTAACACAGTGTGGACCTGGAGGAAAACAGCAGGCCAGACAGCATCAGAGGAGCAGGAAAGCTGACGTTTCGGGCCGGGACCATTTTCTGAAGAAGGGTCCTGACCCGAACATCAGCTTTCCTGCTCCTCTGATGCTGCCTGACCTGTTGTTCCTCCAGCTCCACACTGTGTTATATACAGTATGTTTACCTTCATTGGTTGGGGCATTAAGTATAGAAATTAGCAAGTCATATTGCAACTAATAAGACTTTAGTGAGACCACATTTGGAGAATTATGTGAAGTTCTGGTCCCCACATTAAAGGAAGAATATGAAGGCTTTGGAGACAGTGCAAAACAAGTTTATCAGCATATAGCCTAGATTGGAGTGTATTAGGTAAGGAGAGATATCTGATAGAAGTACATAAAATTGTGAGGCATGTATAAGGGGATCACGATGGCCTAGTTGTATCATTGCTGGACTGTTAATCCAGAGACCAGATGATGTCCTGAGGACTGAAGTTTGTGCTGCCACGGTGTCTGTACTTGCATGACATGATTAAGTCATTTGGGTTGAATACCAGATGGCTGTCACTGTCCATTGAATAACAACAGAGGAAGAAAAGGGGAAAGAGAAGAACAGAACAATATTGGGAAAGAGAAACAAGAATTTTATCCCTAGAAATGAGACCATGAACAAAAATAGGCTTTTGGGCCATGGAGTGCAATCTCTGCACCTGAATAAATGTGGTCAATGCACAAATGGTATGTTGCCTTCAGTCTAATTATTGTCAATCCAGTGAACAATGGACGTTTAATAGGTTTCTCCAGGTAGATTACTATCTAACATGCATCAAAGATTCATTGATGTTTGCCAACATCATCCGTGGTTAGAGAATTGCTAATGGACAGGAAACAGCAGTTGGGAACTAAAGGTTATTTTTCAGGTTGGCTACCTGTGGTCACTAGGGTTCCACGGGAATCAGTGCTGGGACTGCAACTGTTTACAATATATATATTAATGACTTGGAGGAAAAAAGAAAATGTACTGTAGGCAAACTTGCAGACGAAACAAAAATAGGTAGAAAGGCAAGTTGCGAGAGGGATACAGTTAGCTTACAGAGATAAAGTAGCAAAATGTGAAGGGAAAACAAATAGAGATGATGATGTCACTTTTAGAATGCTGCATGTAATTCTGGTTGCTCATCTATAGGAAGAATGTTATCAAACCTGAGAGGGTGCAGAAAGCTTTTTAAAGAATATTGCCAGGTCTGTAGAGTTTGAGTAATATGAAGAGGCAGAATAGGCTGGGGCTTTTCTTCCAGGAGCATTGGAGACTGAGGGATGACCTGAGAGAGATTTATAAAATCAGGAGGGGCACAGATAGGGTGAATAGCCAAGGTCTTTTTCTAAGGGTGGGGTATTCAAAACTGGAAGGCACCGTTTCAAGGTGAGGGGGGAAAGATTTAGAAAGGACCCAAGGGGTAACTTTTTCATGCTGAGAGTGGTGTGTGTATGGAACAATCTGCCAAAGGAAGTGGTTGAAGTGGGTAAGATTACAGCATTTAAAAGGCATCAGGATGGCTTTATAAATACGAAGGGTTTATTGGGATATGGGCCAAATGCGAGCAAATGAGACGATCAGAGATAACAAGGTGTAGAGCTGGATGAACACAGCAGGTCAAGCAGCATCAGAGGAGCAGGAAAGCTGACATTTTGGGCCTAGACCCTTCTTCAGAAATGGGAGAGGGGAAAGGGGTTCTGAAATAAACAGGGAGAGAGGGGGAGGGGGGTAGAACATGGATAGAGGAGAAGATAGATGGAGAGGAGACAGACAGGTCAAAGAGGCGGGGATGGAGCCAGTAAAGATGAGTGTAGGTGGGGAGTTAGGGAGGGGATATGTCAGCCCAGGAAGGACAAACAGGTCAAGGAGGCGGGATGAGGCTGGTAGGTAGGAGATGGGAGTGGGCCTTGAGGTGGGAGGAGGGGATAGGTGGGAGGAAGGACAGGTTAGGGAGGCAGGGATAAGCTGGGCTGGTTTTGGGATGCGGTAGAGGGAGGGTAGAGAAACTTGTGAAGTCCACGTTGGTACCATGGGCTGCAGCATTCCCAAGCGAAATATGAGTTGCTGTTCCTGCAACCTTCGGGTGGCATTGTTGTGGTACTGCAGGAGGCCCAGGATAGACATGTCATCTGAGGAATGGGAGGGGGCGTTGAAATGGTTTGTGACTGGGAGGTACAGTTATTTAGTGTGAACCGAGCATAGGTGTTTCACAAAGCCATCCCCAAGCCTCCGTTTGGTTCCCCAATGCGGAGGAGGCCACGATGGGAACAGTGGATATAGATGTGCAGGTGAACATCTTCTTGATGTGGAAAGTCTGTTTGGGGCCTGGGATGGGGGTGAGAGGGGAGGTGTGGGGGTAGGTGTAGTGCTTCCTGTGGTTGCAGGGTAAAGTGCTGGGTGTGGTGAGGCTGGAGGGGGGTGCAGAGCGGACAAGGGAGTAATGGAGACAGTGGTCCATCCAGAAAGCAGATAAGGGTGGGGAGGGAAAAATGTCTTATTTCAGAATCCCCTTCCTCTTCCCCATTTCTGAAGGAGGGTCTAGGCCCAAAACGTCAGCCTTCCTGCTCCTTTGATGCTGCTTGGCCTGCTGTGTGCATCCAGCTTTACACCTTGTTATCTCAGATTCTCCAGCATCTGCAGTTCCTACTATTTCTGGGACTAGATCAGGCTGGGATGGCTAGTCAGTGCGGACAATTTGGACCGAAGGTTTTGTTTCCATGCTGTATGACTCCAAACTGCAGAAAGCTGCAACACAAAAGGACTTTGGGGGTATTTGTCCTGCAACACAAAAAGCTAGTGCATCATCAGGAAGGCTAATGGAATGTTGGCCCTTATTTCAAGGGAATTGGAGTATAAAAGCCGAGAAATCTTGCTACAAATATACAAGATGCTGGTGAGACCACATCTAGATTACTGTGAGCAGTTTTGATCCTTTTATTTAAGGAAGAACATGATTTAACTGGAGGCAGTTCAGAGAAGGTTTACTAGGCTGAATCCTGACATGGAGCGATTGTCTTATGAGCAAAGGCTAAACACGTTGGGACGCTACTCCCTTGAATTTAGAAGAATTAGAAGTGATGTCATTGAGATGTATATGATACTTAGGCTTGACAGGATAAATGTTGGGTGGATGTTTCCTCTCATGGGAGAGCGTAGGACCAGATGCATTGCCTCAGAATTAAGGGGTGCCAATTTAAGACTCAGGTGAGGAGGAACTTCTTCTGAAGGTTGAGAGGTTTTGGAACTCCTTGCAAAGAGAGCTATGGGGGCAGAATATTTGCATGTATTTAAGACTGAGATAAATTCTTAATCAATGGGGAAATCAAGAGTTACGGGGAAAGGCAGGAATGTGGACATGATGAGTCTTGGATTAGCCATGATCGTGTTGAATGGCAGAGCAGGCTCGCAACCTATTCCTATTTCTGTGGTCTTATCCCTTTCCTTGGCAGAACTCAGTGATATTGCTACAATCACCTTCCTTGGATGTGATCATCAGCTAGCTCATCATGAACTCAAGTTTGAACCTTGTATTTTTGTGGTCTGGAAGACTTGGTGTCATATTGTGCATTGCATCAACTTGAGCCCTAGCGAAATCTTAAAATTTAAGTTGAAGGACTTTCACTTTTAATCAGTGCTTCTGATTTTATATGCTGAACTTATTTTCAAATATCATTTAATCACTCATTTTAAATAGTATTCATCTGGTTCACACACAAATTGATGCTTTAATATCTTTGAAAGGGAAAATAACACTATGTGTCCCTTGGAGGCTTTGCCCTTGAGTGTTTTTTTTTGAGTTTTTAGAGGAAGTTATTTTTGAAACACATGCTTCTGCTTTATTTCAGCCTTTATGCTCCATGAACTGAGTATGGACAGGTAACCTACAGTCAGGCTGCTGATAATATTGCTGCATTAATGATACTAGGGGCGTGGAGGCCACCCAGGTGACATTTGCTGCAGTGCCCTGACTGTATCTGTGAGAAATTTTCACTGGGAACTCCTTCAATATGATAGTCGAGCTTAGAAACTCACTCTGAAGGAATCATGGACAGCAATACTTGGGGAATAGCAGCATTACTGTCGGCAGTTTTACAGATCTTTATTACGAAACAGGATGGGACATATACTTCTGACACCACTTCATTCAGTTACCTGGACCTTTCTTTAGTCTTCATGAGGTCACCATTTCACAACACTTTCGGCAAATTTCATGACTCTTACAACATGATGTTACAAAATCTGACAAACTGTAAAATTCTAACATAATTCTTTGAAGGTTTGCACTTTGAGCAGTTTGGGTAAATGATGCCAAATGAGGATGATGTTTACCTTCAAATAAAAAAAAGAACGGTAGATGCTGGAGATCTGAAAGAAAAACAGGAATTGCTGGAGAAACTCAGCAAGCCTGGCAACATGGAATCATAGGATCCATACAGTGTGTAAACAGGCCCTTTGGCGCAACAAGTCAACCTAGATCCGTCCTGCATAACCTAATGAACACATCCCTGAAAACTACAGACAATTTAGCATGACTAATCCACCTAACCTGCATATCTTTGGACTGCGGAAAAATCCACAACACCCAGCAGAAACCCCCAGTGACACAGGGAGAACATGCAAACTCCACACAGACTGCCACCCAATGTTGGAATCAAGCTCAGGTCCCTGGCACTGTGATACAATGGTGCTAATTACTGAGCTCCTATTCCGTAAGGGTTTCACAGAGGACATTCAGCCCATTGTTTCTGCTGGCTAATTCCACTGCCGTGATTTCTCTCCCTTGCCTTAAAATATTTATCCCGGCTTTTCTAAAAAAAAGTCCTTGCTCAACCACTGTGAGTGACTATGGAGCCCATGTTCCAACCTTCTGAGCATTTTTCGTAACTTTTCCTTGCTCTTTAAGTGACCATTATAGACAATGGTGTCACTGGTTACTGTTTTACCAACTAGAGGGAATAATATTTTCTTGCTTATTTCATCTAATCCCTTCAATTCTTCTAAATCTGTGTCCGTCCTTTCTTCTTGTAGAAACAGCAAATCTACAATGTGGCAAATCACTTCAGCATGTGTTAAGGCTCTTAATGCACATTTCATATTACCTGTGCTTTGAACTAGCCTGTACATGTGAAAGAGGTGCTCTGATACAGAAAGTATGCTCAGTTTCTCAAAGCAAAATGCCTGTGAAATACACTCATTTCCTTTGCATGAAACCTTTGCCTTAAATTATATTTGATCTGTTTTGTACAGCCCACAAATAAAATTATGATGAATTGCTGTTGTGCGTGGAATGGGTTATTCACGATTCCATTTTCTCAACAAAGTTGGTTTCTTTTAACAAAAATGTCCACACTTTCAGTTTTATGAAAAATAATATATTTCTACACACTGTCATATTTACAGCTACATTTTCTTGAATAAATATGACCATAAAATGATTTCACTATTTTCTGTAAATAGATTCAAAATAATAAGCCTCTGGGGATTGTGGGTTCTCTCTGCAGGAACTGGAGTGGTCATTTCATTCTTGTTAATCTGTGAATGTGGTTATCATTGCATGCCAACCACATAGCTCCCTGACCACTAGCACTCAGTGCTGGCAAATTACCAAATGGGTAGCAGTGTTTGCATTACAAATGATGAAGTGCAAAATTTAAAAGAAAAAGCTGTTTGCCTTTTTGGGGAAAAAAATGGTGTAAGAACACACAATTTTCTGTCAAGCATTCAGCCTTGCCACAGGAGTACCATATAATTGGGAGGGAAGATGCTAGATGAAAAGTCAAGTCATCTTCCTGATTCCTTGAGTCTGTCAGAGGTGATGGTGGTGGGGCGGTGTGGGGGGGGAGGTGGGGGAGGTGGTGGTGCGGTGGATGGTTGATGGGGTTGAAGTCACCCTTCCTGTCCATGGTCCAATTAAAATCCTGAAGATGGTTATAAATAAGGGCCACTTAAAGATGTAACCTCACTGTTACTGGTATGCCACCAGCGGTGGTGGGCCTGAAGCCATATGGACACGCTGTCAAGTATATCTTGACATTCTGCCTCTAGACTCAGGTGGCGGCTGTGCTTTCTGATAGGCATCCTCTGTGCCAAAGAGGTCTTTCCTAGCAGGAAGAACTTCCCGTGTTGGAGACACCCATTTAAGATGAATGGCAAAAAAAATCTCAAAGGTGACATGAGGAAAAGCTTTTCTTTAAAGTAGTGAATGAATGACTTGGAATGTAGTACCACAAAGAATGGGGTGGAGCTGTATTCCAACACAATATTCAAAAAGGAATTAGACAAACAGAATCTTTCAGGACAATGGTTAAAAAGTGGATGGGTGAAACTGGTAGGATGAGCCTGTACAGGGTGGAGTCCATTCAGACTATGTCATAACCATTCCATGATTCTAACAACGTCTTGTGGTAATGGTTTTGACATTCTAACTTATGAGAAGTTTCTCTTGAATTCCATTTTGTATTTATTAATGACTGCTGTATATTTGTTCCCTAGTTTTGCTCTTTGCTGAATAAATATATTCTTGCATGTCTTTATTCTATCAAACCCTTCCATAACCTTAAAGATCTCTATCAGGCCACCCTCCAGCTTTTGCTTTCCTGCAGAAAAGGGCCTCATCTGTCCAATCATTTCTGGTAGTTTTAATCTCTCAGGTTGGTTTCATTTCAATGAGGCTATTCTGTACTACCTCCAGTACTTCTAATCTTTTTTATAACATGGAGGCCAAAATTGTTCACAGTATTCTAAATGTGATCTAACCAAGGTTCAGAGCATTTTAATTTGGATTCAAGGGATCACCTGACTTTGGTGTTTCTGTTACTAAAGCTATCTTCTTTATCATAGTGTTTAAAATCAGATGCACCAGTTGCCAGAAGGCAAATAATAGGCCAAATAAGGTCAGTACCCTGACATTAGAGTCAAATGGAGGCCCCAGTGTTGATCCATCTGCCTGGCTTAGTCAATTAGTGGCCATACAGTGTTGTGGCATCCATACAAGGATGGCAGGTGGGCTGTACTTGTTGAAGAATTAACATAGAGAGATTATCCAACTTGCAAGGAGCTGCAGCTTATCATTTCAAGGGAGACAGAGGGTGCCTCTCTTTATTTCAAAAAAAAGTCAATGTAAAAGCGACTACAGCTGCCGAAACACCATTGTGTTCAGCTAGAGAGTGAGCACTGGCCTATGTGGTGTGTCAGTGGAGACCTGCATCTAACCACCTGCCCGACTCCTGATTGTTGCATGGGTCTAGATCCCAAATGGAAAATTCTTGTCAGCCTATTATCAAAGGCCTTAAGTGTCCTGCTCATTCCTTTGCAAGATGCTTGCTGCTTGTGGACTGGTTAGCTGTTCTGCCATTGACCCAGTGTTCCTGAAAATGCTTAGAAGGATACCATGATGTTTTGTGCCCATCTACCTCAGTTTCCACTACTTCAGCTACCAAAAATCTTGACCAGTACAAAACCATCAGTAATCCTTGATACCTGTGTTTTCAGTAGCACGCTGGCTCAGTGGTTGGCACTGCTGCCTCACAGCACCAGGGACCCAGGTTTGATTCCACCCTCAGGTAACTGTGTGTGTGGAGTTTGCACATTCTCCCCATGTCTGTGTGGATTTCCTCCCGTTTCCTCCCACAGTCCAAAGATGTGCAGGCGAGGTGGATTGACCATGCTAAATTGCCCGTAGTGTTCAGCGATATGTAGTTTGGGTCTGGGTGGGATGCTGTGTGGGCCAGTGTGGGCTAGCTGGGCCGAAGGGCCTGTTTCCACACTGTAGGGGCTCTATGATCTCAAGAACTTTAAGCGGGTGTAAAGCAGTGGCTATTGGGCTGCACTTGTTTTGGCTATTGCTCAAAATATTATCCAGCCCATTATCCCGTTATATCCCCCAAAACATGGGTCCTTTGAAATAGAGAAATGATGGTCGAGGATAGTTCTTTCTTCCTATTTTTACTGCTGCATGTGTTGATCATAGATTCATAGAGTCCTACAGCATGGAGACAGGCCCTTTGGCTCAATCTGGTCCATGCTGACCAAAATGTCCATCCACTCTAACTCCATTTCCCTGCACTTGGCCCATATCCTTCTAAACCTTTCCTATCCTATGTATTTGTCGAACTGCCTTCTGAATGTTGTTAATGTACCTGCCTCAACCACTTCCGCTGGCAGCTCATTCTATATGTGTACCAACTTCTGTGTAAAAAGTTGCCCTTCAGGTTCCCATGTATTCTTTCCACTCTTAGCTTAAACTGATGCCCTCTAGTCATCAATTCCCCAGCCCTGGAAAAAGACTGCGTGCATTCACCCCATCCATGTCTCTTATGATCTTCTATAAAATTTCCCCGCAGTCTCCTACACTCTAAAGAAAAATGTCTGAGCTTGTTCAACCTCCCCCTATAATTCACTCCCTTGAAGCCTGGCAACATCCTTGTAATTTTTTTCTGCACTGTTTCTGGTTTAATAACATCCTTCTAATAGCAACGTGGCCAAAACCGAGCACAATACTCCAAGTGCAGTCTCATCAACATCCTGTACACCTGCAAATCAACTTCCCAATTTCTGTACTCAGTGCCCTGACTGATGAAGGCCAGTGTGCCAAAAGCCTCTTCGCTGCCCTGTCTACCTGTGACTCTAATTTCAGAGAACCGTGTACCTGAACTTCAGGGCCTCTCTATTCCATTATACTCCTTGAAGCCCTACTATTCACCATGAAACTTCTACCTTGATTAGACTTCCCAAAATGCAACACCTCTCATTTATCTTTATTAAACTTCATTTGCTATTTCTTGGCCCACTGATCAAGATCCTGCTGCAATTTCTGATAGCTTCTTCAGTGTCCATGGTAACGCTTATTTTAGTGTTTTCTGAGAACTTACTAATCATGCCTTGTACATTCTCCTCCAAATCATCGATTTGCATAACAAACAGCAATGGGCCCAGCAACAACCCCTGAGGCACACCACTACTCTCAGGCCTCCAGTCCAACAAGCATCCTTCCACTATTACATTCTGTTTCCTATCATCAAGATAATTGTGTATTCTATGTGCAAGTTCTCCCTGGATTCCCTGTGATCTAATCTTCCAGAGCAGCCTTCCATGTGGAACCTTATCAGAAGCTTTACTGAAATGAATATGGACCATGTTCACCACCCTGCCCTCATCAATCTTCCTAGTCACTTCCTTAAAGAACTATAATGAATTTGCAAAGCATGATGTCCCACACATAAAGTCCTTTGACTTCGAAATTGAAATTCAATCTTTTTTCACGTCTGTAGCTGCTTTCAAATAAATCACACCTAACTGTCTGCAATCATTGAAAATGCAGGCTAGATTTATACAATCTACCCTACTAAGTCACTCTTCTAAATCTTAGTATTGTTCTGTTCAATTGCGGCTACAGCCAACCTATCCTTAGTGAGATGCAGAACACGAAGCTGAACCTGTTACTCCAGAAGCATAATATCATATGCTAAATCTAGATGTTTTGAGATAAAGGCCAATGTTTGATTAGCATTTGAGTTTTTCTTTGTATCCAACCACTAACTTTAAATGATTTGTGAAACTGAGTTGAAGAAGGGATGATTAGACTAGCGTGCATAGGTATAAATTTGCCTAGATCTTAAATTGCTACCTTGTTTTTTTCATTTTC
Organism: Stegostoma tigrinum; assembly: GCF_030684315.1. Lineage (NCBI taxonomy): Eukaryota > Metazoa > Chordata > Chondrichthyes > Orectolobiformes > Stegostomatidae > Stegostoma > Stegostoma tigrinum. The sequence continues at coordinate 19,241,511 of NC_081381.1, forward strand.
AGACCAGAGCAGAAACCTAACTGAATGAGCCATATATAAAAGTAAAAGGTAATGCCACCATTACCTTGCCAGACCATGGGGCTGCACTCATTAGAGAGAGATGACTGATGATGGTTTAACCAGAAGGTCACCATGCCTCAGATGAGGGGAGAGGTTGAGAGGGCGTGTCCTTCATAGGAACCACGGCTGGTGGACAGGGCAGCTGCACGCTGTCAGCACTTGAGTGGGTGTTCAGCTGAGCTTTACAGATGGCACAAGTGCCAGGAATCTTGCAAGGCTCTGGCAGTAGCCAGTATTTCTGTCTGTTGGACATTAGACAGTAGGAGAAACTGACTCCTGTACTATACATACCGTGGCTGTAATAGGTCAGAGACTAGGGATCCTACGGTAAGTAATTCACTATCTGACTTCCCTAAGCTTGTCCATTATTTACAAGGCCCAGGTCAGCTCTGTGATAGAATTCTCTTTGTTTGCCTGGGTGAATAAAACTCCAAAAACATTCAAGAAGCTTGGCACTGTCCAGGACAAAGCAACCTATTTGATTGACACCACATCCATAAGCATTCACTCCCTATACCACCAGTGCATAGTAGCAGCAGTGTGTACCATCTAAAAGATGCATTGCAGTTTTTCACCAAGCCTCCTTAGACAGCATGTTCCAAACTTAAAGCCACTGCCAACTCGAAAGATAAGAGCAGCAGATACATGGGAACACTACCACCGCATATTCCCATCCAAGTCATTCACTCTACATACTTGAAAATATATCACCAATCTTTCAGTGTCATTGAGTCAAAATCCTAGAACTCCCTTCCTGGAACAGTATTGTGATCTACTTATACCAAATGGTCTGCAACACTTCAAGATGCCAGCTCACCATCACCTTCTCAAGGGCAACTAAAGATTCACAATAAATTCTGGCCCAACTAGCAAAGTCCACAATCCACAAAGAAGACAAAACATTCTAATTGTAAGCTCTTTTGTCTACATTTATCATTTACACTGCCTATTTAAACTTGAAACTACATTCTGATCCCACACAAAATAGACATACAATTAAATGTTTTATATTACATTTGCACTCAAAAATGTTTGTTTTGGTGTTACTTGATATCAGTTAATGAATACTTTTTACTACAATTTGGTGACAAAGCTGAAGGAAATACTTCAAAATCTCTCTGCAGAGTCTCATATTGGCCACAGACTGCAATTACATAGATTCATTTTAAAGAGAGAATGTTGACACAGAAATTTACAGAACATTAATGGAAAAGTGTGACTAAACATCATGGGAATAGACGTATAGTTTGTGAACAGTATCCGCACTAACAATATGTGAGTATACTTTTAATTCCCAATTTTCCCTGAAAATTCTAATATTCTATTGAGTTTGAATATTAATCTTGCATAATTTTTAATAAAGTGTGAAATTTAAAACATACACTAAAGGATGAATTTTACCAGAAATCATATAGCCAACAATTTTGAGGAGTTCCATGAAAGGCTTCTCTTCCGCAAACCTTAGCACTTCTTCTCATGCCATCTTCCCAAACTCACCCCATTATCTATGCGCCCCTCCCCCCCCCCACTCATCCTATTTCACACTTGGCACCAGCCACAGCCAAAGATTCCCAAGATTCTTTGCACTGGTGTCATCTTTAAAGCTCAGCTGTGCACCCAATCAAGCAATGGCAGCCTGCAGCTAACCTATCAATTTTCCCAGACTGTTGGGCCAAGGGAGATTGTCCCCTGAAATTTTGATGGGACCTGGATGTTCTGGATGAGATGGCGGTGCCTGTGATCACTGCCCATGGGGTGTGCCCTGAGATGTTGTTGCATGACTGAGTGCTGGACAAATAAGCAGTGACGAGGAGCCACTTTATTACTGTTCTGACTTTCATGTTAGGAATCAATATCATCTGATTTCTGTTAAGTGATTGGGTGTATCATGAGATGAGACAGTTTTATAATGAGGGTGCTAATGCATCTAGGTTGGCCTTTTGCTGTTCACTAGTGAGAATCTCTTCTTGCTATTCAACTGTTCAAAAATGGGACTTCTTACTGCCATCTCACATTGTTTTGTGGGTAGGAAGAGACTGCTTTGAGTGTGTTGTGTTTATTTTTGGGTGTCAATTTTATCCAGGAAGGAATTACTTTAAACAGCAATCAGCTTTTACACTTGCTTCCTACCTTTCAATCAAGAAAAGATTCCAAGACTTTGAGTGATATCAGCATTTGTGAGAAATTTGAGAAAATAAGGTAAGAATGAGAAAATGAGATTCCTGACATCGAGGGAAAAATATCAGTTTTCTCATTTTGAATGGCTACATGACACTCTTGCAAGTAAGCAATAAGGATCTTGTTCCCACACATTTCCATCTCATTTGGTAATTTCACTTTATTTCTATACAGTTTGCATTCTCCCTGGCACTGGTGAGAAACTTTACAGCATGGATTCCCAACTTAAAAGCATTGGCAAAAGCAGGCTGACCGTACTGTTGTGTTGATCCTCGACTAAGTCATATAACTTTTCAGGATTTTACTACTGCACTTTGGGACTTACTGACGTCTGCATTGCAATGCACCCACCAGGCAACTTTTTGAGCAAAGACACAACAATCCTATCCATCTGCTGAGGGTATATTTAATGGCTGTTGACTTGCTTTCTTATCACACAGTTTGCACTTACATGGACACTCATGGTATCTCTGTCTTGCCTTTTAGCATAGTGCTGCTTAATTCAGCGCTTACACATCACAGCATCACTTCTTGTGTTGCCTCTTAGCACTTGTCTTGGTTGCCAGCACTGAACAGTGAAGAGGACGGACATGTTGCTGTACAGGATGGTCTGCTGTATACAATGATGGTTTGAACGCCAAAATGCTAAAACCACTTTAGCCCTTCATTCCAAATTGTGTTTTTAAAAGAGGATGGCTACAGTGACAAAATTAATACTGGTGTAAACTCAGTGGTTGTCTATTGAAGGTCTGTGTAACATCTAAGAATGTCAAAGAAATTTCAGACTGAGAGAGAGTGACTTGAGATAATGAAGAGGCAAACTATTTGTGCCACCTCTTGCACAGATTTTTGTGGTTTCGCCTTCCAGGACTAAACAAAGTGGGGTTAACAGCAAACTTCAATACTAGTCTGTTATTATTAGGCTGCTGGGGGCTACAGCGTATCTAGTGTGCTGTAACAGCTTGAGAACAACTATTAATTAGTCCTGTACCAGAGGTAAATAATGGAAGATTCTTTCACAAAACCAGTGCAAACAACAATTAAAAGAAAAGAATTTGGGACAAAGGAGCTTCAATCAGCCTACAAAACCAAGAATTTCCAAAATTGACTGTTCAACTCCAAACATTGATGGTAGCGTTTCAACCCAGCAATGCCTGCTTAGCAGTTTCGGATACACTGACTGCAATCATTACAAATTTGGGAACTTGGTCTGCCATTTGATCTAACATGCTATGTCAATGTTGCACCTACAGGACATGGCAGCAGCTGATGTGGCATTTTAAGTCGGCAGTGTAGCTGCACTCAAAGGCATCATCCATTCTCAGTCCAGCAAGTTGACCATGGTCAGTCCTGGGAATTTGGGCAGTAACATCAATGGAGGGTTTGGTTATTGAGAACATTCTATGCTATGTCAGGGACGGCATGAAACCCAAGTGTAGAGATTGGAAGCATTATGCTCGAGGGTTAATGGCTATGAGAGGGGGAGGAGGGGTGTCAGTGTGCTAATTCCAAAGGTAAGGGTACGATGCGCTATGGTGTGGGAGAACAAAGGATTTTTGCAATTGCCCTAGCAAAGGGGGGAACTGAATGAGTTGAAAGTGCCTGGAAGAGTTACTAGTGACAATGCACAAGCAGGAAAGGTTTTGAGATGTCCTGAGCGAATGATCAGGAAGTGCAGAGAGCAAGAAGCCTTTAGTGATTTGGGAGTATGAAGTGGATGAGAGTCATGTCATTTAGTGAAGATGCTGCATATGAGAATGGAAAGCCATTAGCCTTGGTGAGAGGTATGGTCAGTCACCGAGTTCAAGAGAATATGAGAAAGCAGAGAGAAATTGGTGATGTTATGATCAGACCCTGAGCAAGGTTCCCTAATTTGTTACAATTTACAGGTATGATATGCACTTAAGTCTTTCCCTGTCTAAAGTTTCCCTGACAGTTTTTCTGTTGTCTTCATACAGGACTTTGCCAGTCGCTGAATGTAAATTTGCAATTTCTTTCAGCAGTCTTCCTTTTAAATGCAACACACTTCTGACATTTTTGCCTTTTAATTCCACATATATTTAAGAGTTCTGATGTATCGTTATAAGTGCCACTTGAAGAGTACAGAAAGTCATAAACCTTCTTTCTACAATGACTACCAGCCAAAGTGCAGTGCCTATTTCTGTGTTGGTTTGCAATGTCTAGTTCTGTAGCCTCCTTTGCTGGTCCAGAATAAAAAGCAATTGGTCTCCTCTCCAGTGTCCCATTCAGATGCATCTCCAGATTCCTGTACCTGAACTAGGTTGCCAACAATCCTTTCTCAGCTACCTCCTTTATAATAACGGTCAAACATCAGACTTTGAGTGGTAGTTCCTGGCTTGCAGTGCTTAAACATGTGCACTGCTGTGTTTAAATGTGGAGCCCATGGCATCAATGTCAGAAGATACCAGTAGTGGTGAACACATCTACATCTGTGGCTACATAAATTAAAGCCCAGATGCATTATAAATAGGTTGAGCAGTGAAGTCTGCATGAGATGTTGTGGCCCAAGGTGGGAAATTCTCCATGATTCTCCCCAAAAATGGCCCTTAGCCAAATTTATAGGAAGATTCAGCCCATTAACTTTAAAATGAAACAGTAATCTTGCCTTAAGTTATCGTCATGTTCATGCATGGTCACAGATAAATGCACCAAAATAGAAAGCATTCAGAGCAGGAACTACTCTACTTCAATAGAATCTGTAAGGACTCAAATTGGAATCCTTCAGTTTTAAACTGTTGGTCATCTATTTTATATTAAACCACTACTAGGTGATGTTTTGTACACTTGTAGTGAGATAGTGTCAACATAAGTGGCATGAATATGCTTTGATGGATAGATTTACAGCCATTGCGTATTTGGAAAATAGCCAAAAAGGAACTTTAATTTGGGAAGCAATTGCTAACAATACTGCATTTGTTGCTCCTCATCCTCCTTGTTCCCTGTATCAATACTGTCCCCACCCCCACAATCATTGTGTGAAAGCTTGCTGTTTCATATAGCCTTCTCATGTGTAGTCACTCATCGTAGATCCCTTTAGGGCTTTTTCTATCCTGATTTAGACACTGAGCTGCACCCAGGTAGTGCTGGGTTTCTTATTTAACACCCAAAGTTTGAATGCAATTCTGTTCTTCAGCTCCAAAGCTGCCAACTTGGCCAGCTTCAGAATTTTCCATACTTTTTTTATGACTGCTTTTATGACTATATTATTGCCCATCAAACATTTTTTTTTGGTATCTGTGATTTCAATGTCAGTCTTTGAACCGTACAACCTGAGTACATGGATTCTATAAAACTGGTTTGTGCTGTTTGGCCTGCTGCAGTATATCTCTAGTGTTTCAAAGCTTCCAGTAATCCCTGCCCCCACATCATAAATTACAGAAATGATATGGGTGTCACTGATCCAGGAACTAGTTCCGCCTGTATATTTAAAACTGAGCCTGGACTGAAACTTGGAATTTGGAAAATTCTGCGTCAGATCAGAATCGCACCAAAGTTAACGTAGGATTCCATAGTAAAAATGTTCTGTTAGTTTAATAATTTAAATGCAACTTCTGCATTTTATACATGATGTTTTTTGAAAACTCAGAAGTTGTAATTGACTAACAGTGCAAAAAATCTTTTGTGATATTAAAGTCTTGTTTTAACTATTTCTATGCTGCATAGATATAGACAGAATTTTCATTCCTTTTCAGAAGCCCTTGTTAAAAATCCGAACTCCAAAAATCCTAGGGAGTGGGATCTGGGGTAGAACTACAACACAACGGTTGACAATGCCCCAGATGACCAGAAAAGGAAATCGGGATAAAACTAAGCCACTCCCCCAAACTATTCAGCCAGTCAGTGCGTCAGGGCAGGGGAGAAGAGGGAAGTGAAACAGATAACTGGAACTCAGTTCCATCATGGTCTCCCATTCCCTGATCATGTTGTTTATGCTCAAAGAAGTGGAATTATGTGGATAATATCTGTGAGAATATTGCTATTTCTGCCATTTTTGCAACCAATAATGTAGCTGTCACTACAGTACAAATGTGCGAGATAATAAAATGTGAGGCTGGATGAACACAGCAGGCCAAGCAGCATCTCGGGAGCACAAAAGCTGACGTTTCGGGCCTAGACCCTTCATCAGAGAGGGGGATGGGGGGAGGGAACTGGAATAAATAGGGAGAGAGGGGGAGGCGGACCGAAGATGGAGAGTAAAGAAGATAGGTGGAGAGGGTGTAGGTGGGGAGGTAGGGAGGGGATAGGTCAGTCCAGGGAAGACGGACAGGTCAAGGAGGTGGGATGAGGTTAGTAGGTAGCTGGGGGTGCGGCTTGGGGTGGGAGGAAGGGATGGGTGAGAGGAAGAACCGGTTAGGGAGGCAGAGACAGGTTGGACTGGTTTTGGGATGCAGTGGGTGAGGGGGAAGAGCTGGGCTGGTTGTGTGGTGCAGTGGGGGGAGGGGGTGCACTGGGCTGGTTTAGGGATGCAGTAGGGGAAGGGGAGATTTTGAAACTGGTGAAGTCCACATTGATACCATATGGCTGCAGGGTTCCCAGGCGGAATATGAGTTACTGTTCCTGCAACCTTCGGGTGGCATCATTGTGGCAGTGCAGGAGGCCCATGATGGACATGTCATCAAGAGAATGGGAGGGGGAGTGGAAATGGTTTGCGACTGGGAGGTGCAGTTGTTTGTTGCAAACTGAGCGGAGGTGTTCTGCAAAGCGGTCCCCAAGCCTCCGCTTGGTTTCCCCTATGTAGAGGAAGCCGCACCGGGTACAGTGGATGCAGTATACCACATCCGCCTGGGAACCCTGCAGCCATATGGTATCAATGTGGACTTCACCAGTTTCAAAATCTCCCCTTCCCCTACTGCATCCCTAAACCAGCCCAGTGCATCCCCTCCCCCCACTGCACCACACAACCAGCCCAGCTCTTCCCCCCCACCCACTGCATCCCAAAACCAGTCCAACCTGTCTCTGCCTCCCTAACCGGTTCTTCCTCTCACCCACCCCTTCCTCCCACCCCAAGCCGCACCCCCCGCTACCTACTAACCTCATCCCACCTCCTTGACCTGTCCGTCTTCCCTGGACTGACCTATCCCCTCCCTACCTCCCCACCTACACCCTCTCCACCTATCTTCTTTACTCTCCATCTTCGGTCCGCCTCCCCCTCTCTCCCTATTTATTCCAGTTCCCTCCCCCCATCCCCCTCTCTGATGAAGGGTCTAGGCCCGAAACGTCAGCTTTTGTGCTCCCGAGATGCTGCTTGGCCTGCTGTGTTCATCCAGCCTCACATTTTATTATCTTGGAATCTCCAGCATCTGCAGTTCCCATTATCACAAATGTGCGAGTGTTGGTTTCCAAAATAGATTGAATGCATGTGTTCCTGGTACTGCCCATGATCAGTACTTTTTATGTGTGCTTTCTTACCCCACAGTGTGGATCCCAATAAAATTATCAGGAGCAGGCTATTGTGAGGTTAAAAGAGGTGATTTATTCTCTCATGCTTGCCAAAATGCTTAACAATGTTGCTCACTTAATCTCTCCCTCTTTCACTCACCTATGGAAACACACACACACACACACACACACACACACACACACACACACACACGTAGGCTATTTGTAGTACACTTTTACAAATTGTGGTGAGTTCATCTTGGTTTTATAACTTCAGATCTCCCATGGGTTAGACCTGGTTTCTTAAGCTAAACTGATGCTTTAAAGCTGAAGCAAAGATCTTATAAAGTGAGGGTTTTGAAGCAAGTTGAGATTTTTGTAGCCAGACTTCTAGGAGGTTGGTTCTCAGATGAACTTAAAGTTGGGAGAGTCCTTCCACTTGCTGGAATGTCCATGTTTTAAGGTATTGCTATTAATTACCTTGACAGCTTGATTGTTTGCTGGTAAATTGTAGTCTTTCTTCCTGACCACTGAACTTTTGGCTTAATACTTTTCTTGTGGAATGGTCTGCCAGCTTCTAGCTGATTGTTAGATGCTGACAGAAAACATGGCTCTGTTGCAATGTGACTTTCACAAATTCAGGGTGTTCGAATGTAAGGGATGGTAATTAAGTTGATTCGAATATTCTGTGTTGTGCTTTAACACAGAGCTTGTGATATCTCCTTCATTAAATAGGATGGAGGTAGGGCTGTTCACTTCTATCTGCCACCAATTGAGTTTTGGTCTCTTTTCAGAATGAACCTTGGTAACAGGCATTTAGAGGATCTATAGCCCTTTAGTGTTACCCCATCCTTGAACAAACTGATATATGAATTCCCCAGATAACTGCAAATGTCAGTAATTTTATTATCTAGTCAGTTTGAACTTGGACTGCATGTAGCTGAAATGCCAAAACTCTCACAATTTGCATCAGCCATTTTAATAGCCTGTTTGTGTTGATTAATTAAAAGTTCAAAATAAAGTTCTTTTGTAGAACAGTGGTAGTGCCTACCTCTGAGCCAGAAGACCTGTTTTCAAGTCCTCCCTGCTCTAGAAGTATGTAATAACATCATAGAACAGGCTGATTATAAAATAACCAAAAGTTCAAAATATATCATTTCTGTATTGGTCATAATATGGAAGAAGAATCTCTCCTGTTTTTTCCGCAAGATTTCAGAGAGCAGTTGTCAAACAATTGCATTGAGTTTAGATGTAATCACAACTTTCCTATTTCAGGCTGAATTGGAAAAGAAATAAGTGGATCACCAATTTGCTGCCTCTGTATAACCTGAACTTTTGACACTATCAACACCATTGTGAGCAACTTCAGCATTCTGATCTAATGTTGCAATTGCTATCTGGTTGCCCTCTTTTTTTACATGCTTTTTACATGCTGGAACACTACTCACTTCATCACCACCACCCCACCATCACTGTACCTCTCTATCCCACCCCACCAGGTGAATTAATCTCTCCCCACAATACTGATAACGTCCTTTTATTTTTCACTCATCAGATGTGGTGTTGCTGGTTGGCCAGCAGTTATTGCCCATCCTTAGCTGCCCTTGAGAAGGTAAGCTGTCTTCTTGAAATGCAGTAGTCCATTGCTGTAGGTTGACCCATAATGCCCTAAGAGAGGGAATTTCAGGATTTTGACCCAGTGACAGTGAAGTAATATTTCTGAGTCAGGACGGTGAGTGACTTGGAGGGGAGCTTGCAGGTAGTGGTGTTTCCATGTATGTGCTGCCGTGGCCTTTCTAGATGGTGTTTAAAATATGCTGTTGAAGGATCTTTGGTAAATTTCTGCAGTGCACCTTGTAGATAGTATATAATGCTGCTGCTGCTGAGTATTGGGTGGTGAAGGTAGTGGATGCTTGTGGATGTGGCACCATTCAAGTGGGCTGTTTTGTCCTGGATGGTGACAAGCTTCTTGAGTATTGTTGGAGCTGCACACATCCAGGCAAGTGGATTCCATTGTACTCCTGACTTGTGCCTTGGAGATAGAGTACAGCCTTTGAGGAGTCAGGTGGTGAATTACTTGTTACAGTATTACTAGCCTCTGACTGCTCTTGAAATCATTGTGTGTGTGTGTGGGGCAAGTTAATGGTAACCCCCGGGCTATTATTAGTTGGGGATTCAGCGATGGTAACACCATTTGAAAGTCAGGTGGCAGGGTTAGATTGTCTCTTGTTGCAGATATTCATTGTCTGACATTTGTGTGGTGTGACTGTTACTTGTCACTTGTCAGCCCAGGCCTGGATATTTTCCAGATCTTGTTGCATTTGAACATGGACCGCTTTAGTGTGTAAGGAGCCATGAATGATGCTGAACATTGTGCAATACCAGTGAACATACCCACTTCTGGTCCTATGATGGAGGGAAGGTCATTGATGAAGCGACTAATTCTAGGATTAATTTTCCTTACTTAAAAAAAGTCAAATGTTTTCCTTGCTATCTTTTCTGCTAAAGTCTTTAACAAATTCAGAACTCCACGCTTGCACATCCATGACCTTACTCTTTGTAATTCCCTAGTGAAATAACTTCAGGATTCTTTCTGGGTTCTGATGAAGCCATTATATTGTCCTGCCCTTTTTAGAAAATCCTCCCCAGCTACAGACTCTAGTATGCACTGCCTTGTTTCTTTAATTTATTCCTATTTGTTCCAATCTCCCAACCAAAGCTGACATTTGAGCAACTACAACTTGTCCTTTTAGAATTTTACTGAAGCAACCAAACATTTCTGTACCTCTAACTTGCCTTCACCTCCACGAAAGCCTATTTCTAATTGTGCCTTATGTTTCCCATTATAAATCCTTCATGTCTTGCTCAATGCCCTCATGCTTAAGGCTCTTTGAGTTCTTCTGCATGAGGAGGCCAATATCAATATAAGCTCTTTCCTTGGAGGATTAAATGATTATACCTGCTGGGATGCGCCTCATGCAACAATTTTCTGACTGTTGTAGGCACTGCTGAAGTTGGACAGTTACCAACTAAACTGTCAGCAGAAGCAAAATGCAATATCACTTTTCACATCCATGTCAATTATAATACCCAGGCTGTAGGTTGTACTGATTGCAATAAATTCCAATCCTAATTTAAAATCTTTATCTTTGTTTACATAATTATCCATGGTCTCAGCCCTTGCCACCATTGCAATGTCCTGCCTAAGCACTAGCTAGTCATCTTTTCCTAGCCTCCTCCAACTGTGTATTTCACTTACCTTCATATCCATCATAGGTAAATTGATCTACCAATGACATCTCAAGTCGTTATCCCTGCAACTACACCGATTCAGCTTGCTGTCTCAAAACAAATCATTCTTTATTTGATCACTTCCCCAGAATTTTCTGTTGTTTCTCAATTCATGTTTGTCCTATGCCCAGTGCTGAAGGGCATTGAACAGTGATAAGTAATTGAGCAGAAATACAGAATGCTTTTGAAGTTAGAAGCCGGTTTTAGTCAGTCATCTGCTTCGTTTTTACTCCCACTTAATTGGGTTAGTTTTGCCTATTGGGTTCTTTGCCATCCTAAAAAGAATTTGCTGAATATACTTTTTGAGCTAATTCAGTCCCCTGTAAATACATTTTCCTATTAAAAGTGTTTTGGTGTTACTTAAGAGAATTGTGAATTTTTCATTAGCATAGCCCATTGTTTTACGATGCTGTGTAATCAGGGTTTCAATAGCACCTGTATTGCATTTACATTTCAGAAAAGCTTTCTGAGTTAGTTATGACAGTCTTTGGACTTGTTCCTAATGTAGTTCATAATGACACTGCTGAGAACTGTGTGTACAAGACAAAGACTACCATTTCCTTGTGATGTGGATAAAGTTACATTCAAACACTAGGCCCCAAATGCCTGCTTTTACTACTTGCTGATTTTTTTTGGGGGGGGTGTGTCGCGTGTGGTAAAGCTCATATTGTGAGTTGTGTAAATGAATTAAATACAGGCTTTTGCACTCAGTCTCCAATAAAGCAAAAGAAGTAATTATTTTCATTAGCCTTTTAAGAGAGTATAAGCAAATAACACATGCAAAAAAACAAGAGACTTTCAGTAATTATACGCACATCAGATATGGTTCACATTTAGTTCTCTTATGGACCATGTCCCATTTGACGGATTTCTGTTGAGGTCTTTTGTCCTGGGACTCTAGAAAGCAATGGCATGCAAAGGAGGGGGTGTCCTGTAATGATCTGCTCCTCAGACCTCAGCTCGTCAATATCCTAAATCAGCAATCAGTTTGGTTGTTGACAAATTAGCCTCTGAGCACATACTGAGGTAAATTTGGTTAACAGTGTGTATTTAACTGGAATAGCCTTGATTAAATTTCATTTTAAGCATCAATGACAAAGCAGAAAGGAGTCTAGTTATATTCCAGTCTGAAAGTGAGGCGAATTTTGAGTAGATATTGCTGTTTCATCGTCCACCTTGTTTACAAAATCAGATAATTCTTAGAATAAAATCTTAAGAGTGTATGAGATTTGTTGAACATGTTATTATTTACTTTTCTTTCACTGTAAAGAAATTAAAATCCTTGTGCTTCTCATCTTGGATATATTCCAGATTGAAAACAAAGAGGGACTTGTACTAACATTGTGCTCACTACAATCACTGGCCACTAATGAAAAATAAATTATAGTCATGTAGGAAAAGCGACAACCAATTTGCACGCAGCAAACTCCCTCAAACAAAATGCGACCAGTTCTGAGGAAGGGTTATTGGACCAAAAACACAAATGCTGATTTTTATTCACAGATGCTGCCAGACCAGCTGAGCTTTTCCAGCAGCTTCTGTTTTTGTTCCTGATTTACAGCATCCGCAGTTCTCGGTTTTTATTTAACAAGTGATAATGACCAGATAAGAGATAATGGGAACTGCAGATGCTGGAGAATTCCAAGATAATAAAATGTGAGGCTGGATGAACACAGCAGGCCAAGCAGCATCTCAGGAGCACAAAAGCTGACGTTTCGGGCCTAGACCCTTCATCAGAGAGCTCTCTGATGAAGGGTCTAGGCCCGAAACGTCAGCTTTTGTGCTCCTGAGATGCTGCTTGGCCTGCTGTGTTCATCCAGCCTCACATTTTATTATAATGACCAGATAATCCATTTTTGTGATGTTGATTAAGGTATAACCATTGCCAAGACAGTGAGGGTATCTCTTTTTGCCCTTCATGGGATCTTTTGTACCTATCCAAGTGGGCAGATGGGGCCCCAGATTAACACCTCATTCCAAAGGCAGCATTTCCAACAATACAACAATCCCTCACTGTTGCGCTGAAAGGTCAGGTTTGATTTTTGAGGTCAAAGCTTGGAGTGGGACTTGAACTCCACACCTTGTGACCGAAGTAACTGTGCTTTATTTTATGTTTAGTGATGTTATTATACATGTTTGAGCAAGTGAGACTTAAACCTAGACTTCCTGGCTCAGAGATAGGGATGCTACTACTGTACAACAAGAGCCCTAGTGAGTGTGCTGTGAACTGAAGCATAAACTGTTATCACTTGCTTCCAGAACTGGCTCCTAGAATAAATTTATTGCTGGACACATTGGGAATGAAAACTGAATTATTTGCCAAATCCATTGCATAGAAACTACTCCAAGTTATCTCTGCTAATTCCAGCCTCATTAGATTATACCCCTCACTTATAAATTAGATTTGTTTTGTCTTCATTTAACGAAGTATTTGAAAAAAAGACGGATGCCGACAGATGCGACTATTAGAAGCACAGTGATATTTCTATAAAGCATTTGGCTTGATAACTGTGCTATGTTGCTTATAATACTGAAATCTACTTCGTTGTTGCAGCTAGTTTTATAATTATGTGTGTGTTTGGATTGATTGCCTTTTCTTAAAGGGAAGAAAGTTCCTTTATAACTACAAGGCTGAAGTGTTGTAATGTACTGCTATAAACCAAAATGTCTCTTTGATATCAGGTTCAAAGTTCAAGCATGAGCACATTATTACAATATGGGCGTAGTTTGTATATAAAATAAAGTATTTTAAGTAAACTTTCCGATAGGTCCAAAGCTGAAACTGAAGCTTTCCATATCAGAGAAAACTTAACCAGTTGTTTCACAAAAAAATTACACAATCCTAATTTGAAAGATACAGATGAGGAGAGGCATGTCCTGGTTGGTTGTCTGTGAAGCTTCCTGTTTTTGCGGTTATATTCTTTTGTTAGGCGATTTCTGACGTAAACTGGTTGCTATGAGATGTACCGCAGAGGGATCCAGATTCTACATATTACTTGCCAAATGGGATCCAGGTGGAGCAGGTGACTTAAGACCTACACAAACAGAGCAACCTAGCAATTGATAACCCTTTCACTACCAGATGCTGGTTTCATTCATTTTAATTCATCAGTCAGAACTCTTTATCTCGATTTGGGAGTAGTCTAGTGATCCATGTGTCCCAAAAATTCACTTAAAACAATGATTCCCCTTACCCAGCAAAGCCCCCCCAACACTCTCTCACACTCTCTCTGTCACACTTCCTCTCTCACTCTACCCCCCCCCCCCCCCGCCAAAATCTCCTCAAGTTCAGGCAGAGGAGAAGGTAAGGTGAGCAAATACATGCTGTTGTGCTTCTGTACTCTGTCACCTGAAATTGTCACTTAAACCAGCACTTGAAGGTTGGCTGACTCAGGTGGGTGAGTCTTGTTATGTCATTGGTGTTTCACTGCCATTTTAAAAGAAGAAAGAGTTTTGGAGATCTGCGCTGAATCAAATTCAAGTGTAAAATTTGACAGAAATTGTTAAATGAGCCAGAAGAGACAAAGCTCGGTGTATGAATAAACTTATGGATTCTTTATGGACTCATGGAGCAGGAGCCAGAAGATCCTTGGCTTTCCAAGTAACTAGCATACCTATGTGTATCTCTTACTCTCTCCTCCCTCACCACCCGCCCCCATTAACCATCATGTTTACCCATAACAAATGTGTTCCAAGTTAAAAGCAAAACTATTACTTCTTAAATCAGCAGCACTCCTTTGCCATCTTGATTTTAAGTAAATTGTTTTCTTTTAGTGCAATTATGGAACCCATTTTAGTTCAGGCGTCAGGCAGAAAAAGATCTCTCATTTTGACCAAATCAAAACACCTTGTTTCAGAGATACAGCCATCCAGCATCTGTTCGTCAATGCTTAATGAGTTGCTAAGCCTCCAACATAGTAGGAAGAAAGGACATGCTCATTACAACAATTTCAATTTATATAGCAGCTTTAATTTATCCAAAGTGCTTTACATGAATAAATGTGCAACAGAATTTAACACCAAACCATGTAATGAGATATCAGGATTAGTGTGGTACATTTTAAGCCACATCCTTATGGAAAGCGAGTCACTGAGGTTCAGGGAGGGCTTTCAAGAGTTTCAGACCTTGGCAATTGAAGGCATCACTGTCATGGGTGGAGTCAAGAAAATTAGATGCGCCAGAGGTCAGAGTTGGAGAAATCCAAATGTCTCAGAAGGTTGGAGGGCTAGACTATTGCTGGGTGGCTGGCTGTCAGCACTGTTGGCTCCCCTCCAAGGAACATGTTGACCACTGATCTGACACCCTAATCAGCAAAATTTGCCCCCACTACTTCTGAATCATGTAAAAGATTTGAAGATTTTGCCTGTTGCGAGCAATAATTTATGTATTAAATAAACGATAGCCATTATGGTTAAACCAGTTTAGAGAAAACAAAACTTTTTAAAAGTTAAAGATTATTTTGGGTGCAGTTTTAGTTAAGAACTCTTTACACAATTAGAATAATAGCTACCTTGGCATTTCAAAACAGATTTGAAGCTGAAGAAATACTAGTCAAGAATTCACATGAATTCTGTTCATCTTTTTTAAGCTCACTTGCTATAAGCTAATTTAACCTCTTGTTGGTTTGGAATATTTAAACTACAACCACTATTTTTTGCTATCTTATGCATGGTCCAGTGTTTGATTGCTATTTACTTGGTGCTGCTTGTTGTTGCAGCATGTCAACTTCCACCCGTGAATTTTTCTTTGTCCTTTCGCATGCATTCACACCAAGACTTTTTTATTCCTTATTTTCTTTTCCCTTTTTGCATTATGGTATAACCCCCTTATATGCACATTTTTTTGCTTCATAAGGCAGAGATTCCCAATCAGATTTTTGACTCCTGTCTGCTACCTCTACTAGTATAATAAAAGTGTAAAAAGAACGTCCTTCAAGGACTTAAAAAGATGTAACATGTGAATGCTTATGTTCATTTTATTGTTATGGAAGGATGTTTTCCACCTATACTTTTACTTATTTGCGCTCTTTACTTTTGCCTTGCCAAGTTTCTCCCCATAGCTCTGAAGGCATCAAGACTTCTCTTGGAGAATGGATGTCTTTCATTACCTCATTGGCACTGTTCACTTATGACCTTCAACAGTGATATTAACAGTTTACATCATTGGTAATTATATCAGAACCTAATACTAATTTCCACTGGATTAACAAGCCAAGGTGTTAAGGCATGTTTCTGTCCTGTTTTGTTCACGTCATTTCCACACCATGCACCACTGTAGAACACTTATGGATCATGAGTCCCCCATGCCCTAAGCTTTCAATAATGTTGCCACCAAGAGATTTGCTTCTACCACTGGTTTTCTATCTTCCCACTTGGAAAGAACACTGGGGCTTCTCTTTGGCATACACAAGTAGTACTCTTGGTCTGACAATCAGATCAATAGAGTTTTATGTTGAAGTCCTCTTGCACTATAAGCTAGTAGGTTATTCTCCTAAGTTTTTTACTTATTTATGCTTGTGCACAGCATATTGACCAAGAATATGAGATACCCATTCCCATCAGACTTCAGTGAGAACTTATTTCTTTTCTTGATATATCTCTGGATGTTTCTTCTGGCAAGTGGGTTGATGTCCTGAGATCATAGATCTAAAATAATTGGCAAAAGAACGTGGAGGGAAATGAGAAGAATATTTTAGACTTGAAAGTATGTTGTGATTTGGAACATGCTACCTTGAGCAGGACTAATTCTAAGGCTGATGAGGAGAAGCTGAGAAGTAGAACTAAATTAGACAGCTCTTTCAAAGAGTATGATGAGCTGAATGATGTTTTCTGTGCTCTGATGTTCTACGATTGAGGAGGTGGAATAGGAATCCGTGATATCTATGTTTTTCCATTTTGAAAGATTATTATGTACATATGGTAGCTCCTAGAATTTTAAGTAAAGGAGGTTATTCCATATCATTAACATGATAGTATCCGAATCCAGAATTAACTCAAATATCCATCTAATCAGGCCCTGAAGTAAAACCTAATTTAGCGACATCTGTGAGACTAGCTCCACAGCAGAAAATCACCCTCAGCATAAACATAGTATACTTTTTAAGCAGTAAAATGAAAGACAATGAAATAAATGGAGCAGGAATACAGCCAAAAGTCAAAAAATCATTATTTTACTTTAAAAGGCAGATCACAGTTGTTTGTGCATATCAGCTAAATTCCAATTTCATTTGATCTAAGCTGTGCTTTTCCTTAAAATATAGCTGAAGCTATTTCTACACTTTAACTGTGTGTGGCCTGGAAGGTCACTGGCTGTTGTAGAAAGGTTTCTAATAGCTCTGTGAGATGCTGCTGGACTATAAACCTACCCCCCCACCCCAAGCCCACCCACATTTCTGAAAACTTTGGCTGTTGCAGTTGTGCGCTCATGTTGACAAGTTGTGCTGTGGAGTATAAACAAGGATCTTATTGCAGTGTTTCACCCTTTAAGATGGCCCTCAAAGCAAATACATGGAAATCCTTTTAACCCTCAGTTCAATGAGTTGGAATTCCATACTGTATTCTGTAGGATAGTGCACATTGAGTGGATGGGCAGGTGTATACACTCAGTACTTCATATTTGGCCCCTAATGCAGCCAGACCTTTGGTAGGTGCCTAGATAACCGCTGACTAGGGAGGAAGATCAAAGGGATCATAAACCACTTAGCATCGCTGTACTCTTCTGGGACCTGAATTCCAAGTGATGTGTGAAGGGGTAGGTTACTTGCTCAGTTTCACCCACCTGCACTCACAGAGAGAATAAGGAAAGCACCTTTTGGAAGGTTAAGTATTATGCTCGGAAAAAAGGAGCATATTCCCTATCCAGGAGTTTGTTACTTCCAGATTCATACACTTCAACACTATCCTGATCTGTTTCTCACCTGCCACTTACTGTAAACTTGAAATCAAGCAACACGCTACTGCCTGTATTTTAATTCACCCATATATCATTACCCATGTGCTCATACATCACTCCTGCCTGTGATCTACAAAGGCACCTGCAATGTCTGCATCTTAAAATGATTAACCTTGTTTTCAGATATCTCTAAGCCTCACCCCTCCACATGTCTGTAAGGTTCTCCAGCCTGATAACTGTGAAATTTTTGAGCTCCACCGTTTTGGACCTCTTGTGTCTCTCTGACTTCTGTCACTCAACAATTATTGCCACTAAGTCTTCAGCTGCTTAGATCGTAAGATTTGAAATTCCCTCTCTATACCTCTCTGCTTCTCTACGGAAAATGTTCCTTAAAATGTAATTTTTTGACCACACTTTAGTTACCTTACCTAGTCTATCTTTGCATTGAGTCAGAATCACATTTTCTTTTCCAAATGAAACGCTTTGAAACACTTGATGTACCAAAATTTTCTCATAGTTAAAGTATCCTAGTCAGAATGAGTTGTTGCATGAGTCATATATTGCCACTAAATTCCAATGCTACCATTCATAGTGCGAAACTGACCAAAGTAGTATTAAATCTCAAGGAAGCTGTGCATTCATGTGGAAACTTGGAGGTATTTGCATTTGTCAAAGTTAGACTGTTGCTAAAATAAATTTCAGGCAAAAACAGAAACTCACTCCAAACCCACTGAATTGAGCAAACCTGTTTTCTTTGCCACAAAGCACTTGGATTCAGTCTACATATCTTTCGTAAATACAATTTACTGGCTCCGGAGCAGGACAGAGCTGGGCACATGGAAACTGAAACCTGTCATTTCTGTGGAGGACCTGTTTAACAACATAGTCCTCAGGTTTTATTTTTTGGAAGAAATGAGCTGTAACTGTAGCAACAGTTTGGATTTGACAACCTAAATTTGTGAAGTCCTGTCAAGTTATTCACAACCTAGCTACAAGTAATTTATATGCCTCTTCTTTTGTGCACTGTTGTTAAGATATTGGACTGGAATAACTGGTGAACCTGGCTGTGGATGTCGTAAGCTACTATGATGACTAAACGAATCCTAACCAGAGGGATAAATATTAAGATTACATTAAGGTCATTTGTATAAAATGTAAAATGTAAATAGCAAAATGTAAAACCCTGCAGCTAAAATTATGTTTCATACCTTTCTTTCTTCCCCTGTTACCTATAGGCTTAGCTATTCCTTTGTATATCTGTCCGGTCTCCTACATTCTATCTCCCTGAAGTTGAGACCATTTAGCTTATTCACCTCACGCCCCGGTGCCCATTGATTTACACTGCCTCCTGGTTTTTTATTTTACTGCTCTCATTCTTGTTTTCAGTTCCCTCCAATGCCTTATCATTCCCTGTCTCTGTTCAGCTCTAGCTCCTCTAAGCCTCAGGAGATATCTTTGCTCAACTAATTCAGTCTTTTGAGTGGCTCTAGTTTAATTGCTCTGCAGTTGCAAAAACCATAATCTCTGGTATTTCCTTTTTACATCTCCCTGCCTCTGAAGCGTTATTTCCTCCTTTAAGGCTCTCTTAAAACTTATACTACTTTGAATAAGTTTTATGTCATCAATGTTGTTTGATGTCATTTTTTTTGCAATGTTTCTGTGAAGCACTTTGTGATGCTTCATTGAGTTAAAAGTGTGACGCAAATGTAAGCTGTTGCATGATTTATTTGCCCTGTTGTCCCCTCAGCATTATAATGTCAAATGTTACATTTGAAAAGTGCTTAACAAGTACAAAATATTTCAGAAGTTCAACAGTGTAGAAATATGTATTGCTATCACAGCCTGCAAAACATGACTCAATTAAAAGTCATCAAAGGTTGGAGTTGTTGAATAGAGCCAATAATTTTCCTTGTCCTGTTTGCAGGAGGAACTATGGAATCTGAAAAGAATACAATTAAGCATGTGAAGACAGGTCAAGGATCCAGATTATACAGGGCGGCCATTGCAAAAATATATCGTGAACGAGGAAATGAGTTCATTCGTAGGTATTTTAGCAGCAAAGCTAGAGCCCACTATTGGTGTTTATTGTGTACTCTTTCCACTTTCTTCCAGTGGATGAGTCATTTCCTCCTATGAATGTGTAGGCAAATGTGTCTTGCATGCCAAATTTTAGTATAATATTGAAGAAGACATTTCTAATGTTTGTTATTACTTTTTCAACTTGGATTAAACATTACTTTTATTATGGCTGGATATATTTCTGATCCAAGTGCAAAGTCTCCACCGAAATTTCATTTACCTGTAAATGTACTCATTAAATAAATTAATAGTATTCTGCAAAGGAGTTTTTCACTGGGAGTCAAAATTATTGATCTATATTCCCATTTTGTCTGTGGGTGTGTTGGTTTCTGAGAGGTTTCCTAACATCCCACTTTGTATTGGGTGAAAGAAAATCTTGCAGAAATCTCTGTAAATTTTGAACAATGATCACAAAATGAGTCATTAGAAATGATTAAGAAACACCCTGTGGCCCTTTGTATACCTATGTTAAAGACAAACTGGCAACTCAATGTTTTTCTTTGCATTGCTCAGTAACGAAGGAAAATTGGAGATCAGTTTAGGGTTATTTATAACACAGTGGCACAGTGGTACTGTTCCTACCTTTGGGTCAAGAACTCTGGGTTCAAGTTCCACCTTCCATTGAAGTGTGTCGTGACATGTTTGAAAGGTTGATGAGCCTCGACTCAACTTAGTTACGATTCATCAAAGAAAGCCCCAGCAAATGTGCAGCTTTAAGACTCCAAATATTTAACTGCCATCAGTAAAAACCTGGAGAGGGCACTAATGCATTTGTTACCCAAGAATACAAAGTTACAAATTTTTCATTCTCTTGAGTCCTGCATATCCAAGGTACTTCACTCCTAATAAGTAGGTTGGATGTGTCATCACTGTTGTCCTATAGGCAAACAATTATTGCCATGGCAGTCAAATTATTCCATTACAGCAATGGGATAAATCAGATCACTCTTTTTAGTGATATTAGTTGACGGATAAATGTTGGTCAGGACAGTAGATAGAACTCCCTTACTCTTATTCAACATCATGTCATGGGATCTTTTACATCAACCAGACAGGGCATTTCAGGGCCACTGTCTAATATCTCTTCAGGAGGTGACACATTCTATGATATAAAACTCCCTCTGTATTGCACTAGATTTTTAACCTAGACTAAGTGTTAAACCTAACACTGAATGAGAGATTAGAAAGCATTCTGTTAGTATTTTCTGAAATATGTTCATTCAGTGTTTGAGATTTAAATGAAACCTCTCCAATTAGAAATGAATCTGTGCCACATTTCTAGAAGCCATATTTAGTTATCCAGAAATTGTTGTTTCCCAACAAATAGGTTATAGACAAAGGAGCTGAAATCCAGAGTTGAGTTGAGAGTGACTGATCTTAACATCAAGACTGCATTTGACTAAATGTGCTAACAAAGAGAAAACTTGATTTTAATGGGAATCAGGTGGAAAAACGTCACACTAGTTGTTGTTATACCTACACAAAGGAAGATGGGCATGGATGTTGGAGGTCAGTAATCTCAGCTCCAAGACATCTCTGCAGGAGCTTTTCAGGGTAGTGTCATAGAGTAGCTGAAAATGGTTAAGCCTATCAGTCACCTTGCCTCCATCATAGGGTCAGAAATTGGAATGTTTGCTGATGACTGCATGTTGATCAGCATCATTCACAACTCTTGAGATACCGGAGCAGTCCATGTCCAAATGCAGCAAAACCTGGACAATATCCAGGTTTGGGGTGACATGTGGCAAGTGACATTTTGCACAACACAGTGCCCAGGCAATGATCATCCCCAATAAGAGAGAAGGTAATCATCGCTCCTGGATATCCAAAGGCATTCCCTTGACATTCGCTGTCCTGGAGGCTGCTATTCACCAAAAATTGAACTGGATTAACCATGTGAAATAGAGCGGCTACAAGAGCAGGTCAGAAGCTATATGCCCTTCAGCGAATAGCTCACCTGCTGACCACTCCCCACCCCCCAAAGCCTGTGCATTATCTATAAAGCACATCTGCCAGGATGAGTGCAGCTGAAACAGCATGCAAAAATCTAGGCACCACGTAGGAGTAAACAGCCTGCTTAATACATCACATCCACAAACATCCATCACTGACACTCAGTAGCAGCAGTGTGTGCCATCTACAAGGTGCACTGCAGAGATTCATCAAGGCTTCTTAGACAGCATCTTCTAATCCCCACATTGCTGCCATTTGGAAAGACAAAGGCAGCAGATACATGGGAATGCAACCATCTGTAAGTTCCTCTCCAAGCCAGTTGTCATACTGACTTGGAAATATGTTACTGTGGCTGCAGTGTCACTGGGTCAAAATATTGTAACTTCCTCTCCATCAGCATTGTATGTCCACCTATGTCAAGTGGACAACCACAATTCAGAAAGGCAGCTCATTACCACCTTCTGCAGGACAGCTGGAGATGGCAATAAATATGGTCCAGTCTGCAATGCCCACTGCCCATGAATGAATAAAGCAAAAAACTTTGTACTTTACTGAATTTGTGAAGAAGTCTCTTGTTTGTTCAACTTTCTTGTGAAAATATTACTCAAGGAAGAAAAGACAAACTGACCTGTATTAATCTCGCTCTTTATCATGACCTCAGACCATCTCAGTGCATTTAAAGTCAATAGATTTGAACTGAATTCACCAATGTGCAACCACATTGTAAACTCCATGCACCTTGAATGAATTGCTAGATAGAAAAGTAGAGATGAGGCTGCAACCAGATCTGCCATTTAGAGTCGTAGGGTTTTTACATCACCGAAAGAAGCGCTTCAGCTCGTTGTGCTCAAGTGGCTTACTAAACATCCATCTTTTCTAGTCCCATTTTCTTTTACTTGGCTTAACTATTGAGGAGCCATTATCTTCTGCTTTTCTTCATTCATAAGTTAATGTAAATGAACAACCGCAAACTATATTTTAGATGGCTTTTGATGAGGAGACATTGTTATGCAGGATTCAATAAGAATTCCTTGTTAATCTTCAATAGTGCTATTTTTGCATTCTTATTCCTGGTAGTGCTCTCAGTTTTGCACTAAAGTAAACAGGCAGGTGTTGTACCTTTTGCGGTTCACGGGAAGGTGCCGTGGAGCTGTGGGGACTATTGAGAGTGAAGGAGGAGTGGACCAGAGTGTTCTGGAGGCCACAGTCCCTATAGAAAGCTGACAGGGAAGGGGAAGGGGTTATGTGTCTGGAGGTGGCAGCTAATGATCCTTTGGATGTGGATGCTGGTGGGACTGTTTCGCTGTTGTAGGATGGAAGAGATGAGGCGAGGGTAGAAGTGCAGGAGATGGGTCGGGCCTGGCTGAGGTGCCCTGTCAGCTATGTTACTGGAGAAGAAGGTGGTCATTTCAGAGGCCCCCTTTTTGAAGTTGGCATCATCAGAACAGATGTGATGGAGACACAGGAACTGAGAAAATGGAATAAGTCTTTATAGGAAGCAGGGTATGAGGATGTATAGTTAAGGTAACAGTGGAAGTCAGTGTTGCAGTGGATATTAGTAGCTAGCCTATTCCCAGAAATGGACAGACATGTCAGGGAAGGGAAGGGAGGAGTCAGAGAAGGTGAGAGGTGGGTGGAAATTAGAAATTAAATTGATAAACTTTTCCAATTCCAGCAAGAGAGGGAAGGAGCACTGATTATGTCATCGATATACCAGAGAAAGAGTTGTGGGTGAGGCTGGAATAGGACTGGAACAGACTGGAAAAAGGAATGTTCCATGTACTTCACACAGAGACAGGCATAACTGGGGCCTATGCGGGTGCTCATGGTCACGCCTCTAACCTGAAGAAAGTGAGACAGTTAAAAGAGAAGTCCATTGAGAGGTCTAGACCGAAACATCAGCTTTCCTGCTCCTCTGATGCTGCTTGGCCTGCTGTGTAAATCCACCTCTACACCTTGTCATCTCAGTTAAAAGACAAGTTGTTCAGGGTGAGGACGAACTCAGCCAGGCAGAGTGGTGGTGGATGTGGATGGTTCAGACCTTTTTTCCACAAAGAATTGGAGATCCCTGAGACTGTCTGTGCCACTGGGGATGGATGTGTAAAGGGACTGCATGTCGATGATAAAGAGGAGGCAGCTGGAGCCTACAAATTGGAAATTCTAAAACCAATGCAAAGCATCAGAGGAATCACGGACGTATGTGGCGTTCAAGTAATTTGGCAGGGGTATGGGATTCAAAAAAGGATTATAAAAGAGAACACCAGGGTTCACAAAATACTGGGAGTAAAGCTGGCTATAGCTTAGAGAAAAATATGTTAATAGATGAAATCAGAGTAAGGGAGAATGAAATGAATTCCAAAACAGAGTTAGCGTGCATATATGTCAATGCACAGAGGTTGGGGAGGTACAGATGTGAATTGCCATGTAGAAATGTGATGTGTGGTAATAACAGAGACCTGGTTCAGTGGAGGGCAAGACTGGATGTTAAATATTATGGGTATAAATTGTTCAAGAAAGACAGAAAAGGAGGAGAGGCAGCAGTACACATTAAGGAGGACATTGCAGTGTTTGAGAGAGAGGATAGCTCATAGCTCAAGGACAAAGTCAGTTTGCCAAAACTAAGGAATTAAAAAGGGTACAGTCAGTGTAGTGTATAGACTAGCAACTGGTAGAACTTGAAAGAGGTGTAAACTCTGAGGAGGACAGTGTTGTACTCCAAAAGGACAAAGACAAGATGGTGGAGTAGCTGGACAGATGGTTGGTGAGGCTCAATGCAGAGAAACATGAGGGATACATTTTGGTAGGAAGAATGTTGAAAGACAATATCAAGTAGGGGGTATAATTCGAAAAGGGGTGCAGGAGCACAGGGACCTGGGTGTATATGTGCACAGATCTTTGAAGGTGGCGGGACAAGTAATGAAAGCAGTTAATGAAGCAAACATTATCCTTAGCTTTATGAACAAAGGCATAGAATATAAGAGCAAGGAGATGATGTTGAACTTGTATAAGACACTTGTTAGGCCTCAGCTGGTGTACGGTGGGCAGTTGCAGATGTCACATTATGGGAAATATGTGAATGCATCTGAGAGAATTCCTTTTCTTTATTCATTCATGGGATGAGGGCATCACTGACCAGGCAGCATTTATTACCCATCCCTAATTGCCCAGAGGGCAGTTAAGAGTCAACCACATTGCTGTGGGTCTGGAGTCACATGTAGGCCAGACCAAGTAAGGATGGCAGCTTCCTTCCCTAAAGGGCATTAGTGAATCAGATTTCCTGACAAGCAACAATGGATTCATGGTCATTATTAGATTCTTAATTCCAGATAATTTACTGACTTCAATACCTACTGTCTGCTATGGCAGGATTTGAACGCAGGTCCCCAGAATGTTCAATTGAGGCATTCAAGAGAGCATTGGATGATTTATTTGGATAAAAGTACTGAGTAAGGCAATAAGGAAAAAACAAGAAAAAAGCCATGGTGTAATGGAGTGCAGGCACGCTGGGCCAAATGGCATCATTCTATGCTGTAACAATTCTGTGTTACTGCGATTTAGTTCATCAATACTGAGAGACAGCACTGCCAGGAATAAAAATGCAAAAATGTGCTGTAAAGGGTTGCTGGGAATTTGGGACCTTTGTCATTTTAAATGTGCAGAACCTCATTAAATGCTATTTTTATATAAATGACAGTTTCTGGCAATTTGTTATTGGCATGTGTTGATAATACGTTCTGCATGAGTAAATAAATAAAAGGATAATTAATTTGCAGACATTTACTAAAGAGTTCAGAATCTGCAGCCACTTAGTACTTCAATTTTATTTGTCACTTCCAGTGTACAAATCTTCTTTAGGAAATGCTGTGGTCTAGTGCGAAGTTGTGCAGGATCTGAAGGATGACTTTGGCTTCAACATTGGACCAGGAAGTCAGGCTTAATATTGTGACATCCTTCCCATCACAAAAACTCAAGAAGAGATGGAACCCGGGATCTCGTGTTCATTTCAGGGACCTACTTCAATCCCAAAAGTTTTGTCAGTTCTGTGATCTATCATCATAGTATGCACCATATTAGTTTCTTTGGTTGTATCTAAAAGTTTTTTGCATTTTTTAAATTTACAAACAATTTAATTATCAACATAGCAATTTTAAAATTAAATTTTAATCAGTTTGGATTCCCACAAACTTGCTTTTGTTATCCACTACCTCACCCCTAAGAGATGTGTGTAAGGAACTCCACAGATAACTCACCCACATATCCTTCCATCCATCTTATGGTGAAAAACCCTGTTTCAATGTTGCCCTTAATTTTCAGTAACTTGTTCATGAACAGGAAAGGTATGAAGCATGGCTGGGGTGTCTGGTACTGCTTTTGTACATATATCGTCCATCTTTTAACTTTTGGCTTAGAGCATTTTCAGCAAGGTTCCTTCTTTTGCCCTGCCACAAATGCTTTAGAGCCTTCCTTAGGATTTCTGTTTGATACCCAAACTCAGCTGCCTGCTCCCCCTCATTAACATCATTTGAAGAAGTGGTGCAAACTTCCACATATATTCTGATGGCACCCAGCTCTACCTCTCCACCATCTCCTTGATCCTCCCACTGTTATCAGACCACTTGTCTTGAACCTCAACATTCTGCTGTTTCAGCATTAAGGAGAGCAAAGCCGTCTTGCTCAGCTATCCAGAATATTGGTTCCCTCATCATCATCCCACTCATAGACCATTCTCAGGTTGAACCAAGCTGCACACAACCTTAGCATCTAATATGAATTTTCAACACTGTAGGTAATCAATCACACACAAAAAAAAGCTATCGTATCTACTTCTGTGACTGTCAAAATTTAATCCTAGCCTGAGGCAATTGCTGCAGAGACATGCATCCACCACTTTGACATCCAGATTTGACTATTTCAATGAGCTGCTCGTCAGTTTCCAGTTCTATTTCCTCCATAAGCTTTAGATGGTCTAACCTGAAGGTGATACCACATTCTCAAACATCCATCCATTCCACCACTCCAGTGACAAAAGTGTGTACAGTCTACAAGATGCACTACAGAAATTGACCAAAGATCCTTAGACAGCAAATTCTAAACCAATGAACACTTCCACCTAGAAGGATAAGGGCAGCAGATTCTTGGGAACAGCATCCTCCAAGCAACTCACTATCCTGACCTGGAAATATATTGCCGTTCCTTCAGTGTTGCTGGATCAAAATCATGGAATTCCCTCCCTAATGGGTCTACGTGCAACACATGGACTGCAACTGTTAAAGAAGGCAGCTCACCACTGCCTTCTCAAGGACAACTAGGGGTGGCCAAGAAATGCTGGCCAGTCCACGATACCCATGTCCTACGATTGATTTTTAAAAATTGCTAGTTACCTGTACCTTTAAGAGTTACCCTCATGAATGAAGTTGAAATTGCTTTTTTAATTCAACAATGATGAGGTTAGATTGTTGAACTGATGCCAGGAAAGACAGAGCTTTTCTGTTTTTAAACTTATCACAATCAGGGAAACCATATGGTGTAGAGGGAAACCTTCTCAGTAATCTCCTATTTACTATAGTCCCTGCTACATTATCTGTTTACACTGAGACACCAATATCCTGTATCAAGAGCTAGACATCCCTGTAAATTTCCTTTGTTGTGCGCAGCCTGTGTATTTTAATGCATGGTTCCTTTAAGTTGTTTTGCTAGATTTGGGGTGCATGCAGCAGAACATGCAGACGACTTGTGACAGCCTCTGTGACACCTTCATCACTACAGCATGGCCACACATACGTTTGGCTCAGCAGCTTTTTTGCTGGAGACATCTAAGTGAGTCAGCAATTTGTTTTATTTCCCTTTTCCTTTAAACTAAGGGAAAAATTTCGATCTTGATGTGAGATTAGGTAGAACTATTTGTTTAAAATTTACCATGAAAAGATTTTCTTTGGAAAATGACTATTGGAAGGGCAATATGCTGTATTGACAATTGTGTGATCTGCATTAAAGTAGACTGCAAAGATTCATTATTACAATTACTGTGCTGTACTGGGTCATTATTTTCAAGGGATATATTGTGATAGGACCTTTCAATAATAAAAGAAGACAAGAAACAACCAGAAATCTTTGTGACCATCTGTATATTGAAAATTCCCATCACTACAAAACATCTCTACCCTCAGACTGGTTAAAAAGTAATCCCCACCAGCTCAAGCAATATTTAAAGCCTTTACACAGAAGCTAGCTAAGCGGAGAAAGGAGTAAAAGGTTGTGATGGGGTTAGACAAATTAAGGTGGGAGAAGACTTGTGGAGCATAAATGCTGGAATGGATCACCTGAGCCGAATGATACATTTCTGTTCTGTACATTGTATCTACTTCTATTAAGAGTAGCATTAAAACCCACAAAAATAATGTGTTCATTAAATGTCTGAATTTTTTCATGCTCTGCAGCTTCTTTGCACTCTCTTACCTGCTTTATTGAAATACTGAACTTTTATTTCCTTTTGCTTATAGCCATACACCATCACCATGACATTGTCCATGCTTAGATATTGATTGGAGATGGAGAGAGGACTCTTGGCACTTGCTAGGCAAGGAGCATGGCGCAGTGTTTCAACTCCTGCAAGTTGTTTTCCACCTCTTATGGGAACATAAAATACCATTTTAAATCGATCAGCTTGTGGCTATAGGGGATCTATGTGAGGTAAGTGCATGGCTATAACTGATTTTCTGGAGTATCACATACACAGCATCCACAAGTATTACCTTACCAAATCTAGCTGAAAACAAATAGAAATACCCCCTAAATAATCAAGCAACCTTACAGGCTCTCTCTCTCTCTCTCATACAAATACACTTAGTGTGAAGGGGGATGGGGCAGCAGAGACGTGATGAAGTGAGTGGTGGGGTTGGGTTTTCCCGGTTAGGCATCCCTGGAAGAGGCTTCGCAGTGAGGTTAAAATTGTATCACTGATAATGTGAACTGCAGATGCTGGAGAATCAAAGATAATAAAGTGTGAGGCTGGATGAACACAGCAGGCCCAGCAGCATCTCAGGAGCACAAAAGCTGACGTTTCGGGCCTAGACCCTTCATCAGAGAGGGGGATGGGGTGAGGGTTCTGGAATAAATAGGGAGAGAGGGGGAGGCGGACCGAAGATGGAGAGAAAAGAAGGTAGGTGGAGAGGGGAGTATAGGTGGGGATTTCTGAATCCTCGTGTCAAATGTGAATCAGGAGTTTGGTCTGTTGGAAAACAGCCACTCATTGTGATTTTCCCCAGAGCAACAATTAAGGGCCTGAAGCTAGCCTTGCTGTCTCACTCAGAATGGTTGATGGGCTTTTGAAAGTGGAGGGTCAATCAGAGACCTTTCAGCTGGAAACCAACAATAGAATGCCATGACAGGTATTTGAGGGAAAGGGTAGCCAAAAATGTAGGTGGCTCCTCTCTCATTTCTTTCAAACTCTGACAAATGAGGGTTTGCCTGGCTCTTCATAATTCATATCTCTTTCTTAATATCATTGTGAAACTAGCCATGTGGTCCCAGAATAATTCCCCCTTTATCTTCCTTTCCTCTTATGAATATATTGATGAACAATGCTCATCACTTTAATTATGATACATCTGAAATGGGGATCTAAATAATGCTGGGAGAACTGAGTTTCCAGTTAATACAATGCTACTGTGGTGTCTCATTTTGTTCCAATGTGTCATGCTAAAACTTTAGCTATACGCATATTCGAAAAAAAAACAGACAGGGAAAGACCAGCTGAACCCTGAAGTCTGGCCCAAACTGTTACAATGCAAGCAGTGATTGTGACACAGTGTTATCTGAATTAATTTCTGAGCTTTACCGTCTCTGCAATGCACATCGAATTCTATCACTCCGACCAGCAAATTCCCAACTCTAGAAACACCAATATGGGCTTATTTTTCACTCTTTTGAGTGAGTTGTGCTGACACTATGCTGCTAGAGAATGAGATTTCCCTGAGAAACTGCATATGAAATCTCATCTTTTTCAGAGAGAAAGAAGCAATTTAAAATCGACTTGGTCAATTTCAGACCAGTTCCTGAAGTTTGACCCCACCCTGATATGGCAATTTCACTGAGGAAATCTGTAGGCTTGGAAAATAAAAATATCATATCGGTGCACAGATGATTGAAAAGAGTTGGAAATAATGGTATGTTGTTGAAGAATGACATGGGAAAGATTTACAGTGTATCTGACCACTATTCTGTGTGATAAAAAAAGTGCTTAATGTTAGTTGGGAACTCAAAAAAAAGGAAAATTTCTCCATCAACCATCAGACATTGCTTCATTGATAGAACATAGAACATAGAAAAGTACAGCACAGTACAGGCCCTTCGGCCCACAATGTTGTGCCGTGGAAGAATCCTAATCCAAAACTAAAATAACCTAACCTACATTCTCCTCAATTCACTGCTGTCCATGTGCATGTCCAGCAGTCGCTTAAATGTCACTAATGACTCTGCTTCCTCGACTACCACTGGTAAACTATTCCATGCGCTCACAACTCTCTGGGTGAAGAACCTCCCTCTGGCGTGTCTTCTATGCCTTTCTCCCAACATCTTAAAACTATGACCCCTCGTGGCAGTCAATCCTGCCCTGGGGAAAAGTCTCTGGCTATCGACTCTATCCATGCCTCTCATTACCTTGTACACCTCGATCATGTCACCTCTCTTCCTCCTTCTCTCCAGAGAGAAAAGTCCGAGCTCAGTCACCCTCTCCTTGTAAGACAAGCCCTCCAGTCCAGGCAGCATCCTGGTAAACCTCCTTTGCACCCTCTCCAAAGCCTCCACATCTTTCCTATAATAGGGCGACCAGAACGGGACACAATATTCCAAGTGTGGTCTCAGCAGGGTTTTGTAGAGCTGCAGCATAACCTCGCGACTCTTCAACTCGATCCCCCTGTTAATGAAAGCCAAAACACCATATGCTTTCTTAACAACCTTATCCACCTGGGTGGCAACTTTGAGGGAGCTATGCACTTGAACACCAAGATCGCACTGTTCCTCCACTCTGCTGAGAATCCTGCCTTTAATCCTATATTCAGCCTTTAAGTTCGACCTTCCAAAATGCATCACTTTGCATTTATCCAGGTTGAACTCCATCTGCCATTTCTCAGCCCAGCTCTGCATTCTGTCAATGTCTCGCTGAAGCCTGCAATAGCCCTCGATACTATCAACGGCACCTCCAACCTTTGAGTCATCAGCAAACATACTAACCCACCCCTCAACCTCCTCATCCAAGTCATTTATAAAAACTACAAAGAGCAGAGGCCCAAGAACAGAGCCCTACAGGACACCACTCACCACTGACCTCCAGGCAGAATACTTACCATCTACAACCACTCTCTGCCTCCCTTCAGCCAACCAATTCTGAATCCAGACAGCCAAATCACCCTGTATCCCATACCTCCTGACTTTATGTATGAGCCTGCTGTGGGGAACCTTATCATACGCCTTGCTGAAGTCCATGTACACCACATCCACTGCTCGACCCTCGTCATCCTGTCTCGTGACTTCCTCAAAGAACTCAATAAGATTTGTAAGGCATGACCTGCCCCTGTCAAAGCCATGCTGACTCCCTTTAATCATGCTATGCTTTTCCAAATAGTCATAAATCCTATCCCTCAGAATTCTTTCCAAAACCTTGCTGACCACAGACGTAGGACTGACTGGTCTGTAATTTCCAGGGATTTCCCTATTCCCTTTCCTGAAAAGAGGAACAACATTTGCCTCCCTCCAATCTTCCGGTACGACTCCTATGGAGAGTGAGGAAGCAAAGATCTTTGCCAGCGGCTTGGCAACCTCCTTTCTCGCTTCCCGGAGCAACCTAGGATAAATCTGGTCTGGCCCTGGGGACTTATCAATCTTAATGTTTGCCAAAATTTCTAGCACATCAACTTCCTCAATCTTGATCTGTTCAAGCCTGTTTTCCTGCTCCTCAAAGTTCTCATTCACAACAAGGTCCCTTTCCTTAGTGAAAACCGAAGCAAAAAACTCATTTAGGGCTTCCCCTATCTGCTCAGACTCCACGCACAAGTTCCCTACGCTATCCCTGATCGGCCCTACCGTCTCCCTGATCATTCTCTTATTCCTCACGTATAAGTAAAATGCCTTCAGGTTCTCCCTACTCCTTCCTGCCAAGCCTTTTTTGTGCCCCCTCCTGGCCCTCCTCAGTCCACTTTTGAGCTCCTTCCAAGCAAGCCTGTAATCCTCTAAAGCTGTGCTAGACCCTTGCTTTCTCCACCTTATGTACGCTGCCTTTTTCTTTTTGACAAGAAGCACCTCTGTACCTGTCATCCAAGGCTCCTTAATCTTACTCCTTCTTACCTGTCTCAGAGGAACAAATTAATGCATCACTCGCAACAGCTGCTCCTTAAACAGCCTCCACATGTCTGCTGTGGCCTTTCTGTGGAACAATTGCTCCCAATCTGTACTTCCCAACACATCTCGATGAGCACAATATTCATGAAAGAGGAAATTAAGGACAGTTTGTGCAATGTGTTCTGATAATGTCAGTTTACAAATGGGTCAGCAACAATAACTTACTTTCATACAGCATCTTTAACTTGTCAACCGCCTTGGGATGTTTTGCTAAGAATTCTATCAATCAAAATTTGTCATCAAATCATGTTAGGACATTTCAGTGCAAATGACAAAACGTTTGGCCAAAGAAATGGATTTTGAGGAGCATCTTAAAGGAGTGGAGGTAGGTAGAAAGACAAAGAGATTTAGCGAGGAAATTCCAGCAATTAAAGCCATTGCAGCTCTGACCATAGTTGTCAGTGGTGTAGTAGTAAAATCAAGAATGTTCAAGATTTTGAAACTGGAAGAGTGTAGAAATCTCAAAAGAATGTAAGGGTGGAGGAGACGACAGAGATAGGGTGGGGTGACACTGTGGGGAGATTTGAATGCAATAAAATGAGCAAGTAGATCTTAAATTAATTCAAGCCAGTTTTGCCATAGAACAGATTATGAGACACCATGAACAGACAAATTTATATCTGTTGCAACGTCCCACATTGCCACTTATGTCCATCTTGTGTGACATAACCTCATTCCCTCATGATCATTTTTGGTGTAAGTTTGAGATGTGCTCATCATCTTCCAGCAGTGACAGATGTTCATTTGCATGTACCAACCATTAAACAAATTTGCATGTACAACGATAAACACAAATTTGTAATGCAAAGTCTAATTTGTATTCTATTTAACTCCCAGGTATTAATTTTTGTTTGGCTTGGTAATATTTGATAAGGAAGCCTTGAGTCTAAATTAAGAAGAAGCTAAAAGCTGCTTTGTGGGGTTAGGTGCTTTGTTATGTTCTTTTCTTTGAATCCACCTCTTTTCAGCAAATTGACATCCATCAATTTAGTAATAACAGTCATGAGAAAATAGACCATTTTATAGTTTTTACCATCAAGCCAGAACAAGCTATAGGTCAACCCACAGCACTGAAAATGCTTCCTACTCTGTGTCATTGTCATAGAGCCATACAGCACAGAAACAGACCCTTTGGTCCAACCAGTCCTTGCTGACCATAATCCCAAATGAAACTAGTCCCACCTGCCCACACCTGGTTCATATGCCTCCAAATTTTTCCTATTCAAGTACTTATCCAAATGTCTTTTAAATATTGTAATTGTACCCACACCTACCACTTCCTCAGGAAATTCATTCAACACACAAACCACACTCTGTGTCAAAAATTTGCGTCCATTGTCTTTTTAAATCTATCTCCTCTCACCTTAAAAATGTGACCCCTAGTCTTGAAATTCCATAACCTGGGGAAAAGGCAACTACCATCAACTTTATTTACACCCCTTATTATTTTAAAAACTTCTATAAGGTTACTTCTCAGCCTCCTATGCTCCAGTGAAAAAAGTTCCAGCCTATCCAGCCTTTCTTTATAACTCAATGTCCTCTAACACTAAATTGTGAAACTTTCCCATTGTAGTATTGTGACATTTTCATTCTTAATATCAGTGACTTTTATGAAAATTTACTATGTCTCTGTGACAGAATATTTTTATGAATGTTCCATCATATTATTTTGTTCTACCTTTCAATTATGATGAATACACCAACTGAAAACTAAGGTATCGTTTTACAAAATGACTTCTCAAACAAAAGAACAGAATATGGAGGTTACCTATGCAGGGAGTAGGCCAATAAACATTCAATTCAATACAGTGTTGTGGAATTTGTGTGCATATATTTGAATGGCAGTTCTTCCTGGGATTGAGATATTTGCATTTGCTTTGAGCTTCTTCTTTTAAAATATACATTTCTCCCCGTGTCAGTAAAATTGTGCAATCTATTTGAAACTATCTGAAAAGGTAGGCTAAAGAGAATCCCTGGAACTCCCTCCTGAACTGCATTGTGGTTGTACCTCGACAAAATGAGTGGCAGGGTTCATGAAAGCAACTGGCCACCACCACTTCAAGTCACTTGGGGATGGGAAATAAGTGCTAGCCCAGTTCACAACACCCAGGCCCCATAAATGGACAAAACAAATTCAGTGGCAGCAGTAAACCATTGTGCAATAGTTGCTCTTTTGGGATCTTGGCCTGGATTTTAACTGTAGCAGATGCACACTGTGAGAAAGGGTTAAACCAAAATGAATCACTGTCTCAGATCCAGTTTTTTTTTAACCACCACATCTCTGATTGACCTCGTTGCAGACGAACAGGAAACACACATGAAGGAAATTGATCCCTCTTTAAATTTGTACAAGTGAACCCAATGATATCTTCAGAAATATTCATAATTTTAGCCGTAGGCATTAACAGATGCACACCCACTTTCCCATCAGGCCAAACAAGATAGACAGAAGTGCTCTCAATTGTGGCCAGAACTTTGCATCACCGTCTTTCCCTCAACTTCACACCCTTCTCCACATCTCGTTTTCTGCTGCAGACTTAGGCTATTCCCCAGCCTTGAACAGCATGGGTTGTGATGAGATTTGTGGCAGAATCATGCAAGAAGTCCAGTGAAACCTATCTTAACATTAGGAGAAACTCACTGTAACTTTTATGTATCCATTGAGGTGAGGCAAGTTTCTCACTGGGCAGCAACATGTTGCCAATTGAGGAGGATTGTGTTTTGTTGAATGCCTACTAATGGCACAACTCGCCTCGTCAATCTTCAGCTTCCTAGGTTACCAAATGTGTTGTGGTCAGGGGAAATGTCTAGCAACTTCAGCTTGCTGTAGGCTGCATAGAATCTCCACTTTATGCATTACCAAACGGCATCTTGTGGCATCATTCAAGCACAGCAGCAGCATACACCCCTCATCCAAGGACATTTACATCCAACATTTGCCAATGTCACACAATCGTCATAGAAGCTGCCCAATCCACTTGCAGCACACACAGCATTGAAAGCTCACTGTGAGGACATTTTGTATGCAGAGATCTTGGGTGGGACCTCAGGGCTGAAGGCTTACTCTCGTAGCCTTCTATCGCTTAGTGCCCACTTCCTGTTTTTCTCACAGTAACCCTGCATTACGTTGCCAAGTCCTGTTAACGTGTTGGCACTTCAGCCAGATCGAAAGGCTTTCAGTGCTGCTGTACTGACATTCTCTTTTGTGCAGGACATAGACAAGGCAGCTTGTCATTAGAACAAGATATGGGGGTTCCAGGGGCGGAGGGAGGGGGTACATATTGCTGTACAATGCACAGAGTCTAACATTTAACAGCTGAATGCATGGCAAACAATTAGTCAAACAAATGGCCATGTCAGAAAATGTATTCAGTCTAGTCCTCGGTTCAGTCAAGTGGGACAAAGTGGCGATGTTGGCCAGGGGTTCTGGGACTGTCAGACACAGGCAAAGTCTGCATACAGGCCAGGGATTGGCTGTGGCCAGCAGCCTACTCAAATCAGGCACAGTCAGGGGGTCGTGGGCAATAATCAGTCCTGTAGGGTAACTGCATGGAGATTCCATCATAGAAGATGTTTCCACTAGTTGGGAGAACCTTAAACTAAATGACATAGTTACTGAATACGGAGATGTTCATTTAAAACATAAAAGCAAAGAGATTTCCTCTCCCAGAGGGTAGTGAATGTCTGAAATTTTCTACTCCAGAAAATTGTAGAGTGTAGATCACTGAAGGTGGAGTTAGATAAATTGTTGAAATATCAGGGACTTGACAGCCGTGCTGAGCTGGCACGAAGCATGAGTTGAGGCTTGGGGCAAATCAGCCATGATCTTGTTGAATGGTGGGTCAGTCTTGATGGATTTGCTGTTGCCCTTGTCAGTCGGAGAGCGGTAAACACAGTGGCTGGGGGTTTGGTCAGTCCTCTCTTGGAGCTAGTGAAGGGCAAGTACAGACCTGGGGGTCCATATATTGACACTTGAGGAGGGACAATGAGAGAGTCAAGGCTGGAGAGATGAAAGCAAAGGCTCGTGATGAGTGGGGACAAGGGCAGTGATGAAGGGAATTAACATTAGCGGATGAACACATCTAGTCAGCAGCAATGCTATGCTGCATGGATTCTGGGTAAAACATGAGATTAGAAATTGTCAGAAATCTGCAAGGATACTGCTGTAGGGTCATGTTACTGTGAGAATAATGGGGTGGGGATGGGATTGGAAAGGGGGATGAGCATGGGAGACGTTTAGTTCAACGGGCTGGAGCTAAACTTTCAAAACCAATCTGGATTCCATTTCCTAAAAGTCCCACAGTGGCACTTGAACCTAGAGCTTCTGGCCCAGAAATAGAGACACTGCTTCTGTGCCAAATGGCCATAATGTTGTAAGTCCATTCTTAATATGTTCTGAGATGGCAAAGTCAAAACATTGCTTCTGAAGGTCAGTTCCCCTGGGGTGTTGCGTAACATTCTTGGAATTTGTGAATAACAGCAGGAGGGCTGGGTTGTTGCTCATGGCACGTTGCGGTATCTGCAAGGGATGGAGTTATTTGGTTTTGGAATGAAATGAAGTCCTATTTGCCACCTTCAGAACCAACCAGCCCAGAGTCACCAGAACAAAGTGAACCAGCTCTTGCCATGCACCTTCCTTCCTTGCCCACATTTCTCCCATTTCCCTTGAGGTTTTGGTGGCTTGAACCTGGAGGAATTTAGTTACCGACCTTGCTTCTTCCTTAGCATGCTCTCACAAATATAGTATGACTTTCCTTGCAGGCTCTTGAGCCAGGCTTTAACCATCCAGTTCCATGCTCAATTCTCTACAGGTGGAGAATGACTTATCTGGCCACAGACTGAGCACTTGCAGATGTTTCTGAAAGTGAGATTGGTCAACATCATGTTGGACCCTGGCTTGAACCTTGAGTGGCAGAAAGGTAGGGACCATTGGGAGGACGTTCCAGATAGAAGCAAGTGATAAAACAGGATGTATTGTTGCACATGTGAGAGTCTTCATAGGAACCTTTCTGGATATCCAGGCAGTGGTTACGTCAATCAAATTTAATTGTATATTTCCCTCAAAATGTGACTGTAAACTAGAGACGTGCAAATTTTTGTGCCTTGGATCCAATTTCTGTAGATTGTACACAATTCCAATCTACACTCATAACTGTGGGAGAGACATTTTTAAAATGATTTTTCAGTGTAAGACGTGGATCACCCCATCCCCAGTGATTACCACAGAATGCCTGGTGTGTGCGAGCATAAATGAACCTCCCCCCACCCCCGAAGATTCAAGTATGATCTGAAATCAGGGTCATACATAAAGCTTTTATTGTTTTTATAACTGAACCTAATAAAGATAGCATCAATGCATTGTGCATAAGTGCCTGTAATAAAAATATGTATAAAAGCATCCACAGAGATGAGCATGATGTGTGTAACCATTTACACATCCACACATGGTGATGTGAATTGACACTTTTATATGATTTCTCAAATCCTCAATGTGTAATAAAATGAAAAAGCATAAATAAGCATGTGTCTCTCAGGTATTTTCATTTAGAGTTCAATGCTGTATTCCTAACGGGGGACAGAACAGAGGTTAGAGTGAAGAAGGAGTTCTGGAGGCAAGGTTTGAGGATGCAGGATCTGAGAGTGTGGGATATGGGGGGTTGAAACATGCAAGGGTGGAGAATCAAGGGGATGCAGAAGTTGAGAGGGTGCTGTGAAGTTGAGGGTGACACAGGTAAAGTCATCATAATCCTACTGGGCCAAAAGATGACTGGTAGTGGTTTCACTTGAGAGTCACCGTCAGGCAAGGAGAGGGGTTGAGAGGAGAATCCTTCATGGCAACCTCAGCTGGTGCAGGAATCGAACCTACGCTGTTGGCATCACTGCATCACAAATCAGCCATCCAAGCTAACCAATCCCCAAACAGCAATAAATGTGAAGATGGGGAGCTGAGGAAACGGGAGCTATAAATCTTAGTATTCAGGGTGATGGGCTATGAAGTGGTTATTCAAGGCAGAGTGCAGAAAGTATCTTAGAGGGTAGGGAATGTTCAGGGTGGAACAGTGATGGTGAGGACTTAGGATGGGCTGGAGCTGTCTAAACTTAAAGAAAGTACAAATATGATGTTGAGCATAATGCTCAAAAAATGGTTTTATTTACAAGCATACACAATGATACAAAGAGATGGTATAGGGTTTAGTGCAGAGCAATCTGAGCGCATGAAAAGCCATGAAAACTATTGGTGCCAGATTTCACACCATTAGAATTACCCTTATTGTGGTCATCTCCAGAATGAATCCAAATCCAGCCTGATCAAAACTACTACACAACAGTATATGTCAGTAGATCTCAACCTGGTTCCAATGAAATTAATGTTGAATTTTTCCCTCTAGGATGCTATGCCTAAATGTCTGCCGTTGTACAGTTGGTAACACTCTCAGTTTTGAGTCTCAAGGTCTAAGATCCAACCTATTTTAGGACTTGAGTAGAACAGTAAAGACAGATCATCCTGTGCTGAGGGATTGTGCTGCACCATCTGTGGTACATCTTTTGGATGAGGTGTTAAACTGATGCCTCGAGATCCTATGGCAGTATTTTAAAGACACGCAGGGGAAATTATCTTTAATGCCTTTGCCAATATTTATCAGCATCACCAGAGAATCAGGATATACCTAGTCATTACCAGGGTGCTATTTCTGAGATTTAACAGCTGGGTTTCATTTAATACTTTGAAAGTACTTCCTTGGATTTAATGTGTTTTGAGACATGTTGTGTAAATTTGGGTCCTTTTGCCTTTTCATAACAGTCCCTTAATCTGGTACCATTCTGAATCAGATTTAAGCCTCTAACTTCAACAACATTCATTACAGTTTTTTCAATTTGTAGTTGGTGATGTTGAATTTAGTAAGAAATGGTGTAGAAAATAGAGTAGTTTCTTGTACATTGATATAAATGCAACAGCTAAAACTTAGTTAATATGGTATACATATTATAATATGTAAGTAATCCCAAATCAATTATTGGCTAAAGCATAATCACCATTTACAGTTCAAAAGACAAACTTTAGGGGTCTATTTAACTTTCATCAAGAATTGTGTTCAGGCATGTTTTCAGTAGCAGGGGTTGGAATGTATAATTTGTTCTTGAGGCCGTTGTTGCCTAGTAACAATAGTTGTTGACAGTTCTTTGGTAGGGGTTGGGGGAGGTGGGGTGGTTTGTGGGAGGGAGAGGAGCGGAAAATGATCTATTCTCAACTAGTTAAACAGGTGTCTACTGGATGAAAGAACAAATAGTATATTTTCTGAGACATTTGCCTGGTTTGGGTTGTAAGTATTCTGTAGTAGTACGAGGGTGAATTGGGCATATTGGAATTAGCAACTCATTTAAGTAATGTATGTAGAGTTGGCTTCTATGCTCACTTTATTCATTGGTGACTCAATTCCAAATGCTACCAACTTAATTTGGTTTCTCAGAAATAGTGTCCAGCATTTCAGATTTTTATACCACAAATAAATATGCTGCTTAGTTTCTGTTTTATTGTCTCCTGGCTTTGCAAAATGGTGCTCTGTACCTGGAAGGGAGACAACTTACTTGCTAATCAGTCATCTCACTCATTGCTGTTTGTGAGAGCTTCTTGTGCACAACATGATTGCCAGAATTGCAAAATACTAACTGGATGCATTTCAAAATCAATGCATTGTGTGTGTTGAAATTTAGCTATTACTGAGAAATTTGATGAGACAGTATAAAAATCTACACCTTTAGTCATTCAAGAGCAAATGCAAAAAAAAAGTATGCAAAACAAAAGAACCAATAATACTAACCTTAGTCTCCAATACGTTTTGAAAATGCATCTTTTATCCACGTTTTGAGACTCTTGCAAAACTTACAACTGGACTGGAGCAGCATTGTTAGAGCCTTTGGAGAAGATTCTGGGTTACCATTTCAATGGTTATGTTGATGCAATTGAGGGGAAAATATAGAACTGATCCAACAAAAGGGGACAGAAAACTTATATAAAACTGTAATCCTGGCCATTGTCTTACATTCATCGAAGGCGAAGAATCCTGACTAATCCCTAGCCAGTGTTGAACTAAATATTCACAGTCAGATCTGTTTCAGAGATAGTAGGACCTGCAGATGCTGGAGAATCTGAGATAACAAGGTGTAGAGCTGGATGAGCATAGCAGGCCAAACAGCATCAGAGGAGTGGGAAGGCTGATGTTTCGGGCCTGGGGGTCTAGGCCCAAGATGTTAGCTTTCCTGCTCCTCTGATGCTGCTTGACCTCCTGTGTTCATTCAGCTCTACACCTTGTTATCACAATCAGATCTGTGGTGGGATCAAATGGATTGTGATCACCAGGAAAGACCATCTAAGCCATCAAACCTTCCTCACTGAACAGTGGCACCTTTTGCATCACAATATATGCGCACACACCCACCTGAAAGCCATATGATCTTCTGGGTGAGGTAAAAAAAATCTACTAGAAATTTAAGGTATCTTGAGAAAATTAAAGCTTGAAAATTCTTCTCCAAATCTGTTAAGTAATTAAGTCTAATTCAGGAGATCACTCTCATCTTGTTTAATGTCATACAGTACCTACCTTTCACACAAGACAGTCTCTGTTACACCCTGCCTTACACCCAGCTCACGCTTGAAAGAATTCAACATATCAATGTCCGTCACTTGAGCCTGTATCCTTTTACTAAAGGTGCACTGAGGTAATAAGTACATCCTGAACTCTAGCCTTATGGAGATTGAGCTGTGACCACCCCCCCTCCCCCGCACCCCGGTCATCTCTATTCTATTGAGTTGAAACAAGCTTCCTACTTGTTCACAATCTATTCCCTTCATCATCTGTTAAATCTCAATCAATCACTCCTACATCAGTGCTTCTGTAGAGCATAGGGCCTATCTCTTCTAGCCTATCTTGATAACTAAAGTGGTTCAAACTGGAAATTAATTTACCGGACCTCCTTTGGACCTTTCTTGAAGCTTCAGTATCAGCCAACGCGTGAAAACTAAAACTGGGCATTATTCTAATTGAAATGTAACTATGTAAATGTAGTATGCTTTGTCTTATAGGCAATTTCCCCCAACACTTTATTCATTCTAGTTTTCACTGTACTTTTCCCAGGAGAACATGTAGCTGATTGAGAGGTAGATGTATATATTGAATTGTGAATTACAATGCCTTGATCTGTTTTCTTTCTTCATTAACTTTCACATTTCTCCTTGAAACATGTACAAGTGATCAGTTTTCATTCTGCTCACAAATGTAGCATTTCCCTTTTCAAGGCTCTGATATAATTGCCAACAACGTGTCAAATGCCCATCATAGCTAGATCCATTTAGAATTTGAACATTGTCCACAGTTCTGACACTCCCACAAATCTAAATAGCATTGGCAAGCAAGCAGATGTTCCACATTCATCTAAATCATTACTAAAAATAATAAAGAGCAACATTCCCAACAATGAAGCCTCTGGAACACCTCTGCTAACTAGTCTCCAAAAGGATCCAAATTCACCTCTGTCTACTGCTTTCAACCTAAGAGCCAGTTCTCAATCCAGCTCAACATGTTGTAATGACTATCAGAAAATTCAATTCTGTGGAAAAACCTTTCATGTAGGATATGGTTGAAAACATTTTAGAAACTGAAGTTGGCTGAAGTCATGGAATCAAAACAGAAGATGGTGGAAATACTCAACAGGTTATGGTAGCATCTGTGGAGAGGAGCAGTGAATATTTCAAGTCTGTGACCTTCCATCTGACCTGATGCAAGTCTGAGAGTTGAAGCGGTAACTCTGTTTCTCTTTGCACGGCTGCAGACGTCTGAGTATTTCCACCATTTTCTGTTTTGATTTTAGATTTTAGTCGTCTGCAACGGGAATCTTTTTGGTTAAGTTGAAATTTCGTCAGCTGTCCTTAATATGTCATTTGGTTTGCCCAAGCAACTTCCTTATCATTTATATCAAACTAATCAATCAGTAGTTTTATGGATCTGTCTATTCCTTTGTTTCACTATAAAGAAGCTTATACACTGTTCAGCAAGCTAGCAAAGATAAAAACCAAAAGAACTGCGGTTGCTGTAAATCAGGAACAAAAACAAAGTTGCTGGAAAAACTCAGCAGGTCTGGCAGCATCTGTGGAAGAGAAAACAGAATTAACGTTTCGGGTCAGTTCTGAGGAAGGGTCACTGGATCCGAAACGTTAACTCTGTTTTTTCCTTCACAGACGCTGCCAGACCTGCTGAGCTTTTCCAGCAACTTTGTTTTTGACGCTTGCAAAGATGTTGAACTGTATCTTATGTTTGTGGATCCTTTCAGTGGCTATGAACCATGTTGACTGCCTATTGATTTTAATGCTGCTACTTCTATGAAAAACATATTTTTCAGTGTTAATTTTAGCAATTTAATTACTAACAGCATAGCTGCTTTCTGGCAATCAAGCATTATCGTCAAGGATGAAGATCATGTAAAATGTTCATCGTAACTTTCCACTCCATTCTTTGAGTTCTTGACAAATTGTCCCTGAGAGTTTTTCAGTGACTCAGTAGAGTAACAATTTGATGCAATTTCAAAAAGTGAAAAATCTGTTTTCATTACAACCATTACAATTTCATTTCATTTCATTACAATTGGTACTGAGGAAGGGTCACCTGCCCAAAATGTTAACTCAGTTTTCTCCTTCACAGATGCAGCCAGACCTGCTGATTTCCAACAACTTTGATTTTGTTCCTGATTTACAGCATCCGCAGTTCTTTCGGTTTTTATAATTGTCTAAATCCTGTTAGCAAATCTAATCATGTCATTTATTTGCATTAGCTGTTCCCGGAACCTGCTTTTGTTTGGTTGGTTATGAGACAACTTTAGTCTGCAGAAACATTTTTGTTTATATTTTATTTGTCATTGTTCATCTAATCAACCACAATAGGTTTTGCTTACCCCACACCCTTCTTTGTAACTATTAACAACAATTTGTTGTTAGACTATTTTCATTTATATTTTGTAGTTTCATCACCTGGAGTTAAATAATTAACAGATGTTAATTATTTAACTCCATTAGCTGGTGATGAAACTACAAAATATAAATGCCTTCTACCCATGTTATTAAAGTCTGCCCTTCTGAAATCTGAAGTGAATTGTAATTTTTCAGTATCTTTGGTTCTGCTGGCCATGTGAAGCCTTGTTTATAACATTGCGGTCATGTTGCTCAGGTGTACCCTCGCACAAAGGCTCGATGTAAGGTCAGGCTTACAACCAAACACTGGATATAGAATTACCTCATGGCACCTTATTGACACGCTAAATAAAGAAACATTCCTCTATTTTTTCAACAATTGTTTGCAGCTGCACTGTGACCACAACAGTGAGGACTGCACTTGTCTTCAGCATTCCTGGGCTATAAAGAGAGGGCAAAGTGAATCAGGTTCCTATCCTTTATGCTGACCCAGTGGGCTTGCTGAAAATTTAATAGCCACAGCTATGGGGTTGAGGGTTAGACTCATCTACCTTTCATGTTGGCTTTCATTACCTTTTACCCAAGTAGACTCTGTTAAATTAGTCAAATTAAACCTTCTGATTAGAGCATATCTTTGATCAGGTACTTGCAAACAACCCACTTAATAAAAGAAAAAGTGAAACTGAAAAAAAATGCCAAATTCAACCTTTACTTAGCTCTGACTCATTTTAATTATTGTAAAAACAAATGCATTTCAGGAAATATTATCCAAACTGAAAATATAATGATATGATATTATCAGAAAGACAGAAATAAAATATAAGCTGAAAGAACTGCAGATGCTGTAAATCAGATGCAAAATTTAGTTGCTGAAAAAGCTCAGAATGTCTGGCAGCATCTGTGAAGATAAAATCAAAGTTAATGTTTCCAGTCCAGTGACCCTTCCTCAGAACTGATGGTAGCTAGGAGAGTGTCAGCTTTTATGCAGGAAATAGGGTGAGGGGAGGGGATCAGGAGTAAATGATAGTTGGGGATAGAGCCCAAAGAGAAGAGCAGATGGACAGACAAAGGAGTGGATAACGATCTGGCAAGGAGAGTGAGTAGTTGTTAATGGGGACTGTTAGTAGCTAACAATAGGTTTTTTGC
This sequence comes from Stegostoma tigrinum, assembly GCF_030684315.1. NCBI lineage: Eukaryota > Metazoa > Chordata > Chondrichthyes > Orectolobiformes > Stegostomatidae > Stegostoma > Stegostoma tigrinum. Next base: position 19,285,865 of record NC_081381.1, read on the forward strand.
AATGGCAGACTGTGAAAACAAGACTGGCGTGTGCATAGGGGGCTGGGACATGAGAGAGTTCAGACCCTAAAATTATTGATCTTGATATCGAGTCTGGAGGGCTGCAGGGTTCCCAAGCGGAAAATGAGGTGGTGTTCTTCCAGTTTATGCTGAGCTTTGCTGAAACTCTGCAGAAAGCCTGAGACAGAGATGTTGGCCAGTCAACATTCAGTACTCGGTGTTAGAGCCAAAATGCACTGTATTATAAAGTGGTGGGATACGATTTTCTGCAAGATTAGTTACTCATCTACTCTCATCTTGGAGAGGTGCCATTCAAAAGCCAGATACCCCTTCAAGAAACACAAGAGTGAATTTGAATCACTGTCCTATCAAGTCATAACAGCTAATTTCATGTTTGATTTGGAACAGACAAGGGTGGCTGAAGGAGCCCTGAAAGAATTGATGGAGAAAATGCTTTAAAAAAGGGTGTCAGCTTAAAAGAAAGACGCCAGCTGCTGACACCCCTTTTTTTAAAAGTAGCAAAATCTTTGATTGAAATCAAAGTAAAGCATGTTGAAAGTCATAAAAACACTAACACAGGTTTATAAAATCATGAAGGGCATGGATAGGTGAATGGTCAAAGTCTTTTCCCCAGGGTAGCAGAGTCCAAAAGTAGAGGGCATAGGTACCTAGATACATAGAACATTACAGCACAGTACAGGCCCTTCGGCCCTCGATGTTGTGCCGACCTGTCATACCGATCTGAAGCCCATCTAACCTACACTACTCCATGTACGTCCATATGCTTATCCAATGACGACTTAAATGTACCTAAAGTTGGTGAATCTACTACCATTGCAGGCAAAGCGTTCCATTCCCTTACTACTCTCTGAGTAAAGAAACTACCTCTCACATCTGTCCTATATCTTTCTCCCCTCAATTTAAAGCTATGCCCCCTCGTGCTCGCCGTCACCATCCTAGGAAAAAGGCTCTCCCTATCCACCCTATCTAACCCTCTGATTATTTTTTGATTATTTTATATGTTTCAAATTTTCAGGTTTAAGGTGAGAGGGGAAAGGTATAAACGAGACCTAATGGGACAGCTTTTTCACCCAGAGGGTGGTGTGTGTATGGAACGAGCTGCCAGAGGAAGTGGTGCAGGCTGGTACAGTTACAGCATTTAAAGGCATCTGGATGGGCACATGAATTGGAAGGGTTTAGAGGGATTTGGGCCAGATGCTGACAAATGGGACTAGATGAGTTTAGGATATCTGGTCAGCATGGATGTGTTGGACTAAAGAGTCTGTTTCCATGCTGTACAACACTATGACTCTGTGGGGGGAAAGAAAGTGTAATTGGGGAAGAGAAAATATATGTGAAACAAAGTATTAATGTTTTTAAGTTTTAAAGAATCAGCTTTATATTGCACATGCTGAAAATTGATGGAAGTAAGCAGTCAGAATTTATCATTGCACCATTGGTGTCAGTAGGCATCATTAAAAAAAATGAAATGAATACCAATGCACTAATTGAATTTTTCTATTGCACCAAATATATCAAATGTTGAATGCTGTTTTGCTTGCTTGTCAGTCATTGCAGTGAACATAATTGGAGCTAACCCCCACGTGTTCCTGGAAAGAAATCTGTCTTCTCACTGGGGGATGAAATTGCAGACAAACAAATTGATGCCGAAAATTTAAAAACACAAGCACAGGAAGAAAACAAACAAGAAACATCAGAAAAAGGATTGCAGAGAACCTATCACAATACCGTGTGATTCTAATATGGCAATTTCTCAAAGTTCCCAGAATGGACCATTAACAATGAAATCAAAGAGCACAAAACAGCGAGAGAACGAACTGAAAGCAATAAGAGACATGGAAAGAGTCAAAACACATGCCCCTGTTTCTGGAGCCGTTGCATATGTGAGCCTCAGTCATGATATTCAACATGTGCCATGCCAAGAAATAGTTCACCTGGTAGATGACACAAGGGCTGGCTGCAGTCAGACAAATGACAGCACTGGAGCCCAAAAGAACACTTTGTCAGTGGTGGACAGAGGTTCAGAAATCAAGAAGGTGAAAATGCCAGTAAACAGGCACTGGATCAAGCAGTAGAGGTTGTGGGTCATCAGGTGGCAATGTCTTCAGCATCTGAGACAAACAATTCAGGTGTGCATTCTTTGGATGTACACATTTTATTTTTAGCATTATTCCTTGCCTCTGTCCTTGAGCTTCTTCGCTGTACGAGGACAAGACACAAACTGCAATGTATTTAGCAGCATAGGTAAGGGATATGTTTAGAACTTGTTTATACCATCAATGTTTTAAATCTGAGATAACAAGGTGTAGAGCTGGATGAACACAGCAGGCCAAGCAGCGTCAGAGGAGCAGGAAAGCTGACGTTTCAGGCCTAGACCCTTCATCAGAAATGGGGGGAGGGGAAGGGGGTTCTGAAATAAATAGGGAGGGGGAGGCGGATATAAGATGGATAGAGAAGATAGGTGGAGAGGCGACAGACAGGTCAAAGAGACGGGGTTGGAGCCAGTAAAGGTGAGTGCAGTTGGGGAGGTAGGGAGGAGATAGGTCAGTCCAGCGAGGATGGGCAGGTCAAGAGGGCGGGATGAGGTTAGTAGGTAGGAGATGTGGGTGGGGCTTGAGGTGGGAGGAGGGGATAGGTAGGAGAAAGGACAGGTTTGGGAGGCGGAGACATGCTGGGCTGGTTTTGGGATGCGATCAGGGGAAGGGAGATTTTGAGACTTGTGAAGTCCACATTGATACCATTGGGCTGCAGGGTTTCCAAGCGGAATATGAGTTGCCGTTCCTGCAACATTCGGGTGGCATTATTTTGGCACTATAGGTGGCTCAGGATGGACACATTGTCTGAAGAATGGTAGGGGGAGTTGAAATGGTTCGTGACTGGGAGGTGCAGTAGTTTAGTGCAAACTGAGCGTAGGTGTTCTGCAAAGTGGTCCCCAAGCCACCACTTGGTTTCCCCGATGTAGAGGAAGCCACAACGGGAACAGTGGATACAGTATACCACATTAGCAGATGTGCAGGTGAACATCTGCTTGATGTGGAAAGTCTTCTTGGGGCCTGAGAGTTGTCCCTCTGGAAAGCAGATAAGGATGGGGAGGTGGTGGTATCGGATTGCAGATGGTGGAAGTGTCAGAGGATGATGCATTAGATCCGGAGGCTGGTGGGGTGGTACGTGAGGCCGAGAAGGATTCTGTTTGGGTTGTTACTTGCGGGAAGGGGGTTTGAGGGATGAGTTGTGGAAAATGCAGGCGACACAGTTGAAGGCGTTCTCGACCACTGAAAGGGAGAAATTGTGGTCCTTGAAAAATGAGGACATCTGAGATGTATGGGAGTGGAATGTCTCATCCTGGGAGCAGATGTGAAGGAATTGGGAATAGGGGATGGCATCTTTGCAGGAAGGTGAGTGGGGGGAGGTGTATTCTAGCCAGCTGTGGGAGTCGTTGGGCTTGAAATGGATATCGATTTCTAGGGGGTTGCCAGAGATACAGACAGAGAGGCCCAGGAAGGTGAGGGATGTGTTGGAGATGGTCCAGGTTAACTTAAGGTTGGGGTGGAAGGTATTGGTGAAGTGGATGAACTGTTTGAGCTCCACATGGGAGCACGAGGCAGCACTGATACAGCCATCAATGTAATTCATATTCCGCTTGGGAACCCTGCAGCCCAATGGTATCAATGTGGACTTCACAAGCTTCAAAATCTCCCCTCCCCCACCGCATCCCAAAATTAGCCCAGCTCGTCCCCGCCTCCCTAACCTGTCCTTCCACTCACCTATCCCCTCCTCCCACCTCAAGCCCCTCCCCCATCTCCTACCTACTAGCCTCATCCCGTCCCCTTGACCTGTCCGTCCTCCCTGGACTGACCTATCCCCTCCCTAAGTCCCCACCTACACTCAACTCTATTGGCTCCATCCCTGTCTCTTTGACCTGTCTGTCTCCTCTCCACCTATCTTCTCCTCTATCCAGCTTCTATCTGCCTCCCCCTCTCTCCCTATTTATTTCAGATCCCCCTTCCCCTCCCCCATTTCTGAAGAAGGGTCTAGACCTGAAACGTCAGCTTTCCTGGTCCTAGGATGCTGCCTGGCCTGCTGTGTTCATCCAGCTCTGCACCTTGTTATCTCAGATTCTCCAGCATCTGCATTTCCCGCTATCTCTGAAAAAAAATTTTTAATGTGCTAATTTTAAGTCTGTTTATGTTTTTACCATCATATAAAAATTGAAACCTCCAAAAAATCTTTCAATCCTCTGTCCTTCTGGCTTTAACCTCTTGGTCATTCTTTCTCCCACCTTGTTCTACCATTGTTCCACTTTGTCTTCTGCCATTTAAGTAGCACTTTGATAGTTTCTATTATCATCTATCTGTCCACTTCCTTTAAGACACTCATCTTTCCCAAGCCTTAGTTGTCCTGTCCAAATCTCTTTTAGGGTTGAGCATTGGTTGTCCTTGGGAGGTGCCTTGGGTGATTTAGCTGTGTCAAAGGCAAATGCAAATGTTAAATGTGAGCTGCTTTATTCATGGAATCCTACTCTATTCGGCATAATGGAAATAGGAGCTGCAGAATTGGATTGCTTAGCATGTAGTTTCAGAGCTGCAGGTACTGTCTTGGTTACTAAAACCCAGCATGCACTTTCACTGAGCTGCACACTAAGCAACTTTTCACTGAGGAAGTTAACACAGGCATTGGGAGAGTACACAGAAAGCATATAGTGCGGGCAGTTGTGATTCCAGTCAGAATGTAATTCTGATTAGGCGCCAACACTGTGATTTTGAAGCTCAACGTTCTACTAAAACCCACTTTTAATCTTGCACCTTAAAGTGGCTGGCTTGAGGACCCAGCTCTGCATCCCAACTACACTTGACTAGAATCCATCTAAAGAGAGTCACATGGCCTTGAGAAGCATCAGTCAGTTGAAGTAACTGTCCTGTTGTTGTCAACATGATAGAGGGACACTATAGTACTCAGGGAGCAGGTATTCAGATTCTTGCACAATGGACCCCCCACACCAGCCCTATTTATAGGGTTCAGGCTGAGTTGACCCAGCGATTATGAAAGAACAGTGATATTGTAATTCAGTAATCGGATGGTGTGTCGCTTGGAAAGCATCTCGAAAAAGGTGATGTCAATTGTATCTGATGCCCTGGTCGTCTAATTTGGTCGAAGTTGTGATTTACAAGCTGTTATCAGAGGAGTTTTGATTAGCGACTGAAACAGCACACACTGCTGCAACTGAGCATTGGTGTTTTAGGGAATGATTGTTGAAGATCGTCGACATGATGCCATTGAAGCAGTCTGTTTTGTCCCAAATAACATGAAGTTTATTGAATATTGTTGGAGATGTACGCATGCAGACACATGGAGAGTATTCTATCACTTGTAAATGGTTTTCAGGCATTGAGGAGATAGCAGATGAGTTATTTGCCTCAGAATTCCAAGCCTCTGGCCTGCTCTTTTTGCCATAGTATAAGACTAAGACCATACAAAATAGGAAGAGGAGTAGGCCGTTGGCCCCTCAAACGTGCTCCAGCATTCAATAGGAATGTGGCTGATCCGGCATACCTCATTTCTACTTTGCTGCACTTTCCCAATAACCCTGGCTTTCCCTAGTGATTCAGAATTTATATATCCTAACCCTAAATATGCGCAAAGATTCTGTCCCCACAGCTCTCTGTAGCAAGGAGTTCCAAAGACACTCAACCCTCTGAGAGAAGAAATTGGTCCTCATCTCAGTCTTAAATTGGTGCCCCTTTATTCTGAGATGATACCCTTTGGTCCGAGACTCTGGCCTGAGGAGAAACATCCTCTCAGCATTTACCCTGTAAAACCGCTTAAGAATCCTATATGTTTCAATGAGATCAGCTCTATAGTGAGTAAAGTCCCAACCTGTTTAACTTTTGCTCATAAGACAAGCTATCCATATCAGGGACCATTCTGGTGAGACTGAACAACCTCCAAATAAAGTGATATATTTTCTTAAATAAGGGACCAATGTAACTGATCCAGTGAGGAGGATTGCCAGAAGGATATAAGCAGGATATGGATAGGCTGGAGACTTGGGCAGAGAAACAAACAGATGGACTTTAATCCAACTAATATGTGGTGATGCATTTTGGAAGATATAATACAGGAGAGGCATATACAGTAGCATTAATGTAAAAGAGGGATCTAGATGTACATGTCCACAGTTCCCCAAAAGTGGTAACACAAGTGGTTAAGATGGCCAAGAAGGCATAAGGCATGCTTTGTCTTCATCAGTTGTGGCATAGAGTTTCTGGTCAATGTTGATATTGCAATGTTGAAATTTCCAGCTTCAGTAATGGTAATGACATTGAATGTCAAGGGATAGTTGGATTCTTTACTACTCACTTGTGTCTTGTACTTGTGTGGCATGAATTTTACTTGCCATTTATCAGCGCAGGCCTGGATATTGTCCAGATTCTGCTGCAAATGAATGCAGCCTACTTCATAATCTGTGGAGACCCAAATGGTGCTGAACATTGTGCAATTATGAGTGAATATCCCTATTTCAGACATTATGATGGAGAGAAGGCAATCGTTATCAATTGATGTTGATTGGACCTGGGACACTATCCTGAAGAATTCCTGCAGGGATGTCCTGGAGTTGGAATTGTTGACCTCCATCAACCACAAACATCTTCCTTTGTGCTTTGATGTAATACCCTATTGAACACTGTAGTGACATCAAGGGTAGTCACTCTCACCTTATCTCTGGCGTTCAGCTCTTTTGTCCATAGAAGTGCTGGATTTTTGGAGGAATTGCACGCTGTTGGTGAGGTTTGCAAGAAACTGTGCTGTGCATGGGAAGGGCCTTGGTCATGATTTGAAGGCTTGTGGCACATCACTTGTCCCCAATTAGGGCTGCTATAATTGCAGTTCCTCTTGTTCTACGTTACATCCAAGTCGTTAATATACATAATAAACAGCAAGGCCTCCAGCAAGTGTCAGTGAATGCATTGTATCATGACTGAGTGATGTGACTGTCAAGAATGAATAAACAGTGTTTATAAGCTGAGGGGTTGCATATGTGTGATTTGCAGCAACACTATGCAGGTGACAGTGAGGGTCAGATATAAATGTTTGTTAGGGAATTTTGGTAGGTGAGTGATGGGGTTATATTGACGAGTGTCTGAGGTTAGTATCTAAGTTGTAAGGATATGGGATTTGAAGATGAATTCACTGACTTCGGACCCTCGTGTCTGTCTTGATGCTGCATTCAGGTCCTCAGAGCGGCACTGTAGAGTTAAACCTCATGTCTAAGGTTCTCATTCGGTTCTGAGTGCCTGCCAGGAAAACCACTGCTCCAATATTTGCTGCAATCAGGATGCATCTCTATTTTAAGAGGTAGGGGCTGACTTTAAGGCTTTAAGTAGTGTAGTTTGGCTTTAAAATAGTGCTCACGTGTTTGGGTCCCCTAGGTATGCAGCCACTCAGCAGTGCACTTAGCACTGGCTTTCAGAGTGTAAATTAAAAATTAATGTGAACATTTTCAGTCAAGCTCCCAGTAACTGTTATTTCCAGCAAAAAATGTTCCATAACTAAGGGCTAAATTGGCAGCTTTTAGACCATAATGATTCTTAGCGTGTGCTATTTTAGTTTTCATAGAAATTGCTGAAAGTGCTTTAGCCTATATCAATACAATTCTTTGAGTTGTGGGAACCAATATTTGCTGAAGTTACTGAATGTCCTGATCAATTTAATCACTTCCTAACCTGGGCAAACTGAAGCTAACTACAGCTCTCATTTTCAACTCTTTCTGAGGATTAAATGCAGGCAGTGTGTAAGGCTGGAAACTTTAGGACGATATGGTGTGTGCACTTGTTCACTTTGTAATCTCCCAGAGAGTTAAAAACGAGTACTGTTCCTGCTTCAACTTGCTTGAATGCTCCAGGAATTAAATGCTGCAGGAATTCTTCAACTAGTGTTGTGAGATCTTGATTTCTGATCTTTCGAATCTTTTGCAAGAATTCCTGCCCACAGCAACATTCCATCCCTTTGAATGGCTCAACAGGCAGGATTTGAGAAACTTCACTGACAAAAACTTGTGATTATGTTATGATTTTCCTGAGCACTGGATGTCTCGAAGCTGTTACAGCTGACAGAGTATTTTAGAGCTGTAGTAATGTAGGTAGTGAGGTGGTATGAGTTGGGGGTGGCCCATGGGGAGGCAAGATGGAGGTGGTAAGGATCATTTGAAGGCATTGAGAATTATGAGAAAATGGTATGTACATGAATTGAAAGAACTGCCAATGTAAGATTTGGGAAGAGTTGTGGGGATAAATTACCAGAGGATGTTTATGTTGTGAACTGTAGAGAAGAAATGAAAATCAATGGCCATTTAAGTTGGATAGAGTTGTACAGGGCCTCAGTGAGACCACCTTTGGAGTACTTTTTACAGTTCTGTTCTCCTTTCTTATGCAATTACATTAGGAGCATTCTGATGATGTTTGGTTAACTGATTCCTGAAATGAGCGATTTAGCGTATGAGGAAAGGTGAACAGATATGAACAGTACTCATTAGAGTGTAGAAGATTGAGGGGTGATTTGGTTAAAACATAGAAGAAGATATCTGAAATTTCAACTAACAGCCATGTTGGACATGAAAAAATTAACTCGTTTTTTTTCTACCCACAGATGCTGCTAGACATGTTGAACTTTTTCAGCACTATTTGTTTTTATTTTTGAGGGGATTTGACTAGATGGATCTTAGACAATATTTTGATTTATTCTTAGAACAAAGAATGAGAGTTTAAGAAGTAGGAGTCGTCAGTTTGAGACTGAGATGAGGAGGGTTTTTTTTAATCTTCTGAGAGTCGTCATTTGTTGAAATTCTCTTCCCCAGGGAGCAGTAAAGACTGGCTCATTGAATATATTCAGAGCTAGTTAGATTTTTGATTAACTGATGGTTTGGGGGCCAGACCGGAAAGCAGCATGAATGTCAACTATCAAATGGAGGAACAGGTTTAAAGGGCTGAATGTCCTATTTCTGTTCCTGATTTTTGCATAATAAAAACCGAAAGAACTGCGGATGCTATAAATCAGGAACAAAAACAAATTTGCTGGAAAAGCTCAGCAGGTCTGGCAGCATCTGTGGAGTAGAAAACAGAGTTAACTTTTCAGGTTCGGTGACCCTTCCTCAGCACTCTGAGCAGTCCTGAGGAAGGGTCACCAGACCCAAAACATTAACTCTGTTTTCTCCTCCACAGATCCTGCCAGACCTGCTGAGCTTTTCCAGCAACTTTGTTTTTGTTCCTGATTTTTGCATTTCTATTCTATGCCGGAAGCTGACTGCTGTCATGAAAAGTATTGTCACATTAAATTGGAGGAATTGTCACCTTTTCAGGCAGGGCCTCTCAGAAACGCCACTGATCTATTGGTAACAGATTGATGTGCTACTGCAATGCCTTTGCTAACTTTTTGACAAAGATATCCAGCAATCTGAGCTTCCATATCAGCACTTAAACATTTGAGTGTTGTTTACTTCATTCTCTAAGCGGTGATATTGGCCGTTAGACACTCTATCACAGTGGGCTCCATTCTATGTGGGAAAGCTCAGATTCCACGTTGCCCAAAGACCTGTGCCTAGTTAGTGCTGGCCACCTCTGTGCTGTGTGCCAGTATAAACTGAGAGTGGGGCGGATGGAAACTGTAAATGTGATGTGGAGGTGAGCGTTATGGCATAGAGATTGCAACGTCAGCATGGCCAAACAGAAAATAGAGTTGTTACATGAATTTGAGTATTCCTGAAAATGCTGATTTTGCCAAAGCTTTTCGTTTTGTACATATCAGGACAATTTGCAAGAAAAGCAAAACAAAGGGAAAGCACTATTAATACTGTATGAGTGGAGAGTGCTGATTTGTTAGATTACATTTACATTACATTGGTGTTGTTTGGTAGTATTAATACCTTTATGTCTCTGTAGGAATTGAGAGTGAATTTCAGCCACTTCTATTTTTAGCCTTCAATATACAAGCGCATGAATTACACACACATTGGCAGTTTGTTACAAACTCTTGCCTCCTGCACTTTCAAAGGACCATCACCAAGGCTGTTGTAATTTCTGTTTTTTTTCGCTGAGGCTATTGATCAGCTTTCTGCAAATTTTGTGAGCTGTCTGCAGCTGCTGTTTTATTCTGCAGCTTCATCTTGTGTTGCAGGAAGGGATTCCTGACCTTGTGATACATTGAGAAGTTCTATCGACAATACAGCAAATAAAACAGCAATTTCAGCGAATGTTGCAGCTCGGAAGCACTACATCAGAGACATCCCAATGTAAATGGAGTTTGGGGAAGTGGATCTGTGGTTTTGAAGTAGGGGTGCAGGGGAGCATAGTGATCACAAACTGAAATGGTCCAATATTTGTGGAACGGTACAGAAAAGGGTGCAGTGTACAGGCACCCAGAGAAAACATGGCAGCACTGCATCATGGTCATTCTGTCTGCTGACAGGGTCCAGTAGCCTCCCAGTCGCGAACCATTTTAGAGATAATGGGAACTGCAGATGCTGGAGATTCCAAGATAATAAAATGTGAGGCTGGATGAACACAGCAGGCCAAGCAGCATCTCAGGAGCACAAAAGCTGACGTTTCGGGCCTAGACCCTTCATCAAGGGTCTAGGCCCGAAACGTCAGCTTTTGTGCTCCTGAGATGCTGCTTGGCCTGCTGTGTTCATCCAGCCTCACATTTTATTATCCGCGAACCATTTTAACTCCCCCTCCCATTCCTCAGACGATATGTCCATCATGGGCCTCCTGCAGTGCCACAATGATGCCACCTGAAGGTTGCAAGAACAGCAACTCATATTATGCTTGGGAACCCTGCAGCCCAATGGTATCAATGAGGACTTCACAAGCTTCAAAATCTCCCCTGCCCACACTGCATCCCAAAACCAGCCCAGCCTGTCTCCACTTCCCTAACCTGTTCTTCCTGTCACCCATCCCTTCCTCCCACCTCAAGCCCACCTCCATTTCCTACCTACCACCTCATCCCACCTCCTTGACCTGTCCGTCTTCCCTGGACTGACCTATCCCCTCCCTACCTCCCCATCCATACTCTCCTCTCTACCTATCTTCTTTTCTCTTCAACTTCGGTCCGCCTCCCCCTCTCTCCCTATTTATTCCAGTTCCCTCTCCCCATCCCCCTCTCTGATGAAGGGTCTAGGCCCGAAACGCCAACTTTTGTGCTCCTGAGATGCTGCTTGGCCTGCTGTGTTCATCCAGCCCCACACTTTGTTATCTTGGATTCTACAGCATCTGCAGTTCCCATTATCACGGATCCAGCAGCAGTTTTGTTCTGTTGATTCGCACCTGACTCTGGCAGACTGGCTGCATGGTGCAAAAAACCAGGAGCAGGGAGCCATACCTCTTGGCTGTTTTCAATAAAGTCTCTCAGATAGATGGGTGGGAAGGACCTACAGATCAGGCTATTAGGTGTGGGCAAGAGGTTACTGGGGATTATTGCAGGCCATCACCTCTGCAACATTCAGCTATCACTGCCTCTCCCCCCAATATCATTAATGCTTACATGGAGGAGGGCCGAGGCTGCACTCCTCACCCACAAGGAGTGCTGTGGGAACTAGTGGTTCTGTCTCCAGTTTGGGTGTCTCCTTTCCAAGCACATGGGAAACCAGTGCACAAATTGTTGTGTCTAAATTGGGCTACCCTAATGTGTATCACAATATGTAACGCACCTTCCAACCCAATCTCATCACAATGCCACTGCGGTGATTTAGATGAGGCATCCTCTCTCCTGCCTGTCCTCGGATGGGTAGAGATGAAAAAAATAATATTGAGGCCAAACGTTTAATTGAATCTGGGGCTTTTATTCATAAGGCTAGTCAAGACTTGGCTGCATCTTGAAAGAGCTTGAAAATTGAAACATTTGAATCTTATGTAGCTCACTTGAGAGACCACATTAAGAATATTTTGTGCAGGTACTGTAACTATGAAGTAGTGGGTAGAGAATGGAGTATGGGCATAAACCAAGGGAGAATAAGATTGTTGTATGAAATTGGTCTTTGATGCATTTCTCTGAGGCTCCACAATTTGAGTTGAATTTCTCTTGTGACATCAAGTGCAATTCCTCATTACATTGGTATTTTAACACACTTAATGGTGAGGGTGAGCACTAACCATCCAAAAAAGGACCTATCAGATGGTCTTTTAGCACTGACAGATCAGCATTTTCCACCATCTGAGCTGGCCTTGTTATTGTTAAAAAGACCAACCATCTGGGTTCAAGTCCTCCCTCATCAGATGCTGAAATTTGAATTCAACAGAAATCTGGAATTAAGAGTCTAACAATGAATCCATTGTCGATTGTCAGGGGGAAAAGTTCACCTGTTCACCAAAGTGCAGCCATCCTTACCTGGTCTGGTCCACAGCAATGCGAATGACTCTCAACTGTCCTCTGGAAAATTAGGGATGGGCAATAAATGCTGGCCAGTGATAACCCCATCTCATGACGGATTTTTAAAAAAACTTAAGCTCTTTAATGTAGACATATCCACAGAACATGTAAAGGGCAAATTAATCAATCCTGGATTGGGACAATGTAGCTTGATTCCTAGCAATGACAGTTAATTCAACATCACTATACTCCTTGCAAAATTACTCAGCTCTGCTTATGTAAAGGATTATTATCATACACCTTATGGAATGTAATGGTAAGGCCCTTGTGGCACAGTGCCAACATTCCTCAGACAGGAAGCCCGACTTGCTCCAGAGGTGTATAATAATGTCTTAGACAAGGTTGGTTAGAAAATATCTAGAATCCAAAGGTTGCTGCTGGAATAATAAAATTATAACTTATGGAATGAAACTTGTTTAAATGGCCATCCTCTGTGTCTTCTGTGCCCCATCCCCCCTCCCAGCCTTGCTGTTGATTTTTGCCTAAGCATGATTCTGAGAAGTAATTGAGATACTTATTTTCATCTTAATTTAAAAGTATTATTCAGCCAAAGATCATGAATAACAATGGCTCCATGGGGAACGGATTTGTGTGGCAATCCATCAAGTGTGACCTGAGACAGAAATGTTGGCAGGCTGCTAGGTAGGAGGAGTGAGCTTGGAAAGTTAAGGTGATAGTGGACAAGTATGTTTTCTAACCAGGAGCTTTTGGAGAAGTGATACAAGTATTAAGAGATTTAGATTTTTCTGGCACAAAGCATGGCAGTTCTGAGACATTTCCATTTATACTCAGACCTGATACAATATCCTCGTGCATAGCTGCAGATGAAAAATTTCCAGATTACTTTTTCGAATAGCCTTCTTTATGTTAACATAGACATAGAACATACAACAATACAGCGCAGAACAGGCCCTTTGGCCCTCGATGTTGCGCCGACCTGCGAGCTAATCTAAGCCCCTCCCCCTACACTATCCCATCATCATCCATATACTTATCAAGGACTGTTTAAATTACCGTAATGTGGCTGAGTTAACTACGTTAGCTGGCAGGGCATTCCACACCCTTTCCACTCTCTGAGTAAAGAACCTCCCCCTGACATCTGTCTTAAATCTATCACCCCTCAATTTGTAGCTATGCCCCCGCGTACAAACTGACGTCATCATCCTCGGAAAAAGACTCTCACTGTCCACCCTATCTAATCCTCCGATCATCTTGTATGTCTCTATTATATTCCCTCTTAGCCTTCTTCTCTCCAATGAGAACAGACCCAAGTTCCTCAGCCTTTCCTCATAAGATCTTCGCTCCAGACCACGCAACATCCTGGTAAATCTCCTCTGCACCTTTTCCAATGCTTCCACATCTTTCTTGTAATGGGGTGACCGGAACTGTACGCAGTATTCCAAGTGAGGCCACACTAGCATTTTGCACAGTAGCAGCATGACATCACGGCTCTGGAACTCAATCCCTCTACCAATAAAACCTAACACACGGTAAGCCTTCTTAACAGCACTATCAACCTGGGTGGTAACTTTCAGGGATCTATGCACATGGACACCAAGATCCCTCTGCACATCCACACTACCAAGAATTTTTCTACTGACTCAGCATTCTGCCTTCCTATTATTCCTCCCAAAGTGAATCACCTCACATTTATCCAAATTAAACTCCATTTGCCACCTTTCAGCCCAATTCTGTAGTTTATCCAAGCCTCCCTGCAACCGGCAACATTCTTCCACACTGTCTACCACTCCACCGACTTCAGTGTCATCTGCAAACTCACTAACCCATCCACCTATGCCTGCGTCCAAGTCATTTATAAAAATGGCAAACAGCCGTGGTCCCAAAACAGATCCTCGAGGCACATCACTAGTAACTGGACTCCAGGCTGAATATTTTCCATCAACCACCACTCGTTGCCTTCTTACAGAAAGCCAGTTTCTAATCCAAACTGCTAAATCTCCCTCAATCCCATGCCTCTGTATTTTCTCCAATAGCCTACCATGTGGAACCTTATCAAAGGCTTTACTGAAGTCCATGTGCACCATGTCAACTGCCCTACCCTCATCCACATGTTTCGAATTGAATCAGCAGGATCCCACCTCTGCAAAGATTGGCAACTCGATCTTGTTCAGGTTTGTAAAACTCTGCTCCTGTGCAGTTTTCTTTTGTGGCCTAATGCAACCAACTGCACTGCTTTTGCTTACTTTGGGTTTCTACCAGCACAAATCCGACCACTCTACGACAAAGGAGAGAACAAAAACAAAGTTGCTGGAAAAGCTCTGCAGGTCTGGCAGCATCTGTGAAAGAGAAAACAGAGTTAACGTTTCGGGTCTGGTGACCCTTCCTCAGACAAAGCAGAGAAATTATGCATGGAGCCACGGAGAGTGGGAGAGATCCTTAATGAGTACTTGTATTCACTAAAGAGAAGGACATGGTGATGATGAGGTCAGGGATCGGTGTGTGAATACTCTATAGAATGTCCCTATATTGAAGGAGGAAGTTTTGGGTATCCTAAATTGCATTAAGCTGGACTTGTCCCCATAGCCAGTTGAGGTTCCAGCAAGATGCAAGGGAAGAAATAGCTGGGGCATTAGCAGATATCTTCACATTCTCTTAGAGCACAGGTGAGATTCCAGAGGACTGGAGATTAGTCAATGTTTTTCCCTTGTTTAAGAAAGGAAGCAGGGATAATCCAGGAAATGATATGCTGGTGAGCCTGTGGTGGGGATGCTCTTGGAGAAGATCAGTGAGTGACAGGATATAGATATACAAGATTGGAAGAAAATAGACTGGTTAATGACATGCAGCATGGTTTTGTATGGGGAAGGTCATGTCTCACCAATGTGACTGAATTTTTTGAAGAGGTGACAAATAATTGATGGGGGAAGGGTGGTGCATATAGTTTACATGGACTTTAGTAAGGCATTTGATAAAGTCCCACATGGCAGATTGGTACAAAAACTAAAATCACCTGGGATTTGGGGTGGGTTTAAATTGTATCAGAGATAATGGGAACTGCAGATGCTGGAGAATCCAAGACAACAAAGTGTGGAGCTGGATAATGCTGCTTGGCCTGCTGAGTTCATCCAGCTCCACACTTTGTTGTCTGGGATTTGGGGTGGGCTGGCTATATGAATACAAAACTGGCTTAGTCATAGGAGACAGAGGGTAATGGTGGAAGGGCATTTTTCAGGATGGAGACTGGTAACTAGTGATATTCCACAAGGATTAGCCTGACACCCTCTGTTATTTGTAGTAAATATATAAATGATCTGGAGGGATACGTGGGTGGCCTGGTTAGTAAGTTTGCAGAAGACATGTAGATTGGTGGAATTGCTGATAGTACCAACGACTGTGAAAGGATTCAACAGGATGTAGGTATATTGTGACTTGGGAACAGAAATGGCAGAGACGGAGTTTAATCCAGACAAATGCGAGGTGATACATTTTGGAGGATCAAGTTTAGGTGTGAATTATACTGTAAATGGCAAATGGTAGAACCCTTAGGAACATTAACACACAGATGGATCTGGGCAGGTCTACGGTTCCCTAAAAAAGGCAACACAGGGGGCCAAAGTAATTAAGAAGGCTTATGACATTCTTGCCTTCACTGGCCGGGGCATGGAGTCCAAGAGCTGGCAAATCATGTTGCAGCTTGTTAGGCCGCATTTGGAGTGTTGTGTGCACTTCTGGTCACCACACTATGGAAGTTTTGGAGAGAAAGTGGAGAACATTCACCACAGTGTTGCCCAATCTCAATGGCATTGGCAATGAGGAAAGGTTAAAAAGATTAGGATTGTTTTCAATGGAAAGATGTTGGCTGAGAGAAGACCTGATAGAGGTCGGCAAAATTATGAGAGGCATAGATAGGATAGATAGTCAGAAGCTTTTTCCCCAGGGTTGAAGTTTCAGTTACAAGGGTTCACATATTCAAAGTGAGAGATAGCACGGTATAGAGCTGGACGAGCACAGCTGGCCAAGCAGTATCAGAGGAGCAGGAAGGCTGATGTTTCGGCTCGAGACCCTTCTTCAGAAAAAAAGTGAGAGGGAAGTTTTTATTCAGAGAGTGGTAGGAGCCTGGAGCACACTGCCAGAAGAGGTGGTGGAAGCTGGCACATTGGTGACGTAAAGAGGCATCTGGATGGTTACATGAATAGGGAGGGAATAGAGGGATCTGGCCTCAATAACGACAGAAAGTTTAATTTTTAGTCTCGTTAGGGCATAATGTCAGCACAGGTTCGGAGGGCCAAAAAGCCTGTTCCTGTGCTGTACTTCTCTTTTGTTCTTTGGTTCTTTGTTCTCTAATTATGTCAACCACATTCAAATAAGAATGGCTCACCAATCATCTTCTCAAGTGCAATTAAAGCTAGGTTTGCAGCAAACATCACTGCTACATTGAGCACCATGTGCACATGTATAATTGGAGTGGTGATTTTAAACTCACATTGAATATCTCTTCTTAGGTTTGACATATGAGTAAATACAATATGTCCTACTATTTCAGGGAGCTCAGTCAATGCGATTAACTGTTTCCGAGGAGCAGGAAAGTCAATGTTTCATAGAATTATAGAATCCCCACTATGTGGAAAGAGGCCATTTGTCCCAACAAGTTCACACCACTCCCTGAAAAGCATCCCACCCAGACCCACCCACCTACCCTATCCCTGTAACCCTGCATTTCCCATGGCTAATCCACTTAACTTACACATTCTTGGATGCTGTGGGTAATTTAGCATGGCCAGTCCACCTAAGCTGCATATCGGACTGTGGGAGGAAACTGGAGCACCCTGAGGAAACCCACGCAGTCATGGGGAGAATGTGCAAATTCCACACAGAAACTTGCCCGAGGTCGAAATTGAATTCATATCACTGGTACTGTGAGACAGCAGTGCTAACCACTGAGCCACCATGCTGCCCCAGGCCAAAACTCTTTGTCAAGACCAGGGAGGGGAAGGGGACCCTGAAGTAAATAAAGGGATGGGTTTGGGGCTGGGGTAAGGGTAGGTGTGATGGAGATTGGTGGATGCAAGTCAGGGGTTATTGTGATTGGTCAGTGGGAAGTGTAGAGTGGATAGGTGATTAGGAAAATGGACAGGTTAGTCAGGTCAGGGAGGTGAGGACGACAGGGGGAGGATGGAGGTGGGCTAGACATGGGATAAGGCTGGGGGTGGAGGGATTTTGGAGCTGATGAAGTCCTTATTGAGGCCTTTGGGCTGTAAGCTCTCAAGGTGAAATATCAGGTGTTGTTCCTCCCATTTACGTTTGGTGTCACTCTGAAGGAGGCCAAGGACGTAGATGCCGTCAGGGGAGTATGAGGGGGAATTAAACTGGATGAAACTGGAAAGTCAGATTGTTTGGTGCATGCAGAGCGCAGATGCTCCGTTAACTGGTCCCCAAACCTGCATTTGGTCTGCCCGACATAGAGGAGACCACGTGAGGAGCAATGGATGAAACGGATCAGGTTGGATGAAGTGCAGGTAAATCTCTGCCTGATCTGAAAGGATTGTTTGGGGCTGTGGAATGAGATGAGAGAGCAAGTGTAGGGACAGGTCTTGTACCTCTTGTGGTTGCAGGGAACTGCAAGTGTAAGAGATGCAACACCTGCCCTAGACTTCCCCTGCAACTGCAGGAGGTGCAACACCTGCCCCTATGCCTCCTCCTCACCTCCATCCAAGGCTCCAAAAAATCCAATAGAGTTTCACCTGCACTTCATGCAACCCAATCTATTGGATCCATTGCTCCCGATGCGGTCTCCTGTATATTGGGAAGACTGAAAGCAGACTCGGGGACTGGTTCACAGAGCATCTGCACTCTGTATGCACCAACCAACCCAACATTCCGGTTTCATCCATTTTAATTCCGCCCTCCCACTCCCCTGGTGACATGTGTATCCTTGGCCTCCTCCACTGTCAGAGTGAGGCCAAACATAAATTGGAGGAAGAACACCTGATATTTCACCTTGGGAGCTTACAGCCCAATGACCTCAATATTGACATCACCAGCTTCAAAATGTCTCCACCCCCAGCCTTATCTCACATCCAAGCTCCCCCTCCTTGTCTGCCTGACCTGACCCAACATATCTATCTTCCTATTCATCTATCCACTGTACCCTTCCCAGTGACCAATCACAATAACTCTCTACCTCATTCACCAATCTCCATCCCACCTACCCTTCCCCCATCCCCAATCCCCTCCCACTATTTACTTCTTGGCTCCCCTCCCCCTCCCAGTCCTCGTGACGGGTTTCAGCCTGAAACGTTGACTTTCCAGCCCCTCTGATCTGCTGTGCTTTTCCAGTCTCACGTCTATTGACTCTGGCTTCCAGCATCTGCAGTCCTTACAGTCTCCAAGTCACTGAGTAGCTGCTTATTGATGATGGAATTCTGAAGAAAAATCCTTTCATAGCACACAGTAATGCTGGCTGACAGAAGAAGTAACAGAGTGCCATGAAAGAACAGTCATTCCTGAGCAGACGGAACTCTGAAAATCCCTAATGTTTGCAAATCCACACACTTTGACTGATGCATCACTTATCATACTGTGCCCTTCAGATCTGTTTCTCATCAGAACTAGTGACTATTTACTAGTACAAAACATTAAAAACATTAGATGCAAATGGCACATGGACAGCTGGATCACAGAGGCCATTTTTAATGGTGAAGCCTTGTCTCCTGCATTGGGGGTGCACTCTCTGAGCATTTAGGGATGGACAATCAATGCTGGCCCTGGCAGTGAAGCCCACCTGCCATGATAATGATTTTTAAAAACCTGGAACTCTATCAGTTGAGTTTTTTTTTAAGAACTGGTTATATTCTGTCACCGTGAATATCTTCTTAGGTTCAGTGGTTTTATATCATAGAATTGTCGAATCCCTGTGGTGCCAAAACAGGCTATTTGGCCCACTGAGTCTGTACTGACCTTCCAAAGGGCATTCCACCAAGACCCAGACCCCCATCCTAGCCCAGAGCACTGCATGGGCATTTTACCATGGTTAACTGACCTGGCCTGCACATCCCTGGACATTAAGGGACAACTTAGCATGGTCAATCTACCTACTCTGCACACCTTTAGACTGTGGGACATAACTGAAGTATCCAGCAGAAACCCGCACAGAGATGCAGAGAACGTGCAAACTGCACACAGTGCTAACCACTGAGTCATTGTGCACCTCCCTGGGTTGTCTGCCAGGTACCATAGTTAAGAACATTTCCTTGGGACTGGACAATAACAGAATCACAAAGGTAATAATCACTGGATATCCATCTGAGAAAATAAGTGTAAAATAGATGAATGAATTGAATGCATAGTTCAGAGACTGGGGTTTACATGGAAGTTGATTCATATTCCTCCATAGTTCTTTGTATATAGCTTAACACGTGTCTCACAGTAATACCCCAGCTTGAATCAGATATTTGTATCCTCCATGCAAATGAGGGGTTGCTTTCCAAGCTGGGGCACATGGAACTATGGCTTGTAGACTCAGATTCAGGGGTTAGTCATTTTGGACTGAAGTAAGGATAAATTTATTTACTTAAAGGGCTGTGTGATCCTTAGGAATTCTCTATCTGCAGAATCTTCATATACTAAGTTATTGAGTATATTCAAGTCTGATATCAATGAATTTTTGGACTTTACAGGAAGTGAATAATGTCAGAATAGGGCAGGAAAGCAGAGCTGGGACTTTAACTGGACCTTCCTTGTTGCCATCATTCTATTTCAAAGACCTCATTGACTGTGCATCCTCTGTTTCAATAAGGTCCTTGGCTGTTGGTTTATCTGAGTTTTTCTTCATTATCTTTTGCTATTCACAACCAGATAAAGAAAGCCTGCGAAGTGCTTCGGATCAGTGATTCTCCACCACAATGAGTGTGAAGAGATTACCAACTCAAACTATGGAAAAACAACATCAAAACATGAACATCTTAAGTAGCCTTTGTCTCAGAGCCCTTTTCTTCACCTGGAATATACTATGGTTTTTTAAATCTAAAAGTCCAACAGTTAAAACAACTCTTCATCCTGAGATTTTCTGTTGGGGAAAAAATGTCAAAACATGCTGAAATGTGACACCTTCAAACACAATTTCCAAATGCCTTGTTATCATTCTACCAACTCAGCAGGAATGCATTATGACTTGTTTGAAACCTTGTAAAATTCTGTTCACTCGTAGTCATAAGCAGGGAGAATCACAATCTGCACACTGAATTTACATGTGGGATCCCTAAGTGGTATTATCAGTTAACAACTCAGAAGGCCTTAGGAATCCGTCTACATCATTCCTGTGGTATAAAGTTGGATTTAGTAAAATTATCACCACCCCCAGGAGGTTTTCTGACTGATGAGTCATTGAGCAACAGTGTGGTTTTGGGAGGGAGATCAGTGGGGAGAAAGGGTTGGGTGATGGAACAAAGATTACTGTTTAGTCACAGTATTGTGGCATCATGGTGTGAGTGAGGCTTGCTTGGTAGACCACCTGGTCTTTTCCTTCCTATCACTTTTGCCACCTGGGACCCTCTATCTCCTCTCTTGGATTTATAGTTGATGTGTATTTCTTTGCCTGCCATGCTGCCTCCCCATTTCCTTCACCCCCTGTTTACTGAAAGCATCCACACCTTTTGTGGTGATCTCTGTTTAATGCTTATCCAGCTAGAGCTAAATCTCCTTGGGTCTCTCTGTGGCAACCTCCAATTTAAGCTTCTCGAACTGGTCTGCATGTTTTTTTAAGACTTTTCTTTAATGACGACTGTCTTTCTGCGAGCTGGTACTCGTTCTTACTGTGATGTTTGATTCTGCTAATTACTCAGATTTAAAGCCTGATTCAGATACCATTCAATATTTTAGCTGAATTAAATTGCTATCAGTTGTTATGATTAGCAGTTTTAATCCTTACTCCCTAATCCCAATTTCTGTTTTTGTTCCTGATTTACAGCATCTGTGGTTCTTTCAGTTTTTAATTTAGTATATGATTAGAATGTTTGATTTCTCAGTTATGTATCATGCTAAAAGGACTGACTTCTCGCAGTACTTGATGGTAACTTTTGTAATTTGGATCTCACAATGAGAAACCTTGTTACATGAGGAAAACACCCTTTAGCCTGGAGTACAATTGCAATAAAAAGAGAATAAGACTGGAGAACCTTGATTGCCAACCAGAGTATATGCCTCCCTTTCCTTTGAAATCAATTTGGTTAAAAATTAAGTTTTCACAATTAAACAGCACTATCAATCAAAATTAGATCACAAATGAAGCCAGGAATTCTATCAAAATTCTGACTAATTTACACAACTGCCGAAATCCCACATGTGGACTTTAGCATGTTTATGCAGTTTATAGGATATGATCAATGTAAGCACTACTTTCACTGGAATAGATTTTCTTCTCTTATTAAATAATCAGCAAAAATGAGGTAAAGCTTTATCCCTTTGAAATGGATGCCTGCAAAGGGCTTTCACCTCTCCATCTGAGATTAACATAGGACTTCCCAGCCTTGAAGATCAAATGAGCCATCAGGACACTGATTCTTAGAGATTCTATAGAAGGTTGAGTAAATTACATAGATGTCATTATAATATAAGTAATGCACAGACTGCAGCTTTATTTCTGTTGGAAGTACCCCTGCAAAGCAACTGGTGCAAGACTTTGCCTCTTGGAACTGTTGAGATAGCATGTTGTTTATATGATATTCTGATCTGAAGAGCAGTAAAGAATCTTTTGTCTCTTTGGGTATCTTCCTTTGTAAAAATAAATATAAATTGAGACACAAATTAATGTATAAGGAACAATTAAGTTTGTGAAATGCACAATCTGAGCAAGATGTGTAGAAAAGTACAATGTAGTCTTTGGTTTGTAATGTTACATCTAAGGACAGTTTCATTCTGTGATCAATTTAGCAATCCATTCTTGATATTTATGGCACTACGATCTCTGAATTCCCCACTAATGGTGATTACCATACCTTGACCAGAAACTGGAATGGATCAGCTATGTAAATAATGTGTCTACAAGAATGGGTTAGCCCCTGGGAGTTCTATGTGAGTAACTCACCCTCCGACTACCAAAGCTTGTCCACCATCTACAAGAGACAAGTTGAGAATACAATGGAATACTCTTCACTTACCTGGATAAACAAAGCTCCAACAACATGCAAAAGCTTGATACCATCCAGTATAAATATCCTGCTAGTTTGGCATCCCATCCACTATGAGCAAGGTTTAATCCTTGCACACTTATGCACAGTGACATCTAGAAGATGCAGTAACTCACCAATGATCCTTCGAAATCTCCGAACTCTACCGCTTAGAAGGACAACAGCAGCAGGGGCATGTGAACACCACCGCCCGTACGTTCCCCTCCAAGCCTGCTAGAACTCCACTCCTAATCGCACTATGGATGATTGAAGACTCCACGGACTGTAGAGTTTCAAAAAGACAGTTCACCACCACCTTTCTATGTGGATTAATGGATGTGCTATAAATCTTGGCCTAGTGGCCCTCCGTAGAAGAATTTCTGAAAATGAATTCTCCCTTCAGAGTGGGGATTCACTCTTTTACTTTTAGGAACTTTTTTTCTTTATATTTCTTAATTTGTTTTGAAGATTTTTAAATAATTGTTAGGCAATCTTTGACTTCGTACCTCTAGCATTGTGCATTTGGATTTATAATAAAAATGTACTTTTTGTAGCTTATTTTTAGATTCAAAGATAAAAACATCCATAATTGTAAAAAAAATCAACATTTGACAAATGTTAATAAGCAATTACCCAGTAATGCTTTTGATCCAATTATTAATTCTGAAACTATTTGTAAAATAAAGTTGTTTTTGCTTTCTTCTGTATGGATTTCAATTTTCTTTTTCTGACTATGAACTCTATTTATGACCGCCTCTCCAGGCTGATCTTTTCTCAGATGTGTTGTTGTTCTTTTATTGCCATGTACTAATTGTATAGCATGTAGGGAATAAGATAAAAGCCTGCTGCATGATAGCGGGGGACCTTACATCAGCTTCTTGTCACTGACCCAAGAAGCTTACTTTGAATGATAGCAATGGTGTTTTAATACGTTGATGACTTTTATCAATTGTGTTAATGTTTAGTGGGTTCTTGTTTTACCACACAGTCTTGTAAATTTTGCATTGAGATGAGTTGCAACTTCCCACTTCCATGATGCATGATCTATGTAGGAAAGTTGTCTCTCCCAAGCAGGACAAGGACCTGATTCAGCCTCAGTGTGTACATGATTTTCAAGAAGTTAGCTGTTTTGCATAAAGTCTCGCCTGTCATGGCCAGATGTCAACTTTTTGACCAGTAAATTCAATCTCTGTATGCATCAAGTAGATAAAATAAGATTGTGGCCTTTTGTTCCAGTTGTCCAGGCTGGTAGGGAGATGCCACTTCCATAGGCTATACTTAGTTTGACTTTGTTATAAATTACTGCAGATTGAGACCGTGGTATCATTTTTTCTAATGGATTCTGACTCTTCATGGCACATGTTTGTTAGAACACTGATACTTTGTCTCAGGTAGTTAATGAATCAAAGGATGACACAAAAATATGAGGGAAAATCCGAACATACTCATTTCCATCCTGATGGGTGGAACTGTCGTTATGAAGGTCAGATAAATGGAGGGTGATTCTTTGAAAAGCTTAGCCTCAAAGTTTTTTTTGGTATACTCTTCCTTAAGGAAGGTTAGGAAAATGTTTTCCCAGAATCTGAGAACAAGGTTCCTGTAGAACTGAGAAGCAACTGTACTTCATTTTTATATAGTAAAAGATTATTTTATCATTTTATAGTTACTGGCAAATATAACTGAACATAATACCAAGTGTGCCTAGGAGCAACTGGAAAAATTAGTATCAAGATAGCTAAGATAAATTGAAGGATAAAAAGGCTTGTTTCCCTGTTAGCTGTGTGAAAATGGCAGCTTGTCATTATAATGACAAATATTTCAGGTATATAGATAACAAATGTGCATGTGAAAATTTACCACCTTGAATCTGCCTGCCTGTCACTCTGAACACTGCAGCTTCGTAACTTTTTAAAAATCTGTGTAAATATCCATTCATACATGAATATTCATTCACATGTAGCATTTTTAAATGCTCTTTGATTGATCTAAGCTAACCTCATGCATTATCATTGATATGACTGAAAGAGACAAACTTTACCAGAGAAATCTCATTCCAAAAACAACAAAATTGTGCCTTTAATTAGTAAAAATCTCCCAAGATGCATCACACAGGTGAAATCAGACAAAAATTGCCACTGAACTGAAGTAGATGATATTGGCAGACTTTAAAAATTAATTTGAGATGGCTCATGAATTGCTGTAATGAAGTGCAACAGTAACTCTAATCTTTTGGAAATTTATGTTCTAAATGAGATGTTAACTAGGGTGAAGGCCCATGCACCTTAAAAAGCCCAAACTTCAATTTATCTGCTAGTATACTTAAAGGTGTCAACTGTTCAATTGAACTTAATTCCAAAAAGTGTTTGCGCTTTGTTCATATAGGCATCAGCTCAGGAGATGAAGCAGTCTCTCAGAGTCTATTAATAATCCACAAGTTTAGTGTTGGCACACAGTCAAATCTGCTTTGAAAATGTAGAATGTAAATTATGTGTGAGGGCCCAAACTGACTTTGAAGTAAAATTGAATTAAGCCTCAGGTTTAAGCACACAAGGAACAGAGCAGGTCCAGGTCAGACACGCATATTATATTTTATCCGATTATGTTGTGTGAAATCAATCGAGAATGAAATCAGGCCAGGTGTTGAGCGAAGAATAAGTGAATCTTTTACTGGGAGACCTGCACCGTGTGCTGTCACAGCATGATGATGATATGAGGGTAGTTTCACATTGTATCCTGGAGTAGTTCCATTTGAAACAAGCAATGTGACTTTTTTACTGGCCCAATTTTAACTGAGTAAGTGAATGTGTTTGAAGTGATCTGAAATCAGATCCTGTTCTGCCGATTAAAGATTCAGACCCTTAAGATAGGCAAGTAATATTAATTGACAATGTCTTTGTAAAAAATTAACTTTCCATGTTTCTTCAGCATATGATATTATGTGATAGCTCAAACAAAACGTAATCAACCTCGGATTTATCTCACATTTAGATCATCTTTAAATAGGTGTCTTATTTTTGCCAATGCTTCCAGCCTTTGATGTGACATAACACTCTTACTTTTGCATATAAATTGCATAATATTTAGAGCAGGTAACTTGGAGCTACTGCTGAACAACCGTGATAAATAGCTTAGAAGTCTTTGTTAAAAAGGAGTATGCTTTTCCTTAACCTTCAATGATTATTGCATTTAACCTTGAAGGTAATTATTACACATTACGTCCGTCCTTCGTTCTGTATCAGTTAGATGCACTTCATAAACTTTGACCTCCAACAGGCATGCTGACATTGTTCTATGTTCACCCCATGAAGTTAATGTTACTCTGACCCTAGAACTGTTGACTTGGTTTGATTAAAAGCTGCGTAAGCAGAGGCATTTTTCCAATAGAACAACACTGTTTCATTTTAGTTTTCTCAGTTGAAAGATGACACACCCTCCTGCAATTCAGGACCGAGATTTGCATACTTGTAACATTTCAAAAAAAAATTACTTCCTTGCACCAGTTTGTGTTGTGCAGGCCAGAAAGGATACAGTTTTGAGATGTTGGTGGTGCCCTCACTTTTCCCCTAATTGGCCTGTTAATAGACCTAATGGACGACCTGTTGCAAATAAGCAATAGCCTTTGCTACATTGACCCTGCCTCCAGCAAGACTGTTCAGAAAAAAAGGTGGCTGACTGGATGTACTTTTCACAAATTTTTACTGGTCCTGCATCCTAACTTCTATCTGTGAGGTCAGGAAACTTCAGCACAACCTTTGAGTTTAATATCATCCTTGTCTCTTCTTTGCATCTTCTCCAATACTTGTTTTAACATGGAGAAAATTATAATGGCTAACCAGACAGTGCTGCTGTAAAGAGTTGTATATATTTTGTAGTGCATGTTCCCTGATAACGCTGCAAATGCTCCCGAGCATCTTGTTCTTTGTATCTTAATATTTTGCAACTTGATTCTAACTTGTAAACTCAAACTGGCATGATATTACTTGTGCTCCCATATCCAAATGGTGTAATTGCATCGTTCAGATCCCAGTTTGCTAATACCCAAACTGTCTAACTTGCTTGATTTGGCACTAGTACATACACATAAATTTCCTCAGTGACATTTCTTCCACAGATTCCATCTGGAATTGTTTTGCAATGTTAGAGCTAGTTATTTCAGCCACACCTAGGTCTGTGTGGTAACATGGTGCAAACTATTTCCTCATTATTGAATCTGTTAGCTTTATTGGGTAGAATTTCAGACCTCTGATATTTCTTAATTCTACAATATAGGCTGTCGGTGGAGATGTGTCTTGCACTACTTTTGAGAACTTTTTCAGACTGCTTCCTGTCAGTCATCCTTTTAAGTACTAATGATCTGCTATCCAATATCAGAAAATAACACAACATGGAAGAAAAAATAAATCCAACAAAATTTTAAACTGTTGGAATTAAAATAAAGCTTGTAATGGGCAAGGATGAAATATCTGTTTACTTTTCACTGGCATGGATCACCTACTGTGTTCACACAACTTGTTTGAGTTTTGAGGTAATGCACAGGTGCCTATTATACATTGCTCTGAGTTTCCCATTGACTAATGTGCCAGTAGTTACAATAAAAGCTGGGTTACAGCATGACATTCTCAGGGTTTAAGCTCACTATGCCAGCACAAGATTAATAAAAGCCTGCACATGGCCCTGGAAATGAGATTTAACATGAGGTGACTGATACGCTATCGTGGCAGAATTTTAGTCCAAACATTTTAATTTGAGAACTGGATAAACCTGTCTGCCCAGCCTGGCCTCACCTTGCTAGGGTTGACTGTTTCAGAAATGATCTGTGGGTTTGTCGTCTTGTAATGTTGATACCAGGATGGTTGCTTGACCTTTTGGGGCTTTCAGCTTTTATTAATAAGAAGAAAAAAGTTTCACCTGCCAACCATTGATACAGCTGCTAAACCTGAACTCCACTGCAGTAATTGTGCCCTAGAAATTCTTCAGGCATTTTGAGATTTGCCAGTTATACAAAGGAATGCTGTTTTAGTGTCAGCCCTGTTATTACATATGACTCTAAATTTTAGATGGTTGTAGGTGGAAGAAACTTTTGAGCTCTCAAGAATTTATTTACATGATTTTCATTACACAGGGTTATAAAATCTTCTTGAGAAATTTACAATGTTAAAAAATGCAATGTTAATGCAAATTGCAACATTAATTAATAGCAAGTTGTATGTTCTTGGAACACTATACAACTTTGGTTGTAAGAGAGCCATCTGTTCCCTTTTTTGTTCAGTTATGGAATGTGGACAAGACGAGCATTTATTGGTCATCCCTAACTGCCCTCTCTCGAGTGGTGATGAATTGCCTTCTCACCTTCTACACCTTCATTGTAATTTGTAGATACTGTCATAGTGCTGTTAGGAAGTGAGGTCCAGGATTTTGACACAACAGTTTCCCAGTCAAGGATGATATGCAATTGGAGTGAAACTTGTGAATAGTGATATTCCCATGCACCTGCTACCATTGCTCCCAGCTGTAGAAACTCTGGTATTGAAAGGTGCTATCTTAGAAAATACATGAAACGTCTATAATGTGGGGATATTTTGCAGTACCTCTATTGAACTACAGACAAACTTGATTAAACATCATAGCGGCAATTATTTGTTGAAGCACCTCCCCTGTCCGTTAGCTGTGATACCATAGGTGCAGAACTACAAACTGAATAGGTACATATATTTGTTGATGTTTTGACTATTGCTGGGGTACAGTTGCATGGATATCAGTATCTATCTGGAATCTTGCCCAAGCTTTGTCTAGGGTAGGTATTGCCATTTGCCATTTTCACAGTTGTTTAGGAAAATAACTCATGTTTAATGAGACTGTTTCTTTGATAGTTTTATGTTAGTTCTGGTGAAGTTCTAGAACTTGTATCTCTTTGTATTGAATTATCAATATTGTAATATCCATAATGCATGGTGTGTGACCTGTCAGATTTAGATGACTTATTTCATAGAATTGTACAGAACAGAAAGAGGATATCAATCCATAAGAGCATGAAAAATTGGCACAGGAGCTCCTCCACTTATAAGGTCATGGATGGCCTAAGTATGGCCTTTACTGCTGACCTCATAACACTTGACTCCCGAGTTTATCTAAAATCTCTACGACTAAGCCTTGAGTATGTTCAATGATACAGTCTCACGGCTCTCAGTGGAAGAAAATCCTAGAGGCCAACGACCTTACAAGAGAAGGAATTCTTCCTCATCTCCATCTTAAAGGGGAGACTCTTATTTTGAAACAGTGCACCCTAACTTTAGATTCCCCTGTGGGAGCAATTTTAAACTTTCCTTTAATAAAGAGGCATTTTCTTCCATCAGAATAATGACCTATTTTGCCAATTGTGTGAGAACACAAGTTGTCTGAGTGTGAGATTCCTGAAAATCTATTACAAGCTTCTTGTCTTCAACCTGCAAGCCTCATTTGCATTGTTTGACCGCTAACTTCTCAACTTTCAGTTCAATACTCTCACTAAAGTAGTTAGACTGTGTTGATTTTGTTGTGTTCTGAGCTGTTCAAGTTTGTTGCTGTGTTCAACTTAAAATATTATGAAGGCATTCTGTGCATCCATGAGTGTAACAATCTGTTCTTGTAGGCTTTGCCTTAAAAACTCTTGTATTTCTTGCCACTTCCATCTGCCACCTCAGATCAACAATTTCTACGCATGACATATTAACATGATCCACTTTGGACTTAAGGATGTCTTTCTCTCTGGATAACTTCTTATTAACTATCTGATGTTCTCATATTTCTTCTCATGGCCTATGCTGAGGATTGAAACTTTTCTCTAAACATGTCAAACTCACATTGATGTTCTCTGTGTATGACTGCAAGAATTTGTTGCTCACAATTAGCTTATGCCAGTGTAGGTGTGGTCCCTTTCATCCTGCCTGATGCTTCAATGGTCTTGAATTTATTTCAAAACTGACACCTTTACTATGCTTGACTAAATATCTCTTTCACACTTCATATTCTTGATTCTGTCGTAACTTTATGAGCCGTAGTCACTTTTAAATACTCACCAGCTTTCATTAATGATTGAACTGAAACAAGGCTACCTTATTGCTTCCCAGTATTTTGTTCTGGAAGGAATTTCATTCGGTTATGGGAGAGGGACGTTTCGGGCCTAGACCCTCTCTGATGAAGGGTCTAGGCCCGAAACGTCAGCTTTTGTGCTCCTGAGATGCTGCTTGGCCTGCTGTGTTCATCCAGCCTCACATTTTATTATCTTCATTCAGTTATAACTGCCGTTGCTATTGGCCCATCATCTTAGCTCTGTGCAATGCATAGGTAACTTCTTCATTATCTTCTTCAAGAAAGGCTGATTCTCTTTATACAAGAACTGAATTGTCAGGTACCATGTCACCTGAATCCAAAAGTGCAGCAAGGCCTGAAGTTTCTGACTCAAGTAAATGAATGACTTGTGCGCTGGGTTCTTTCTCTGTAAGTATATTATGAAAGGGCAAACCACAATCTGGAATGCACTCTGCTGGCTAGGTACTTACATCTTTGTTTTCTTGTTCTTTCTTATTTTAACACTGTTTTAAGAAAATAGAGGGTCTACCTGTCCCTCTTGCAAAGCTAGGACTGAAGTGTTTGCCAACTGAAGGATGTCAAAAGCTATAATATCCGCAAGATGCACTGCAGAAATTCACCAAAGATCCTCAGGCAGCACCTTCCAAACTCATCTGCACTCACCTCTACTGGCTCCATCCCCACCTCTTTAACTTGTCTGTCTCCTGTCCACCTATCTTATCCTCTATCCATCTTCGACCCGCCTCCCCCTCTCTCCCTATTTATTCCAGTTCCCTCTCCCCCTTCCCCTTTTCTGATGAAGGGTCTAGGCCCGAAACGTCAGCTTTTGTGCTCCTAAGATGCTGCTTGGCCTGCTGTGTTCATCCAGCTCCATACTTTGTTATCTCGGATTCTCCCACAACAACTTCCACCTAGAAGGACAAGGACAGCAGATACATGGGAACACTATCATCCAGAAGATGCCTCCCAAGCCACTCACCATCCTGACCTGGAATTATATCGTCATTCCTTCACTATTACTGGGTCAATATCATGGAATTCCCTCCCTCATGGGATGGTGAGCCAACCCACAGCAGATGGACTGCAGCGGTTCAAGAAGGCAGCTCGTCTCTGCCTTCTCAAGGACAAGGAGGGACAGGCAACAAATACTGAACGGCCAGCGATGCCCACGTCCCACAAAACTAAATAATTAAAAAGAAATACACGCAACTCCACTTAATAAAGAATTGTGGTGGTTATGAATTATGTATAAGCTCTCTGTAATCTTTTTTGTTGTGGTAAAGTGAAGCACACATCTGGCTTCTTACTCTGTACTCTTGAGCCACAAAGCTGCAAAAAGTTTTTTGGAAGAGGGTCTCCGGATTCCTGCTTTCTCTTCAGCTATTGTACAGGTTTTCCTGCTCCATGAGTCCTGAATATGCTTCAAAGCATTCCACATTTCTGCTGCGATTTCCATGAAGACATGTTTGTGAACTTCTTTCCTGAATGGACCTTGCTTTGATTTCAAGGTGAATTGAACTTGCCCAAGAATCTCTCACCTGCTGGAAAATTGATGTGTCCTATCAACTCCTTTCAAAATCACAAAAGCTCATCTAAATCACCCTTTAACTTTCTGCATGCAAAGGGCAACATGATGGCTCGGTGGTTAGCACTGCTATCTCATACCACTGGGGATCTGGGTTTGGCTCGGTGGTTAGCACTGCTATCTCATACCACCGGGGATCTGGGTTTGGCTCGGTGGTCAGCACTGCTATCTCATACCACCGGGGATCTGGGTTTGGCTCGGTGGTTAGCACTGCTATCTCATACCACCGGGGATCTGGGTTTGGCATGGTGGTTAGCACTGCTATCTCATACCACTAGGGATCTGGGTTTGATCCCAGTCCTGGGTGACTGTCTGTGTGAAGTTTGCACATTCTCCCTGTATCTGGGTTTCCTCTGGGTCCTCTGATTTTCTCCTACAGCCCAAGGATGTGCAGGTTAAGTGGATTGGCTAAGTCAAATTAATTGTCCCATAATGTCCAGGGATGTGCAGGCTAGGTGCGTTAGCCATGGGAAAAGTGGAGTTTTAGTGGAAGGGAGATGGGATCCTCATCAAGGAGCAGTGTGGACTCGATCAGTTGAATGACCTCTCTCCAAACAGTAGGAATTCTATGATTGGAAGGGATACAACTTTGTTTATGTAACCTTTGCTCCAAAAGCACTGAAAATATTTTGGTAAATCTACACTTCGCTCCTTCTAAGACCAATATTGCCTTTCTAAGGTGCGGTGCATCAAACTCATGCAGTTCCAAGTTGTACTAGCTAATACTTGCCCATATCACTAACTGGTCTGTATGGATGTTCTGTCCCCATTTCAAAGGGCTGGTATCACGATCCCAGTGAAAACCCACCTGTCACTCAGCTCCTCTTTAACCTCTCATTTCTTTCTAATGCTTTTACATACAAGCTTACAACTTAACTCTGTGTCCACCACTCCCACAGCCACCTTCAAGCTTTTTAGTCTTGTTTCTGTCCTGCTCACAATACCAATACCTTTGATGATTGTGATGGATTGATGACCACACATGACACCTCGGCTAAATTTAATTTCCTTACCCAGGTATGAAACATACTAAAACACACCGAGGGATATTAGCAATTTTAAGGGGACATGACGTATGAATACAGGTTGCAAATGTTCTTATTTAGTGATAGCATTCCTTCTTTTATAAGGCAAGGGAAAACTATTTTCGACTTTTTAAGCAGTCTTCCTTGTAGACACCTGGAGATGATGATGACTCCTGGGTTGAAATTTTGCTTCAGAGGGTGTGGGAAACAGGATGCGGTGTTGAACCTGCCCATTGAGCACTAAGCTGGAAGTTTGACCAGTATATCATGGCTCATGGAGACAGATTACCTTGTCCATTTCAGGTGAAGCAGTAATGCTTTCCAGGATAACAAAGTGTGAGGCTGGATGAACACAGCAGGCCAAGCAGCATCTTAGGAGCACAAAAGCTGACGTTTCGGGCCTAGACCCTTCATCAGAAAAGGGGGAGGGGGAGACGTTCTGAAATAAATAGGGAGAGAGGGGTAGGTGGATCAAAGATGGATTGAGGAGAAGATAGGTGGTGAGGAGATAGACAAGTTAAAGAGGCAGGGATGGAGCCAGTGGAGGTGAGTGTAGGTGGGGAGGTAGGCAGGGGATAGGCCAGTGCGGGGAGGATGGACAGATCAAGGAGGCAGGATGAGGTTAGTAAGTAGGAAATGGAGGTGAGGCTTGAGGTGGGAGGAGGGGATAGGTGAGAGGAAGAACAGGTTAGGGAGGCAAGGACGAACAGGGCTGGTTTTGGGATGCGGTGGGGGAGGTGAGATTTTGAAACTTGCGAGATCCACATTGATACCATTGGGCTGCAGGGTTCCCAAGTGAAATGTGAGTTGCTGTTCCTGCAACCTTTGGGTGGCATCGTTGTGGCACTGCAGGAGGCCCAGGATGGACAAGTCATCTAAGGAATTGGAGGGGGAATTGAAATGGTTCGTGACTGGCAAGTGCAGTTGTTTATTGCGAACCAAGCGTAGGTGTTCTGCAAAGCGGTCCCCAAGCCTCAGCTTGGTTTCCCCAATGTAGAGGAAGCCACACCGGGTACAATGGATGCAGTATACCACATTGGCAGATGTGCAGGTGAATATCTGCTTGATGTGGAAAGTCCTCTTGGGGCCTGGGATAGGGGTGAGGGAGGAGGTGTGGGGACAAGTGTAGCACTTCCTGCGGGGGTTGCAGGGGAAAGTGCTGGGTGTGGTGGGGTTGGAGGGGAGTGTAGAGTGGATAAGGGAGTCACGGAGAGAGTGGTCTCTCGGAAAGCAGACAAGGGTGAGGAGGGAAAAATGTCTTTGGTGGTGGGGTCGGATTGTAGATGGCGGAAGTGTTGGAGGATGATGCGTTGTATCCGGAGGTTGGTGGGGTGGTATGTGAGGACAAGGGGGATTCAACCAAGCAGAGAACTTGCAATTTGAGAGGAGCAGCAGCCTGTAATAAAGGATAAATAATCATGAGGCTACTTGAACACAGATAAGCCTTCTTGCTATATTTGTAAATTTAAATGAAAGGAAGCCAGACCTGCATTGTGGGGGAGTTGAGGTTAGCAGTCGAAGGGATGAGGTGAGCAAAGTCTCTTATCAAGATTTGTCCTGATATGATTTTGCGCCAGGAGGGGCTGTAGGTCTGTTTGAAGTCAGCTTGCCAATGACTGCTCATCCCCAGGCAGCGAAGGTGGGCCTCATTATTTTGGAAATTTGCAGGCTGCCTGGAAAGTAGTGGAAAATCCCTTCTTCGCCAAAATGGTCAGCACAGGGTAGAGGACTGGTGCAGGTATTTTTGGATTCTCTCTGCCTTGTTCTTGGCATCATCAGGGCCTGAAAATTCAGCCACCTGTGTATCTACTTTACCAAAATTCCTCCAATTAAAAGGTTAAAAAAATTACAAACAGCTAAAGTGGCAGTAAGGTTAAAATATGAGTTGGAAGATAATTATCCATTGCTCCTGCTGTGCTGTCCTGTTATGATCTAATCTGGACTATTTGATTAAATCCTCAACATGTTTGGCAACCCTTCTATTGTTTTTCATCAAACATCTGACATAGCATTAATTACATCACAGTGTGTGGTCACAATGACATGTTGCACACACAGTTTCTCCCAAGTAAAAATACATTTGTTGAGTACTTTCTAATGGAGACAATGCCTAATTGATTCTGTCCTCACCATTCACAATGACAAAAATTCATCATGACATTTGCCTTAATGTTTGACCAGTGTATTTTTAGGATTGATTCCAGGCAGGATTTGTTCCCAAAATAGATGTGGATACTGTGAATCTTTTCAAATGTTGTTCATATAGCTGACGCGGGTCAGACTTACAGCATTGTTTGCAGGTTTTATTTTCAAATTTTCCATGTATCAGCAACAGATATATCTGCAGTGTGCTTTATCATGGTTGTCTGGTGGTATCCCTTTAAGAAAGGTCTGTGATACTGACTGTCAGTGGTTACTATGAGCATCATAGTGGATCAGGAGGACTAGTTTAAAGATATTATGGCATCAGAGCAAGGAATTTCCAATACAAGAAATTTAGAGAACTTCCTCGTAGATCTGTCCACACCACGGGACGTAACTTCTAAGGAGCCATGTGCTTCTCCAGGTTAGTGTTTAACCTTAAGCAACACTTTAGTAAACAAGATAGACATTATACAGTGTGAAAATGGTGTAAACCTCAAAAGTATCATCTAGCCCAGGCTACATTGTGCTTACATTTAGAAGTTGTCAGAGATTCATTCACCTCTACAATGAGTGAATTGTTTGTTAACAAAGTATATCAACAGACACAAATCTTCAGACCTTTTAGCCCAGGACTTTGTAGCACCTAACTGAGACCCCACCAGTCTGCTCTGGGGGATGTAAAAGAGAACCAGACACTATTTCAAAGAAGGGAATTATTCCCCGTCTTGACCAATATTTATCACTTATCAAACTCAGATTACCTGGTTGCCTGTTCATGGGAGCTTGCTGAGTACAAATTGGCTGCCACATTTCCTATATTACTGCAGTGACTTTATTGGCGATAAAATGTTTTAAGATGTTTGTGGGTCTTGAAAAAGAAACAATATAAATTCAAGGATAATGGGAACTGCAGATGCTGGAGAATTCCAAGATAATAAAATGTGAGGCTGGATGAACACAGCAGGCCAAGCAGCATCTCAGGAGCACAAAAGCTTGCTGTGTTCATCCAGCCTCACATTTTATTATCTTGGAAGCTTTT
Organism: Stegostoma tigrinum; assembly: GCF_030684315.1. Classification (NCBI taxonomy): domain Eukaryota; kingdom Metazoa; phylum Chordata; class Chondrichthyes; order Orectolobiformes; family Stegostomatidae; genus Stegostoma; species Stegostoma tigrinum. The sequence continues at coordinate 19,321,289 of NC_081381.1, forward strand.
GTGCTCCTGAGATGCTGCTTGGCCTGCTGTGTTCATCCAGCCTCACATTTTATTATCTTATAATATAAATTCAAGTCTGTCTTTAATTCTATATTCCTCTGAAGTATATTGAAAATTTGAAACTTTGTCAACAGGGTAAAACTTATTTCCTTTTCTGCTGACAAATTAGATCATTTACTGGGATGATCAAAAGATGATAAGTTTAGGAGCAGAATTAGGCCATTCAGCCCACCATTCAATCATGGCTGATATAGTTCTGAATGCCATTCTCCTGCTTTCTTCTCATAACCCTTGATATTCCTGCTAATCCCTTTCTGTCAGTCAGTCAATCCTCTATCCATGCCAGTACCTTTCCCCCTAACAGCATGTGCTCTTATCATATTTAGCAGCCTCCTGTGTGGAATCTTGTCAAAGCCTTCTGGAAATCACCTCCACTGGCTCTCCTTTATCAAATTTGCTCGAAACGTCTTCAAAGAATTCTAACAGATTGGTCAGGCGTGACTTCCCCGTCATAAAACCATATTGACTCAGTCCTATTTTACCACATACTTTCAAGTACTCCCCAATGTACTCTTTTATAAAGGACTGTAAAATCTTACCAACGACCAATGGCCATACTAACTGGCCTATAATTTCCTCCCTTTGCCTCCCTCCCTTCTTCAACAGTGGTGTTAAATTAGTCATTTTCCAGTCCTCTGGGACTGTTCCTGACTCCAGTGATTCCTGGAAGGTCATCACCAATACCTCCACAATCCTCTCTGCCATTTCCTTCAGAACTCTGGGGTGCTGTCCATCTGGCTCTGATTTATTCAGTATCAGAACTCTCAGCTTTCCCAGCACCTTCTCCTCTCTGATGGCCACTTCGCTCTTCTTTGGCCTGACTCCCATGACATTCTGTCTTTCACCATGAAAACTGATGCAAAGTATCTATTCAGTTCCTCTACCATTTCTTTGTTCCCCCTTTACTATTTCATCAGCCTAATTTTCCAGTGGCCCAATGTTCCCTCTTGCCTCTCTCTTACCTTTTATATATCTAGACAAGATCTTGTAATCTTCTTTTCTAGCTAGCTTACCCTTATATTTTCACCTCCTTCCTCTTTCTTGCTTTTTAGTTATTCTCTGCTGGTTTATAATGACTTCCCAGTACTCTGATTTCCCACTAATCTTCATCACATTCTATGCTTTTTCTTTTGCCTTTATGCTGTCTCTGACTTCCCTTATCGGCCATGGTTACCTCATCCTGCCCTTAGTATGTTTCTTCTCCCTTCAGATGAATTTCTGATGCCCCTTCTGAATTGCCCTTTAAAGTCCTGTTATGGATCAGACTAAATCCTGGTGGCTCAGTGGGTAGCACTGCTGCCTCACAGCACTGGGAACTAGGGTTCAATGCCACCCTTGGGCAACTGTCTGTGAGGAGTATGCATATTCTCCCTGTGTCTGCATGGGTTTCCTCTGAGTGCTCCGATTTCCTTCCACATCCAAAACTGTCCAGGTTAGGTAGTTTGGCCATGCTAATTGCCCGTAATGTCTAGGGCCGTGTGAGTTAGGTGGATTAGCCACAGGAAATGCAGAGTTAACGGTTGGGATGCTGTTTGGAGGGGTGGTTTGGACTTGTTGGGTCAATTGGCTTGTTTCCGCACTGTAGGGATTCATGATTGCCTAAGCTCTAACTTTTATCTTATTTAAAGGCAAGTGTAAAGGCTGTGTTCCAGATGTAATTCAATTGGTTACACTACCTGGCTTTTAGGAAAACAGATTTTATCCCTACCCTACAGTTAAAATACAAACAAAAGAAAGAAGAATTAGCAAAACTTTAACTCGTCTGGAAAACTTAACAGAATTATAGATTATTTAACGAGTAAGTACTGACTGTTACAAATAGTAACATCCCGTAAACAAACTTGGCAAAGACAAATTCAATAAAATAGATTGTCTTGCATGTGAAGTATCTCTAGTCGAGGAGAAACGAACACCAGGAGAAACTCTGATACAGACGGAGGTGTGGCAGCTTCCATAACCAGCTTCAAAAACCCCAACAACTACTGAAAGCCAAACTAAAATCCTGGGTCTGCGGGAGCCTGACTGTATCCATTTATGCTGCTTCTGTTGTTCCAACTTTTAAAAAGGCCTCACAAGCTGTTTATTGGCCTGGAAGAGACAACTATTTCTGAATACCTCTCAAAACAAACTAGGACAAAATACATCTCTTAAAACCGTAGGATTGTCACAGCTCCCCCTCGAATCAACTGTTGCCAGCTCCTCCCTCCTGCCTTTGTACTCACCTTGACTCAAGCGTAATATGGTTACATCTGTTTTAAACTTCTCCCTCTCTAATGGCAGGGTGAAATCCATCACATTCTGGTCAGAGCCCCGTTGGGGTTCCTTCATTTTAAGCTCCCTGATCAAATCCACTTCATTACACATCACCAAACCCCGAAATGCCTGTTCCCTTGTGGGATCTACGACAGACTTTTCCAAAAGACCATCATGTAGGCATTCTATAAAATCCTTTTTCTGGGACCTGCTACTAACGTGATTTTCCCTGTCCACCTGCATATTGAATTTGTCTATGACGATTGTAATAGTGCCTGCACTATTTTCCAGGGATGAGACACTTTAGATACAAGGAAAGATTAGAGAAATTGGGCTTATTCTCTTTGTACCAGAGAAGATTGAGGGGAAACCTCATCGAGGTGTTCAAAATTGTGAACAGTTTTGACAGGGTAAGGAAAGATATTCTATTTCCATGAGTTGGTATGTCAGTAACTCGAGATCACAATTTCAAGATTGTCAGCGAGACAACTGGGATGGAATGACAGGAAACTTGTTTACACAGAGAGTTGCTACAATTTGGAATGTGCTACCTAGGAGAGTGACAGAGGCAGATTCAGAGGAGATTTCAAATGAGAGATGGATAAATATTTCAAAGTGATGAAATTAGAGGACGACAAATATTGGGCTGGAGAATGGGACTGCTTAGGTAGGTCTTTCAGGAACTGATATGGACACAGTGGGCTAAATGGCCTTCTTCTGTAAAACTCTATGCTTCTATGATTTCCTTGTCAGAGGTTTAAGCTATTTTGATTTTATCTTTATCTAGGCAGTGCTCAGCTATCATGACTTTTACACAAGTCTACCTTACAAGTATTGATTGGGATAGATACTGCAGTGGTACTCTGGGTAGCATTGCTAACGTACCTTCGCCAGCATCAGTGACCTAACTTGATCCTGTCATTATAATTTGGGATAAGATCCACTGTTAATCATATAATAGCCAAAATTTCCAATCCCCACTTCTGCTGCTGTAAAGGAAACTCTGTAGAATCTCCAGGCTTTAAAATCCTCTCTTACATTCAATCAAATGAATAGGATGTTCCGAAATGATTACTGTTGTACTCCAGTATATAAAATGATGAGAAAAATAGGCTAAAGTATGATGTTTAAATAATTTGTGAACTGTCAGAATTAAAGACTGTGCTGGACTTCAAGCAAAATTGGGGCTAAATTGTATTTGCATTGGATGGGTTTTTTGCAGGTGGTCCTTCAGAAAAGTAGTCAGATAGCAGCAGACAGCTATGAAAGTCAGTGACAAGTGTCAAGGCCCCAGAAGCTGGATGCTCGCTGCAAGAAGTTAAATGATAAATGATCTAGATCAGTTATTGCATCTTCAAATGCTACATCCTACTAATATCACTACTAATCTCAGAGAAACGGCTCAATTCACCCCACCTCACATTCACACATTGAATGTTGCTGCAAGCCTCAGGGCTTGAATACATTGCCAACTATTTGACCGTGAGAATTACATGAGCCAAATAGATAGCAAGATACTGACTGGCATATTTCCATCTTGTTTGCAGGACAAGGTGGCACTAAATTGGAGCCAATAGGAGTTAACTGGAGGGGGACAGCTGCGCTGGCTCATTCCTGGTCACCATGGAGGAAATGGTGCTGGCCATTTTTGAGCAGGCCATTGCTGAAACCAGCACTAGCTTCAAAATCGTTGATGCTTTTCTGAAATAGTGTCAATGGAATGATCACTCCTATTATGTTTGGCGAAGTTGAGATTAGACATTGAATTTGAGCCCCAGTTTGACATTGCTGGGGTTAATCTAGCACATTGTGGTTTAGTGTCATAATTTGCTTCTTTGTTTGCAACCTATGGTAGTCACTGCATGCATGTTAATGCCAATATCACAAGTGCGTGGCTGTGTGCATATATATTGTGTAGCACAGATGGTATTTTGGAGTTATAAGGTCCAAACAACAACAGCCAACACTCAAATATTCACCCACCAGTTTGCATTGGTGTGTTTACTGCGTTGGTGATCATGCTGAAGGTGTAGAAATGATCCATGTAGAATAAGAAGATACTAGTTTCTAAGTCCAGTCAAAGATGACTTCACTTATCTTAGTCACAATGTTAAAGCTTGCTTTTGATCTCTAGAATAGGAACAGAAAATATGTGTCAATTTTCCTATTCCTAACTATGCTGCAATGACCCTTCCAGCTCTCCCATACTGTGGGAGTGGCCAGTGTTCCCTCAAAATTTGTTTTACTGGCTGTGCAGGATGTGCAGCAGCAACATCCACTATTGGAAGTCAATGCCAATGCCAATGCCAATGGCTGTGCTTCGGACATCGGAATGACAGCATGCCTGTGCAGCTGCACAGCTTTGAGGGAACATTGTCCCCACCCAACCACTGCAACATCCTCTGAAAATGGCATATTGCTTTCACATATACCCTGTTGATACTCAGCTTGGCCACCATATCTCTTGACCAACATTTGCTGTAAGTTGTGCAGCCGAGCAGTCACAGTGAGAATCTGTGTGCACCAACTGGCATGCTGATGTCATTCCCAGGATTAAAGCATAGTTTCAGGAGTCTCTGCCGCAGAGAAAAACAAAACATGAGTGGGACATAGCTCTTGACCCTTCCACTGTCCCTAAACTGTCAGACTGTTTGACATCAGATATTTGAAGAGTCATAATTACTGCAACAAGTATTGGGAAGATCAAATATATTGTCGTAGGTTCTCACAACAACTCCATTCCCTAGGTACTAGCCCTATCTCAACAGTCTGACGCCAAGCTAGATTGTTCACAACAGTGGGATGGGCTTCTGACTATACATTATTGCCATGTTTATGACTGCCTATTTCCACCTTAATGACTGGCGAGAATCACCCCAATCTCAGTTATTCTGCTGCTGAAACCATAATTGATGCCTTTATTACCTGCAGACTTGGCTACTCAAACATGCTTCTGGCTGGTTCCCTATCTTCCATCCTCCACATGACAGTGGTCGTCCAAACTTTGCTACCTGTGTCCATAGTCCCAGAGTCCCAATGGCTCATCACACCTGCTTGCTGACTTATATGAACTTTTGATCAAGCCACTCCTTAATTTTAACATTTTTGTTCCTGCTTTCAAATCTCTCCATGGTGTCGCCCCTCCCTCTCTCTGCAATCTCCTCCAACTCTACAACCCTCTGTATATTTCAAGTGTTCCAAATTTTAACCAAACAGTTGGTCATCTGATCTCATACTTTATGTGGCTTGGTCTCAAATTTTGTTTAATCAGCCACTTGTGAAACACTTTGGATTTTTTACTGCTCTAAAGATGTTAATTCAATGTAAGCAGTTGTTGCTGTGTCTGTCTGTTTGTATATATGTATCTGCTGGGGGGTAGATCAGATTCCAGTAGATCATTGCCAACACACACGATTGAAGCTCAGAGATGACCAGCTGGCTGACATATCAGAGTGGTGTGACAAAAGCCCAGTGAGCCCACCCTAGTGCAGAGTCAGTCTGTACATTTAAGAATGAGGCAGAAGATTAGCAGAGAAACGAAATCAGCTGATGCTGATTTCATTGCAACCATTTCTGACATGTTAATTTGCTGTTATATCACAAAGGCATTTAGGCATCTATTCACTATAATTTTCAATTAATCACAGAGAGGCAAAGTCGCTTAAGTGACATAATTAAACATTTTCAATTGTAGACTAACTTGTAATTCTGTACTAACGGGACTGGACATGTTATTATGAGGCAGGACCTAATTTCAGTAATCAGATATTTCTCATTTATGGTATCATTAAATCCCTTTCCAAGATACATTTGGAGTTTGCTGTCATATTGTTAGAAGACTATCAATGATTTCTGTTCAATTTACATTACCTCTTCAATCCCATCTTCATTTGGAGGTGTATCAACTTCACAGCAGATGCACCTATGCAATATCTTGCATTTTCACATTGGTCTCACCAGGAGGTGTTACGTTTAGGGGAAAAAAAAACAGACTTATGCTCTCCAATTCAACATTTTAATGCTCACTATATTGTTACAACCATGCATAGACCCGCCCAAAACAAAGATATGCAAATATATAGCACCATTAACATGTTAAATTTCCCAAGATGCTTCGCAGGAGCATTGTCAAACAAAACTGACATCCAGCCACACAAAGAGTTGTAAAGATAGCTGATCAAACATGTGGTCAAAGATAAGTGTTAAGGAGTGTATTTAGGTGAATAGGAGATGCAGGCAGGCTCAGAGAGTATATTCTGCAGCTTAGGGTTTTGCATATAGAATGGACTCCTCTTGACCCAAGCCTGAAATGTTCCTCCTTCTCCTCCTTCTTTTGCCCCATATCCCCAAACCTCTTGGCCTGCTGTGTTCATCCAGCCTCACATTTTATTATCCTCAAACCTCTTGTTGGTTGAAAAATGTTTGGTTGCCCTCTGCGGCTGTAGTTAAATCAGATCTGCATATAGTTGAGTGAATGTTAACAGTTTGATGTAGTTCTAGATGGGGCAGCATAAATCTTTAAGCTGTTCGGTGAGAAGCGATGAGAGATAATGGGAACTGCAGATGCTAGAGAATCCGAGATAACGAAGTGTGGAGCTGGATGAACACAGCAGGCCAAGCAGCAAAGATGCTGCTTGGCCTGCTGTGTTCATCCAGCTCCACACTTTGTTATCTGGGTGAGGAGAGATGAATTGCCCCCCCTTGGTTTTTCAACCACTTGTTTGATCACAACAAGGTCAATTTGAAAAAGATCCCCCATAAATACCTTTCTTCCAGACTCAAATGAGCTGGTATTTCAAAACAAGCCAATTTAACTAGGCATTGTTGAGTTAACAAAAAGAATGAGTTTATTAATGACTAAATAAAAATAGTAACACAACGCATATGCAAAACAGTGTGGAAATAGGAGGCGAGTTAAAAAGATTTTAAAAAATGAATTAGTTCGTATGTGGAATGAACTGGCAGAGGAAGTACTGGATGCAGGTACGGTTACAATATTTAAAAGACATTTAGATAGGTAAATTAAGAGGAAAGATTTGGATGGATATGGGTCACATGCAGGCAAGCAGGACTCGTTTAGTTTGGCAACATAGTGGACATGGAATAGCTGGACTGAAGTTCTGTTTCCATGTTATATAACTGTATGACTCCTTATACAATGAGTCTTCCAATGGTTTACAAGAACAAATAAAGTAATGTTGTGGCCTGTATTGAATCGTACCACCAAGCATTGGCTTCTGGTGCTCTGATTCCTTTTGATAGTGATTGAATTCTAGCATTTAACGTGAGACAGAAATTATTCCCTTTGGTCTACCTGCAATGCAGGGGTACTTATAGCAGCTGTCCTCAAAGTTGTAGTCCTCACAGTACCCTTGTTCCCACGGCAGGACATCAGGCCAACAACACACGTACACACTGACTTGTGCTGCAGTCAATTTTTAACCTTGTTTCTTTATTTATTCCTGGGCAGGAGGTGTTTTTAGCCCCATTGCTATCTCTTCTTGTTAAGTTTTCCTGGCCTGAAACTTAGAGCTGCCCCTTCCCATGGGCTTCACATGCAATCACTGAATTTATATCCACAATGTTTCTTTTCTGCATTAATCTTTTTTTTTAAAAGAACACATTTCGGGATTAAAGGTATAGAATGACTATATGTACCGAAGGGTTCTGATCCATCATCACAATAGCAGGCTTTGTTGACCATAATTATTCCCAAGAGATGGTAGAAGAGAACATTCCTGGAACTCTACACATAGTTCCATGTAATCTGACATTGTGAGATAACTCTTTACACACTGGCTAGGTAGTTTCTTTCAAAATGAAGGTATAGTTAACCCACTTTACTCCACAATGTCATGTATGCTTCATCATCTCCTCGTACCTCTGACTTCTGATGCCTTCAGTTGATTGATTCATGTTCCAAATTCCAATCCCAGAAAGTAACAAAACAACATAATCTGCAGGTAACTGTATACCTTCATATGGGCAGTACTCTGGAGAAATGATAAATCTTCTTACCAAGAGATGATACCATAGCATTGACTTAACCATTACACTAAGTTGATGATCCATTGTAAAAGATGCTTGAACAAATCTGGAGGAATGTCTTCCAGAGTGACAGAGCTGCTGCTCTGAGGAGACAAATGCAGTAGGGGACAAACTAACCCAAATCTGGCTGACGATGAGAAATGATCATAGGGTAGATTGACTATGACCTGTGAAAGAAATGCTTCAAAACAGCTGATTGACATTTTCCTTGCTTTATGTTTTCTTATGTCCAAGGGAATTTTTAAGTGTTTGTCTGACTATAGGAATATTGCACTGAAAATCGAGTAATGAGAATAAAATTAACATGTCTGACACACTAAGTATAAAAAAGTACTGTAGGAATATCTCAACCGAAGTGGAATTGATGATTACAAAAATAGATTTATGTTAATGCTGAGCATGGAACAAGGTGAATGCTGGTGATATTGGATAAAAACAATTGGATTGTCATGTAGCTGCTTTTTAACCTGCTTTGTGTTTCTGCACCCAACTTCCGATTAAACCATCATGTGAAACGTGGAATGTGCCTGATGTGGAAGCCTTCCAATGCAGCATAGGATCAATGCTGGAGGCCAAACCCACCACCATTTAAACCATAAGACCAGAGGATATAGGAGCAGAATTCATTTACTTGGCTCATTGAGTCTGCTTCACCATTCAATCATGAGTGATAATGTTTCTCAAACCCCTTCTATCTTCTTCCTGTACCCATTGATTTCCTTACTAATCAATAACCTATCTATCTCTGTCTTAAATACACTCAATGACTTGGCCTCCACAGCCTTCTGCTGTGATGCATTTCACAGATTCACCACCCTCTGGCTGAAGAAATTCCTCCTCATCTCAGTCCTTTAATCTGAGGCTATGCCTTTGGGTCCTGGTCTCTGCTCCACATGGAAACATCTTCTCCACATCCACTCTATCCAGGCATTTCAGTATTCTGTAAACTTCAAGGATATGCACCCTCATCCTTCTAAACTCTATTGAGTACAGACCCAAAGTCTTCAACCATTCTTCAAATGACAAGCCCTTCATTCTTGGGATCATGCTTGTAAACTTCCCCTGGACATCCTCCACAGTTGGCACATCCTTCCTTGTATATAGCATCATACATTACAGAAACAGATCCTTCGGCACAACTCATCCGTGCCGACCAGTATTCTCAAACTGAACTAATCCTGCTTGCCATGTTTGGCACATATCCCTTTAAATCTTCTGTATTCATGTACCATATGTCTTTTAAATGTTGTAATTGTACCTGCCTGTACCACTTCCTCTGTATGGGGCCCAACATTGCTCACGATATTGGTCTGACCAAAGTGTTAAACAGCTTCAGCAGTACAGCTCTGCTCCTGTATTCTGACCCTATTGAACTGAATGCTAACATTGCACTTATGTTCCTAACTACCAACTAAACCTGCATGTTCACTTGAAGAGGAACTACAACTTTTAAAACCCTTTGTGCTTCAGATTTCTGATGCCTTTCCCTGTTTAGAAAATAACATATGCCTCTATTCTTCCTACCAATATACATAACCTTTACAGCAGTAACCACCACATTCTGGAGTTTATAGGCCTTCAATGCCAAGGTGCAAAAGAAAGTAAATGTGGAAGAGCAAGGATGGCACCCAGGTAGTTTGATGGGCTGAGTGGTCTTTATCATTTCATGCTTATTGTGACATGAGATTTCAATACCTACAGAAGGTACAAATATCATGATGCATGGATTATTTATTTCATTGGCATCAAACAGGAAGGGAAATTAAGGAATGACAAAGAACAATTTCCAGTGTGCAGATGGAACAGAGTCTATGGGTTAAACTGGGATGTGGATTCCTTTGTTTATCTGCTCCCTTTCCCATCGTCCCTCTTTCCATGAAAAACCATATTTTTTCCAGCGAAAGTCCAAACCGCTGCTCCAGCTGCTCTCCCTCACTGTCACCACCTGCTGGTGGAGGTCCTGGCGAACTGCTCAGCTCCCTTGCTCAGTGCCCGACCACCACCGTCGCCACCTGCTGCTGGAGATCCCATTACATGATTGTAACAGCATCGTGTTGAATGGCAGATCACATTTAATGGGCTGAATTGCCTATTCGTGCTCCTGTTTTCCACGTTTTTATATTTCTGTTGTGTAGTGAATTGGAGCTTTCAGAAATTAAGGTACTTTTCATCATCAACGTGTAGAATTTACTGTTGTGTAGCAATTGATGTGAATACAATTTCATTTTGATGAAGTCTTTTAAAAGAATTTAGTCACACATTATTTTAGACACACTTTATGTATGTATCAAGTATAGGGCTGCACTGAAGTTTGAAACAGTGCTTTGCAAGTTAGACTTTTTATAAAAAGGTGGAGTCTTTGAAAATGTACCAGAGAAGTAATCATACATGCATCATTTGTGCAATTTTAAGCTACTTTCTTTTGATCTTTCTTTGACCCTGTGTTTTCACCATACACATGAAAAAATTCCATATGAAACAGTAATTGTTGGTAATCACTCACTAATGTGTATAATTGGCCATCACTGATTTTGCGAGTGTGGTGGGTATAATTCCTCTAGGAGCCGCCTTGTGTGGGATATATGTTAATGTCACACATTGACAGAGACCGGTCCTTGACAAAAGGTAGATCCAGTTCCAGTGGCAAAGAAATCTCAATGACTGGGGATCTCCCTACTGCTGCAACCTACATTCACCATCTCAGCTGTTGCTATCCAATGAAAATCTTCTGTCTGAATCATCGTTAAGTATTTGTTTTGGATTTTGTTTTAGAATGAGTAATGTACTGTTGATGATAAAAACAGTATAATACTGACTGTACTTCAAAAGATCTTCATTGGCCTTGTAATGCACTGAATACATGAAAAGCACTATATGATTAGACCTTGCATTTCTTTAAACAGGTAAACTAATTGAATGTATAAGAATATTTCATGCATTCAAACATATATCCTGTTGCTTTTCTTTACTTAACCTTCTTTAGGGTAAGGAAGGGAATTTTGTTACCCTGGCTGATGTCCACAGGCATGTTTTGTGAATAGTCAGCAGACTCCAAAAGTGTGATCTGACGGTTTATTCAAATTGTGTAAGCTTCATGGATTTTGGCAGCATTTGTTCAATGGAATAAAATCGCTGAAGGTGCCCATTACTTGAAATAGTAAGTCTCTGAAAAGGATTTTTAGGAATTCCATCTGGGACTTCCAATGACTGTTTAAACACTGAAATCTATACAGTGAAAGATAATGGGAACTGCAGATGCTGGAGAATTCCAAGATAATAAAATGTGAGGCTGGATGAACACAGCAGGCCAAGCAGCATCTCAGGAGCACAAAAGCTGACGTTTCGGGCCTAGACCCTTCATCAGAGAGGGGGATGGGGAGAGGGAAATGGAATAAATAGGGAGAGAGGGGGAGGCGGACCAAAGATGGAGAGTAAAGAAGATAGGTGCAGAGAGTATAGGTGGGGAGGTAGGGAGGGGATAGGTCAGTCCAGGGAAGACGGACAGGTCAAGGAGGTGGGATGAGGTTAGTAGGTAGATGGGGATGTGGCTTGGGGTGGGAGGAAGGGATGGGTGAGAGGAAGAACCGGTTAGGGAGGCAGAGGCAGGTTGGACTGGTTTTGGGATGCAGTGGGTGGGGGGGAAGAGCTGGGCTGGTTGTGTGGTGCAGTGGGGGGAGGGGACAAACTGGGCTGATTTAGGGATGCAGTAGGGGAAGGGGAGATTTTGAAACTGGTGAAGTCCACATTGATACCATATGGCTGCAGGGTTCCCAAGCGGAATATGAGTTGCTGTTCCTGCAACCTTCGGGTGGCATCATTGTGGCAGTGCAGGAGGCCCATGATGGACATGTCATCTAGAGAATGGGACGGGGGAGTGGAAATGGTTTGCGACTGGGAGGTGCAGTTGTTTGTTGCGAACTGAGCGGAGGTGTTCTGCAAAGCAGTCCCCAAGCCTCCGCTTGGTTTCCCCAATGTAGAGGAAGCCGCACCGGGTACAGTGGATGCAGTATACCACATTGGCAGATGTGCAGGTGAACCTCTGCTTAATGTGGAATATCATCTTGGGGCCTGGGATAGTGGTGAGGGAGGAGGTGTGGGGGCAAGTGTAGCATTTCCTGCGGTTGCAGGGGAAGGTGCCGGGTGTGGTGGGCTTGGAGGGCAGTGTGGAGCGAACAAGGGAGTCACGGAGAAAGTGGTCTCTCCGGAAAGCAGACAGGGGTGGGGATGGAAAAATGTCTTGGGTGGTGGTCACCTCATATTCACCATGGACGTCCAGTCCCTGTACACCTGCATTCCGCATGGAGATGGCCTCAAGGCCCTCCGCTTCTTCCTGTCCCGCAGGCCCGACCAGTCCCCCTCCACCGACACTCTCATCCGCCTAGCTGAACTCGTCCTCACACTCAACAACTTCTCTTTTGACTCCTCCCACTTCCTACAGACTAAGGGGGTGGCCATGGGCACCCGCATGGGCCCCAGCTATGCCTGCCTCTTTGTAGGTTACGTGGAACAGTCCCTCTTCCGCACCTACACAGGCCCCAAACCCCACCTCTTCCTCCGGTACATTGATGACTGTATCGGCGCCGCCTCTTGCTCCCCAGAGGAGCTCAAACAGTTCATCAACTTCACCAACACCTTCCACCCCAACCTTCAGTTCACCTGGGCCATCTCAAGCACATCCCTCACCTTCCTGGACCTCTCAGTCTCCATCTCAGGCAACCAGCTTGTAACTGATGTCCATTTCAAGCCCACCGACTCCCACAGCTACCTAGAATACACCTCCTCCCACCCACCCTCCTGCAAAAATTCCATCCCCTATTCCCAATTCCTCCGCCTCCGCCGCATCTGCTCCCATGATAAGACACTCCACTCCCGCACATCCCAGATGTCCAAGTTCTTTAAGGACCACAACTTTCCCCCCACAGTGATCGAGAACGCCCTTGACCGCGTCTACCGCATTTCCCGCAACACATCCCTCACACCCTGCCCCCGCCACAACCGCCCAAAGAGGATCCCCCTCGTTCTCACACACCACCCCACCAACCTCCGGATACAACGCATCATCCTCCGACACTTCCGCCATTTACAATCCGACCCCACCACCCAAGACATTTTTCCATCCCCACCCCTGTCTGCTTTCCGGAGAGACCACTCTCTCCGTGACTCCCTTGTTCGCTCCACACTGCCCTCCAAGCCCACCACACCCGGCACCTTCCCCTGCAACCGCAGGAAATGCTACACTTGCCCCCACACCTCCTCCCTCACCCCTATCCCAGGCCCCAAGATGACATTCCACATTAAGCAGAGGTTCACCTGCACATCTGCCAATGTGGTATACTGCATCCACTGTACCCGGTGCGGCTTCCTCTACATTGGGGAAACCAAGCGGAGGCTTGGGGACTGCTTTGCAGAACACCTCCGCTCAGTTCGCAACAAACAACTGCACCTCCCAGTCTCAAACCATTTCCACTCCCCCTCCCATTCTCTAGATGACATGTCCATCATGGGCCTCCTGCACTGCCACAATGATGCCACCCGAAGGTTGCAGGAACAGCAACTCATATTCCGCCTGGGAACCCTGCAGCCATATGGTATCAATTATGACTTCACCAGTTTCAAAATCTCCCCTTCCCCAACTGCATCCCTAAATCAGCCCAGTTTGTCCCCTCCCCCCACTGCACCACACAACCAGCCCAGCTCTTCCCCCCCACCCACTGCATCCCAAAACCAGTCCAACCTGCCTCTGCCTCCCTAACCGGTTCTTCCTCTCACCCATCCCTTCCTCCCACCCCAAGCCGCACCCCCATCTACCTACTAACCTCATCCCACCTCCTTGACCTGTCCGTCTTCCCTGGACTGACCTATCCCCTCCGTACCTCCCCACCTATACTCTCTGCACCTATCTTCTTTACTCTCCATCTTCGGTCCGCCTCCCCCTCTCTCCCTATTTATTCCATTTCCCTCTCCCCATCCCCCTCTCTGATGAAGGGTCTAGGCCCGAAACGTCAGCTTTTGTGCTCCTGAGATGCTGCTTGGCCTGCTGTGTTCATCCAGCCTCACATTTTATTATTTTGAAATCTATACAGTCATGGCTTTTGATTTCAGTAGGGCCCCCTTGATTCTATTGTTATTTTATAACAACAGCTGCTGTGATCTTTGAGCTAGGCTCATTGATTTTAATATGTTGCTGCTCCTGTTTCTTTCATTAGTCCTCAAAATTTAGGCTGATGCCCACTTTTGGCATGTTGCGTCCTTGAGTTTGCTTTGTTGTGGCTCTGACTATTTAGCTTTTCTGGCAATGCTGTGGAAACAAGTTTATTTGTTTGGGTAACTTCTATCATTTAAGGAAACAAACTCTCATGATTTGTTGTGGAGTCGGTGGTGGTGTAATGACTAGTGGTTAGTTGGTAAATGCTGGCGGTAAGAAAGATATTATTTGGAACAGTAGCTTCAGAGTGGAGCCCTTTCAAAATACCTGTAAGGAACACACAGCACTTTACCATGGATTACAATTTCCACGGTTCGAGGGAAGTAGATTGCACGATCCCTGAGCTAACGCAGAGGTAAGTAGTTTCTTGATAAGCAAGATTTCAAAGGTCAGCATGAGTAGGCGAGAATATGATGTAGTTGGATCAGCCATGATCTTATTAAATGACACTGCATGTTGTCGGGGTTGAGAAGCCTGTTACTGCTCCTAATTTGAATGCTCACGTCAAATCAGGTTAGAACCAGCCCAATTACAATCTGACAGTTGAGAAGCCAAGTGTTCCTCCATGAGCTATTATTATTATCAGGGTGTCTGTAGAAAATAAGAACAGGAGTAAGCTATTTGGCTGTTTGGGCCTGCTCCACCATTCAAAAGGATCATGGCTGATCAACTAACTCAATACTCTGTTCCCACTTTCTCCCACATCCTTTGATCCCTTTAAACCTAAGATCTATCTCCAACTCCTTCTTGTAAACACTGGATGTTTTGGCTTTAGAATTCCACTCGATCACCACTCTCTAAGTGAAGACATTTCTTCTCATCTCAGTCCTAAATGGCCTATCTTGTATCCTTAGACTGTGACCTCTGATTCTGAATTCCTGAATCATTGAGAACGTTATTCCTGTGTTTACACTGTCTCTCCTGTTAGAAATTTATAGGTTTCTATGAGATTGCCCTCATTCTGCTAAACTCCAATGAATACAATCCTGACTAATTCTATCTCTCTCCATGCATCGGTACTGTCACCCCAGGAATCAGTTGGTAAAGCTTCATTGTACTCCCTCTGTAACCGGAACATCCTTCCTCTGATAAGAAGACGAAAACTGCGCACAATATTTCAGATACAATCTCAAAAAGAAAGGCCCTGATCAATTGCAGCAACTCATCCTGTACCCAAATGCTCTTACTTTGAGTACTGACACACTATATGCCTTCTTCACTGCTTGCTGCACCTGCCTGCTTACTTTCAGCAAGTGTTGAGCATGGACACCCAGCTTCATTGTGCCTCTCCCTTCCCATTCAGATAATAATCTGCCATCCTGTTTTGGCCACAAAAGTGGATAACTTCACGATCATCCACATTATATTCAATCTGCCATGTATTTAACTGCTGATTCAATTTGTTCAAATCACAGTGAAGCACCTCTGCATCCTCCAACCAGCTCTTCCATCTGTAAACATGGAGATATTACACTTAACTCCCTCATCTAGACCGTTAAATGTGGTAACTTTAGGACCAGTACAATATACAAAGATAAAGCCCACAAAGGGGTTTTAATTAAGGAGGTAAGGTGCAGGCCAGCAATAACCTAATTAAATGACTGAACATGTTAGAAGGACTGAATGCTTGTTCCTGCTCATATTTCTCCTGGACTGACAGAATTGGACAGTAACCAAGAGAAACAGTTACTTCAGACACTGAAAACAGTTATTTGCACCAAGATTAATCTTTCAAATGTTGGGTGGGGAGTTTGTTTCAGAATGAAGCATTTGCTTCTGGTATTAAGTTTTTTTTTCAGAACTCACCTCTGTTCAGGGGAAGCTGGGCCGAAAATATTCCCTAGCCGTATTCCCCAAGGAATCTGCAGTTGCCTAGGTTGGCAGGAATTCCCAATCCCTGATCTGCTGTGGAGCCCTTTTCCCACTGAATGCAGAGGACTATTTCCAAAGGTCTCCAACTGTCTTGGGAATGCTTTATTACATTAAAGACACAATGTAAATATATGTTGTTGTGGTGTCTTTTAACACCTGCTCAGCAGGCAGTCACTGCTTGGATGTCAAAGATGAGTCAGTAAGTGCTATTTAAATGACGCCCTGTCATTTGTACAGTAGAGCGTTAATTATACCATTAGCTACTGACCATGGAAAATACACTAGATAGTAGTGGTGTCAGATAATATGGAACTGGAGCCCAAGTCTGTGAGAGTCACTTTAATCCCACAGAACCA
Organism: Stegostoma tigrinum; assembly: GCF_030684315.1. Taxonomy (NCBI): domain Eukaryota; kingdom Metazoa; phylum Chordata; class Chondrichthyes; order Orectolobiformes; family Stegostomatidae; genus Stegostoma; species Stegostoma tigrinum. Next base: position 19,338,083 of record NC_081381.1, read on the forward strand.
TAGGGCTGCTTTCACATTAGAGAGAGGCGACCAATGGTGGTTTAACCTGATGGTCACCATGCCTGAGATAAGGGGTGAGGTTAAGAAGATGGGACCTTCATGAGGATTTAAAGTCCATAAGCTTCAACAGTTATGTCCACTCTTACCATGTCTTGTGAATAGTTACGTTTAATAAAGTGAATCAGCATTCCCTTCTGAGACTCACTGCATTGTTGAAATGGACAGAGCTTTATGTTCCTGCCTGCAGGCTGTCCAAGCCCTCCCTGCTCATTCGTTGTGAACAAGAATGTGGTTCATTGCTTAAGGATGATTTGGGCAAATATTGCAAAAGGCACTAATGAGTGAAAAATTGTGGAAATTCATTATTAACGTGGTCCTAATTTACCTTTTTACTCTTTATTTCTCTGAATTGCCTCCTGGTAAACGTTAGGGCCTTCCAATACACAGTCGGAGGCAACAGAAAGTGGAAAGCAAACTGGCAGTGCTAATCAGAAAACAGGAGACAAGCCCATTAATGGCAAGAAACAAGAAGAGAGTAAAGAACAAGGCCCCTTTTATTACATTGGAGGCACAAATGGAGTTGCACTGTATGTATCAAAATAGAGTTTTATTATACTTTGAAACACTGATCAACAAACCCTGGACTGATGAATAGATTGACTATAGTATGTTGTTCAATAGATATCAATTCATCTGATTTCAACTTTTTATCTTTCTTTTAACAAACCAACCTCTATAGTGCATTTATTTTATAGTAGGCTGGATCGTATGTCTGTAACTTGAGTAGAATCTAGTTTTGTCCTCATATGCCAACATAGTTTAAGGTCAGAAATTATACGAGCTTTCCGAGTCTTACTCCTTCTTCCTCTCTCGCTAACACCTGAAGAAGGAGTAAGACTCTGAAAGCTTGTGTTTTCAAATAAACCTGTTGGACTCTAACCTGATGTTGTGTGCTTTCTGACCTCATCCATCCCAACCCAACACCGGCACCTCCACATCAATGCAGGTTAAGCGGGCTTAGTATATGGAGCAGAATTTTCATTAATATTATAACAAGTTCAAGGTCCATATCTCTAGCAGTTCATCTCTCTCCCTGAAGCACACTTCTCACAAGGTAGGCTGGATATTCCCCATGTTGTAGATGACATGCTTGAGTATGGCAACAATTCTAATCATCAAAGGAACAGAATAAATATATGAACATATTTAAAGCCTGAATTTTTGCCACGGATGCACAGAGTTGAGACATTTCCCAGCTCCATGAACTTGACCCTGGAATAAGTGGCTCAAAAATTGGGAGTCAGACCAAAAGAGGTCAGAATGAGTATGGCAACTGCTGAAGGAAGAGGCAGGTAGTGCAGATAGTACAATTTTCAAGTTTTTTTATTCATTAACGGGATGAAGGCATCACTGGCCAGACAGCATTTATTGTCCATCCCTAATTGCACAGAGGGCAGTTCAGAATCAACCACAATGCTCTGTGTCTGTAGTCACATTTAGATTAGATTAGATTAGATTAGATTACCTCCAGTGTGGAAACAGGCCCTTCAGCCCAACAAGTCCACACCGCCCCTTGAAGCATCCCACCCAAACCCATCCCCCTATAACCCACACACCCCTGAACACTACGGGCAATTTAGCATGGCCAATCCACCTAGCATGCACATCTTTGGACTGTGGGAAGAAACCGGAGCACCCGGAGAAAATCCACGCAGACACGGGGAGAATGTGCAAACTCCACACAGGCAGTCGCCCGAGGGTGGAATTGAACCCGAGTCCCTGGTGCTGTGAGGCTGCAGTGCTAACCACTGAGCCACCGTGCTGCCCTTATAGGCCAGACCAGGTAAGGATGGCAGTTTCCTTCCCTCAAGGTCATTAGTGAACTAATAGGTTTATTTTTACAACAATCAGCAATGGATTCTTGGCCTTCATTAGATCCTTAATTCCAGATATTTTTATTGAATTCAGATTTCACCATCTGCCGTGGCAGGATTCAAACCTAGTTCCCCAGACCGTTATCTGGGTCTCTGGATTAACAGTTCAGTGATTATACCACTAGGCCATCACCTCCCCACTTTAAAAGAAGCAATCAAATAGTTAACATCTCTCCACCCTTCGCATCCCACACCCTCATACATAGTCCCCATGACTCATTTATGCCATCCTATTCTATCTAATATCCCATATCAACTGCTCAGCTCTCTGTGGTCCATTTTTTAGCTCCATGACACCTTGGTGCCAACTCTTGTCAGTCCATGTCTGCGGTCCCCACCCTTTACTCTGACACTTACCATGCCCACTCACACAGTATTCAATATGGCGAGACCTCAGGACTCATGCAGATGTGAAAATAAAGCTATCAGTGTTTATTACAGATGTCATAATATTGAAAAATACACATAACAATTGCCGTTTATATTACTCCAACTAGATAATATCTTAAAGCAATAAGCATTTGATTCAAGTACATAATCTTTTGTAATAGCAAGCTTTGGAATGTATTGTCCCACTTCAAAATATCTTTAACCACTTAAAACTGTCAATCAAATTGCAAAATGACAGGTACTTCACTGTGATAATGGATGGTTGTGAAATCAGTCATGAAGCACTTGTCCACTAATGGAAGCCTTCAGATTATATCAGAGGTATGGCTTCTGATTTCTGGGCATGTGTACTATTTTCACAATGGAGAGCCTCTTTGCCATGGTGAAACCCATGTTGTATTTGTTCATTGAAACTCAAACAGCGAGTCTAGAATTATTGTAATGTTCACTATTGGATCTAGAGTATGAGTCAGTTTTTATCAAATATTCTTGGTATAAATTTGATATGTAGAATGCAATTGAATATCATTACCTTCACTGTGGCTTCCTTGAAGCTAGAGATCCCATATTTGTAGAAATTCACAAATACCTTCATCCTTATTGTCATATCTAATACCAGGTCAATTGAACAAGTTGCTCTGGTGGTACTGATGTTGAATGCCAGTACAGGTGCACTGAGGGAGTGTTGAACTATGGAGGGAGCCACTTTAGATGAAACCTTAAACGCAGGCCTCATCAGACCTCTGAGGGGAAGGTATAAATTAACACTATTTTGAAAAAAAGAAAAGGTGTTACCTCTACAATCTTGGCCAAAATCTATCCTTTAACCAGCACCATCAGACTGATTTTCTGATTATTAACACATTGTTATTTGTAGGAACTTGTTCTGGACATGTTAATTGCCGCATTTCTGACATTACACCAGAAAAAGTAGTTCAGTGGCTGGAGAAAACCTTGGATTGTCCTGATGCTGTGAAAAGTGGTACACAAATTGAAATCATTTTATTATTCATCATTAGCAATATCTTGAGTGCTGAGTATTTTAGCAGAAAGGTTGTAGAAATGCAACTAGTGTATTAACTTTTATGGTGTACTAACTTGTATAATGTGAAAGTATAACTAGCTGGTCGACCAGAAATTGTTGGTTCCTGTCAATTGTTATGAATAGGAGAACTTTCAACCTCTGAAATAATTTTCTCCTTCCCTGTTGCTCAAACTCTCATACCATTCATACTAGACATTACTGTTGCTCAATAACATGGAGGGGTAGGTGCATAAAAACAGTATATAAAGTCATTCTTCTGAAACATACGTAAGAAGTACAATGATATTTAACATAGAGTTGTTAATTGACTTAGTTTAATGGACCCACACTTCCCTCAGTTATTGAGGGTGTGTTAAATATGAAGATACACGTTAGGAGCAGAAGTAGACCGTGTGACCCCTTTAGCCTGCTCTGTCATTCAATAAAATTATAGATTATTTCTGCTTATTATATTTGTTTTTTGAATTCCGCTTCTGCATCAAACCCCAAAAACCTTTGATTCCTTTGCCTAGTACTATATGATTACAATGAATGTAACTTACCTGATTCTCTGCATGGGTTCTTAGATAAGGACAGAGGCTTATGATCCACAGTACCTGCAATGTGCAGCAGCATTTCTAGCCAAGAGTATGAGAAATGCAAAGCCATAGAAAATAGAGGCAAGAGCATGCCATTCAGCCCATTGAGCGTGCTCCACCATTCAACATGGCCATGAGTGAGCCTCGATTTCAGTACTATGTTCCAGCTCTCATCCCATACCCTTAATATCCTTATTGTCTCAAAATCTGATTCTTTCTTAAGTATATTTGGTGAGATTGCCTCCACAGTTTTTTGTGGCAAATAATTCTACACATTCAGCACCCTCTGAATGAAGAAATTTCTCATCATCTCAGTTTGAAATGGCCTGCTGTGTATCTTGAGCTGCCAACCCATCCGTCCTGGTCAGAACAGTCATCATCCTCGAACCCACTCTGTCCTGTCCTGTCAGAACTTTATGTTTTTCAATGAGATCCCCTTCCACTCTTCTGAACTCCAGTGAACATTGCCCCTCTTTTTTTCACTTTTAATATTAAAAGGACCCAGCCATTCGGGCCATCAGGAGTGTTCTGGTTTGGCGTGAGAACCAACAGTCATGGGGCCCAGTTCAGATCCTGCAAAGAAGGGACTCGGAAGAACAGGCAATGGACTAGTATCCAGGATTCCTGATAAAGAACGATCACCCAGAATACAGAAGAGGAGATAGTGATACAGAAGAGCAGAGATCACTGGGAGGAAATCACTGGCAGAGAGGCCAGGAAGAGTGCCCAGGCAGCTAGGTGATCTGTGTGCTGGCTGCATATAGGTAGGGCTGAGAGAAGCTCTGAGGAGCTCAGGACGGACTGCAAGTTCACCAGTGAATCAGTTAAAGTCTTAAAAGACTAGATGAAACCAGCAAGTGGTGAACAGATGTTCAGACACTCCATTTTAGAGCAGCGTTGGAGAGAATTCAGAAGTAAAATCCTTGAGTGTGAAGAGCAGAAATTCTTCAGATGGAAAACTGAGTATTAACAAGATTGATGTACTCACAGTGATTACTGAGGTCTGAGTGGGCTGCTAACAAATGCATAATTTTGGCCTGGATCATATCTGCCATTTAATCTGCAGGGTACAGGGTTTGATCACCATTTACTTAATAGTTCACACTTACCTCATGCTAATTTTGGATTTCGGAGTATAAGATTGATATTATAAGCTATTTTACTTTTTTTATTTTGTATAATAAAGTTTACGATTGGTTATTCAAACCTGTAGAATCATGTGACTTTATTCTATTAGTAAAGAAGTTCATGTACTTTAAACAAAAAGTTACTGATTCATAACTGCATTATCACCAAGCTTGGGGCTCTTGTCTGGAAACGTAACAGATGCACTGGTGGAAATTGTGGAGTTTCCGTCTGCAATCTTACAATCTTCCTTAGGTTCAGAGTTGGTGCCGGAGGATTGTTGTATTGCAAATGTTGACACCGTTTTAAAAAGGGGGAGAGGATAAACCCAGCAATTACAGTAATGTAAGCTGTACATCGATGCTAGGTGTAGTGATTGTAACTATGTCAGCCAGGTGTACCTCATAGAACATGGGTTCATTGATTGGTTAATCTGGTTCAACGAAAACCAGAGTGTCAGACATCCTGTTCACTCTGACAGCTGGCTCTAAGGGAGCTGGACCAGTGTTAAGGATTTCCCGCGTTAAATAATGGGTGACCTGATGACGGGATAGCAGTGTTTATGGAGTTATTTCAGTGGCTAAAGTTTCTGAAAGCATATTCCATGTCAAAATTGAGAGGGTACAAGTAAATTCAGTAGTAACCGTCAAAAGGGCATTAGGAAAGTACAATCTTTACAAGGCTGTGTGGAACGAATAAAGGTAGGAAACTAATTGAATAGCTCTTTCAGAGCGCTAGTATAAGCAATGTTGACAGAATGGCCTCTTACCTTACTGTATGATTCTAAGATTCTATGAACACTTCAGACGATAAGCATTCAAGTTAATTTGAGCTTAAGAATGTTTTTAACCAAGCAGACTTCTCGCAAATTCAGCCAGAAAATTAGAGAAATCAGTTCTCGACTTTTTCAGGCCTACTTCCTAAATATCAGGAAGGTGTCATTATATAAGTTTCAACTGCCTTTCTACCTCACTTGTTGCTTACCTGGTGGAAAAGACAGTTGCAGGCCTGTAAAAGGATTACATTTAAACTAAATATGGAAAATGTAATCATGATAAAAGCTTTGCAAAGCCACATGCACATGCATCAAAAATCAGAAAGCTCATGAGTAACTTTAATCTTCAGTCTTATGTAGGTGGTGAACCAAGCAGTGGGACAAATTTGATCAATAATATGACTTGAAACTTAGTAGCTTTTAGCAGTTGAATGGATGTAGTACAAAAACAGAGCTTGGGGATGAGAGGGGGATTTGAAGGGGTACAAGGAGAATGGGATTTTTGGTTAATCTCTTACCTACTTAAAAAGTTAGCTACAGAAACACTACATTTTGTCATTTTTACACAGTATTGTCAGCTTCTGTGAAAGCAAGGGATGGAATCGAATATTGGACAATACCCGACAAGACTACCTATTGAAATGGACTGATGCTAACAGACCGTCCGACCACCAATGCTTTCACGAAGGTAAAAGGGGGTGCCAAGGTAGCCCAGATCCATAGCTGTCATAATTATAATATAAGTAAGTCATCCCGTACAAAGGCCTTAGGACTTCAGTAATGTAATAGTATGTGTTTGATTTGGCTGGAGTGAACTGGGAACTGAGTTTTGAGGGAAATACAGTTGAAAAGAGGAACAATGGCAACTATTTAGAGGAAATACACACAATGAGTATCACTAGACAAAAAAAAAGTACTAGTGAAACTAATGGGGCTAAGGGCAGATAAATCCCTTGAACCTGATGGTTTGCATCTAGGATTTTAAAGGAAGCGACTATGGAGATAAGTGTTGCAGTGGTTGTGATCTTCTGAGAATCATTAGATTCTGGAAAAGTTCCAGAGAGATGGGAAATTGATAATGTGACCCTTTTAATCAAAATAGGAGGGAGACAATATCAGGTAGCTATTGGACAATTAATTTAATATCTGTCATTGGGAAAAGATTAAACATGTCATTACAAAGGATTTATTTGAAATCATAAGTGTTCGTAGTGTTGCTCCTTCGTCCAGTGAAGTGAAGTGCACAGGCACAGAATTCCCTCCATTTCACCTGGCGAAGGAGCAGTGCTATGAAAGCTTGTGATTTTAAATAAACCTGTTGAACTATTCCTTGGTGTCGTGTGACTTCTGTCTTTGTCCACCCCAGTCCAACAGTGGTGCTCCAAATCACTACAAAGGATTTACAGAGCATTTAGAAATAGCTAATATGGCCAAACAGAGTCAACATGACTCCATGAAGGGGAAAGCTTGCCTGACAAATTTATTAGATAACAGGGAACCAAAGTGTTCGAAGTGACCTTCAATGAGGAACTGCACATAAGGCTACTTAATACAGTAGGACAGCATGGTGTCTCGGGTAGTATATGAGCATGATAGAGGATTGAATAACTAATCGAAGACAGAGGGTGTAAGTTTAAGGTGAGGAGCAAATCGTTTAGAGAAGCTATGTGAAAAATAATTTTAACCCAGAGGGTGGTTGAAATGTGAAATGTGCTCCCAGAAAAGCTGGAGGAGACAAGTCCTCTCACAATATTTGAGACACATCTGGATGCGCACTTAAAATGCCTGAGCATAATATGCAACAGAAAGTACGGGTAAATAGGATTAGCGTAGTTTGGGGTTTGTCGGTTAGCATAGGTATGGTGGGCTAAATGCCTTGTTTCTATGCTGTATGTCTCTTTGAAAGGGTTGGAACAAAGGGGGCATTTTTCGAATGGCAACCCGTGACTAATGGAGTACCATAGGGTCCGGTGCTATGGCTGGAATTGTTTATAACATGCTAAAGACTTGGATGATGAAAGTATTATCACCACATTTGCGGATGACACGAAAATAGGTGGGAATGCAAGTAGTAAGGATGATATAAGGAATCTACTGAAGGATATAAACAGTTTGAGTGAGTAAGTGAAGACTTGAAAGATGGTATATAATAAGGGAAAATGTGAGGTTATGCAGTTTGACAGGACGAATAGAAGAGTTGAATATGATTAAAATTATGAAAAGGAGACAAAGATTTGGATCTAAGAAGGATCAGGGAAAAACAAAGGTAGAAAGCATTGTGGATAGAATTCTAGACGGGAGCCTAGGTGTTAAAGAGATTTAAACACAGGAGGAACATTTCATTTAAAGGCATTGGAGTGTAACAGTGAGAATTGAAGTGATAGACAAAATTAACATGATGTAGATAGGCTCTACACAGTAAATGTTTTAATAATGTTGATTCTATGATTACCTGACACATGAGTTACAAGTAAAAATGACACTGGTATGTCAGAAGGCCGTGGGTATATTAGGTTGATACTATGTGAAATTTCTGTAATATTACGGCAAGTAGATGTGGACATAAAAACCAAATATATTAACAAGTTTAGAGGATTGGTGTCATATCATTGAAATTGGATAATATTTAGGTCTTTGATTTCTGTCATTTTAAAAGGTAAACAGATGTTAAACCAGATCCCAAACAATAAGGTTCTAACCAACAAGTTTGGCCTCTGCTCTTCCCTCAAGGACAATGAACGCATAATGAATAAGTATGGCAGGATCATGTTTTCAAAGTAAGTGCACTTGGAGCTTGCATTTTCTTATAAGACTTTGTTTTTTGACGTTTTGATTGAAATTATGTTATAATTTTTGGGCAATTGATTCTTTCCCACCATATTTTGGTAAATATATTTCAAAACAATAATTATAGCTCATTGATGCTGATTTTAATTAGCCATCCTGTTTTGATAAATCACTCACGATTAAGCTACAAATTAGCTTGAGCTATTTATGTTTAATGAACACTTGACATTTTCTTGAATATATTGAAGTAAACTACAACAATACCATGCTTCTTATCAAAATGAAGCTCTTGCCCATGTTGTGCCCTTGTTCAAGAGGGGCAATAGGGATGACCCAGGTAATTATAGACCTGTGAGCCTTATGTCTGTTGTAGGAAAAGTTTTGGAAAGGATTATAAGAGATAGGATTTATAATCATCTAGCAAGCAACACTTTGATTGGAGACAGTCAGCATGGATTCGTCAAGGGCAGGTTGTGTCTCACAAACCTCATTGTGTTTTTTGAGTAGGTGACCAAGCATGTGATGAGGGAAGGGCAGTTGACGTGGTGTACATGGACTTGGGTAAAGCCTTTGATAAGGTTCCACATGATAGGCTATTGGAGAAAATACAGAGGCACGGGATTAAGGGAGATTTAGCAGTTTGGATTAGAAACTGGCTTTCTGTAAGAAGGCAATGAGTGGTGGTTGATGGAAAATATTCAGCTTGGAGTCAGGTCACTAGTGGTGTGCCTCAAGGATCTGTTTTGGGACCACTGCTGTTTGTCATTTTTATAAATGACTTGGACGCAGGCATAGGTGGCTGGGTTCTTAAGTTTGCAGATGACACTAAAGTCAGTGGAGTGGTGGAAGAATGTTGCAGATTGCAGGGAGATTTGGATAAACTGCAGAATTGGGTTGAAACATGGCAAATGGAGTTCAATACAGATAAATGTGAGGTGATCCACTTTGGGAAGAATAATAGGAAGGCAGAATACTAGGTCAATAGAAAGATTCTTAGTAGTGTGGATGTGCAGAGGGATCTTGGTGTCCATGTACATAGATCCTTGAAAGTTGCCGCCCAGGTTGACAGTGCTGTTAAGAAAGCTTACGGTGTGTTAGGTTTTATTGGTAGAGGGATTGAGTTCCGGAGCTGTGATGTCATGCTGCAACTGTACAAATGCTAGTGCGGCCTCATTTGGAATATTGCGTGCAGTTCTGGTCGCCCCATTACAGGAAGGATGTGGAAGCATTGGAAAAGGTGCAGAGGAGATTTACCAGGATGTTGCCTGGTCTGGAGCGCAGGCCCTAAGAAGAAAGGCTGAGGGACTTGGGTCTGTTCTCATTGGAGAGAAGGAGGCTAAGAAGGGATTTAATAGAGACATACAAGATGATAGAGGATTAGAGAGGGTGGCAGTGAGAGTCTTTTTCTGAGGATGATGACTTCAGCTTATACAAGGGGGCATAGCTACAAATTGAGGGGTGATAGATTTAAGACAGATGTCAGAGTCAGGTTCTTTATTCAGATAGTGGTCAGGGCGTGGAACGCCCTGCCTGCCAACGTAGTTAACTCAGCCACATTAGGGGCATTTAAACAGTCCTTGGTTAAGCATATGGATGATGATGAGATAGTGTAGGGAGAGAGGCTTAGATTAGTTCACAGGTCGGCGCGACATCGAGGGCTGAAGGTCCTATTCTGCGCTGTATTGTTCTATGTTCTATGTTCGCTGTGAGCTCACTAGATTTTAGTTCAACTCAAGTGGAAGCTTGTACATGGAACATAATGAAATGAGATTGCCTCTTAGTTTCCTGTCTCCTGTGCCCATCCATATGAAATGTCATCACTGATGTTGACTCAAAACTGCCCGGTGAGTTTCAGTTTCTTTTAATGAGTTGCAAAATAAGCCCCTATTATGTAAGTGATTGTCATAAACATTGCAGTTTTATACATTTTCTTGTCTCATCCTTTCTGCAATTGTTATGTTTCGTGCTTTTCTTCAATCAACATATTTTAATATTTCTGCTCAAATCAATTAAGTTCCACAACTCCTTTGCATTTCCCAGGAAGATGGTTTCGACTGCAGTTGCTGTCAGCATCTCCCCTAGTGAGACTTCTTTAGTAATCCTGCGTGTTCCTTTAAAAAAACATGGTAACAAATGGTTGATAGGTTGGCACTTTCAGAAGAAAAGGTGAAGAAGAGAAGTCTTTCTGAGGATAATGTTAGAAAATAATTGGTAGTGGCAGGTAACATTTGTGCCAAACAATGTCTGTCTCAAATAAGACAGAATTTAGCCAGTTCACCTTGATTTTCAAGGTATTGTCATCACTAAATCCCATAACATTAGCATCCTGGGGGTTAGCATTGGCCAGAAACTTAACTGAAGCAGCCAGATAAAAATAGTGGCAGCAGTGCATTCTATCTACAAGATGCAGTGTAGCAACTCACTAAGACTCTTTTGACAGTGTATTTGAGTCCCATGTTCTTCTTCAACCTTTGTAAGTAGGGCAGGGACAAAACTGTTGCTGCCTGGGGCCTTGGCTCCACTTTGGCCTGAGTGCCACAAGTCCCCTAGAGCTCTGAGCCCTCGTTACTGAACCCTGCTGCACCTCCACTCCCTCTGTCTCTGGTCCTCTAAGTCTTCCTACAACCCACACACCATCGTGACCACAAACTATATCACTGATCCTTCACTGTCTCTGGATAATACTGGAACTCTGTTCCTAACAGCACTGTCGGGCTACCCATATCAATGGATTGGACTCTTTCAAGAAAGCAGCTCACTAACATCTTCCTAAGGGCAATGTGAGGTAGACAATAAGTACTAGCCTAGCCAGTGATGCTCACATCCATAAAGGTATAGGAGAGAATCTTTTCTGTAGATCAACTGATGAAATGATGCAAATAATGCTATTCATAAGGTAATAATGAATACTTTGGTCTCTAGTTAAAATGTAAGACTGAAAGTTGTCAGTAAAAATATGGACAGGAATAATCAATGGTCCGGGTAGGTTGTCTTATTATTCGATAAGGTATATCAAAGTTTATTGCAGAAAATAAAGTTTGGGGTATTGGGGGATAACATATTGACATGGATAAAAGATCGGCCTGCTAACAAGAAGCAGAGAGTAGGAGTAAATGAGTCTTTTTCAGGCTGGCAGGATGTCATGAGTGGTGTGCCACTGTGATCTGTGCTGCAGCTCGTTAAAATTTAGATAATGATTTGGATGAAGGAATTGGAGGTTTGGGAGTTAAATTTATTGATGACGCAAAGGAAGGTCAGAAAATAAGACGTGAAGAGGACACAAGGAGGCTACAAAGGGATAAAGATAGGTTGAATTAGTTGACACAGATCTGATAGAGGGAATACCATGTGGAAATGTGTGAAATTGCCCATTTTGGCCCAAAGACTGAAAAAAAGTAATTTTCTAAATAGTGAGAAGTTGCAGAGCTCTGAAATGTAGAGAGCCCTGGGTGTCCTAGTGCATGAATCACAGAAGTATGAAGGTAACACAAGTAATCAGAAAGCTAATAGAAAGCTATGGTTCCTTGTGAGGGAATTGAATGCAAGGGTAGGGAGGCTATGCTTCAATTATACAGGACAATAATGATGGTGCGTCTGGCCTCCGTACTGATCACTATGCTTACTGAAGGACCCAATTATTGGTCCCTCCCCCAAGAGGAATCCTTTCTTCCTATTTACTCTGTCTATTCCCGTCATAATTTTACACATCTCAATCATGTTCCCTCTCAGTCTGCTTTGTTCCAAGGAAAACAACCCCAATCTATTCAATCTCTCTTCATAATTGAATCTCTCCAGCCAAGACATTATCCTGGTAAATCTCCTCTACACTCTCTAGTGCAGTCTCATCCCTCCTACAGTGTAGATTCCAGAACTGCACAGAATACTCTAATTATGGCCTAACCAACATCTTACAGTTCCAGCGTAACCTCCTTGCTTTTAAACTCTATGCTTGGCTAATAACGGCAAAAGTATCCAGTATGCCTTCTGTGAGAATTTTTCTCTCAATGAGGAAAGCCCTATAGCTGTAATGTTGGTTGTAGTGTGACAATCTATTACTTAAAGTTTCACTTTTCAAGAGTTCATCTAAAATGTTAAGCAAAGAATTGGCCAGGTCAGGGAGAGTAAATTGGATACTGTTCCTTTTTGGTTCCGATTATCTTCTTGAAATAAAGGGGGTAGCTATGGTTATGTGAGAGTAAACTAGAGATTTTCACTTCCTAACATCAACAATAACCCGGATAAGAATCCTAGATCACCATGTTACAAAAGAACTTGGACTTCCTCCTCATAACAAGAAACAGGCACCAGGTAACAAGAAGCTTCTCAGTGAAAGTTGAAAGTGCTCAGTGTCGCCCACGCATTCAGCTCTTTTACCTTGATGATAATCCCCCAGCGTGAGAAATGATTCCTGCTTTTCGTTGAAACAGGATCTTGTATTATTTCAGTTTTACAGAGAGATTCCTGAGGGCAGGGAATGAAATCATCTGATAATGTTTCAAGTTGTTAGGTTATTATTTAACATTATTTTATTTCAAATAATGTTATTGTTTATTTGGTCTAGTGCCACTTTAAATGTGCATCAACACAAACTATACAGAGTGGCTTATTTAGCTGCTCCTGGATCTGGGCGACGATAACAAGAGTCAGACTTATTGCTCATCCTTTGTTGCCCTGAGAAGGTGATGGTGGCTGACATCTCTTGAATCGCTGCATTTCAGGGGGTGCTCCAGACAGATGATAAAAGAACAGTATCAAATGACCAGAGAACAAAAGTCTTTAAAAATGTTGATGCTTTTGCCTTCCCAGAGACTAGAGGTTAGGAGGTGGTTTTGAAGAAACCTTGGCAAGTTGGTGCACTGCATCTTGCAGATTGTACAGGTAGCCGCTGCAATTAGTTGGTAGTGAAGTAAGTAGATTTTGAATTGCAGGACACAGCTGCAGGAACACTCATTGACCAAAATGCCTTGCCGTAGATGGTTGTCTTTGCCAAGAGATTTTCTACATTGTGTGGCATATTTAATTGTTTCTATACCTGCTAGGAACAGAATCTAAAATCATGACAGATGTTTAACTATTTCTAGCAACAAGCAAAACTATAATTGGAAATGTGGTGTTTACTAGTTGTCTAATCATTTGAGTGCAAATTACAACATTACAGGGATTAGTCTGGAGTCTTAGTGATATATTGGGAATAACTTTGATCTTGGGTCTTGGTGAAAAATGTCTAATATTAAATGAGCTAAATATTACATATTTCTTCTGATTTTCAGTGAAAACCATAATCAGAAGAGAATTTTAATTGGATGGCTGCCCTGATTTGCTCATTTTACATCATCAGGCAAAGTCAATATTGTCCCCCTATTGGGAGCTGGTTTACCATATTTGTCATTGAAATGATCATAAAATGTAAATATAATATAGGCATATTATAAGTATTATTATATACATTGTACTCATTAAAGTGCTCCATCACAATACTTCCATTCTTCTCTTCACATCCCGATGAAATTATAAAATCCAAACTCTGTCACGATGTTGGGAATAGTTACACAATCCATTTTCTAAACAGCAAACAATTTTTGAAAATTGCTCAGAAAGAAACACTTAAAGTAATAAAAGTCAACTTCTAGCATTTACTTATTCAATTATTAAAAGAAGGCTGATGGTATGACTCCCTCTATAGGCTGGGATTGGAAACAACAGGGACAATTTTCAAATCAAAACTTGGCACTGCACTAGCAGCAGATTGAGGCCACCTTGAAATTGAGTTGCTGCCCTCTTTAACATTTTATGCTTGCTCATTTGAAGAGCAGATTGCTAACAGCAGCCTGAAGTTAGCAGCTGAGGAGAGGTAATTTGGATGCGGCATTGAGCGGGAAAAATCATAGGGGATGCTTCTGCTAACCTTGAATTCGCAGGAGGCATTTAAGAATACTTGATTAAAAAATCTGACCTATATTTGGTATTTTATGATAGGAAATGAATTGTTAACAATGGTGACACCAGCGCCATGTGATCAGGATTTGAAGAGAAGAATGAAAGCATTGTGATAGAGAACCTTCATCAGTATAATGTATGTTATGATGTTAATAAAGAATTTACAGGACTTACGAAGAGTGATGGTGAGTCACTTTTAGATTAATATAAAATGGAGATGTAGTAGACTAGAGAAGCAATAGTCTAGTTAGATCAAACAGCCTCAAACACTGTAGTACAGGCATCCAAAACTGATGATGAATGCATAAAATCCAAAAGGAGCAGGGATGTAAGGTTGTGTCTATATGAGCATCACAATCCTTGGATACAGCTGCAACAGCATAAAACTTGTTTGCAATGGTGTTCACACAAAGTTGGCAGTCGCTAAACCAGCAAATTTCTGAGAAGTATTCTACAACAGGTTGTAGGCTGTTCATCTGCATTTTTATACCTGACTCCAGCAACCACTATGGCTGTGAAATGCACTGACCCCTTCTGGGCTTTAATGGTGATTGCATGTCCTCATTGTACTTTTGTTTTACCTGTAAAACAAGGTCAGTTTCTACCCTAGTGACTGCAAATAGCACTTGATAGGATCCTGGCCAAGTCGATGAGTGCTCTAATGAGCTATGCTACAAAGTGTACAGTGAGGTAGGTTCAGAGACAGAAAAGAAGGCTGTAGGAGTATTCATTGGCAGGTGAGCCAACACAAGGTAACTAAATGCCTCCAAAAAAAGTATTGGCAGAGAACAGGAAGTGGAATGCTAGATGATTGCCCCCCTTTTAGGCCGCAGCATGGAAAAGTCCTGATAAAGGGAAAATTGTAATATAAAAATATATTTTAGAATTGTATGTCCTTTGTTTTGCACTTTCACAGAATGGTTGTAGCACAGAAGGAGGCCATTTGGCCCAGCAGAGCATGTTCCTTTTTGTATCTTAGTGTTTCTCTGTAGTGGATCCCATAGCCACAACTCTGTTTCAGCTGAGATTTGGCCCTGTACAATCCTATGCTTAAGAAATAATTTGAATGCAACAAATCAATATGTGAAAAGACAACTTAAATCGTGACAGAATTAAACATCAAATCTTTCAATGAACTAGGACTTCAAACAAATTGCAGCAAACTTCTAGCCTCACTAGTTACTGTCCTGTTACTTCTGGTAATGATCTTTTTGATCATCATAGCAGTGCAAGCATGAAGATACAACAGTTTTTTTAAACTATGATTTTAGAAGTGGACATTTCATTCGTGGACACTAATGAACTGTTAAGGTGCCTGCCCAGGAGGTCAAGTGGTCTTTGCAAATTAACAGACTACTAAGCTTCCAGAAAGTTCTGAATCTTACAGTTTAATGAATATACCTAAACAGCACTTCTTTCAAGGAATTCATTCAAGACATTGTTCAAAGCCTATCCCCCAAAACAGGTTTGCAGTGTAACAAAAGAAAACTGAAAAAGACTCATAGAGTCATGGACATGTACAGCATGGAAACAGACCCTTTGGTCCGACTTGTCCATGCTGACCACCTATCTCACATAAATCTAGTCCCATTTGCTAGCGTTTGGCCCAAATCCCTCTAAACCCTTCCTATTCATATACCCATCCAGGTGCCTTTTAAATGTTGTAATTGTACCAGCCTCCACCACTTCCTCTGGCAGCCCATTCCGTACACACATCACTCTCTGTGTGAAAAAGTTGCCCCAAAGGCCCCTTTTAAATCTTCCCCACTCTCACCTTAGACCAATGTCGTCTCTTTTTGGACAACCCCACCCCAGGATAAAGACCTTGGCTATTCACCGTGTCCCTTATGATTTTATAACTCCAGAAGGTCACCCCTCAGCCTCTGACACTCCAGGGAAAATAACCTCAGCCTATTCAATTTCTCACTATATCTCAAACCCTTCCACAATGGCAACATCCTCGTAATCCTTTTCTGAACCCATATAGTTTCACAACATCCTTCCTGTAGGAAGGAGACCAGAATTGCACACAATCCTCCAAAAGTGGCCAAGCCAATGTCCTGTACAGCCACAACATGACCTCCCAACTCCTGTACTCAAATTGAAGGCTAAAATACCACCATTTACATTCTGCTGAATATTAATGATAATTAAGATTGTGACTGGAACTGGTTCTCAGATACTGACATTCTTTTCTCCCAAAACTCGCAAGAGACCAGGGGCAGCCTGAAGAACAACGCTAACAAGACATCAAGGGAAATGCTGTGCTACCTTTAGCTTCTAGGATGCGAAAGGCTTTAAATTCTTTTTTAAAAAGCGTTTCAATCTGATTCCAAAGCTCTAAGTTTATCTGTAAAGAAATGGACATTTTGATACAACAGCCATAAGTGCCTGTCTACTTGATCTGCTGAACATTTTTCTCTTTGAATGAACTCTGCAGTCAATCCAAGTATCTGAACCCATCTGAAAGACGTGTCAAGAACAGGAAAATGTTTCCTCCTTCACTGAACTTTCAAAGACATGTGAACTGTTACCAATTTTTAATCGAATTTTTCTTGACCTGGGCGGTATGTGGCTGCTTAGCTCTTAAAGCTTTCAGAGTAAATAATCCCATGGAGGGCTGCTGCTGGTAATTTTAATTTGAGCGCTCACTAGCTGGGGTTTAGAAACACACACATCTATCATTTCAAACGTAAACTATCCTGAGTACAGGATCAGGGAAGGAACTGATAGTTTCAGTTCATCCCTCCTATTTGTAGCAAGTTTAACAAGCTTAAAATAATTATGTTCTATTTATTGAATATTAATGTAAAACCATTGTTAGGTTAATATGTACACATGTTGCATTCCTTTAGATTACATTCATTTATGATAGCTAATAATCTCCTCCAATTTTCCCTCTTCTCTCGAAGGCACTACATGCCAGACCATATTGTATAATTATGAGTGTAGTGAATCCACAGCCCCTCATACATCAGGTGATTCTGCTTGGGTGAGGTACATATACTGGGGGCTAATCCCACAACCCAATAAATCCAAAGCATTACTGTACCATGCGTGCTACAGCCAATCTTCTACAAATGTACAAAAAGCAGGTCATTTAGATCGTCAAGCCAATTCCCACCATTCCATAAGATCATGGCTGCCCTCGGACCCAATTCAACCTTGACTCCATATCCATTAATATCTTTGATTCCCAGAAATCTGCCTTTCTCAGATATGAAATCAACGATTGATCTAGCATAAACTGTAAGAGTTCCATACTTCCTAACACCCTTTCCACATTGAAGTATGTCCTGTCTTCATTCCTCAAAGGTCAGGTTCTTACTTTTAGGTTACTACTTACTACTTAGGTTTTGTAGTTCTTGATTCCCCACCCAGTGGAAATAGTTCCTATCCACTTTATCAATTCTCCTTATCTCCGTAACTTCATAATTTAACCCTTCAAGTCCTGATCATTCTAGCTACTCCAGTCTAAACTGCCTCTAGGACCAGTATATCCTGTCGAAGGAGTGGTGGAGAGGCCATTTAAATTCCAAATTCGCTGATAGCCAGCCATCTGTAACTACATGAGGGTACTGAATTTCTCTTTGATATTGTACTGAGAGCAACGGCTGCTTCCATATGTGTTTTCTATTTTGATTTTGTAGAATTCCAATTGACTTTGGATAGTAGAAGGGCAGGTAACTATGATCTATCTAATACAGGCAGCCTATAGTTTGTGTTAGTCATTATTCTTTCTAGGGTTTTCAATTGCCCATCCCTAATGATTATTGAACTAAATGGCTTGTTCAGCCATTGCATTGAGCAATTAAGTATCAGTCACATTGCTCTGAGTCTGGGCTCACATGTACTCCCAGATAAGACAAGGACAGCAGCTTTCCTCCCTAATAAACATTAATGAACCAGGTAGGTTTTCTCAATAGTCGATGATAGTTTCCTGGTCACCATTCTTAAGATGAACTTTAATACTCCAGAAGGGGAGGCAATGGACCAATGGTATTATTGCTGAAGTGTTAATACAAAGACTCAGATAATGTTCTGGGGACCTGGGTTCAAATTCCACCATGACAGATTGTGGAATTTGAGTTCAATAAATATCTGGAATTAAGGATCTAATGATGACCATAAATCCATTGTCGATTGTCAGAAAAACCCATCTGATTCACTAATGTCCTTCAGGGAAGGAAACTGGTATCCTTACCTAGCTTGGCCTAAATGTGACTCCAGACCCACAGCAATGTGGTTGACTCTTAACTGTCCTCTGGGCAATTAGGGATGGGGCAATGAATGCTGCCTGGCCACTGACACCCTCAATGAATAAAGGGAAAAAAAATACTAATTGTATTTAAATTCCACCAGCTGCCATGATGGGTTTTTGGTTTACTAATCATTAGACATTGTCATCTCCCAATAGTTTCCAACAGTTATTCTGTGTGAGACAGTCTGCTCTGTATCAAGTAAGACCCACTGTTGTGTTGAATGAGTTTTAGCTGCTTTGTTTTTCCTGTTGCTGTGTCTTTTATGTAGTACTTAATTGTAGCAAAATGAAAAATCAGTCAGTGCTGGTGCTTTGTGCCTTCGACTTCTATTCCCGTCTTGGCTCAGCTGTTGTTTTGCTTAAATCTGCAGAATTGTTTTTGTGACATCAGTCCCCAATCAACCGTTCTCACTATAGCCTGTAGATGATAGCATGGCAGTTCCAAGATTGAGAGAATAGAGGTTCTGTAAATTTATAAACTCTACTTGTGCATACTTTGCTTTGTGTGCTCAATTGACTAGATATCCTTCGGTACTAAGCCTGATATGGAGATATAGTTAACAAAGCTCTGAACCTCAGCAGGTTCAAAAACTTTTCTTAGCCACCACAGACTAGGGAATGAAAAAAATCAGCTCAGGTACCTACTAAGCTATTCAACAATACCTACTACAAAATGTGTATGCATTTTGTGACATAAAAGAGAACCCAGTGGCAAAACAAGGTCAGCATGAACCACTGCACCACACAACCAGCCCAGCTCTTCCCCTCCGCCCACTGCATCCCAAAACCAGTCCAACCTGTCTCTGCCTCCCTAACCTGTTCTTCTTCTCACCCATCCCTTCGCCCCACCCCAAGCCGCACCTCCATCTCCTACCTACTAACCTCATCTCACCTCCTTGACCTGTCCATCTTCCCTGGACTGACCTATCCCCTTCCTACCTCCCCACCTATACTCTCCTCTCCACCTATCTTCTTTTCTCTCCATCTTCGGTCCGCCTCCCCCTCTCTCCCTATTTATTTCAGAACCCTCACCCCAATCCCCTCTCTGATGAAGGGTCTAGGCCCGAAACATGAGCTTTTGTGCTCCTGAGATGCTGCTGGGCCTGCTGTGTTCATCCAGCCTCACATTTTATTATCAAGGTCAGCATGAAGTTCTTAAGCACTAAAGCTCATAGAACCACACAACTGAGAAGATAGCCCAGCAGCCCAATGTGGTGGTATTGTCTCTTTGAAAGAGCTGTTGAACTGAACTACTCTCCTGTTGTTTGCCCATTTCAAGTGTAGATCCAACTTTGAACATTACTTTTGAATCTGCTTCCTATTTCTAATTTGGCCTTCCAATTTTTGTAAAGGTATTTTGTATAATGAACCATAATCATAACTTTTACTAACATACAATAGATTGACAATTACCCATTGTACTGGAAACAAAAGACATTGTAAAGATTTCCTACTTCACATATTGTGCTTTTTTATTATAAGATTCATGAAACTGGAAGAATTTTATCCTGAAACGTACCGTATGGATCTAAAAAGTGAACGCTATGCTTTCCATCGAGTCTTCCGAGGTAAGCTTCTTCATCCTTTTAGACCGCTGTTCTTTCTTTCCCTTCGTAGAACTTTCTATTCCATGGAATTCTGACCCCCCACCCCCAACTCCAGATTCCTGCCACTATTTAGTCCTGTATCAAATTTGATTGAGTTTTTTTTTCATTCATTCATTCATTAGGGATGAGGGTGTCACTGGCCAGGCAGCATTTATTGCCCATCCCTAATTGCCCAGAGGTCAGTTCAGAGTCAACCACATTGCTGTGGGTCTGGAGTCACATGTAGGCCAGACCAGGTAAGGATGGCAGTTTCCTTCCCTAAAGGGCATTAGTGAACCAGGTGGGTTTTTCCCACAATCGACAATGGATTCATGGTCATTATTACATTCTTAATTCTGGATATTTGTTGAATTTAAATTCCACCATCAGCCATGACTGGATTTGAACCCAGGTCCTTGTAACATTATCTGGGTCTCTGGCTTAACAGTCCAGCAATAATACCGCTAGGCCATTGCCTCTCCCCTAAATTGGCTTATTCTCTCAATTACTATACTACCTCACTTGACTGTTTCCTTACGGCTCTCCGAATGGCATTCAGATTGAACAGTGATGAATTCTTCCACTCTAAGATTCTGAACTGGCTCCTTCAAATGTCTTGCCCTTCCAGCTGATTATAAAAGGGTAATCGGCATCACTTTATGTGGTATTTTCCCTGACAGCTGTTGAAATCTTGTGCTGTTTGCCATGTCTATCAGTGTGTGGAATTGAATAAGGGTTACTTGTAAAGCCATGAACAGAATTGAACTGCTATAGTGACTATGTATGTATATAAAGACTTTTATGAATGAAGCATATGTTGTTAAATGAAAAAATGTTGCTTGCTCTACAAATTCTCTTTTATCTTCACTTTGTCTTGGGCTTATCTAGTGATTAATGGTACAGCATACAGCACCGTGGAGTCTCTATAGAAGAGGCACAGTTCTTAGATAATATGATAAATGAATTGCTTGATAGCAATAAGTATAACTACATCTGATCAGGATTACTAAGGCCTTAGGGTATTGGTGGAAAATACATCTGGTCCCCCTGAAAGTTAGAGTAGAACTCCTTGTCTGTACCCTCAGACTGTGTGTGACATCAATAGAATGAGTAGAGCTAATGTAAAGTGAACATGCACCGGTTCAGAGCACTGCTTTAAACAAAATTATTGGCAAAGCCTTTGTCCAAATTGACCAGGGTTAACTCAAAGCTACAGATCATAGCTATGGCTCATAGCCGACTGTTTTGCCTTCCATTTCTGAGCCGTGGTTGGGTCACCTCTCTTCAATGAACCCTTGTGAAATGTAAGGTGTTGCAGGCCAGCTGTGGTGAGGCCAACCATTTGAAGTACACAAAACGCAACAGGCATTATTGACTGGTAAAGGATCTTTTTTCTGCTTTTGACTGAATGATCATGGGACTTGGAAGGAAAGAAGTCAAATATATTTTTAAGTTGGATTGAGATCAAGCCAAAGTTAGCAGCAGATTTGGAATTGTACTAATTCCTCACATGTTGAGATCATATCTGCTAAAGCCTTTTCTAGGCAACCTCAAATTTTAATTTTACATTCTCTGAAATATATTTGTGTTATTGAAATATACTTCTGAAAATAATTCAAACTAATGACAAATCTGTCCCTTCAGGGCCAGAATTTCATGGCATCAGGGAGATTCTGTGACTGTTTAAAAATAGCAAACAGGACCTGATAATAAAGTGTGAAGCTGGATGAACACAGCAGGCCAAGCAGCATCTCAGGAGCACAAAAGCTGACGTTTCAGACCTAGACCCTTCATCAGAGAGGGGGATGGGGTGAGGGTTCTGGAATAAATAGGGAGAGAGGGGGAGGCGGACCGAAGATGGAGAGAAAAGAAGATAGGTGGAGAGGAGAGTATAGGTGGGGAGGTAGGGAGGGGATAGGTCAGTCCAGGGAAGACGGACAGGTCAAGGAGGTGGGATGAGGTTAGTAGGTAGGAGATGGAGGTGTGGCTTGGGGTGGGAGGAAGGGATGGGTGAGAGGAAGAACAGGTTAGGGAGGCAGAGACAGGCTGGACTGGTTTTGGGATGCAGTGGGTGGAGGGGAAGAGCTGGGCTGGTTGTGTGGTGCAGTGGGGGGAGGGGACGAACTGGGCTGGTTTTGGGATGCGGTGGGGGAAGGGGAGATTTTGAAGCTGGTGAAGTCCACATTGATAGCATTGGGCTGCAGGGTTCCCAAGCGGTATATGAGTTGCTGTTCCTGCAACCTTCGGCTGGCTTCATTGTGGCAGTGCGACATGTCATCTAAAGAATGGGAGGGGCCTGATTCCTGGATTCCCATTCCCAGCATTTTTTTTTACCATTACAGTTTAAGAATATGGCATGTTGTAAGGCCACACCCAGTATTCCTCTCCTGGCTGGTTCTCCTGCAGAGTTAGGCATGCCCTAGTTCCATGCAATTTTAATAGATTTGAGCCAGCTGTAAGAGACCTGTAATTCACAGCAGCTCAGACATGTTGTGCACCCTGGTTTGGATGTAAACCTTTTGAAACAAGAGCTCAAAAATTCTTACCCGTGCTCCCTGTGCCAAATTGTGCCCCTGCAGTCACCCCCAATAGCAACTTACATGTTTCATGCATAGCTGTGACACTTGCATGCCCATTCAAGCACTTTACACTTCATCAGACCAATAAGACCCACAATTATAATAACATCAAGAACAGAAATTTCTGGAAAAATTCAGCAACTCCACCAGCATTTGTGGAGAGAAATCAGAGTTAATGTTTTGGATCGAGTGACCCTTCCTCAGAACTCAAAACTGAGGAAGGGTAACTTGACATGAAATGTTAACTCTGATTTCTCTCCACTGATTCTGCCAGACCTGTTGAACTTTTCCAGCAATTTCTGTTTTGCTTCTGATTTATAGCATCCATTTTTTGTTATAACAGCGTGACTATCAAAGCTTTTTTGAGGCAGTCACTCATTCATAGCTTTCCACTAAAAAAATTTGATTTGATGACATGTACTGAAGTACAGTGAAAAGTATTACTTTGTGTGCTAACCAAACAAATCATACCTTACATAACTACATCAAGAGAACTACATCCCTATAAATCAATAATCCAGGCCATTTAAAGTATTAATAAGAAACTGCAAGCATTTGCAACCTCTTTATTTTGTGTAAATAGACATAGTGGAATTGACAGAATAAATTGCACAGCAAGAGTTATTTTCCTTAAGGGTGAGGGTAGTGAGCTCCATAATGGATGTCTAGGCCCTCAGTCAAGCCTCAATACACCTTCTTGGCGAGGCCCCTGATACCTAGCCGTTCCTGTTAAAATATACTAGATTAGATGTGTCAGAGATAATAGGAACTGCAGATGCTGGAGAATCTGAGATAACAAGGTGTAGAGCTGGATGAACACAGCAGGCCAAGCAGCATCCTAGGACCAGGAAAGCTGACGTTTTGGATCTAGACCCTTCAAACATCAGCTTTCCTGCTCCTAAGAAGCTGCTTGGCCTGCTGTATTCACCCAGCTCTACACCTTGTTATCTTAGATTAGATGCTGTTCCCTAATGCTTCAAACATTCTCGGTATGTTTGTGAATGCTAGGAGAAGGTTTTAGAAGGTTACCTGAAGGTTTCTGAATATAGATCTGGAGTAAAGAAACCTGTAGTAAATGGTAACACAAACACTCAAAGTGGGGATAATGTGCCATGGAGCAAGTAATATTGAACTGAAGGTCAGGAGAAGAACAAGTAAGTTGAATTATCAGGAAAGCTGACCATTAATAATGACTCATATCTGATGTCTCCCTGTGATAAAACCGGAGCATTTCAAAAGGAGACAGACTGGCTGTTAGTCAGTTCTACAATTAGCAGGTGCTAAAGGAAAGATGTTGGATAGACTTTTTGTTTCTGTCATTGAAGTAATAGACTTTGCATTAGAAGTCAGTCTGTGGCACTTTGTACATATATAGTAAATTTACTGTTTCTAAGACCATATATAGTTTGAATATCAAACATTATCTTGCTATACATTTTATAAGACACACAATACAATAGAAATTTAATTTTGCTGCCTGCCCTACACCAGTCTTCGGATTCTTCAAAGAACATGAGCTGCCATGAGCATGCTCCACTCAGGCAATGCGGATGTAGATATACTGTAGTTAGCAGTCACCATCAAAAAGATAAGCATTTTGTTTTAAGTTTGATATGCTGCAGTAAGGAGAAGGAATGCCCTTGCTCTTACCATCTCGACAATCCCAAGGATTACTCCTGACTTGCAACTGGTCAGTCAGCTATATGGCTCACCTGATGTTGCAACGTAGCTCCATTGTTTTCTCTGAAGATTCATAACTTTATCTGTCACTGAAGATGCTAACTCATTGTAATTCAGCTCGATATGGCATGGTGCAACCGAATAATGATCCCACATGGAACCCTTCACTGATAGCTACTGACCCCTCACCCCTACTCCTGTGAACACATCAGCCTAAAAAAATCTACGGCTTCAACTTCGTTTTGGAATGAGCTTTTATGAGCAATGTTTCCATCTATTGCAAATTATCAATAGTTTTCAAATGGCAGAACACCTTTCCCCTGCATTTACCACTACATTGACTGGTCCAGAAAAAGACGTAAATATGTACGCCCCCAATAAAAACTCCAGGTAATAACTTTTGATGGAATGAGCTGACCCAAAGAGGAAGCAGTGTATTAAACTGCTTGTTGATATGCATGGTTGGTGAACAATACCTTTTGCTGATGTTGGTTTCCTATTCCTCTCTGTTTTATGTAGAAGGCCAGACTTGGATATCTAAACCTGCTGAATCAAGCCAAGGCAGAGGAATCTTCCTACTGAGGACTCTCAATGATATAACAGCCTTCTTTAAAAAACTGGAAAGTGTGGAGGAAAATCCCTATTTCAGAATGTGTTCCTACAATTCTCCTCTTAACAGAATAGTACAAAGGTAATTTTAAAAATTCCAAATAAGATTACAGTTTATTTGCTGGTAATAACATAAAAGGACATCCTTAACTGATGTAATATGGCATAAAAGGTCTTCATGGAATAATATTTTTCCTCTATTGAACTTGTTGCAAAATTGCAGCATTGTTCACACTCAGTGTATCGGTCCTAGTGTATTGCTGTGTGGGTGAACTCTGCTAATCTTAGACAAATACGATGCATTTATGTAACAGGGTCTGCTGGCTATTTAATGAATAAGAAATCTAGCCAGATGTTATTGACCATGGTGAGTTTGTGGGGACGAAGGAGAGTATGTCAGTCTTTAACCTCAAAACAGCCTTTACACAACCCAAAAGACAAATCGATAATACATCAGAGTGTGTTTCTGAGCTTGTACAACAGTAACTGTCCAAAATGCGACATCGATCAACATCTCTCCAAGGATAACTATCACACAAACCACTGTAGCATTATCACTGCTTGTACAGACTTGAACACTCATGGGCTGCACTTTGTAGGTCATTCTTATGCTCCAGTAGGAGGTGGCATGTCTGGGTTATGTCTATAATTAGTAACAAGCACTGAGTACCAGGGAGCCATCCACTTCATTCCTTCCTCTCTCAATGGAAGAACAGAAAGAGCACAAGGTTTAAGAAGTGCAAAACACAACAGGCCATGATGAATGGTTTCACTGGGGCAAAAGACATTGTTTATAGCAGCGGTAGACTCTATAAAAGTTAATAACATTCAAACTATCTGATTCCAGACTGTTCTCTCACCTTTTGGTATGTGATTGATTCATGGGACAGCAACAACTAAACATTGCTTGGCAAGAAAGTTGGTATGACATGCTTCAGCAGGAAAAGGGTATGAGAGAAAGGTTTGGGCAATTGGATTGTGCCTGAAATCTGCAACAGACATATCAGTTTATTTAACAAGCAATTGGTCTCACTAATGTTCAGAATGATCTTCTTGCTGGAGAAGTTTTGATCTGCCTCAACACATTTTTTTCTGACAGGCCTAGATAAATGACCCTGACTCTGTAGAGCCAAGGATCAGATATGTTTGCAAGAAGTGTCAAATTTGCAGTGCCTATCAGAATCTGCAAACAAGGAGTACCTAAGCTGGGCAATATTTGGAGCTGTACAATCACTGATAAATACTGCAGTACCACTTTAAGAAAACAGCTGGAAGTCTCCATTAAAACTCAGTAACTTCCTTAATTCTTGCGTTGTTTTGATCTTGTTACAGAGTCAGTTGCTAGGAGATACAACAATGGAGCCAACTGAAGGGAATATGCCATTTAAGCCGCACCTGTTGTACACAGAGTTTGAGCCTATTGTGTGTCATTTCCTCCCCCGATTACATTATAGGGAAGATTCCTGATTTAAAGTAATTACAGACAGTCTATGCAAATTCCTTCTGTCAATAAAGAACAGAACTTTTTCATTTGGGTTTATTGACTAAATAGTTGGCAGCCCAAAATGTAGAGGTGCGGTGAATACAAGCCCCTTAACAGTGTCAATTTTCAGTTCTTCTATAGCCTGGGGGCTTTGAATTCTAAATTTGGGCATATAATTTTCCAAAGGAAGTAGCTTTAGCATAGACCCATAATACCTTTAATAGGAATAGCAGATAAACATTGGCCATAAGGCTGTGGAAGAAAATGAATGAGTGGAGTTATAGAATAGAATTTTAGAATTTTATGGTTCAGAAAGCGGCCATTCAACCCATCATGTCTGTAGTGGCCCGAAACATCAGCTTTTGTGCTCCTGAGATGCTGCTTGGCCTGCTGTGTTCATGCAGCTTCACACTTTATTATGTCTGTAGTGGCTCCTGAAAGAGGATTAGTTTTGCATTTTCCCAGTAAATAGCTATGAGGGGCATGATGGGGTGAAAGGCCTTCATGACTGCTGTAGAATTCCTTTGGTTTTGTGTGGACATTGAATGAAGAAAAGCATGGAGACCATCACCCTGATTGATAAACAAAGGAAAATTGTTTCCTTTGAAATGGGATATTCTGATTGGACATTGAGAACATAAAGGAAATATGCAGGAATATCATGAAGAAAATTGAAAAATAGGAGGAAAAACTCCCCTTCAATCAACATGTTTAAGTTTATGATAAGAGAGGCAACCAGTATGGAGTAATGGAAAACAACTGATGCTTGTTTGGATAGAGATGCTGAGAATGAAATGTCTGTCCATCAAAATGTGCTCAAATACTTGTATATTTAACCCAAACAGATATGTCGCTGAGCCCTTACTCCTAGAAGGTAGAAAGTTTGATGTCCGTTCCTACTTTTTGATTGCCTGTACCTCGCCCTATGTGACTTTCTTTTGCCATGGTTATGCCAAGTTGACCTGCAAAGAATACAGTCCAAATTCTGATGACTTGACGGACCATCTAACCAATCAGGTAAATTGAATGTTGCATAAATGGCAATGCATTATTTGCCTTTAACAGACTCCGTCTGTTATACAGTCCACCACATGGCTGGTTCCACTCCCAATTTTATTTCCATATTCTTACATTGACAACATCTTTATTTGGGAAACACTTCCATTTTCTGCTTTTAGAATAGTCAAGTCATGGCGTCATAGAGGTCTACAGGACCAAAAAAGACACAGGGCCTATCGAGTGTGCACCAGTCAAAAAAACTCCCTGTGGATTACCACCGCGTCAATTTTACAGCATTGCTTTCTGAATAACTGCTGCGTTCAAAGACGAAGTTGCAATGTGAATGAGGCAGGTATTTTACATTTCTAATACTCAGAGAATGAGGCACATCTGGCTTTTGGGTGCCAATTTGGGCTGGCTGATGGAGTGCAGGACATTTTATATTGCTAGTGCATCCTGATCTTTTCAAATGACAAGTGTACCTTTAGGGTAACTTACCATGTAGCTGGTCTTGGATTACAAATCCACTCTGTTGTTTAAGTTTAGAAAACAAAACAAGACAGGGAGAGATGGGCCGAATCCCCGGGTCCTGGGGAGTGTTGCAGAACAAAGAGACCTTGGAGTGCAGGTTCATAGTTCCTTGAAAGTGCAGTTGCAGGTAGATAGGATAGTGAAGAAGGCATTTGGTACTCTTGCTTTATTGGTCAGTGCATTGAGTATAGGAGTTGGGAGGTCATGTTGCATCTGTACAGGACATCAGTTAGGCCACTTTTAGGATACTGTGTTCAGTTCTGGTCTCCCTGCTAAAAGAAGGATGTTGTGAAATATGAGTGTGTTCGGAAAAAAATTACAGGGATGCAGGGTTAGAAGGTTTGAACTATAGAGAGAAGCTGCATGGACTGGGACTATTTCCCTTGGACTGTCGGAGGTTGAGGAGTGACCTTATAGAAGTTTATAAAGTCATGAGGGGCATGGATAGGGTGAATAGTCAAGGTTTTTTCCCCAGGGTAGGGAAGTCAAAAACTAGAGGACATAGGTTTAAGGTGAGAGGGGAAAGATATAAATGGAATCTAAGGGGCAATTTTTTTGACACAGAGGGTGGTGTGTGTATGGAATGAGCTGCCAGAGAAAATGGTAGTGGCTGGTACAATTACAATATTTAAAAGGCATCTGGAATGTCTACGTGAACAGGAAGGGTTTAGAGGAATATGGGCCAAATGCTGGCAAATGGGATGAGATTAATTTAGGTTATCTGGTCAGCATGAATGATTTGGACGGAAGAGCGTGTACAACTCTATGATGCTAGTTGGAATGCTCAGCATGAAAAGGCAAGAGGGCATATTCAATCGTACCTTTCAAGAATAATCTGGATACTCAAAAGGAAGCAGTTTCAGGATTATGTGAGGAAGGAGAGTAGGATGAATTAACAGCTCGTAGCTGTACTACGTGTGGGGTGGGGGTGGGGGGGTGGCACAGCCATGGGTCTGAAATAGTGCCCTCGGTGCTGCCTCATACTCATTCTCATGACTCATCTTTTGATTGTCTGAATCTGTTGCTATCTGTATTTTCAGAATTATTAGTAAGCTTAAAAGATTTTTCCACAACAGTGAGAGAAATAAACTGATGTATTAATTGGAATTCAGTGGAAACTGAGGCCATTGGTTTTCAAAATTGAAATCTGAGAAAGCCTACTAAGTACAAATAATAACCATTCAAATAGTGTTCCGTGATCAACCTTCATTGAAGCTGAGAGTTGGAATCTCAGTCATAGCCCAGGTGCTGTTATGGGTTTATTCCTCTCAGTTCATGACGGGGGTGAATGTGGGTTACTGTTTGTCCTGCTTAATGGTGGGAGCAAAACACAGCGGCAAAAAGTAAATGTGAGGGGTTGAAAGGCCAAATAATTGAAAAAATAACAGTAAGGGAATTAAGGAATATCATGAAAGGATGGGCAACTTAAGGTGGAAATACCACAATATTATTTGGATGGCTATTAGAGGTTTGAAAGTCTGGAAGGCCTATTCCTGCATTTTACATTTGATGTGGTTATATCAGTGTCCTCATGTTGGCATTACTTTTATCAACCAGAAAACTGGACAAAAAGAAACAGAAATATGGAGTTCCAGAAACTTGCCTAGTTGTTTTGTAATGCACTGACATTCTTTGAATGATTCATTTAGTTAATGATTTGAATCAATTTGGTGACTTTGCAGATTGTTTTGTAATTCAACACGTCAAATTTTACTAATGCCTTGCAAATAGCTTCAGATAGGGAACAGAGTTCTTAATTTGGATCTTCCTTCTTCCTTCTTTTTTCTCCCTGATCTTTCCTCCTGATTAAATAGGCTGCTTTTTTTTCTAGTGATTCTTTCTTCTTTCCTCCTCAGAGAGCTGGTACAACCAAGAGTTTTTTCCCAGGCATTAATACAATCTCACACCTTAGTCAAGTGGTCATTGCTTAATCCTGAAGCAAAATAATGGCAGTGCTGGAGATGTGAATTAAGAGCAGAAAATTCTGGAAATGTTCAGCAGATCTGGTAGCATCTGTGGTGGGAAAGACAGTTAACACAGCAGACCTGTGTCCTATCATCAGAGCAGGGGAGAAGGTTTCAAGGCGCGTTTTATCATTTATTCTCTCCTGATCTCCCCACATCTTCAGATCTTTCCCTTTGCTCTTTTTCCCATCTCCTTCCCCACATTTTCGCTCGATCAAAACCTAACTGCAGGGGATGGGAACAATCGAAATGTGGAGCTGGTTTAAGGAACAGATATTGCGTGTCCTTGATAGGTATGTCCCTGTCAGGCAGGGAGGAAGCGATAAGGTAAGGGAACCGTGGTTTACTAAAGAAATTACATCACTTGTTAAGCGGAAGAGGGAGGCTTGTGTGACAATGAGACGAGAGGTTCAGAAGAGGCGATGGAGAGTTACAGGTTAGCTGGGAAGGATTTAAAGAGAGAGTTAAGAAGAGCAAGGCAGGGACATGAGCAGATATTGGCAGGTAGAATAAAAGAGAACCCTAAAGCTTTCTATAGGTATGTGAGGAATAAGAGGATGACTAGGATAGGAATAGGGCCAGTCAAAGACAGAAGTGGGAAGTTGTGTGTGGACCCTGTGGAGAATGGAGAGGTGCTAAATGATTATTTCTCATCTGTTTTCACTGAGGAACAGGAGAATATTGTAGAGGAGATGACTGAGTTACGGGCTACTAGAATTGAAAGGATTAAGGTTAGTAAGGAGGAGGTGTTATCAATTCTACAAGGTGTGAAGGTAGATAAATCCCCTGGGCCGGATGAGAATTTTCCGAGGATTGTCTGGGAATTTAGGGAGGAGGTGTTGGAGCCTTTGGCCTTGATCTTTAAATCCTCGTTGTCTATAGGTTTAGTACCAGAGGACTGGAGGATTGCAAATGTTGTGCCCTTGTTCAAGAAGGACAGTAGGGATGGCCCAGGTAATTATAGACCTGTGAGCCTTACGTCTGTTGTAGGAAAAATTTTGGAATGGATTATAAGAGATAGAATTTATAATCATCTAGCAAGCAACAATTTGATTGGAGATAGTCAGCATGGATTCATCAAGGGCAGGTCATGTCTCACAAACCTCATTGAGCTTTTTGAGAAGGTGACCAAGCATGTGGATGAGGGAAGGGCAGTTGACGTGGTGTACATGGACTTGGGTAAAGCCTTTGATAAGGTTCCACATGATAGGCTATTGGAGAAAATACAGAGGCATGGGATTGAGGGAGATTTAGCAGTTTGGATTAGAAACTGGCTTCCTGTAAGAAGGCAACGAGTGGTGGTTGATGGAAAACATTCAGCTTGGAGTCCGGTTACTAGTGGTGTACCTCAAGGATCTGTTTTGGGACCACTGCTGTTTGTCATTTTTATAAATGACTTGGATGCAGGCATAGGTGGATGGGTTAGTAAGTTTGCAGATGACACTGAAGTCAGTGGAGTTGTAGACAGTGTGGAAGAATGTTGCAGGTTGCTGGGAGACTTGGATAAACTGCAGAATTGGGCCGAAAGGTGGCAAATGGAGTTTAATAAGGATAAATGTGAGGTGATTCACTTTGGGAGGAATAATAGGAAGGCAGAATACCGGGCCAATGGAAAGATTCTTGGTAGTGAGGATGTGCAGAGGGATTTTGGTGTCCATGAAAATAGATCCCTGAAAGTTGCCACCAAGGTTGACAGTGCTGTTAAGAAGGCTTATGGTGTGTTAGGTTTTATTGGTAGAGGGATTGAGTTCCGGAGCTGTGATGTCATGATGCAATTGTACAAAACGCTAGTGCGGCCTCATTTGGAATACTGCATACAGTTCTGGTCACCCCATTGCAGGAAGGATGCGGAAGCATTGGAAAAGGTGCAGAGGAGATTTACCAGGATGTTGCCTGGTCTGGAGCGCAGGCCCTATGAAGAAAGGCTGAGGGACTTGGGTCTGATCTCATTGGAGAGAAGGAGGCTAAGAAGGGATTTAATAGAGACATACAAGATGATCAGAGGATTAGATAGGGTGGACAGTGAGAGTCTTTTTCCGAGGATGATGACTTCAGCTTATACAAGGGGGCATAGCTATAAATTGAGGGGTGATAGATTTAAGACAGATGTCAGAGTCAGGTTCTTTACTCAGAGAGTGGTCAGGGTGTGGAACACCCTGCCTGCCAATGTAGTTAACTCAGCCACATTAGAGGCATTTAAACAGTCCTTGGATAAGCATATGGATGATGATGGGATAGTGTAGGGAGAGAGGCTTAGATTAGTTCACAGGTCGGCTCAACATCGAGGGCTGAAGGGCCTGTTCTGCGCTGTATTGTTCTATATTCTATGTTCTAACTTGTGTTGGTTCTACTGAGTGGCCCAAGATCTGAAATTTTAAAATCTGTTTCCCATTCCACAGATGCACCGAGACCTGCTGGATATTTCCAGCATTCTGTTTGTATGTTGACTATGTTTCATATCTATGTTCAGAAGACTGTTGCACCATGTGGACATCATCACATTAAGGGTGTAGGCCCGAAACGTCAGTCTTCCTGCTCCTACGATGCTGCTTGGTCTGCTGTGTTCATCCAGCTCTATACCTCGTTATCTCTCATTACTTCACCCAACCCTGTTGTTACTCATGGAAATATTCCATTGCGTCCAGGAAAGTCAGGCCTAGAGGGCACAAACAGCTTGGAACCCAGCAGTAATCATCAGGGGTATGAAACAAGTGAGAATGCAACTTGTATGATCTATTGGATTTGAGCATTTGAGAATCCTGTAGGTATTGCTGCAGTTATGTCAAGGAGATTGTTGTTTCTTTGCTGCTTGTTTGTTCATGTCGTCAGGCAGCGCAGGGGGAATTTATCTGCTCAGGTGATGTTCAGCTGAAGTTGAGGCAGGTGTTCATTAGTATTGTGTAAATGACCCAGCAACCCCTGAGAGGGGGCTTAAAAATACCCAGCTGACAGCTGTTGACAGTCATCCCATCATTACACCCCACCCATCTCTTGCTGTCTTCAATCTATTTCTCTGTATTTAACCCTTCAAATGCCACCACAAAACTTCACCTGAGTACTTTTTTCTCACAGCAATATCAACAATTCTGTACCAGGTTTGTTAAAATATTTAATATCCAATTCAATGATCTATCCAGTTTTTAAAGTGGTATTTTCCATCAACCAATCAAATGTCTGTGAGATATGCAGTTGACCCTTGTTTTAGAAAGGGGTGAGTGAATTTACTGTGTGCTGACCTCGGGTATAGGTGGTCCCTGCAGTGCCCTATCCAAATATAAAGAATTACATATTTACCTCCTGTTTTGGTGTCCATGGAAAATACAACACAAAAGCTAACTGTGCCATTCCCAACATCACTCTGTCACATTACCCAGCACAGTCAGGGGTACTGAAGATCTTATTGTTCTCTGCATATCTGAGCATTGCATTGTGTTACTGTGACACTTTGAGGCCAATGCACATCCTATGACTGAGATTGTCAAAATCAGACCTGGCCTGTACAGTGCATTGGTGTTTCCAAAATTGTTTGGGTGGAGATTCACTTCCCAAAAATGTTAATTAGCTTGGAATCCAGAGTGCAAGTGAGTTGAATGATTGTATTAATATTAATTAATTCTTTAATACAAATTTCATAATCAAGCAGTAAATTGATATCTTATTAAGATTGATTTGTTGGCAGATCTCCCATGATGTTGCTCAGACTGCTTCAGAATCATCTAAATGTGACACATGTTGTTAAGGAAATGAAATGTGATTTTGCAGAAAATACACACTTAGATGCAACAGTTTTATTATTTGTGCATTAATAAACATTTCATGCCATTCATCAATGCCATAATTAATAACATTCATCTGTGCTAGAAAGACTTAGAAAGACATTTTCAATGACTTATCAATAATGAATCCACAGGGGCAGATGTCACTCTTCAGGTTATGCCATAACACCCAGTGGGAGAATCCATGGATCACCATTGATGGGAGACTTGCAACAAGTGATAATATGGATACAAAATATCAAAGCCTGTGGACCAGTTCGCATTCCAGTTTTTAAAGCTGATGGGCATTTACTTACATCAAGACTCCATACACTCATACTGCAGATTTGTGAGGAAAAAGAGCTGACCCCAACTTCAGGAATGTGTCAGTTGTAGCTATCTACAAGAAGGAACAGTCAAGCTGTTGTAACTAATTCGAGGAATTTCCCTCTTATTCTTGCCAGAAAAGTCCTGACACAGATTTTCCTGAGTTGCATCAGAGATAATGGGAACTGCAGATGCTGGAGATTCTGAGATAACAAAGTGTGGAGCTGGATGAACACAGCAGGCCAAGCAGCATCTTAGGAGTTAAAAAGCTGATGTTTTGGGCCGAGAAAGGCCCGAGAAGTCAGCTTTTGAGCTCCCAAGGTGCTGCTTGGCCTGCTGTGTTCATCCAGCTCCACACTTCGTTATCTCGTTTTCCTGAGTTGCCATCCTTTCTTTGGCAAAGAAAGTTCTACCAGAGACACAATGCACCTTTATAACTTCTAGCAAAGTCTTGGACAAAGGAATTGTTGCCAACCAAATCCAAGAATAATGTCAAGAGCATCAGCAAGAACTTTTGACCACATTCGTTAACCTGACCAAAGAAATTGGTCCAAGAAATTCCTTCACAATCTTTCAGCTGCTCTAGTGATAATTTAATCGTACCTTTAAAAACTGGCGTGGTGTCAAGCAAGGCTATGTGCTAGCCCCCATACTATATACTATCTATCTGACAGTGGCTATTCACTTCATCAAACACCAATTGGTGTGGCATTCAATAATGCCTAGACGGACATACTGCCGAATGAAATGCCCACTGTAGATGCATATGACCTGCAGTATGTGGATGATTACAGTGTCATTGCTCACTCTGCACCAGAATTGAGGCCACTTGTGATATTTTTAATTCTGCATACAAAAGACTTTGCCTGTCGTTGAATATTGCTTAAGAAAAGGATCTGATCAGTCAAATATTCCATTTCCCAAATATGTTAACAAAGGGAATCTGGAATATTCCCAGACTATATTTTGTAGTTTTTGGAACCAGGTTGACCTCATTGACTATAAGGTTGTTGAATGGGGTTATTAACCTGAGTCAGGAGATTAGAATCTCCTCATTCCAGGGGACTGACTTCAAGCTGATTAATTGTCATCTGCAATTTATGGGACAACCAGCAACAACTTAAAATCTCTAACTTTCTGCCCACAAACCATATTTCCTACTGTCATGCTTTTCAATTGACATTTCCCTTTTGGTTCTGCAACGGTCAGTGTTCGAGTTAGCCATTAAATACACCCATGGAGTAAGGTTCTGACCTCTCTTTCCCAATTCTATCACAATATTTTATGTATTAAAACGTTGGTATTTACAGTCAGTAACGCAATAGCATGTGTAATTTCCTAGTATCCAAAACTTATACAACAATAAGATAGAGTCGTATTTAGAGCTCTGAAATTTTTATCTGCACATCAGCATGAAGGTTTACTCTGGAAGGAATTATTGGATTGTTGGTAGTCATACATGAATTGGCAAAATATCCTTTGCTGATGTCTGAGAGCGTTTGTAGCGGTCTCAGTTCTCTTTGCTCTTATCAGAATATATAATATTTTATTAACAGCACAGAGGAGTGTTGGTGTTGGAAACTTGCAATGTTCCCTTTTGATAACTGCTATTTAAACCTATTTCAAGTAGCTGCCAAAAGTCATCTAGGTCCTTGTAGGTTGAGAACAGATCTCGTAACCTGCTGCATCCATTTTGCCTTGCATCCTTTAGACTATGGGGTTTTGCTCAGTCCAATGGGAAAGAAAATGAAATGAAACACGATACACTTCAAATGGCACCACAGTCATTTTGCCCACACCTGCCAACAGGCCATCAGCCTTCTTGAAAAGACCAGACAGGTAGTGGTGATAATGGGAACTGCAGATGCTGGAGAATCCAAGGTAACAAAGTGCGGGGCTGGATGAACACAGCAGGCCAAGCAGCATCTCAGGAGCACAAAAGCTGACGTTTCAGGCCTAGACCCTTCATCTGATGCTGCTTGGCCTGCTGTGTTCATCCAGCTCCACACTTTGTAATCTTAGAATACAGGTAGTGTCACTGCCCCCTTTCAGATAACCCATGGCCAATAGCACTGACAATGCAGTGTCAGTGAAGATCACCAATGCCCTCAAGCTCCTTTCATTTAGCACATGAAACATTTGCAACATCCACCCACAGAGGAAGAATTGGGGTTTTAAAAAAATTGTATAGAACTCTACTTAATGAAGCTCCATTAGCCATTGTAAGTCCTAAAATTAATTTGGGAACAATTCCTTCACAGAAATACTTTTTGCTATTTTCCTGATGTATAGTTTAACTTTTAGAAAGCTTCCTCACTTGAGATGCTTTAGTTGTTTTATCTCCAAACTATTTATCGTGCATTTAATTGACCTCTTGCTGTGAGCTCAGGAGGCTGACTTCAATCCACCTGCTCCCTTCCCCCATCCCTCTGGAGAGTCAGTTTTATTCCATTAATTGCAGCTTTGCACTTTCTTACTCACAGTTCATACAGAAAAAGAACCCCCTGTACAATGAGATGAAGGAGGACACAATCTGGTCCATGGAGCGCTTGAATGCCTACATTAATGAGAAATATATGGAAGCAAAACATCTCCCAAGAGACTGGGTCTTCACTGTTTTTACGGTAAGTTTATGCTGTTTATAATTAGCAGACTGAGGCTCAGTTGAAGGCCTCTCACCACTGGGGGATTGAGGTGCACAGGCCTCCTGATTAGAGATGAGATGATGTCCCTACGTCACCATTGTGAGATTTTGATTATAATATATTTGCTCAGATCAACAAGCTTCCGAACAAACATGATCACAAAATGTATATCAGAAACTGAATCAAATTAAACATCCATAACCAAATCAGCTTAGTTCTGAACTATGCATTTTATAACACAATATTGATAAATGTTTCTCAGGTCAATACAGATTTAGATAATTAGCAAAAGAAACGATGGTGCAGGAGGGTTATGTAGCCATCAGTTAATATGTAGAATGTGTTGCTTTTTTGGTAACTGTAGATTAAATTGGGGCATTCAAGATAAACTTGGATTATTATTTAAAAAGTTTCAATATACAAGTCTACAGGTAAATGATGGGAGAATGGTATAAGGTGGATTGCTCCTTCAGAAATCCAGTACAGACATGACAGGCTGAATGGCCTCCTACTGCACTGACAACAAATTTGATACACGGTTCAAATTTATTAAATATTTCAAAAATGTTAAAACGCATTATTTATCAGAGCACAGTCCCAACAGAGGTCTGATCTCACTTTCCTGGACTGTCCATTGGGGAAACCCATTCCCACGTTTTTCAGCGAATACCCCTGTTCGGTTTCAATTCTTGGATATCTCGATGTGCATCATGTGCTGCTCTGGATAGCTCTGCACAACAAGGCACTTAATTTCTCGGGAGAGCCTCAGATCTGGCATGGTGTGAAAACTTCTGCCCACCCACTGGGGATGTCTTTGCTCCTGCTATTTGGGCCATTTTCAATGTGATTTGAGAAGAATTTTGCAGCAGGACATTGCCACTGAAACAATGGCCCATCAAGCTCGGCGAGGGAAAGGGAAAATCACTTGTTGGCTTTATTTTCAGTTAGTTTCATCAAGGCCAGTTTTGCTTGGAAAGGGTGGGTCACATGCATAGAACATTACAGCACAGTACAGGCCCTTCGGCCCTCGATGTTGTGCCGACCTGTCATACCGATCTGAAGCCCATCTAACCTACACTATTCCATGTACGTCCATATGCTTGTCCAATGACGACTTAAATGTACCTAAAGTTGGCGAATCTACTATCGTTGCAGGCAAAGCGTTCCATTCCCTTACTACTCTCTGAGTAAAGAAACTACCTCTGACATCTGTCCTATATCTTTCACCCCTCAATTTAAAGCTATGCCCCCTCATGCTCGCCGTCACCATCCTAGGAAAAAGGCTCTCCCTATCCACCCTATCTAACCCTCTGATTATTTTATATCTTTCAATTAAATCACCTCTCAACCTTCTTCTCTCTAATGAAAACAGCCTCAAGTCCCTCAGCCTTTCCTCGTAAGACCTTCCCTCCATACCAGGCAACATCCTAGTAAATCTCCTCTGCACCCTTTGCAAAGCTTCCACATCCTTCTTATAATGCGGTGACCAGAACTGTACACAATACTCTCAAGTGCGGCCGCACCAGAGTTTTGTACAGCTTCACCATAACCTCCTGGTTCCGGAACTCGATCCCTCTATTAATAAAAGCTAAAACGCTGTATGCCTTCTTAACAGCCCTGTCAACCTGGGTGGCAACTTTCAAGAATCTGTGTACATGGACACCGAGATCTCTCTGCTCATCTACACTGCTAAGAATCTTACCATTAGCCCTGTACTTTGCCTTCTGGTTACTCCTACCAAAGTGCATCACCTCACACTTGTCTGCATTAAACTCCATTTGCCACCTCTCAGCCCAGCTCTGCAGCTTATCTATGCGTGCCATTAAAGCATTGATGTTCACAGCATAGATGGCTTTTTGAAAGAATCACCAAACCTAATCTCACACCAGGCCTTGTCTCCAAAATCCTGTTATGATGTCTGACCTTTTCATTTTACATTGGAGTGAACATGAGGCATTGGTTTTACATAGAATTGACAGAAGAGAAATAGCTCTGTGCTGCCTACTTCATCTAATCCTACCTGCACATTCTTCTCTTCATTTTTCCCTCCTGACTTAAATACACAGCTTCTTTTAAATTCTACATCATGCAATAGTGTGTTTAATTTTCTAACCACCTGGAGGACTCTATAGTTGCTCCTCTAATGACATTGTATGTGATATCGAATGATACAGGCCAGCAACAATCCATGATCTTTTTACCACCCGTTTGATGCAAGGACTGTGATCAATTGTAATACCCCCGCTGTTCTGTGGTTAATAGTAGGCAATCCAAAACAATGCAGCAATCAAAAGCAAGACTGGAGCAAATTAGAATCAGCGGAAAAATCTCCACTATTTGGAGTCATATCTAATACAGAGGAAGATGGTGTGTTTGTTGGAGGCCAACCATCTGAGCCACAGGACATCTCTACCGTAGTTCCTCAGGACATACTAACTCTAGCTGTTTCATCAATGTTCTTCTCTCCATCATAATATTAGAGGTGGAGCTGTTCACTGATGATTGGTGCTATACATTATGCATTCACAACTCCTCTGCTACTGAGCCATCCCAAGTCCAAATGCAACAAAATCTGGACAACATTCGGGCTCGTACTGCTGAGTGGCAACCAGTATTTGTGCTGCATAGTGCCAGTCAATGACCATTTCCAACAAGAATCTAACCATTGCCAGTTGACATTTGAGGCCATTAATATTGTTGATTCCACTATAAACATAAACCATTGAGCAAACACTGAACTGGACCAGCCTATAAATACTATGACTGCAAGCACAGATTAGAAGCTGTAAATTCTCTGGTGAGTAACTTTTCTCTTATCTCCTCAAAACCTGTCCGCCATCCACAAGGCACAAAATAGGAGTGCGATCAAATACTTACCACTTGTCTGGATTAGTGCAGCTTCAATGAGACTCTCAACACTATTCAGGACTAAGCAGCCCTCTTAAGTGTTAGCCCATCTAACATGTTCAATATTTACTCTCTCCATCACCAATGTACAGTAGCAGCAGTGTATACCATCTACAAGATGGCACTGCAATAGATCACTAAGGCTCCTTAAACAGCACCCTCCAAATACCTGAGCTCTGCCTACTAGATAGAGAATGGCAGAAGATACATGGGAACATCACACCCTGCAAGTTAGCCTCTAAGCCACATACCATCCTGGCTTGGAACTGTCTTGGCTTTTCTTCTGTCTTTCTCTCTCTCTCCCTCTGTCTGTGTCAAAATCCTAGAAGTCCTTCCCTAATAGACTGTGGGTTTCTTTGTACTGCAGCAGTTCAAAAAGCCATGTCACCAAAACCCTCCAAAAGGGCAATTTGGAGTGGATAATAAATGTCGGCTTAGCCAGCAATTTCCATGCTCCACGAATCAATAAAAGAAAAATAAAATCTGCGTCTTTAACGATTAGCATGTAAAATTAAAGTGCGTGTGACTGGGGGTCATGTACTGCCATGGATTGAGAACTCATTGGCAGACAGGAAACAGAGCCTTTAAATGGGTCTTTTTCTGAATGGCAGCCAATGACTAGTGGGGTACCACAGGGATCAGCATGTGGACCCCATTATTAAGATGAGGGAACTAAACACAAAGTCTCCATGTTCGCAGAAAACACAGATCTGAGTGGGAGGGCGAACTGTGAGGAGAATGTAGAGGTACTTCAGTATGATATGGGAAAGTTGAATGAGTGGGCAAATTCATGGCAGATGAAGGATAATGTGGACAAATATGAGGTTATCCGCTTTGGTAATAAAAGCAGCAAGGCAGATTATTATGTGCATGGTAATAGATTGGAAAAGGGGAAGTGCAATGAGACCTGGATGTCCTTATACAGGACTTGCTAAAGGAAGCATGCAGTTGCAACAGGCAGTGAAGAAGGCAAATGGTATGTTGGTCTTTGTCGCAAGACGATTCGAGTACAAGAGCAGGGATGTCTTGCTGCAATTGTACAAGGCCTTGTTGAGACCACATCTGGAATATTATATGCAGTTGTCGTCCCCTTAGCTGAGGAAAGATGTTCCGGTTACGGAGGGGGTGCAATGAAGCTTTATCAGACTGATTCCTGGGATGACAGTTCTAATATATGAAGTGACACTGGATGGTTTAGGATTATATTCGCTGGAGTTTAGAAGAATGAGGGGATGATCTTATAAAAACCAATAACATTCAAACAGGGCCAGACAACGTAAATGCAGGAACAGCGTTCCTAATGACCAGGGAGTCTAGAACCAGAGGTCACAGTTTCAGGATATGGGGGAGGTCTGTGGGTTTCTCTGCCACAGGAAATGGTTGATGCCAAAACGTTGAATTTTTTTTTGGAAAAGGAACTAGATCTTATTCTTATAGGTAAAGGGCTCAATGGATATAGGAAGAAAGCATAAACGGGGGACTGAGATGAATGATCAGTGATGGTCATATTGAATGGCAGAGCAGGCTCAAAGAACCGAACAGCCTCTTCATGCTCCTACATTCTATAATACTAAAATTCAGTATTACAACCACACTGCTTTTGAATGAGTGATAGTGATACATTTCTTTTTAAATAAAGTCAACATTTATAGTCAGATCCCGTGAACGAAGGCCATCCTCAATTTACTTCTATTCAATCTCACAAAACCTGTTGTAATAAATATTTCTTAGGTTTTTACAGAAACCACAATTGATTGGAAACTTCACTTTTCTGTATCACTGCGCAGATTGACTTTACAATCAGTTAGGATATTTAGCCTTTGGGTGTGTTCTCTAATTTAATGCTATGCTGTTTACACACTTTCCCAGATCTGACAGCAGGTCACAATTTCCTTGTTATAATCCTTTGATTTCTGGCTGGTATTTCTTGTTACTCGGTGTTCTGATGGTGCTCCCAGACCAGCCAACATCCTTTGACAGCTGAATGCAAAAACAAGTGGTGGATGTGTGGAATGCGCTGCCAGCTTTGGTAGTGGAGTCAGATACATAAGGGACATTTAGTTGACTCGTGGATAGGCACATGGGTAGTTTGATTTTAGAGTAGGATAATAGGTCGGCACAACATCATGGGCCAAAGGGCCTGTACTGTACTGTACTGTTCTATGTTTGAAAGTACTGTGGACGCTGACAACCTGAAATAAAAACCAAATTGCTGGAAATATTCAGCAGGTCAGGCAGCAACAATGGAAAGCAGAACATAATGCATGTTTCACCTTTCATTAGAACCCATAGAATTCCTACAGCTTGGAAGCAGGCCATTTGGCCCATCGAATCCACGCTGACCCTCTGAAGAGCATCCACCCATACCCAACTGCTTCCCTATAACCCTGCATTTCTCATGGCTAATTCACATAACCTGCCCATCCCTGGACGCTGCGGACAATGTGGCATGACTAATCCACCTGACCTGCACATCTTTGGACTGTGGGAGGAGACCAGAGCTCTTGGAGGAAACCCACGCAGACAGAGGTAGAATGTGCAATTTCTGCACAGACAGTCGCCCAAGGATGTAGTCAAATCAAGGTCCCTGGCACTGTGAGGCAGCAGTGCCAACCACTGAGCCAATGTACCACCCTAACTCATCATGGATATATCGTGTTAACTGTCTTTCTCTTGCCTTGAGACTTGAGTTTCAAATATTTCTGTTTTAATCTTAAAAACTGTCCTTACACTTTCAGTAACTCCATTTATTTTGAACTTTTGTTCTTTTCTGTGCTTTCACTGATCTCATTTGAAGTGATTCAAGCCACTTGCCAACTGTAGATATTTTTAAATGAAATAAAACTTCTTTTAGTTTTGAGAGAATTTTTGGACCATTGTATATACTTCAATGCTTGTAACAAATCAAATTCCCACCTAAAACATGACGATATCCAAACTGACAGTGAATCGCAACCTGTATATGTAATTTTTATGGTTTATTATGATGATTGTACAAAATCCTTTGCCCATTTTGCTAGCATGTTGGATATCCTTAGAGCACCGCCAGTATTACAATATTCAAAACAAGTGTCCAGATGATTCAATCCAAATTCTTGGAAGGAAGCACATGTCCAGTTTTGTTTAAACATGTGATTATTGCACTGACGTTGTGACCGATATATTATCAGTGGCTAGTGGATTATAACTAGCCATTGGGATAACTGGTACGTCATCATTTAGCCTTCATTTATAGATTTCCATACTCAATTCAATGAAGCAATGTTAATTCGATCTTCTCACCAGGCTTTGGTGAAGCATGGAATTATCTCAAACGAGGTAAACCCAGTGAAATAGAATTGAAGCTATAAAATTAAAATGGATGAGATCTTCACTACTTGACAATTAAAATTCAAACTGAAAGATATGTAACGTAAAGGAAGGGAACGAGAATTGTATTGGGAAGGGGTGGGGAAGGAAGAAGAATGTACTGCATCTAAGCATTCCTCAAATAAAAACTAAACTATGGACTGTGTAACAAAGAATGTTGTCTGAATGCAAAGATTATTAAGAGATTTAATATCTTCTTACAGAAGAGAATGCAACAGATCATGACACAATGCTTCATTGCCACAAAAGCCAGACTTGGTCAGAAACTGGGCTACTTTGATCTTCTGGGTTTTGACATTATGATTGATCAAAA
This sequence comes from Stegostoma tigrinum, assembly GCF_030684315.1. Taxonomy (NCBI): domain Eukaryota; kingdom Metazoa; phylum Chordata; class Chondrichthyes; order Orectolobiformes; family Stegostomatidae; genus Stegostoma; species Stegostoma tigrinum. Next base: position 19,381,662 of record NC_081381.1, read on the forward strand.
TTTCAAGGTGATTCTATTTTAAATTCTCTTTGGCTGTGCAATTTTGTTAACTATCTGTGCAATTGAATTGATCCAAATGTGAGAGGAACGGAACAAAAACAAAGTTGCTGGAGAAGCTCAGCAGATCTGGCATCATCTGTGAAGGAGAAAAACAGCGTTAACGTTTCGGGTCTGGTGATGCTTCCTCAGAATTGCTGTTGCAATTGAGGACTGGAGGCTGTTTTCGTTAGAGAGAAGAAGGTTAAGAGGTGACTTAATAGAGACATACAAGATGATCAGAGAATTAGATAGGGTGTACAGTGACAGCCTTTTTGCTCATATGGTGATGGCTAGCACGAGGGGGCGTAGCCTTAAATTGCGGGGTGATAGATATAGGAGAGGTGTCACAGGTAGTTTCTTTACTCAGAGAGTAGTAAGGGCGTGGAATGCCCTGCCTGCAACAGTAGTAGACTTGCTAACTTTAAGGGCATTTAAATAGTCATTGGATAAACATGTGGATGATAATGTAATAGTGATGGGCTTCAGATTGGTTTCACAGGTCGACACCACAAGAGGGCCAAAGGTCCTGTACTGTGCTTTAATGTTCTATGTTCTATGTCTAAGGTAACAAAACATGCGCAATAAATCCTAGCCCTTTCCACGATGCACCGATCCCTAGGATAAATCCCTTTCCTGCAACTTACATAAATTATACAAAATAAGTGTGTATGATGCTGCAAATTTAGTACTATCTACTAGTTAGAAATTATTAAAAAAAAGTCAAGGTTCTGGGTGTCCACTTAGTCAGCTAGCCTCACAGGGAGACCGAAGGTTGGTCGTCCATCAGTGTTCTTATTGTGGATAATTGTACAACAATCCTCATTGCAAATTGTCTATGCTTATGATCAGTTCCACTTGATTACCCTGTTTAAATATACTTATACATTCTGGCCATGTAGATAAGAAAGCTTAGAGGTGTCACTCCCCCTAGTAGGTAAATCATATTGCAAAAGGTTCATGAAACAGTGGATAAAAGTTTCAAAAGAGCCAGGGTGGTGATGAGGAAGTTTGTTTTTTTTTATTTTAAATGCCTCAAATTGTGATGGTCTGAAATGCACTATATGAAAGGTGCTTGAAGCAGCTTCATGATGGTTGAACAGGTGCTTGGATAAATCCCTGAATAGTAAAACTTTGCAGGTCAAGACAAAGAAGAGTAAAACTAATTGGATAGCTTCTTCAAAGAAGAGTTAAGTGGTCTCCCTCCTGTGCTGCAAAAATCCGTAATACAGTACCAAACTAATTTTCCCGATTTTCGTCACTTCATTTATGACGCTGGCAATTGAGTGCTTAATCATGTTTTCTCTGCAATCACATCATAAGCTTAATTGAAACAACCCAGGTTCATTTCATGGAAGAGCCACAGCCTGAGCAGACAGGGGATATTTAGAGATAATGGGAACTGCAGATGCTGGAGAATTCCAAGATAATAAAATGTGAGGCTGGATGAACACAGCAGGCCAAGCAGCATCAGAGATGAAGGGTCTAGGCCCAAAACGTCAGCTTTTGTGCTCCTGAGATGCTGCTTGGCCTGCTGTGTTCAGCCAGCCTCACATTTTATTATCAGGGGATATTTAGATCGAGGTTGAAAGGACACTGCGTTGTCTCCATTTCTTCAATTCAACATTAATAATGCCACTCCCTTCTCACCCACACTCCTACAAATGGTTCTTTAGGACGTATACATCCGATTCCCTTTTGGAAGTCACTACTAAGTCCTTTTTGACCATCCTGTCAGACAGGGCTTTTAGATTAGAACCACTCGGTATGAGAAACATTTCTTTGCATCTTCCATCTGGCTTTTTTGCCAATGATCCTAAAATTTGTCACTGGCCTTCCTGCCTGATACTGTGTGCTGATTTGTAAGGGTTTGGAATGTTTCTGGGGGACAAAAAGGGGACACATTTGTTCTGCCTCTAATTGTGTAATTTTTTTTTTCTCTGGAAAGAAGGATACTGCTTGGCCTGCTGTGTTCATCCAGCTGTACACCTTGTTATGACAGTATTGCTAAGTGCTGACAATGTACTAAAGGTCTAGAATGTTGTGGTGAGCTTTTGTGATGCACGAGGGCTCCAATCTGCTATGTTGCGGACAAAGCAGAACAAGTGATCTCCCATGTAGCAGTCTGCTCTGTTTATAAAGCACTTTGTGATGATGTCCCTTCTCTATGGAGGGGCAATTGCTTTTATTTGTTCTTGCACAGTAACTAATAGCTGTTTATATGGTAACAATAATAGAGCTTTGGAAGCAAGTTGTCTGCTCATTAGATGCAATATAGAGAAATAAGGCCTTATCAGGTGTTTTAGCTCCTGTTTTGTAGTGTGACTATTAAGTGATCTTGCAAAAGAGTGCCTTACAAATAATCTTCCAGTAGATATTTTCTATATGTACAATGAATCATAAGTATTAAATGACTCATAGTGGTGCAGTTTGCCATTGAGCCATTTATGAACAGTCCTTTCTGAGCTGAATGGTAGGGCCTATATATTGGGACAAGATAATCAAATAAGTCAAAAGATCCCTATGGATCCCTATTGATAGCATTACTCTAGTGTGTTTTATAGATCCGTTCCAGTTTAGAATATGCATCCGGGCTGTGTTTGTGACTGTCGCAGAATTAGAGCGACACTTTGTGTCAGAAACAGAGGACTGTCCATTATATTTGAAAGTTTAGGGACCACGGAGATTATCTGAGAGATTTATCTTTGCTCCGGATGAAACTATTCAGAAAAACATCTTGGAAATAGCAGCATAGAGAAAATCTCCTCTGGTTGGCTTCTCATTGGAGTTGTGATTCCAAACTGCTTTCAACTTGGGTACGATTAACATATAAATCTTGCATTACACAGCAATGTCAAAATCTCTTCAGAGCAATGCAAAATATGCATCGGATGTCATGATATCAAAATTCTGTCCTAGTACTTCCCAAACCTCTTGCCTTTGTGACCCCATTTTGAGGTTTGAAAATGCCATGAGCCCACAGTGAGAACTATTCAAGTAGGAAGACCAGTGTTATAATTTGTTCAGAGCTCTCTGACAGGCATTGGCTTATTGTCTACAAAATTCAACTTGTGACCCAACTTGGCATCCCACACCCCTACTTTGGGGAGCTCTGTCCCAGCTTTACTGCTTCACTGGACCTTAATTAAAAAGCTGTTTGCTTTTCTCGCGTTAATGGTGTAAAGATGTAGTTGCAACTATGCGGATGGACCATGGCAATTGTTTTTGATGGTGACGTCCCTTCCCTGCGTTGGGAGGACATATCCTGATGCATCAATTCAAAGCCAGTAAATATCAACCAAGTTTTAAATTGTCGCCTGACTATGGTCACAAGTGGACAATGTGACACATAACAGTAGCAACAGACCATGTTAGCATTTATGAATTGTTTAGTGTTGTGTTAACGTTGAAATGTAACATCATTTGGAGGTCAATGATCAGAATTTTATCACCCTCATCAGCGATTGACAAGGTATCTTAACAGTACAACTCGAGCTGAGATTAGTAATCTTACCATGGAGATTTGCAAATGTATAATATAACTGATCTCTTTGCTATAATTAATCTCAAGCCAACATCTTGGCTGTGATATAGGAATGGGATGTCTAGGGGAGGGTGGCACAGAATGTTTTTTGTGATCTTTATACCATGATTTTTGACCTGTGTTCAATCTGTGTCAAAGTTCAAGATGGGAAAAAGGCCTGGGCCCTCGTTTTTTTTTGGTGAAACCCTCCAAGATCTCCAGACTGTCCCAGTTTCAGCTCTTGAGCATTCCCCATTATTTTCACCCCATCTTTGCTGGCTACTCCTTTCGTTGTCAAGATTCTAAACTTTTGACTTCTTCCCCTGAACCTCTTCCACCCCACACCTGCTCTCCTTTGTGATTTTATTTAAAGGTGTTTAGTCAGCTGTCCATACATCATTTTACGTGGGTCAGTATCAAATTTCTTTGGATGAAGCTCCTGTGCTGCAGGTCAGGATGTTCTAATATGCATAAAGGCCTTGCATATATACTAGTTGTTGTTAATGATATTCCTCCCACTATTTACTGGAAATGATACAAGCTCCCTGAATAAGTTTGCCAAAATTGGGATCTACTCTGTTGGGATTTGCAGTACATATCTTTTGGTCACCCTCAGGTTAAACCACCACCAGTTATGTCTCTCTAATGACAGGGCAGGCCTACGGTCTGGTTAAACTTTGGTGCCTTTATCTTTACAGTTCACATCTATATTTACAATTGAACTTACAACATTGGTGGAGATTGGAGCAGTTAGAACATTGGTACTGATCAATGATGGGCAGGTTAGATGGATTGGCCATGCTAAAAATAACTGTCCATCGTGTTCAGGGAAGTGAAGGCTGGGTGGATTAGCCGTGATAAATGTGGGGATAAGGTAGGGGGCTGGATCTGTAGGATGCAGGGTCAGTGTGGACTCAATGGGCTGAACAGCCTCCTACTGCACTGTAGAGATTCTATGATTCTTCTATAATAACAGGATTTAACTCACAACCTCACTATTCTGGTTAAATTGGAGGAGAAAAAACAAAACCCTTTTGCAAGTTCCTTGGCACCCTGCACTGGAAGCTCTTTGCTTCACTGATCACTCGCTAAAGACAATTGGACTAGTACTGCATCAAAGCATTGCATGTGATCCAATAAATATAGAGGTGTCAAACATCTTTCACAGTTCCAACAATATTCCAGCAGTGTTCACTTTAAAAAGGTAACACTACCCAAATGCTGATCTTCATGTCGTGACTGCAAATTATTCAGTATATTAATATTTCTAAATTTGACCTAAATGGAACTCTGCAGTTCAATTATGAGAAATATTGCTACTTATTCATGAAGACAATCTACAATGTTAGACATGCATAATAAATCAATACTACATTGATAAGTGTTGTGTTCAAGAGGGTATGATGTATTCTGCTACTTAGGGACTGCTCTGTCTAACTTGTAAGCCCCAGGAAGGCCACAAAAAATTCTTCAGGCCAGTTGCCAGAGAACAATTGCTTCTGGTGTAAATTAGAGCTCAGGGGAAAAATAATTGTGGATAAAAAACATCTTAGTATCACAACTATCAGTGTTAAACTTTGATAGGATTTTATAGTGTTTATATTTGTCAGCATGAGGGAAATGTGGAATTTGAAACACGAACAGATCACTCAGAAGGAAAGACCGGTAAAACTTGTGAGTGACACATCCTGGTCTGACTTGCTTTTGTATGCTTCCGAATAGAGCTCCAGTATTTCCAGTGTTAATTTCCAAGTATTACTTTATTTCTCACTGAGCAACCATGGGCTTGTTGAATGACAGAGCAAATTTGAAGGACTGAATGACCTACTTCCTCACATAATTCATATGTTCATATGTTTCAGCTTTCTGTCAACTGATTGCATCATCTCCCGGCTTAATGTAATTCAATGTAAATGAACCAAAACTGCACAGCTGTACTGGCCTTAAAAAAAAGGTCTTATTTAATATACATGTATGGTTTACCTGCTGTGGTACATATCAACTATCAGGTTTTTATTGAAGGATTTCTTTTGAAAAGAAAATAATGAGACAATAGTTTGTGTTAGTCGCACTCATATTCTTTTCGGTAGCTTCTAAATTCGTTGCTTAGCAGTACCCAGACCAATCAAACACATGCAGATGGCAGTGTGTAATACAGCACTGACTTAGCCAGGATTTATTTGGATTGCATTAATGTATGCAAAATACTGCACAATGCATACTCTTGTCATGTAATTGAATGGGAATGAAGGGAATGGCAATGAATTAGAAATGGAGCCCTCTCACGTTTCAGTAAATTGCTGCTTGTGGTACTGGTATGTAAGCCCTGCACTGTGAGTAATCCCAGAATACAATGAAGGATCTGATACCGGTTCATTGAAACATCCTTTCTGATTAATTAAATGACTTTGTTCCTTCGTTTGCTTTTCGACAGTGCCAGTGCTGAAATGAAGGGTTGAGATTATTCCAATGTTTGATTAATAATTTGCCTGCCTCACAATTAGGTGGGGGAGGTTGGTGGTGGAAAGGATCAAAGAATTGATATCCATTTTTACATGACCATTGTGGAAGACAGTGGATAGGGTTGAGCTGGTTGGGGCAGTGCTTTAATACATTTTAAAGGCAGATAACATACACACGACTGAGCAGACCAGGAGTTCAGTGATAACAAGGTGTACAGCTGGATGAAGAAGGGTCTAGGCCTGAGGTGTCAGCTTTCCTGCTCCTCTGATGCTGCTTGGCCTGCTGTGTTCATCCAGCTCTACACCTTGTTATCTCAGATTCTCCAGCATCTGCAGTTCCTACTATGTCTGAAAGGAGTTCAGTGATAGTCTTTTACACAAATAGGAGTTTTAAACTCCAAGTGTCTAGCCTGATATTCTAGTAGTGATTCCTATGAAACCGTACCTGTATCAGGAATTTTAAAGCCTACTCGATAAAACCCAGACACATACTCAATGAAGGAACATACAAGTTTTGGAGGAAGGGTCCCTGGACGCAAAACATTAACTCTGATTTCTCTCTACAGAGGCTGTCAGACCTGCTGAGCTTTTCCAGCTTTTTCTGTATTTGATTCTGATTTCCAGCATCCACAGTTTTTGTTTTCATTTTTTAAAACAATTTTTAGATGACTGTTTTATTTTAATTATTTCATGTATGACACAGTGCGGGAAAGTAGACCCACATTAACGTCATACCATATATGCAGTCGTTCTTGGCTCTATTCTTCATTACTGTCATCAGAGTTTTGGACCTCCTCAGCTCAAAGTGTGATAAATGTAAGGACGGGTGATGGAGCGGGGGATCCATTGCAGTCAAATTTCCAGGAGAAAGATTATGCCCACAAAGCACAAAGTTCCAAATATATGGTATTGATCACTGTCGCCTTTCCTATCTAATGGGATGTCCAGGACCTCAATGCATCATGCACTCTCAGTCTTCCCTCCCTCTTAGAATTTTCAGACATTTTAGTCTTAAGCACAGCAGCATCCATTAATTGCTCAATTCTGAGGAAGGGGCACCAGACCCGAAACGTTGACTCTTTTTTTTCCTCCACAGATGCGGCCAGACCTGCTGAGCTTCTCCAGCAACTTTGTTTTTGTTCCTGACTGACAGCATCCACAGTTCTTTCGGTTTTAATGTATATGATGCTTCTTGATTGGTCCACTTGTAACTCCTGCTGTTTCAGTCTGCCGTCCTGCACTGCAGATCTCTTGTAACTCCTGCTGTTTCAGTCTGCCGTCCTGCACTGCAGATCTCTTGTAACTCCTGCTGTTTCAGTCTGCCGTCCTGCACTGCAGATCTCTTGGCATTTTACACAGGATTTTTTTGAAAATGTGCTCCTCTGAGCGGTTATTAATAGAGATCCTAATGATGTCATACAGTTCTAGCTGCCTTTGAAAGGCGTATTGGAAACACTAAAAATGACCACTAATCAAATCTTTAAGGGTATTCTTCGCCCAGGAACGTGAATCGTAGAATCCCTACAGTGTGGAAAGAGGCCATCCAGCCCATTGAGTCTACACTGACTCTTCAAAGAGCACCCCACCCTATCCTTGTAACCCTGTGTTTACCATAGCTACCCCACCTATCCTGCACATCCCTGGATACTGTGGCAAATCTACACATCTTTAGACTGTGGGAATAAACTGGAGCACCCGATGGAAACCCACATAGACATGGGGAGAATGTGTAAACTCCACAAAGTCACCAAAGTCTGGAATAGAACATGGATCCCTGGCACTGTGAGGCAGCAGTGCCAACCACTGACCCACCCTGCTGCTTGTAGTATTGTGAAGCTACATTATAGAATCCTTTGATGGTCTGCATCTTATAGGTAAACTCCATGACAGTTGCATATTATGTCTATGGAACTCCGTACATTCAGATGAACGGCCTTTGGAACATGCATGAATTCTGAATCCTTTCTGCTTCATGTAAGAAAGCATCACAGGTTCATAGTCCTAAATGTCTTCATGGCTAGGTGGCCTTTATGAGCAGATAATGGAGAACGGTGCCTTACATAAGTCCAGATGTCTTCCAAAGGTAATTATTTCTTTGGATGCCTTCTTTAAGCTTAAAGTCAAAAATCACACGACAACAGGTTATAGTCCAACAGGTTTATTTGAAAACAGTACCTTTCGAAGTGTTGCTCCTTCATCAGGTGTTTTCAAACAAACCTGTTGGACTATAGCTTTGTGTCGTGTGATTTTTCACCTTGTCCACCCCAGTCTAACATGGCACGTCCACATCACTTCTTTAAGCTTGGTTGGCACAGCTCTTCACACTAGTTTAGAAGGTATTGGATCCAATTCCCAGCCCAGAAACCACATCCCATAATCAAGTCTGACACTTCAGTGGAATATCAAGCTGCACTGTTGGAAATACTGCCTTTTGGGTGCGATGCCCTCTCAAGTTGATGCAAAATATCCTACGGCAAAATTCGAAGATCAGCAGGTTCATTCAACCTGGTATATTGATCAACATTTATTCCTCAACCAACATCTCTCAGACAGATTATAGGAGCTTGCTGAATGCAAACTGGCCACCTTGTTTCCTACATTACAAATAGTGATTCCAGTTCAAAAGTACGTGGTTGGCTACAAAGAGCTTTGGAAGTCCCAACATTGCAGATGGCGCTATATAAATGCAATTCAGTCTTCCTTAATAACATCTTGACATTTCCCAAACGTAACGCTACCTAATTAAGAATCTGGTGAACATTTTCAGGCAGCTGGTTGCCCCACCTTGGGTTTTTCATATGTCTTATTTTGGAATTTGTTACATTGATGTGAGATAGAATTGTGAAATTAATTGATGAGAAAGATGTGCGCAATTAATTTTGAAAATTGAAAGACAAATCTCAAATGGCTATCAAGCTAGGTACCAAGGAAAAGATCATTTGATTGCTTTGTGGGAATGTTGTTATGGTCACCATGGTGCTTAAATCCACATAAAACACACAGAATTAGTCTTAAGTACAAACCTTCCACGTGCTATTGTATCTGTAATGTTTGGATTAATAAACCTGGAGACCAATACAATCATTAGAGTGAAATAATATTTAGCAAAATACTTGCTATAATGTTTTTGAAGTTTGTTATTTGGTGATAGTTTACTTGTAAAAGCAGACTTGAACATCTTGTAAATATTTTTAATCTGTTGGAAACCAAACAGCAAGCTAATGGCATTACGCCCAAAATAATGCACACCACCTTTAATGAGCATATGCAACAATGCCTCTGACTTGTTATTCTTAACTGCTGGCCTCAGAAGACAGCTTCCTTCTGCGCCACTGAATAAAGCAATAACAGCAACTGGCACTAAGAGTCTTGAGATGTTTTGAAAATTTAATAACGATATACAAATGCAGGTTCAAGTTGTTGCATTTAAGCAGCTCTTTGAATGAGCATGTATCCCGAGGTATTTTGGGGTTGAGGGCGAAATGCAAGAATACAGATAGGAGAATGGACTGCAAAGCATTGCAGGAAGAGACTGGCTACAAGCTTACTCAAGAAGATGGAGTTTAACGTCAAACTGCTTGCAAGGAATTCTGGGGTGTATCAACTGTACAGGGAGCATCCGTGAAGATACCACATCAATAAGTTGAAATGCTTTGATACAAAGACAAAATTTCATTTTCTGGTTTTTGAGCTTTGAAGACTACATCTTCAAGAGGAGCTTTTTCTCGTGCTCCCCCTTGGGACTTGGGTAGTGCTGGCTCGACTGACTATATTGCTCTTTCCTGGTCGCCTGAGAAGGTGGTATGGAGGTTTTTTTCCTCAAATGCTGCCTTCCAGTGTTGCCACTCCCTTGAAAGTGTTTGGTCAGGGCGTTTGTGGTGATAGAGGTCATTGGAATGTGTCCCAATCAGAATGACCTGAGAGAGGCAAAAAGTAGTCAGTAATTTTCCAATGAGGTTGCAGGGATGAACTTGATCAATTACACCTCACTAAGGGCACCATTCAGAGGGAGAGTGTGACAGACATTGCCCCACAATTTCCAACTGAACATTTTCCAGGCGCAGCAGAGAGAAAATCTATCCTAAAATTTCCTTCCCTTTAGTCTGAGACTCAGAAGCAAAGGTAACGTTCTACAGTACTGTTGCACCCATTCTCTCTCTCTTGCTCTTTCCTAGGATCCTGATTAAAGTATCTTGGACAAGAATTATTTAAATCTCCTAAATGGGAACAATTGGTTTCAAATGGCTGAGAGCGCTGATATTTTTAATTCCTCATATTCTGACACCTTTGTTGGAAATGTGCAGCTACAGCACATGGTGTACTGTCTGGAGTACAATGGCACACAAAGGCAGCTCACAATCACCTTCTCCAATAAATGTTGGCTCTCATTCCGTAAATGAACAAAATAAAATATTAATCCCCTCCCCATTTGGAGGCAGCGGGGTCATTAATTTGTCTAGAGAGGAAAGACCCTCAGTCTCAATAGATTCTGGGTCTGGAAGGCTCTTGGAATGTCTTCCTGCCTCAAAGCCAATTAACTCCCTTAAGTGGACAATTAATGCCTACTTACGAGCCTCACTATACTTCTGATGGTAATCAACCAGCAGTAGTCAGTTCAGCCCCTGTGTGGGGATCTCAAGAAGCAAAATCATATTGTGTTTATCAACTTCAAGATGGTGGTCATAAGAATCATAGAATCCCTAAATTGTGGAAATAGGCCCTTCAGCCCAACAAGTCCACACCGATACATTGAGCATCCCTCCCAGACCCATCTCCCTATAACCCAGCTACACTTCCCTGAACACTACAGGCAATTTAGCATGGCCAATCCACCTAGCCTGCATGTCTTTGGACTGTGGGAGGAAACCCACGCAGATTTGGGGAGAATGTGCAAACTCTACGCAGACAGTCACCCGAGGGTGGAATTGAACCCAGGTCTCTAGCACTGTGAGGCAGCAGTGCTAACCACTGAGCCACCGTGCTGCCCACTCAAGGGCACTCACTGCTTGATGATCGGTCCCAGCACCTAAAAGGTTGCAATCCTATGATCCCCCAGCCGATGCCCCTCCCTCATGAATCCAATCATGCCCTCACTTGCTTCTGACGAGCATCACTCTCTGATCTTCATCCTCTGATGGGTGCTGTCTGCTATGAACCAAGTAGATAAGTCATTAACCTCCAAACTGCTATGGACCACAAAGATCTCAGAGATTAAACGCATCTGGTCTGTCCCCTGACTGCCTTAAAAATCCAGCGACAGTATGATTAACTATCACAGATCAATGGCAAGTAAAGCTCAATTTCAGAAGATTCCATCTGGAATCCCTGTCCATTGAACATCAACTGACAAAGACCATTGAGTAATTAGGAAGTTTATGTAGAGACAAGTCATATCTTGGCAATTTCACAGCAGCAAAGTTAGATTAGATTAGGTTAGATTCCCTACAGTGTGGAAACAGGCCCTTCGGCCCAACAAGTCCACACCGCCCCTTGAAGCATCCCACCCAGACCCATCCCCCTATAACCCACACACCCCTGAACACTACGGGCAATTTAGCATGGCCGATCCACCGAGCCTGCACATCTTTGGACTGTGGGAGGAAACCGGAGCACCCAGAGAAAACCCACGCAGACACGGGGAGAATGTGCAAACTCCACACAGACAGTTGCCCGAGGCAGGAATCGAACCTGGGTCCCTGGTGCTGTGAGGCTGCAGTGCTAATCACTGAGCCACCGTGCCGTCCCGAGACATAGTAATTAAGCTTATCGTAGCCTCTACCCCAGTGGAAACATTTCAAAAGGACAACATGGCCCAGCACCTCACAGGTTTACACCATGGAAGCACGATGTAAAACATCTAGCAGTACAAAGCCATGGTCATGCGTAGGCAGAATCTAGAGGTTCCGTGTCATTCATCCCCTATTGACACAAAAGCCGACCATAAGCCTGTAGGCATTGGAGCCTCATACATGCACCCAGAAATTTCCCAGCCTTTAATATGGTATGTAAGGCATGTGTTAGAAGAGAATATTGGAACTGCCAGTGCAGAAAACAAGGCTCAAAACAAATGGTTCAATGTTATGAGAACTCAGAAATAGGTGCCAGATGGGCACAGTATTCTAAGCAAAGCAGAGGTACATACTGAGTGGCACCAAGACAAGGTCTAGCCAAACGATACAATCAGATGATAAGGATGACCAGCATATTGATACTCAAAGTGGTGATATTTAACATTGTTTATGTTAAAGTATGCACTAGCTCAGTGGTAACAGCACAGGTTTTTGTCACCATCTAGTCAGTTGCTCAAAATATGCAGAGAAAGCAACATGAATGTTCTGTTTTATTCATTCATGGGATGAGGATGTTGGTTGGCTAGGCCAGGATTTATTGCCCACCCTTCAATGCCCAGGACACAGTTAAGTAAACCACATTGCTGTGGGTCTGGAGTCACATGTAGGCCAGACCAGGTAAGGATGGTATCAGAGATAATGGGAACTGCAGATGCTGGAGAATTCCAAGATAATAAAATGTGAGGCTGGATGAACACAGCAGGCCAAGCAGCATCTCAGGAGCACAAAAGCTGACGTTTCGGGCCTAGACCCTTTCGGTCTAGGCCCGAAACGTCAGCTTTTGTGCTCCTGAGATGCTGCTTGGCCTGCTGTGTTCATCCAGCCTCACATTTTATTATCCAGGTAAGGATGGTAGTTTTCTTCACCGAGAGACATGAGTGAACCAGAGGGGTTTTCCCGTGAAAATCGACAATGGATTCAGATTCGTCATTTAACTCTGAATTGCAGATTTTTATTGAATTCAGATTTTCCCATCTGCCATACTGGGATTCCAACCAGGGTCCCCAGAACATTCCCTGGATCTCTGGATTTGTGGTCCAGCGATAATACCATCAGGCCATTGCTGACCTTAAAGCTGTGCAAAACTGGATACTTGTGCAGGTGCAAACAGCCTTCTACTTCATCCACCTGCCTGGATGAGTGCAGGTCTAACAATACTTAAGAAGCTTTGCATTATTGAGGACAAAACAGCTTGTTTAACTGGGACCTCATCTACCTCCTTCATCATGCACTGGTTTCATCAGCCCTTGCAGAATGGCAGCAGTGTAAACAATCTACAAGATGCACTGTGGTATCGCATCAAGGATCCTGTGACAGCATCTTCCAAATCTCTACCATTCAGAAGGACAAGAGCAGCAGATGCATGGAAACATCATCACCTGAAAATTCCCCTCCATGCCACACACCAACCTGACTTGCAACTATGTTGTGTTACTTCCATTGTATTGGTTCAAAATTCTGGAACTCCCTTCCTAACAGCACTATCTGTGTCTCTGCACTTCATGGTTCAAGGAGAAAGCTCAACCCCACCTTTTCTAGGGCAATTAGGGATGGGCACTAGTTGCTGACCTCCCCTGTGATGGCCATATTCCATGAAAGAATAAAACATAATGAGACTGGACAGAGAAACAAACTACCAATCAGTTTCAGGTATTTATTTGTTTATTGCTCTGCATTAAAAAAAATCAGACACAAGTTATTTTTCTTTCTTTTCATGCAAGCAATTTACTTTTTTAAAGTGAAATCTTTTAGACAGCAAAAAAGGGAATGTTGTAATATGTACGGTGTGTACCTTTGCAGAGACACATCTTAAATAATGAAACATACTTCTTCAGAATATGTTGTTTTACCCCTTAACTTGATGGTCAGTCTGAAGCATTGGATTAAATATACTATTCTTAGACAGTCTTCAATAATCTCATCTTCAAATCATTGATAAGGCAATATAAAAATGATAACAATGTAACTGATGATGCTACTCTAACATTAGTATGGCAGTTTGGAAGAAGATCTGATACAGCAGGATATAGATCAGTTGCAGATATGGGCAGAGAAATGGCAGATGAAGTTTACTCTGGGAAAGTGTGAGGTGCTGCACTTTTGGAGATCAGACGTTAGGGAAAAAAATATAGTTAATGGCAGGACCCTAAACAGCATTGATGAACAGAAGGATCTTGGCGTTCAAGTCCATAGCTTCCTGAAAGTGACCACACAAGTAGATAGGGAGATAAAGATGGCATGCTTGCCTTTATTTTGGATGCCTTCAAGGCAAAGATTGACAAATTCTTGATCTCAGAAGGAATCAAGGGCTACGGGGAGAGTGCAGGGAAGTGGCGTTGAAATGCCCATCAGCCATGATTTAAATGGCGGAGTGGACTTGATGGGCCGAACGGCCTTACTTCCACTCCTATGTCTTAGGGTCTCATGGTCTTTATTGGTTAGGGAATTGAATACAAGAGTCAGGACCTGTTGCAGCTTTATAAGACTTTGGTTAGGCTACACTTAAGAATATTGCATTCAATTCTGGTCATCACATTACAGGAAGGATGTGGAAGCTTTAGAGATGGTGCAGAAGAGGTTTACCAGGATGCTGCCTTGAATGTAGGGTATGAGCTATAAGGAGAGGCTAGAAAAACTCAGGCTGTTTTCTTTGGAGCAGCAGACGCGGAGGGGAGATATGATAGAGGTCTGTAAAATTATAAAATGCATAGATAGAGTTGGCGGTTAGAATCTTTTTACCTGAGATGAAATATGTAACACTAGAGGGCATGTATTTAAGATAAGGGGGGGGGGGCAAGTTGAAAGGAGATGTGAGGGGCAAGCTTTTTTACAAAGAGAGTGGTAGGAGTCTACAATATGCTGCCAGGGGTAGTGGCGAAGGCAGATTTGATTGGGGCATTGAAGAGGTTTTTAGATAAGCAAATGAATACACAAGGAATGGAGGGATATAGACCAAGGGCAGGCAGAAGGGATTAGTTTAATTTAATTTAGCATCACGTTTGGCACAATCTTGTGGGCCGAAGGGCCCATTCCTGTGCTGTACATTTCTACGTTGTATATCACACACAAAAGAATGTATGAAAGAGATAGGAATTGGACACTCTACTAGAGATCTGCATTTAATAGCTTGTAATGTACTGACCTGCATAAAGGAGAGGAGGAGCCTTAGGATAAGGAGCCAACGGTGTATAAGAGTGTATGTGTAGAAATTCACATCCCAGAGAAGCTAAGGAGATGTTCTAACACTGCTAGGAGTAGCATTGACCAAATGTCAAGAGTAAAACAGCTGATGTGTTTATGTTGAAGAGAAGAACGTAGTAACTTGAACCAATATAGTATTGCTGACAATGGTTTGCTGTGTTCTGGGAATGTTCAACACATGACCTCTGACCCAAGAATTCTATTCGTTTGTGGAGTGTCTAAGAGCCTTTGGATAAAGTTGAAAAATGCATTTTTCTAGCTGCATTCAGTCACGGGGTTACATTACAGAACTGACCAATTTGAAAATGGCACACTTTGTAAGCCAAACATTGAAATCATCGATGAGTACAGCTGGCAGATGTTGCCTGTGTTCTGCTGCCACAGCAATTTGCCAGGTGCGCCAACAGAGACTTGTATGCTAAATATTTAACGAATATTATAAAGATTCAGCATCTAGGTTTTAGCCCAGGAACAGCTGACCGAAGACGTGTGTGGGGATCTAATACCTGTGACAAATACAGGGTGCGCCATCAGAGGGATTCTGCCTAAGTCTCAGCAAAATATGCTACTACACATAATCCGCCAAAAGGGAGCTGGGAGTGAGGAATAGCAATAATAAGTAGGCAGCAGTAGTCCTCCACTGGCCAATAATAAATTTAGCACCAAGTGCAAACTGCAATTTTGAATGACCTTCTGGTCATTTGAAAACTGCCTGACGTTCAAATGTGACTGATGGTTTAGAGATAAGGAGGGAGCCTCATTCTAAGATACACACCATTGTTTTCAAATCTCTATCAAATTCATCATGCCACCATCACCCCCAATCCCCCACCCGAAATGCCTGTAATAGTCTCCAACGCCTTTGAGGTCTCTGCAGAGTCATTGAGTTATTCTGGCTTCTCGTGTGTCCCATCGCCAGTGTCATCCTGCACCGCTGTCACATGTCTCCAGCTGCCTGGACCCCAACCTCTGGGATTGCCTGCCTTGTACTCTCCACTTCCCTTGCCTTGATGACATTCTTATTTCTTGTATCTGCTCCATGTTCCTTGTAAATATTGTAGTTATTTGCTGCCATCTGGTGGATATTCAAAGTATTAGCCAATCTGAAAGATTTGCAAATGAATTGAGAAGGTGTAAAGAAAAATCATCATTTCTTATTCTAACAAATAAGAATGGAACCACCCTCCAGTGTATACCATTTGCTAAATTCAGACCTGTGGCCAGCTGCCTCTTCTAACATGGTACTTTTTATTTCCCAACCTTGGAGAATCAAAATGACCATTCACACATAAAAAACAATCGCAGTAACTCAACACATGGGCTTATATATGTTAAAGTTGATTTTATAATCTGCAAATGGTAAGTTTGGGCATTTATAGTTAGTCCCAATTTTGCCTGTTGCAAATGTGGCTTGAGCAAAGGTGGATGAGCAGTCCTCAGCAATTCAATGGGGACCTGCCCAGAAATATTAGCTTGAGATTTCCCAGACCATTCCATTGCCAAATAACCACTCGCGTTCCTGGCTCAACCAAATGTTGCCAGGGATTAATGACTTTAGTGAAGGAAGATAAATGCACCTTACATTATCTAGCGCTGCTAACATGATAAAATGTCCAGTGTATCACAGGAGAGTTACTAGACAAAATTCAATTCCAAGCCACATAAAGTGATATACATCAGGGAAAACAAGGATAAAATTTTTAAAATCAGGACATTGCAATCAGCGTAGTTTGGTGAGACCAGAGTGATGGATGAATTTGGGAAGAGGACAGCAGAATTCTGAGTCAGCTGAAGTTTGTAGGTACAAGTGCATGCTCTCAAAACTCACAGTCTAAATGTTGGAGTTGGCCGAAAACGCCCATCTAGTTCATTACAGTCCATTAGGGAAGGAAACTGTCATCCTTACCTGGTCTGGCCTAGATGTGGCTCCAGACCCACAGCAATGTGGTTCACTCTCAACTGCCCTTTGAGATGGCCTCGCAAGCCATTCAGCTGTATCAGTCGCTACAAAGTCTCTACAAAGAAATGAAACTGGGACAGACTACCTGGCATCGACCTGGGCACCAGAAAAGTCAAAGGCAGAAACAGCCCTGCAGAATCCTTGTTATTAACATCTGGGGGCTAGTGCCAAATTGGAATAGCTGTCTCACAGAATAGTAAAACAACAGCCTCACATACTCATTAGCATCAACGTCCCAGACACCATCATCAACCATCCCTGGATATGTCCTGTCCCACTGGCAGGACAGACCCAGCAAAAGTACCGGCCCAGTGGGATACAGTCGCAAGAGAGTTGCCTTGGGAGTCCTGAGCATCGATGCCCATTGCCATGAAGTCTTATGGCTTTGGGTTTATTATGGCCAAGGAAACCTCCTGCTGATTATCACATACCATCCTCCCAATGGCTGATTAAGGAGTAATCCTTCATGTTGGACAACACTTGGAGGAAACACCTGAGGGTGACAAGGATGTAAAATTTAGCCCAGGTGGGCTATTTCAATGTCCAGCAAACAGAGTGTCTTTACAGCAGTACTACTGATCAAGCTGGTCAGGTCCTAAAGAATATAGCTGTTAGACTGGGCCCAAGGAACCAGCAAGAGGGAAAATCATAGTTGATCTTAACAATCTGCCAGCTCAGATGCATTCGTCCCTGACAGTATCGGTAAGAGTCACCACTGCACAGTCCTTGTGGAGATGAAGCTCCGCCTTCACATTGAGAATTCCTTCTCTGTGGTTTTGAGTGGTGCTATCCTTGTGCTAAATGGGACAGACTTCAAAAAGATTTAGCATCTCAGGCCTGGGCATCCATGCAGTGCTGTGGGTCATCATCATCAGCAGCAGAATCATACTCCAGCACAATCTGTAACTTCATTGCCTGGCATGGCCCCCCATTCAACTATTACCATCCAGTCTGCTTTCCACCAGGGCCACTCAGCTTCTGTCACAATTACAGCCTTGGTTCAAACATGAACAAAAGAGCTGAATTCCGGAGGTGTGATGGGAGTGACAGCCCTTGATATAGTGTGGCATCAAGAAGCCTGAGCCAAACTGGAATCAATGTGTACCTGGTGCAAACTCTCTGATGGTTGGAGTCACACCTGCTGCATAGGATGATGGTCGTGGTTGTTGGAGGTCAGTCATTTCAGTTCCAGGACATCTGTGCGGGAGTTCCCCAGGGTAGTGCCCTAGGCCCAACCATCTTCAGCTGCTTCATCGATGACCTTCCCCCCATCGTAAGGTCAGAAGTGGGGATGTTCGCCAATTACTGCACGGTGTTCAGCACCATTCGTGACTCCTCAGATAGGAAAGCAGTCCATGTTCAGATGCAACTAGATCTGGACAATATTCAGGCTTGGGCTGACAGGTGGCAAGTGACATTCGCGCCACACAAATGCCAGGGAATGATCACATATACCCAAGACTTGGACGCGACTTAAATTCACAAACTTCAAACCGAAAGGCAATCTATTACCCGTGAGGCACAGTTGACACCGAAAGAGAATCTTAATCTGCAGGAGGTGAAGAGTTTCATGATTTTGAGCTTTAGCAGAAGACTGTTGAAAATTGCATTCTGGTTATAAAGGATCTTTGCAGAAATGAGAGTTGGACTAAG
Source organism: Stegostoma tigrinum (assembly GCF_030684315.1). Taxonomy (NCBI): domain Eukaryota; kingdom Metazoa; phylum Chordata; class Chondrichthyes; order Orectolobiformes; family Stegostomatidae; genus Stegostoma; species Stegostoma tigrinum. The sequence continues at coordinate 19,400,346 of NC_081381.1, forward strand.
GTGGAGAATATTGAAGCCTGAAATTCCTGTGCCTAGGATGTGACACACCATGTGGGGTGAGATATATTGACCTTACCAAAGGAGTTTTGTGGGCCTGGTCAGGCCTAACAAGCTGCCCTTAGAAAGGAAAAGAAAATTTGAAAATCTCCAAGTGGACAGTGCAAGAGGATAAATGTTCTGACCATGAAGCTAATTTGGGAATTTGGGGTGGGGGTACATGAGCAGTTTGGGGTGGGGGTACATGAATTGCCATCTTCATCGAGGAATTTTCACTGACGTGGTACCAAAGAAATATTCCCCTGCACCCGCAGGATGTGCTACACTTGCCCCCACACCTCCTCCCTCACCCCCATCCCAGGCCCCAAGAAGACTCTCCACATCAAGCAGATGTTCGCCTGCACATCTCCCCAATGTGGTACACTGCATTCGCTGTACATGGTGTGGCTTTCTCTACATTGGGGAAACCAAGCGGAGGCTTGGGGACCGCTTTGTGGAACACTTAAGCTTGGTTCGCACTAAACAACTGCACCTCCCAGTCGCGAACCATTTCAACTCCTCCTCCCATTCCTTAGACAACATGTCCATCCTGGGCCTCCTACAGTGCCACAACAATGCCACCTGAAGGTTGCAGGAACAGCAACTCATATTCCGCTTGGGAACCCTACAGCCCAATGGTATCAATGTGGATTTCACAAGCTTCAAAATCTCCCCTCTCCCAGCTGCATCCCAAAACCAGCCCAGCTCGTCCCCGCCTCCCTACCCTGTTTTTCCTCTCATTTATCCCCTCCTCCCACCTCAAGCTGCACCCCCATTTCCTTCCTACCTACCAACCTCATCCCGCCCTCTTGACCTGCCTGTCCTCCCCAGGCTGACCTATCCCCTCCCTGCCTCTCCATCTACACTCCCTCTACTGGTTCCATCCCCGACTCCTTCACTTGTCTGTCTCCTCTCCACCTAACTTCTACTCTATCCATCTTCCATCTGCCTCCCCCTCTCTCCCCATTTCTTTCCGAACCCTCTCCCCTTCCCCCATTTCTGATGAAGGATCTAGGCCCGAAACGTCAGCTTTTGTGCTCTTAAGATGCTGCTTGGCCTGCTGTGCTGATTAAGCTCTACGCTTTGTTATCTCGGATTCTCCAGCATCTGCAGTTTGTATTATCTCAAATATTCCCAATTAGCAGTTGCTTGCTGTACCCATGCAAAGAGATGCTCTTGCTCTGACTTCGCAAATTCAGCTAGGAATCAGTGTTGAGAGCAGTAATGCAACTACCAGCTATAGAATTTCAGGGCCTAAGTGTGATAGTCCTGGCATGGAGTATCAGCTCACATCTTCTATCTCAGAAGGTGACCATGTCCACTTTGCATTGATGTGTAAAGACAGCATTGGAGTATTATTCATAAGTCCATATGAATTAATTTATTTTTAATTTATCTGTTTTAATTTATCTGATCTTTGTGCCAGGTATACTGAGATCCCAAACGGACATTAGTAAACAAATTGGAATTTTACAGGCTGGCTTTTAATTCCTGGGTTTTCTTTTAAGGAATTCAGATTTTGCCATATGCCAATCAAACCCAAGTCTCTGCAGCATTAGTCTGGGGTTCGAGAATCCAGTCGTTTCTGCTGTAACGCGATAGTTGCATTCCTGTGCATCACCACTTTATAGAAATGCGCGCTATAGAAATAAGGGGCCCTGTGGGAAATGTAGTGTTAGGGACAGACCACCAAAATATATCGCTCAAAAATCACTCAAAAACCTAACATAAAGGATGGCACAGTTCGAATAAATGTTTAACTCATATCTAATAATGAAATAAAGGTAAATTTAACACTTTACCTTGAAAAATGTCAAATGTCTTGATGGGGGAGGAGGTTGTCCTGCGGATCTTACAGAAAGCACTTCCCAACAAAGTCCGAGGAAACAATCATGATCATAGAATCCCTACAGTGTGGAAACAGGCCCTTTGGCCCAACAAGTCCACACTGACCCTCAGATCATCCCTCCCAGGCTCATCCCCATTCCCCTGTAACCCACCTAATCTACACATCCCTGAACATTATGGGCAATTTCCCACGGCCAATCCACCTAACTTGCACATCTTTGGATTGTGGGAGGAAACCTGGTCGCCTCATTACACGAAAAATGTGGAAGTGTTGGAAAAGGTGCAGAGGAGATTTACCAGAATGTTGCCTGGAATGGAGAGAAGGTTGTCTGAGGAAAGGTTGAAAGAGCTAGGGTTTTTCTGTTTAGAACAATGAAGGATGAACGGTGACTTGATAGAGGTGTACAAAATGAGTGGACAGCCAGAGACATTTTTCTAGGGTGGACGTAGCTATTACGAGGGGGCATAGTTTTAAAGTGAGTGGAGGCAGATATATGGGAGACGTCAGATGTAGGTTCTTTACTCAAGAGAGTGGTAGGGGCGTGGAATGCATTGCCAGAGAGGGTAGTGGAGTCCACCTCATTAGGGGCATTTAAGCGGCTATTAGATAGGCGTATGGTTGATAGTATAAGGTTAGGGGTGGGGGGTAGATAGACATTAGGATTAGGGTAAAAGTTCAGCACAACATCGTGGGCCAAAGGGCCTGTACTGTCCTATACTGTTCTATGTTCTATGTTCTACATTCTAGTCGACCTTGTGTATTGAGGCAGACTTGATTCGGAGCTGAGTTGAAGGAAACCCATAGGGGACAGTGACCATAATAGGATAGAATTTACCCTGCAGTTTGAGTGGGGGAAACTTGCATCAGGTGCAATAGTATTAAAATTGAGTAATGCTAAGTATAGCGTAATGTGCGAGGAGCTGGCCAGAGTTGATTGGAAGGGGAGCGTGGCAGGGAAGATGGTGGAGCAGCAATGCCAGGGAATTCTGGGGATAATTCAGGAGGCACAGCAGAAATTCTTCCCAAGGAAAAAGATTAGGCAACCATGGCTGACAAGTAAGTTTGAGACAATATAAAAGCAAAAGAAAAAACATACAATGTAGTGAAGATCAATGAAAGCCAGAGGATTAGGAAGCCTTTATAAACCAGTAGAACATAAATAAAAGACCATTAGGAAATGTCTGAATCAATCGGTGTGAGGCCGGAGAAGCACAGCAGGTCACACAGCATCAGCGGACAAGAGAATCAATGTTTTGGGCCAAAACCCTTGACTTACTGGCCCATCTGATGCAGTCTGACCCCTTATGCTTTTCCAGTCTCACACCTATAGACTCTGGCTTCCAGGATCTGCAGTCTGTATTGTTTCCAAATCACTGAAAAGTCTGAAGTTGGATATATCATCTGGACCAGATTGATTATACCACAAGAGCTCTGAAGGAGACAGCTGAGAAAATTATGGAGGCATTGGTCGGGATCTTTCAGGAATGATGGGAGTCAGAAAGGGCCCCAGTACACTGGAAAATGGCTAATGTAACACCCTGATTAAGAAGGGAAGGAGGTAGAGAACAGGAAATTAATGGTTGTTTAGCCTGACCTCTGTCCCTGGTAAGATTTGAGAGTCCATTATTAAGGATAAGATTGCCAGTACTTGGAATCACATGGTAAAATAGTGCTAAATTAGCATGGATTCATCAAAGGGATAACATACCTGGCAAATCAGTGGACATGATCAATTTGGATTTCCAGAAAGCTTTTGACAAGGTGCTACCTGAGAGGCTGCACGATTACATATGAGCCCATGGTAGTTAGGGGCAAGTGTTACTGGCATGGCTAGAGGATTGGCTGCCTGGCAGAAAACAGAGAGTGAGGATAAAGTGACCTTTTCAGGATGGTAGGCAGTGCCTAGTGGAGTTCTTCAGGGGTCAGCGTTGGGATAACTTTACATTATATATTAACCGTCTGGATAAAGGAGCTGAGGATACTTTTGCTAAGTTTGCAGATGTCATGATGATTGGTTGAGATACCAGTAGCGATGAGGAAATGGGAAGGCTGCAGAAGGGCTTGGACAGGCTAGGAGAGTGAGAAAAGAAGTGGCAGATGCAGTATAATTTTGGTAAGCATGGTGTTATGCACTTTGATATGAAGAATACAGGCTTCAACTATTTTCTAAATGGGGAATGGCTTTGAAAATCTGAAGTACAAAGCAACTCAGGAGTCCTCATTCAGGATTTGTGTAAGATTAACATACAGGTTCAGTTGGTAGTCAGGAAGGCAAATGCAATGTTAGATTTTCAAGAAGGCTAGAGTACAAGAGCACAGATGTACTACTTAGTTTGTGTAACATTTAAAGAAATGAAAACTTTATTTTTGTACTGCCCTTCATGTCTTCAGCGCATTATAAGGCCAATAATCTTTTGAAGTGTAGTCTGCAATATACTGGCAATGATGTCAATAGTACAATACTCATTCAGAACCAAAATCCAAAACAAGTACTCAACAGTGATTCAGACACAAGATTTTTGTGGGATAGCAACAGCTGAGATGGTGAATGTAGGTTGCAGGAGTAGGGAGATCCCCAGTCATTGAGATTTCTTTACCACTGGAACAGGATCTACCTTCATTCAAGGACTGTGTCTCTGCTGATGTGTGACATTAACATACATCCCACACAAGGCATCTACATGAAGGAGTTATATCCCCCACATTCCTAAAACCAGTGACATGGAATTTCTGATGTGAACAATCATACACATGAATGAGTGATTGCTGACACTTTCACACACAGAATTTTCTGGCATGTATGGTGAAAACACAAGAAAGAGAAAATAAATAGTTTAAAATTGCACATATGATGTGTAAATGGTTACCTCTGTGGTACATTTTCAAATACTCCATCATTTTATAAAAGGACTAACCTGGAGTAACACTGATTCAATTTCACAGGAGCCCTCTCTCCCTGTTCACATTCAAATGGGTGTTTAAATTGACGAGTAACTAAATGATTTTTTTGAAAATCTTAGTAAAATAATACCGTATTCGCATTAATTACGACAGAGCACAAAATATTGCATTTACTGACGATGAGAAGCACTGTAATAGCAACCTTTATGTGTGGAATACCCACAAAGGTCCAACCCAGTGCATAATAAAGATATGGAAACACAGAAATTAGGAACAGGAATGGACCACTTGGCCCTTCAAACGTAATCTGCCTTTCAATACGATGCTGTTACAATCATATAATGGGATCGCCAACAGCAGGTGGCGACGGTGGTGGGGGGGCACTGAGCAAGGGAGCTGAGCAGTTTGCCAGGACCTCCACCAGCAGGTGGTGACAGTGAGGGAGAGCAGCTGGAGCAGCAGTTTGGACTTTCGCTGGAAAAAATATGGTTTTTAGTGGAAGAGGGACGATGGGAAGGGGAGCAGATAAACAAAGGATTCCACATCCCAGTGTAACCCGCAGACACTCTTCCATCTACACACTGGAAATGGTCCCTTGTCATTCCTTAATTTCCCTTCCTGTTAGAAATGATCTGATGCCAATGAAATAAAGAATGTAGGCTTCAATATTCTTTGTGTTTTCTGTAGGTGTTCAAGTCTCATGTCACAATAGGCAAACATGGATTGATAAAAAGATAATAGGAACTGCAGATGCTGGAGAATCCAAGATAATAAAATGTGAGGCTGGATGAACACAGCAGGCCAAGCAGCATCTCAGGAGCACAAAAGCTGATGTTTCGGGCCTAGACCCTTCATCAGAGAGGGGGATGGGGTGAGGGTTCTGGAATAAATAGGGAGAGAGGGGGAGGCGGACCGAAGATGGAGAGAAAAGAAGATAGGTGGAGAGAGTACAGGTGAGGAGGTAGGGAGGGGATAGGTCAGTCCAGGGAAGACGGACAGGTCAAGGAGGTGGGATGAGGTTAGTAGGTAGGAGATGGAGGTGCGGCTTGGGGTGGGAGAAAGGGATGGGTGAGAGGAAGAACAGGTTAGGGAGGCAGAGACAGGTTGGACTGGTTTTGGGATGCAGTGGGAGGAGGGGAAGAGCTGGGCTGGTTGTGTGGTGCAGTGGGGGGAGGGGACGAACTGGGCTGGTTTAGGGATGCAGTTGGGGAAGGGGAGATTTTGAACCTGGTGAAGTCCACATTGATACCATTGGGCTGCAGGGTTCCCAGGCGGAATATGAGTTGCTGTTCCTGCAACCTTCGGGTGGCATCATTGTGGCACTGCAGGAGGCCCATGATGGACATGTCATCTAAAGAATGGGAGGGGGAGTGGAAATGGTTTGCGCCTGGGAGGTGCAGTTGTTTGTTGCGAACTGAGCGGAGGTGTTCTGCAAAGCGGTCTCCAAGCCTCCGCTTGGTTTCCCCAATGTAGAGGAAGCCACACCGGGTACAGTGGATGCAGTACACCACATTGGCAGATGTGCAGGTGAACCTCTGCTTAATGTGGAATGTCATCTTGGGGCCTGGGATAGGGGTGAGGGAGGAGGTGTGGGGGCAAGTGTAGCATTTCCTGCGGTTGCAGGGGAAGGTGCCGGGTGTGGTGGGGTTAGAGGGCAGTGTGGAGCGAGAGAGTGGTCTCTCCGGAAAGCAGACAGGGGTGGGGATGGAAAAATGTCTTGGGTGGTAGGGTCGGATTGTAGATGGCGGAAGCGTCGGAGGATGATGCGTTGTATCCGGAGGTTGGTGGGGTGGTGTGTGAGAACGAGGGGGATCCTCTTTGGGCGGTTGTGGCGGGGGCGGGGTGTGAGGGATGTGTTGCGGGAAATACGGGAGACGCGGTCAAGGGCGTTCTCGATCACTGTGGGGGGAAAGTTGCGGTCCTTGAAGAACTTGGACATCTGGGATGTGCGGGAGTGGAATGTCTTATCCTGGGAGCAGATGCAGCGGAGGTGGAGGAATTGGGAATAGGGGATGGAATTTTTGCAGGAGGGTGGGTGGGAGGAGGTGTATTCTAGGTAGCTGTGGGAGTCGGTGTATGTCGATGTCCATTTCAAGCCAACAGCCCCTCTTCCGCACCTACACAGGCCCCAAACCCCACCTCTTCCTCCGGTACATTGATGACTGTATCGGCGCCGCCTCTCACTCCCCAGAGGAGCTCGAACAGTTCATCCACTTCACCAACACCTTCCACCCCAACCTCTAGTTCACCTGGGCCATCTCCAGCACATCCCTCACCTTCCTGGACCTCTCAGTCTCCATCTCAGGCAACCAGCTTGTAACTGATGTCCATTTCAAGCCCACCGACTCCCACAGCAACCTAGAATACACCTCCTCCCACCCACCTTCCTGCAAAAATTCCATCCCCTATTCCCAATTCCTCCGCCTCCTCCGCATCTGATCCCAGGATAAGACATTCCACTCCCGCACATCCCAGATGTCCAAGTTCTTCAAGGACCGCAACTTTCCCCCCACAGTGATCGAGAACGCCCTTGACCGCGTCTCCTGTATTTCCCGCAACACATCCCTCACACCCCGCCCCTGCCACAACCGCCCAAAGAGGATCCCCCTCGTTCTCACACACCACCCCACCAACCTCCGGATACAACGCATCATCCTCCGACACTTACGCCATCTACAATCCGACCCCACCACCCAAGACATTTTTCCATCCACACCCCTGTCTGCTTTCCGGAGAGACCACTCTCTCCGTAACTCCCTTGTTCGCTCCACACTGCCCTCTAACCCCACCACACCCGGCACCTTCCCCTGCAACCGCAGGAAATGCTACACTTACCCCCACACCTCCTCCCTCACCCCTATCCCAGGACCCAAGATGACATTCCACATTAAGCAGAGGTTCACCTGCACATCTGCCATTGTGGTATACTGCATCAACTGTACCCGGTGTGGCTTCCTCTACATTGGGGAAACCAAGCGGAGGCTTGGAGACCGCTTTGCAGAACCCCTCCGCTCAGTTCGCAACAAACAACTGCACCTCCCAGTCGCAAACCATTTCCACTCCCCCTCCCATTCTTTAGATGACATGTCCATCATGGGCCTCCTGCAGTGCCACAATGATGCTACCCGAAGGTTGCAGGAACAGCAACTCATATTCCGCCTGGGAACCCTGCAGCCTAATGGTATCAATGCGGACTTCACCAGGTTCAAAATCTCCCCTTCCCCAACTGCATCCCTAAACCAGCCCAGTTCGTCCCCTCCCTCCACTGCACCACACAACCAGCCCAGCTCTTCCCCTCCACCCACTGCATCCCAAAACCAGTCCAACCTGTCTCTGCCTCCCTAACCTGTTCTTCCTCTCACCCATCCCTTCCTCCCACCCCAAGCCGCACCCCCATCTACCTACTAACCTCATCCCACCTCCTTGACCTGTCCGTCTTCCCTGGACTGATCTATCCCCTCCCTACCTCCCCACCTATACTCTCTCCACCTATCCTCTTTTCTCTCCATCTTCGGTCCGCCTCCCCCTCTCTCCCTATTTATTCCAGAACCCTCACCCCATCCCCCTCTCTAATGAAGGGTCTAGGCCCGAAACGTCAGCTTTTGTGCTCCTGAGATGCTGCTTGGCCTGCTGTGTTCATCCAGCCTCACATTTTATTATCATGGATTGATAAAAGACTGTTCAACCTATCAAACCAGCTGTGTGGCACCTTACCCATTCACCTATTTACCTGTCACTTTACTCATCCACCCACTTATTTGCCACCCTACTCAATCTTATGCATTTATCTACTTTTGCAGCTTCTCGTAGAGACTTTGGACTTATAAACTCCAGAATGTGGCAATTATTGCTGTAAAAGTTATGCACTTTGGTAGAGAGAATAGAGGCCTAACCTATTTTCTAATGGGGAAAGACTTTGGAAATCTGATGTACAAAGTGATTTAGGAGTTCTAATTCAGAATCCTCTTTAGATTAACATGCAGGCTCAGTTGACAGTTAAGAAGGCAAATGCAATGTGGACATTCATTTTCAGAGGGCTAGAATACAAGAGCAGGGATGTACCGCTGAAGCTGTATAAGGCTTTAGTCAGACCCTGGAATACTGTGAACAATTTTGGACCCTGCATCTGAAGAAGGATGTGTTGTCATTAGAGGGGACCCGGAGGTGATTTACAAGAATGGTCACAGAGATGAAGGGCTTGCCGTATAAGGAGTGGTTGAGGACTCTGAGTCTGTACTTGATGGAGTTTAGAAGAATGGGGGGGGGGCGCTATCTGATTTAAACTCACAGAATATTGAGAGGCCTGGATGGAGTCAATGTGGAGAAGATATTTCTACATAGTAGAGGAAACTGGGACTTGAGGCACAGCCTCAGAGTGAAGGGACATACCTTGAGAACTGAAATAAGGAATTTCTTCAGTCAGAAGGTGGTGAATCTGTGGAACTTGTTGCTGTAGAAGGTTGCGGAGACCAAGTCACTGAGTGTGTTTAAGACAGAGACAGATAGATTCTTGGTTAGTAAAGAAATCAAAGCTTCCATGGAGAAGACAGGACAATGAGGTTGAGAATGATTATCAGCCATAATTGAATGGTGGAGCAAACCCGATGGGCCAAATGCCTTAATTCAGCTCCTATATCTTATGGTCTTATGATTTGTTTATCTTCCTTTTCTTCTGATAAAAAATCTGGCATTAACTATCAGCAAGCATATCATGAAACCCCCATGGGACTTGTTACAAGTCAAATTAAGACAAGCGATCATTGTAACTTTTCTTCCTCTAAATGTTACTGGAAAAGAGCCTGGAATTTTGGCTACGCAGACATCAGCACTCACCCCTTACTTCCAAGTACACCACTTCAGAAAAACCCACTCTGATAAAATAGGAGAGGAAGGTGTCCAGGTTATAGAGCATAAATCAGCAAGAGGTGACATGTGAGGAGAAAGACTCTTCAACGGGTCAGATTACTTTGTCTCTTTGGTGAGGAACATGGGAATCAGGGTCTCACAGGTCGAATGTTTGAATTAGGAATGTATGCAGAGCAGCAAGCGTTAATGCAGGTACTAAGGCTAGGTCAGACAGTCTGCCACTGACAGATGATCAGAAAAGGCCAACTGAATGATTAGAGTATCAATAGCTTTTGTAGATAGTACACACTGCCGCTACTGAGCATTGGTGGGAGAGAGCGTGGACGCTTGCAGATTTACTATCAATCAAGCGAGCAGCTTTGCCTTATTTGGTGTCAAGCTTCTTCAGTATTGAAGCTGCATCCATCCAGGCTATTGGAGAGTATTCTATCACACTTCTGACGTCTGCCTTGTAGATGGTGTACAAATTTTGAGGAGTCAGGAGGTGAGTTATTTGCTGCTGTATTCCTGGCCTATGACCTGCTCTTGTAGCCACTGTGTTTATGATTTAAGCTTTGTTCCTGATCAATGGTAACCCCAAAGACGTTGCAAGTGGTGGACTCAGTAATGGTAACATCAATGAATGTCAAGGTGCGTTTCTTCTTGGGGATGGTTGCAGCCTGGCTTTTGTGTCACGTGACTGTTACTTGCCACCTGTCAGGCCAAACCTGGATATTGTCCAGATCATGTTGCATTTGAACATGGACTGCTTCAGTCAGAGCAGTCATGAATGGTGCTAAACCTTGTGCTTTCATTCGCAAACATCCCCACTTCTGACCTTATGGTAGAGGGCAGGTCATTGATGAAGCTCCTCAAGGTGGTTGGGCTCAGGACACTACCCTGAGGAACTCCTGCAGAGATATCCTGGGGCTGAGATGATTGACGTCCAACAACCACAACCTCAACTTGCTATTTGCCAGGTATCGCTCCAACAGATGGAGAGTTTGTCCCCATTACCCATTAATTCCAGTTTTACTCGGGCTCTTTGATGCCGCACTCAGTAAAGCGTGGCCGAGATATCAAGGGCTGTTATTTTCACCTCACCTCTGGAATTCAGCTCTTTTGTCCATGTTTGAACCAAGGCTACAATGAGGTCAGGAGCTGATTGGCCCTGGTGGAACCAAACTGGGTGTCAATAGGAAAATTTGTGCTGGGCAGGTGCTGTTCGATACACTATTGACGATACTTTCCATCACTTTGCTGATAGTTGAGAGAATATACTGATGGGGAGTTAATTGGCCAGGATGGGATTTGTCCTGCTTCTTGCGTACAGGAAATACCTGAGCACTTTGCAGAATGTTGGGTAGCAGTTGGTGTTGAAGCTGTACTGGAGCTGTTTGACTAGGGGTGGGGCAAGTTCTGGAGCACAAAGTCTGCAGTACTATTGTCAGAATGTTGTCAGGGCCCATAGCCTTTGTGGTATCCAATGTCTCCAACTGTTTCTTGATATCACGTGGAGTGAATCAAATTGGCTGAAGACTGATATCTACCTTCCATCATTGAGGATGAGGATATTTGTGAAGCCTCTTCCTCCATGAGTTGGTTAATTGTTCACCACGATTCCTGCCTGGATGTGCTAAGTACTGCAGAGCTTACATCTGATCCCTTGCTTGTGGGATCATTTAGTGCTGTCTGTCACTAGCTGCTTTTGCTGTTTGGCACACATGTAGCTGTGTTTGGAAGCTTCACTAGGTTGACGCCTCATTTTCCCTTCCCCAAAGTTTATTTGAGAATGTAATTGAATGATCCAAACTCAGAATTGCACCAAGTAACCTCAGTGGGAATAGTTTCTCCATAGGTTGCCAATTCCAAGCTGACTCAGCTTTTTGGTCATGCCAAAGTGGGCATTCATTGATATATATATACCTGTTTCTTTAAACTCCAAGCATCTAATTGTTTCTTCTCTTACCTTTTAGCTCACATTTTCTCTATTGTTGGCCCTACCACAATACAATAAGACAAACAATGAACTAAATACAATGTATAACGAATTCTTGTCTGTCAATACAGTACACAACTCACAACTCTGTCAGTATAGCAGTTACTCTAGCAATGGTCCTTACCAAATGGGAACTTGTGGCAGTGAATATCAATATGCAAGCACCTCTTCCCAATCTCACAATTTTGAAATCTTACTGTTAGGGAAGAAATTTATGTAGAGATGAAAGCATTTTTCTTTTTTAACTGGTGCAGAAAGGGACCTGGCTCTATTTATATCTCTCTGTTTATATATTATAGCAGTGCTTACTCTTCAACAGTGATATTTGACTCAGAATTGCTTTGAAACGCTGTGAGGTGTATAAGATTCCAAATGGACGCAAGATTTTGGCTTTCATTAAAGGACAGACCTGTGCACACCCTTTCTAATGCCTGTCATTTTTGGTGTTTTGCCTGATTTGTAATGTGTTGTAATTGAGGAAGTCACTGCTGATTGTGAAAGCTTATGGTGTGGGCTAGTAAAAGAACAGAAGAGGATGGAAGGAACAAGATGTATCACAAAATAATGAATGGTTGGAAGCTTTGAAGAGTGAAAGTAAAAATGGGATGAAAGAGAATGGGAGGTAGTGAATGGATCTGCTAACTACTCCAGTACACTGGAACATCCCTGTGGGATACAGCATTGTCTGTGACAAACTGTATGTGCTGAGATGAATTATGATATTTTAAGATGCGTATGACAACCAATTCTCCCTGCTGATTGATTGTTTCTAAAAAGGTAGTTATCTATTGATATGTTTTAATTTTCAAACATTTGTGACATTTGAACAAATGAAGAAGAGTGGTACTGTATTCAAAATGTTAACTTTGTCTCTCTCTCTCTCCACAGATGCTGCCAGACCAGCTGAGTTTCTCCAGCATTCCCCGTGTTTATTGTCAGGTCTTGCTGCATTGTGACATCACATTAGTAAACAACCCCACCACTGACCTTAAGATGGAAGGGAAGCGTACAGTGTGGGGTCAGGACCACATTTGATTTCAATGTTGGGATCCCTGCCCAAAGCACACACAATCCTGTTCAATGGGAGAACACAGCTTCACAATTGTTGTTAACATCAGAACAAAGCTTTTCTTAAGTGATGTCTATTCATTCCAGTACAGTCAAGAACAAAATGATCAGGGGCTCAGTTATATACCTAAAACATGGGACAAACCTCACTATGGTGAGGCTAAATGAAAATTGCATTCAGAGAGTTGACATGTTCTTTGGGTTTGCTTTATAGGTCTGGTTGCTTGAGATCAACTCAAACCCATCTTTACAGATAAATTGTGAGATTCTCAAATCAGTCATTCCCAAAGTAATGAATGAAACCCTTGGTAAGATGGCCATTTCTATCTTTATGTAGAATTACAGAAGGATATTTGTATAAATTGATGACAGCTCAAGCATGCAAAATAACATTTCTTTATGATTAATGGAATAGCTGTTCAATTATATTTTTCTCCTCTCACTCTCTCTCTTTCTGTTGTTAGATTTGGTATTTGAGATCTTCACAAAGTGTTCTCGAGGACTGTACATCATGCCGCTGGAGGCACGGAAAGAATTTGTCCTCCTTTATAATGGTTCCCCAAAAGAGCCATTTGAGAAGAGATTTAAGGCAAGGCTCGAGTACAGGATTTCAGAGAGAGCAACCATTCTTAAACGGCCTCAAAAGGCTGACAACAGGCCCCAGATAAAAGTTCTGACCAGTTTAGAGTTTATACCAACATTAGATTCTACTCTAAATCACACTAAAGCTTCTCAGAGGTTCAGGTCACTGTTTTCTCAAAGGCCACTCCCAGAAATTTCACTCGTACAACATTTGAGTTCTGCCAAGGCTAAACTTAGAAGTAATCTGCAGTCAAGCAACAATTCATCTGGAGTCTCTTCAGAGGAACAGAGTCAAACCAAGCACAGTACAGAGCCAGGCCTTTGCAAAGAAAGGATAACAGCTACACAGTTAGTACCCAAAAATCATTCTGCCAACAGTCAGCTGTGCAAAAGCTTGGAGAACACAATGACATTTAATGCTTCTTTCCATTCCCTGATCATTACTAGGACTCCACTTACATCCAAGAAAGCCACTGCAAAACTATCTGAGATGAAAATTCGCCCCAAAGAGATCAACACATGACATAGCACAGCCAGTACTGGCAGGAACGCATTTTGTTTAATAATTCACACCAGTTTTAAAAGTAAATTGATTCATGGAGAGCCAATCATGAAATGTTCCGATCTTTAACAAACACCTCCCGAGAGGTGAGAGATTGACTTTGTTTTACTCCTGACACTGTGTAGTCAATGCTCCATTACAATCATAAGTTACTCAGCTCTAATCAATAAAACTGCAGTGTTTATAGTGCAATTTTAAGAGTCCTTGATACTTCTGTGTCTGTCTGTTATATTTTTGTAAAATTAATATCTTTCTTATTCCTGTCATGGTTTGTTCAGCATAAATGTGACTTTGGCTAATGTTTTTTGGGCCATGTTCATGCAAAAACCCATTAAGCTCCTCAAAATAATTTGAAGGTAAAGTGTTAGCTGTCAATAGATGATGGAGCTGGGTAAATCAGCCAGCAAATATTGGAAATTCATATTCACATCTCTGTGTTGAACTTGCTGTTAACTTTGAGCATTAATAAGTAATCTGCAACATTAAACTTTACAACAAAATGCAGCCCTATTTAACCGAGATTTTCCAACTAGTTGAAATAAGGATATTAAACAGGACATTGTTATTCATAACACAGCCATATTTCTTAAGTACTGATATGAAATTCGACTGATGTTAAACTGTGTTTTCAAGCAAACCTATAAGATGGCTGGCTCAAGTGTGTGTTGGACATTTTGCAATGTGCCGTTTTGGCTAAAGTAGTGCAGAACTACCCTAATAGAAATCACAGATATTTAACCCACTTTTGAACTAGTTGATCTCAATCAGGTCACATGTTACTGTTGGCCCTGATGGCCCCTGAAAATCAGCCATGACTCCCTGATGGCCAGTACTGAGTCCTTTTAAAGTGTTTTTGTGTGGCCTTTGGGTGAGAACAGTGTCAGGCTCTGCGGTGATTCTCCTGTAGTTATTTAGCCTGTGAACACTGTGTTGCTTTGGCTCCCACACCTGAAAGGTGCTGATTTTAGAAAGATTTGAAAACGGCACCCAGAATTGTTGCCCTCATGAAATGGAGAGAAAGAAAATTGGGAAACACAAGAAGAAGAAACATGACGGAAAAGAGTTAATTTGTAAAGCAGTTTAACAACACCAAAAAAAGTTTTTTTTAAATTCAGTGTTAATGTGAGTATATTTCAATGAATTCATAGAATGTTTCTCCTGCATTTCTTTAGAAGTCAGCTTCACAATTTAAATGATAAGCATGTAATGAAGCAGTAATGTGTTTTAAAGATATAACCGGGGGGAATATTTGGTTTTTTAATCTCTTCTAATTTCAATGTATGCAGATTTTTTTGCCCATTTCTCTTATCAAAGAGTGTGTTGTTCATTTATCTGGACAGAGGAAGATTTATAATAGAGTTCCCTAGTGATCGGTATTCAGCCCTCAGCCGCTCCATACCATCATATTGTTATGATGTCAGATGTTGTATAACTGGACAAGTCAGATCCAAGCTGGAAATCTTGGTAGATCACTTCTTTTGGTTTTAACAGGTGCTATTTCACTGAACCACATATGTGCAACTCTGCAGATTTGGTTTTAACAATTATACTGATGTTTATTATACAAAAGAAGTGAAGATAAAATAGAACAAACAAACTTATTTAGATGTAACATAACATTTAAAGATTACGAAACTCTCAGTAAAAATACAATCCCATTAATCCCAGCAGAATTCCATTGTAGCGCTCAAACATCAGAGAGAGTATCTATCTTTGTCTCTCACAGGGCTTGACTTAGCTGTTGTCATGAGACTCTGATCAACTCGTCCTTGATTCATTATATAAATTATTGTAAACTTTCTCAGCTTCAAATAACTCTTCCACAGTTTTAACCAAACACTTCTGGACTGGAACTTTTAAACAGAACTCCTTAAACTGAGGAAACCTATTTTTAATAATTCTAAACTATTTTCTCCCATTGTTAAGGAGAAGCTGCTTTATACATCCAGTTTCAGCTAAGAACCATGCAGGATCGTCCTAACAATTCTTAAAATAAAAAGCTGTAAGGTTTTTGAGTAGATTTATTGCTCGGATTGTGGTTGGTTTGCTCACCAAGCTCGTTCATTGTTCCACAGACGTTTCGTTATCCTTCTGGGTAACATCATCAGTGCAGCCTCCGATGAAGCGCTGTTGCGTTTTCCCACCTGGTATTTAAACTCTGGGGTCTGTTGAGCTGGATTACCTCACTTTGGTTTTCCCTCACAGTGGAGAATATATAGGATCTAGCTCTGTATGTTTGTTGATGGCCTTCTTAGTGGCGAACCAGGCCTTTAGGAATTCCCATGCTTGTCTCTGCTTGGGCTGCCGCAGGATCCTGGTGTTGTCCTAATCAACTGGTAGTTTTCCTTATTCATGTAGATGGAGATGATTGACTATTGGTCATGTCTTTTTATTGTTAGTTGATGTTGGTGTACTCTTAAGGCTAACTTTCTTCTTGGAAGATACTGCATGCCTCGACACACTCATCACGCTACCTTACATCAAGAACACGTCTGAACTGACCACAAAATTCCTACGACTACTGTGCATCAGAGTAGCACACAAACCCACATCGACCCTACACTAACTTTTAACCCGGACCACGGACCCGTTCCCCACTATGGACAGGACCAACGTAATATATAAGACATGACTAGTACTCACTCATCTCCATCCACATGGATAAAGAAAACCACCAGTTTGATTGGGACAACACCAGGATCCTGGGACAGGCCAAGCAGAAACAAGTTCAAAATTCCTATAGGCCTGGTTCTCCACTAAGAAGGCCATCAATAAACACAGAGAGCTAGACCCTATACATACTCCACGACTAGATAAAACCAGAAGTGAGGTAATCCAGCTCATTGGACACCAGAGTTTAAATGACAGGAAAACACAACAGGACTTCACTGGACGCTGCACTAATGATGTTACCCAGCATGGTAACGAATCATCTGTGAAACAACGAACCAGCTAAGTGAGCCAACCAACCACAGTAAAAAGCTGTTTTCCAAGATATGGCTGTTTCACCAAAGACCTCCCCACCACCAAAAAAAAATCAACAATCGTCTATCTGAAAGCATAACACACTACTCAGTTTACTTTGTTTTCTCAAAAACTCTGTCAAAGTACAAAACAAATCCCATTGGCTTTCAAAACTATCTAAGACTGCATTTTTAAAAAGAAATCACCATGGTGATAGAAATACTGAGGCTAATCAGCAAATACCTTCAGACACATGGATAGGCAAGTGGTTGAAAAAATTTAATGCAGAAAAGTGTGCAGTGATCAATTTTGCTTGAAAGAAATGCAATAAAAATCAGGAATTGCAGGAGTGGGGAGACCCTGGTGTATATGTACAAATATGATTGAAGGTAGCAGGATACATTGAGAGGGGACTTAATAAAGTATCTTGGGCTTTATTAATAAGGGCATGCAATTCAAAAGCAAGGAAGTTATGTAAATTTGTATAAAATACATGTTCAGCAACAATTCCTGTTCCAGGCACCAGACTTTAGGAAGCATGTTAAGATGTCAGAGAGTGAGTAGTCAAAATTCAGAAGAATGCTATGGGAAACTCCAATTACTTAGATAGACCAGAGAAGTTGGGATGGTTGTCCTGGAGAAGAGAAATGTGAAAGGAGGATCAATAGATCGTAAGAGGTTAGGACAGAGTAAAAACAAAGAAACTAGCCCATTGGTGGAAGTATCAAGAACCAAGAAGATCAAGGATCAAGAATACCACTCAAAGATAATTGACAAAACAAGCAATAAACTCACACAGAGAAATATTTGCAGTGAGTGGTTAGAATCTGGAGTGTGGAGCTTGAGACTGCCATGGAATCGAGTTCAACTGAAGCTTTCAAAAGGGAATTGAATCATTATCTGGAAAAGGAGAATGTGTACAACTACAGGGAGAAAGCAGGGAAGGGGCGCACTAGATGAATTGCTCAATCAGAGAGTCATGACAGATGTGACAGATCAAAAAGCCTTTTTCTATACTGCAGTCATTTTATAAATTCAGTGTTGTTGAATATAGCTCTACAAATCTGAGGTACTCCACATCAATATCAAGCATGTCCAGGTGTTGCACAGTGAGATGCAGAATAAAGTTCTTATCCTACTATCCAGTACTCTTCAATGTCTATTTAGTTGGGTATAGAATGACCCCTCCATGATACTTTTTCTCGAATATCCCAAACTTACTTCTGTATGTAAAAATCACCGCTGATCACCAAGTTAACACTATAATTCTTCCTCAGATTTCAAGACTAACTGGTGTCTTGCACATTGCCCTGACCATCTTGAAGCATAAGTCTTTAGCTATGAAAGAAGAGAAGCCACTATCCCGAACAATTTCCAGCTGTCGATATTTCTTGTGTTAAGTGAGTACTGAGGCTTCATTACCAATGCCAGTGTGCCTGCACTGATATCTTCTACTCTTCATTCATTGAACTGCATTACAGCAGTGAATAGAATTCAAAAGTACTTCATCGGCTATAAAGTGTTTTAGGATGTCCAGTGGTCATTAAAAAGCTCTATATAAACGTGAATTATTCTTTCACTCTGAGTCTCCCGTCTGACAAGGGAGCAGGCATCTTCAATTTTATAACTACATGACCTGAATGTTTTCTTCCATTATATCACCAACAGTAAGGGTATCTGCAAACTCAATGTTTGCAGCAAATTCTATTTTAATTTGAGATCTCTGGAATCTATAGTTTTTATATGTTCATCTTTAATGAATATTGGTTGCAGCATTATTTCACTTTCTGTATGCTCTTAATATGTATAAGATATGCTGTTGCTACCTAACTCAATACTGGAATAGAAAATAATTTCATAGCAACTGTTAGCTCCACTCAATTTATGAGACTTTCATTTCTGAGTCAGTCAGTTGTGAGTTCCAACCCTTATTCCAGGACTTGAGCCAGTTAGTCCATGCTGTTCTTTCACTGCAGGACTGATGGGGACCTGCGCTGTTGGAGTTACCACAGTTTGCTTGAAATCTTAATGTCACTGATTAGAAGTAACCCAATCGATCATTAATATCATTGCTGTTTGTGTATAAAATAAATAGTTTGTTTAATTTGCAACAACCTCACACTTCCCCCCACCTCAAGCCGCACCTCCATTTCCTACCTACCACCTCATCCCGCCTCCTTGACCTGTCCATCTTCCCTGGGCTGACCTATCCCCTCCCTACCTCCTCACCTATACTCTCCTCTCTACCTATCTTGTTTCCTCTCCATCTTTGGTCCGCCTCCCTCTCTCTCCCTATTTATTCCAGTTCCCTCTCCCCACCCCCCTCTCTGATGAAGGGTCTAGGCCCGAAACATCAGCTTTTGTGCTCCTGAGGTGCTGCTTGGCCTGCTGTGTTCATCCAGCTCCACACTTTGTTATCTTGGATTCTCCAGCATCTGCAGTCCCCATTATCACCCACACATGTAAGTAGTTTCATGCAAAGGACTTTTAAATGCCCTAAGACACGTGATAAATTACCACAAAGCTTGAACCAAAGTCTAAATTCTTTCCAGAGTTTATTCTGTTGTGTATAGAATGGGAGCACTGCAGTATGTGGCTATTGAATCAAATTTTGGAAGAGAGTTCTCCCAACAGTTAGTGTTAAAGATGGCATGGGGCTGAGCTTGTCAATGGAAAGACACATCAATGCATGCAAATCCATTACAAATATATATCGAAAATGTTAAAATGGGATTTTCCTTATTAAAGTTAAATGTAACATAGATTATTTAGCAATAGTGCACTTCAGTTTTCAAATATATCATCGACAAGTATCAACCCATTTGCTTGTTCTTTGAGATATTTTTAATCAATCCGTTCAGATATGTTATGACAAATATCTGGGCCAGGTGAGACTTGACCCAGACCTTCTGGCCTAGAGGTATGGACACTTCCATTGCACCAGAAGCGCCCATATTTGTTCTTCTATACTTTTACGTGTTTGAGTATGTTCAAGACAGAGGTTGATGGATTTCTATGTGTTGAAAACATCAATAGCATAGCAGAGGAAAGTGTTGATTGAGGAGATCAGCCCTTGCTCCACTAAATAATTAAAGGCTGAAAGCCTATTCCTGCTCCTGATTCTTACAATCTTATGATGTGTCAGGAAACTTGGTTGGGACCTGATTCAACCAAGGTTGAATGGACGTGGTATGTTGTGATGATCAAGGTTCAGTAGGATTAAGCGTCATCCATATAAAGGAAGTGCAAATATGATGAGTTCATAAATCTTCTGAAGTAATTTCAGTGTCTGTAATATTGAGTGCAGTGAATTCCTATCTGATGTTTGAAGAAGCCCTGGGAATAATGTGATTTTCTCCAATGCTGGTGAAGCCAGTTTGATCAAAGAAACATTCTGACAGGTGGGATGTGATGAAGAACTCTGTAGAATTAAAATCAATACTCTGAAGTTAAAGGAACTTTAATTAAAGATTCACACTCAGGATAATAAGGGCCCAGATGGCAACACATTTCTTGGCAGCTGCCTGGTTTTTTTCTGATTTGGTGAGTTTAACTTTAAACATCTGTTTCTTGCCACTCTGGGATCAGCTGAAGAATATAAATTCTTAATGTGACTGGTGCTCTGAGTGAGACATGCGGCTAAGTGTTACTCATCAAAAGGAGAATACAATTTTTTCCTTGGAAAGTAAGGATTCTTATGTGCGGGGTATTATGATAGTTCAATTCCTCAACTAAAATAGAACCGTGCCTTTTTTGCTATTGTTGGAATACAAATTTAATTGTGTTCACTATATTCCATAGCCACACTGATCCAAGGAAATTGAAATGGAGCCAGCAACATTTGATGGAAATCTGTGACAATCATATGAATCTGAAAGTCTGCTCTTCTACTGCTTAAGATTAGCCATTTTCACCCTGCTCCAAGTTCGGAGTTAACACTAGTGACTTGATCTAACTCCTCATCCACCCCAACTCTGGCTTACCTCATCCAAACTGACAGTGGTGTCATGTTCCCCTCTGAAAAAGTGATGAGGAAAGTAGTGGTAGGGAAATATATCTGGATGAGTTGGCAGTGAGACACTGCTCCCCATTTCCCATCAACACAGAAATAAACTCAGTGGGAAGGTACAAGATCAAGTTTCCTGTTTCCACCAACCCTCTCCCCCATCAACTCCCCCCCCCACCACCACCATTGCCAACTGAGGCCCTGAAGCAGTCAATTACTGACCACTTTAAGAGTGTTATTCCTTCAGATAGGCTGAGAAAGAATGAGGGCTGGCTGTCCATTTTGTGAGGAGGTTGGATTTCTTCAGTTGGCATATTTGTTAAGGGACTGGATTTAGGGCATATGGTAACGTCTGAGAATTGACCCCTGCTCCATTTAGAAACTGCTTCAATAGCAACCCTCGACCCCCACCCCCAACAATACCCACTCAAGACCATACCCAGCTTTCTCAGCAGTGATTTTCCATTGGTGAGTGGGACTGGGTACAGGCAGTGGCATCCCAGCACCCACTCTAGACTCTACTGTTGTCACGGCTTAGTCTGAGAGCAGCTAGGCTCTGGTAATTGGGTTGATGGGATATCCAGCTACAGGGTCGAAAAGCCTACTGACAGCCAATCACTGCTTGAGTTGGTGGAAGATCTGGTGGCCTATCCTAGCTTAGTAGGCTGTGGTTATCCCTCCAAAAAAGCTCCTGCTTTTGGACTTAGTGCAGGAATAGAAAAATCACAGTCACTATCACTGGCTGCAACTCATACTCTACAAACGTGGAATGGCCTGGAATGTATGATAAGAAATTCTTAAGTGTAACTATATTTAAGTAATATATGAAACAAATGAATTGTTACATTATATACTGAGGATGAGGAAAGGCCATAGGGACTTTCCAAAATTACTTCTGACCTCATCCCTGTATCTAGCCTCACTTCTACCAGCCACTTAAGAGGGGCAACAAACTGCACAAAAACCTGTAATCTGTTGAATCTTCTCTCAAATATATCTCTCTGGTTTGTCAAATATGAGCAGTTAATTCTCAGGATGCCCCAGACACGTTATATCATTCCTAGAATCCTTACCAGTTCCTCCGACTAGCTATGACCTCATTGTTCACATTGTTTGAAGGATTGTCTGGTGTGAGTTGACATTCAGACCACCCAAATCCTGAGTCCAACATGATAATTTGCTGAGAAATATAAATATTGCAAACAGCATTTTCTACATTCTCAATTTGTTTGGGCAACGACTGATTTCTATTCAACTAACAAATGAGATAATGTCTGATTTTTTGACTTGGACAATGGACAAGTGATAAAATTTTCCAGAACCTATTTAAAGCTCCAGAAGCCATTATATCTTTACTTCTGACAGAAAATGTTTGGGAATCCAAACTTATTCTGCAATTAACAGTCCGTTCTCTGTGAGCGATGAAAGGTACATAATGGTTTAGATAGAAAACTTCCAGAAACAATGCATTGGCAAAGAAGTGAAATGTGTGAGGAGTCTGTTGAGAAGTGTTTGTTCTGCTCAATGAAAGTGGTAAAGGAAATTCCCCAAAAAAGGTGTTGCTGTGGTAAGTGGAAAAGATGCAACACTGATGAAGAGGGTTCAGAATTGGGTCTGGGTCAGAGGTACTGTTATAGCACTTTAACCATTGATTCTTCAGAAAAGTTATTAGACCAACAGTAGACCTTTGCAATATTGTTCCTTGTTCATGGAAAATAAGGGAATGGAAGAATGAACAAATACCCGTGAATCTATATGATTACTGTAACTCTATTTTCACCTTGTCTCCTTTGAACACAGCTGCTGCTGGCAATAGAAATGAATCCTCAGATACTACTGCTACATTTTACTAAATGATTACATTTAAATATAATTTTGAGTTCAGAAGTAATATCTTAGTGCAGTTGTACAGGGCCTTGGTGAGATCATATCTGAAGTATCCCATGCAGTTTTGGACTCCCTACCTAAGAGAGGATATACTTGCCAGGGAAGGAGTGCAGCAAAGATCCATTAAACTAATTCCGAGGATGACAGGACTATCTTATGAGGACAGATTAGGTTGATTGGGCCTCAGTTCATTAGTTCAGAAGGATGAGAGGAGATGTGGTCAAAATAGATGTGGGAAAGATATTTGGGGAGTCTTGAAACAGGGGATAGCCTCAGGATTCAAGGTAGACCATGTGGGACTGTGGTGAGTAATTATTTCCTCACTCAAGGTGTAATAAACCTTTGGAACCCTCTATCACAGAAGAGTGTGGAGGCCGAGTCACTGAATATATTCAAGGAAGAGATAGCTAAATTTTTATATCTTCAAAGTATAAAGGTATTTGAAGAGAAAGTAGGAATATGGCTTTAAGATAGAGGATTAGCCATGATTCTATTGAATAGTGGAGCATGCTCGATGTACTGATTGGCCCCCTCCTGCCCCTAATTTCTACATTTTCTATGTTTTTTTATAAAAAGGACTCTGCAGCTATGTTATAGCAGTTATGAGATAACATGGATATCATGGTTTCTATGAGAAGGAATCAATTTATTAGAATTATTTGAAGCAGAATAGATAATGGGGAACCAGTAGATGTAATATATTTGAATTTACAGAAGGCATTTGATAAACTATTTCCCATTGGGCTTTTTAATAAGTTAAAAGCCATGGTGTTGGGGTTAGTATCTTAGCATGAATTGATGAACTAATATAAGACAGAGAGCTGAGATAAGGGGATCATTTTCAGGATGGCAACCTCTAACTAGTGGAGTCCTATAGGGTTCAGTGTTGGGGGCACAATTATTTAACATATACGGTAATTGCTTGTGAAAGAAGTGAATGTACATCAGCCAAGATTGCAGATGACCCAAAAATATGTGGGAAGGAAGTTGTAAGAATGACACAAGGAATCTGCAGAGACACACAGACAGGTTAAATAATTGGGCAAGAACTCAGCAGATACAACACAATGTGTGAAAATATGAAGTGCTTTGGCAGGATGAACAGAGAAGTTGAATATGATTTAAATAGAGAAAAACTTTACAGAGGCAGAGCACAGAGAGATTTAAGAATCCTTGTGCACAAATGATTACAAGCTAACATCCAAGTTTATAAGTGAATAACAAGGAGGTCACATGGAATGTTGCCCTTTATTTTAGAGAGAATGCAGTATAAAATGGGGAGCAAAAACAGAAGTTGCTGGAAGAGCTCAACAGGTCTGACAGCATCTATAAAGAGAAATCAGCTTTAATGTTTTGGGTCCAGTGACCCTTCTTCAGACCCAGGCCTGAAAAGTTAATGCTGATTTCTCTTTACAGATGCTGCCAGACTTTCTGAGCTTTTACATCAACTTCTGTTTTCGTTTCTGATTTACAGCATCCACAGTTCTTTCAGTTTTTATATAAATGAGGAAATCCTGCTAAAACTATACAAGGCACTTGTCAGACCATAGCTGGAATGCTGTGAGCACTTTTGGAGGCAGTCCAGAGAAAGTTCACTGGATTAATTTTGGGTATGGACAGATTTCATAAGAAGATATTGAGTAGATTAGACCTGTAATCATTGGAGTTTAGAAGAGAGGAAAATGTATTGAAACATATTAGATTCTTGTGGAGCCATACCGGGTAGCTGTGGAAAGATTTTTTCTGCTTGTGTTAGAGAATAGGATCAGAGGGTTTAACCTCAGAGTAAAGGGTCACCCACTTTGAACAAAGACAAGGAGGAATTTCTTGCCTCAGCATAGTGAAGCTGTGGAAATCTTTACCACAGAGGGCTGTTGAGGCAGAGTTGTTAAGTATATTCAATGATGAAATAGACAGGTTTCTGATCATAAAGGGTGGCACGGTGGCTCAGTGGTTAGCACTGCAGCCTCACAGCACCAGGGACCCGGGTTCGATTCCAGCCTCGGGCAACTGTCTGTGCAGAGTTTGCACATTCTCCCCGTATCTGCGTGGGTTTCCTCCGGGTGCTCCGGTTTCCTCCCACAGTCCAAAGATGTGCAGGCTAGGTGGATTGGCCATGTTAAATTGCCCATAGTGTTCAGGGGTGTGTGA
Organism: Stegostoma tigrinum; assembly: GCF_030684315.1. NCBI lineage: Eukaryota > Metazoa > Chordata > Chondrichthyes > Orectolobiformes > Stegostomatidae > Stegostoma > Stegostoma tigrinum. The sequence goes on from NC_081381.1 coordinate 19,425,196, forward strand.
GTTACAGGGGTATGGGTCTGGGTGGGATATGTCAAGGGGTGGTGTGGACTTGTTGGGCCAAAGGCCTGTTTCCACACTGTTGGGAATCTGATCTAATCTAATCAATATAGTAACATCCCATAAATGCACCCTTGGCAAAAGGCAAATTCAGAAAACAGAGTATCACACATGCAGCTCCTGTAGCAAGTAGAGAACTGCCAGCTTTTGGCTGTAACCAAGAGGGAAGAAATCATTTCCACTTCTTCAAGACTCCAAAGCAATTGCTGCTGAAAAGTAAAACTCCCTGGTTCTGTGGGTGGGAGCCTGACCACACCCAGCCAGGCTGCTTTTATTGTTCCAGCTTTAAACAAAAGCACTCAAGGCTTTGCAACCTTTCTGTCTTCTCAAGGCGGGTGGGGGGGGGGGTGGTGGTGGAGGCACCTGTTCCCCAACCTCTCTGTCTAAATGAAACCAGGACATAACACACCCCTTGAAGCCACAGCATCATTACACCTGGTTCCAGGAAACATGCTAATTTAGTGCTGGGACTTTATTGAATTGGTTCCAATGCGCAGCCTGTGCTGCTTGATGCCAGTATGCTTAGGTGGGGTGGATATTGAGCTACTCTGTCTCCACTTACAGGCAGCTGGCACCAATTTAAAGGGGAAGTGCACTCTAGTGGAGACAACATGAACTCATGCCTGAATGCAAAAATAGTTGCATGACCTTGAGTTTCCATAGTTCTTTGCTACTGTTTTAGAGGCAGTTGTCTAGTAGATGGTGGTAAAGTGGAAGATCTTTTTCAGCCTTGCCTCCCTCTTTCTGTCTAAGGGTTTAATAGTGAAATCATCCTTTGAGCAGCTAGATTTCAAATTTTTAAGACACAGGTAGGTGGTCGAAAACACCTAGAAGTTCATCAACAGCTTTAATAGACTAACCAGCAACAAACGTGCGAGTATGTCATGGCCAAACATTTTAATTAACAATGCTGAAACATTCAAAACAGAGATTGATAGGTAAGAGTGTTCTGGGTTACAGATTAAAGGTGGATAAGGAGCCGAAGGACAGATCAGTCATGGTTTAAATGAATGGAGAACAGGTTCAAAGGGCTGAATGGTATCCTTCAGTTCCTATGACTCTCATCTCCATTTTGCCTGTCATCACCATAAATTGCAAAACAAGTTTGTCACTGACAGTGAATGAGTCATGAAATCCAATATCAGGAAGATTTCTGACCACAATTTTAGGACTCTTATCAAAATGTTATCATTAACTGTTTTAGCAATTCTGCCATGCACTTTGGCACTTAACGAGCTCTTTCGAGTGAAATATGATTGCTGGCTCACTCTAAGTTAGCCCTCAAAATCTTCAGTACCAGTGAATATCTAGAAATAGTTTCTAATGGATATGCTTGTCAATTCTCTTTTGAAGTCTTAAATAATTAACCGTAATTGTCACATACAACATCAATTTGATAAAAAGTGGTTTCTTATCAGTAACTGAATAAACAAGATCACACTTTAGTTCAATTTACTAACTCTTGAGGACCTCATTAAACTTCTTCACAAAGACTTGTGATTATATATGTATTCAATAGTTGGTACTGCAATTATAATTACCCTAAGCTAACCAGCAGCGGTTACCTGGTAACAGCAGTTGTTTACAGTGCTAGGGAAATGACTGATCCTCATCAATTTGCCAAACAAATATCTCGTGAGCAGAATAAGTACTGTAGATCCTGATATATTTCTCAAGCTACAATTGTTGTAAGTACTTTGAAATGCAAAATGGTTTGGATGGGATGATTTAGTGCGTATGTTCAGTTGTTTATGTAGAGTTATGCTCACAGTGTATCAAGTTATAGAAATATCAGTAACTTTGCTGCTGATTACCTTGAACTGTAATTCATGTAAAATCATTATCTTTTGTCTTTTCAATGCGTTTCAAACATGTTTAGCTTTCTTTTGAATGAATCTCTAGCATCATAGATTATTTTCACTAGCTATAATGATGTATCTGAAAGCTGTGGCTCAATAGTATTCATGTTTCTGAGTCAGGAGATTTTGCATTCATATCCCACTCCGGAGACTCAAGCAAAAATTCTAACTGACATTCCAGAGCAGTTAGCCAAGTGCCATTTTTTGAATATTTAATGTTAAATCGAGGCACTGTTTGCCTACTTGGGGCTGATGTGCAAGATACGAGGTGAGTGTCCCAAGAAAGTGGGTTCAAAGTAGTTGATTGAGATGAATGCGGTTGGGATTTTCTTTATATAATCAAACAAGTGGTCTGCTGCATGTTTTAGCAATGGGCCCTTGATGCCATTTTGTTGACCTATATTAATGCAGTGCAGAGCTGTCTCATAATCAACGTGTTCTTCCTGCTTGCGACGCTAGAGGCTTGCAATGTTATATAGTGTCCAAAACGCAAGTGCTTGTCAATGTCTAGGTCAACGTCTGGGGAACCATGTTGATGAATGATGTTACTCTGAGTTACTGAGTTCCATGGTGCAGAAAGATCAAGCAAAGATCCAATGCCCTTCTTGAAGAACAACAGAAAATCAGAAAGGGACACACATCCTGGTGTCTGCGTTTGGTCTCAAAGCAAAACCGTATCAAGCCACATAGCAAAGAGAGCCTAAGGAAGGATAGGGGAAACATAAACTGAATTGAATTGAATAAAATATTTAGTTGCCAGTTGTGGGAGAAATGAAAGAGAACCAGCATTTGTGTAACAAACAAGGACAGAAATTGCTGCAGAAGCTCAGGAGGTCTTGCAGCATCTATGAAGCGGGAGAAACAGTTAACATTTTGAGTCCAGTGATCCTTTCTCAGAATGTCTTCAGTTCTGCCAGATTTGCTGAGTATCTCCAGCAATTTCTGTTTGTATTTGCTTCAAATCTCCAGCATCTGCTGTTCTTTCTCTCATATCCATATTTATATAACACGACATCATTTCACACTTTTGAAGTACAGTGATTGAAGTAATGTAGGATGTGTCAGACACATAGAAAAATCCCACAAACATAATAAGTAAATGATTAGCTTTATTCTTATTGTGTGAGGCATAAACATTGACAAGAACACCAGGGGAACTTTGTGTTTGACTTTGCTTATTTATATTGAAGGAAGAAGGTAGATTGTCAGTTTAGCATTTCCTCTGAAAGACCTCTGTAGGTAAAGCTGTTCCATGATATTACAGTGGAGTGTTCACTTAGATTGGGGTCTCAACCCTTTGGGTAGCGGAGCTTGAGACAACAACATTTTGACTCGGAAATGCGAATACATCCAACTATGGCAAAATAGAATGGAGTGAATGCTAATGAATAATTTGACATGCTCTTTTATAAAATTGTATCTCAGATTTTAATATTACCCGCTTGCCTGCCTGCCATTGCCTTCCAGGAAAATCATCTACCTTCTCATTGGGGCAGCTGAAGAAAAGATTGATATTGAAGATTTAAGCCAAAAAAAGCCAAGAACAGGAAGTAGGCAGAGAAGAAACGTCAACAGAAATATTTAGAAGGCCTACAACTGCACTATGTGATGCTTCAGATTCTCAGAATGAACCCTTACTCTCCAGACAAACAGAGTAAGGATGAACCGAAGTCAATCAAAGGATGTGACTCTGCTTTGAGGATAATTACAGATGTTGAAGAGAACCTCAATAATGACATGAGCAATGTGCCAGCCAAAGAAATAACTTGTGTGATTAGTGACACTGGGATAATCAACAATTGGACAAGTAATAGCACTGAAATGCAAACGAACCAAAGTTTACCAGAAACAGTCAATACATACACGGAAAGAAATGGAACATGGGAGGACAAATCAGAGACAACAGCAGTAAAACTGCAAAAGGAGAATAAAATGCCACTACTGAATCAAGCAGTACAGGCTATGTTCTATCGAGCAGTAGGATTTTCAAAACCCAGGAAAAGTGTGTTTATTCTTAGATTTATTTACTGTGACTTCCTCTGTATTCCTCTTATATTTTCTCAGCTTTGTCATTGTACTTTGTGCTGTTCTAGAATTACAACCAGGCAATGCACTCTCTGCAAGGTACATGATGGGATGGGTACAGAGCTGTTTCACCCAAATCATAATATATTTAGCTTCGGGAAGATCCAAATACAGTGACCAGTTAAATACTTGTATGTAAACCAAGTTTAAATGTCCAGTTAAAAATGAAATAATAGTTTCCTGTTTGGATATTTACCCTTTTATAAATATCATAAACAGAAGGAAATGATTGGGTGTGCTTTCTCCTCTGGATTCATGAATTTGTACCTTTGCACGTAACTGGTAAGTGCTGATTAAAACTTTTTATCTTTTTAATTATGTTTAATTACCACATAGCATGGTCACCCAGTGGTTAGCACTGCTGATTGATTGCTTGATTGATTTTGTTTTGCATGCGGTAGAGGCAGATCAAACCATGTAAAGTGCATCAGGGTAGCAGAACAGAGCGCAGAATACAGTATTACAGCCACTGAGAAGGTGCAGAGAGAGAGATCAGAAGCAACATTTGAGAGGCTCCTTCAAAAGCCTGATAACAGCTGGGAAGAAGCTATTCTTGAATCTGTGATTGGGAGAGTATAAGCAGCGTGGAAGGGGTCTATGATTATGCTGGTTGCCTTCCTGACACATTGGGAAGTTTAGATAGAGTCAATGGATGGAAGGCTGGTTTGTTTTTTTCTCCTGCTCATTTGTCAGATGCGGGCATCGCTGTCGGGCCAGCATTTTTTGCCCATCCCTAGTTGCCCTTGAGAAGGTGGTGGTGAGCTGCCTTCTTGAACCGCTGCATTCTTCCTGCTGTGGGTTGACCCACAATGCTATTGGGGAGGGATTCCAGGATTTTGACCCAGTGACAGTGAAGGAGCAGTGATATATTTCCAAGTCAGGATGGTGAGTAACTTGGAGGGAACTTGTAGAAGGTGGTGTTCCCATTTATCTGATGCCCTTATCTTTCTAGATGGAACTTGTTGTGGGTTTGGAAGGTGCTATCTGAGGATCTTTCATGAATTTCTGCAATGAATCTTGTAGATAGTACACACTGCTGCTACTGAGCTTTGGTGGTGGAGGGAGTGAATGCTTTTGGATGTAGTGCGAATCAAGTGGGCTGTTTTATCCTGGATGGTATCAAGCTTCTTGAGTGTTGTTGGGACTGCACTAATCCAGGCAAGTGGGGAATATTCCATCACACTCCTGAATTGTGCTTTGTAGATGGCAGACAGGCTTTGAGGGGTCAGGAGGTGAGTTACTCGCTGCAGTATTCTTAGCTTCAGGCCTGCTTTTGCAGTCACTCTGTTAATGTGGTGAGTCCAGTTGAGTTCTGGTCAATGGTAACCCCCAGGATGTTGATAGTGGGGCTTCAGTGATGGTAACACCATTGAATGTCAAGGGGCAGTGATTAGATTGTCTCTTATTGCTGTTGGGCATAGCCTGATATTTCTGTGGCATGAATGCTACTTGCCACTTGTCAGCCCAAGCCTGGATATTGTTCAGATCTTGTTGCATGTGAACCATGGACTGCTTCAGTGTCTGAGGAGTCACAAATGGTGCTGAACATTGTGCAGTAATTGGTGAACATCCCTACTTCTGACGTTAGGATGGAGGGAAGGTCATTGATGAAGCAGCTGAAGATGGTTGGGCCTAGAACTCTACCCTGAGGAACTGCTGAAGAAATGCGGCCAAGACCTCTCAAAACATGTTTGAGAATGGAGTTAAGCAACAGTTAGAAATTAAAATCCTCTCATAGGTTATGTGATGGACTGGGCTGTGTTCACAACTCTTTGCTGTTTTCTATGGTCATGGGAAGAGCAGTTGCTATACTGTGCTGTGATGCATCCTGATAGGATGTTTTCTATGGTGCATCAATAAAAGTTGTTAAGAGTCCTGGTGGACATGCCACATTTCCTCAGCCTCCTGAGGAAGTAGAGGTCTTGTTGTAATTTTTTGACCTTTGCGTCAACATGTGTGGACCAGGACAGATCAACACTCCCAGGAACTTAACACTCTCGACCACCTCCAGCATAGCACCATTGATGCAACAGGGGCATGTCCCCCACTTCGCTTCCTGAAATCAATGACCAGTTCCTTTGCTTCGCGACATTGGTGGAGATATTGCTGTCACTCAAACTGTTTCCTCTATTTTGTCACATCATTGTTTGAGACTAGACCTATAATGGCGCTGTCGTCAGCAAGCTTATAATTGGAGTTGGGGTGGAATTTGGCCACACAATGGTGAGTATGTAAGGAGTATAGTAGGTGTTGAGGATTATGGTGGAGGAGTTGTTTTCACCTATTCTTATTAATTGTGGTCTATTGGTCACAAAGTCGAGGATCCAGTTACAGAGGGAAGAGCTGAGACCTAGGTCATGGAGTTTAGAGGTGCATTTGTTAAAATTATGTTGTTGAGGGCAAAGGTGCAGTCAATAAGTAGGAGCCGGACGTAGGTGTCCTTGTTATCCAGAAGTTCCAGGGATGAGTGTAGGGTGAGGTAGATGGTGTCTGCTGTGGACCTGTTGTGCCAGTAGGTGAACGGCAAAAGATCAAGACAATCTGGGAGGCTGGAGTTGATGTGAGCCATGACTAATCTCTCAAAGCACTTCATAATGATGGAGATCAGAGCCACCAGCTGGTAGTCGTTGAGGCATGTTGCATGATTTTTCTTCAGCGCCATGATGATGGTGGTCTTCTTGAAGCAGGTGGGGACTTCAGATTGTCGTAAAATCTGCCTCATGGGACCAGCGACCTGCGTTCGATTCTAGCCTTGGATGAGTGTCTGTGTGGAGTTTGCACATTCTCCTCGTGTCTGCGTGGGTTTCCATCAGGTGCTGTGGTTTCCTCCCACAATCTGAAGATGTGCAGGTCAGGTGGATTGGCCAAGCTAAATTGTTCTGTAGAGTCCTAGGACATGCAGGCCAGGTGGATTAGGCATGGTAAATGCTGGGTTATGGGGATAGGGAGGAGCTCTGGCTGGGATGGTCTTTAGAGGGTCGGTGCTGACATGATGGGCTGAATGGCCTCTTTCTGCATGTGAGGATTCTGTGATCCTACATGTGAGCAATTGGCTGTCAGGCCTTTATATGTTCTTCCACATGCTTAATTTCATACCTACGCACAAACTACTGAGGTTTCAGGTCACATTTCCAGCAAAATTACAGAGCTGAACCAGCTCCCAGGAAAATCTCCAACCCATTTAGACTGGGCAGAAAGACTCCCACAAATGTGAGTTCTGCTGTTCTTTGACAATGAAAGATGATTGGTGTAAACAGACAGAAAGAAATGTGGATAGTTTTTGTATAGTGCCTTTCACTACCACAGAATGTCTCCAACATCTTCATAGTCTATTAAATACTTGTAAAGTATAATCACTGGTGTAACATAGCAGACATGTCAGACAATTTGCACACAGCAAATGCCATGAGGTAGCCTTCCACTGAAACAACAAAGATCATTTGTTTCCAAGACAGTGTACCAAGAATCTTTCTTTCCAAGGATAGTCCCAAAATGGGACAAGCTGTCAAAGTCACAGATCCATCACTGGTTATTTTCAAGATTCATCTTTAGCTTATTCTGTTTGTAACTTTTCATTATCAGGTGTAGCATTCTCAGCAGGACATGCTTGCTCCAGTTGGTATGCCCATGTCGCTGTGTGATAGTAACACAACCAAAACAGAAGCATCTAGAAGGCAGCACCTCCAACAGTACAGAACTTTTTCAAACACTAGAAAGACATATAAATTCTTATTGTCAGCTCATTTGCAGATCTGTTGGAGTGATGATTAACAGAAACTGACGGTTAATTGCTGGGCTGTGTGGAAATTATATCATAGCTTTCTGAGAGGCTAAAGGTGGCTAAACCTTACAACAGCAGATTTAAGGAATGTGCCAATAAATGGAGAACAGAGATTGGTTCACCCATCAGGCTGTTTGACTTGACTTTGTGAAATAATCTTTCTGTTACTTTTCTAGAAAGTTTACATAGAAGCAGTTGATAGTCAAAGCTAAACGAGGCAGCTATCGTGGTACACAGACAGTGTTGCAAAGTTGGGCAGGGTACTTGTGGATTGGAAGGCAGGATGTTAGAATTTGATATTTGTAAAAGGATATGGGGAAAGAATGTATGGTCCCTTCAAAAGATGTTGTGCTTTTTCCATGCTTTGAGATTAAAATAAAAATTCTGCGGGCAGTGTGTGGGTTGCAGGTGCACAGAGAACTCCTGAAATTGAAATATTTGTATCAAAGGTTGTATAGTTAGCAATCCAGACAACAGTTTTGTTATTTTAGCAAGGCAACAAGTTTGAATATCAGACAATTAATTTAAACAAGGCACTTAGAGACTAAAGCCCAATTAAATTTACATCTAACGGGTTCTAACAACATTGGACCAATTCTATTGCAAGAAATTGATATGTCATCAAGGGTATAAAAGAAGAGGTCATTTGAAAATCAGTGTGAGAGCAACTGCCATCTGATGGAGTTATCAGCCCTAAAGAGAAAATCACTGGTTCTCACTGAATTTTCTGAGCTCTCAGAGCAACCAGAGATAGATGCATGCAAATTGTTGTTGAAATTATGCTAAAAATATTCTCCCCGGCATGCTCAGAAAAGCCATTTTTGTGTTGCCCAAGCACTGCGGATTTAAAATTAACAACAGATTCATATGATATAAAAGCATCCTTTTCTTAATAAAATTAATAACCTTCGGTGAAGTTTGGAAGATTGAGGCAGGTCATTTAATGTCAGTGTCATGAGAAGGGGTGATCTAGTAAAAGAAAGTCATGTGGGTTGTGCGGAAAAGTGAACGATTTAACGCAGTTCTGACTGGAGAAAAGGAAAAGTTCTGCTGAAATGCCAAAAGGCAGAGCAGTAAATACAAAGAGCTTATGATAAAACCTAAGTAATTTGGCAGAGCAGAAACATTTATTTGATCTAAGAGGGAAGCTGTGGCAAGAGCATGATAGATTGACATTATACTGGGAAATACAAGTTTGTTTTGGCACCTCCCAATGATGCAATCAATGGGTGCATCTCTAAGGAAACTAAGTGCAAGGTTAGACAGTTGAATAATTCATTGAAGCTGAGTTCCCTGTATGGTTCATGGCAGAACCAAACAGCATTTGATGACTTTCTGGGACTGAGATCATGTGGTGAGTGTGGCACTGATACAATGAGCTTGCAGGTGGAATGGTTCGTTTTCAGTTCTACTCAGAATCCAGTTCCCTACACACGAGTGTTTCAAAGTTTTAGCAGTTGGCCTATTTTGATGATAGATTTTTAATAATTGCTGTGGCTACAAAGGTAACAAATCCAGCGTAGCCGCTTTAATCAAGGTCTTTGTGACTGCTGAAGGTCACCACTGGCATCATAGTGCATCTTGGGGAGGAGGCTAAAGATGATATGGCTTCGGAGGAAGATGGAGCCTACTTTTCCAATTTAATAGAATTCAGAGCCAACTTCCTCAGCAATGCAACACACGTTCCGGTGGTCCTCACAAACAAGTGGCATAACAATTGTACAGGTTAGTGTTCAACATTTATGTCACTGTGTTGCTGAATGACCACCTTGTACATATCATCATACGTCTCTCTATGATGTCAGCCAGTGGACTTCAAACTACAGAATCTCCAGCTCAAGCTACATTGGGTGTACAGTTACAACATATCAAAGGTTAATTTTCTTTTATCTTCATTGAAAATTATTGACAACTTTTATCCAACCTTTTCATCTGGAAATTAATGTTGATTTGACACCCTGCAGAGTATTAGTTTGCACCAATCTCAATACAGAGCGCAGATGGGGATTAAAATTGGTGTTACTCCGGATCCTCTGATTTTCTCAATGGGCTGGATTTTATAGAGGGGGTAAGTGGAGGTGGCTGGGTCCATACTGCTAACTTGCCCAAAAAAAAAGGCAGTTAAATGCATGTCCTGCAGCAGTAACATGCATGAGCAGCATAAACAGACTGAGGGTTGGACTTATGCCTGCTCAGTGGACAAGAAATCCCACCCTCGAGATGACCAGCAACTCTTAACAGCCCCAGCAGCACCAGGACTCAGTAATGGCTACAGCCACCCCTGCAGGTATCCCCAGCAAGATGGACAATGGCAACCTGAGTGCGGTGAGTCCTAGACTTTTGGAGTAAAAGGGATGAGGCACGCTATGGTTTGGGAAAAATGGGATGGCTAGAGTGGGATTAGGAGGTAAGGCATGATAGATAAAGTGTTGATAAGGCAGGGGTGGTAGTCAGAGTGTTCCTGATCTGATTACGTGTTCCTGATCTGATTACAATGTCCCATCTTCCTTCCCTCCATTTTAACAACAGCCTTTGCACTCCAGCCTGCCTACACTGCCTAGTGTTTCAGGTTATGATATTTAATTGCCCCTCAGGGAACAGTTAAGGGCTTCAGTAGGTCACAGTTGGTAGTGCCTGAAGAGTTCAAGCCACTATCCTCAGTGTCACAGCACAATGATTGCCGGACAGTCTGTTTGTGTTAAGATAAATGTTTAGTTACAACATGCAAAAATGTCTACACTATTTCAGTCTCCTCATGTTTTTGACCTCTGCAGATTATCAATGATATAAGATCCTGTTAGGAATCGTAAATTACTAACACAAGATTTGAGAGATTTGTGACTATCCTGAAGAAACTCGGAAGCTGTTACATTTTTGCACATGCTTCAATAATTTAAAAAAAATTGTTATTAGGAAAATTTCGACCCAGGAGTATTCTCCCTTTATTATTGATAGCAAAGTTATGGAGTGAAATTTACTCTCTGCATGTGTGAATTTTTGAAATACGTTTACAAATGAACTTTTTAATGACAGGACACACTGGAGAAATCATATCTTTTACACCCTGTTATTAATTCAATGGGATCAGCTTTTTTAATCACATGGGTTTGTGTTGTTCAGTAGGTTGAGAAGTAGACACTTATATTCCTGTCACCATTCAGAAGAATGTCTTTTTACTGTGTGTAACAGTTTTAATTGAACCCAATAAACTCAAGGGTGTCAAAGGCACAGTCATGACACTTGTAGACTTCGATTTGACTTGGGTCTTTTCACAACTTCCCAATTTTCTTCAAACACATCATTTTCTGTATGTTTTGATGATTCACTGAAAGTGATTCCTCACGTGGATTTGCTTTTCCCAGGTGCCTATAAACAATGGCTATCTGTGACCCACTGTAGACTGAGTCTTGGCCCTGCCCTCACCCTGCACCCACACAGTCGATACACCAAGGTAAAGCACATTGCATTCAGGAGCGGACTGGCTTACATTTCAGAATCAAAAGGCATGTGACCTACTGCAAAGCCAGCATGTGTCCAACCTCAGCACAGGGGCAGAAACACCCAACCTTTTTTTGAATTAAGTTATCATTCAGAATTATTGCAAAAATCTGGCAATGTGAACCTTACAACTAGTGTAGTAAATTAAAGTGACCCCTATCACCTTGAGGCTGCTACGATCCATCTTGAGAGGTTCATTTTCATTGTCACATGCTGCTTACATCAGAAAGGCCTCTCTCTATGTCATCACACTGCCACTAATCCCAGCACCTGAAGTTTGACTGAAATAATAAACTAATAAAATCAGAGTATGGTGAGTCAGGGACAGGTAACATGATGGCTAGCTAACCAGCTGCAAAGCAGAGAGCAGCTCTAATGGGGAATAAGAACAGAAGTTGCTGGGAAAGCTCAACATGTCTGTGTCGAAGGGCCTGTTTCCACACTGTAGGGATTCTATTAATCTATGGAAGGTCTGGCAGCATCTGTGAAGAGGAATCAGAGTTAACATTTCGGGAAAGGCGACCCTTCCTCAGTCACTGGACCCGAAATGTTAACTCTGATTTTTCTTCACAGATGCTGCCAGACCACCTGAGCTTTTTCCAGCAACATCAGATTCTGTTCCTGATTTTTATCATCCCCAGTTTTTTGGATATTTTCTTTAACAGGAATAATGTGGACTTGCTCAGAGGGTCTGCGAAGTTGAATCCAGAAGAAACACTGCAGTTCATGAATGATGTTAATGATTTAGATTTTAAAAGCAAAATCACAAATTCTAAATTTGAGAATGACACTGAATTGTGGGAAATATACAATATGGGGACAGCTACAATATGTTGTGGAAAGACATTAATAAACTCATACGATGGTAATGTAATTGGCAAATTACTGTCATTATAATAAGGTGTGAACTATTATATTAGATAATAAAAGAACGAAAGTCATGTATACTTTGGAAAATATGAATTTAAATGGGACAGAAAAACTGAAGGATCTGTCAGTGTGGGTACACACAATCGTGACTATGGGTTAATAAAGCCATGAGAAAACAATAATTCAAGCAAAAGGCTTTATTTCTGGAAGGACAGAATTGCAAAGTTGTGAATTTATCTCAAACTTGGACCAAACTTTGATTAGACCATAACTTGTGTACAATCTGCTATCCATGTTATAAAAATAATAGACTGACCATGGAAAGGATGTAAATTGAGTTTTACAAGGCTGGGATGGGAAATGCCCAAGTTTTGCTCACCAGAGGAGAACAGGCCGGGACTCCTTTTTGTCTTAGAAGAGAAAGCAAAAGTGTATCGAGCACTAAGTGACTAAAAGTGGGATTTTTACCTTTCACTCAGGAGGAAGCCCTGCCAGTTATGCTGATTGGACAGAAGTGTACTAGACCCAGCAGCACCTGATCCAGCAGGAGACAGGTCCTGGGGTTACAAGCAGACACCCCTCCCCCGAGAGTTAAGTCCTGGGAGGCCAAGGCCGTGTGAGTGAAGAGGTCTCAGGGCAAAAGATGGGAGGTAAGGCCTAAGGAGGTGAGGCCTGGGCAAATTCATAGTGGGTGATGTTGGTGGAGAGGACCAGTGGGTACAGAGTACCTTCAGTAACAAGATTTTGAAGGTGGGTGGTAGGTATGTTTTGTGCCTGAATTTGAAACAAGACTGTTGATAGTGACATCTCAGTCCCTTTCCAGCCTGAGGCCTGAACAAGGTCACTTTCAAACTCCTCACACCCCTCCTCCCATCTTAAACTCATCTTGCCATGCTGGAAAAGGAGGCTGGGGAGGTGGTGTTGGGAGGAGCAAAATGTCCCTTAAATGGTGATTAATTGGCACTTGAGACAAAGGGCAGGCAGGGAGACCTAACCATCATCCTTCCCATCATAGAAGATCCGGTCTGGTAAGATGCCACATTGAAGACATCCCTGCCAAAGCCAACAGTGGGCAGGTGTAAACATACGTCCATAGACTCAAAATAATGAGTTAGTCATTTCCAAATGAGATGAGGAGAAATTTCTTCACCTGGAACTTCATTAATCTTTGGAATCATCTAGCCCAGAGGGCTGTTGTTGTGCCATTGCTGAATATATTCAAGCAGAAGTCAACAGACTTCATGTATGAAGTGAATCAAAAGACATCGGGATTGGCTCCGAGCATAACATTGAAGTAGAAGTTTTTCGATGATTGTATTGATTAACAGAGCAGGCTGAAGGAGCTTCATTCTGCCCATTTCCCATGTCTTTTAAATAAGTGGACAGGGTCTTTCTTGCCTCACAATTCATCCCAAGGAGATATAGTTTGTGACTAAGTAACTTATGTGATGGTTTGAAGGAATTGTTAAAATAATGAAACCAAAAAAAAGCAGCAAAGGAGGCAGCTTCCTTGGTCTACCTTTACTGATTTCTGCTCAGCGTAAATCCTACAAAGCACTCCACTCTGACAACCATCCTGATACCTCCTCTTGTGAAGCACCTCGGAAGTTTTCACCACTTTGAAGGTGCTACTGAGGTGTGAAACATTGAGTTTTAATATTAGTCAATCTGTAGATTGTGGAATGCACCACAATAATGCAGATGAAACTGTTGCCACTAATCTGGGCATCTTTATTAATATAGAGATAGTAGGAGCTGCCGATGCTGGAGAATAACACAGTGAGAAGCTGGATGAACACAGCAGGCCAAGCAGCATCAGAGGAGCAGGAAAGCTGACGTTTCGGGTCCCAACCTAAAATGTCAAGCTTTCCTGCTCCTCTGATGCTGCTTGGCCTGCTGTGTTCATCCAGCTCTACACTTTGTTATCTTTAATAATATTACTGTTTTAAGTCTGATATGGGACCCATGTTCACATTTTTGAAAACAGCAACATGAAATAATTAAGCTGTTTTTTTAAAAGTGTACTTCCAAGCCAGGCTGGGCAAAGTCTTTCTAAATTTACAAATAATAACTCACCTGTCATGTTATATTCTGTTGTGTGCATCATGCATCAGGGAGGGATATCAAGAACATGCAGAGAAAATTTACCAAAATGGTACTACAGATTAGGGGCCTCAATATTGTGAAGAATCTAAAGAAGCTGGGATTGTTCTTTTTAGAGCAGAGTTAGGAACTACTCTATATGCAAAGCTCAAATACACGATGGTAATGACAACTTTGAGTATATTTTCTAAATATTGGACTAACCAACCTGCACTAGATGTGAGTTTACAACTTTTCTCCTCAGGATGCATTCTCCTTTTCAATGAACCAGTCTATTTGTTAATTTTTATTATTCATTCATGGGCTGTTTGTGTCCTTGGCATGGCCAGTATTTATTTTTCATCCTGAACTGCCCCGTAGAAAGCATTGGTGAGTTGTCTTTTGCAGTCCTTGGGATGTAAGCACATACATGGTGCTGTAGGAAGGGAATTCCAGTATTTTGAACCAGCAACAGTGAAGGAATGGTAGTAGATTTGAGGCAGGTGGTGTGTGAATTGGACGTGCATTTCCAGCTGCTGGTGGTTCCCACGTATTCGCTACCCATGTCCTCTTGAATGGTAGAGGTTGTGAGCTTGGAAGGTGCTAGTGAAGGTGGAGTACTACTATGCATCGAAGTAGGTAGTACACACTTTTATCACTGTGTGGTGGTGATGAAGAGAGTGAATTTTGGATGTGGCAGCCGGGACGCTAGTCAGGCTCACCCAAGCAAGTGGGGAATATTCCATCATGTTCCTGACTTGTGCCTTGTAGATGGTGGACAGGCTTTGTGGAGACAGGAAGTATGTTACTTATCACAGTATTCCTCGCCTCTGACCTGCTCTTGCAGCCATAATATTTATACTACTGGTCCAGGTCAGTTTCTGATCAATGGTAACGCCAAGGATGTTGATAATGCGGGATCCAATAATGATAATGTTATTGAACACCAAGAGGGCGTTGTGACACGAGCAATATGGAGATTTTAAGCATCATTGACAAGAATGTGGCATCACAGTTGCTCTTGGTGAGTGTGGAATGTAAGAGAAATGGGAGTCATTGATTTTGGAGTTTGAAAATTCTTAGTTTCATATGCTTCTCATTCTGTTCTCTATTTGCCCTACAATTTTCCTGTCCTTACACTGCAGACATTGATACCTCACAACGCAAATTGGAAAATGCAACATCTCGTAACAGTATCTGTCATCTCAAAGCAAGAGGTGACATGAGCAGCAGGCCTAACAAATCCAAGAAGGTGGAGGGTTACAAAAATTTCAGGCCCATCTTCTATGCCTCAGGCACAAATGGAACTGACCTGTATGTATAAAAGTAGAGTTTCATTGTAAGTTACTACACAATACTGCTTGCAATGTCCTTCATTGAATGTGCTGCTGCAATATTATGTTTAATCAATGCAATTTTAGTATGTTTACATTTTTGTTACTTTCTTGTTAGCTAAGTATCAGAAAAATACCTAGAACTTTAGTTTGAAGTCATTTCATGGGACCTGAATTGCATAAGCACAGAATTTCTAAATGTTTGCCTCTCTTACTCTGTTTGAAGTAACAGGATTTGGAGGAATGCATGGAGATGTATTTCCGCTAAAAAACTAAAGAGGCAAAGGAAGGTGGAACAAGTGACCCCTGGGCACTGTTTTAGAATTCACTGGCACAGATGTAATCCAGCACAACCTGGAGGGAGTGACAGGGAGGAAATTGGGAGTGTCCACATAGGAAATTCCTCGAATACAGTCATAGAATCATACAGAAATATAGTACAGAAATAGGCCTTTGATCCCAAGCTGGTCCATGCTGTCCACGGTGACAAAGTGTGGAGCTGGATGAACACAGTAGGTCAAACAGCATCTTAGGAGGCCTCTCCTGTTTTTTATTCTTTGTAGGATCCACAACATGAACTCACAATTCTACTTAGCTTAATTGGATGTTAAAAAGCTTTTGCGCTCCTAAGATGCTGCTTGGCCTGCTGTGTTCATCCAGCTCCACACTTTGTTATCTTGGATTCTCCAGCATCTGCAGTTCCCATTATCTCCAATCTCTGATCATGGTGCACACTCAACTAATTCCAATTGCCTGCATTTGGCTCATATCCCTCAAAACCCTTATTATCCATGTGACTATCCAAATGTTTTTTGAATGTTGCCATTGTACCTCCTTCAACCACTTTCTCTGGCAGCCTATTCGCACATAAATGCACCAGTCTGCGAGAAGAGGTTGCCTCTCAAGTCCTTCTTAAATCTATCCCCTTTCACCTGAAACCTATGCTGTCTAGTTTTTAATTTCCCATCCGTGGGAAAAAGACTATATGCATTCATCCTATCTATGCCCTTCATGATTTTAAACACCTCAATAAGGTCACCTCTCATTCTCCCACATTCCAAAGAATAAAGTCCTATCCTGGCCAACCTGTCCCTGTAAGTCAGGCCTACTAGTCCCAGCAACATCCTCGTAAATCTTTTTACACACTTTCCAGTTTAACTCTCTCTTTCCTATAACAGGGTGACCAAACTGTACACAATACTCCACGCACGGCCTCACCAATGGCTTATACAACTATAACATAGCATCCCAGCTCCTATACTCAATACCTTGACTGATGAAGACCAGCATGCTAAATGCCTTCTCCACTACCCTGCCCACTTGTGTTAATCAGCTACCGCTCCACCATAACATTGCAGTGCATACCCTGTTCAGGTCAAAACAAGCAGCTGTTGAGTGACATTTTGATAACAGACGAGGAGAAATCGAAATGAAAGTCAGCCAAAGAGCTGTAATAACACGCTCCTCTGAAAATGCTGATTAGGGAAGCAAGGGGACAACTTGATCAAATCATTTAATATTTTGATATTTGATTTATTCAGTTTCAACTCCAGCACTTTGAGATGTCAAATTGTTCCTTTTCGATACAGAGTTATCAGTTTTTGTGAGAACAGGGGCTGGAAGCGAATTTATGACAATGACAGAGCTGATTACTTATTAAAATGGTGTGAAATTAATACTCCGGCCAACTTTCAATACTTCCAAGAAGGTATGAACACATAATATATAATACGGGAACTATCATAAGTGCAAGGTAATAGACTTAAAATGCTACGTTTTTATATCATATTCCTGCATGGACTATGTTGTTCCTTCCATTTAATTTTCACTTCTATTGGAAGAGAAAATCGATTTTTTTAACTTTCTGAAACTAATGTTGTATCTCAATGGCACCTCCTTCCTGTTACGCTGTACTGATTTTTGAACTGGACTGTTTTGCAAAATAAGTGTCCTTCTCAATTATGTGTTTTCCTCTAATCTTACCTTTTACTGTCCAGTGCTTCTGTGAAGATAGTCATGATCACCAGTCCTATGTGTCCCACATCAAGTGTCTCCTAAAGAAGGCTTCCAAAGTTTAATAACATTCTCAGAGAAAAGAAATTCTCCTCATCCTCAGTCCTAAAAAGAATGATCCTTAATTTTTAAACCTTCTCCACTTGTTCTGAACTCAGCCACAAGAGGAATCATTCTTTCTAAGCCCACTGTCCTTGTCAAGAATTTTCAGGATCAGATAAAGTTTAATCAAGTCACAGTCACTCTTCTAAACTTACAAGAATCATTCTTGTAAACCTTTTCTGAGCCACTACCATCATATTTGCATTCTTTAAACAAGCAGATCAAAACTGCACACAGTATTTGAGCTGTGGTCTCAACGAAATCCTATAACTGAAGCAATAAATTTTTACTCCTGTCATCGGGATAACTTATATTAGCCTTCTTAATTACTTGCTGTATCTGTATACTAACTTCTTGTGAATCAAGTACAAGAATACCTGGGTTCCTCTGCACCACAAAATACTGCAATTGTTCTCTATTTAATTAATACATTTTTTTATTCTTCCTGTCAAAATCAATGACTTTACATTTTCCCACATCATCTGCCAGATTCTTGTTCACTTATTCAACCCATCTATATCTGTCTCTATCTTTCATATGACTGTTCTTTTCTCCTTATAATGGCTACTTTTATTAACTTCTTTTATTAACCATGGATAATGCATTCTCTCCTTAATTTTTGTTTCAAATAGGGAGTATAGTTATTCCATTAAATCCCTCTGCCACTGCTTCTCTACTGATCTATCTGTATCCTAGTTTTCCACCTCATTTCAGCTTGCTCAGTTGTCATGCCCATAAATTGGTTTTTTCAAGTTTAAAATACTAGCCTTAGACCCACTGTTCTCCCTTTCAAATTGAATGCAAAATTCAATCTTATTGTGGCTGCTGCAGCCTAATAATGAGATACTTTGAGGCTATTAATTAATCCTGTCACATTACACAATACCAACTCGAGTATAACCTGCTTTCCAACTGATTACAGAATGTGTTGATCTAAGAAACTCACAAAAGCTTTCTATGAACTCTTCATTGAGATTTCCATTGTCAGTTTATTTTTTCATAATAGGGTGCATATTTGTCTCCACATGGAGATGTGAATTAAGTCATAACATAACATGAAGAATGTTTGAGGACTCCAGGTCTATGCTTGATGGAATTTAGAAGGATGAGGGGGGATCGAAGTGAAACTTACTGAATTGTGAACGGCCTGGGAAGAGTGCACATTGGGAAGATGTTTCTATTAGCAGGAGAGACTAAGACTGGAAGGCACAGTTTTAGAGTATAGGGAAGACCTTTTAGAACTGAAATGTGGAGAAACTTCTTTAGCCAGAGAGTGATAAATCCATGGAATTCACTGCCACAGAAGGCTGTGGAGGCCAGGGCATTGAGTATATTTAAGACCGAGATAGATTAATTCTTGATTATCAAGGGGGTCAACGTGGGAGAATGAGGTTGAGCAACTTATCAGCTATGATTGAATGACGGAGCAGACTCGATGGGCTGAATGGCCTAATTTCTGCTCCTATGTCTTATGGTCTTATGATACCTTGAACTTAGTTTTCTTTTTGCTGGAGAAATAATTTTTCCATGCCTTCGCAATCCCATGTCATTTTCATGTGGCTTTTTTTGTGGGCAGGGAAGAGCTTGGGTGCATAACATGCTCGTGTCTTCCAGAGGCCAGGGTCTCTGTTGTGAAGGTCATGAGAATATTCCACTTCCTCTCGCACCATTTTTGTGAGTTTGTGTGGGTTTTGGAAACTCCAAAACAATGCACCTCCTTGGAGATCTCATGATCTGCGGAAAGCCTGCTTAAGAGTTTGAAACAGTTTGAAATACAAGTGTAAAATTTTTTGATACAAATAATGTCACTATTAGATGCTGTATTTTAATGTAGCTGTACATTGGATGCAGTAATTCATCATAGGAATCTGTCCTCCAAATTGACCTTTACGTTAACCTTCATTGTGTCAGTGTTGTCACATATGTTTTGTTGAAGAACCTTTCAGAAACAAAAACAGAAATTGCTGGAAAAAAGACTTAGCAGGTCTGGCAGCATCTGTGGAGAGAAATCAGAGTTAACATTTTGGGTCCAGTGACCATTTCTCAGAAGTGATTGAAGAAAATTTCAGATTGCATTAAAAACATAAAGAGTATTGTCCCGTCATTATCTTTTGCTGTAATTTAAAATAATAGCTCTGGTTATTAAGAAAAAAGCGTCTTTAGAAAGTTTTTTTAAAAACCGCCATTTATTTCTCTCTACTAATTGCTAAGCAATATGCTTTGAAGTGCAAATAAAACACTATTCTGGTGGTCCCCAGTTTCAATGGAGCTGGAAACTTTTGGTGAGATAGCTGCAGCCACTGTGAATGCTTGGTTGGGTTTCAAAAGCTAATTAATGGCTTCCGTGTAGTAAGTGATCGAAAAAATTGATATTTTTAAGATGCTACCATCTCAGAATATGTCTTTTAAGCAGAGGTTCACCTGCACGTCTGCCAATGTGGTATACTGTATCCATTGTACCCGGTATGGCTTCCTCTACATTGGGGAAACCAAGCGGAGGCTTGGGGACCGCTTTGCAGAACACCTCCGCTCGGTTCGCAATAAACAACCGCACCTCCCAGTCGCGAACCGTTTCCACTCCCCCTCCCATTCTTTAGATGACATGTCCATCCTGGGCCTCCTGCAGTGCCACAATGATGCCACCCGAAGGTTGCAGGAACAGCAACTCATATTCTGCTTGGGAACCCTGCAGCCCAATGGTATCAATGTGGACTTCACCAGCTTCAAAACCTCCCCTTCCCCCACCGCATCCCTAAACCAGCCCAGTTCATCCCCTCCCCCCACTGCATCACACAACCAGCTCAGCTCTTCCCATCCACCCACTGCAACCCAAAACCAGCCCAGCCTGTCTCTGCCTCCCTAACCTGTTCTTTCTCTCACCCATCCCTTCCTCCCACCTCAAGCCGCACCTCCATTTCCTACCTACTAACCTCATCCCACCTCCTTGACCTGTCCAACTTCCCTGGACTGACCTATCCCCTCCCTACCTTCCCACCTATACTCTCCTCTCCACCTATCTTCTTTTCTCACCATTGTTGGTCCGCCTCCCCCTCTCTCCCTTATTCCAGAACCCTCTCCCCATCCCCCTCTCTGATGAAGGGTTGCAGTGTGGAGGGATGGGTCTGGGTGGGATGCTTCAAGGGGCGGTGTGGACGTGTTGGGCCGAAGGGCCTGTTTCCACACTGTAGGGAATCTACAACTCTTGTGTACTCAGAAGAACATAATTATGCAGTTGTGTACTTTCTGAAATGTACATCCAACCTCTGTGGGACTTCAAAATCTCCTCTTCCCCCACCACATCCCAAAACCAGCCCAGTTCATCCCCTCCCCCCACTGCATCACACAACCCGAAACGTCAGCTTTTGTGTTCCTGAGATGTTGCTTGGCCTGCTGTGTTCATCCAGCTTCACACTTTATTATCATGTCTTTGATGTGGTTTTTTTTGTTTACAACCCTAATAGAAATTCAAAAGAGTAGTTTTTTTGCAGTGGTGCTGATTATTTTCAGAATATAATTAGCAGAGGGAGCATAAGGAATTGGTGGAGGAGTCAGCAGCTTGGGTGTCATGAGTCTCTTGAAGAGTCATGGGGTTGTCTGGGGATAGGTGAGAATTGGTAGTTGGGCTTTAAGAGGCTGTTAAATGATGTTGGCAACTGGGCTGTTGTGATAGAGAATTGAGGCAAGTCTCCTATACAGCCCATCTCAGCACCTGCACGCCATCATGGCTTCAAAAACACACTGCAAGCCCAGACCATGTGTGAAAGGACATAAATCATAGACAAAGTCCCACAGAGGTTCGATGTACATTTCAGAAAGTACACAAGTGCATAATTATGTTCTTCTGAGTACACAAGAGTTGTAGATTCCCTACAGTGTGGAAACAGGCCCTTCAGCCCAACAAGTCCACACCGCCCCTTGAAGCATCCCACCCAGACCCAAACCTCCATAATTCACACACCCTTGGACACTACGGGCAATTTAGCATGGCCGATCCACCTAGCCTGCACATCTTTGGACTGTGGGAGGAAAAAGAAGCACCCGGAAGAAACCCATGCAGACATGGGGAGAATGTGCAAACTCCACATAGACAGTCGCCCGAGGTGGGAGTCTAACCCAGGTCCCTGGAGCTGTGAGGCTGCAGTGCTAACCACTTAGCCACCGTGCCGCCACACTGTTAGTGCCATATTTTTTATACATCTGAGTCTCTGATATATAAACATGACTGGACCAGGCAAAGTCAGTACTTGGTGCATACATGGAACAATAAAAGAATCTTGATGCACTGGATGTGCCGATACATCAGATGTAACGGGCATTCAGAAATCCTTGGAATTTTGAGACTTTTAAGCATTCGTCATTTCCCCAAACTGTGTAATATGTATTACTGAGACAACACGATGTGAAGCTGGATGAACATGCATGGTCATTTGTATAACAATATGTATTACTGTTTGGTTTATCTAATGCGTAAAACTTTTTTCTGTCATTCCGACAGGTAAACAGCTATTAAACCAACTCCCGAATAATAAACTTCTGACTACAAAAGTTGGCCTCTGCTCTTCCCTGAAGACCTATGATCAATTGGTAACTGAACGTACAAAGATGATATATCCCAGGTGAGAGAATTAGACCCTAGAGTCATAGAATCACTTTCATAGTTTTAGAGCACAGAAAGAGGCCATTCTACTCATTGCACAGACTATCAAGTACCTATGAACTCTAATCCCATTTTCCAGCACACAGCTTGTAACTTTGAATGTTATGGTTTTTCATGTGCTCATTTAAAATCTTTTTAAACGTTACATGATTTTCTCCCTCTTCCATCTTTTCAGGCAGTGAGTTTCAGATCACACCCATCTTCTGGGTGAAAAATAGTTCCTTAAATCTGCTCTAAATCTCTTGCCCTTAGATTAAATCTATGCCCCCTAGTTATTAACTTTACTTAATGAAATGTTTCTTGTTATCTGTCCTGTCTATACCCTTCATAATTTTGTACATGTCCGTTAGGACCTCTCCTCAGCCTCCTCTGCTCTAAGGAAAACAGCCTCAGCCTATTCAGAGACAGTAGGAACTGCAGATGCTGGAGAATCTGAGATAACAAGGTGTAGAGCTGGATGAACATAACAGGCCAAGCAGCATCAGAGGAGAAGGAAAGCTGATGTTTTGAATCTGGACCCTTCTTCAGAAAATGAGGGGTCTTTTCTGAACAAGGGTCCAGACCCGAAACATCAGCTTTCCTGCTCCTCTGATGCTGCTTGGCCTGTTATGTTCATCCAGCTCTACACCTTGTTATCTCAGCCTGTCCAGTCATTTTTCACGCCTGAAATACTAAAACCTAACTAATACCTTGGTAAATTTCCTTTGCACCCTCTCCAGTGCAATCATATCTGTCCTACATTGTGACAGCAAGAACAGCACATATATTCCAACTGTGGCCTAAATAATGGCCTGCATACAGCACAATTGGAAATTCTTGTTCTTGTATTCATTGCCTCAATGAGTAATGACAAGCATGCCTTTATCAACACCTTAGCCATCTGTACAGTTGCCTCCAGGGATCGATGGGCATCTGTGAAGGGTCCCCCTAATCGTCTGTACTGCCTAGGGTCCTATCATTTGTTGTGTATTCCCTTGCCTTGTTATTCCTCTCAAAATGCATCACCTCTTATTTCGGAGCTAAATTTTATTTGCCACTATCTGCCCATCTGACCAGTCTATTCATATTGTCCTGAAGTCTGAGACTCTCCTCCTCACGTTACCTGTGAACTTACTGATCAAACCTCCTACATTCATATCTAGATCATTAATGTACACCATACTCAGAAAAAAAATGCCACTGGGCACTAGCTTCCAGTCACAGAAACAGCTTCTGCCTCATACCACTATATCGGTCTTGGAAACAATTTACCAAATTGCCCTGAATTGCCATGGGCTCTTATCTTTTTGAACCATCCCCTACGTGTTTTCCATAATAGCAACTTCAAATTTCCAGGATTTTCATAAAGATTTGAGGAAAAATAGACATTGTCCTTATAAAGGTCTGGACCAAGGACTATGTCTCACTCTCCTATGTTTAAGACGTAAGTGTGGCTGGATTTCTTTGCACTGTTCATTCTGGCCCCTGGATGCAAACATGCAGCATCGTTGATATTTCCTTCCAAATGCTCAACAGCTACACATCAAACGTCTTCCTCCAGTTCCACATTGTCTTCCAACACACTCAGGTTTTCATTTTCTTCTGACAAATTATGTTATGCCATGTAAATTAAATTGTCTTTTCCAAAATGATAGAATTAATTGCTTGGTTGTCTGAGATGAGGTGACAAATTGCTCTGGCAATCATCTCTGATGATCTTGGGTGTAGGACCATGGAGGCAAAACATCTTGTTGTAATACTTCGAAATAAGTCAGGAAACTGCTAGTCTGCCATAATGTATTCCATATTTTGCCAATGTCTGCAAGCTGTGGATTTATTTTATTCTCTGCAAATTTACTCTGTCTCAGAACACAAGCTGAAACTTAACTGAATCCCAAAATATATTACACAGAAAAAAATCATCAAACATCAAAAATATGGGAATGCAAATGTTGTGAGTTTTCTCCATGTGTTCTCCCCCTTGAGTACAATAACTTTGTCCATCTGGCAGTTCTCTTAAGGCTCTATCTAGGTGACAGTAAGCATGTAAAACAGTGAGCAGGAAAACAATTAATTGCTGTCTGTTTATCGTGCCCTTCATGTATTGAAGTTAAAGTTTAAAACAGATTACAGTAGATAGAGTGCTACAGGAAACATACTTCTTTTTTGGAAAGGCATGAGTAATATTTGATTATATTATGAAAGATGTCGCTTCGGTTGTTCCCATTGATTTATCTAGTATTCCACTTCATTTTTATGTGAATAACTTATATGACAGAGCTGAAAGAAATGTATTGGTAATTACATCTTAGCAAGTGCACCTGTTAACGTGTAAATGGTTAACAAATCTAATTTAAATAGTTTAAACAGTTACTTTTTCAAGCAATGTGTACATCTCCAGGTTAGAGTGGCTGGTCATCTAATAGCCTGAAACAATTCCAAGTGAAACACATTGTGGCGTTGTTAGACTGGAGTTCAGAGTATCTGCCATTTACCCAACATGAACCAAACACTAACTGGTCAAACTGCAGAATAGTAAAGATTTACTGCTACTGAAATAGGACATAAGCCAATTATCTGGTTATTAAAATTTCACTTTAATATTTTAAATAACATCTGTTCTTTGTCCATTTAAATGCAGCATGTCTGTGAGAACAGATGTTCCTGTTCAGTTGTATTAAAAAAAATCACTGCGAGATGTTTCTTTTATAGTCAATGAAACACTGAGGCAGAACAGAATACGTTGTTCATGGTTTGTGGTCCATTTAAATATAGGTTTAAGATAGGCACATCAACAATATTACTCCCATTGGATTACACATGGTCCAAATCTGGTTATTTCAGATTCAAGCATTGGGCTCCTCATGTATGTAAACGTAACCAACCAGATTTGAAGATTCTTCATTCTTCTGAGTTTTGAGGTTGAAAGTATCTGTCATTCCTAATTCTTGCAACTTCCCTACTTCCCCAAACCCACCCTCAACCCTGATGCTTCATTTATCGCACCCCTTTCTGACCCTGTATTTCCTTCCAATTCTCAGCCTTCTCTCTATTGTTACACCATTTCCACAATACCTTTACAGAAGTGACATGTTTCTCCAAGAATTAAGATTAGCATATACTAGTTGTTTAAATTGACCTAGCCAATTAGATCCATGCACACTTGTTTCTTCACAATTCTGCAATGATTTCCTTCCGAACAAGAATTGATTTTCTTTGGAAGTTACTATGAATCTGGATGTACCATTTTTTCAGCAGTGCACCCTAGACCATTAGAATTCTTCATAAACAAGATTTGTTCCGTGTAATGTCTGATTTTGTTTCTGCCTTTGATCGTAAATCTGTTTTTGCTGATTACTTACCCTTCTGTCACTGGAAGCAGTTTCTACTTGTCTCTCTATAAAACTTAAAAATGCCTCATCATTTGGAACATCTCCAACACATTCACTGCTCAATCATTTTGACTGTCAAGAGCTTTGGGATATCTTGAAGATACAAAAAAGTGATATGTAAATGAAAATTTTTTTTTAAACCCTAGAGTTTTGAAAATGGAGGAGTTTTATCCTGAAACATATCGCATGGATGTGAAAAGTGAACGCCTGGCATTCTTTGAAATTATGGAAGGTATTTGATCTTACCAATCATCCAGAAAATTACTTTTTCCTTCCTCCTGTGCCTACAACCCAATCGGGTAAGCTTCACCTTTCATTTTGATGCTGTCATTGATTTGGGATCACTGAATGATTGGACTTCTGATTTTCTGTTTTTCTTTTTGCAAATGTTCTATCTGGGTATTGTTCCTCACTGGAACAATTCAGTCGGGCACACAAACAGGAGTCAGTTATTCAGCCACTTGAGCCTGTTCAGCCTTTCAATGAGATTGTTGCTTTTCTCCTTGTTCATCCATGGGATGTAGGTGTCGCTGGCTGGGCCAACATTTATTACCCATTTCACAATGCCCTTGAGAAGGCGGTGGTGAGCTGCCTTCCTAAACCACTAGATCTCATACAGTTATAGCTATATCCCCATTGTGACCTGGATCTTAACTTCAAACTTACCATAAGTTCTGTGTCACGTAATGTGCTTGCATAAGTGTTGATTTCAGATTTAAAACTATTAATTGAGCTAGCAGCTGCTGCATTTTATCGGCAAATTCTGTCTTTTGTGTGCAGAAATGTTTCAAAATTTTACTCCTGAATAGCTTGACCCTGAAATTAAGTTGTTTTGCCCATTGCCTTAGACTCCTGCACCAGCCGAAGATAGATCTCTGCGTCTACACTATCAAGCCTAACCTATGTTATTTCTCAACAAAGCTTAAAACTTCGAGCCCTGTTAACATTGTGATGAAAGCACTGGTTAACCTTTAATATACAGTGTGTTTCACCTGTTTGAACACTTTCAACTTAAACTCGAGACTTCTGCCTAGAATTCTCCTCCCCCTCCCTCCAACCATGCACTATTTTCTTGCATTTGGCCTAACACATTGTTCATGAATTTTATTGTTTAGTAACTCCGGAGGGAAGTGATGACACTACTACAAACTGAAATTAAACTTCTGCAATGAGTTAAGGCCCACCCCAGTTTCTCTATTTCCTGGGAAGCTACTTTTCTCTGCTTGGTATGTTCCTCTGTGTAGTGGCCATCATGTCCAGGATTATTCTACATTACCAGGTTATTTAATGGTGTTTTTGACCCTGGTTTCAATCATTTTTCTTTATCTGCCTCGTTTATCACCATACATCACTTGGGAATTCCCTGTACCTCAAATGCTGCCCAGCACTCCAAACCACTGCATTCTAACCAATGGCAATTCAACCCACTGCATTCCGGCTGTCTGTATTCTAAACTGTTGCATTTCAGCTCACTGTATTCCAAGTCGCTGCATTCAGAGCAGCTGCATTGCATCCCACCCCACTGCAGCCCACCCCACTGCAACCCACCCCAGTGCAATCCACCCCACTGCAACTCACCCCACTGCAACTCACCCCACTGCAACCCACCCCACTGCAACCCACCCTACTGCAACCCATCCCACTGCAGCCCACCCCACTGCAGCCCACCCCACTGCAACCCACCCCACTGCAACCCACCCCACTGCAACTCACCCCACTGCAACTCACCCCACTGCAACCCACCCCACTGCAGCTCACCCCACTGCAACCCACCACACTGCAACTCACCCCACTGTAACGCACCCCACTGCAACTCACCACACTGCAACCCACCCCACTGCAACCCATCCCACTGCAACCCATCCCACTGCAACCCACCCCACTGCAACCCATCCCACTGCAACTCACCCCACTGCAACCCACCCCACTGCAACCCACCCCACTGCAAACTATCCCACTGCAACCCATCCCACTGCAACCCACCCCACTGCAACCCACCCCACTGCAACTCACCCCACTGCAACCCACCCCACTGCAGCTCACCCCACTGCAGCTCACCCCACTGTAACTCCCACTGCAACTCACCCCACTGCAACTCACCCCACTGCAGCTCACCCCACTGCAGCTCACCCCACTGTAACCCACCCCACTGCAACTCACCCCACTGCAACCCACCCCACTGCAACCCACCCCACTGCAACTCACCCCACTGCAACCCACCCCACTGCAACCCATCCCTTTTGCAACTCACCCCACTGCAGCTCACCGCACAGCAACCCACCCCACCCCACTGCAACCCATCCCACTGCAACTCACCCCACTGCAACCCACCCCACTGCAGCTCACCCCACTGCAACCCATCCCATTGCAACTCACCCCACTGCAACCTACCCCACTGCAGCTCACACCACTGCAACCCACCCCACTGCAGCTCACACCACTGCAACTCACACCACTGCAACTCGCCCCATTGCAACTCACCCCACTGCAGCTCATCCCACTGCAACCCTCCCCACTGCAACCCACCCCACTGCAACCCACCCCACTGCAGCTCACCCCACTGCAACCCACCCCACTGCAACCCACCCCACTGCAGCTCACCCCACTGCAGCTCACCCCACTGCAACCCACCCCACTGCAGCTCACCCCACTGCAGCTCACCCCACTGCAACCCACCCCACTGCAGCTCACACCACTGCAACTCACCCCACTGCAACCCACCCCACTGCAGCTCACCCCACTGCAACCCACCCCACTGCAGCTCACCCCACTGCAGCTCACCCCACTGCAGCTCACCCCACTGCAACCCACCCCACTGCAGCTCACCCCACTGCAGCTCACCCCACTGCAGCTCACCCCACTGCAGCTCACCCCACTGCAACCCACCCCACTGCAGCTCACCCCACTGCAGCTCACCCCACTGCAGCTCACCCCACTGCAACCCACCCCACTGCAGCTCACCCCACTGCAACCCACCCCACTGCAGCTCACACCACTGCAACTCACCCCACTGCAACCCACCCCACTGCAGCCCACCCCACTGCAGCCCACCCCACTGCAGCTCACCCCACTGCAGCCCACCCCACTGCAACCCACCCCACTGCAACCCACCCCACTGCAACCCACCCCACTGCAGCTCACCCCACTGCAACCCACCCCACTGCAACCCATCCCTTTTGTAACTCACCCCACTGCAACCCATCCCTTTTGCAACTCACCCCACTGCAGCTCACCGCACAGCAACCCACCCCACTGCAACCCACCCCACTACAGCTCACCCCACTGCAACTCCCCCCACTGCAGCTCACCCCACTGCAGCTCACACCACTGCAACTCACACCACTGCAGCTCACACCACTGCAGCTCACTCCATTCCAAATCCTGTATTCCAATCCACTGCATTACAACTTACTGTGTTATAACCTCTTTATAACCTGCAACTTCTCCTGCTTTGGAATTTGCTCTGGTACCACCCTACATCAGCTGATAATCCACTTCAAAGCATTGGAACCACACAGACGAAGCTGTCTATTCAGCTTCTAATAGGATTATGTCAAAAGAGAAAGTGAGAAAATAGAGACTGGATTATCCAAGATAACAAAGTGTGGAGCTGGATCAACACAGCAGGCCAAGCAGCATCTCAGGAGCGCAAAAGCTGACGTTTTGGGAAAAATCAGATGAAGGGTCTAGGCCCAAAACGTCAGCTTTTGTGCTCCTGAGATGCTGCTTGGTCTGCTGTGTTCATCCAGCTTCACACTTTATTATCTTGGATTCTCCAGCATCTGCAGTTCCCATTATCACTGCATTATCCAGCTGTTTGCCAATTGGGAATGATTTAGGTGCTATTAGCTGTGTTGCTAGAATTCATCAACATGTTCATTAATTTGCATTTATCTTGCTTTCAGTCCTCATCTATCAAAAATGTTCATAACCCAGCCATTGATATTTATACGTTTTGTTTCCTGTATTTCTCTTGGCACAGATGTACCGATTTGGATTTCAAAACCTGCTGGATCAAATTTGGGTAAAGGAATATTTCTCCTGAAATGCCAGGAAGACTTCCTGGACTTCCGTGCAAAACTGGAAAGCATAGAGAAGGATACTTCGAGTAGCATGTATTGTTATGGTTTACCAAGCAACAGAATAGTGCAACGGTAATTAAGAGCTTTGTCAAAATAATGCAGACTGCGATGTATGTATCCAGATTGAATGTCAAAGGAATTATAAAAAGCAGTAATTACACGAGTTAGTAGGAACTGCAGATGCTAGAGAATCTGCTGTTTGTCATTTTTATAAATGACCTGGATGAGGGCGTAGAAGGATGGGTTAGTAAATTTGCAGACGACACTAAGGTCGCTGGAGTTGTGATCAGTGACGAAGGATGCTGTAGGTTGCAGAGAGACATAGATAAGCTGCAGAGCTGGGCTGAGAGGTGGCAAATGGAGTTTAATGCAGACAAGTGTGAGGTGATGCACTTTGGTAGGAGTAACTGGAAGGCAAATTACAGGGCTAATGATAAGATTCTTGGCAGTGTAGATGAGCAGAGAGATCTCGGTGTCCATGTACACAGATCCTTGAAAGTTGCCACCCAGGTTGACAGGGCTGTTAAGAAGGCATACAGTGTTTTAGCTTTAATTAATAGAGGGATCGAGTTCCAGAACCAAGAGGTTATGGTGAAGCTGTACAAAACTCTGGTGCGGCCGCACTTGGAGTATTGTGTACAGTTCTGGTCACCGCATTATAAGAAGGATGTGGAAGCTTTGGAAAGGGAGCAGAGGAGATTTACTAGGATGTTGCCTGGTATGGAGGGAAGGTCTTACGAGGAAAGGCTGAGGGACTTGAGGCTGTTTTCATTAGAGAGAAGAAGGTTGAGAGGTGACTTAATTGAAACATATAAAATAATCAGATCGTTAGATAGGGTGGATAGGGAGAGCCTTTTTCCTAGGATGGTGACGGCGAGCACGAGGGGGCATAGCTTTAAATTGAGGGGTGAAAGATATAGGACAGATGTCAGAGGTAGTTTCTTTACTCAGAGAGTAGTAAGGGAATGGAACGCTTTGGCTGCAACGGTAGTAGATTCGCCAACTTAAGGTACATTTAAGTTGTCATTGGACAAGCATATGGACGTACATGGAATAGTATAGGTTAGATGGGCTTGAGATCGGTATGACAGGTTGGCACAACATCAAGAGCCGAAGGGCCTGTACTGTGCTGTAATGTTCTATGTTCTATGTTCTATAACGAGGTGTAGAGCTGGATGAACACAGCGGGCCAAGCAGCCTCAGAGGAGCAGGAAGGCTGCTTCTGAAGAAGGGTCTAGGCCCGAAATGTCAGCCTTCCTGCTCCTCTGATGCTGCTTGTCCCGCTGTGTTCATCCAGCTCCACACCTTGTTATCTCTAATCACAGGAGTTGTTAGAATAGTTTCATTCTTCTGTTTCTTTGGATGTACTCTTGCAGGATTCCTCAACAGGAATGTAAATATCAACGCTAGCCAGTGGATAGTGCTCTTGCCTTTAAGTCAAATGGATGTGGGCAAGTCCAATTCCATAAACTGGAGCACAAAAATAGAGGTCGCCTCTACAGCGCAGTACTAAAGAAATGCTGCATTGTCAGAAATGCAATCTTTTGGATGAAATGTTGAATTGGCTCCTTCTGCTCTCTCAGGTGGACATAAAAGATCATTCAAAGAAGAGCACGGAAGTTTGGCCCAGTATACTTTGGCCAATATTTATCCCTGCACCAACATCACTGATGCCAGCCGTGTTTCCTACATTACAGCAGCAACTGCACACTAAAAATTTGGAACATCCTAAGATTGTGAAAACCTACTACATAAATGTTATAAGCCCTGTAGTGTGGAAACAGGCCATTTGGCCCATCAAGTCCATAGCAACTCTAAACCAAAAAAACTGCGGATGCTGCAAATCTAGAACAAAAACAAAGTTGCTGGAAAAGCTCAGCAGGTATGGCAGCATCTGTGGAAGAGAAAGCAGAGTTAACATTTTGAGTCCCGTGACCCTTTCTCAGAACTGATGGTGGCTGGGAAAACGTCAGTTTGTCTCTGAAGAGCATCCCTCCTGGACCCAGACCCATACCCTATCCCTGTAGCCTTGCATTTCCCATGCTAATTTCACTTAGCCCGCACATCCTTGGACATAATGAGAGACTTAACATGACCAATCCAACTACCCTGCACATCTTTGGACTGTAGTAGGTAACCCACGCAAACACAAGGAAATTGAATAAACTCCACACAGACAGTCATCTGGGGCTAGAATCAAACCCAGGTCCCTGGTGCTGTGAGGCAGCAGTGCTAATCACCGAGCCATCCTTATAAATCTTGCTTTTTTATTTTACTGTACCAGGTCTGGAATACTGACAAGGACATCAGATCTGAAAATCTGAAAATATAATGCTGCGGTCAAGAAGATAATTCAGCCCACCCTGCCGATACAGTTATCAAAATAACCTCTGCTCTTTTCCCATTGCTGTTCCCTTCAACTAATTGTTTTGAAAGTTTCTTCCACCAATCCTTCATGTAGTACATTCCAAACCATGACAACTTCTTATTTTAAATAAGTGCGTTTCTCATGTTGCCTCTGGTCTTTTGTCATCACCTTAAATGTGCATTCTCTGGTTACTCATCCCCATTCCACTATAAACATTTGTTTCTAATTTACCCTACCAAAGCCATCCATAATTTTGAATACCTCTATCATATCTCCACCTCTATCATATCTCCTCTTAACCGTTTCTGCTCTAAGGAGACACAACTCAAGTTGTTTCCCCCATAAACTGACTGCTACATCTTTACTACCACTGGAATACTCTTTCCCTTTGGCTGTGAGTACCCACATCTACTCCAATGGCTCTTCCTCCCACTCTGTCAACAACAGAAATATCATGATTTTCCAGCACCTAACCCCCATGCCCCTTCGGTTCCAAAGGAGAGTAATTGGATTGGAAATTTTGTTTTCTCTGCAGATGCTGCCAGATCTGTTCAGTTTCTCCAGCACTTTCTATTTGCTTTTCAGGTCTTCTGCATCCTCAGCATTTTGCTTATATTTGAGATTCAAGACATTTTCATCAGGAGTTCAATAAGCATTCATTATAAACAATGGTACTTTAAGTACAAGTGAAAAGAGTACATTTACAGTTTCATTGTACAGCAAATAGTAAAGACACCACCCCTGAAGAATCAAAGGTTAGATAAGTTTAATTGTTCAGTATTTCATTTGAATTTTTAGATGCCTTTGTAGGTGTAAGGAAAATAGCAGAAAGAGATGGCAAGAAAATCATTGATTTTATGAAGGTGCATCCCTATAAGGAAATACACATTGTGTAATTGTGGGTTTTCTCAAGTATTTTTGCAACTAAAATCATGGGAATTGTACCTGTGATATCCTAGGATTTGCTTCCAGTGCAAAATTCCAGTGTGAAACATTCAGAAAATTAGCCCGTGTACGGGAGATGAAAAGACCTGCATTGATCCAGATGAAATCAATCGAAGTGATATAGCAATCTGAAGCTCCCAGAATTCCCTTCAAAAATATGCTCAAATGCCTATGCTTTTACCTCATCAGGTATTTACACAAACCTCTACTCCTGGAAGGTCGAAAGTTTGATGTTCGCTCCTACCTCCTGATTGCCTGCACCTCACCTCATATGATCTTCTTTCGCCATGGTTATGTCAAATTGGCATGCAACAAATATGATCCATATTCTGATGACCTGACAAGTCACCTGACAAACCAGGTAAGTAGTACATTGAGAAAATACCATCCCCGTAACTGTCTGAAATTATAAATCAAACGTATTAGAGGGTCATGAAAAAGTTGAAGCTGCTAAGTTATTTTATCTTTTTGGTTCTTTCTAAAATCTCCTTATCCTATGTTACCAGTTATAGTACTGGGTGAGTCTCAAGTCCCCAGATGATCAAGCCACTGCTCCTTATGCTTATGGAAGTGAAGTGTTGGACTGCATTCCAGTTCTACATTGTTTTGTTATTTTAAGCAAAGATATAAGTTGTAATGACTGCAAAATCAACACACCATGTTAACAAGCTCATGTTTCATAATACAACATGAATATTACAATGCATCTTTCCTATATGATTATATTATTCCTTATCATTAAGTTCACGATTTTCACAATAAGAATTTAGCTCCTGTGACTCCCAATTCCAGCACGTAATTATAACAAACAGTGGTCTGTCTGAAATTTTTGATCTTTATGTCCCACGTATACTAAAATTAAATGAACACACATCAAACGGTATGTAATGCAGACTACATTATATACAGCAGGGACCAAGAAGATCCACTGGAGTTTTCAATCTTTCCCAGTGATTCCGTTACCATAGTTCTATGGTTTACTTAAGCTTTTCAATCACTTTATTACAATAAGTAGTGGTATTAACACTAAACTATTTATCCACAAACCCAGGTAAGGTTCTGGGAACCTGGGTTTGAATCCTGCCACGACGGAATTTGAATTCACAAAAATTTGGAAGTAAGAGTCTATGACCATGAAACCATTGCCAATTGTCATAAAAACCAAAGTGGTTTGCTAATGTCCTTTATGGAAGGAAACTGCCTTCCTTGCACAGTTGGGCCTCCGCATGACACCAGGCACACAGCAATATGGTTGACCCTTCATTGCCTTCTGAGAAATTAGTGCTGGGCAATAAATTTTGGCGTAGCCAACAATAACCACACCTGTGAATGAATAAAAAGTGAGTGACCTTCCATTCCTTCAGTCCCTCAATTTTGCTGTAATACTGTTTCAGAAAACACCCTGCTCAGTAGAACTGAAAGCAGCTTCAACACATCATGTGCTGATGCTACAAACAAGATGGGTAATGTGAACTCATGCTACCACATGAGGGAGAATGAAAACCATCCGTTATTCCATTATTGTTTTCAGAGACTGAACTATGTTATATTCCCACAAGTTATTACCTTTGTCTTTGAAAGTAATTTAACATCACATTGGACCTCATCTGAAGTGAAAAACACCAAGTCATTGTTTTCAACCAGCCATGAAAAATCTAAATAGTCCAGCGACGAAATACTACACTAGTACATTTATAATCAAATCCCATTATAGCTGCAACTCTCCCTATCTATTCTAAAGCCTCATTACATCTTTTGAAGAATCTGTATTTCACCAATTCAAGCTGGGCATGCCTTTACCTGTCTACGCCCTAATCTCTAGAATTTCCTGTATAAACGTCTTTACCTCTCAATCTCCTTCTCTTTCCAGGGCATTCCTTAAAATTGACCAGCTTGGTGAGCTGACTGAGCAGTGCTTCCCTGGTCTCTTTGAAAAACAGCCACTTTCCTCTTTTAAGATTTAAGGAATGCTCCTTTTTTAGTCCTCCAGACCTCATCAAATCTTCCAAGGGAACCAAATTTATTCTAATTTGAATTAAAGAGTTGCTCTTAAATTGCACAAACAAGAGTTGATAATATTTAGTGTGGAGCTGGAAGCAGGCCAGGCTGCATCAGACGAGCAGGAAAGCTAACCTTTTGGGTCAGGACCATTCTTTAGAAATCCCTGCTCCTCTGATGCTGCCTCACTGTGTTATCTCTGACTCCAACAACTGGCAGTTCTTACTACCTCTGAGTTGATAAAATTTTTTGGATCTTTGAAGTTGCCACTAAAATTTGGCTACTTTTTAAAATGCTACTCATAAAAAGAGTTACAAAAATACGTAAGTTTGAAACTTAATTCCAAAGAAATTATGGCAGCAGACTTTATAACAGCGTATAGTTATTGATTTTGTGTGAGATCGTGACTTTTGCATTCCCTATTTCCGAGACTGTCTTCGAGTAGAGGACAATTATTATTTTCAATTTTTATTTTCAAATAAAAGTCTATGAAAGGAAAAATCGGATTATCACATGCATTTTGTTGTCAATGAAAATAGGATTTGTGATTTTCTACTGCTTTTATTCACACATTGTGTTCTGAACGTCAACCGACAGGGTTACACAGAGATGTTGCACAAAAACTCAAAATTGGTGCCTATTTATATAACTTAATTTGCAGATGCCTAGAAAAACATCTCTGGTTCTTTCAGCTGAAGATAAAAACCTGCAGGAGTGACAGTGATCATTTCGCCCTTTGATCTCTTGTTTGAACTTCTGTCCAAATTGTCTCCACCCCCCCTGCACTTTTGCTCACAGCCCTGTGAATGTTTCCTTCTTATAGAGTCTGAGAGCTGTACAGCATGGAAACAGGTCCTTTGTTCCAACTAGCCTGCACAAACCAGGCATCCCAACCTGACCTAGTCCTGTTTGCCAGCATTTGGGCCATATCCTTCTAAACCCTTCCTATTTGTATACCCATTTCAGGTGCCTTTTAAATGTTATAATTGTACCAGCCTCCTCCATTTCCGCTGGCAGCTCATTCCGTACAATCACCGCCCTCTGTATGACAACATTGCTGCTTAGGTCCCTTATAAATCTTTCCCCTCTTACCTTATACCTATGCCCTCTAGGTTTGGACTCACCCACCCCAGGAAAAAGAACTTGGCTAGTCACCCTATCTATGTCCCTCATGATTTCATAAACTTCTATAAGGTCACCCCTCAGCCTCTGACACTCCAAGGAAAATAGCCCCAGCTGATTCAGCCTCTACCCATAGCTCAAACCCTCCAACTCTGGCAACATCCTAATACATTTTCTCTGAACACTTTCAAGTTTCACAACATCCTTCCTATAGCAGGTGGACCAGACATGAACTCAGTATTCCGAAAGTGGCCGAACAAATGTCCTGTACAGCTGTCACACGGTCTCCCAACTCCTATGTTCAATGCAGTGACCAATAAACACAAATACACCAAACACCTTCTTTCCTATCCTATCTATTGTGACTCTACTCTCAATGAACTATAAACCTGCACTCCAAGGTCTCTTCATTCAGCAACCCTCCCCAGGACCTTACCATTAAGTGTATAAGTTCTGCCCTGATTTGCCTTTCCAAAATGCAGCACCTCACGTTTATCTAATTTAAACTCCACCTGCCACTCCTTAGCCCATTGGCCCATCTGGTCAAGATCCCAGTGAACTCTGAGATAGCTTTCTTCACTGCCCACTACACCTACAATTTTGGTGTCATCTGCAAACATACTAACCATATCTCCTACGTTCACAATTCACGTGCATGTAACCAGTTCTGTTTTGAATGGTGACATTGAATCTAATTCCACTGTCCCTTCAGACAACACGTAACCTCTGTAAATGTAATGGAAATAAACAACAGGTTATAAGACTAGGTATTGTCTTGCAATCACTCGTTTTGCAATGTCATGCCCGGTCAAAGTTTACTCTATGGAAAGATGTCACAGGAGTTCGTTTCTTGTTTGTTTATGTAGTCAGGCAGTACACAGGGATTTTATCTGCTCAAGTGATGCCCAGCTGAATTTGATGGGAGTGTTCATTCACAATGTGTAAATAACCAGCAACCCTTGAGGGAGTTTTCTAAAACCACTTGGGCAGCTGTTGATAATCTTTTCCAAAAGGATGCATTTCACACATCTCATCGTATTTTATAGTATACAGGTGAAGATCTCCAACCTTTCGTGATTTATGGGAAGGTTAAAGACAAACCTGCATCTGCAAAAATGTGACTCAGAGGCACCTTGTCCTTTAAGCCAGGAGGCCAGGTTCAAGTCCCACCTACTTCAGAGGTGTCTGATAATATGCCTGAACAGATTGATAAAAGTATCTGTAAATATTCCTCCATAACAGCAGTCAGAACTTGACTTCAGACATAGAAAATCAGGTGTGTTTGGGCAGAGTTGAAGAAACATTTCTTTGAATCTTACCTCAGGTGTACATCATCCTTGCAGTCACTGAGGCTTGCATTGGATTTTTAAATGGTACAGTGTTGATGGCTCTCACCTAGATGTGTGAACGAGTAGTATTTGGAAGGTGCAAAATTGCAGATCATAGAACATAGAACATAGAACATTACAGCACAGTACAGGCCCTTCGGCCCTTGATGTTATGCCGACCTGTCATTCCGATCTCAAGCCCATCTAACCTACACTATTCCATGTACGTCCATATGCTTGTCCAATGACGACTTAAATGTACCTTAAGTTGGCGAATCTACTACCGTTGCAGCCAAAGCGTTCCATTCCCTTACTACTCTCTGAGTAAAGAAACTACCTCTGACATCTGTCCTATATCTTTCACCCCTCAATTTAAAGCTTTGCCCCCTCGTGTTTGCCGTCACCATCCTAGGAAAAAGGCTCTCCCTATCCACCCTATCTAACCATCTGATTATTTTATATGTTTCAATTAAGTCACCTCTCAACCTTCTTCTCTCTAATGAAAACAGCCTCAAATTCCTCAGCCTTTCCTCGTAAGACCTTCCCTCCATACCAGGCAACATCCTAGTAAATCTCCTCTGCACCCTTTCCAAAGCTTCCACATCCTTCTTATAATGCGGTGACCAGAACTGTACACAATACTCCAAGTGCGGCCGCACCAGAGTTTTGTACAGCTTCACCATAACCTCTTGGTTCCGGAACTCGATCCCTCTATTAATAAAAGCTAAAACACTGTATGCCTTCTTAACAGCCCTGTCAACCTGGGTGGCAACTTTCAAGGATCTGTGTACATGGACACTGAGATCTCTCTGCTCATCTACACTGCTAAGAATCTTACCATTAGCCCTGTACTTTGCCTTCCGGTTACTCCTACCAAAGTGCATCACCTCACACTTGTCTGCATTAAACTCCATTTGCCACCTCTCAGCCCAGCTCTGCAGCTTATCTATGTCTCTCTGCAACCTACAGCATCCTTCGTTGCTATCCACAACTCCATTGACCTTAATGTCGTCTGCAAATTTACTAACCCATCCTTCTACGCCCTCATCCAGGTCATTTATAAAAATGACAAACAGCAGTGGACCCAACACCGACCCTTGCGGTACACCACCAGTAACTGGTCTCCAGGATGAACATTTCCCATCAACTACCACCCTCTGTCTTCTTTCAGCAAGCCAATGTCCGATCCAAACTGCTATATCTCCCACAATTCCATTCCTCCGCATTTTGTACAATAGCCTATTGTGGGGAACCTTATCGAACACCTTGCTGAAATCCATATACACCACATCAACCGGTTTACTCTCATCTACCTGTTTGGTCACCTTCTCAAAGAACTCAATAAGGTTTGTGAGGCACGACCTTCCCTTCACAAAACCGTGCTGACTATCCCTAATCAATTTATTCTTTTCTAGATGATTATAAATCCTATCCCTTATAACCTTTTCCAACACTTTACTAACAACTGAGGTAAGGCTCTCTGGTCTCATACTCCCCTTCTTGAACAGGAGAACCACATTTGCTATCCTCCCGTCATCTGGCACTATTCCTGTAGACAATGACGAGTTAAAGATCAATGCCAAAGGCTCGGCAATCTCCTCCCTGGCTTCCCAGAGGATCCGAGGATAAATCCCATCCGGCCCAGGGGACTTATCTATCTTCAACTTCTGAAGGATTTCTAATACCTCTTCCTTGTGAACCTCAATCCCACCTAGTCTAGTAGCCTGTATCTCAGTATTCTCCTCGACAACATTGTTGTTTTCTAGAGTGGATACTGTTGAAAAATATTCATTTAGCGCTTCCCCTATCTCATCTGACTCCACACACAACTTACCACTACTATCCTTGATTGGGCCTAATCTTACTTCCGCCATTCTTTTATTCCTTAAATACCTATAGAAAGCCTTAGGGTTTACCCTGACCCTATCCGCCAACAACTTCTCATGTCTCCTCCTGGCTCTTCTGAGCTCTCTCTTTAGGTCTTTCCGGGCTACCTCGTAGCCCTCAAGTGCCCTAACCGAGCCTTCACATCTCATCTTAACATAAGCCTTCTTCTTCTTCTTGACCAGAGATTCCACCTCCTTCGCAAACCATGGCTCCCACACTCTACAGCTTCCTCCCTGCCTGACAGGTACATATTTATCTAGGACACACAGGAGCTTTTCCTTGAATAAGCTCCACATTTCTAATGTGCCCATCCCCTGCGGTTTCCTTCCCCATTCTACGCTCCCTAAATCTTGCCTAATCTAATCGTAATTGCCTTTTCCCCAGCTATAACTCTTGCCCAGTGGTATACACCTATCCCTTTCCATCACTAAAGTAAACATAACAGAATTGTGATCACTATCACCAAAGTGCTCACCTACTTCCAAATCTAACACCTGGCCGGGCTCATTACCCAGTACCAAATCTAATGTGGCTTCGCCCCTTGTTGGCCTATCTACATACTGTGTCAGGAAGCCCTCCTGCACACTCTGGACAAAAACTGACCCACCTATAGTACTCAAACTATAGTATTCCCAGTCAATATCTGGAAAGTTGAAGTCCCCCATGACAACTACCCTGTCTCTCTCACTCCTATCGAGAATCATCTTTGCTATCCTTTCCTCTACATCTCTAGAACTATTTGGAGTCCTATAGAAAACTCCCAACAGGGTGACCTCTCCTTTCCTGTTTCTAACCTCAGCCCATACTATCTCAGTTGACGAGTCCCCAAACATCCTTCCTGCAACTGTAATACTGTCCTTGACCAACAATGCCACACCTCCGCCCCTTTTGCCATCTTCTCTGTTCTTACTGAAACATCTAAATCCCAGAACCTGCAACAACCATTCCTGTCCCTGCTCTATCCATGTCTCCGAAATGGCCACAACATCGAAGTCCCAGGTACTAACCCATGCTGCAAGTTCACCCACCTTATTCCGGACGCTCCTGGCATTGAAGTAGACACACTTCAAACCAACTTCTTGCTTGCCGGTGCCATCTTGCTTCCCTGAAACTTTATTTCGGACCACCCTACTCTCAACCTTTTCTATAGTCAAACTACAATTTTGGTGCCCATCCACCTGCTGAATTAGTTTAAACCCACCTGAACAGCCTTAGCAAATTTCCCCCCTAGGATATCGGTACCCCTCTGGTTCACGTGAAGACCATCTTGCTTGTAGAGGTCCCACCTACCCCAGAAAGAGCCCCAATTATCTAAGAATCCAAAACCCTCCCTCCTGCACCATCCCTGTAGCCACATGTTCAACTCCTGTCTCTCCCTATTCCTCGCCTCACTAGCACGTGGCACGGGCAACAACCCAGAGACAGCAACTCTGTTTGTCCTAGCTCTCAGCTTCCATCCTAGCTCCCTGAATTTCTGCCTTAAATCCCCATCTCTCTTCCTACCTATGTCGTTGGTGTCAACGTGGACCACGACTTGGGGCTGCTTCCCCTCCCCCTTAAGGATCCCAAAAACACGATCAGAGAAATCACGCACCCTGGCACCTGGGAGGCAACACACCAACCGTGAGTCTTTCTCGTCTCCACAGAACCTCCTATCTGTCCCCCTAACAATGGAGTCCCCAATGACTAATGCTCTGCTCCTCTTCCCCCTTCATTGAGAGATCATTGAGAACCAAATAGAGCATAAATGTATGTTTGACATTCAGTTATTATGGGATATTTATCACACTAAAATACCCTAGGGTAGAATCACAAGATTTTTATCAAGTGAAACAGTTTGACACCAAAACATTTAAGGAGATGTAGTTGTAAAACTTGGTCAAAAAGGAAGCTTTGGTGGAACATCTTATAAGTAGGAATGTGAGTTAAAGAGATGTTGTGGTTTGAGGAAGGAATTCTGAGTTGATGTCTAGAAAGCCAAAGTCATGTCTGTCAGTGGTGCAATGCAGGAAATGCACAAAGAGTCATATGATGGGATCTGACAGGTAAGGGATTTCATGAGGGAGTTGCAAATGGAGAACATTGTAGGGATACAGGCTGCTGTTTGTTGATGGAAGGTTGGAAGACAAGTGGAGCTGGATTTGAAAGGCAGGTGGTGTCAACTTCTGGCCCATGTAGCCCTCACCCCAACTCCCCCAGAGGTAAAGCTGGTTCTAAATTGACTCCTTCCAAAACGCTTGTCCCACAGTGATATCATGCTGAAAGTGTCCTGAACAAGCTGAGGGTGGTCCTGTGCCTCTTAGTGAACAGGAGTCTCTGACCTCTAGAACTTCAGACCAATTAGATTGGCTAAAAACTGTACTAGTGAGTATTGTTTGAACTGCAAAGAACCCACAAACATTGTCAGTGGCATTTGGATTCAGGTCTTTCCTCAGCATTTAGGGAGGAAATGAATCAGACATTGGGGAAAGGATAGAATGGAAAAGAAACAGAAATTGCTGGAGAAACTCAGCTGGTCTGGCGGTATCTGTGGAGAGAAAACAGAGTTAAAGCTATGGGTTCAGGGCCAAATCGTTGAATCTGATTTCTTCTCACAGATGATCTCAGAGCTGATGAGTTTCTCCAGCAATTTCTGTTTTTGTTTCAGATTTCCAGCATCCACAATTCTTGGTTTTATTTTGTAGGATTGGAGGGCAGGCAGAAACTTAGTTAAGTTGGGTAGCATTTTGGTGGGGAAGAGGTGCCTTAGATACATTGAGGACACCCCCAAATGATGTGTCCCCTCCTTCCTTCCTGCCTTCTCAATTAAGTTATAAATCAAGAGATCTAACTCTAAAACATCTGCCACTGCCCAACATTTCAGGATGTAGAGAATCCCTGCAGTGTGAAGGCAGGCCATTTAGCTCATCGAGTCCACAGCGACCCCCCGAAGAGCATCCCACCCAGGATCACCCATCTCAGCCTGTCTCTATAACCCTGCATTTCCCATGGCTAATCCACCTAGCCTGCACATCCCTGAACACTATGGGCAATTTAGCATGGCCAATCCACCCTAACCTGCACATTTTAGACAGTGGGAAGAAACGGAAGCACACGAAGGAAACCCGCACAGACACGGGGAGAAAGTGCAAGCTCCACACGACAGTCGCCTGAGGCTGGAATCGAATACAGGTTGCTGGTGCTACGAGGTAGCATTGCTAACCACTGAGTCACTGTGCTGCCTTTTTAGAATGGGGCAGATGGTTTGAGGGCATTAGGTGGGCAAGAATGGGTCTCTTAAGGCCTTCAACCAACCTGAATGTGGGTGGGTTGGTGAAAGTTTTACCCATCTATACCACAGAGGAGGAGAAGGACAGCAAGTGGGCTAGTCACCCAACATATTTTCTTTGCCTCAC
Source organism: Stegostoma tigrinum (assembly GCF_030684315.1). NCBI lineage: Eukaryota > Metazoa > Chordata > Chondrichthyes > Orectolobiformes > Stegostomatidae > Stegostoma > Stegostoma tigrinum. The sequence continues at coordinate 19,468,030 of NC_081381.1, forward strand.
CACCACCCACCCCCCACCCCCACACACATCGCCTATTCAATGGGGGATGTGTGATCCATCCGATGGGATGCTTATGAACTTCCAGCCCAAACTGCTGAAAAGTGGATCACATTGACTCTGTTTCTGCCCTCACTGGGGACTCATAGAATCATACAGCATGGAAACAGACTCTGCGGTCCAACCAGTCTGTGCTGACCATAATCCCAAGCTAAACTAATCCCACCTGCTTGCTCCCAGCCCAAATCACTTCAAACATTTTCTATTTATGTACTTGTCCATGTTATCTTTTTAATGTTGTAATTGTACCCACATCCACCACTTCCCCTGGAGGTTCTTTCCATACACGAACCACCTTCTATATCAAAGATTTTCCTCTCCTGCCTTTTTTAAATCTGTCTCCTCTCACTGTAAAACTGTGCCCCCTGGGCTTGAAATCCCTCAGCCTAGGGAAAATAAACCTACCATTAATTGTATACCCCTCATTATTTTATAACCTTCTTTCAGGTCTCCTGTCAACCTCCTACATTCCAGTCTAAGAAGTCCCAACATATCCAGCCTTTCTTCACAACTCAAACCTTCCATTGCAGGTGACATCCTGGTAAATCTCTTCTGAACCCTCTCCAACTTAATAATATCCTTCCAAGAACTGGACACAGTATTCCAGAAGAGGCCTTACCAATGTCCTGTATAACCTCAACACAAATTCCCAACTCATTTGTTAAAACTGTGTATAGATCCTGTAGGATTCACAAGTTTAACATAGATCCCCACAGTTTGGGAACAGGCTTTGAACCAACAAGTCCACATCTACACTTGGAGCATCCCACCCAGACCTATCCCCCTATAACCATCTAATCTACACAGCCCTGGACAGTAGGCAATTTAGCACAGCCAATCCACATAGCCAGCACATCTTTGGTCTGTGGGAGGAAACTTAGAGGAAACCCACACAGACACAGGGAGAATGTGTAAACTCCGCAGAGACAGCCACCTGAGTGTGGAATCAAACCCAGGTCCCTGGTGCTGTGAGGCAGCAGTGCTAATCACTGAGCCAGCATTCCACACCTTAAGCACCAAAGCATAAAACATGACATTCACCCACAGAAAACAAGGTTGTTATTCGTTCAGCCTGAGATAAAGTTGACAACTCTGGTTAACACATGACTTTCTGTCTCCAACCAGCTGCCTCTACGCTCTTGTGATTGGTCACCTGACATGCCCATCCTGACAGCACAGCTTCCTCAGTCAATTTGAAAGCAAATAGACTCTTCATTGGTGAAAGACTTTGGACTGATAGTCAAACAACCTTTTTTACCCATGTTTGATATTTTTATAACTAGCTATCAAATCATGCAAAGAAATTTATGTCCTTAAAGTGTAACATTCACTCTGCCCCCATCATGACAGGCAGAACACAGTTTGAGGATTAATTTGTTAAAAACAGGGAACCTGGCCTCCACCTATTACAAATTCCCTTCTTTCAGTTTAACAGTGACATCTTGTGCCTTCCAATCCACTCTGGAGAAGCAGGCTAGTCTTTATAATAAATAAATTAGGCTCTGTGCCTTATGTACTGTCAACACCTACAGAATAGATTTCCTGGACTCAGTAACGAGAGAAGTGGAAGCTATGAGAAGCAGTGGTCAGTGATTGTCTAGCGCTGCTTGTGGGCCAAGAATGCTCTCTGTACCCCTGTATCTTCCCAAGTCAACTTGCAACTGACTGTCTTCCTCCCCATAATCCAATCTCTTCTCCTGCATTTATCTGTAACTCCCATGATATATCCCATTTTTGATGTTCCACTGCAATCTTTGTCTCTAATTTCTGCATCATGATTGTTTTGTCTTCTCACGTTCCTATCTACTATGATCTCTTTTGCTTCAGATCTTGCTGCCTGCAATTTGTTCTGTCTCTGTGACCTCTTCATATTGCTGCAATTTCTGTCTCCCAGTATGCTTTTCCACACTTGATTTCCACCATGCACTGTAGACCCTCTCCCTCTGCCCCAGCCACCCCCAATCATTCACCTCTTGCAATCACCTCCTACCACATTCTCTCCATCCATCCCCTCAACTTCTCCCCAATGATCACTCGCTCCTCTCTGTCCTGCAATAGCCATCACACACTCCATGGCCCCTGTGCCACTTACTAAGCCTCAATGTTCATGATTATAAAGAAATGTCATAATAATTAGCAAAGTCTACTGGAAGTGGTCAAGTATGGTGTTTCACAAAGTGCAGCAAATTCAGTGCAATACAGCTTCCGCAGGCACACTATGTGTTAGTTGATCATTTTCTGAATTGTTCACCTGGCATTAAATCGTCCTTTCACTTGATCTCAGAAGCATCACTCCACCTGGTCCCCTCAGCAGTTGGAGTCTTATTCCATTAGTTTCTTGTTTTTCATCTTACCCCTGCAGTTTGTACAAAAAAAGAACCCACTTTACAGCGAGATGAAGGAGGATACAGTCTGGTCCATGGAGCACTTGAATGACTATATTAATAAGAATTACATGGAAGAAATGGATCTGCCAAAGGACTGGGTCTTCACAGTTTTTGAGGTAAGTTTAATGTCCAACTTTCATCTGGTTCTAGTTAATGGAACTCAATTATCTTGGGATCAGAGCAGTGAGGTACTGTTTACTTGGTGGGTTTGTGCTTTCTCTCAGATTGGTTGTTTTTTGTAGCATTATTTCTGATCAATACAAATTGATGCGGAGCTGAGAACCTTCCACAATGTCCTCAGCAGGAGCTTGTCAGAAGTCAGGTCAGGACATCCAGACGTCAAAACTCTAATGGGCCCAGCTGAGGAATCACAGTCATTTAACAAAAGAGACTAAGCATACCGACTTACTCAATGGCAGTGGTCACCCTGGTATATTGGTCCCAGTTTGGATTATATCTTGGGCTCGCAATGAAAAATGACCCTCAATGTCAAAAACAGAAATTTCTGGAGAAATTCAGCAAGTCTGGCAGTGTCTGTGGACAGAGAAACAGAAGTAACATTTTAAGTCCCGGTACACTTCAACAGAGTCTGATCTGATGAAGAGTCAACAGACTCAATGTCAACTCTGCTTCCTTCCCACAGATGCTGCCAGGCCTGCTGTGTTTCTCCAGCAATTTCTGTTTCAATTTCTGATCCCCAGCACCCACAGTTCTTTGTTTTATCTCAATGAAAACTGCATTGACCAAAGTTATTATGTTGCTAGGTATAGTACCCCAATGCTCATTCCTTCCAAAACTTTACTGAGGAGGAGCAAAGCAGAGAGACATTCTCTGAGGAATACTGGGGAGATACGTTGCCATCTATTTCGAGAGATCAAGTTAGTGTGGTAACAGACAGTTTTATATGGATTTTGTGGTCTGATGCTATGAGTAGTGATCGTAGAACAATTAGTTTCTCTCCATCACTTGGCTGACTAGGAACTTGTCCCTCTCTTATACCCTGCCATTGCTGATTGTTGGAAGGGTTTGCATTTTGATAACCATGGCTGCATTATGAATGTATCTTCCTTGACCATCAAGTCCTGGAGTGGGACTCAAACTTGAAACTTCTGGCTTCAAGTTAGAGATGTTGCTCACTGCATCACATGACATCCGTCCCTAGTGCTGTAGAGTTAAATCAGGATGTCGCCCGTGTCCTTGTGAAGTTTGTGGGAACCATGGCAGAGATTCCTGTCTGGTGGCCTCTTGTTCAGAGTTTTGCCCCAAAGGCCTAGTCTTCCTCAGTCAGTTTTTATTAGTCAGCTAACAAATCAGATACACTTCAGTGGGAGATTTATTTGCAACAGCATTTTATTCTTCCAAGGAATAAACTTCTGATAATGCAATTGAACAGGGTTTTGTTTCTAGGGTCCATGGCAAGGCTTGAAGTTCATTCGTGTGCAAATATAATTCCAAAAACAAGTAGACTTGTGAAAATTGAGGAAGATGAGTCATTTAGTTGATGAGAAAAGATTAGCTTTTTACCTCTGAAAGTCGAGGTTCAGGCTCAGCTGAGGAAGAAGTTATTAATGTAGATCCTCCAATGTCACAGTGATTTAGAAAGCAAATTTGAAGAACGGCACCTTACCTTCTGCCTGGGCACCCTATAACCTCAGGGACTCAGCATTGAGTTCTCCAATTTCAAATAACCTTGCCATCCACCTCCTGGCTCCCCTTCCAGCCTCACCTCCTCCCTTCCATTCCACCCTCTGGCCCTCCCTTCCAGCCACCAATCATCCCTCCCATCAACCAAACAGGTCTTACTTACTACTAGTGTCCACCTATCACCAACTTTCTGCTCCCACCCCTTCTTCCCCCCTCCTTTATCTGCTGCTTCCTCTAACCCCCACATTCAGTACTGAAGAAGGGTAATACTCAGAATGTTCACTTCTCCTTTCCTCCAGATGCTGCCTGACCTGCTGCGTTTTTCCAGCCTTCTGTTTGTCCACCTTGGATTCCAGCATCTGCAGCTTTGTTTTTTCTCTCTAGGTCTGTTCACCAATGCCTGAGAAGAAAGTCAAACTAATTTCAGTCAGTGTTAGTCTCATTGAAATGGACAAACAGCATGCAAACCACTTTTAGAACAGTTAATCTGCACTCCGTAAAACTCCCATAAACATCAGTATCATAACGGCCAGATAATCTACTTTGGGACATTGACTGAGGGATAAATATTGGCCAGGGCATGAGGGATAACTTCCCTGGTCTTATCATAGAATCACAGAACGGCTTCAATGTGAAGGACGGCCATTTGATCCGTTGTGTTCATGCTCTTTCTCTGCAAAAGCCAATACCTCTTCCCACCTTTACTATGTAACCCTTGCAACTTTTTAAAAAAAAACTTCTAATAATTATCCAATTCCCTTTCAAAATCCTCAGTTGAATCTGCTGCCACCATGCACTCATGCGATGTATTTCAGATCCTAACCAATTGCTGCTTATGTCACCATTGATTCCTTTGCTAAGTATTTAAGTCTGGTTCTGGATCCTTCTGCCAATGGGCATGGTTCCTCCCTATCTGTTCTGTCCAATGCCCTTGTGACTTAGTTGCAATCACACTTTTGAACCTCTTTTTCACGCACTTAAGAGACAGTTGGAGTTTTGGCTCAATTAAAGGCAGCACCTCTGGCTGAACAGGACTTCCTTTGTGTACTAAAGGGTCTGGATTAGCTGCTTAAGGCTCTGGATTGGGCTTTGAATTATAACCTTTTGACTTAAAGATTAATTGGGAATCCCAGAAGGGAATGAAGTGGGTATGTGTGCGAAACAGAAATAAATTAAAATGTGTTTTATAGTCTCGCTGGGTCGGGAAAATTAATCCACATAATTAAAAGCATCATAACCTCTTTGCAGAAGAGAATGCAGAAAATCATGATACAATGTTTCTTCGCTGTCAAGGGAAAACTAGAATGCAAACTGGGCTACTTCAACCTTTTGGGCTGTGATTTTATAGTTGATCAAAACTTCAAGGTAATTGCAATTTCTTATCCTGTTCTGCTGTACAGTTTTTGTTCATTGTAAGAGTAAATGGATTGATGTTGGTACATCAGTTTAAAAGGTTGATGTGAGCTGGCAGGTCCATGTGGATGTTTAGTTGATGGTTTTTGCGATCCATAGAATTGAGAGGAAAACATTACATGTTGAACTTTTTCTCCCACGGACAAAGAATGTTGACGTGATCCAATGGCTAAGTAGCAAGACAGGAGAGATGATAGCCTAGTGGGTTAAATATCCAGAGGTCCAGGCTAATGCTCTGAGAATGAGAGCTGAAATTCTGCTATCACAACTAGTGGAATTTAAATTCCATCAATAAATCTGGAAACTAATCCCAGTCTCAGTGGTGGCAACCATGAAACTATCTGTAAATATCCTTTAAGAGAAAGAAATCTGCAGCCCTTTAGACCATGAAATAAAGGAGCAGAATTCGGCCATTTAGCTCATCAAGTCTGTTCCACCACGCGAACAAGGCTGATATGTTTCTCAACATCATTCTCCTCCTTCTCCCTGTATCCTTTGATCCCATTATTTAATCAAGAACCTATCTCTGTCTTAAATACACTCAATAACTTGGCCTCCACAGCCTTCTGTGGCAATGATTTCCATGGATTCACCACGCCCTGACTGAAGGAGCCTGTTTCTCATCTCGGTTCGAAAGAGTCATCCCTTCACTCTGAAGCTGTGTTGTTGGGTTCTTGTCTCTCTTATGAATGGAAACATCTTCTCCATGTCCATTCCATCCAGATGTTTTTGTGTTCTGTATGTTTTGACGAGGCTGTCTTTCTAAACTCCATCAAGTACAGGTCCAGAATCCTTAACTTCTCCTCATATCTCGAGACCTTCATCCTGGATCAATCTTATAAATCTACTCTGGACCCCTTCCAACACCAGTAAATCCTCCCATAGACATGGGGCCCAAAATGCTCACAATATTTGAAATGAGGTCTGACTAGAGCCTTATGCAGCCTCAGCAGTGCATCCTTGCCCTTATGTTCCAGCCCTTTCAAAATGAATGCAACATTTCATTTGTCTTCCTAACTACTAACTAAACCTGCATGTTAATCTTAAAAGAATCCTAAACCAGGAGTTTTAAGTCCCTTCAGATTTCAGATGTGCTTCAGGTTTAGAGCCACAAAACTGTACAGCACGGAAACAGGCCCTTTGGTCCAACTCATCCATACCAACCAGATGTCCTAAATTAATCCAGTCTCATTTGCCAGCATTTGGCCCATATCCTTCTAAACCCTTCCTATTCATGTACCCATCCAGATGATGTTTAACATTGTAATAGTACCAGCATCCACCAATTCTTCTGGCAGCTCATTCCATACACGCACCACCTTCCCTTCTCACCTTAAACCTAAGTCCTATGTTTTGGACTCCCCTACCTGGGGAAAAGACCTTATCTATTCTGTCTCTCCATGTCCCTCACGGTTTTATAAATCTCTAAGTTCACACCTCAACCTCTGACACTCCAGGCAAAATAGACACAGTCTACTCAGCCTCTCCCTCTAGCTCATGTCCTCCAATCCTGGCAAGATCCTTGTAAGTCTTTTCTGAACCCTTTCAAATTTCACATCATCCATCCTATATCAGGGAGCACAGAATTGAACTCAGCATTCCGAAAGTGGCCTAACTAATATCCTGTACAGCCGCAACATGGCCTCCCAACTCCCACACTCAATGCACTGACCAATGAAAGGTAAGCCTAACAAACACCTTCTTCATGACCCTGTCTACCTATGACTATGCCTTCAACGAACTATGAACCTGCATCTCAAGACTCCTTTGTTCTACAACAGCCACCAGGACCCGACTATTCAGTGTATCCATCCTGCCCTGAATTGCCTTACCAAAATGCAATACCTCACATTTATATAAACCGTATCTGCCATTCCTCAGCCTATTGGCCCATCTGATCGAGGTCTTGCCATACTCTGAGATAACCTTCTTCAGTCCAATTTTGGTGTCATCTTCCAACTTACTAACCATACCTCATATATTCATATCCAAATCACTTATATAAATGACAAAAAGCAGTGGACCCAGCACCAATCCTTGTGGCACACTGCTGGTCATAGGGCTCCAGTCCAAAAAGCAACCCTCCACCAACACATCCTGTCTCTTACCTTCAAGCCAATTTTATATCCAAATGAATAGCCCTCCATGGATTCCATGTGATCTAATGTTGCACTCCAGTATGCCATGCAGACCTTGTCAAATGCTTTGCTGAAGTCCTTATAGATGGTGTCCACTGCTCTGCCTTCATCAATTTTTTTTGTCACGTCTTCAGAAACCTCAATCAAGTCAGTGAGACAAAATTTCCCATGAGCATAGCCAAGTTGACTATCCTTAATCAGTCCTTGCCTTTCCAAAAACATGTAGATTCTGACTCACAGAATTGTCTCTAACAATTTACCCATCACTGACATCGGGCTCACTGGCCTATAGTTCCCTGGCTTTTCCTTACCACCTTTCTTAAATAATGACATCACATTAGCCGATCTCCAGTCTTCCAGCTCCTTACCTATGGCTATTAATGATAATAATACCTTAGCAATTGCTTCCCTAGCTTCCCGCAAGTTTCTGCGATACACTTGATCAAGTCCTGGGGATTTGTTTCCGAAGCTTTTCCCCATTTTGAAACAAGCCTATGTCTGTATTCTTCCTATCAAAGTGTACAACGTCACATTTTATTCCAACAGTCTGATTAGATCCTGAGTTAATTTGCATCACTACATGTGACGCTAAATCCTCATGCATCAGTGCAGTTGACTCATCTCTGCTTTCCTCATTAGGCAATCAACCTACTCAGTTACAATCCAGTTAGGGATGGGCAACAAATGCTGGCCTTGCCAGTGATTCCCATGTCCAATGAAAGAAAAAAAGGTGAAAGTCTGTTGTGAAAAGATAATTTCATTTGGACGTGAGGTGTGGTACCAAACATTTGAAATTAACATCCTTAAAAAGATGGATTTTTTTTCCCTCCAGGCACAACTAAATGACCAAGTACAATTGATTTTTAACTCCTCCTAAAAAAAGTGGGTTGATAAATATCTAAAGAGTAATAAGATTTGACTTTAGCAGATTGGCTTTTGAATAAGTTTATCAGATATTGTATGATTGGTTAATGCTGAGAGCTACCGATAAAGATTGAATCTTCAAAGCAAAATAATTTCTTCCACTTCATCATCCTTGCTATAATTGTTACCCTCTGTCTATCCCATGAAGCTGCGGTTTAAAACACTCAGCAGCAGTTTTAAGATATAATCTAGGCTGGGACTTCAGTGCAGGACTATAGGTGTGTTGCACTGTGAAATGTGCTATCTTTTGGATGAGGTAAATCAAGGGGCCTCTCAGGGGGCCTAGGAATCCCATTGTAAAGAAGTGCTGAGGAATCTCCTTCATATGTATTCCAAGCTGTGGGAGCAATGAATCTAGAATATTTGAATCTGAAGACGATAGACATAGATTAGGTTTCACAGAGACAGGGGCAGAGGTAAGCCATGTAATTGAGAGGCAATTTCACTTCAGGGTAAAAGGCAACACAAGGTTTTGAAACATCTCCTGCTATAGCAGGAAATGGATTCGCTGGCAAGCAGACAAGCTGGTGTGGTTGTAGGTCAGGATGCCATCAGTGTACATAGGAAAGCCACCCCCATGTCTGCAGGCAATATCACCAAGGGAAGGTCAAGGATAAATCCCTGAGGATGTTGAAGGTAATTGAAGAGAAACCACTGCAATTGTCACTGCGTCTAGCTACTATCAGGAAAGTCGACTTCGAACCATGCAAGGAACAACTTGGTGATCTGGAAAATGAAGGAAATGTGTTGGAGGAAGATGATGCAATCAGGAGAATGGAAAGTGATCAGTATCAAGGTCACAGGCATGGACGGTGGCATTTTGCGAGTTTGCCAAGGATCTTTGCAATGCTGCAAATCTGATTGGACAGATTCAAACATGGATTTGGGAAGGAGCAACAAATTCAAAAACTTGGAGAAGAAAAGGGTGAGTGGAGTGTGGATGGTTTTTTGTGAGAATGGAGGACTTGAATTTGAACTTTGAGGAGAGTCCATAGTTGTTGGTTTCATTTACAGCGCAGACAGTGTCTGAGGGGAGTAATGCAAGAAGGAATGCAAAAGGGTTCACATGGGCACGATAAGCTCAGGGAATGCATGACAAAAAATATGAGCACAACCAGAGAAAGATGCATGTTCAGGGTGGGAAGGGGGAGGAGGAGAGTAATAGCTTAATGAGCAAGAGAATGGGGAGAGTAGCATACAGCAAGAGCAGCTGACAGGAGATTTTGATCTTACTAACCAAGCCCATGAGCTTGTCAAGCTTGTTGGAGGCCACAAACGGGGAAAGGAAGACAGATTGATGAAGATAATCAGTAATAGAGTCAGGAAGCTAGGGCTTCTTGAGAAATCTTATACTGGAACATGAGAAGTAGCAGTTTGTTCCACTTCAAGTTGTTTCAACACTTGAAGTTGCACTGTGATGTACAAAATGCATCGAAAACAACACGCATTGTTTAAGACGGACGTGTTTGGCATTGTGTGGGGAGGTGATGGATTAGTGGTATTATTGCTAGGTTATTAATCCAGTGACCATGGTACTAGTTTAGAGACCCGGGTTTGAATCCTGCCACAACAGATGATGGAATTTGAATTCACTAAATATCTGGAATTAGGAATCCAATGATGACCATGAAGTTGTCAGTTGTCAGGCTCACTAATGTCCTTTTGGGAAGGAAACTGCTGTCCTTACTTGGCCTGGGCTATGTGTGACTTCAGACCCATAAAGATGTGGTGACACTTAACTGGCCTGTGGACAGTTAGGGATAGGTAATAAATGCTGGCCTGGCCAGTGACATCCATGACCAGTTAATGAATAATAAAATAAATTGTTTGCTTATTTATTGAATTACCTGCTTTACAGGCCTTTGGGCTTCTTCAACAACGAATGGGAATAATAATTTGTTGATTCCGGTGGCTTCATAGCTGTTGCCTAGCAGTCCCCAGCCCAATCAGATACACACACATGGCAGTATCTCATGCTGTGCTTACTTATTTGGATCACATTGTTGCATGTGAAACGTTGCACAATGGGTTCTCTCATCATGTAATTGAAAGGGAGGGAAGGGAATGGCAGTAATGAGAAATGGAGCCCTCTCATCTTCCAGCTAATTGCAGCCCAAGGCATTGGTATGCGAACAGTGCTCAGTGGGTAGTCCCAGAGTGCAATGAAGGATGATATCAATTCGTAAATTGACCCAAGCTCAGAATCCCAATAGCCTTTATGGAAATTGTGAATTCATCTTAATTAATTATCACTAACAAATCTTGAGAATCTCCCTCAGTGCTGATCCACCAACATTCAGTGCTGCCTAAGCGCTGACCCTCTGATAGTGCAGGACCCCCTTCAGTGCTGACCCCCCAACAATGCAGGGCTCCCTTCAGTGTTGATCCCCCCAACAGTGCAGGCCCCCTCAGTGCTGATCCTCTGACAGTACGGTGCTCCCTCAGCACTGACCGTCTGACAGTGAGCTGGTCCCTCAGTGCTGACCCTCCAACAGTGTGGTGCATCCTCAGTACTGACCCTTTGATGGTGTGGTGCTCCCTCAGCACTGACCCTCTGACGTGTCACACTCCCTCAGCGCTGACTCTCTGACAGTGTGGTGCTCCCTCAGTGCTGATTCTCTGACAGTATAGCCCTATCTCTCCGCTGACACTCTGTCAGTGCAGCACTTTAGCCTGGTAATTTCTGAGAATCTAATTTCACTCCTGAGCTGTTAATCATGGTGGTGAAAACAATAAGCAATTCAAGGGCCTTCACACATGGTCCCAGAAATTCCAAGCAGACCCAGTAATGAAGAGCAAGGCTGATTCAGCAAAGGGGCACTGAGATTCAAATAAAAACCAAAAGAACTACGGAAGCTGTACATCAGGAACAAAAACCAAAGTTACTGGAAGAGCTCAGCAGGTCTGGCAGCGTCTGTGAAGAAAAATCTGAGTAAATATTTCGTATCCGGTGACCCTTCCCCAAAACTGTTCTGAGGAAGTACCTGAAATATTAACGCTGATTTTTCTTCACTGATGCTGAGCTTTTCCAGCAATTTCTGTTTTTGTTGCCAGGACTGAGATTCAAGTGGTTTGGCAAGTTGTTGTTCATGAGAGCAGTGCCACTTTAAGGCTGTTGAAAAATCACATGGCTTTTTTCTAAGCACTAAACTGTCAGGGAGGCAAGGGCCTCGTGGTGTTATCGCTAGTCTATTAATCTAGAGACCCAAATAATATACTGGGGTCCCAGGTTCGAATCCCACCATGGCAGATGGTGGCATTTGAATCCAATAAATATCTGGAATTCAGTGTCTACATAATTATCATTAATCCATTGTTGTAATAACCCATGTGGAATGCTAATGCCCTCTTAGGAAAAGGAAATTGCCATCCTGACCCGGTCTGGCCGACTTGTGACTTCAGCTCACAGAGACGAGGCTGACTCCTAACCGAGCTGTGGACAATTAGGGATAGATAATAAATGCTGATCTAACCAGTGACATCCACAATCGGTGAATGAGTAATGAAAAGAAAAGGCTGGTCAAGAAAAGCATGCAAGTTATAACTGAAAATTTGACACGAAAGATAAATATTGTGAATGCTGGAAATTTGGAAATGAAGCTGAAAGCCCTGGAAATACTCTGCTAGTCCCCACAGCCTCCATGGAGACGTTATCTTTTCACCAGAACCGCCAGAATTTCTTGATTTTAATTTAAAAGTAAAAATGTACATTGTTAAAAAGGAAACATTTACAATCAGCATATTCCAAAACTATCCGGACAGAAAATTAAAAAGAAATTAGTTGTGAATAATTATGTAAATATGAAAATTATTTAGTACTATCTAGCGGACATTTAAATGAGCAAATCCTGAAGATCATTTCCAAACAGATTTGCTGATATTATGAAAAATCGTGAAAGATATTTTCTAGGCAGTAAATAAAAGAGATGATTGGCTGGTAAGTGTACAAGTTCCATTTTCTAACCTTTTTGCTTTGTGTTTACTCCATTTGACATGATTCTCATCAGTTTCTGTCTTACTGTTCACTATCTCTTCTGTGCTCAAATGTGACAATTTGGCTTAAGTCCATGCCCACTATCTATAGATCAATACTATCAGTCAGACTCATTCTCCCTACCCGATTGCACCCCACTGCATTCCTCTTTTTAGCTAATTTCCTTTTGGAAATTGCCACTACATCTGTTTTTGCTATCTAGTCATTGCGGTGCATTCCAGATCATAACTGCTCCATAAAATTCCTCCCGGTCCTTCTGCTAATGACCATACATAAGTACCCTCTGCTTACTGATAATTCCTGCTCTTTGATACACTTAATCCTCACTTACTGTAGAGAAATGCCTCAAGTTTGAACACCTCTATTAGAACCCTTAACCTACAATTCTATAAAAAAGAACAATCCTAGTAGTGCACCGGTATGATTGGAGGTGTTAGTTAAGCCATCAAGAACATCTTTTTACCAAGACTCTGCCCTGTAAAGAAACTGAATCACTCAAGGATGATCTGGTGCGTATTCTGATGAATTTTCGGAAACACAAATGGTAAGCAGAAGCCACAAGGTTTAGTGTCCAATTCCTAATCTCCCACTTCGCCCCACAACAGGTTGATTAATGAAACAGGAATCCACCTATGTGAATGTTTGCTGAAAGAAGAGGACGATCTAAGGAAGGTTACCAAGCAGGTCAAGCAGCTCAAGAGCTGCTGTTTGCTCATCTGTTCGTAGCAATCATTTGTTTTGGCAGATGGACAGTATAGGCATCTCTTGGCTGAGGAAGCTTATGTAATTGAAATGGTAGCATCACTCAGACACTCAGATTAACCAGAAGCATAACAAGTTCTAATTGTCAGTAGATCTAATAAATATTGTTAAAATGCATGCAGGAAACACCCCTGATGTTCTGTCAACAATCCCTCAATCAACAACACCTAAAATTGCACCAGTCTTTAGTGACATTTGTTTCTATGATTATCTCAATAACCACTGATTTCAAAAAGTAAGTTAATTAATTGTGACATCCTTCACTGCCGAAGGCTACTCCTTACAAGACCAATGTGATCTTCTCCCATTTCTACATAATGACATTTCCTTTTTCAAAAAATTGAGTGATTTCGGAATTGAATTGATGCAATGATCACTAGGCTGTGGATAGTGATTCTAAAAACTTGTAATGAACTAACAGCCCATGCAGAATGGGAATGTAATTGAGCTGAATTTGAACTCAGATCATAGAAATGGAAGACCACTCAATCCAAGTCACCACCCATTGCTGTGGAAGCTAAAGATGGAAGGCATACAGATGGATTAACAGTTCTGTGTTTGATCTGTTCATCAGATTTGGTTACTGGAGATGAATGCCAATCCATCTTTACAGAGACACTGTGAGGTTCTCAAAACAGTCATCCCTAAGTTAGTGTACGAAGCTCTTGGTAAGATGGTTATTGCCTTCATTATGTTTTTTTTCAGAAGGTGATTTGTGGCAACTATTCACATTTATTTCATTGCTTGAAAACTACTGCTTTCATAAACAATCAAATGGTCGCATTCAACCAAACTCTTTTCTCTTCTCAGATGTTGTACTTGAGATATTCAAAAAATGCAGTAAAAGATTGCATGTCTTGCCTCTTCAATCACAAAAAGAGTTTGTTCTGATATACAATGGGGAGCATCAGGAAAAGCTTACGAAGTCTATCCCTAGGATAGAAAGCAATGCATCGACAACCACTCTTAAACAACCTTGCAATGTGGCTATGGATTCTGTAAAATGCACTGAGAACAACCCCATGCAAAAGCCTATGGCTTCTTCAAATTCTGTAGTTGCTCCAGCAAAAATGCTTCAGAACAAACTTTCTTTGGTACCTTACACAAAGCTGCCAGCCATTTCACTAGTGGGGAAACAGAGTACATCGAAGAATAACTTTCCAGCAAATCTCCAACTCGCTGTAACCTCCTCTGGTGAACAGCATCAACTCAACTCCAACAGAGATGTAGGCACGTTCAGAAAAATGCCAATGACCAGACAGTTAAAACCCTTAGTCACCAAGACTCTGCATTCTAGTTCCCAACCACGGCAAAGTTTAGTGAGCAATTCCTTGTTGATTAAGAGTGCCTTTCACCCACAGTACATCAACACAACGGTTGCAAAATCAGCTGAGGTGAAGATGAGCTCCAAAGAGAACGAAACACCATCTGGTGATGCAGTCTAGTGAACTTTGATAAGAATGGAAAATCACAAAGACTACATATCCATTAGGCGCCAACTTAGTTTCTGCTTGGCCAGAATTTTTTTTAGAATTCTGACCATTGTCTTGAAGGAAAATAAGATTCCATGCTTATCAATATGATCTCATGGAAATGCGTAAGTGTTACATATGATAGGTTTTCATTTATAATTGCATGTACATCAACAGAAAATATCCTTGATTGGAATGTATTGGTTATGTATTTTGTGGAATAAAAGGAACTTCTTTCATGTTGTCAATTTTTTCATTCTAACCTAACAATACTGGGCATCTCACTCCCCTGCCTTACTTTAAAGGTAAACTTTACCTTATTCAGCTGCAAGAAATCCATTCAATTCAATGAAGACTGCTTTCACCGACATTAGCACATGCACTATTCACAGCTTGAAATTGCTCATGTCCATTTGTAAGATTTGGAGGGACACAGCTCTGAACCCAGGAAGGGTGGAGGGGACATGGCCTGGAAACTGAGAGAGAGAGGTGTTGCAGCATGGGTTCCAGGAGAAGGGGGGGTGATGCAGGATTCAGGAGATTCCCTCCTTTCTTCTCTACCCCTTCCACCTTACTCTTTACCCCCCCATCTAGCCCATTTCAACCCGAATGAGGGCAGTCCAATATTTCACTTCCATGCCCCTCTGCCTCACCCAAACACACACACAGACATGTACTTTCTGTCAGCTGATGTACCAGTCAGTCCACTCATTGACCTTTCAGCCCCTTCTTTTGTAGGAACAGGCTGCAAGAACTGAACATTCTGGACAAGTGTAAGAGCTGAGAGTCCTCCACTTCAACCTTCTCCATCTTTATATCCAGCTCACTCTTGGTCCTTGATAATTGACTAAATTAGAAGATACTATTCTAAGAGATTGGACCGTTTACTGGAACAAAGAGTCCAAATAACCTTCCAACAATTTGATTTGTAGCAGCGTGTGCAGCTTAACTTCTAATTCAATGACTGAGCCAAAATTCCTCCATCCATAGACACTTACGATACAAATATTTTCCCTGGATTTCTCAGTGCTGTCCAGGAGCTCCCACATTTTGGAGTCACAATACATCACCTGCCCTGACATGTTTATTGTGTTTAATTGATTGTTTACTAATTCACTAGTAATTCCCATCCTAACAGTACTGTGGGTGCACTTACGTCCCAAGGACTGCAGTGATTCCAGAAGACAGCTCACCAACATGTTCTTGAAAACAACAAGGGAGGCAATAAATGTGGACCTAATGAATGACACCCACATCCCAGGAATGAACAAAAATAAAATATTTTAGTGAATCAATTTAATGTCTTCAGTCTTACCTGTGCCTTAATTCTTATTATTTCAATGGAACAAATTGAAATATCAAACAGGATGTATAGGAAAAACACACCTGCCAACTATTACTAATTTAACTAAAACGTTGTAATTATTAAAATTAACTGAGGTTTGAAAGATAATTGAGAAAAATACTCACCAACCAATCAACTAACAGTCTTCCTGTGACAGCACGCTTGACTTCTGCAGAACAGGGTCGGTCCCCTCTGAAGACATAGACAAAGATAGGACTGGACTGACTGCCTGTCAAACGGTCCTCCTCTCGCCACTACTCGAAGTGCTGGTAAATGTATTGGTGTCTTCTTCTCACTCATTCCTCTAGGTTCTGCAGACTGCCTGGCTCATGATCCTCCTTCTGCCCCCTCTAGGTGCTGGAGGTGATCTTGAGGATCCTTCTCTCACCTGCTCATCTAGATGTTGCTGACTGCTGTCCTTGGGGAAACTCCCCTCACCTGCTCCTGTAGGTGCTGCTATCTATCTCAAGACCCTTCTTTTGTGTGGTCCTCCAGATACTTCTGGCTTTCTTGGGATTGCCCTTCTCACCTGTTTCTCAAGGTGCTGTTGGCCATTTTGATGACCTCCAGAAGTATTTTGTGATGGGGAACTATGTCTACTCTAGTGCCAAGGGCGAAATGCTTACCTGAACTTCCATGATGATGACAGGCCTTACAGAGCAAGAAAGCCTTCGGCTACAGTCTACAGTCTTTTTTTTGATGTTAGTCAAATCAACAGCCAAACACTGAGAGCATCAATGAATGAGGCTCGGATTCCAGAGGAATGCAAATGAGCTGTATTCCTGCTGCTTTTCACTCATCAGTGACATCTGCTGGAAGAAGGACACGATGACAATATGGTAAGGGCAGTGTATTTCATTGTGTGGGTACTTCTCCCTCCTCTTTCTGATTGATACTCTGTCAATTCCCATTGTTTCTGCTCATGTGTACATTAACAATGAACAGCTGGGTGTAGTATCAGTAGGCAGTGTCTACCTAAATCCTAGTGAGAGTCAATGCCATTAGCAGCTGAGGCTAAAGGATTAACTGATGAATAAGCACTGCACCAATACAACAAGGTTTAATATACAGACAGTGTCTGGCTTACAAGTGGGTTTCATTCTGGAGTCTAGTCATGTTTTAACTTGTATGCCAGTCCAAACAATTGCAGATCAAGCAAAGCATCTGTTTTTAAGTGCAGGAAATGTTTGTATGTCAGGTCTTTAAAATTAAACTCCTGTGTCGGGTCGTATTCATAAGTACGAGCGTTCATAAGTCAACGACACCTAAATTACATAATTACAATAGAATATGCCTGGTTGATTAGTCATGTAGATGCATCTATACCTTGCAATGAAGCTTCAGCATACTATGGAAATGATAGAGCCGTAGAAATTGTTATACTGAAAGACTGAAATTTAACCAGTTTGGCTTCAGCCATCCTGGTTGTTGTAAGAAAGAACAAAAGTGGAGTTGAATTATCAGCCAAAAATACAATATAACTGTCAGAAGTAACACTTCAAATAAGGGTGTGTTTTGTCAGCCTTTGCTAAAATTAGCTGGTCTCATCCATAGCACAGTTCAGGATATTTTCTGAAGAAGGGTCTAGGCCCAAACGTCGGCCTTCCTGCTCCTCTGATGCTGCTTGGCCTGCTGTGTTCATCCAGTTCCACCCCTTGTTATCTCAGGATATAACAAAGCTGATTTTCTGTTTCCTCAATTCTGTTGAGTATCAATACATTTTTATTCAAGTTTTAACCTCTTGACTTCAACTACTGGGACCCACTGAGCCATACTAGGATGTAGGCACCGCCCACCTGATACCTGACACAGCTTGGCTGGCCATTGTTCATGTGTGAGGAGAGACATTGGTCATTTAGTGACACCTACTGAAAGGGCCATGCATGTGAACATCAGCCCAGTCAAATGGGCTGCTGACACTCACAATGACTTAAAGGTTTTGGCTTAAACACAAGCAATTGACCATTTAGACAAGGTGCCGGAGGCTTGCCAGGATCTGCAGCCAGCAGGAATCACAGAAACACGGGTGAGCTGCCTTAGATATTCTGTTCATTGGAATCAAAGAATTGAAAATTATTTTGCTCTCCTTACTAGTTGCAGCTGAGGTCTTTTTTTTCACAGAGAGGGTGATGAAACCTGGAACTCACTTCATCCTAAAAACTGCAGGATTTAAATTCTCTCATAAAGTCGTACAGTCATGGAGTCATACAGCACAGAAACAGACCCTTTGAACAACTCATCCATGCCAATCAGGCATCCCACTCTGACCTAATCCCATTTGTCCGCATTTGGCCCATATCCCTCTAAACACATCCTATTCACCCACCCACCCAGATGCCTTTTAAATGTTGTAATTCCACCAGCCTCCACCACTTCCTGTGGCAGCTTGTTTTATACATGCAACACCCTCTGTGTGAAAAAGTTACCCCTCAGGTCCCTTTGAAATCTGGTGGTAATCTGATGCAAAGTGGAAATATGTACACTGCCCTTTCAGAGGCTAACTCCTGAAGCATTGGACTGAATAGCCTCCTGTATTGTAAAGTCCTATGCTTTGTTTTGTGTTTCACATGCCATCACTGTTAAATTGAGTAACAAAGAAAGAACAAAGAACAGTGCAGCACAGTACAGGCCCTTCAGCCCAAGATGTTGTGCCGAACTTTTACCCTAAACCTAAGGTCTATCTAACCTCCACCCAGATTAATAAAGAAATAAAAAATCTCCTGAAGATTTAGAATATAAACGTAGAATGCCATTGGTTTGGAGCAGGGAGGACCGCGACGATGTGCTTAATTCAGTTCAATTTTAAACCAGGATTTCCTTTAATTACAAACCACACATGCCTGGAACAGCCATACGAAGCCTAGAAAGAGATTGATCAATCAGAGCCCCTGATCTTCATTCCTCTTACTGCTCAGTGACCCTGGTCAGAAAGTGCAAGTATGCTGATGTCAGATGAGGAAGGGATTAGGTTTGCAATCAATATCCTTTCTTTAAACAGGCCCTACACGCACACACAGACTGTACCTGCAGCCCCAAATCATTGTTTGTGACAATCTCCATCTATAACAACAGGGGGCTACATTTCAGAGGTACCTCATTGGTTGTGGAATTCTTTGAGATATCCTGAAATAATGCAAAATACAATCTAAATGCAAGGTTTTTCTTCACTTCTTTCGACAATAAGAATTTAAAAATGTCAGTCTTGAAAAACGGTCATATTAATTTGCTTTTATAATCCCTGTGCACATGCAGCCCAGAAAAATCCAGTGATTGATGATCCCAGATCCCATATAGCTCCTTCACCAGCACCTTCCAAACCCACAGGCTGTACCATCTAGAGGGACAACGGCAGCAGGATGCATGGGAGCACCATCAACTGCACGTTCCCCTTCAAGCCTCATAGCAGCCTGGGAACCATCACAGTCGCTTTGCTGTCAGTGGGTCAAAATCCTGAAACTCCCTTCCTAGGAGCACTTTGGGTTTGCCTACGTACCAAGGAGCAGTTTTAACCAGCAACTCACTCCACCTTCTTAAAGGTACTTCACGATCAACAATAAATGAGCAACACTCACATCCCATGAATGAGTAAAAGGAATTTCACAAAGGATCTGTCACTCCCCTCATATTAGCTATCTGCATGTTATAATGCAGTGTTGACATCACAGTAGGCCTCGCTGTGTTGAGTGCATGCATGTTTTTTACCCTTAATCTTCAACGGCATCCAGCATTGTATTAATTACGGTTACTTCATCAAACACAGCATGTAGCTGGCAAATGGGGAATAATTCTATATTTGATCTCAAGCTTTAGGCACGTGTCATAAACCACTCATGTTTTGCTGTTTTAGATTATGACATGAACTGAAGCATTTCATAAAAGGGGAAACCTGGCTAATGATGCCTTGGCTTTAAATATAGATTAACCTTACATTTCCAAAACTAAAGAATTGGGGTGGCACGGTGGCTCAGCGGTTAGCACTGCAGCCTCACAGCACCACAGACCAGTGTTCAATTCCAACCTTGGGGGACCGTCTGTGTGGAGTTTGCAATTTCTCCCCGTGTCTGCGTGGGTTTCCTCCAGGTGCTCCAGTTTCCTCCCACAGTCCAAAGATGTGCAGGCTAGGTGGATCGGCCATGCTAAATTGCCAGTAGTGTCCAAGAGTGTGTGGATTATAGAGGGATGGGTCTGGGTGGGATGCTTCAAGGGGCAGTGTGGACTTGTTGGGCCAAAGGGTCTGTTTCCACGCTGTAGGGAATCTAATCAAAACAGCTTCCTAAACAATCTCGTGTTCTTTCCAGACATTAAGCTACACCAACGTTTAACAGGTCAGTTGAAATTGAAGTTGCATGCGGCTGTATAATACTGGCAAGGACTGAATAGTGTGTGAACTTATACCTTCAGCATCTTGGCTACATTGCTTCTCCACTTCTGAACTCTGTCATGCTGCTCAATTTTCCACTTAGGGCTGCATGCCAACTCATCAGTCCACTGCAGCACTCAGGGTCATTTATGGGATCATTGGAACATAGGAGCAGCAACAGGCCTTTCAAGCCTGCCCTAACATTCCATAAAATCAGGGCTGATTTGGTTGTGGTCTCAGCCCCACTTTCATGTTTGCCCTCTTTAGCCATAGAGGCTCTTGTCAATCAAAAATTTATCTCTACCTTGAATAAATTGAAAGACCCAGCTAACGCTACCTTCTGGGAAGGAGAATTCACAGACTAATAAACCTTAAAAGAAAAAAAATCTCATCTCTGTATTAAGACCATAAGATACAGAAGCCCTCAATTCTGCACCATCATTCGATCATAGCTGATCATGTTCCTCAACCCCATTGCTCTGCCTTCTCCCTGTAATTCTTGACCCCCTTATCAATTGAGAACATATTATCTCTTTATTAAATACACTCAATTACTTGGTCTCAAAAGCCCCCTGGAGGAATGAATTCCACAGTCACTGCCTTCTGGCTGTAGAAATTAGACCTCTCGTTCTGAAACTCTGTTCCTTATTTTTAGTCTACCTCACATGTAGGATAATCCTGCAGGAATCCACCCTCTCCAGTCTCCTCAAGATATTGTCTCTGAAGACGATCAACACTCTTTCTTGTAAACTCCTGTGAATATAGGCTCAAGCTATTCAATCTTTCTTCATGAAATAACATACTCATTCAAGGAATAATTTGAATAACACTTCTTCTAAATTGCTTCTAAAATGATTAGTTACTTTTTTTAAAAAACGGCTGAAACTGTACACAGTGCTCCTTTGTGGTATCATCAACACCCTGCAACAAAACTCTCAACTTTGACATTCTGTTCCACTTGCAATAAAATGCCAACATCCCACTTGGCTTCCTCATCATTTGCTGTACGTATATATTAACTTTATGTGATTCATGTACTAGATTGCTGGACCCTCTTTATCACTGAGTTTTTCAATGTCTATTTTAATACTACAATTCTTTTCCATCCTCCTTGCCAAGAGGATTCATTAGAATTTATCTATGGTGTGTCCAAGGCACAGGAATCTGTGTGTGCAGCATTTACAAAACAATTGAGGAAATGAGGAAAGGCATTGTGTGTATGCAAGACTGTTGTCTGTGGCGGCTGTTTATTTCCATCTTGCTCCTATCCCAGGTTTTAGGCCTGAATGAGGCAACAGGGGAGCAAATACAAGGCAAAAATAAAATTGGATAATTTACCACAAGAGGTTCTGATGTTTGAGTGGTTTTTGATTTAACTTTCAACATTCTCGCCGGGTAGTAAGAAGATGCTTCATAAACATGTACAGATAGAGTTCATATGATATTGTTAGGGCAAACCTGACACCAGTTCTGTATTAGTACGGGACTTCCTCAATCTACGATACTGGACAGGATATGACCGTTTCCAGCTCACATTTAAAATGCTATTGATTTATTTTGCTAGTAGCTTACAGTTGATTTTTGCAGCATTTGCCTATTTGTAAATGTCAGCCTGGATTATATATAGAACATAGAATGTGATGGCATTAGGAAATCTGTAACTGCACATTTTAAAAATCAAAGTGGGGTTCTTCCATTCCAGTTAGAGCAACAAGAAAGCAGCAACTGTGGAACAATGTCTTAACATTACAGCCAGAGATAGTTCAGCTAAAAGGAGATATACTTCCTATCCCTTGCAATAGGATTTTACAGTGCAAGACTCCCATATATGCTCTGTCTTTCTGAGGAGCAGTACATCTGCAGGCTATCTACCCATAGAGATTGTCGCTAACAAGATATTCAACTCACTGTGACTGCAGCCTGTTTGAAGCAATCTCTCCTCTGAGTCAGAAGCTTGCAGTTTCAAAACCTAGTCCAGAGACCTGACTATAACATTTAGGCTGACCCTCTGGTGCAGTCCCAAGGTGAGTCCTGTGGTGTGCACAACCGAGGCAGTCACGGAAGCAAACCTTCCATCCATGGACTCTATTTACATGGCTCGCTGCTGCATCATCAAAGACCCAATGCACCCTGGTAATGATCTCCTACAACCCCTTCTATCAGGCAGAAGATACAGAAGCCTGAACATGTGCACAAGCAAGTTCAGGAACAGCTTGTCCTGGTCTTAATCAGACTGATGTATGGACTCTCTAGTCTCAGATAACACTGATCTTACTAACGTTGATCTTGCCTAGTACACACCCTGTGCAATGTAACCTGTACAGCTCTGTCTAAGTATATTTGATCTGTAAATCCTTTGCTTACCATAATCTGCCTGTACCACTCATAAACAAAGCTTTTCACTGCAATCAATCAATCAAGATTTCTGTCTTACAAACGAGAATTGAAACCCAGACCCCTTCTGTCATAAAGCCATGGTGTCATACAATATGAAAACAGACCTTTTGGTCTGACCTGTACATGCTGGCCATTATCCCAAACTAACCTAGTCCCATCTGCCCGTGCTTGGCCCATATCCCTCTAAACATTTCTTATTCAAGTACTTATCCAAATGTCTTCTAAACATTGTAACTGTACCCACATCCATCTCTTCCTCTGGAAATTCATTCCATATATGAACCACTCTGGGTAAAACAATTGCCCCTTGTTTTGTTTTTAAATGTCCTTGTGGGTCAGTATAAAATGTGTCATAAGAGCAAAAAAAAATCTTCCTGGTGTCCTTGCTAATATTTATCTCTCAGCACGACTAAAACAGGTTATACAGTTATTAATCCATCACTGTGTGTTGAATATGTTTGCGCACAGATTTGCTGCTACATTTCCTACATTACAACAGCAGCCAGAATATGAGCACTTGGCTGTAAAATGTTTGGCAGGTCCTGAGGCACTGTTGAAAGGTGCCAGAGAGCGGAAAGATTTGATTTCTTTGCCTCTGTCTCTTTCCAGGTTTCAGTAGGGATATCAGGAAGATCAATCAGTCTGCTGTTCATGCTTGCTACACATCTGGCTGATATCTAGTTTGCAAGAACATTTGCATTAGTTCCCACCTGGAGGATCACTCATAGCAGATTAGAAATTTGCAGTTTATATAGGTAATAATGTTCTCTTCAAATGCAGGAGCCACTGACTACATCTCTGCAGCCATGCTTGAGCTGTTTGTGTTCAGCTCAGCGTTTGTCATAAACCAATACACCTTCAGAGAATCTGAAACTAGTGTGATTATCAATAGTGCACCAAGCTGGTCTTTGGCAGTTTTCCTGATAGCTCCCTTAGTCCATTTATGTTACAGCATGCTTCATTTGCTCAATCTTTTCCCCTTCACAGCAACCAGCAAGGGGACCATCCACGTACACTGGGTTTATGAGTCACTGTCACTACCCCGAAGGGAAGAATGCACTGGCAATCACATCTAACTATGTCACAAACAATTACAAACGCTTAAATGATCACTTGAATTACCATTTGACTGACTTTCAACTGCCATCTGCGACTAAACTCATGCCTGATTTTATCAATAAACAAAAAAAATTTTGATAAAGAGACTTATCCTTTAATAGATGTAAAATTGACTATTAACTATGGCTATGTAAATATAAAAAGTTCCCTTTTAACTCAAACACACATACATTCACAAATAGGACAGCAGAAATATTATGGGTGGCAAACTGGCAAAAAAGCATAAATTCTGTGAATCATTCAATCCCTACAGTGTGGAAGCAAGCCATTCGGATCGTTGATCCACACCAACCCTCTGAATAGCATACCACCTGGGCCCAGTCCCTCCAACCTATCCCAGTAACCCTGCATTTCATAAATCAAGAATCAAGATCATAAGTGAGACATTTTACCAACTTATGCTCCAAAACTTTATATTCCCAATTTATACTCCATTATTTTCAAATGCTTCCAGCCTGGAAGAGATGAAGCATAATTTCTAAATGTTTTTCATCTCAAGATGGACATTACATATACGCGTTAAAGAGAAGAAAATTAGATTCATTTGTTTACTCTTAATTGTTCTTCATGAAGGATTTATACAATTCCTCGCCTTTTTTTTCAAACTTCCAAACTATTCTGGCATCATTATATTCTTGCTAATGCTTCTGAAATTTCATGAAGCTGTCCGATGACGTGCATAATTCGCATCTTGGTAACAACAGAAAATGCTGGAGAAAGTCAGCAGGTCTTCCAGCATCTGGAAAGAAAACAGTCTAAGTTAATGTTTTGAGTCCTTTGTCAGAACTGAAAGCAGCTGGGAAGGGGTGGATTTATGCTAATGAACTGGACGGCATGTGGGAGAAGGAATGAATAGAATACATGGGGACACAGCCGAGAGAGAAAAAAGGAAAGGAGAGGCAAACATAGGGATTGCTGATCAGCTGAGAGAGAGAGAACGGTGAGTAGGATGCTAACGAAAAGTGTGAAAGGGGAAAAATAGGTTAGCTGCTCTGGGAGCAACCCATATAAAACAGGACTTGGCTTATAAGTGTGGATAATGAATATGGGGAAGGGTGCTCGCATGTTGGAATTGTTAAACATAGTGTTGAGTCCTAATGGCTGTAAAGTACTGAAGTGAAAGATGAAATGTTATTTTTCCAGCTTGCTTTCAGTTTCGCTGTAACACTGCATCTGCACCCAAGACGGAAATGTTGGCATGAGAACATGGTGACATGTTGAAGTGGTAGGCAACTGCTCTTTTTTGTGGACAGAATATAGGCGTTCTGGAGAGACAGTCTGGGATTCAGTGTAGAAGAGACTACTTTAGGAGCACTGTATGCAGTAGACTAGACTGAATGAAGTGCAAGTAAATTACTATCACGTATGAAAAATATGCCCGGGGCTTTGGTTAGTGAGGATGGAGAAGGTAAGCGGGCAAGTGTTGCATCATGAGCAATTTCTTGAGAAGGTGCCATGGGAACATGGGAGGTGTTGGGAATGGAAGAGGATTGGACCTCGGTGTCCTGGAGGAAATGTTCTTTGCAGAATGCTGACAAGGGAAGGGAGGAGGCATATGAGTCGGGTGGAGGCATCCTGCTTGAGGTGGCAGAAATGGCTGTTTATGAGCTTTTGGATATGCAGGCTGGTGGAGTAGAAAGTGAGGACATGGGAATCCTGTTGTTGTGGGAGTGAAGAGAAAGTTGAGGGCAGAAGTGTTGGAAGTGGCTTGGACACAGCTGAGGGCCGTGTCAACCATTGTGGTGGGGAAATCTTCAGCTGAGGAAACATTGGATATTATTAGATAACATGGTGTGAAACTGGATGAACACAACAGGCCAAGCAGCATCAGAGGAGCAGGAAAGTTGACACTTCGGTTCGAGACCCTTCTTCAGAAATTTCTGAAGACTAGACAGAAAACATCAGAAATTTCTGAAGAAGGATCTCGACCCAAAACATCAACTTTCCTGCTCCTCTGATGCTGCTTGGCCTACTGTGTTCATCCAGCTTCACACCGTGTTACCTCAGATTCTCCAGCATCGGCAGTTCCTACTATCTCTGTATTGGATATTATTGATGCCCCCTTACAGATGGTGGAATCATCACAATAGATGTGACGGAGATAGAGAAACTGGGAGAATGGATTGTAGTCATTACAGGAGGAAGGGTGTGAGGATATATAGTCTAGGTAATTGTGGGAGTCAGTGGGTTTATAATGGCTACCAGTGACCACTCCCACAGCACAGTACTCATCACTAAAGGCAGACTCAGCTGCTCTAATATCTGCTTATGGTGTCACTTTGATTTGGACTGATAGGCTTTTTTAGCTATTGCTCTGATCACCACATGCAATGGTGAAATATGTGGAAATCATTCCTGTGACTATTGAGTCTCTAATGTTACTTGGATTGTCTGTAATTATAAGCCATGCTGTGATTTTTGCTCCAGTCGAGTCATTACGTAATAAGTCAACACCTTCCATGGCAGCAAATGTTTCATTTGAAGAAGAAGAGGTTACTTCTCCTTTTGACGAAAACCTTTTATATCTCTCATGCACCTTATTCGACCCTCCTGAACTTACAACAGTGTTTGCCTTCAGTCTCATTTGTAGGTAATGCAACAATTTGTAGCATTTTCCTTCTGAAACCTTTATCAGATGCACTTTTATGAACATTAATAAGGCCCAAGGACTTCACACGCAATGTCCAGAATTCTGGATAAATGAGTTCCACATTGTTACAGTGGAAACATTTAGGCCCATGATTCTCACTTCAACCTTCAATGCTTTTCTTTCCAGTTTTAAAAACAAGTTCCTGGTCCATCCACAGCTGTCCCTTTACTTGCTTTCCTTTCACGCTCACACCCTCAATCTTTCTTGGCTAAATGGGGGTGATGGGAAAACGGTTTAGTTTAATGGCTCTGCTCATAATTGTCAGACGTTCCTGCTGCCTGTCATGTTGTTGCAACATTCTGCTCTTTGACATGTGCTCTAATTACAAAAGGTAGCACGTTTTTAAAATTCTTCTCATAATAACTTATCTGAGAACTTCATAGGAAGTATTTGCTCTTAAAATCCATTCATACTAATCAAAATTAATTTGTTTCTCCTGTTCAAATTCACTGTAAGTTTGCCATTGTCTGTTTCTGAAGTTTCAAAATGTCTGCCTATATGTTTCTGGAACTGACTCTTTTACAGCTAATATAGTATCTGTTTTCACTGATGGTGATGAATAAGCCTTGTGGGTTCAATGTGAACCTGCTGTGCATAGGCAGTGTCCATTTGCCTTGAAACATTTCTTTGGTCTCTTTTGCCTTTTCAAAAATGATTAAAAATGACACTGTCTCCTTCAAAGTTTGGTTAGTACTCTACAAATTTAAATATTTCCTTTACAGGGCTTCAGGTTATGGCTTGGGATTTCCTCATACGAACCTTCTTCTGCAAGTGAGAAATCTTCTTTTTAATCTCTATCTTCTGAAACCAATATTCCTTTCTTAATTTCCTCTATTTGTCCAATTTCCACATGACAATAAAGCTAATTCCAATCAATTGTCCTTTTCTGTGCTCTGAATCTTTAGTTGCAGCCTCTTAAATTCTCTTCCACCTTTTTTCCCTCATATCAAAACATCTAAGTTCCATTTTCTTTCCAAGTTGCTAAGCACTTTAGCACATGCAAGCTGCTTCAGAGACAATTGAATTCTCATGAACTGAAATGACTCACTACTTGATGTGGCTAATCCCACTTGTCTCTCCGCCAGACCCAAAAGTTGTACCAAAGTCCTAATTATCTCTGCCTTCCAAGCTTTATTAAGCAATTCCAACTGTAACTTCTTTGCCAATTCTGTGGCCTTAGCCTTATTTAAGTGTTGTAAAACAGCCAGGGAGACCTCCTCCACCCGCTGGTTAGCATTAGCTGCCTCCAGAATTAGAACTGAAATTCGAATTAGTTTTTATTGTCATATGTACTCACTCGCAAGAGTTCGGTGAAAAGTTTACAAGCTGCCACTTACGGCTCCATTTTAGGTACAAATGTACCTAGGCACAGAATCTCAGTACAAAGCAGAAAAGTAAAGAAAGCAAGTTAAGAAGTTAAACATTGCAGTCCTTCTTACTAAAGCGTAGAAACTCAAAGAAACACAGTTAATAGTTCAACATCACAGTCGGTAAGCGCCTGGTCACGCTGGGCTCACAGACCTCACTAGGGCTTGACCTCATCCTCATTGCCGTCTCAGGCTGCCTGCTCCCACTGTCCAGTCACAGGCCCCCGCCCCTGGGCATGTTTATTTATAAATAATACAAACAAAACAGACAGGTCTGCAGTAAAATCATTGATGAAAAGCACAGACAAAGAGGAACTGATACCCTGGTTAAGAGACTGAGCCACAGGTGTGTAATAAGGTAAATTTCTATCATATTTTTGGTTTTTGGTGATGGGATCTCATTGTCACGTTATCCTTATTTCAGTAGCTGGTCATTCAGACCATGGTCTTTGCTTGAGTTAGAAGTTTATTTCAGAGTTTTTCAGTGTTTGTTTTTCACTTCGAGAGGGTGAAAAATAGAGAGTTTGACTTTGCATGTGGGCTTTCCAAGAGCAAACACCTTTTCTCATTTCAGTGACAAACAGCAACTTAAAAATCTAAAAGCTGTTACCAGGCAACATTTCAACCAAGAGGCTTCTGTCTGCTATAAGTACCAAATCCAGTTTCTTCAAAATTTGCATGACCTCGTGTAACCAATAAGTGAACACCACACAGTTTCAGTTTTGACCACTAAGTTGCACAAAACAGATATGTTGCACACAACAGCAGCACAGCTGTGTCCAAATGTCCACTTAACCCAGGTAATATACGAAAGCAAGTGTGTAATGTTTGCTTAGGAATTCATGTGCAGAAGCTCAACTGTACTATACCCACATGCATGAATCCATTAAATCTCCATTGAGATCACTGAGTTTCTCAAACAGGAACTCCAGTGCCGACACCTATTCCTCCTAAAGAGGCCAGAAGGAGTGTCCTGTGTAATAGTGGTTTGCTCCATGCTGCATTATTGTGCCCTGTAATCGAGCCCCCAACCGGACAAAAACCTTTAACAAGATAAAGGAGACAATATTGATAACAAGAGAAAGGCAGAAAAGTAGGAGGAGAGTCAGCTCCTCTGCCTGTGGGAATGCTTCGATAGCAGCTGACCGAACTCTTCATGATGACCCTGCTGTCCTGCATTAACCGCCCAAACCCGTATCTGACCCAGACTATGCAAACTGTAAGGAACCTCATTTGCTCAATAACGTGTTGTTTGTCAACTCCTTCACAATCTTCAAAATGAGACAGTAGACTTCTTGCAGACAGTTCATTACATTCAACAGTTGCTGCTTGGTGACTGATGTTCTGTTTTTCTTTTCAAGGCTTGACCCCCACAAAATATACCGGCAGGATTTTTGTTTTGAGGATAGGTCAAAGAGTTTGGCATCATTGCTGTGTCCCAAACCTTCCAGAATGCCAATTTTGTTTTCTTCAGGATTGGTCAGTCAATAGTCAGATGATGCACTCATGCCCCAATCAAGGATGTTGGGGTGTGTTTATCAATGGCTGGAGGGTCCCAAAGCTGCAGCCCCCTGATAAGGGTCAAGGGAGGGAGAGAGCAATTCAAAGATGGAGGCACCCTCTCAAGCATTTTAGCATGAAAAGTAGCCACAACTTGCCTGGCTGTCGTGGTGGAGGTGAAATCCTTCCCCAGAGTGGAGTGTATGGCCACAGCTCACTTTTCTGCATCATCAGAGAGAATGGATGTTTTGATGTACCCAGGATCCCCGGACCACCCCTCCCCTCCACCGCGTCTACTTGTCTACTGCCAGGAGGCCACCTCCTTCCCTTTGGCCATATCTGTAAATATGACAGTGGTATGAGAGAGGAGGCTCAGTAGGTCTTAATGGAGGAAAGGACGTTCAAATATCTAAATGTTGCACCATCTTCCTTGATCTCTGTTTTAGCATCCTAGCATTCTAAAGACAATTTGATTTTGGGTCTATGTGAAATTAGAGAAGCTTGAGGGATGACCTGATTGAAGTTTTCAAGATATTAATAGGAAAAGACAGTGTAAGTAAAGATAAACTTTCCAGTGGTTGGGGGATTCTAGACCATTCTGGGGATCTGTCAGGAAGCATTTCTACGCTCACAGGGTTGGACGTCTCTTTCACAAATGGCAGTGGATGCTGGGTCAGTTGTTAATTTCAAATTTGGCAGAATTTGTTTTTGTTAAGCAAAGTTATTAGGGAACGTGGGACAAAGGCAGGTATATATTGTTAAGCCACGATCTCATTGAATAGCAGAACAAACTTGAGGGGCTATTTCTAAAATGATAGAAGTTAGGTATGTGAAACTTGTGAAGATTGCAGGCAAATGGTTACCATTGCTTTCAGAATCATGAACATTAAGTTGCGGGTATAGGACATTATTGGAGCTTAGTTGGCATCAGGTGGGGTGAAATTTGCCAAGTACATGAACACTTCCTGGTTTCAGGAAACCAAAGAGGAGATATCAACTCCTATATAATGCAGCAACAAACACATATATTTTTATAGCTTATTGGGTCCAATTTTCCCTGGGGAGCCTCCAATCGGTAGAAGACCACAGTTGGGTGAGAAAAGTTATTACAGTGTGGCTAGGAGCTGGACGCCACACAGCACAGTCTGGACAATTTCTACTGGAGCTCCCTAACCCCCACTACCCTGCAATCATTAACCCCTCCACTCCACCATCCTAACTCAAGAACATACCTTCTGCCCTATGTGATTATACACTGGGCCCCAATTCAGCACGCTGCATGTTTGGGAGTAACAGGAGACCCGTTCTATTTAAAATGCATGCCCAGTGCTCAAAGAGGTCTGGGATTGGCATTACATCTCCCAGAGTAATTTTTAGCACGTTCCTTCAGCCCTGTGGACAAATGGTAAGGTATACATTCTTGAGTGCATTCCAACAATTTTGAAATTTGTGACAAAGGCTGTCTCCATGTTATTCTGTCATGGGTGTTTGTCTATCCATTTTGTGGTTGAAAATATATGTCCTTTTCCAACTTTGAAGTGCCAAAGGACCAGTAAATATTGACAGAAGACCTTGCATCATGTGATAAAAGGAAAGGGATTAACAGTAGCTCTTGATTGTGTCTTTCTTAGCAAGGTTCCTTTCCCTGTTACATCACAAAGACTATACTTGCTGACTCTATCACTGTCACTGCTCCCAGGGACTCAAAAGAAAACATTCAGAATAGAAATTCAGTTATAAAACTTATTGGCTGGTGACCACCAGTCACCCAATCATTACCTTACAATCTATGCCATTGCTTCTATGCTTTTTGACATAATTTGAATTCTTTGATTAATTGTTTCTATTGTCCAGTTCATCACAACACTGTTGACTTGCATCTTCCAAATATTACCCGTCCCTTCATCTATCTGTTCATAAAACCCTTGGCCAAACTCTCATCAATTCTGTTATTCTCATATGACGAACTTTGGCTGTTCACCATCCATAGACGGGAAGCCCCCTGAAGCTCTGCTGCTTGTCTCCTAACTCACTGTAAGGCCCATTTACTCACCACGCCTGTGCATGCTGACCTACACTAGCTCTGAATCCAACAACACTTCAAATTTAAAATGCTCATCTTTACGTTAAAAGGCCTCTCTTCTCAATCTCTGTAATTTTGTCAAGTCCTAAAACCTTCCAAAAACTTTGTGTTTCTCCAGTGATGGCCTCTTCTGCCTCTCTGGCCTATTTTGTAAAACTTTGAGAATTTCCTCCCCAAGCTTATCGAAATAATTAAATTAATTATTAAGCCATAACTGCCTGCCATTCTTATTCTGCTCATTTGCAATGCAGCCTCAGATGAATTTCTAATTTGGATTTCAAAAATAAAAAACTGCTGTATCCATCTTTTTCTTGGAAAGATATGAGGGAAATGGTAATGTCACTGAGTTAGTGCTTCAGAAGCCCAGCTTAACTGAAGAAGGGTCATTAGGCTTGAAATGTTAACTCTGCTTTTAAACACAGATGTCATCAGACTTGCTGCATTTCTTGAATAATATAAGTTTTTGTTTCAGATTTCCAGCATCTGCAGTTGTTTTTTTTGATATAGACCAAGCTAGTTCTTTGGTGGGTGGACAGGGGAATGGGTGCGGTGTGCCTGCAAATGGTGAAATGTAAGTTCAATTGATAAAAATTGAATTAAATGAATTTCAATTCATTTTAAGAAAGCTCGTCTAATGCTGCAAACAGACCCATTTCTGATTGTCATAAAATCCCATCTAATTCACTAATATCCTTTTTGGGAAAGAAATCTACCATTGTTACATGCATTGGTCTACAGCATTGTGATTAAATGCTCTCTGAATTGGCCTACAAAGACATATGGTTGCAGTAAACCAAAGTAAATTGAAACAAAACTGGACAGACCACTCAGCATCAATGCAGAAACTGGATGTGACAATGGTGAACCTAGTCCTTCCAATCTCCTTAATGACATCTTAGGCCAAAGCAAGCTGTCTCAGAGACAAGTCAGGAAACAGCCTGGCACCATCATACTCGCTGAATTATATCTTATAGCTAATATCCCAGACTCGATTATCATCATCTATGATTATGTGCTGGCAGGCCAGTACCACCAGAGGTGCCAGAGGATTAGCGCTATGCAGTCATTTGGGAGTTGCTCTGGGAGTGCTCAACATTGACTCTGGACCCCATGAAGTCTCAGTTGATCAGATAGAAAATGGGCAAGAACACCTCTGTTTACCAATCTTGGATTCTTCTGATTTTCATTTAAGCTCAGTCTGGACCCCAATATTTATTAACTACACATGCATGTATACAATGTATATATACAATACATATGTGGTCATATGGCAGTGCAGCTCCCTGCCCCAAGCTGTTCTAGTCTCAATCTTTGAGTAGAGTCTCTATAAAATGACTACTTAGGTCACAGCTTTATCACAGCAAATGTTAGAGGCTAAGCTTACATGTTCATTACATTCTATCTCTGTATCTTCCCCAAGCTAAATTCTCAGCATCCAACATTATTAACTACTATCATTAACAGTTAACTGTTGGTACTTCCATTTAGCAAAATATACCTCTGGAGTTATTGCCTCTGAGTCTTCCCACGTCATAGTTGCCCAACTCCACTCAAGCTGCTTCTACCTTCTTCCCAAAATCCAAAAAGCAGGATTCCCCTAGGAGGCCCATCATTTTAGCCTGTTCCTGTGCGACAACCTTTTTGTTCCTATCTCAATCTATTTGACCTTCTTGTTCAGCCACTGCCCACTTATATTTGTGATTTTTATGATGCTTTATTTTGGTTTCACTGTTTCCAGTTTCTTGGTCATAGCTGCCTCTTCTTCACCACTCTCAACACATCCATCCACCATTAGAATCAACTGAAGGCTCTCTGCTTCTTCTTTGAAAGGAGGCCTGAACAGTCCCTATCCACCATCATCTCGCCTTCATTTGATCTAAGTTCATTCTCACTTTGAACAACTCCTCCTTTAACATGGCTCATCTCCTCCAAATCAAAGTTATGGCTATGGATATCCTCTTGGGTCCTCGCTTTGACTATGTTTGTGGGACATTTCTAGCTCCAATCCTACCCCAGCCCCCTCCCATGACTCTTTCTCTGATAATTCAATGATGTTATTAGTGCTGCTTCCTGCTCTTATCTGGAATTGGAAAGGTTCATCAAGTTGTTTCCAATTTTCATCCACCCACTTTCACCTGGTTATCTCTGACTCTTTTCTTCCCTTCCTTGACTTTGCTATTTCTATTTCCGGGGGTGGTGGGGGTGTAGACTATCCAATAATATCTGTTGCAAACCCAAAGACTTGCACAGTTTGACTCGCAAGTGGTCCTATGTTGTAGCTTCACCAGGTTGATACCTTTTCTTTACATATGTCTGATGCTGCTCCAGGCAAGCCTACTAAACTTTGTATTGAATCAGGATTGGTCCTTAAGCTTGCTGCTAGTGGTAAAGCAAGTGATATACTGGGCCATGATGTTGTAGATTGTGGTTGAATGTAATTTTGCTGCTGCTGCTATTGATCTATGGTGCCTTATGGATGCCCAGATTTGAGATGGTAAATGTATTGAAAATCTGTCTTATTCAGTACATTAGTAATTCCACCCATCACTGTGGAAGGTTGGTACATACTCATTTGTTGAGTCGTAACTCATTAGTCTTCATCAAAAGATATTTTATTTTTATTCATTCCTGGAATGTGAGCATCACCGGCATTTATTGCCCACCCCTACTTGTCCTTAGGATGGTGGTGATGAGCTGTTTGAGGCAACATCTTAACAGTACCTTTTAAGCACCCTGAAAACTTTACAATAGCCTTACCAAATTTTCATTTGCCATTCAGCATATGTCCTGTTTGCTGAAATGTGTGTAATAGTTCACAGACTTGCTGTTCATGTTCTTCTTTAGTAGCATGATGAATGAGTACATCTTCCTGTGGCAAATTATACCTTCCTTGTCTTGGAGGATATTGGACAGTGTGCATGGGATAATTTCTGATGCTGAGGAAATGGCACATGGATGTTGCTTGACACAATATCGACCAAAGGATTTGATTGATGTGACCAACATTCCTCACACTAGAGCAAGTGCCTTTTGCCAGAATCCACAACTGGCATTTCATTGTATGGAAAATAAGCTCCTGGCCAATTTTGCTCAACTACGCTCAATGGATGATATTACATAGATCTCCCTGTGTACCGCTTTATGAGCTGCACTGAGTGAGCACTCAACTGAGCCTCATCTCACCAGCTGATTCTCGCACTGCCAACAGTTGTGAACACCATCTTGCCAGTTCTGTAACCAGTGAAATTATTCCTCGATTTATCAACTTCTAAGTCAAAGTCATCTGTCAGTAAGTGTGCAACTCACCTCAGTGTGAATATGCAGATAGGTTTGCCAGCTGGAGCAGTGTCATGCACTTGTCTATTTTCAGCTTTCTCAGCCTTTGGGAAAATTTCATTCCAGGAGAGTTGGGGGTGGGGTTGTGTATCCTTTAGTGTGGTCTTGTATAACTTCACCAAGTTTCTGTAAAAGGCCCAACATTGAATACACACACACATACACACACATACATGCACACATATGTATACACAGGCATACATTCACAGAATCTAGCAAGTTTTGAGAAGATTTGTAGCTCAGGTTGAGTTTCTGGATGTGAGTTTTCTCACTGAGCTGGAAGGCTAGTTTTTAGATGTTTCGTCACCATTCTAGGTAACATCATCAGTGAGTCTCCGATACACAGAATCATATACACATTCACACACATACATATACACACACACAAAGACCCACTCACACACACACACTAACACAAACGTATATACACACACATAATCATATGCACACTCACACACATACATATATACACACACATCCACACAAACAGCAAAGATATTTGTTGATTTTGTAACATATAAAAGTTTTAGCAATTCTCTTGTCTTTATGTCAAAGAAATGGGGTAATCTGTCTCTTTGCTTCCCAGTCTAAATGTCCTTACATGTGTAGTGTAATATTAAATGGCTAAATGCAAAATCTGATAAACCATTCCAAATGACCTGCTAAAACAGAAGTGCTGAAAAGATTCATTGAAGTATAAATTTGAAGACTTAATATTGTGCTGATGCTTCACTGTATCTGAGTGACTGTAAAGGGTGATATTGGAAAAAAGGATTGAATCCTCTTTTTGATATTTGTGTTAAAATCACTTATAACTTTGTTAATGTTTTGAGCCCATTGACCCTTCTTTGGTAGGACCTGAAAACATTGACTCTGTTTTCTCTTCACAGATGCCGCCAGATCTGCTCAGTTTCTCCAGCCATTTCTGTTTTTCTTTCTGATTTCCAGCATCCTCAGATCTTTTTTTAAAACATCTTGATTTGTTTCTGTAAGATTAAAACTGGTGAGCTGTCCAGCCAGGTTTCACTCTTCGAGATCTGACTTCTCCAGTGCTGCCATCAGCTGGGATTTGTAACTTTTGACCAGTAGTCAGGACACCCAGCCTAATGCACTCAGAAAGCATGTTCAAATCTGGTGAAATTTCAATCCAATTCATAAAATCTGGAAATTAAAGCTAGTTCCAATAATTACCTTTCATCCTATTATGAGAGGTAGCTGCCACTGACAAGACTAGTGTTTGTTGCCCATCCCAGAACACCATAGGGGCCTGTTAAGAGTTGCCATCATTACTGAAGGGTCTAACATTGCAAGTGGAGCAGACAAGCTCGAGATGATAGATTGGTGAGCCAAATGGGTTTTTAATGATAATAGTTATGTGGTCCTTATTAAGATTGCTCTTAATTTCAGGTTTTATTGATTTCAGACTACACCAAAGTGCGTTTTGAAAACATGACCCTGGAACATTAGCCTTGGTTCTGCATTATTAGCCCAGTGGCACTATCACTGCTTCACTACCTCCTCCCGAGTAATGACACCATGCAACTGCTATACCCTACTTCTGGGAAGGAAATTGACCACCCTTACCCAGTCTATAACTTCAGATACACAAAAATATGAATGATTATGACCTGGTCTCTGTATTGGCCTTGTAAGGCAATTCAATTCAAGGACAATTAGGGATGTGCAAAAAATCCTGGCCTTGCCAAAGTCACCAACATCCCATGAAAGAATAAAAAGAACTTTCCTATGAACTGTGACTATAATTTGAAGAAAGCTGTACAGTTTGTTTTGCATGCTCTTCTGTTTCAAGGCATCGTCAGCACACAATCCAACTCTGGGTGTCTGATTTAGTGAGATATTAGACAGAGCCAATCAGAAGGAGTGATTTCTATAAGGTAGTTAAAGAGGCAATGAGGATTATTAGTTTGGAATTTCTGATAGTGGTCCGTGCCTAGTAACCTTGAACTAACATTTCCTTTTGCTCTGTCTCCCTCTTGAATTGTCCCATCCTGCCTGGCAACACACTAAGCTTTCCAGACAGGACCATCCGAGAATGCAAAGGAATCTACCACAAATTTTCTGACAAATCAGAAGATGATAGAGAATGGGAATTCCCGGACCATCAAACACAGGAAATCAGATGACCTCAGAGATTATGGGCCTTTCTATTACGTTGCAGGCACAAATGGAACTGATCTGTATGTATAACAGTAAAGTTTCATTGCATGTGTGGTTTAATTTTATACCAACTTGAATGAATATTATACTTCATGTAATTCCAACTTTCAATACTTTCCTGAAAAGCTGTAAAATAAGGATATATAATAAAGAGTTGGTGTCTTACTATCATACGAGCCAAGAACAAAAGTAGGCCACTCAGCCCTTTGAGCATCTTCCGCCAACCAATAAGACGACCACTGATCTGATTTTGATTTCAACTCTGAGATAAAGGATGCCATTATTAGATTAGATGCCTTACAATAACTGAGGCCTCTCCACTGACTTCATCAATTTGAGATCACAGATTCTACCCTCTTTTTATTTGTTTTTGATGGCAACTATTGATAATGAATCTGCACGTTTTCATTCTTGCCTCTTTTAGACACATACTTTGACTATTTTGTTATCACAAGAACGCAAGAAAAAGAAGCTGTAGCATTCATTTGCTGAGGCTGTTCTGCCATTTAATAAGATCATGTCTGATCTTTGCCTCAACTCCACTTTTCCACCTGCTCTGTATATCTCATTATTCACTGAGAAACCAATCATTTATACCCTTCCTAGTCTTAATTCAATGATAATGGACCTTTAATCCTCTAAGATAGAAAAGTAAAAGATTCATGCAAAATTCCTCCTCATTCCTGGTCCTAAATAATCGATCCCTATTCCTGAGCCTGACTCTCTGCATTTGAGACTCTTTAATCAGCAGAAACAGTCTCTCAATGACCAGCTCATTCAGAATATTTGTACATTTTAATGGGTTCGCTTCTTATTTACCTAGACATTAGTGAATATGAGTCCAGTTTACTCAGACTCTCATCTTGGACAACCCAGGGACAGATTGAGTGAACCTTTATAGTAAGCTCCTCTAATGCAAGTAAATGTGGAGACAAAGCTGCACACAGCATTCTAGGTGTGGTCTTACTGAAGCACTGTAAAATTTTAGCAAGACTTTATTTGTTGTGCCTATACTCCAATCCCTTTGTAATCGTAGCCTACATGTCCATGGTTTGCCACACCCGCCTGCTGAACTTCTGTATTCCTTAAACGACACACAATCCCAATCTGTTTCAACACCCACACTTAGAAGTTTCACATCTCTTTTATCACTAAATTTCACCAATGTCACTCCATCTCAGACCTTCCCTTTTCCTTCCATTCTCTTTCAATGCCTTTTACACTTCCATAAAACTGCTGCATCTCCATCTGCACTTCAGTTGAAAGGTTATTGACCAGAAGCATTCACTGTGTTTCACTTCCCACAGAGGCTGAAGCTTTCTCCAGCATTTTCTCATTATCTTTCAGATTACCAGCATCTGCGGTATTTCATATTAGCTATTTCCACATTATTTTCATCTCTTAATGTCTTTCCATTAGCTCAGGCCCTTCCATTGGCTTAGGTTATCTGTACCAGTTTTTTTGATCATTTGAACTGTTAGAATGCTGTTGTAACTCAAAATCTATCCGATTTTGTTTTGCACAAAAATGCGGAAGATTTAATGCGAAGTAATGACAACAAAATTGAAAAATAAAATTTAAATCATAATTTGTGCTAAATGTCAAATGATTGATCTTAGTGGGCTCAGCGTAAAAGTGGTTGATAAAGCCACAAAAGATTGACTGGCACTTGAGTGATCAGCTGCGGTGGAGCCCATGGGGAAAATTCGGATTCAGAATTAATTGGGAGAATGTCATTACAGGAAGTTACCCATCTGATGCTAGCAAAGAGGGGCTTCAGGTGAGTGAAGAGATTGGAGACCTTGGGGAAGTTATCCTCAAAACAGAGAATGTTAAATAAAAGTTTTCAAAATTTAACAGTGCAAGTAGAGGGAAATTGTTTTCTCTGTCAAGTGGGCAAACCAAAGGAGAAGGATCTAAAATGTTTGGCAAAATAGAGTGAGAAGATGTTGATTCATGCTAAGGGCTTTTATGATCAGAACAAGCTAACTAAAATGTTAGCGTAATCATCTTTCATTTGAACTTTGAAATGGCAGTTGGCATTTCTTCGAAGTGAACTAATTTTCAAGGTCATTAGGGATATTTTGTGTCAGTCTTCACAGTAGAAGACTTAGAAATTATCATCAGAGAAAGGCACTGGGAAAAATATTCAATTCAAAGTCTAAGAACCATGCATAGCATGGAAACAGATCCTTTGGCCTAACTCATTCTTGCCAACCATGGGTGGAAGCTGGAGTGTGGAATTGAAATGAATAGCTTTTTTAAAACAGCTTCAGTACTTTCAGATTCTGTGATTCTCGGCAAGAAAGATGCAATGATTTGATCTGTTTCAGCTGCTTTCCTAGAATAGAAACCCGCTGGAGCTTCCACTATTTCTCTTTAATGCAGAATTGTCAACTACTGTGAAAACAGGGGATGGAAACGAATCTTTGACAACAACAGAGGAGACTACATCTTTAAGTGGTCGGAATTTAAATTGATTTCCAACTATCAGAACTTCCGCCCAGGTAAGAGGAATGGTATGGACCAGACCAAACGCCACCAAAATATATTAAAGAGGTAGCCTAGACCCTAACTTTTGCTTATTTTGAAGGCAAGTGCCAGGTGTTGCATTTTAAATGCGATTTGACTGGTCAAACTATTGTCTTGAAACAAAACACATTTTATTCATATACTATGGCTAAAATACAGCAAAAGAGAGAATTGGAATAAGTTAACCCTATGGGAAAACTTAACAGAATAATAGATTATTAGGGACCTCCCACCCACAGCCTCTAACCTCATTGTTCCCCAAACCTGCACGGCCCGTTTCTATCTCCTTCCCAAAATCCAGAAACCTGCCTGCCCTGGTCAACCCATTGTTTCAGCCTGTTCCTGCCCCACTGAACTCATCTCCACCTATCTGGACTCCATTTTCTCCCCTTTGGTCCAGGAACTCCCTACCTACGTCCGTGACACCACCCACGCCCTCCACCTCCTCCAGGACTTCCAATTCCCTGGCCCCCAACACCTCATTTTCACCATGGACGTCCAGTCCCTATACACCTGTATTCCACATGCAGATGGCCTCAAGGCCCTCCGCTTCTTCCTGTCCCGC
Organism: Stegostoma tigrinum; assembly: GCF_030684315.1. Lineage (NCBI taxonomy): Eukaryota > Metazoa > Chordata > Chondrichthyes > Orectolobiformes > Stegostomatidae > Stegostoma > Stegostoma tigrinum. The sequence goes on from NC_081381.1 coordinate 19,508,253, forward strand.
AGGCCCGACCAGTCCCCCTCCACCGACACCCTCATCCGCCTAGCCGAACTCGTCCTCACCCTCAACAACTTTCTCTTTCGATTCCTCCCACTTCCTACAGACTAATGGGGTGGCCATGGGCACCCGCATGGGCCCCAGCTATGCCTGCCACTTTGTAGGTTACGTGGAACAGTCCCTCTTCCGCACCTACACAGGCCCCAAACCCCACCTCTTCCTCCGTTACATTGATGACTGTATCGGCGCTGCCTCTTGCTCCCCAGAGGAGTTCGAACAGTTTGTCCACTTCACCAACGCCTTCCACCCCAACCTTCAGTTCACCTGGGCCATCTCCAGCACATCCCTCACCTTCCTGGACCTCTCAGTCTCCATCTCAGGCAACCAGCTTGTAACTGATGTCCATTTCAAGCCCACTGATTCCCACAGCTACCTAGAATACACCTCCTCCCAACCACCCTCCTGCAAAAATTCCATCCCCTATTCCCAATTCCTCTGCCTCCGCCGCATCTGCTCCCACGACAAGACATTCCACTCCCGCACATCCCAGATGTCCAAGTTCTTCAAGGACCGCAGCTTTCCCCCCACAGTGGTCGAGAACGCCCTTGACCGTGTCTCCCGCATTTCCCGCAACACATCCGTCACACCCTGCCCCCGCCACAACCGCCCAAAGAGGATCCCCCTCGTTCTCACACACCACCCCACCAACCTCCGGATACAATGCATCATCCTCCGACACTTGCGCCATCTACAATCCGACCCCACCACCCAAGACATTTTTCCACCCCTACCCTTGTCTGCTTTCCGGAGAGACCACTCTCTCCATGACTCCCTTGTTCGCTCCACACTGCCCTCCAACCCCACCACACCCGGCACCTTCCCCTGCAACCGCAGGAAATGCTACACTTGCCCCCACGCCTCCTCCCTCACCCCTATCCCAGGCCCCAAGATGACTTTCCATATTAAGCAGAGGTTCACCTGCACATCTGCCAATGTGGTGTACTGCATCCACTGTACCCGGTGTGGCTTCCTCTACATTGGGAAAACCAAGCGGAGGCTTGGGGACCGCTTTGCAGAACACCTCCGCTCGGTTCGCAATAAACAACTGCACCTCCCAGTCGCAAACCATTTCCACTCCCCCTCCCATTCTTTAGATGACATGTCCATCATGGGCCTCCTGCAGTGCCACAATGATGCCACCCGAAGGTTGCAGGAACAGCAACTCATATTCCACTTGGGAACCCTGCAGCCCAATGGTATCAATGTGGACTTCACCAGCTTCAAAATCTCCCCTTCCACCACCGCATCCCAAAACCAGCCCAGTTCTTCCCCTCCCCCCACTGCACCACACAACCAGCCCAGCTCTTCCCCTTCACCCACTGCATCCCAAAACCAGTCCAACCTGTCTCTGCCCCCTAACCTGTTCTTCCTCTCACCCATCCCTTCCTCCCACCCCAAGCCGCACCTTCTACCCCTACCTACTAACCTCATCTCACCTCCTTGACCTGTCCGTCTCCCCTGGACTGACCTATCCCCTCCCTAACTCCCCACCTATACTCTCCTCTCCACCTATCTTCTTTTCTCTCCATCTTCGGTCCGCCTCCCCCTCTCTCCTATTTATTCCAGAACCCTCACCCTATTCCTCTTTCTGATGAAGGGTCTAGGCCCGAAACGTCAGCTTTTGTGCTCCTGAGATGCTGCTGGGCCTGCTGTGTTCATCCAGCCTCACATTTTATTATCTTGGATTCTCCAGCATCTGAATATCACAGAATAATAGATTATTTAGCTACTAAACAGTAACTGTTCCGATATAGTAACATCCCATAAACACACACTCTGCAAAGGCAAGTTCAGTAAAATATATTGTCCCACATGCAATCCTCCAGTCAAGGAGGAAAAACATCAAGAGAAAACTCTGAGAGAGAGACAGAGTAGCAGGGAGTAATGTAATACATCTTTCAAACCCACCTTCACAACACTAGCAACTGCTACTGAAAAACTAAATCTAAACATCCTGTTTCTGGGATGGAGGCTTGACCCCACCAATTCAGGCTGCTTCTATTGGTCCAACTTCAGAAAATAAATCCCAAGACTGCACAAGCTGTTTACTTTATTAATTATGAAGCAGACTGCTCATCACCTCTGTCTCAACTTTGCTTCACATAAAAAAAACCAGGACAAAATACATGTCTTAATGCCATGATATCATCACAGGGTGAAGGCTGAAACAAGGGAGCTGTCTCAATTTGATTGCAACATTAGTGGAATCTGATAGAAATGGGTAATAGATGGTGGTAAAATTTGGACAGATCTGCCAATGTTATCAAAGACCGCACAGGTAAAGGGACAGCTACACTTGAGCGTTCCTATCAATTTGCCTTGTGAGGGTGCCTTGTGAGGCTGTTAAAACTGAATCTGAATGAGTCTGCACACATGCAGTTTCCAGCTTGGTGGGGGGGAGCACTAATTAATTATCAACAAAAATCCTGACTAGTTCATCTTTAACCCTAACTCAACATCAAATCCTTGTACTAAACCCAGAATAGTCTCCATTTGGCTTGCAATGGAACACCCATTAGATAATTTGTAATGTCAATCGACTTTATTCGACCACACGTAATATGGAGATATAGAGCATAAATAATCAGCAGGGAAAAATGTTCAAATCCATGTTTCCTGGACAACTTGGTGTACCATAATTAATGTGACTGATTGTTTTTTCATATTAAAGTGTTCAACAAAAATATATGCAAAAATAACAATAATAGTACAGGCCAACTGTATCAAGGAATCTGAAGTAGCTTGAGGATTATAAGCCATACATTCCTTCAAACCGAGAGATAGTCCAGAATTTGCTGAAACATGGCACGTCCTGTCATTTGGAGAATGTAAGAACTGCAGGAGTTGGAGTCAGATATTAAAAAGTGTAGAGCTGGAGGAACACAGCAGACCAAGCAGCATCAGAGGAGCGGGAAAGTTGACATTTCTGAAGAAGGGTCCAGAACCAAAACATCAACTTTTCTACTCCTCTGATGCTGCCTGGCCTGCTGCGTCCCTCCAGCTCCACACCGTGTTATCTATGTCCTGTTATTTAGACATGATTCTGCTCTTTCAGCTCAACAGTGCTACTGGCATGCTGGCCTTCATAACAAGAGGAATTGAGTATAGGAGCAAAGAAGTCCTTCTGCAGCTGTACAGGGCCCTGGTGAGACCGCACCTGGAGTATTGTGTGCAGTTTTCGTCTCCAAATTTGAGGAAGGGCATTCTTGCTATTGAGGGAGTGCAGCGTAGGTTCACAAGGTCAATTCCCAGGATGACGGGACTATCATATGTTGAAAGATTGGAACGACTGGGCTTGTATACACTTGAATTTAGAAGGATGAGAGGGTTTCTGATTGAGACGTATAAGATTATTAAGGGATTGGACACTCTGGAGGCAGGAAGCATGTTTCCGCTAATGGGTGAGTCCAGAACCAGAGGGCACAGTTTAAAAATAAGGGGTAGGCCATTTAGAACAGAGTTGAGGAAAAACTTCTTCACCCAGAGAGTGGTGGATATATGGAATGCTCTGCCCCAGAAGGCAGTGGAGGCCAACTCTCTGGATGCTTTCAAGAAAGACATGGATAGAGCTCTTAAAGATAGGGGAATCAAGGGTTATGGGGATAAGGCAGGAACAGGATACTGATTGTGGATGATCAGCCATGATCATAATGAATGGTGGTGCTGGCTCGAAGGGCTGAATGGCCTACTCCAGCACCTATTGTCTATTGAAAGTGTGAGAGATGGAAACAATTCAGCTAGAGTGACAGGGCGTCTGGGACCTTAGTGTGCAACAGGACAAATATCATGCCTTCTTTCTCCAATGAGATTTAAGAATTGAGAAGTAAACAGGAGAAGGAGTGAGGAGGAGGATGAAAGTCGGTGCGACCAGTACCAAATCAGGTACAGGAAGAAATAGAGAGGGAATGAAGGGCCAGGGTGGGTCAGGAAAATGCTGTTGAAGTAAAAAGACAAAAGCAACAACTGAAGCTGGCTGTTTTGTGCTGCTACATGTGTGTTCTTGCTCAGTTTCCATGTAACATATTTGTGTCTTTGATCTCTCTTGTTTTGACAGGTCGGCAAGTATTAAACCAGATCCCAAACAACAGGATCCTGACTACGAAAGCTGGCCTATGCACTTCTCTCAAGGAATATGAACGAATAGCAATTAAATATTCAAAAGGCGTGAATTCACAGTAAGGCTTCTGGCCTACATGTCTGTGCCCTAGGCAATATTCTCAAGATTTGAGCCAATTGGAATTACTTCAGGGAATTCAATTACTAATTGGATCTTTGTATCTCAGTCAATCTAAGAGAGAAATGAATGTCAGTGATAATTAGTAGCTCAACAGTTTGGACAATATTCTATCCAGGTTAAGGAGTACTTGCTTGAGTCCTGTTAAACCTTGCCTGGGGAAGGTCTGCCTCATTAAGTATCAATTAGGTGCTTAAGTGATCAGCGGTGGGTTTTCCCAAAAACCACAGACCCTGACGGTGCAGGTCTAGCAGCACTATGGGCATGTTAGAGGCTGGTAACACACCAAATTGAGGCTCTGAATCAGTTAGAGGGAACAAGGCCTCAAGTGAAAAAGGACAGGATGGGGTTCAGTGAAAGATAGGTTCTTGATTAAGGGAATCGGGTGTTAAAGGAAGAAGGCAGGAGAATGCGGTTGAGAAACATAATTGCCATGATTGAATGCCAGAGTAGACTTGATGGGCTGAATGTCCTACTTCTGCTCCTATATCTTATGGTCTAATGGGAGAAGGCCAAGGAGATCAGCAGCAATGGCATGGGTTAGCTTTTAGTGATGTCCACCATTCCGTCCTTGTGCCAGGCCCCAGATCAGGCACAGAGTGCCAGATACCAAGACAATCCACACCAATAGGCAAAGATAACAGTGTTTGCTTTTTGGTCTACCAACAAGCAACCGTCCAGCCCATTATTGGTACCACTGTGGCAATGGGATGAAGCCTTTAAGTGGCATAAGAGCTAACATTTAAGCTCAAATAACAAAAAATCTCCAGTAAATGTTGCTCTATTTGTGTGAACGCTATAGGATAGGATGTTGTCAATGGCCTGCCAATCCTGCCCTTGATCTCATATCATACCAACATTTGCTAAGGGCTGGATAATATTATATCAGCAATAAGCCACCGACATGAACAAGTCTTATTGCACAGCCAGCAAGAGTCCAATTGGCTGATTCCTACATTTTGTGCCAAATTTAACGCCCCAATGGATGTGTGTGCCAAAACCTGCTGCAGTAAGAAGTGTATTTTACATGTGATACCAAACCTAATACTTTTTGAGCAGGGAGCAACTCTATTTTTTCATTCCATCATCCAACTGCCCTGTGGGTTTTAATGAGTTTTTAGTGGTTCTTGTCTGCACTCTGTGACTTCCTTTCTTTCTTGTTTCTTGTAGCAAATCCATAAGATTGGATGAATTTTTCCCTCAGTCATTCCGCATTGATCTGCAAAGTGATCGCCAAGCCTTTTTTGATGCCTTCAGAGGTAATGTATTCTCCTCCCAGATTAACAATGCTACTTTCTCTTTTTCTCTTCCATGTTAGGAGTTGTCTAAAGGATTTATGTTCCAGTTTGAGCATTGCACTAGCTGTTTGGTTCAACATTATTTCACAAGGTTTGAAAAAGTTATGGAGTGAAGTCATTCACTTTGGCAGAAAAAAATTTAAAAAGCCAACTTCCTTTTGAATGGTGAGAGCCTGGAAGATAATTACATTCCAAGGAACCTGGTTGTATAAGAGTCGCAGAAAATTAACACACACCATGTGCTTCCTTGCTGTTCTTTTCAAACATGTGTGCACGCACGTGTGTGTGTGTGTGTGTGTGTGTGTGTGTGTGTGCATAATATACCGTGTTCCACTTTATAACAGGTTGTCTTTTCCTGAATGTAGTTTGTGGACATGATTTCACAATTGTAGTGTCCCCACTTCCACTTATTTGGGTGTAGGTGTGAATCAACACTGACACCTCCCCTGCAGACCCATGCCAGTTCTGGTGAAGTGTCAGACCTACTGTTGTCCCCCATCTCTGCAGCTGATTAACATTTTGGGATCTTTCCTTCTGCGCAAGAAGGACTGACCCTGTCTTAGAGATCTACCAGCTAAAGAAGACATCTTGGGCGCCTACCCAGCCAAGTTGTGAATTGTTTATGTTTCGACTAAATCATCTCCCTTTCCTCTAAAGTCTGCAGGATATAGGATCAGAGCACTCAATCTCATCTCATGGGCTGGTTCAACCATTGCCTAGGGACTCCTCTAGTGAACCTTTGTTTTCCCTTTATAAGGCAAGATAGCCAAACCTGTACAAAATATTCTAGGTGTGATCTCACTAATTCCCTGTATACTTGTCACACTCTTTCATTCTGATTCTCCATTCGCATTGTAAAGTGTACATATCATTTATCTTCCTAATTGCTTGCTCCATCTACGTGTGTCAACCTTCTACCACTCTTATACAACCAGGTTCCTCGGAATGTAATTATCTTCCAGGCTCTCACCATTCAAAAGAAAATTGGCCTTTTAAATTTATTCTGCCAATGTGTATGACTTTGGTCCATGACTTTTAACGCACAGTGCCACCCCACTGCCTTAATTATTGATGTTAATTGTGAGCAGATCAATCCACAGGATGAACTGGGAAATCCATTGCCTGCTGAAGAGCAGGCATGGGGCATTCAAGTCAGAGAACCCTCCCCTTTCTGTAAAGCCATTAGAGGCAATACAGGATTGAGTTGGAGACCCAAACTAACCACACAGGCACTCACTATCTGTGGCAGTGCCTACATGATATAACAGGCCACAAAATGAAGCAGAACAGAATAACGGACAAAAATACATCCCCTCCTAATGCTCTCAGTGCATTTTATGCTCAGTTCAAACAGAAAGTCAGTGAAACAGTTACACCTGCCCCAACTAGCTTTAGATGCAGCTGTTTCCTCAGTGACTGCTGTGGATGCCAGATCGGCTTTCCTGAGAGTGAACCCACACAAAGCGGTGGCTCTGATGAAATCCACGACTGTGCACTCAGGTCCTGGTGCAGACCAGCTGGTTGGAATATTTGTTGACAATTTTAACCACTCCTTGCTACATTCTGAAGTCCTCACCTGCTTCAGGAAGACCACCATCATCCCGATGCTGAAGAAAACACATGCAAGAGCCTCAATGACTACTGCCCAGTGGCTCGGACCTCATAATTAAGAAGTGCTTTGAGAGGTTAGCCATGGCTTAGATCACCTCTAGCTTCCCAGTCTGCCTCACTCCCTCGCAATTAGCCAACCAGCACAACAAGTTCACAGTGGACACTATCTCCCTAAGCCCTACACTCATCCATGGAATATAATAAGGATACCTATGCCAGGGTTCTACTTGTTGATTATAGCTCCGCCCGCAACACTATAATCCCAACCAAACTAATCTCCACACTCTGAGACTCAGGCATCTGCTCTGCTGTCTGCATCTGGATCCTCAACTTCCTGACCCACAGACTGCAATCATTGAAGATAGACAACAGCACCTCCTCCACGACATTCCTCAACACCAGCATCCCACAAGGATGCGTACTCAGCCCCCTACTGTACTCCCTGTACGTTCATGACTGTGTGGCCAAATTTCATCCAAACTCCATCTACAAGCTCACTGATGAAACCACTGTTGTAGGCCAGATGTCAAACATTGACAAGACAGAATACAGGAAAGAAATGGAGTGCTTGGTGGTTTGGTGTAAAGGTAACAATGTCTCCCTCAACATTAGCAAAGCTAAAGAGGTGATCATTGAGATCAGGAAACAAGGAGGAGGGCACATCCCCACCTACATGAATGAAGCTGAGGTGGAGGTGGTTGAGAACTTCAAATTCTTAGGAGTGATGATCATCGACAATCTGTCCTGGACCACCCATGTTGATGTGACGGTGAAAGAAGGCACAACGCCTCTTCTTCCTCAGGAGACTTAGCGAAATTCAGCATGTCCATAAGGACACTCACCAACTTTTATAGATGCACCATTGAAAGTCTTCTATCTGGATGCATCACAGCCTGGTATGGCAACTGTTCTGCCCAGGATCATAAGAAACTGCAGTAAATTCTGAACACACTCCAGTCCATCACACAAGCCAACTTTCCATCCATTGACTCCATCCATACTTCTCGCTACCTCAGAAAGGCAACCAACATCAACAAAGACCCTTCCCAACCTGATTATAATCTCTTCCAACCTTCACCATCAGGCAGAAGATGCAAAAACGTAAACACACATACCAACAGTTTCATGGACAACCTCTTCCCTTTTGTTATTAGATTTCTCAATGGATCTCTCAAATTTCAAATCTAATGTTGATCTTGCTATTTGTGCACCTTCTTTGTCACTGTAACTTGGTATTCCTCACCCTGTTCAATTAGCACATGATCTTTGTACTGAATAAGCTGCCTGTACTGCATGTAAAACAAAACTTTTCACTGTACCTAGGTACACGTGATAATAATAAATAAAATCAAATCAAACCTTGCCAACTCTCAAAATAATAAATCATTCATGTGCCACTTACCCTTTGTTGTCAGGCACAATCTTCATAATAATGATGATTCTGAATAAACCCTATCCACTAATAAAAGCACGATTGGATGCTTCTCTCTGTTGAAATGGTGCAATACCCTTTGACTGGATGGATGCATCCATAATCATCAGCATCTGCTGATTATCTTTAGAGATATTTTGTCTGCACATTCCTTTGGCAGTGAACAGCACAGATAATTAGAATATGGAAGATACTATAAACCAAAACCATTCCTACCTTCAAGCCAATTTTGTATCCAAATGATTAGTCCTCTCCATATTCCATTTAATATGACCTTGCTAACCAGTCTATCATGCTGAACACAATTGGCTTTTCTCCTCAAATTCCTCCAACTTCAATGCACCTCTCCTTCATCATTACCAACCTAAACATGCTCAAATGAAGCTAAAATGCCCACTAAACCCCTTAGCCTGACTGAGGCGGTTAGCTATTTGAATGCTCACAGACAATATGATGAAAGGAAACAGTGCTTCCTGCTTGACATAGATAATAAAATGTGAGGCTGGATGAACACAGCAGGCCAAGCAACATCTCAGGAGCACAAAAGCTGATGTTTCGGGCCTAGACCCTTCATCAGAGAGGGCTTGACATATTTGTTTTCTCCTTTTCACGCTTTGTTGCAGATGGGCAGATTTGGATTTGTAAACCTTCTAATTTACAAGAGGGTCGGGGTATCTTCCTCCTGAAGTCTCGGGAAGACCTGGCTGTATTCCGTACAAAGGTGGAAAGTGTGGAAGATAATCCAATGATCAAACCATCTCAATATAATTCGATCATTCACAGAGTGGTGCAAAGGTAACCGAGAAAAATCAAGGAAACGGAATCATTATGTATTCACCTATAATGTAGAACAACATATCAATCAATTTGTATATCAACTTTTTGTTATTAATTTCTAGGCTCTGATTCATAAGGTAAACTACCCATGTAACAATGACAGACTGGAACATAGCCCCTTTTAGAACATGGGATGATAAATTGGACATATGTCCCCTCAAAGCTCTAGAATGGTCTCCACCTGTGGAGCAAAATGTATTGGATGCCATAAACTTGTAGGTGCCAGCAGACACATGGTAACCTAAAACTGACAGTGCAAGCTGTCAATTAATGTGCAAGTCTATTTGAATACCAAAAGTGCCAACCAATGCCCTCTCCTAAGCTTGATGAATGTATTTTCAGGGCTATTGCCAAGTACATATTGGTTAGTTGCTAGGTGACATGAAGGGAACAGACTGGGTTAGCTGACTGACAATAAGAAGGAGACAAAATTTAAAAAAATGAAAAAAAACGGAAGAACTGCAGATGCTGTGGATCAGGAACAAAAACAAAGTTGCTGGAAAAGCTCAACGGGTCTTGCAGCATCTGTGAATAAAAAGAAACCAGAGTTAACATTTTGGGTCTGGTGACCCTTCCTAACAAGGAGACAGTTGGTGTGACAGGAGAAATACTAACTCCCAGGAGAAGAATGCAGGTTTCTGCTCTATGGAGGCACACCAACTCCTCTGGGTTTCTGAAGCATCAATCCTAGTCGTTTGTTAGATGGCTTTGGCATGCTGCTCCAGCAATGAGGCTTTATCTTGCATTGTAGCAAGCTGGCCTGACACTACGGCAGTCTGAGCTATCACTGCCTCACTCAGAAATTTCTGGGGGCTGCTGTCTGAGCTGCAATGAATGTTTCAACATGGACCATCAAAGAGTGCATCATGGATGCATCCACAGGTATTTAAATAGGTTTGCTCTGTATTTCTAAACTCTGAAGGAAGTTGGTTCTGGTATTTTGGACATTGATAAAAGCAAATGCTACAGATATTGGAAATCTACAAATAAACCACAAAGGACTGGAAAAGCATAGTGGGACAGACAGCAAAAACAGAGTTAACATTTCATGTCAAGCATAATTGTTCTTCAGAAGCAAAGGAAGTCAAAATGCAATCAGTTTTAATGCCATTGAAAATCGGAGGAGGTGAGGGTGGAGGAAGAACAAAAGGGAAGATGTGGGATGGGTGTAGAGTGTGGCATAAATCGAATGACAAAGATATCATGGGGTATAACATAAAAGGAGTGGTAGGTGTTGAAGTAAAGGAACAACCATTTGTCCAAAGTGGGTCTAAATCTGCAAAATAATGAACAACACATCCTGAAAGCAGAAACATGAAGATAAAGGTCAGGCTGGCACATAGCAAAGTAAATATCAATCAAAATAGAATATAAAGGTCATGGTCTGGAATTATTGATCTTGACATTGAGTTGAGAAGGCAAACAAGGTTGGTGATGTGGCTTTGTTCCTTGAACTTTAACCATTGGAAGCATTGGGGTCATGCTTGCAGAATAAACAGAGGTGTCTGTAAGAGATGATAAGAACTGCAGATACTGGAGAATCCGAGATAACAAGATGTGGAGCTGAATGAACACAGCAGGCCAAGCAGCATCTTAGGAGAAGGAAATCATCACCCAATCTTCATTTGGTCTCCGCACAAAAGACCTAATTGCTAGCGGCAAATACAAAATGCTAAATTGAAAGAAATACAAGTAATATGACATTGTCAATGCACAGCCATTCAGTTGCGCCATACCCATTGAAATCCTCACCTTGGCCTTCTGCTGTGAATCTGCATGTTCGTTTTATTCACTCAATGGATGTGGGAATTGCTGTATGACCAGCCTTTTTATTGCCTATCACAAGGGAGGTGATGGCTTAGTGGTATTCTCACTGGATTGTTAATCCAGAGACCCAGATAATGTTCTGGGGACCTGGGTTCAATTCCCACCACACCACATGGTGGAATTTGAATCCAATAAATATCTGGAATAAAGAGTCTAATGATGACTGTGAATCTATTGACGATTATTGGGGGAAAAGCTCATCTGGTTCACTATTGTCCTTTAGGGAAGGAAACTGCTATCCTTATCTGGTCTGGCTTACATGTGACTCCTCACCCACAACAATGTGGTTGACCCTTAACCACCTTCTGGGCAATTAAGGATGGGCATTAAAAATGCTGCCCAGCCAGCAACACCCTTATCCTGTGAATGAATAAAGGTGAGAAGGTCGTAGTGAGCTGATTTCTTGAACTGTTGCAGCCTACATCCTGTAGTTGACCCACATTGCCCTTCATGAGGAGATTCCAGATTTTGACCCAGTGACAGTGAAGGAATGGCAATATATTTCCAAGTCAGAATGATGATTGGCTTGGAGGGGAATTATAGGTGGTGATGTGCCTATATATTTTCTGCCCTTGTTCTTCTGGATCAAAGTCTAGAATATGCTGCCTGAGGATCTTTGGTGAATTTCTGCAGTGCATCTTGTAGATAGTACACGCTGTTGCTCCTGATTGTTGGTGGTGAAGGGAATGGGTGCTTGTGGATGTGGTGTCAAACAAGTGGGATGCTTTTTCCTAGCTGGTGCTAAGCTTATTGAGTGTTGTTGTAGCTGCACCTATCCAGATAAGTGGGCAGTATACCATCACACTCCTAAATTGTACCTTACAGATGGTGGACAGGCTTTGAGAGGTCAGGAAGTGAGTTACTTGACGCATTATTCCTAGCTTCTGACTTGTTTTTGTAGCCACAGTGTTTACGTGGTGAATCCAGTTGAGTTTGTGGCCGATTGTAACATCCAGGATGTTGATAATGGCAGATTCAGTGATAGTAATGCCATTGATTGTCAAAGGTCAGTGGTTAGATTGCCTCTTATTAGAAATGGTCATTACCTGGTAATTATGTGTTGTGAATTACTTGCCACTGTTTTAGCCCAAGCCTGGATATTGTCCAGCTCTTGTTGCATTTGAAAGTGGACTGCTTCTGTATGTGAGGAGTTTCAAATGGTGCTGACCATTATGCAAACATCTCCTCTTCTGATCTTTTGATGGATGGAAGTCATTGATGAAGCAGCTAAAGATGGTTGCGTCTAGGACACGACACTGACGAATTCCTGCATTAAACTCCTGGAGGTGAACATTTTGCATCCTGATTGTTGTGTTCATTTTAGGGGTTGATCAAATATGGTTCCCTCTCTGCCACAAGTATGATGGGTGGATATATCTGTGATGGAATTGGAGAAACCAGCATAGAATCCTCAAGTTTAAAATTGGGTATTGAATTATGTTTGCATGCCCTTATCTGTTTACCACACGCCCTTTGCCCCGGTTTCACCTGTCACGCTTCATGTCTTGCCATTTGATGTTCAGTAGGAAATCAACTATAATGGGATATGGTCAAAAGATCTTGTACTTGCTCTCATAACTTAGGTAAGGTTTACTGATTTCTTGTGGCCAATGAACTCAAATTGAGACATGCACATGAAAAAGTTCCTAATTATGATGCTGTAGCTACTGTAAGGCGGGGGAAGTTTTGCTGACCCACTTGATTATTCCCTGGCCATCAAGGTGTGTCAGCTGTGGCTCAGTTGGTGATGCTCTCACCAGGATCACAAGGATCTGGATTCAAGTCCCACTCCAGGATGTGAGCACATCAAGTCAAGGCTGACCCTATAGTGCTTTAGTGACTGAGCACTGCACTGCTAGAGATGCTGTCATTTTAGATGCCAAATGCAAACTGAAAAACCTCAATGATTGTAAAACATCCCCATGGCACTATTGCAAAGAAGAGCAGGGGAAAGTGATTCCTTGTCAATGTTTGTCCCTTGATTGATATCACAAAAGCAGGTTATCTGCTTACAGAGTCATACAGCATAGAAGAGGCCCTTTGGCCCATTGGGTCTGTGTCAAACGATCTAACACTAATCCCACTTTCTAGCACTTGGCCCATATCTTTGAACATTATGACATTTCAAGTGCTCAACAAGGTTATGAGGTTTCCTACCTCTACTGCCCACCCAGGCAGTGCATTCCTGATTCCTACTACCCTCTGGGTAAGAAGAGCTTTCCTCAAATGCCCTCTAAAGCTCCTGCCCTTCATCTGAAAATTGCGTCATTCCCACAAATTGGTAACCACATTTCCAATGACTGTAAATGTACATCGTTGGGTATAAAGCGCTTTGAGACATCTGGTGGTCATAATAATTCGCTCTATAAATGCGAGATCTTTTCACTTCATTTGTTTGTGCAACCTCTCTAGATCTGACCAGCTCATTCCAATCCACTTCATCCACTGGCCCTCAGCCTTAAACATGATAACGTGGCTGCAATTAGTTAGAGTGGGAGGTAGGGTGCTGACAATGTTCATTGGATCCTCTTCCTTCCCCAACCCCAGGAGAGGCTCTCTCAGCCTGGCACAACTCATGACTCCATAGTGAAATAATAAGTCATCACTTGTCCCATGCCAGTCATACCCACACAAAAACAACATAGGGACTCTCAAAAGTGTCTTTAAATCTAACTCAGATGTGAAACACTGAAAATGAAGTATCTGTCTGTGAAATTGTCTTCAAAAAGACTGTGCATTTTACACAAACAGATACGTTGTCAGGCCCTTACTCCTGGAAGGAAGGAAGTTCGATGTTCGCTCATACTTTTTGATTGCCTGCACGGCCCCTTTTATGGCTTTCTTTCACCATGGTTACGCCAGATCAACATGCAACATGTACGATCCTTTCTCTGACGATCTAACAAGCCACCTGACCAATCAGGTAAATTAAATATGGTGAAACCCTCACTTCTCTGTCCACAGAGCCCAGAAGGAAACAAAAGTCTCCATTGTTGTACCAAATTCTTATTTAACAAAAGTTATGTGAAAAGATGCAATTTCATTTTATTAATTTCTGTTGGACAGGAGAACTTGGAATTATACAGGAGCCTTGCCAACAGGAACATGCCCAGACATCGCATCTGTTTTGAATAAAAAGCAAAAGCACAGGGACATTTGCTGTGATAACATCATGACCAAATAAGAGCATAATTGCCAACCAATCAATATTCATTTCTCATGCAACATAAATTATTGCTCACTTTCAAATTTTTAGCATTCTTGCATTTGTCCTGATGAATACAGGTCAGAATCTTCAACAATATGTATTTTTTTTAGCAACAGTCAACTTATGTACAAACGGATGATCTAGCTGAGGTATTTAAAATAGTTAAAAGATTAAATATGGTTGATATTTTCTCTGTTACAAGAATTCAGAACAGAAACATATAACCTTAAAATTAGAACTAGGAATTTTAGATGTGAAATCAGGAAGAAATCTTTCACATAATTGGTTAAAGGTATCTAGTCCTCTCCCCAGAAATCTGTTGAGTTGAGCCAGTTGGAATTTTCAAGACTGAGGTTGTTAAATATTTGTGATTTAAGGCTGTCGAAGGATTAAAGGTGAGGAATTAGAGACTGTAGTGTCATCCAGCCATGACCTAATTGAATGCTAGTCAGGTTTGAGCAGCTGAATGACTCCTACAGTTTAACTGGTGATCAATTTTCAAGCGCCACATTGATTTGAAATATGATTGATAAATGCAAATTGTTGCTATTTTGCTGAAGGTGAAAACAAACGCAAAATGGTGAGTTTGTAAATTAGTTACACACCATTCCCCTGCTGAATTAATTTGTTTTACACCCATTTGATGCCAACAAAATGGGGACAATGCATATACCAATATTTATTCCCAGAGGTATGAAAGTTTGGTTGGGAATATCCCTTCCCTTCGATACCTCTGTTCCATGATCAAAGCAGACAGAGGTTTTGCACGTTGCAGGGCCGTGTACAGATTGAACTCAGCTCAGACATTGAATGACCATCTTCTGATTCCTCCTGAATTTGCAAACCCTGCTAATTCTGTGATCCATATTGGCCAGAATTTCCATTTATACACGAGTCCCTTGTATTTAAAGTGTTTCTTACTTGTGTCCTATTCTCAAGAAGAATGATATAACATATAAGATATAACATTTGGTGGATTAGGTTGTTGGCGATGCTGAATGACACCAACAATACAGGCCCAATTCCCATACTGGCTAAGGTCATTTCAACCTCACCTGTGTCATGGTGGTCCTTAAGTTATACTCACCACCAGTTGTCTCTCCCTCGCTGTCTCTTTAATAAGAGAGTGGAACTATGGTGACTTCAACTCATCTCTTATAAATTGGAGTTTTATTCCGATAATTGCAATTTTGCACTTTTTTAATCCATAGTTCATACAGAGAAAGAATCCCCTGTACTATGGAATGAAGGAGGAAACAATCTGGTCTATGGAACGATTGAATAAGTATATTAATGAGAGGTATATGAAAGAAAAGCATCTCCCAAAGGATTGGGTCTTCACTGTTTTTGCAGTAAGTATGTATTCTAACTTTCACTCAGACTCTAATTAACTAGATGCAGTCAGAATACCAACATAGGAGTTAGAACAGCAGAGCACAGGAACAGGTCATTTAGCCCACAGGTCAGGTACTCAGGCCTACTGGTTAAAGCTGGCATGTATCACCATAGTAACAGTTTGAAAACCAAGTGCTTAGACGATCAAATTCCTTACACAGGCAATTACAATATAGAATATTTTACAACTGATGCTTATTAGAGGTACACATGGCTGAATTTCAGAAAATGGCTATTCATCCTCTCTGGGCTATTCTGTCAAATAGAATAGAACAAAACCATACAAACTCACAATAATATAACTGCACTGTAACAAGGTCCTAATTTACTACTAACACTGTCCACAACTTGTTTTCACATAATGCCTTTCAGAGTAATCCCCCATTGCATTTCACGTGAGTCTGGTACGATGACAGAACAAAACTCCCAAGTATTTATAGTTCATTTTTACTTTAAGTTCCAACTTTTTTTAAAGAGAATTTGCTTTGACAAAAAGAAGGATGTAAGTTCAGTGTCTAACAAAGTTCTGTTAAAAAAACATGAAATGTCACATCTGTAAAGAGTTAGGGAAACTTCAAACATGGAAATACTCAACAAGGAGAGATTATGAGGGGGGTGACTATCCCTTCTCTCAGCAGAAAGCTGCCTCTTGCTGACAGGTCTGATTCAGCCTCCAGGAATTTTTAAAAGAAGGGTTAAAAATTGAATGCAGCACACGTCAATGTATTAGTCTTGGTCATCCTAGTATGTGTATTAGCGTACTGTGAGGCCACCACTTTGAGGACAGTCATTTTAAACACCCCTGCATTGCAGATAAAAGCAAGGGTAAAACTCTCACTCTGAATGTGGGAATTCAGTCACTGTCAAAAGAAATTAGAACAACAGAATTTCTGTCAACCAGCAAAACAAAAAAATCTCAGAATTGACTGCTTAACTGTCTATGTTAAGGTTACTGGTGCTGCCCAGTAAAAGCTATAACTCCATCTTACCTGCTGTTCAGGAACAATTTGGAGTCTAATTCATGTATTGTTCATTCTACTTTTTATCTTTTTGAATTTACCTCCTATTCTAACAGTACTATGCCTAGGAAGCTAATGATTTGGCTCCTGACTACAGCCATTACAAATTGGAGAACTTTGCCAAGGGTCTGCTAATAAATCACTATTGTCAGATTAAATGTAATACCAAGCCACAAAGAAATGTGTGAGGTTGTTGACTTGCTCGCCGAGCTGACTTCTGCTCATTCAGACGTTTTGTCACCGTGCTAGGTGACATCATCAGTGGAGCCTCCAATGAAATGATGTTATTCTACTCCACTTGGAATTTATACTGTTTCATCTGTTATGGTGAGTGCTGTCATTTCTGGTTTTGATCTGTGTAGGTTTGTATATGCGGTCCAATTCTATATATTTGTTGATTGCATTACGGGTGAAGAACCATGCCTCAAGGAATTCCCGTGTGTGTCTATGTTTGGCTTGGGTTACTAGTAGCTTCTTCATCAGAGGGTCCACTGATGATGTCACCTAGCACGGTAACGAAACGTCTGAATGAGAACAAGCCAGCTCGGCGAGCAAGTCAACAACCTCACCCACAACCCGCGATACAGATTTTGCCAAAACTTTAAATAGAGATATGTATTGAGAAATGGCCCAAAACTTTGTCATTATGGTAACTTTTACGGAGTACCTTAAAGAAGAAGGGAGAGATAGAGAGGCAGAAAAAATAAAGAAAGGGATTCCAAATTGGATCCAGTCAGATGGAGGTGTAACGACTATTGATGGAATGAAAATAAAAGTGATCTTCCAAAGGCCCAAATTGAAGGAGCAGAGACACCACAGTAAGCCATACGTCTGGAAGACATTACAGACGTATGGAGATTACAGAGGTAGACATGGCTGATACCATGGCAAGATTTTAAAGCAAGTAAAGGAATTTTAAAATACTGACTTAGTTTAACTAGGAACTGCTAGAGGTCAGTAGAGAGTAGGGTTGATGTGTAAATGGGGTTCATCACAGAGTAAGACATGTTCAGCAGAGGTTTGAGTGATCTCAAGTGTACCACATGTAAGTGAGCATGTGTGCATTGCAATAGGGCAAGCCTGGAGGTAAATGAAAAGTTGCGGATGAGGGTTTTAGTAACATATGACCTATGAAAAAGGATGACGTTTGGGTAATTTTACAGAGGTGGGAACAGTCATTTAGTGGTGGTGTGAATACGTGCGTGGCAGTTGATTTCTAATTCAAACATGTCACCAAGATTGCAAACAGTTCAGTTCAACCTTAGGAATAGAATCTGAGAATGTGGGATAGATTGATTAAATTAATGGCCAATTAATGGATGCTTTTGCTTGCTCTATTTTACTTGTTGTTGTATTTGATTTCAAAAAGTCTCCTCATTTCAAGTTTAGTTTCTTCTTTTACTTATTTTGGATCTTTCTGCAGCAAACTTTTCTTTGAAATTGGTACATTGTTTGAAAACGATTGAAACTTTTCATGTTTTCTTTCAGAGGAAGATGCAGGAAATTATGACAATATGCTTCAATACTGCCAGGAGCAAACTGGATCCTAAATTGGGCTACTTTGACCTCATGGGCTGCGACTTTATTATTGATCAAAATTTCAAGGTTATTGTAATTTTGTTTCACTTTGTCCTGTTAGGGATGATAGCAAAGTATCAGTTTATGTGGGTTTTTAGGCAGAAATGTTACTTAATTTGGGGGTCACAAAATTCCATCAAAACTGCCTCACAATTGTGTCTTGCCTAAGAAAAGAGAGATGAAGACTTTGACCAAGTATTATAAATGGTATATCAAAGAGAAGTGGAATCCCAGGGTTGAATCCCATGAATTGGGAATACTTTCTCTGAGTCAGATGGTTACAATTTCAGCTCAGCATCAGAGACTACAGCACATAATTAGCATCAGTATCTCTGTGCTAGCCAGAGGGATCGCTGCATGGTTGAACATACTGTCTTTCGGATGAGATATTAAACTGAAGCCCCTTGCTGTCTTTTCCAGGGGATATGAAGTATTAAATGGTACTATCCAAAGTAGAGTGGGGGAGATTTCTTGGTATTCTAACTCCCTCAGTCAATACCTGAAACATATATGATTTTGGACTTTTTTTATAATGCATGTGGGACCTTGCCATGTGTAAGTTGGTTGCTGTGTTTCCTACATTGCAACAGTAACTAAATTCCAAAAATTCTCATATAATTATTGTTTATAATGTCCTTTAATTGTACCCTAGGGACTTGAAAATGCTAGTGTGGGAACATACAATGCCTGTCAGAATTTTCACTGTCAGTGGGTATTGTATGGACATTCATTCCATAAGCAAGTAACATAATTTTTACATTAAGATTCTATGATCTTGCCTCATAGAATTTTGTTCAATTATTTACTGTAATGTTCTCCCACTAGGGCTACTGGTGATACTGACAGCAGCCTGATTACACCAACATTCACATTACAACCTTTACTAGACCAATTAGAGTTGACATTGCAAGGTATACAGAGTGCAGAAACAGGCCTTGCAGACTAATTGGCCCATGAAGGTGTTTCTGATCTGCACAAACCTTTCCCCATCTGACATCATGTAGCCCACCGACATATCCTTCTATTCCTGGATCCCTAATGCGCTTCCCCTTGAATGCATTTTTGTTATTTACCTCTACTACTCCTTGGGAGTCCATCTATTAATTATTCTCTAGATAATCAATTTTTCTTAAATATTCTTTTTGGATATCTTGGTAAATGTTTAATTTAGCTCCAGATTCTGACATACCCAGATCCTATCAAATACTTGCGTAAACTTTAACACAACTATCAAGCTCTCACTGACAACTTTTCTGAAAGAAAAGGCCTCAGCTTGTTTAATTTCTCCTGCTGGGTATCACTTCTCTGTTCTCATATTATACCAACAGATTCTTCGTACATCTGTGTCCACATTACAATACGAAGATTGGAACGGTTCATAGTTTTCCACTGAGATCCAAACATCTGTACAAGCCTAACAGTACTTCTCCACTTTATAATTCTAACTCTCCAGAAATGATTACCTGGGCTTTTCTTGACTTTTTTTTAATGGCCTTTTTAACCTTGTTACTACTTTGAGTGATCTGTGTGTCTGTCCCTCAGATTGCTCTGCTACATTTAGACATTTATTTTGCAAAGAGTTGGTGGTCCCCTTGTTCTTCCCACTAAATTGTATTATCTCACACTAATCTTTTCTGAAGCTCATTTGGTAATTACCTGCCCTTTCAGAAAGCCTATTAATATTTTCCCACATGTTGCTGCAGTCCTTTTCTTTATTAACTTTGCTTCCTAAATTGATGTGTGATGGGAATTAAGCAAGACTTCATTTAAAAAGATCTGACTGGAGTTAGACAACATAAATTAGGGCTGCAAGGCATTTTTTAGCAGGCATGAGCCTTGAAAACCTACAGAATTCACAGAAACAGAAATAACTGGACAGAAATCTTATGCATCCCAAAGCCTGAATCAGCCATGAAAGCAGACAAGAATATAGCCAGATTCCTGCAGACAGGATAAGAGGAGGATCTGGGAAAAAAGATTTCTCCTTACATACATGAATGAAATGTAAACAATCTATGCATATGTGACTGCAGGTGTTTAAAGGTTGATTTCTTTTGTGCATATGGAACAGAGATAGTACAGAGTGAGACAGAGCTAGGCAGAGTCAGACAGAATTCTATTCAGACCGTCTAAGACAGAATGCCTCCCTCTGGAGCTGTTGACAAAATGCAAAACTAACTAGCATTTCTGAGCCCATCTATGTTCTATGTGGGGGATAATCCACATCCATAATATTTAAAATTGCACTTCAGATTCCAGAGTCCAATCATTTAAACAAAAGAACAGGATAGCACAGGAACAGGCCCTTCAGCCCATGAAACTAGAAAAATGCTGAACCACATTGGTCCCAATCCTAATTCACTATCTATTTTGTTGCTTTTCCCTTGAATAAGTAGAAAGCAGGCTCATGCACAGCAGTTACATGCGTAAGAAAACACTCCCAATCTGCTCTACACTGCATCAATGTGAGATTTTTCTTTATCCAAGACCGGCAATCCAATAATAATAGCAACATCTTGTATTTATATAATACCTCTAATGTATAATAAAGTGTCCCAAGACGTTTCTTAATGGCTTGGCAGATGATGAAATTTGGTTCCAATAAGACGATTTGGAATTAAGAGTCTAATGATGACCGTGAAACTATTGCTGATTGTTGGAAAAATCCATCTGGTTTATTAATGTTTTTGAGGGAAGGAAACTGCTATCCTTACCTAATCTGGCCAACAATGTAGTCGACTGTTAATTGCTTTGTGGGCAATTAGGGATGGACAATAAATGTTGGTCTAGCTAGACACATTCCCCAAATGAATATGTATTTTAAAAGTATATTTTGATATAATAAGAAACGATGGATGAGCCATGTAAGGAGATATTCAGGTAGCAAATTTGTCAAAGAAGTACACTGCCATGCGTATGGAACGTCCAGTGATTGAGTAATAGCATTTAAAGGAAATACCATACTCACTGCCATCTCAGTGTTTCAGTGTCATGAAATCAGGATGATGGGTGTAGGCTGGATTAACAGTTGTAGTTCTGATCTGTTTGCAGGTTTGGTTACTGGAGATGAATGCAAATCCATCTTTACATAGGCATTGTTCAGTTCTGAAATCGCTTATCCCTCAATTAGTCCACGAAGCACTTGGTAAGATGGCCATTTCAATTATGTTGTTTGAAAAGAAGATTTACAGAAACCACTGATTATTTTCAAGCAATGAAATGAAATTTCATAAATGAACAAAAAGTTGTGCATTCAAAAATTTTTCTCTGTCTGTTCTTAGATGTGGTACTTGAGATATTCAAAAAATGTAGTAAAGGAGCATTCATCTTACCACTTCAGTCACTGAAGGAGTTTGTCCTCATATATAACAATTGCCATCTGTCTCAGATTTCAAGACCATTAAGGGTTGGAAGGACCTCTCCCACAATTTCTAAGCAGTCTTCCCAGCTATGTCCACGTACTTTGAAGCGTCCAGTGAGAAAGTCGTTAAGAAAACCATCAGCGATCACATCTCTATCAGATCATGCTGGTGCTGAAATGAAACCTCTCCAGAAAGCCGTTTCCATGCTATCCCATGGTCAACTACCAGTCATTGCCCAGATACAGAGCTTTTACTGTTCGGAGTCCAAAGCTAAAACCAACCAGTTCATAAGAAGCCAGGCTGCCTCTTTGGAAGGATGGAGTCAACTCCAAACCAATGATTCCAAACCAATGATGATGACTACTCCATTCATGTCTGGACTCAACAAAAGTTTTGCCGCCATTCCGAAAAAGAGCAAGAGCTTGGAAAGTAGTTTACTCTCCAAGTAGCACACTTATCTACGTCCATCCATGCTACACCAAATATTGCATTCCAAAATCAGCTGCAATTAAGTCAAGGGAACATCACAGCAAGGTGATCTTTGGCCAGCTATCTTTCTATCTGATGTAACAAAAGAAGCCCAGCATTGATGGAAAGTATGTTTGACTGCAAGATGAATGAATAATCAACTAAACTCACTCTGCAGTGTTCCACAATGCAGTTTTGGATGGATCAGGAGAAAGATTTGACAGCGCTCTGCCTGCTGGTTTGTTTTGTCAAATTAAAATCATCCCATTCATGTTGTTCTTTGCTCATGCCCGTGTTAGGATAAAGATATTTCTTTCCAATTTTACTTCAACAATTTTGCAGTTCAATCACAAAACATCAGGATTGTTACACAAGAATTTAACATTCCTGATATTTGACTTTATTTCTTACAATATCACTTTATAGAATAACTATAAATAGGCAACACTGTCACATGGCATAATAACCGGTGTGCATGAGAGCAAAATGCTCAAAGGCTCATTGACAGCTCAAGTGAGGAGCTGAAACTGTGGCAGCTAAGTTCATTGTGGAGCAGTGACACGTTAATTACTTTGGACCTAAGAAAAGTTCATCAGGGTATTTTATAAATTAAAAGAATGTATGAACCTTGCAGGGAAAGAAATATTTAGGAGTCTGTATAAAGATTTCACTAAAAACAAGTGGACCGGTACAAATAATAATTAAATGGCTCGAGTAAAATTGTTCCATTTCTTAAGGAGACCGAAATATAAAGAAGTAAATTGCATTACGGTTTTATAAAGTCTGATTCAACTTGTTTATTCATTTGTGGGAATTAAGAACTTTGCAGTGGGTCTGATTTTATTTATATTGACCAGAGGAAGGAATAGCAGAATTCCTTTCTGAATGAACATTAGCAAACAATGCAAGTTTTCATTATGTTCCAATAGGTCCCATTACTAAATATAACCTTTTATTCTAGATCGATTTAACTGAATTTACTTTTGTAGATATTTTTAATCAACCTGCTCAGACACCTCTGGAGTAGATGGGACTAGAACACAGGTCTCCTGTTTCACTTCACTAGACAAAGAAGCAGTGCACCGAAAGCTGGTGATTTCAAATAAGACAGTTGGACTATAACCTGGTACTGTGTGACTTCTGGCCTTGTCCTCTCCATTCAAAACCAGAATCTCCACATCCTGTTCCAGTGATGTGACCACTCATTCACAAAGAGCTGGATGGATTTGACATATAAGCTGCAGCCCCATGGCTACTGTGGTGGGATGTGAACTGATATGTCTGGAGTGCTACAGGCCTGTGGATTACTAGACAGTTTGTATCGGATAAAAGTAACCAAAAGATTAATGTACTATGAGTACTATGTATAATTCCAAGTACTGTACCTCTGGGAGGATGACTTAGGGCATGGGTTCTCCAGGGCCAAATTAGATTGCAGAGACAGGAGTTCCCATTTCCTCAAGTGTAGAAAATTAAGAGGTGAAATATTTGAGGTGTTTAAGATGATTAAATGGTTAATTGGGTAGATAGAAAAAAGTTATTTTGTCCAGTGGGGGAGTCCAAAACCAGGGAGGTGCAGCCTTAAAATTACACTTAAGCTGTTCAAAGACCAGAAAGCACTTTTTTACACACAAACAGGAGGGGAATTCTGAAAGTCTGCTCTGGAGAAGCGTTAAGCATGGAGGTCAATTATAAAATCAAAATTGACACCCCAGTGCAGTATAGAGAGAGTGCTGCTCTCTCAGAGGTACTGTCTTTCAGGTTAGATTTTAAATCGAGGTCCCTTCTGCTTTCTCAGATTGATTTAACAGGCTCTGGGGCACTATACTGAAAGACACACAGAGGTGTTATTCCTGATCAATAGTAACCCTCAGTCACAAGAACAAATATCTGGTCATTTTGTGAGGAGTCTTGCTTATTTTTCAATATATTTGGTTTTACTCTTTTATCAATTTTGACCTGGAGCTATGAACTTGCAGACTTTTGGAAATGATTTGTTGGAAAAAGAAAAGAACAGGCCAAGCAAGTTTTGGTGTATTTGTGAGGCTAGGCTTGGAGGTTAATTGCAGGCTGAATCTTGATTAAAATGATTCCTATGGAGACAACGGCCCCAGTAAGATAGCACAGGATGGCTATTAATGAGGTCAGTAGTTGGGAATTGGTTTCAGCAAGTCTGAAAGAGACTCTACTGTCCAGCAGATGGCCAATGTTGAACGGTAATTGACGGTAATTGGGAGCAGAGTTGAAAATGTTTTTTGAAGTGTGTTTTCTGAGGAGATAACTGACTGCTGCTAACAGCATGAAGATTTGAAAACTCCTTGTCTGATCTTCCATCCCTGCTTTCAGAAGGCCAACAAGCAGAAAGCTGAGCTATAAGGTACCTTTACCTGAGTGAACTGAAAAGCAACCATGAAGCCCACATTTATGCCTATGAAACAATGCAACATGAAAAATGTTTAAGTGAAGTGGTACATTCTTTTATTCATCCCTAATTGTGTTTGCCTCTCTGTCTTTTGTGTGAATGGGGACGAAAGTAAATGTTTTGGGCTTAAAGTATAGATCTTATTTAGATTACCTTGTTTCATTTAGTGTGATTGTAATAAAGTCAGCCAGGTGGACCTCTTAGAATATGAGACATTAACCTGATCCAATCAGAGAGCCCTATCTGACAGATAAGATAAAACAGGAGTGTCAGATATCCTGTTCTCTCTGAGGGCTGGCTCTAAAGGAACTGGATCAGTGTCTAGGACTTGCCACGTGTAATTAAACAGTGACTTGGTGATGGAATACCAGCTTCTGTGGAATTATTTCAGATGGGTATGGCACATCTGAATGTCAACTTTAATTGATGAGGGTAGGGCAGTGTATGTTGTCTACATAGTCTTCAGTAAGGCCTTTGACAAGGTCCCTTGTGGTAGACTGATACAGAAGGTAAAGCTGCATGGGGCCAGAGGTGAGTTTGCAAGTTGGATAAAAGACTGGCTCAGTCATAGAAAACAGAGGGTAGTGGTAGAAGGGTATGTTTCTGAATGGAGGGCTTTGACTAGTGATATTCTTCAGGGATCAGTGTTGGGACCTTTGCTATTTGTAATATATATAAATGATTTGTGGAAAATATAACTGGTCTGATTAGTGAGTTTGCTGGTGACAAAGGTTGGTGGAATTGTGGATAGCGATAAGGACCATCAGAGGATACAACAGGATGTAGAGCGGTTGGTGACTTGGGCAGAGAGATGGCAGATGGAATTTAATCCAGAAAAATGTGAGGGAATGCATTTCTGAAGGTCTAATCCAGATGGAAAATATACAGTAAATAGCAGAACCATTAAGAGTACTGATAGGCAGAGGGATCTGGGTGTACAGCCACACAGGTCACTGAAAGTGGCAATGCAGGTGGAAAAGGTAGTCAACAAGGCATATGGCATGCTTGCAGTCATTGTCCGAGGCATTGAGTTTAAAAATTGGCAGCTCATGTTGCAGCTTTATAGACCCTTAGTTCGGCCACATTTGGAATATTGCGTTCAATGCTGGTCGCCACACTGCCAAAAGGAAAGTGGTGGCTTTGGAAAGGGTACAGAAAGGACTTACCAAGATGTTGCCTGGTATGGAGGGCCTTAACTATGAGGAGAGATTGGTGAAGCTTGGGTTGTTCCCACTTGAACGACAGAGCTTGAGGGACGACCTGATAGAGGTCTACAAGATTATGAAGGACATGGACAAAGTGGACAGTCAGATGCTTTCTCCCAGGGTGCAAGAGTCAGTTACCAGGGGTCATGGGTTTAAGTTGCAAGGGGCAAGGTTTCAAGGTGATGTATGAGCCAAGTTTTTTTTACACAGAAGGTGGTGGGTGCCTAAAACTCGCTGCCAGGGGAGATAGTGGAAGCAGATACTATAGCGACTTTTAAAGCGCATCTTGACAAATACATGAATAGGCTGGGAATAGAGGGGTATGTCTCTGAAAGGGAAAGGAGTTTTAGTTGTGATGGGCAGCGTGTTGCTGCAGGCTTGGATGGCTGAAAGGCCTGTTCCTTTGCTGTAACTTTCTTTGTTGTGGTTCTTATCCCAATGGTAGGTGGCAGTGGCTTTAAGATAGAGCCTCAAGGACTCGGCAACCATGGCACAAGACCTCAACTGGGGTTAGAAAGTCATTATTTTTCATGAATCTCCTCAGACACCTATGTCACAACTCTAGGCATGCTGATCCCAAAATGAGGACACTACCGCTGCACTACAAAAGCAGCTCAACAGAGTGAGTGATATTTTGAATCAATCTGCTCAGACATGTTATGACACATCTCTGGAGCTGATGGGACTTGGACCCATAAGTAAGGACGTTACCATTATGCCATAATAACCCTTCAATCAATCAGTTAGAAACTGAGTGTAATTGGTCTTGTGCCTGTATTTGAAACCCTTTTTAATCAGAATGAATTCAAATGATACATCATGCTCTTTAAATACCAAATTCTATTTTATTCCATTCTGACAAAGCTATCTAACTATGAGAAATCATTATGTGTTTCTAGCTGCCCAAATCTTGACGATCAGTTAAGCGGATTAATTTTATCAATCACATGCAGGCTGTGGTGCTGGTGCATCTGGCTCTATGTCTGCAAATTATTTAGATGTTGGTGTAGTTGTATGGCTATGTCTTAATGCAAAAGTCAGAGGAGCAAACACATTGCACCCAATCCCATATTACTCACCAGGCTGCCAAGACTAGATTAGAATGGTGGAATGAGTTAGACATTATCCTTGTGCATTCAGAAAATGCGCTCAAATCCAGCTCAGGCTCATAAAATGAAAGTCATTTCTGTTTCTTTGGACGATTAGGTTGTACACTCCACCCAGGCTATACTGAATTCTGGATCACAACATAGAGCAACACTTAGAAAACCTCAGTGCAAGAGGATGGAGAAATGTTAAGTTGTCAGAGGGGTAGTCTCAAATGATTGAAGCTATGATGCTCTGTTGGGACACAGTAAAAGTCAAGTTTGGTGGGCTTCTAACTCTGCTTTCCATGTTTTGAATTTGAGGCTGGCACTGTGATGGAATATATCCCCTTATTACAGCTCTAAAATTCCAGAGATGGAAAGTTAACAATAAACAGTAATAATTTAGTATCAGGAAAATTATCCAAAGTAGTAAGTGCCATGCACATCCCCATCAGGCAAAAGATAAAATTTTCAGAAGGTTTGTTTCATACAAGTCACACCTACTTGGGGAACTTATAACTCTACCTCAAGCAATAATATTGTCAGCATTTAATTTGCTTTCCATTCAAAGGCTATTCCAAGCATCTAATGAAAGAAAAAGAGTGTGGTCAACAAGTTTTAGGTTTGAACTCAAGGCAATGGGACTTTGACCAGATGGACTGATAGTCCAAAGAGTGGCAGATGTAGTTTAATCTAGATAAACGTGAGGTGCTACATTTTGATAGGGGAAATCAGGGCAGAACTTATACAATTAATTGTAAGATTCTGGGGAGTGTTGCCAAACAAAGAAACTTTGGACTGTAGGTTCATAGTTCCTTGAAAGTGGAATCACAAGTAGAGGGTGGTGAAAAAGGTAATTTTTACCCTTGCCTTTATTGGTCAGTGCATTAAGTATAACAGTTCAGAGGTCATCTTGCATTGGTACAGGAAATTGATTAGGCCACTTTTGAAATACTGCATTCAATTCTGGTCTCCCTGCTATAGCATGAATGTTGTTAAACTTGAAAGGGTTCAGAAAAGATTTACAAGGATGTTGCCAGGGTTGGAGGGTTTGAGAGGCTGAATAGGCTAGGCCAATTTTCCCTGGGATGTCAGAGGCTGAGGGGTAACATTATAGAAGGTTATAATATCATGAGGGGTAAGGATAGGATAAATAGCCAAGTTCTTTTCCCTGGGGCGGGGGAGTCTAAAACTAGAGGGGAAAGGCTTAAGGTGAGGGGAAAGATTTAAAAGGGACGTAAGCGGCAACTTTTTCATATAGAGGGTGGTGTGTGTATGAAATAAACTGCCACAGGAAGTGGTGGGGGGAGTACAATTACAACATTTATGAGGCAGCTGGATGGTTTTGCGAATAGGAAGGGTTTACAGGGATATGGATCAAATACTGGCAAATGGGACTAGATTAATTTAGGATATCTTGTCGGCATGGACGAGTTGGACTTAAAACTCTGTTTCTGTGCTTTACATCTCTATGGCTCTATAAATGAATCACAGGTTCATTAAAGCAACTGGGGTATAGTAGTTTCTCAGAATCGGCAGTGTTCTTAAAATTCTTGATATAATTATATCACTTCCTTTCCCTAATCTACAATATATTCACTCTGCAATCATTTGCCGCTTCTTATTGTGTCATTTTTAAACTTGTTTTCTTCTAATGGCCAGTTCTTGTAGAAGTGAGGTGCTTGATTAAATGCTTATGTTTTCATCATTTTTGTGCATCACATCTGATGAAGAAACATTGGCATTTTTTAAGCGCCTTTCACAACTGAAGAAATTCAAAAGCTAATGGAGTACCTTTGACGGATATTGGTGTAATGTAGGAAATACGCCTCCCACAAACAATAACTTGATAGTCGCCATTCCTGCTCCTAGGATGCTGCTAGGCCTGCTGTGTTCATCCAGCTCTACACCTTGTTATCTTGGATTCTCCAGCATCTGCAGTTCCTATTATCTCTAGTCACCATATTATTTGTTTGTTTTGTGGGGGAATATGGGGATTGCTGGCAAGTCCAGTGAGTGTTACTAGTTCTAATTGATCTTGAACAGATTTACTTGCTAAACCACTCGGAAGGAAATAACAGATGAAGTCACATGTAGGGCACACCAGGTGAAGATGACAGATTTCCTTCCCTAAAGGGAAGTTTTCAGCTCGGGGGAATATAGACAATGGTTTAGAAAATATTAAGAGAACACAAAGTTATAGTTCACCAGCGTTCCAGTGTGTGTTGACATTTCCTCTACCAAGACATTTTGAAATTGTAAAAGAACTGAGTAATTTGAACACAATTTCAAATCTCCTCCATTATCGGAGTGAAACATTCACGTAGCTTAATCATTTTTGGACTAGTCACAGCAGTTGAGGAACTTTGATTAGACAGCTTGTTTGGTAAACTGGAGATTTCAGACAATCCATCAGACAAAGTCTCAATCGAAGGCAAGTCGTGGGCTTCTCTAATTTTTTGCCAAGAGTAACAATCTCAGCTAACATGTTCCTTGACAGCTAATTTCAAAAACATTATTGCCCCCTTCTATTTAAAGACAAAATGAAGGAAGAAAGGCACCTTGCACAATCTTAAAACATTCCAAAGTGTCTAAAACCAAATAAATATTTTTGAAGTGTCGCCCAATTGACAACCAGTTTGCAAACTGCAAACTCCCACAAATAATATTGGGGTGATGAGCAGATAACCTCATTTCTTTTAGTGCAGATTGAAGAAAAAAAACTCGGCTACGTTTCCATGGGAAACACCCATGGTCTTCTTTGGAGTAGCATCATGAGATCTTTCACACCACCTCCTCGGCTCACCTCAAAGCTCTTGTTGAAATGATGACTGTTACAGGTAATTCCTTAGTTTACACCTTGCAGAGGAAATCTGCAGATATTCACTAAATACACCTATAAGTCAGAAGGTCTTGGGATCAAGGCTCACTCCAATGAATCAAGCACACAATACAGGTTGAGACTCCAGTGCGGCCAGAGAGTGCACTTTTAGAATTGCTGCCTTTTGGATGAGGATTTGAACCAAAGACCTACATACCCAATCAAATTGATGCAAATAAAATCCCTAGGTGCTATTTCAAGGGGTGTTATGTTCTTTGATGCCCAGGATACTATCTGAACTTTAAAACAAATGATTTGGTCTTGACGTTATTGCAATTTTGTGGGATTGTGCTTTGCCTAATTGAGATGTTGAGGGTTTATTTATTAAACCAGACACCACACTTCAAAAGTACTGAACAGGCAATGCATTGCTTTATGACAGTTTAAGAGCTGGAAAGGTGCTATGTAAATGAAAGCCTTTCTTTTCTTTTGCCTGCATTTGACATGACGTTAAAAATGTAGGGTTACAAAAGACCTTTGGTTAACTTAATACTGAGCTGAGTACCCACATGAAGCTTGTGAAAATAATAAAGGTTATTGCTTCATGGATTTGTACAGGAAATTGAAGACGCAAGGAGAACTCAAGATTTACGCGCACAGGAAGTAGTGCAGTTTGATAAATTCACCGCATCCCCCCCATGTTTTGGCTAGATAATAGTGCCTAACACTTGGGGTTTTGGACTGATTGCCACCTTTCCAATCAAGGGAAAGAAACTTTATTGTTTAAAAAATATTTTTGTTTTCAGTACTTCATAGTGTATACTTCCTGATCGCCGTTAGTGACGCACCACGCAAAGCAAGATGTTTATGTGGAAAATTTATGATGTCTGAGAGTTAACATGACTGCTTAGCGAGTGGGCTTAAGCAGGTGTGGTTTACAATATGGGCTGCACCATTGTTACCCCTCGATGCTGCATAACGGCCAATGAGCAAGAACATGAGGACTTGGTACAAATACCAAGCACAAGGTACGTACAGGGATTCTTTTGATAATCAACTACCAGCCATTGTGATTGTATCATTCTGTGACTGTGACCTTTGAAGTGATGCGTGGCCTATTCGGGAATGAATAGTCATTTTGAGTGCCCGGCTATTCAAACAAAAAATTCACATTCTAAATGTTCGTAACAAAAATGTGAAAATAAATTCCAAACAAGCCATTGCATAACTCAGCGAATATAACCTCTAGTGTTTTGGTCTGTTACAAAAAGCATTGCAGCATTTCCCCTGTGGTGTGAATGTACTATCTAGTTTAGAACAGCAAAATGCAGAGCCAGAAAGTGCTGTATATGATCCTCTGGTGAATGTCAAGCCAACTGATCTCAATCACAAAACCATAAGATGTAGGAGCAGTAGGCCATTTGGCTCAGTGTGTTTTGCCAATCAGTGAGATCATAGCTGATCTGGTAGCCCTACATCCACTTTTCTGCATTTTCTTATGACGATTGAATCCCTCATTGATTAAAAATCAGCAACTGCCTCAAAGATACTGATGAAACATCCTCCACTGTACTCCATAGTAAAGGATACTAAAGATTCAAAAATCTCTGAGAGAACAAATTCCTAAAAATGATAATCCCAGCAAGATCCATGGGAATCACTCTTTAATCTTCTTGTTGAGTATGAGTTCCCCTGGTACCAGGCAATGACCTGCCCAGATGGAACTCATCACCTGAGCTCTTTATACAGCAGACCCAGGGATGGGCCTCCAGAACTGTCCATCCCTAGCTGGAACTAGTTTATGTATGCTATGAATAGTGGCTCTATTTTGGTGTTTGTAGCGATTGGAATGAAATCAGCAAAGTGGATCTTGTAGAATAAGTTCAGAGATAATGGGAGCTGCAGATGGAGAATTCCAGGATAATAAAATGTGAGGCTGGATGAACACAGCAGGCCAAGCAGCATCTCAGGAGCACAAAAGCTGACGTTTCGGGCCTAGACCCTTCATCATAAGTTCCCTGATTTGGGCTGTTAACTTGGTCCAATCAGGGATGCCTGGCTGACAGATATAAACGGGAGTGTCATGGGTTCTGTTCACTTTAGGAGCTGGCTCTGAACTAGCTGCTTCAGAGTCATATACTATTAATGTATAAATACAGGGTGACTTCAAGATGGGATACTGGTCTTCATGGAGTTATTTCAGTGGTGACGAGAGAAAAACATGCTCCCGAAGAGATTCACTCTGAACAGTTAGCTTTGAGTTGGAGTAAAACACTTTTGGCATCATGCCAATATTTGGGAAGCTTGACCCACTCAGTCCTGCCATTGAAGACTGGACCCAATATATAGAAAGAATGGGTTATTTTTTCAGGTCAAATGACATTGTGGCAAACGAAAAACAATGAGTAATTCCCCTGACAGCATGTGGACCCACAGCTTTTTCTGTTATTAGGAGCCTTAGTTTCACCAAGGCACCACATACTAAAACCTTTCAAGAGCCAACAGATTTAGCTAAGGCATATTACGACCCCAAAGCCTCTTCTGATTTTGAGATGCTAACAGCTTCATATGGCAATTTAGGAACCAGGGGAATTGGTATTGGGATTTTTGCCGGGGTAAAGTAAACTAGGAGAAGCATGTGACTTTGTTTTAACCCTAAGTGAGACGTTGATTAGATTACCTACAGTGTGGAAACAGGCCCTTTGGCCTAACGAGTCCACGCTGCCCCTTGAAGCATCCCACCCAGACCCATTCCCCTACAACCCACACACCCCTGAACACTACGGGTAATTTAGCATCGCCAATCCACCTAGCCTGCACATCTTTGGATTGTGGGAGGAAACCAGAGCACCCAGAGGCAACCCACACAGACACAGGGAGCATGTGCAAACTCCACACACAGAGTCACCTGAGGCTGGAATCAAACCCGGGTCTCTGGCACTGTGAGGCTGCAGTGCTAACCACTGAGCCACCGTGCCGCCCCAGTGAGAGACCATTTGGTAATTCAGATTAATGATGTAACCATGCAAAAGCGCCTACAGGCACTACCATGAGCATTGTTAGAAAATGAGCCAATTGGACCTTATGAGTTACACAAGTTCTGATGAAGGTGGAGACACTTGCCAGGCTGACAGAGCTCAGGGGACACCACATGAGTGAAGGCAATTACATAGCCTCACTCAGGACATAACCTGAACACAGGGACTCTGGGTTAGCGCACAGCAAAACCCCAAAACAAGGACAAGGTTTTGCCAAATGGTTAAATTTTTCTTGGTGATCTGGGCTGGTGGGCCATTGTAGCTGCTGCCAGTATGCAGACTCAAGACAGCAAAAACATGCCAATAGGCTTCAATTGAGTAAAAGAACTCATAGGCCAGTATCCAGAAGAGTGCACACCCTGGAAAGCCCACCTACAGCTGGTTTGGAACTGTTAAATTGCTCAGCAACATTCAAATCAGAACCAATCAAACATCTGGTTAGATGGTCACCTGGCTCTAATGGACATTGATACCAATGTTCCTGTATTGATTGCAGAACCAGTCTTTACCAAAATTTGCTTTGGCCTCCAACCCTTAAGTTTGCATAAGACCTCGACCAGGCTGAGAACCTATGCTAGGGAGCCTATACAGATTAAAGGTACAACTTCAGTTTCAATTTCGTTTGAGAAACCACTAGTTATAGTTCCCAATGATTGTAGTAAAATGCTCAGGGCCAAGCTTGATGGGGTGAAATTGGTTGAGAAAGATTCAAATCGATCAGCTCAACATTTTTCAATTAGAAATTTTCTACCTGAGTGAAGTCCTAATTAAATACCTGGAAGATTTTCAGGAAGGTCTAGGGACGATCAAAGTGGCCAAGGTCACTTTGCACGTTGACCAGGAAGCAATTCCACGATTCTGCAGGGGGCATTCTGTGCCATTTGCCTTATGCACAAAAGTAGAGGCAGAAATCAGGAGGCTGGAAAGTGAAGGAATCATCAAACTGGCCCAGTTTGCAGAATGAACAGCAATGATTGTACCAATTATGAAGTCAGACGGATCGGTTTGCCTTTTTGGGGATTTTAAACCAACAATAAACCACTTTTTGTACCTGGATAAACACCTGATCCCTCGCATAGCGGATTTTTTTTTCCACAAAGCTGACAGGGGAGCTGTCCTTCATGAAGCTGGACCTGAGCCATGCATATCTGCGATTATGGTTGGATGAGGATTCCCAGAAGTATGCCACAATAAATACCCATAAAAGAGTTTGTACCAATATATGAGACTGCCAATATACGGGGCATATTTTCCAGTGGAAAATGACGAACATTTTACAAAGTCTACCCAAGGTCACTGTTTATCAGGATGAAGTGCTAATAACCAGCATTGAGAGAGCTTGGATATAGTACTTAAATGTTCCTCTAAGGCAGGAGGGAAAAATATCTGTTTCAGACAGCCCAAGTGACCTACTTGGGCTACAGAGTCAACAAGACTGTCACACCCACTGGAAGATACAGTGTGGGCAATAAAAGGTGCCCTGGCTACCACGTCTGTACCAGTGCCTCAGCCTTTCCTTGGGCTGGTGAATTAAAATGGGAAATTCATATGTAACCTGGTCCCCATCCTGATACCCTTACACCTGCTATTGAAAAAGGGTCAGCCTTGGGAATGGTCTCGTAGCCAAGATATAGCCTTTAGGGAAGTGAGGTCATTGTCTAAGGTGTTGGTACACCTACAATCCCAAGCAAACTGTGGTACTGATGCCTCCCCAAAAATATTCAGGGTATTGTTGGCTCTCAGGTGGCCCAGTGGACAGGAACATCTAACAGCATGTGTTTCCTGGACTTTGGAAGATGCCAAGTGAACATATGCCCAAAAAGAGGAGGGAGGTTTGGCTCTCATTTTTGGTGTGTCAGCATTCCAACAATAATTTTATGGATATACATTTTAAACGGTAATGGGCCGCATACCCCTGCTAGTGTTGCCTACAGAGGACAGGGCCCTACCACTCAGTTTCAGGTTGAATTCAGCGGTGGGCTCTTGTTCTGAGTGCATAAAGTTACAACTTGGAACACTATCTGGGAGGCCAAGTGGAAAATGTAGGTGCTTTGCGTGGCAGATATACCACCGGTCATCCTGCCACTAGAAGGGTCCATTCTGCACCCTCTTCTGGTCACCACTGACAATATCAGACTGTGGACATGCAAAGATCCCATCCTGGCCAAACTAAAACAACTGGTGGCGATGGAGGAAACAAAAGGGCCTTCACAATCAGAATTGAAAGTCTTCTGGATTCGATGAGATCAGATCACCATAGAGGACATTTTATTTCGGGGGAGAAAGAGTGATCGTCCCAAATAAAGGGCACTACCAGATACTGGCTGAATTCTACCAGAGGCATCCAAGGCACCATAAATGAAGATGTTGGTGAGAAGTTATGTTTTGTGGCCAGGATTAGATGCAGGCATAGCCACTTTGGTGGGGCAACGTCCAGAGTGCCAACATAGAGAAAAATTGACACCAGCAGCTCCCCAACATTTGTGGGAATGACTCGGTTACATATTGGCTATGCAGGCCCTTTCATGGGTGCTATGTTTTTTGTCTTTATGGGCGCCAATGATTGGTTGTACATTGAGTTCTTTCTTCAAATAAGCGAACAACAATTAAAAAGTTACAAGCAATTTTTCAATACACAGACTCCCAGATGTATTGGGCTCTGGCCATCATTTACCAACAGGGAATTCCAGTATTTTCTAATATGCCTATTCCTCATGAAGATGGAAGTTATCCATGATAATAATGTCCTGCCTATTCTACATTCCTTCATTATCTCCTGATATCTTCTCTGACCAACCGTACAGCAACTATTAAAGGGCCTATAGATACCCCAGTATCTTTTTCCCTTGATATTTTTTACCTCGACCCATTTGGATCCTGCACCTTTTAATCCAACATAATTACGTACTATTGTACTTGTTCTATACAATACTAACTAAGCTACTCTGCCCTTCTTGCCTGTCCATTCAAAGAGTCGTACGTCCTGAATATTTACTACCCAGCTTTGACTGTACCATTTTTCTTTCCTTTATTCATTCACGGAACGAGGGTGTCACTGGCCTGGCAGCATTTATTGCCCATTCTGAATTGCCCAGAGGGCAGTTAAGAATCAACCACATGGCTGTGGGTCTGGAGTCATGTGGAGGCCAGGCCAGGTAAGGATGACAGTTTCCTTCCCTGAAAGACATCAGTGAACCAGATGGGTTTTTCCCCTGACAATTGACGATGGATTCATGGTCATCATTAGACAGTTAATTCCAGTTATTTATTGAATTCAAATTGCACCATCTGCTATAGCAGGATTCAAACCCAGGTCCCCAGAACATTATCTGGGTCTCTGGATTAACAGTTTAGCAATAATATCACTAGGCCATTACCTACTAGCCACTATTTATGCTGTTAATTTATTTTATTTTGATCCAAATTCTATGTGTATTCAAGTGAAGAGCCAATAATTTTGCTTTAATACATTTTCCACTTTGACCTTGTGCTGCTTATTTTTCACATTTATATACGCTGTCCAATCCTATCCCACTCTAGGAGTTGCTATCCAAAGAGTTGGCTGCAGTACTGCCATATCATTTTGCTTTGAAAGCCTTTCTCAAACTCAACCCCCCTGTAGTTAATTTCAAATACTCTCCAAGCCCTAGTTATTAAATTTGCCAGGACACTGGTCCCAGCACTGTTCAGTTGAAGCCTGCCTCACCAGAGCAGCTCTCTTCTATCCCAGTACTGGTGCCAGTGTCCCAAGAACGGAAACTTCATCCTTCTGAAACAATCTGTGAGCAACACCCTTGACTCCTTATTTACTTTATATCAGTTTGCCCAGTATTGGGCAGCAATGGTGAAGTTATTATCTTAGACTTTTTGCTTTATGCATTAGCTCCTAATTGTTCAAATTCTTTTGATAGAACCTCCCTTTCTAGTCCCTTCAATGTCTCTGGTACCAATGATGACAATGAAAACAGGATTCCACCCCCCCCCTCTCTCCTTAAGTTCTTCTTCAGCCACAAGGAGATGTCCCCAGCCCTGCCAACCTGCATTCAATGCAGCCATTGGCACTGTCACTCCCTGAGAGCAATATCTATCCACCAAATTATACTTTTTCCTGCCATGACCGAATCCCTGCACTTCAATAATTCCCCTTATCATGGTGCTGTGATCAGTTCACTCATCTTCCTTGCAGTCCCCGCTCTTTTCCACTCAGCTTGCAAGAGCCTTGGAACTGTTGGACAATTGTAAGGGCTGAGGTTCCTCAAGTGCAATCCTCTGGGTCCTCGTACCTGCCACATCTGCAGTAAAAGTTCCAATTTCTTGTCCCTGGCATTCAGAAGAATCTCCATGCTGCTGCAGCAATGTATTACCGGCACTGCCATCACCATCATATTGGATTTAATTTATTCATTAATTGCTGTAGACTTCCTGCTCTTTACACTTTATTCTCAATTTTTAAATACCAGCAGCATCAATGTTATACTTAACAAGCTGTTTTTAAGAAAAAAGGGAACAAAAAGACTAGAAAAACTGAAACTGAACACTACATCTAAATAATAGAAATATTCACCAAGAGATAACACAGTGTAGAGCTGGATGAACACAGCAGCCCACACAGCAGAGGAGCACGAAAGCTGACTTTTCAGGCCTGGACCCTTCATCAGAGGTGGGGGGAGGGGAACGGGAATCTGAAGTAAATAGAGAAAGGGGGACGCGATGATGGAAGGTGGATCCCATCTGAGTGGGCAGGGACAGCATGTACATGGGGACACCAGCTGCAAGTTCCCCTTCAAGCCACTTACCGTCCTGACTTGGAAACATATCACCGTTCCTTCATTGTTGAGGTCAAAATCCTGGAATTTCTTTCCCAATAGCATCTCCCCCGACTGAGTTATCCCCACCCTAACTCGCCACGTACACTCACCTTTACTGGCTCCATCCCCACCTCCTTGATCTATCCGTCTCCTTTCCATCTATCTGCTCCTTTATCCATCTTCCATCCACCTTGCCCTCTCTCTATTTATTTCAGAATCCCCTTCCATTTCTGAAGAAGGGTCCAGACCCGAAACATCAGCTTTTCTGATGCTGCCTGACCTGCTGTGTTAATCCAGCTCTACACTGTGTTATCTCAGACTCCAGCATCAGCAGTTCCCCACTATCTCAGTGAGAAATATTCACCAATTCTACTTTGCTGCTTTCCCTGCACTCATATCTCACTGTGATTCTTGATGACGCTCCATTGGTGCCCTCACTGCAGGCAGGTCTCTTGATCCCTGTCATTTACCCTCTCCTGCTCCGTCACTCTGAAGAGTTTACTTCTTGAAGTAAACTTTACTTAAAGCACTCCAGTCCCCCTGTGCACTTAATTCCCTCTTTGAACCAGCTGCACTCAGGCTTTTTCCCCTCACCTACATTGACCATGCTCCCTCCTGACCATTTGTTGCAAAACAAGTCTTATTTGGATGAGCAATTCATAGCAATTAAAGGTGATTCAATGCTTTCAATCACCCAGACCTGTCAAAGGATTGAAAAATCAATAGCCAGGGCTACTATTCCGGAACACTATTATAAACATGAAATAAAAGTAGGCCACACAACCCTTTGACCCTGCTCTGCTATTCAATAAGATTATGGTCAACCTGGTTTTAACCTCAACACTACATTCCTGCATATCCCTGATGATCTTTCATACACTTTGGTCATCAACATGTGATTTACCTCTGCTTTAAAAACATTAAAGATTCTGCATCCACTGCCTTTTCAGGGAGACAATGACAGAGACTCACAAACCTTTGAGAGACTTTTTTTCTGTCTTAAACAGGCATCCCTTTATTTTTAAACTATGATCCCTCATTCTAGGCTCTCCCACAGTGGAAACTTCCTTTCCACATCCATTTGGTTAAGTCCCCTCAGGACTTTTCAGTTAAGTCACCTGTACTCTTCTACACTCCAGAGGCTACAGGCTTACCCTGTCTAGTCTTTCCCCCATGAGGCAATCTGCAAGAGAAGTGGTGTGTTGTTGCTGTTTCATTTAGAAGGCTGCTGGGCAACAAGATGATCCAGACCCATCAGACCTGCCCAAGCATATGCAGCTCGAGGAACTTCTGAATCAATTAGAAGAGCTGAAACTCAGCTGCTGGCACTGCTGACAATGATTATGTCTCAAAAATGCATGATTGATGAAGTGGGAATGGAATGAGATTTGACACTGGTGTCTATTGCTTACTCAATCCCATAGGAAGAATTGTTAATTGAAGGAAACATCAATGGTTACCCAGAAATTCAGCCAAAGTACCCCGTGAGAAGCACAGGATGGCATTTCCAATACAATGGGAACATCGTTATATTGGTAATCCCAGATTTGCTCTCGGACTCCTGCTAAGCACCTCTCCCCTGCCTATCTCTCTCACCTGCAAGTAGATGACCTGTCTCCAGTTGTACCTCACTTGTACTCATCCACCAGCTATGAGGAGGATTGGATGGAAATGGTTGGGCCAATTGTGGCTGACAAGAGAAAAGAGGTCTTCAAATCTTCTGCACTTGAATGATTGTGCTCAGCAAGAGTTGGGAGTATTGGGACATAGGAGAAAGAGTTGGCCATTCAGTCTTCAATCCCCTTCTGCCATTCAATGGCTGATCTGTGGCCTACCTCCACACACCTGTCATTGGCCCATATCCCTTAATATTTGGCTTAACAAAAAGTTTTCAATCTGAGATTTAAAACTAACAACTGATCTAGCATCAACTGCCATTTATGGAAGAGAGGTCCACACCTCTTCCATCCTCTGTGTTTGGAAGTGCTCCCTAACAAATCTCCTGAATGGTCTGGCTCTAATTCTTCCTTCTTTCTGCTACAATCCACTCCCCCAACTGCGCTCCCCCCCACCCCCCATTCTGAACCCCTCACCCGCCCCAATTCACCTGCCTGAGCAGAATCAGATGTCACCTTGACATCTGGCAACACTAATAAGATCTTGCCTCACTCCCCAGAAGAAAACCCAGAACTTTAAGGTTGAGACTCGATAAATTCTTGATCAATAGGGAAATCAAGTGGATAAGGCAGGAAAGAGGCCATGAGGAATATTGGGTCAGCTATGATCCTACTCAATGATGGAGCAGGCTGAAGGGACCAAATGGACTACTCCTGTTTCTATTTCTTATGGAAATAATCCAGGGGGCCAATAAAACATTGCGTGCTTCAGGAACTCCAACTGGAGATTTTATAACAGGCAGGGAGGTGGTGATTAGGGATGGAGAGGGTGGTCTTCAGTTTATTTTACTAGTGTGAAGGAGCAGAAGGGAAGACCAAGTCCCCACAAACTAATGGGTAGACCATGCTAAGCTTGTGTTTGGAAAGCAGTTTTCTCAGCGAAGAAGAGAACATGTGTCAGCACAGATGAAAAGGAAGGCACTTAAGATTTCGGGT
The DNA here is from genome assembly GCF_030684315.1 of Stegostoma tigrinum. NCBI lineage: Eukaryota > Metazoa > Chordata > Chondrichthyes > Orectolobiformes > Stegostomatidae > Stegostoma > Stegostoma tigrinum. The sequence goes on from NC_081381.1 coordinate 19,548,570, forward strand.
GATGAAACCTCTTTGCAACTGGCACAAGTGGAAAACATTTTTATGTGATAATAAACACATAGAGGGAGGGAGGGGGTGGTCCTGAGCAACTGGCAAAACTAACAAGTACGTAAACTCATTTTAAGGAAGTATTCAGAACAACATAATAATCTGCAACCATGTAAAACATCCTTTTAACTGTTACTACTGTATCCAGCTGCATGAAGGCTCTCACTGCATTATTAGACTGTTCCCCCTTTTCTGCCAAGATGTCCACAATGTATCTCTGTATTTGGCTGTCAATTATACATTTTTCTGCTTTTTCTATCCTTCTGCCGCGCAACAAGTAAAACGTATCAGTTACATTTGCAAGCAAAACCAACATAACAGAACTGTGACCTTATTCTTATCCGTGAGATCTTGCCACCTGCAGGCTGATTGCCTAAGTAACATCAGTGACCACTTCCTGGCCTGTGGGGCCAGCTGCCTTTAGCAATAGATAGCGGACAGGGACCTCAGCTCATGTAGTGGTTGCTGAGCACAGATCACCAGCAGACTTCTCCTGAATCAGTTTATGCTCAATCACTCACGGTGGATCCACATTTCAAGTTTAATTTCACATCTGTGTATTCAAATCCCTCCATATCTTTGTAACTGTCTCTGAGCCCATGACAGTCAGATCAAGGTGCACCTTCAATTCTGGCAGCCTGTTCTTTTTCCAGCTTCACAATGCCTCACAATGGGTGCTCTTAATTAGATCCTAACATCAGGAATCCTCTCTCTACCTTTCCCTCTTTTTTCAAAGCCAACCCTTTGTTCAAGGTTTAGTTCACTTGCCCCTTTTTGGAGTCAAATTTTGTTTAACAATCTTTGTAATGTTGCACCTTGAAATACTTTGCTATATTAAAGGTGTTATGTAAGGATGGCTCAGTGGTTAGCACTGCTGCTTCACAGTGCGAGGGACCTGGGTTTGATTGTAGCCTCTATCTGTGTGGAGTTTGCACATTCTCCTCATGTCTGTGTGTGTTTCCTCCGGGTGCTCCAGTTTCCTTCCACACTCTAAAGATGTGCAGGTTAGGTGGATTGGAAATGCTAAATTGCCCATAGTGTCCAAGAAAGTGCATGCCAGGTGGATTAGCCATGGGAAATGTGGTGTTACAGCGATAGGGTCGGGGGTGAAATACCTTTCAGAGCATTAGCATGGACTTGATGGACCAAGTGACCTGCTTCCACACTCTAGGGATTCTATTTTTGTGATCATTACTATATTAAAGGTGTTTTCTAAATATATGTACTTTTTCATGGATTTTCTTGGACTTAACGAACCTCCTGAGAATCTGACATTGCATTTTACAAATGAAAGATACTTTTTTTTCCCCCTGTTGTTATTTCTTGATACCTTTAATTGATTCCCTTTATTACTTAAGTATTAGTGTGCAAGGCGTAGCGGAAATAACAGGCTGCGTGACTGTATTTAAGTATCTTGCAGAAAATGCATTAAAGGGACCCTTTGTGGGGGGTGTCCCTTGTTCTGTGGAAGTGGTAGTCATTGGATTAGTTGAGATATGAAACTTTTCACAACCAACTGGAAGCACAGTGCATGGAATTAGTTTAATAAATTCACAATTAGAATTGTTGCTGCAGTGGTTTTGCAGCAGGGTTAAGGTAAGAATGCTACCCTGGGGGTCTGCTTATGTTAATAAATGGTGATGGCCTTGACACCATCTCCACTGAGGAATCGAATTATTCCTGTGTGGTGAGTGGTCAGCCATATTTTAAACTCAGTGCCTAACTCCAGGCCCCCTGCTAACTTTAGTTCTACATCTCCGCCTTGTCTCTATCTAGAATTCTGTGGAGCATTTCTGCTGTCTTACCTGGTCACTTACCTTGTTTTGAGACCAGCTTGTGCTGGCCATTCGACTGGTGATGAGCATTACATCTGACTCTCATGTGTTTCCTCACTGAACATCTAATCACTCAACAGCAGAAGTGGCTGAATTTTGATTGGGAGTCAGAATACTTCTTGATCTTTAGAACGCGAATTAGGAGCATAAGACCATAAGATGTACGAGCAGAAATTAGACCATTTGGCCCATCGAGTCTGCCTCACCACTCAACCACGGCCGACAAGTTCCCCAACCCCATTCTCTCGCTTTCTCCCCATTACCCTCGATCCCCTTGAGAATCAAGAACCTATCTATCTCTGTCTTAAATGTACTCAATGACCTGGCCTCCGCAGTCTTCTGTGGCAGTGAATTCCATAGATTCACCACTGTCTGGCTGAAGAGGTTTCTCCTTACCTCCATTCTGAAAGGTCTTCCCTTTACTCTAAGGCAGTGGCCTCGGGTTCTAGTCTCGCTTACCAATGGAAACATCTTCCCAACATCCACTCTGTCCTTGGGTTCTAGTCTCGCTTACCAATGGAAACATCTTCCCAACATCCACTCTGTCCAGGCCTTTCAGTGAGTAGAGCATTCAGCTCCTAAAGCCTACCCCACTGTTTGATTAGATGGGTTTGCATTTTGAATTCCACACTCCCATCTACCCCTGGCAATCTTTGATTTCCTGCCAAAAGAAAAAACAGTCCACATATGATTTAAAAGTATTCAATGACCTCCCTGCCTGTAAAAGGGTTGGGTGATGGTGGGGTAGTAGGAAAGGTGAAGTGAAGAAGCTAGTGAATGGAAAGGGAAGGGGAGGAAGGCTGCTATTGGGAGCCTGTGAATAAATGAGCTTACTTGAAGCCATAAAAAAACTGAAGCTTCAGGGAATTATTCCAAAGAATCCATTCACATGACAGTGTGGAAGCAGGCTATTCAGCCCATTGAGTCCACACCAACCTTCCAAAGAGCATCCCATCCAGACCCACCCCTGCATTTCCTATGGTTTATCCACCCAGCCTGCACACCATGGACAATCTAAAACGGCCAACCCACCTAATCTGCACACCCTTGAACTGCAGGAGGAAACTGGAGTACCTGGAGGAAACCCACACAGATACAGGGAGAACGTGCAAACTCCACACAGAAGGCCACCCAAGGGTGCAATTGAAACCGAGTTCCTAGCAATGTGAGGCAACAGTCCATCACTGAACCACTTTCCCACCGTGCCACCCCAGTAAAATCAATGCAAATTAATATGCTTTTTAGGAACTATGTCAGTTATTGAAAATACATTTATTGCTAACTTATTCCCATTGTCTTGTGCACACTTAAATACTGTGTCCAGAAAAAATAAGCTTTGCTTGTCTGTTGTAACTTTAAGTTTAATTGAACATTATTAACTATTGAGAATAATGATGGGTTCTTCTAGTTCTGTTTCTGAGATTTGGATGGGATCGTACATTTTTCCTTTGGGAAAATTAACTAGAGTGGAGGTTAGACATTGCTTTTACAAAATAACAGGAGAGAATTATAACTCAAGCAACAAGATGTGCACATTTTTAGCTGTGTACGACTACGGTGGGTTTGGAGCAGTGAGGTTGTTATAATATTGAGACAGAGAGACACCAGGAGTCTTTGAGTTAAGTAAAACTGCCTGATGACAGCCCTCAGATTAGTCCAGTTTGCTGCGAGGGAAGTGCCGCCAGAAATACCCAGGCCCAGTAAACTAAAAATCTCTCTCTTCATTCTCTCTGTGTGAGTGGAAAGACAAAAACACCCAGGGGCTTAACACAAAGAATTATAATCCAAGTCCTGGGTCCATCCGATCAGCTGTCCAATCAAAGGATGGCCACTGGTCTGCAGACAACCCCGTATCATCATGGCTAAAACCAAAAGAATCCAGATAAATAACTCTTCACTTTCTGCCTTTTGCCTGTCTTATTCATGAATGAATGTGTATGTACTTGGAGTTTTAAAGGGATACAGCTAAGTTGCATAGCAGTAAGTTAGTGGTCTTTTTCTTTTGATTTGATTGATTTATTGTCACATGTTTATGAACAATGCAGGCAGATCACAGCAAGCAAGGACATACAGATCATAGGGGAAAAAACACTAAAGAAGCATATAGGTTACATTGCACAGGGCATGTGTTAGGCAATATCAACATTAGTAAGATCAAGATCCATGTCCCAGCCCCCCACCCCACACACCAGGCCTTGTTACCACATAGCCTGCCATTACACACCAACCAACACCCCCCCCCCGCCCACCGTTATTAGCCACTAACAGTCCACAGTAACAACTATTCACCATCCCAGCCTGATCATTAGCAACTCCTCTGTCTGTCCATCTGTCTCTGTCTCTCTTTGGGCTCTATCCTGTCGTTTACTCCCAACCCCACACTCCTCCCTATTTTCTGCATATGAAGTGACATTTTCCCAGCTAACAACAGTTCTGAGGAAGTGTCACCGGGCCCGAAATGTTAACTCTGTTTTCTCCTTAACAGATGCTGTCAGACCTGCTGAGCATTTCCAGCAACTTTGTTTTTGTTCCTGATTTGCAGCATCTGCAGTTCTTTCATTTTTTATTAGCTAGATCAGCATTATTTGAAATTACAGAGTCCATTCATCAGTCTAATAACAACAGGGAAGAAGCTGTTCTTGAATCTGCTGATGCATGTGTTCAAGCTTCTGTATCTTATGCTTGACAGAAGTGGTTGTAGGAGAGCATTGCTGGAGTGAGAGGCGTCTTTGATGATGTTGGCAACTTCTCTGCTGTAGTGAGCCATGTAATTGCAGCCCATGAATGAATGGTTGGTTTCTGTGATGGTCAGGGCTGTGTGCACACCATCTTCTGTAGTTTCTTACTGTCCTGGGCAGAGCAGTTGCCCTACCAGGCTGTTATACACCCAGAGAGTATGCTTTCAGTGGTGAATCTGTGAAAATTGCTGAGGCTCCTTGTGAGTATGCTAAATTTCCTTAGCCACTTCACATTGTACCTTTTTGACTGTTGCACCCTACGTGGGAAATCCAGCACAGGTTGTAGGTTATCATTATTCGTAGAAACTTGATATTCCCAACTTTCTCAACCTCCACTGTACCATTTGTTAAAAATTAGGTTTGTTCTCAAAAAATAGGGCTATTTCCCTGTTAGTAATGAAATCTGGTGTGATTTAATTTTGTCTTGAATAGCAGTTGATTGGGCATATTGATCAACTTGATGATCTAGTTGGGTAATTACACATTTGTGATGGCTTATGGAATAGTAGGGCTCAATTTATCGAGTTATTTATCACAATTAAGTTGAAACAGATTCTAGAAAATCAATCTCGAGGTTTCTCAAGGGCCATCTTGTTTTCGGGAGCTACTTTATGATTCTCACAGATTCCATCACTAAGGAACACAGCCACACAGTACCACATAAAGAGCATAAAAAGTCAAACTGTGATCACAAAAAAAAATCACAAAATCTCAAACTGTGATCACAAACACAGAAAGTAATGATCCTATATGGCTGTGTTCCTCACTGATGGAATCCATGAGAATCACAGAGTAGCTCCCGAAAACAAGATGCCCTTGAGAAACCTCAAGAAGAGCTCTCAAAAGTTATTAATATGGCCTCTGTTCCTCTCCTTCCTAGGAGATACTCTGCGCCTCCAGTGAGTGGAGAAATTGCCACGCAACAGGAGCTGGATAAATTGATAAATTCTGGGGATGTAAGTGTTCATTACTTTTTGACTTTTGTTTATGTAAGTACCACGAATGAGATGTCATCTACTATCTCTTTCTATACTAGAAAGAGCAGCGCGCACTTACCCGAAGTCTTGTCCAAATCAAGGCACAGATTCTGCCACATGTATAAATCTTTACTCTCTTTCCATAGTGTTGCCAACATAACCCTAAAGCTAACCCTAACCCTAAGCCGAAGCCTAACCCTAACCCTAACCCTGTGGTCCACCGTATGAATTTTCATTGAAATACAAATCTGGCACAATACAATTTTTAATGTTGGCCCTTAATTTAGCTCTATATGTTTCTTCAATTTTCACAATTTTGTGCCCTGGCCATCACTGCCAACTTTGTTGTATTAGCCACACCCCCTCTTTTCAGAAAGGAAGTTGTGGGTTTTCAGTAAAGGGACTTCTGCATTTAGCTTCACTGACACCTCAATGAGAGCACACCATATTGTCAGAGGAGCCATCTTTTGAACCAAGTATTAAGCTGGGGTCTACTAGTGTGGTTTTGTTGGATGCAAAAGATCCTAAAACATTATTCGAAGAAAAACAGGGCTTCTCCTGGGTGTGAGAGAGATAATGGGAACTACAAATGCTGGAGAAGCCAAGATAACAAAGTGTGGGGCTGGATGAACACCAGCAGGCCAAGCAGCATCTCAGGTGCACAAAAGCTGACGTTTCGGGCCTAGACCCTTCATCTTCTGAGGAAGGGTCTAGGCCTGAAACGTCAGCTTTTGTGCTCCTGAGATGCTGCTTGGCCTGCTGTGTTCATCCAGCCCCACACTTCGTTATCTTGGATTCTCCTGGGTGTCATTTCTCCCCTCAGCAACACTAGAAATGTAAACAAGATTTAACTGTGCACCCATCCCACGTGTTGTGGCATCTTACAGTGTGAAAATTGTTTTATACAAAACTATGCTTTATTCATAAAAATATCTTTATTTACATAGTCACTGGAGCAGTTTGATTCTGTACACAGTTTTTAACATACGTAGAACAAACAAATCCAAGGCATTTCTTACCTCTTCAGGACCATATTTACATGCAGTTGAGGTGCTGGGAGGGTCTGATATCTGAATAAATCCACTCTAGCTTCAGCAGAAAGGCCTCAGACAGTGGTCATTCTCCACTGTGGTTTGGCAGCAGTTGTCCCAAGTTTTAGTACATCCCTCAACATGTAGTCCTGGACCTTGGTATGTGCCACTCTGCAACACTTGGTCGAAGTCAACTCCTTGCTCTGGAAGAATAAAATATTTTTGGTAGTCCAAAGAGCATCTTTCACTGCATTGATGGTCCCCCAGGTGCTGTTCGTCTTGGGTGTGTCCTCGGGAGCAAGCCGCAGAGCACAGAGCGGCTCGAGATAAACCTCAGTGAAAACTACTGCACCTTTCGCCAGACTTCCCTTGCAAAGGCACAGCCCAGCAAGAGATGTGTGACAGTCTCTACCTTCCCCCTGCAGCCGCTTCATGGGCAGCAAGTGGTGATGCAGAGCCTTTGGGCATACAAGAAAGATCTCACAGGTAGTGCCCTTCTCACTACCAGCCAAGCGATGTTTTGGTGCTTGTTGGAAAGTTCTGATGATGAGGCATTCTGCCAAATGAATGACAGTGTGCTCAGGGAATAACCCAAGAGGATCTACTCTCTCGTTTTTATGGAAGATCTTGAGGACTCTACACGTTGATCATTTCCTGTTGGACTTGTGGACAAAGGTGTTTCTCTTTGCAAATTACTCCATGAAGGACAGGTGGTACAGAAAGGGCCAAATACGTGGAGATTACCGTGGCACCAAGACCAGTCCCATCCTTTGCAACTGCAGGGACAGGTAGAGCCTCAGCACATAGTGACATTTGGTGTTTGCGTACCAAGGCACAGATTGATGTAGCTGCACAGAAAGGTGGCCATCAGGATGAGGGCAGCATTGGGTATGTTCTTCCCCCTGCTTATTCAGACCTTTGTATATAGAGTCCCTGCAGACATGGTTCATCTTAGGCATCCAGATGAATTTAGAAGACAGCTTGGGTGACTACAATGGCCCAAGTTCAGGGAATGGACCAGAACTGTGCCACATACAACAACAGAGACACCACCTCACAACTGATGACCAGGTTTTTACTTGCAATGGAGAGGAGTAGTGTTCGCATCTACCCAATTTCTGCCTCATCTTGGCAACACACTCCTATCAAGTTTTTGCACATGCCCTGGCCTCTCTGAACCATTTTCCCAGCACTTTCTGATAATCTGTCCTGACAATGAAGTGAATGAAGGATCATTTGGGCCTGTTTAATAGCCTCACTCTTGCTTCAATTACTTGGCTCCCAAGACAAGTTTGAACAGGTCACAGATGCTCATGAATCTGCGCACTGACAGAGAATCTGAGCAGAAAGCAGTGACATTACTCACATTTGAGGAGGCTTTGACCTGCTTGCCTCTGCTACCTGAAACAGTCACCCTTCTCAGGCTTGCATCCTTCCTGATAGATTCAGCAAAGGGTTCTATACAACACACAAACAAGACAAGAGAGATTGGGCAGCCCAGACTGGCGCCAGATCAAATCGGGAAGCATTTTGATTCCTACCCATTGATTGAGACAGTATTAATGATGTTAGTGTAGAGCAGTCCACTCTAATTGTGGATTGCCTTCACAAAGCCCATTTTGGAGGCCATGTCCCACATGTAGTTGTGCGATATTCTGTCAAACACCTTCTTCTTGCCAGGGCTGAGGAGTTAGATGTACACCCTCCTCGTTTCCCATGTAGGCGATGGTATTCGTGATGAATTGAAGGCTCAGAGACCGTCCTGCCCAGTATGGTGCAGGTTTAGTGAGGGTGAATCACCAATCCCAGACCAAACCTGACCCAGTTGGAAATTACCGTGGACAGGATTTTGTAATCCACTTTTACAGTGAAATTGGTCACCAATTTCTAACTCACTCCTTCTCCCACTTCTGCTTGTAGATGAGGGTGATGATACCTTTCCTCATGGATTCACACATGGTACCTGCCAAAAACATATTGTCATACATCTCCAGCAGGTCCTGGCCAACCCAAGTCCCACAGAGCCGAATACGGCTTGGCCTGTAAGCGATCACTTCCAGGAGCTTTATTCTTTTCTAGGGACTTGAGGGCCTTGCAATCCATCCAGAGATAACAGCTGATCCAGTCTTTCCTGCATGCTGTCATCCAGGACCTCTCTGATGGAGGACTGGAAAGACTGGGAGGTCACACTGTCTGTGGTCTTTGTGTTGTACAGTCTGGCATAAAAGGATTTGCTCATCCTCAGTATTTTATTCAGAGATGACGCCACCAAGCTGTCTAGTTCTTTGGGATGCTGAGCAGAGAGTGCTCTTCGGGAACCTTGTGCACCTTCTAGGAGAAAAAACACGAGACCTCTGTTTCCTTCCGCACCACAGTGCAGACCCCGGATAGGAAGATTATCTGAGAGGCCTCGAAGACACCTCCTGGCAATCCTCTGTGACATTGACCCCCATCGTCTGCAGCAGGAGTAGGTTATGCATTTTTGTTTTTGGAGTTTGGACAGTTTTCCCCATCTGTCTCTCACCTTCTGTACATGTTTGAGGATAAAGAAGCCCTTGATGTGCCCCTTGGCTGTTTCCCACAGATCTGATGGAGACTCAAAGAGAGGTTCCATGGTTCTCCAACCTGTGAAATCCCTTTTCAGCACCGCAATGTTTTCTAGGGCCGGCCATTTCATGTTCAGCTTCCACGTTCCCTCGCTGGCCTACTGGTCGTCACGTAGGTGGCAGTCAGCCAGCAGGCTGCAGTGGTCAGAGAAGAACACCGGCTTGACTTTGGTGGATCTGGCTGAGGACATTCTGATCGCAAACAGGAAGTCTGCCCTTGAGTGGATAGACCTGTCTCACTGAGACCAGTCGGATCTACACTGCACTCCGTCTGAAGGGGTGCTTAAGACATCATGCAGCTTGGCAACTTTAACTGTTTCCATCGGGAATCTCGACATGGCGTCTGCTTTGCTGTCAGCCGCTCTGGACCATCTATCTATATCGATGATGTAGTTAGAGACTCCGGCCAGATTGACCGGCCTGGGCATCACCAGCAGCAGTGCGAGCAAGCCTCTGAGTCTTTACCATTGGGATGTAGATGTTAATTAGTCTCCTGAGAGCGTTCCTGTACATAACGTCCGCTACAAGGGTTGCCTGCCCCAACACCTCCCTCACATCAGAGATGGTGAAGTTGCCTTGACACAACAAAATACCCAGGTGTGAAAATTGGCAATTGTTACCTCCCAACCAAATTGAACGCCCGTGGATCCACAAGCTTGACAATTTCCTGTAGCTGCTGAAGTGTGGTATCCTACAGTCCTGCAGATACAGGAGGTTCACTTTGATGTTAGCCAGGTAAGCCAATATGGAAAAGCATTGCGTGGTAAATTTGATGCTACTAATGCTGGTAATTTTAAAACCCATTTTGAGAGTTTGTAGAATTCCCAGTAGACCCAACATCCATTCACCCACATTCACTGGGGGATGTCCTTGCATCGTCATGATGCGGGTGAGCTGTTGGACACTCCCATTGCTGAGGTAGCCATCCTGTTCCTCCCTGGGGGCATTGACCTGATCCAGTGTCATCCGTGCAAGGAAAAAAACCCCAGGAAATTCCACTTCAGACTCCAAGATGACTATATGATGTAAGTCGCGTGATTTCTCGGGCTGCCTTGCCTTCGGAAGACGTTACTTAATATATACATTTTACAAGCCACTCCCATTACTATCAGCTTGCCTCAGTTGATTGTACTCTTACCTTAGTAGGTCACAGGTTTGATTCCACATTGCCAATACAGAGTTCAACAATTGGAGAATGCCAGGCACAATGTGCCCCATCACATCAATTTAAACAATTTTTCAGGATAGGCTGCTGTAACCTGCAATGAGAAATTTGACAAAATCACTCTGTAGAAGTAAATATTAGATTTCTGTGCTTTCAGAATGGTGAACCGAGAATGACTATTCGTTCAAAACCATTTAATTGGATTATTCCTCCAATCTATTTGTCTTTCAGAATCAATTTTCTGCAAGTGACCCTTTATTGGAGAGCCAGTTAGAAGAATTATCGAAGGTAAGGTGATCTTAAAAAGGTTCTGCCTCACTTTCTTATTTACTTCTGAAACATTTGTTGTGAATAATCCTAAGATCTCATTTTGAAGTTCCTTTGAAGTGCCTGAGTTGAATTCCCTCTCTAAGCTGACAGCTTGGCCTTAGTGTTGTGGTTTAAAAACTTTTTATTAGATTGCAAATTCTGATAGCCTTTCTCTATGGGAAGGATTCTCTAAAGGTGAAATGGAGAAATTTGGCAAATTCCAGGCCCGGACTAATTTTGAAATCTTAGTTTTTGAAAGGCCAAGGAAGTAACTCCCCTTTATACTGTTTATCAAAGTAACATCAAGAATCAAACTGGGAGAGACTTACATTGAAACATTTCCCATAAGGCAGGTAAAAAGTATATGACATTCTTAAGAAAATAATCAAGAATGCAGACTGTCATTTTGTCACATTGTATTATATTCTGTCACTGTGTGCTCTGTCTAATGAACATTAATTCCAGTGATAAAGTGCCACATAAAAGCATGCTGATAAAATTGAAGGCCATTGAGTTGAAGGAAAACCAGTAGGATGAATACAAAATTGGCTGAGTGACAGGAAATCGAAAGTCGTGATGCATATTTATTTTTCAATATCAAGGTATCAATTGACCAAGGATTGTTTTGTTAAAGTCTATATCAATGACATCACCTCTTTCAGGTTTTCATAAAAAGCAAATGACTCAGAACTTAGAAAACCTTTGAATGGAAAGAGGACAGTGACAGACCTGAAAAAGACAGAGGCAGCTATTTGAATGGGATGATGGGAGAAATTTAGTGCGGAGAAGCCTGAAGACATAGATTTTGGTGGAAAGACTGAGGAAAGTCAAGATAGAAAATGGGTGTGTTCTGAAGGGGCAGTAGGAGCAGAGGAACCTGGGGTTTAGTTACATAGGTTATTGAAGATGACAGGCCTATTTTGATTAAGAAGGTATATTGGAGCCTGGCCTCTATTAGGAGAGATATAGGGTTCTAAATCAACAAAGTTATTATGTGGTACATGGCAAAATCTGCCCCTCTGCCAGCATAGAATACATTGTGGTTGTGTTAATCGGAGCCCTCTGAGATGCCTTAAGTATATAACATTCATTGTCACCATTCTTTACTAAGTTAATGATATCAAGTAGCAATGGATGACCACATTAACACTTCAGATTCAATTTTGATAAAAAGTATGTTTTTTACATAGTACTTAATAGCCACTAAAAGTAGACCTGGAAGACTGCTCTGTCATTCGAGAGAGATAAAACTGGTGGTGGTGATTTAACCAAAAGGTCATTTGCTTCAGGTATGGGGCAGGATTGAGGTCAGAATCTTCATGGTGACCTTAGCTACACACAGGAATTGAGCCCATGCTGTTGGTATCACTTTACACCACAAACCTGCTTTCCAGCCAACTGAGCTAACCACTTTATGAGAATATCCACTATGCTCCCTCCACTAAGTCCCAAAATTTTATACCTGAAAGCCGAATGTACTTTAATCTTCATTTTGTTCACTCATAAACTCTCCCAATGTAAACACATTTCCCATTAGTTTCCATGAACTCTTTCTCTTAAACTGTGTTTTAAATAAATTATCATGGCTGCACCAATATTTAGAAGTTAACCTTTAAACACCTTCAGACACTATGCCACTAGTTCAAAATGCAAAAACACAAAATAAGTTATTTTTAAATATCTACAAATTACACACCTTATATCACAACAGGCAGAAAGTTAGAGAACTGGAGGACAGAGATTTTGGCGAAATAACCAGAGGTGACATGAGGATTTTTTTTTGCAGTGAGTAGTTAGAATGTTTAAATCAATAGTGGCTTTCAAAAGAGAGTTAGATAATTGAGATGAGAACAAATTTGCAAGGCTATGAGGAAAAAGACAGGGAAGTTGGATTTGATGACATGTTCTACAAAGATATGGCATAGATATGATGAGCCAAATGCCTTCCTTTATACCAGTGTCACTCTATGATTCTTCGTAGCTCTGTGATGAATCAATTGAACTTTGCCAGAACAGCAGTCATAGACTGGATGCCGCGTCAGTAAGGAGGGAACAGACTTGACCAATGTTCCTGTTCTTTGTTCCTATTCTTTTGGATTTTGTACAGCTGTGGGTGTTGGGTCAGGTCTTGTTTGTGAGTGATGATCTTGTTTAAGAGCCTTCTCACCAGACAAAAATTAGTGCCCAGAGGATGTCATTGGCTTCAGGAGAGGAAGATTGAAAGATTGGAAATGTGCACAGAAAATGTGGGAGCAACTCAGCAGGACTGGCAACAGCTGCGGAGTGAGAAACAGAGTTACCATTTCAAATCTAGTTTGAGAAGAAGGCAGCTCTGCAGAAGGGTCATCCTGGGCTCAAAACATTAAACCTATTTCACTTTCCAGGTTTTATGTTTTGAGCCCAGGATGACCCTTCTGCAGAGCTGTCTCCTTCTCATATTAAATTTGAAATGGTAACTCTGTTTCTCGCTCCGCAGATGTTGCGAGGCCTGCTGCGTTTCTCCAGCATTCTCCATGTTTGTTTTAAGCATCCACAATATTTTGCTTTAATTGAAAAAACAGAGGAGGGCAAATAAGCAGAATTCCAAAATCCATTTCTTCAATATATATATATAGCATCCATCAACCGGCTACTACCCATAATTTCTGTAATTGTCAAACTTGGGCCTCCCATATATCTCTGATTCAAACTCTGCCACCAGGGGACCCAACATTCTAGAATGCCCTCCTGAAACCTCTCCACATGTGTGTCCTCTTTTAACACTTCTTAAAACCTGTGTCACTGACAGTACTTTTGGCCATGTGCCCTAGTTACTTCCTTACATTTGTCACAGTGTCAAACTTTGTTTTATAGTTGCTTGCGTGAAGCACCTTTGGACTTCTATCCATGTTAAAGATGCTGTACCAATGCATGTTGTTGCTGTTCTAGTTTAAGAACAAGTGTCAAAGAGTTTAACATCAGCTGATGAGACACCCCATTATGGCTCCACTGCAGGGCTGTTACTTTATAACACGGTGGACTGAAGACAGCTTTTCTATACTGACCTATATAAAAATATTATCATACCTCTGGAGCAGGTGGAACTTGAAGCCAGGCCTCCTGGCACAGAGGTAGGGACACACCACTTCTCCACAAGAGTTCTTGACAACTGCGTGTATTTAAGCTGATTTTGCTGTTTGCCTTCTTAACATGTTGTAAAAGTAAGTGGTTCTGAAAGGGTTCATGTTGAAGACCACATTGCATTCTACCCAGCTGGACAATATCACAAGGACTTGAGTGGGGAAAGGCAGATGTCTCTGGATGTTGAAGGAGACAGACTGACCATTGAGGTCTCCTCGTAATCTTGGTAACAATGTCTATCATCCAGTATAACATGGCTAGATGCAATGAATGACATCCTGCTCCAAGACAAATAGCCTCATTGATCCATAGACTCCCTACAGTGTGGAAGCAGGTGGGGTTTCCCTGGCCACATTAGATGAAGCAGCATCTGTAGACCCCAACCCAAAAGGACAATGATGGCAGTGAATCTCCCTTATGGCATTGAAGGACCCAACTGCCTCATACACCTCTGCACCAGCAGCGGGTGTCTGGCAATTCAGTTTAACCACATTATTACATCAGACACCACTTCATGTGCAGCAGCATTTTTCCACAAACAACATCACCTTAAAAAACATGCAGAGAAAGTTTCCATCTTTAGGCCTTCTCGCAGACAACTTCTTGACACCATTTGCTGTGGCTTCCGGTGTGGGGAGGCTGAGAATTGTCTCTGTTGCTCAGCTGCGCTCCCTGGTGGTCAGTCACAGATATTTCCTGCAGTTTGCTGCACACTCTGCCTCACCCACTGGTGAATATTATAGCCCAGATTGCTCAATGACCATTAAACTATTTCTGAAGCACAGATGGGAGTTGTGCATGGAGACCTTGCAAAATTCCCATCATACTAAGCTCTGAAGGAATTGCGTGGAAAGTTAAACATTCCACTGAGCAATTAATTCCCCTTTGTCCGTAACAATCTGTAAATATCCATTTAAACCAGAGACTTTGGAGGATTCCATTGGAAATCAGTAAATAATCATTCAGATAAAGTTAAACTATTAAATACACAGCCTAATTCCTGCATGACTATTCATCCAATTCCCTCTTTAATCCCTCAGCTACACCACCCTCAGACCCCTCACAAGCCTCGATCCAACACCCACCTACCCCCATCCCAACGTCTCCACTGGAACTGATACTCTCCCTATTCTGGCATTAACATCTTCCCCATTTTCCATCCACTCCAGAGATAACCTCAACACCAATAGCCCCCTCCAACCCAACTCCCACCACCACCACCACCCAGGCTGACACCAGCTCCTGACCCTATCACCTTCCATTACCATCTGACCTCCACCTCCACAGGACCTAACCTTTCCTCTTCTCTCAAGACACAACTCACTCTCCACCACCAAATTTGACTACGCACTCCTAACCTCAGCAAGCTGACTCTTTTGTCCCAACCTCCCACTGAGCACAATATCTCCTGCTTGTCATGGCCTACCCTAAACACTCAATTACTTATTTGACTTCTTGCCAGCTGACCCTTGGCATCCTATCTACCTAGCATCTTATTCATCTGTTACTTTACCCATGACATCCATGCACCCTATCCATTTGGCAACCCAGTCCTGACACCCTAACCATACCTAACACACTACGCCCAACCACTTGGCACTTTACCTACATTATACCTTAACCCCTACCCACTTAGCACTCCTGACACCATAACCTCACATTTACTTGATGTACTTCCTGTTTCGAGAGTGTTGTTCGAGTGGCTGTCTGTGAAATAAAACAAAAAAACGGCCAAAATCCGAATCAGAAACAAAAGTTGCTGGATCTGCAGAGTTTTTCCAGCAATTTGAGTTTTTGTGACACTCTGTGAACACTGAGCCTTTAAATGACAGAATACAGCAACTGAATGCTGTCGAAAAAGGAGTGAGTTACTCTTCCTCAAATGTTCTTTTCTCTGAGGAACCGGTCAAAATGGAACTACAGCTCTACACTCTTGAAGGAGGCCTGATTAGAATCCTTTGTCGGCAATCTTTTGTTGTGTAAAAGGGAGTAACGGATTGTCACTTCTTGGAAAATTGAACACGATGAGTCCCTCACAATTACAAAGGGAGGGACTGTAGCAATGGGATCATGTTATTGGACCAATAATTGAAAGGTGTGGACTAATGCTTAGTGGACAAGAGTTCAAATTTTGCTACAGCATCTATGGGAATTTGAATTAACTTAAACATTTAGATGTAAGATTTTTTATATTTAGTTTGTCTTGTAATGTGCAGGCAAATATGGGGGACGAGTTAACACTGAGAAGCACAACGTCACCACACATGATGCCATCTTTGGCACAAGATAGCTCGGTACAAAATCTTAGTTACAGAAATAGAGAAATAAAGAAATAAGTTAAAACATTCAGTACGACAGTCTTCTTAGCATAAAAGTAGAAAAATAAAGAAATAAAGTGTCAATCATTATAGTCCTTCCTTGAGCCATGGGCCTGAAGATGCTCCAAGCTGGGCTCCCCCAAGAGGGGTCACTGTCCCCAGCGCTGGGCTCACGTCTCCCCACGACGGGCTAAGACTCGCCCAGGTATGCTAGATATTGTTGCTGCTCGTAAGGCGTTGGCCCTGACCTCCACATTGCAGTTACATAATAAATCTGGGATAAAATCATAGTCTGATCATGCAGCCACCATGTTAGCATTAAAACTTTTCGAATGCACTCATGTTGCTCCCTCATTGGGGAAAATCTGACGCTTGATTCCGTACCAACTGCACTGAAATGCCAATCAGTTGTATGAAACCATCATGGATGGAAAATCTATGTGTCCCCGCCCACTACAGGCTGCAACAGTACAAGACAATTGCTCACCACTGCCTTCTCGAAGCAATAATGTTGATCAGGCCAGTGATTCCCACAAAAGATATGTTTTTGTTTTCTTTAACATGAAGGGGAGGGGAAGCTTGCAAAAATATTCCTAAAGGGGAAACCCATGTTGTGACTAATTGTAGGTGCTTTGCAAATTAGTATGAAATGTTTGCTGTGCTTCTACTTCTGTGACCCTGTTGTTATTCATTCACTAGATGCGGGTGTTACAAGGTAGATCAACATTTATTGCTCATCCCTAATTGCCCAGAGGGTTACTGTATAAATCCCTATTGCGTGGAAGCAGTCCAGACCAGCCAGTAAGTCCACATCAACCCTTCCGAAGAGCATCCCACCCAGATCCATCCCCTTACCCAATCCCTGTAACTCTACATTGCCCATGGCTGACCCACATAGGCTGCACATCCCCAGATACTACAGGCAATTTATCATGGTCAACATACTCAACCTCCATATCCTTGGAATGTGGGAGGAAATCCACACAGACACAGGGAGAATGTGCAAACTCCACACAATCAACCAAGGGTGGAATCGAGCCAAGGTCCCTATTGCTATGTGACAGCAGTGCTAACCACTGAGCCACTGT
Organism: Stegostoma tigrinum; assembly: GCF_030684315.1. Taxonomy (NCBI): domain Eukaryota; kingdom Metazoa; phylum Chordata; class Chondrichthyes; order Orectolobiformes; family Stegostomatidae; genus Stegostoma; species Stegostoma tigrinum. The sequence continues at coordinate 19,565,805 of NC_081381.1, forward strand.
GCTGCTTATTAAGAGTCAACCACATTGCTGTGGCTCTGAAGTCACATGTAGGCCAGACCAGGTAAGGATGGCAGTTTCCTTCCCTAAAGGACATTAGTGAACCAGATGGGTTTTTCCAACAATCGACAATGGTTTTGTGGTCATCTCAGACTCTTAATTCCAGATTTTTATTGAATTCAAACTTCTGCTATGGTGTTATTTGAACCCAGGCCCCCAGATCATTACTTGGTTTTTCGGATTAATAGTCTACCAATGATACCACTAAGCTACTTCTACAGAAATTAATAAAAAGGAAACACCTGCTTCATGGGCTCAGTTCAGTTCATGTTTAACTAGTCGAGTCATTTTAATGACCCCAAGCTGGGAATTGCCTAAAGATGGCTGTGGGGAAATCAGTCTGACTTCAAGGATTCTGCCAAGTATCCTATTGGCTGCCTACAACCCTGCAGCTAGAAGACCCACCTAACATTGAACATGTTTATCAGGCTTTTTGCAATCTCAGCACCTCCTGTGGCATTCTGCAGCCAATTGTGTACACTTTTTCAAGTGCAATCTCTGTTATAGTATAAAACATGTCAAGCAACTTGAAAACAGAAAAATCCCACCAACGATAATGCCCAAATCATCTAGCTTCTTCTCAATAATGTTGGCTACGGGATAAAGATTGACTGGGCTCTCTGAATGGACTCCCCTGCTAATCTTTAAAGTAATGCCATGGGATATTTTGCATCCATCTGAGAAGACAGACAGGCATTTAATATCCCCTCTGAAATATGCCATCTCATGCAGCGCAACATTGGAGCATTGGCCAGGGCATTGTATTCGTGTCTTCACAGTGGAGTTTGAAACATCAAACCTCCCAAGTCAGAGGGGAGAGCACTCCTCACTAATCCTATTATAGCTGTAGTTCTTGCCACTGATTAGTGACAATTGGTTCGATCTGGCACTGAGGATGAGGCCTGTAGTGATTGAAACAAGATTGGCAGGTGGATCTCATTGAAGATGAGCTCCCTGATTGGGGTTTTCACCCTGGGTCAATCAGGGAGTCCTGGATGGCAGATATAAACAGGAGTCTCAGGGATTCTCCTCATGCTATAAACTGGCTCTAAACAAGCTTGTCAGATTCCATGTACTATGCATGTGTAAATAAAGGGTGACAGAATACCAGGCTGCGTGGAGTTATTTCAGGGCCAATATTTTTATTGCAATTTTATTTTGTCAATTTTGCACTCAATTAGTGAGGAGTTCTCGAAGTTGATTGCTGAAGAAGATCTATTGTGGCACAATAATGCAACCCCTATCTCTGAGACATAGATTCAAATCCCATCTGTTCCAGAGGTGTGTATTAACATCACTGAACAGTTGATTTAGGGTAAAAAAAAAATGAAGACATTGACAGTAGAGTAACACTGTTTCTACTTAGCTTCATCTCTGTTCCTCGACCATTAACTTCCCTGCATCTGTGCAACAGGTTTCTCCCTTTCCACATCCGTCATCCTGTCCCTTATCGAACTGTGGAGGCCAATTTAGTAACAATGAATGCTAACAAGGTATGCAAAAACACCACCACCACGTTAAACATTCAATCCCTCCATCCCGATTATAGTGGCAATAGTGGATGCGATCTACAAGGTTTACTGGAGCAACTCACCAAGCCTCCCTTGACATCACCCTACAAATCCATAATCTTGACCAACCAGAAGGGCAAGGGTAGCAGATACTTGGGAAACGCCCACTCCAAACCGTCCATCCTGACTTGGGACCCTATCACCAATCTTTTACCAATGGTGGTGGGGAGAGTGGGTGGGGGTGGGGGTGTCAAATTCCTGGAACTGCCGTCCTAACCGCTGGAGCACATCACATGGGCTGCAGCAGTTCACGAAGGCACCTCTCATTGCCTTCCCAAAAGCAGTCAGAGATGGATAATCGTGGCCCAGCTAGAAGTGTCCATATTCCACTGGATGAATAATAGAAAGATGCCTGAGCTCCTCCAAATACAAGCAGATCCAGTTTTCATCACTCCTACTGTTGGTGGCCATGCCTTCATCTGTCAGGACCACGAAGTTCTAAAATTCCTTACCACATGCTCAATTCCTATTTCTACCTTTGAGGCACTCTCAAAATCTACCTCTGACCCAGCTTTTTGTCACCCATGCCAATACTTCTTTACATAGCTCAGTGTTATATTTTGTCTGATAAGTATCCTTTGATTAACCCTGGGACATATTACAACATCAAAGGCACAGTATACATGAGACGTTTCAGAGATAGTAGGAACTGTAGTTGTTGGAGAATCTGAGATGACAAGGTGTAGAGCTGGATGAACACAGCAGGCCAGGCAGCATCATAGGAGCGGGAAGGCTAACGTTTCGGGCCTACTTGTCACTGCTTCCTGATGGAATGAGACTGCCACCTATAGGCTGTTTGACATCATGGCATCCTGGGCCTTGGCTGGATTCAGCCTGAGCTAACTACAGCTTTGATGCTGTGAAGTATCCTCATTTTGCAGCAACACTACAGTTTTTGTCTGACATTGGTCACAACTGGAAATCCTGTTGAAAGCATTGTCTGAAACAGTTTCTTATGGGTCTAGGGATCAGACTTCTCACAGAGTTTTCAAACAGAAAAAGTAAGAGCAGAAGTATATGTCAGCCATTCAGCTCCTCAAACCTGCTCAGCCATTCAATAAGATCATGGTTGATCTGTTTGTGTTTTGAACTTGACTGTCTTGACAAGCAAGAATATAGCTACCACTGCCTTAAAAATATTTATGAAGTCAATATCAGTGTTGTGCTGCCATGACCATCAGGCAGAGCGATAGGAATACACAAAAGGTAATATCTCAGGTCAGACACTGAATTGTGGGGTGTGAGGTTTTGTTCAGAATCTCTCTCAGAGTTTTAACCTGGAATCAGGCTGGTTTTGTTCTAAAAGCAGGAATTTAAAAGATGCCACACTGACTGACTGTGACTATAATTTGTGTGTTTTTTGAACAAAATAGAATGTATCTGCAAGTAAACAAACATTTTGGATGATATTGTTCACCCCATAGATTTATATGTGTGTGTGTTTGTCTGTGTGTGTGTGTGTGTGTGTGTGTGTGTGTGTGTGTGTGTGTGTGTGTATGTGTGTGTGTGTGTGTGCGTGTGTGTGTGTGTGTCTGTGTGTGTGTGTGTGTGTATGTGTGTGTGCGTGCGCGCACACATGAGGGAGGGGGAGAAAGAGAGAGAGAGAGTTTGTGTTTTTGTGTGTGAGACAGAGCGTGTGTGGGTGTGAGAGAGTATATATGCATGAGAGGGAATGTGTGTAAGAGAGTTTGTGTGTGAGTGTGTGTGCGTGAGAGAGAGGGTGTGTATGAGTGTGCTTGTGTGAGAGAGGGTCCATGTGAGTGTGTGTATGAGTGTGTTTGTATGATAGAGAATGTGTATCTGTGCTTGAGTGTGAAAGCGTGTTTGCGTGAAGATTGTGTGTGTGTGTGTGTGTGTGTGTGTGTGTGTGTGTGTGTGTGTGTGTGTGTGAGCGTGTGTGTGTGTGTGTGTGTGTGAGAGAGAGAGAGAGAGAGTGTAATAAGTAATTCAAAACTGCACAATCTAATTAAGGTACAGAGATCATAATAATTTACGAAGGTGATGCTGTCAAAACAGGACACAAAGGAAGATTTTATAGATACAGAACAGTGTGGTGGGGTCACCAGTAATGCAACATGAACCCAAGGTCACATATCATGTCTTCATGGGTATGGAACTTGGCTATCAGTCTCAGCTCAGTGCATCTCGGAGTCCGCCTTGGAGGATGCTTACCCGATCATCAACTTGGATACTACTGTCACACGTAGGAACACCGCCCACCACGTACACAGCAGATACTCATGTGACTCGGCCAACGTTGTCAATCTCATACACTGCAGGGAAGGATGCCCCTCGGCATGGTACATTGGGGAGACCATGCAGAAGCTAAGACAACGGATGAATGAACACTGCGCAACAATCGCCAAACAGGTATGTTCCCTTCCAGTAAGGGAACACCTCAGTGATCAAGGATATTTGGCCTCAGATCTTCGGTAAATGTCCTCTAAGGAGGACTTCGGGCTACACAACAATGCAGAGTCACTGAGCAGAGACTGACAGCCAAGTTCCATATCTATGAAGACAGCCTCAACTGTGATGTTAGGGTCATGTTGCACTACAGGTGATCCTGCCACACTGTTCTGTACATGTAAAATCTTCCTTACTGTCCTGTCTTGACAGCATCACCTTGATCAATTGTTATGATCTCTCTACCTTAATTAGTTGGTACAATTTTGAATTACTTATTACACTGTCTCTCACACGCATACACTCACACACACACTCTCTCACAGACACTCTCTCACACACACGCTCACACACTCTTTCATACCCACACTCTCTCACACACTCTTTCGCACACATTCAAACGTACACACATACTTCCTCATGCAAACACACACACACACAAGCACAATCACACAGATCCTCTCACACACACACATGCACTCACACAAACTCTCTCACACTCACACACACAACACACACACACACACACACACACAAACTCTCACACTGACACACACAGACACAACACACATACACACACACATACATAAATTTATGAGGTGAATCATTTCATCCAAGATGTTAGTTTATTTGCATATACATTCTATTTTTGACAAAAAAGTGGAAAGTCACAGTCAGTCAGTGTGACATCTTATACATTCTTGCTTTTGTAATAAAACCAGCCTGATTCTCAGTTAAAACTCTGAGAGAGATTTGGAACATGGCCTCACACCTAAATTTCACTGTCTGGCCTGAGATCGCTCTGCTTGATTGTCATGACAGCATAGCACTGACATTGACTTTATAACCACGTTACTTGCTGACTAACACTCTCAGTCACCTGCAGAGACTTATTATCTGACACTCCAGCCACACCAAGTTGTATGATCTTTTGATCTCTCTGCCTATAAACTCTGTCTGTGCACTCTTCCCTCTCACTGCACCTAATGAAGAGTTCTGCGTTCTGAAAACTTGTGCAATTGCAAATAAACTTTTGAACTATAACCTGCTGTCATGTGACTTCTGACTTTGTCCACCACAGTCCAACACCAGCATCTCCACACCAGCGCCTTCTGAGGCAAAATTCCAAAGTTGCATAACTGTCTGATAGTAAAAATTCCCCTCATTTCTGACCTAAAAGGACAACACCTAATTTTAAAGCAGTGTGATCTAGTACTAGATCCACCCACATAAATAAACATCTTGTGCATGCCCACCTGGTCAAGATTCCTCAGAAGCTTATAAATTTCAACAAAATCAGTTCAGACTCTTCAGACTTCAGAGCAAACAAGCCCAGCCCATCCCAGTCATTCCTCAGAAACAACTGAGTCATTCCCATGTCAGTCTAGTGAACGGTTTAGTTTTTGCAGAATTATCCTTGTAAATAATTTAATCTTTGAATTAAATAGGGCTTGCCTGAAGGCGAAGAACACTAACAACAAAATAAAGGCATGAAGAGTTTGTGTTTAGTATTTCATTTTATTTGTAAATGTGGCAAGATAAATCATGATTAAATGCATCTTTGAATGATTTGTTGATAATAGGGATGAAAATACACAAGTTTTTGCCCAAAAAGCTCAGTGACCTGACCAATTAGCTGGAGAAGGAACTGAGGATTGTCTCTGACACATTAATAGGCTGTGCAGGGTTGGTTAATTGAAGGTAAAGTGGTAGATATTGTCTGTACGGACTTCAGAAAGGTATTCAAAAAGGTTCTGAATTATTTGTAAGCTTAGAACACATGGAATCCAGGGGAGCTAGCCAAATGGATATAACAACATATCTTCAAAAGGTAGGAGACAGAGAGTGGTGGTGGTGGTAGAAGGTTACTTTTCAGAATGGAAACCTGAGATGACCAGTGTACCACAAGGATCAGTGCTAGGTCCACTGCATTTTCTCAATTATATAAATGATTAGGATGTGAATATAGGAGGTACGGTTAGTAAGTTTGTAGATGACACCGAAACTGGTGGTGTAACCTGGGGGCTGTTGCTGAACAAAGAGACCTAGGGATGTGGGTGCATAGTCAAGGCGAAGAAGGTGTTTGGTATACCTGCCTTTATTGGTCAGTGCATTGAGTATAGGAGCTTGGATGGCATGTTGCAGCTGTACAGGATCTTGGCGAGGTCACTTTTAGAATACTGTGTTCACAGATTTGCAAGGATGTTACTGGAATTGGACTGTATGAGCTGCAAGGAGAGGCTGAATAGGCTGATGCTTTACTCCCTGGAGCACAGACGTTGAGGAGATCTTTCTTATAGAGGTTTTTAAAAGCTTGGGGGGCATGGTTAGGCTTAACAGCTAAGGTGTTTCTTTTTCCCAGAGTCGGGGAGGAGAAAATTAGATGGCATAGGTTTAAGGTGAGTGGGAAAAGATTTAAAATGACCTGGGGGACAACTTTTTCACACAGAAGGCAGTGCGTGTATGGAATGAGCTGCCAGAGGAAGTGACGGAGGCTGATACAATTACACCATTTAAAAGGCACCTGGAAGGGTATATGAATAGGAAGGATTTAGAGGGATATGGGCCAAATGCTGGGAAATGGGACTAGATCAGTTTGAGATATCTGGTCAGCGTGGATGAGTTGGATTGGAGGGTCTGTTTCTGTGCTGTAAACTCTGACTCTATAACTCTCTCTGTCCTTTAATCAGGAGACTACAACTGTACATGGTATTCATGCTGTGGTCTCTGCAATGTCCCGTATAAATGAAGCATAATATCTTTACTGCTATGTTCAATTCCACTCTCTGAAGCACCTTTCATCAGGGTAAATGCACAACTGCAATTTCTATTTTTGCTGCAATTTTGATGTAGTAATACTTCCCAAAGTGCTTTAAAGTAATTGAGTTCAGTATTAATTGGGTACTGAGCCCAAGTCTTTTCAGAGAGGTGGCGCAGACTGGTATGTTACCAGACCAGCAATCCAGAGGCCCAGACTGACGGGAAATGTGTTCAAATCTCAGTAATGTGGCAGCCAGTGAGATTTACATTGACCAGTGGTCGCATGGTTAAATGGATAAAGAGCCCGGCACTGGCATGGGTAAGGAGACTGGCATTGTGGTGTTCTAAGGAAATTGCAAGCTTGAGTCCTGCTGTGATCATTTTGTTTGGCTCTTGTGGTGCAGTAGTAGCGTGCCTGGCTATGAGACAGAAAGCCCAGGTTCGAATCCCATCAGCTCTGGAAGTGTGACAAAATATCTCTGCAAAGGCTAATTTAAAATAATATCTTATATGGAACCCAAGCCAAAGATGAAAATACTAAAATGAGCTGGATGTTGGGGTTGGCCATAAAGAAGGTAATGTAATTGGAAAGTATAATGGTTTAGGGAGGACTTTCTAGGCGGCCAGTGGCTGTCCCAGCTGACATGGTGGCGCAAAAATGGCCAGAGCCAGAGAAACAGTGAGTTGGGGAAAGGGATGGGCTAACTAGAGTGGCTCAGTGACTCAGTGGTTAGCATGGCTGCCTCATAGGGTCAGGAACCTGGGTTCGATTCCAACCTTGGATGACTGTCACTGGGGTGTCTGCCAGTTCTCCCAATGTCTGTGTGGGTTTGCTCTGGTTTCCTTCCATATTTCAAAGGCATGTGGGTTTGATAGTGTGGCCATGCAAATTTCTCCATAATGTCCAGCGGTGTATAATCTGAGTGGATGGCTATGGGAAATGCAGGGATAGGATAGGGGTGAGTCTGGGTCAAATGATCTTCAGAGGGCCAGTGTGAACATGTTGGACTGAATGGCCTGCATCCGTGCTGTAGGGGTTCTCTGATTATAGCAGTCAAGAAGGTTGTATGTGGGGCAGAGGAGCTGGGCCGTGAAGCCATTTTGAATGTACCGGTCATCATTCTAAATTGGAGGGATTAAGAATGTGCAATATTTATACATTGACCACATTATGTATTTAAATGTTTGCAGACAGAATTGCTTTGGGGCAAGTCACGCAGGGAATTGGAGGAGATAATCCGCACGGAGCCTGTAATAGGCTGGGAAGGAGAAGACATTGGTTCGCTTGGTGAAATCGTGTGGTCCTCCTCTGTGGTCCTTCATGAACAATACAATAAGGTAACTCATTTTCACTGCAGCCATATCAGATTAAAATCCATTTGAAGTACCACGTCTAATGCCCTTTAATCTGAACCCTGTCTTCTTCCCAGCCAGCCTGAGCGTATACCATGATTAGCGTAACTGAGTGGTATAAGGCAATATAATAAGGTGTGAGGATGGCATGGGTTCAAATCCCACCACCGTTGACATTTAGTGGGTTGGTGTGGTACATTAGTAGTAACCCTGTCTCTAAGCCAAGAGGCATGGACTAGCCTACCCAGAGGTATGTAACAACATTTAGAGTAGATTTGTAGCTGTGGGGTGTGGATGTTGAGGTTGGCTGGCTCGCTGAGCTGGTTTGTTGTTCCGCAGACATTTCATTACCCTGCTGGGTAACATCATGAGTGCAGCCTCCGATGAAGTGCTGTTGTGTTTTTCAGCCCATTATTTAAAATCTGGCGTCTGTTGAGCTGTATTACCACACTTCGGTTTTTCCTTCCCACTGGAGTGTATACATAGGGTCTAGATCTATGTGTTTGTTGATGGCCTTCTTAGTGGAGAACGAGGCCTCTAGGAATTCCCGTGCTTGTCTCTGCTTGGACTGCATTTATATAGTGAAACATGTATTTCCATTGCAGGAGATTAGGTGCCACCATGATCCAGCTACAAAGCAGTTGCAATAACCAGGAGCAGAAAGAGAAATCTGAATATATGATTTTCCCTACGCGCCTTTTCTCTTAAAGTAAACTTTTTCTCTATTTTTCCATCATGGGGGAAGACGGTTGTTTAGTGGTAATGTTAATGGAATAATAAACTCGAAAGAATAGGACTGAAATCCCCACGGCAAATGGTTAAAATTTAAATTCAATACAAATAATCGATGCATATAATCCTTAATAACAACTGAAAGACCTGTAGATGCTGGAAATCAGGGACAAAAACAGAAGTTGCTGGAAAAGCTCAGCAGGGCTGGCAGCATCTGTGAAGGAAAAATTAGAGTTAACATTTTGGGTCTGGTGACCCTTCCTCAGAACTGACAGTAGCTGAGAGAACATCAGTTTATATGCAGAAGATAGGGACGGGAGGGTATACGGAGTAAACAACAGGTGGAGGTAGAGGCCAAAAAGAGAGAAGAGCAGTTGGATAGACAAAGGAATTGATAACAATCAGGCTGGGAGGATAAATAGATGTTAGTGCGGACTGTTAGTGACTAACAATAGATAGCGTGTAATGGCAGGCAATGTGGCCACAAGGTCTGGTGTGTGGTGTATGGGGCTAGAACATGGGAGGGTTTAGGCCCAAAAATTATTGAACCTGATATTGAGCAAGGAGGGCTGCAGAGTCCCCAAGCAGAAAATGAAGTGTTGTTCTTCCAGCTTGCACTGATCTTCACTGGAACATTGCAACAAGCCAGAGACAGAGATGTTGACCAGAGAACAGGGTGGTGTGTTAATGTGGCAGGCAACTGGAAGCTCAAGGTCTTTTTTGCAAGCAGAATATAGATGTTCTGCAAAGCAGTCGCCCAATCTACACTTCTTTTCCCCAATGTAGAGGAGACCACACTGTGAGCAGCAAATGTAGTAGACTGGATCGTGGAACGTGCAGGTGAAATGTTGCTCCACCCGCAGGGTATGTTTGGGCTGTTGGTTACTCGGAAGGGAGGAGGTAAATGGGCAGGCGTTACACCTTTACCAGTTGCAGAGCAAGATGCCATGGGGCTGTGAGGGGTGCTGGGGGTGAAGGATCAGAGTGTCTCAGAGGGAACAGTCCCTGCAGAAGGCGGACGAGGGAGGGGAGGAGAATATATGTCTGGTGGTGGCATCTCGCTGGACGTGGCGGAAATGATGATCTTTTGGATGTGGATGTTGGTGGGATGGTAGACATGGAGAAGGAGAACCCTATCGCTTTTGCAGGAGGGAAGTGAAGGGGTGAGGGCGCAAGTGCAGGTGATGGATCAGACCTGGTTGAGGGCCCTGTCAACAATGGTGCTGGGGAATCCTCAGTTGAGGAAGAAATAATCCTTAAGAAATAATCCTTACCTGGTCTTGTCTACATGTGACAGCAGACCCACAGCAAACAGCAATAAATACTGGTCTTGCCAGTGACACCCACGTCCCATGAACAAATGTGATTGAACTCCAAAATGCAGGGCATATGTTGAACTTTAATAGAATGCAGCAAGCTATTTATTGGTCAGTGACTGCAAGTAAAATGGCATTAAAAAACTCAAATGTAAAGTCAAAGAGATGTACAGCATGGAAAGAGACCTTTTGGTCCAACTCATCCATTCCCCGACCATTCTAAATTAATCTGTCCCATTTGCTTGCATATGGTCTATAAATGTGTTTATTCTCATTGTTGCCACTTCCTGTTATAAAAAAAAGCTAAGCATGGCATTAGATACATTAATAAAATGAGCTGATAATTTGTGAATATAGTTCATCGGTTTTGATCTGGAAGAAGAATTACCAAGAGTGTGAATTGATCCTCCTCTAAAAGATAGGCAGCACTAGTTACCAGGACAATGGTTAATGTTTGACAAGCAAGTGAACCCTTGTGATTTCCTACTCTAAGTTTGTGCACAGGCATACGATGCTCTCCTAGCGGTGAAGTGACCCACAGTTGGGGTCCAACAAGTCCTTGCCGAACATAATCCCAAACTCAGCTAGTCCCACCTGCCTGCTCCTGGCCCATGGTTTCCATGCCCTCAAGACTAGCCCAAAGCCCTCTGCAGGGAATTAAATGCTTGAGGCCGGATGGCTGATTTGCAATGTGGAGTGTTGCCAAAAGCATTGTTTCAATTCCTACTCCAGCTGAGATTACTTTGAAGAACTCTCCTTCTCAAACTCTCCCCTCACCTGAGGTGTGTTGACCCCCACCCCGTCTAACTAGCATCTTTGTCTAATATGAGAGAGCAGCCCTATGGTCAGGTGGACTTTAGCGACATGTGAAAAAATGAGAATCCCTCTTCTCTTGCAGAAAATGCAACAAGTTGCACATTGCCAATCCCAACAAATAGCAAGATAGTACACTTGCTCTTCTTTGAAATAGCATCAATGGTCTTTTACATTCATGTGAGAGCTCAGACGGGAATCCAATTTGACATATCAGTTGAACAATAGCATTTCTAACCGTATTGCACTCCCTCAGAACTGCACAGAAGTGGCAACCTAGATATTTTTCTCAAGTTTTTTTGAGGGGATCTCAAGCTCATTAACGCTGTGACTCAGAGTATCCTACCCACAAGCCATTGCTGACAAACATGAAAAAGAGTTGATCTTCCAGCACATGAGGTGTAATTTTGTAACTGCCCACAGTCTGCAGTATTAAATCTTATCAAGCTGTTTACTGTTGCTGCTTTAAGGCATTTAAGATCTTCGCTGTCTGTGACTAGAAACCTGTCTGCAGTCGATGGCTGAATAACAGCCAGGTGTAGGAGGATGACGAAGAAAATGCCAATATTAACAGCAGGCAGGAGTGATTGGGGTGGAGTTTGGGTTGTTAATGTTGGTTTAGGACAATGGGGCTTTGAGTGTGAATGCTGAACAAAATTTGAGTTACTGACTGTGATATTATGGGAATCATTAGGTTGTGATGCTACAGATTGGTTTTTTGGATGCCTGTCGATTGGCCCACCATCCCTTGCCATCTCACTTGTTCCTTCCTACTCATTTGCCTCTACCCTACAAGTCCACATACCCCCAACCTCAGTAACATCTTTCAGGTAAGAGGAAGTATTATGAGATTTGGATAATCCTAAATCATGGAGTTCAGGATTATGACTGGATAGATTGGGAATCATGGAGGCATAGAATCACACAACACGGAAACAGAACCTTCAGTCCAACAAGTCCTTGCCGAACATAATCACAAACTCAGCTAGTCCCACCTGCCTGCTCCTGGCCCATATCCCTCCAAACCTTTCCTACTCATGTACCTATCCAAATGTCTTTTAAACATTATAATTGTATCCATCACTTTCTCAGGATATTCATGCCACTCGAGAACCGCCCTCTGTATAAAATGTTTACCTCTCATGTCTTTCTTAAATCTCTCTCCTCTCATCTCAAAAATGTGCCCCCTAGCCTTGAATTCCCCCATCCTAGGGAAAAGACATCTCCCATTAATTCTATCCATGCCCCTCATTATTTGGAGGGGTAGGGTGTGTGTGTAGGTGTTAAAAGTAAAATGTTTTAAAGAAAACAGAAGTGAATATTGACAGAGGCCTGATTGAAGAGACTGTTGCTTTATTCTTTGGTTGTGAGTGTCGCTTCAAATGCCCTAGTTATTGCCCAACCACAACTGCTCTTGGGAAAGTGGTATAGGGCTGTTTGCCTCAACCCTGTCAGCTATATGACACAAGTACTCCCAGGATGCTTTCTCATGTTGTGGTTTGGTACAATGTAGTGGCTTTTTTGGTCATTTCAGAGGGCAGTAAGGAGTCATCCCATATTGTTGCTGGTCTGCAGTCACATATATTTCAGACTGGTTAAGGCTGATAGATATCTTCCCTGCAGCGAATGAATGCATCAAATCCATTGTTACAATGATCCAGGTGGTTTTATGACCATTCTGACAGGCAAGATTTATTTCAGATTTATTAATCAATTGAGTTGAGATAATCTCAGCTGCTAAACTGGCCTTTTGACTCCACAGCATTAGAACAGATCTCTGAATTCCTAATCCAGCAACTTTTAGTTACTCCAATCGAGAGTCCACTGAAACAGGCACACAAAAATAAGGCAAAATCTTCCTGGGAATTACAGTTTCTCAGTTCCACTCCCTGTATCAAAAATTTGATGTAGAAATTTCAATGCCTGGAGATTAGTTGGATGCATTAATCGTTAAGGGTGAATGGCGTAAACCCGTATCTGCACTTCGCAAAGGGAACCTCCTAATTATTTACAACGGCATGTTCATCAACTATTAGTCTCGCCCCAAAAAATTATATCTGGTAATAAGTTTTTAATGACTAATGCAATGTCAAATAAGTATTAAGAATGAATATTTTAACTATGCACCCTTTTTTTTGGTAATTTCCACAGGAAGAGAGTAAAAGACACCTCGTTCTGTTTCCATTGCATTTGTTACTTCTGGCTGTAGATGATGAGAAAAACAAGTTCATTTATCAGGTGAAAATATCTGTTTTGTCTTCATTTTAAATCAGATTACAGAATATGTGTTGTCTACTCCATCATTTGAGCAGGCTTGTACCTTCCTGTGATTTCAATGGTTGGAAAAAGAAATTGACTGTCAAAATGCTTTTGTTATGTTGCACCTTCTCAACATCTCGCCTTGCCCTGCAGTGTGTTGGCCCTCGGGTTAAACTCACCACTGGTCATTCCTCTCTCTCTATGATGTGAAAGCAACCCAATTGTAGTTTTGTGCATACTTTGGGGGTCGATTAGTTCATTATGCTGGACTGCCAGCATCACCGGGTTCAATTCCAGCACCAGCCAAGTTTACCATGAAAAAATCTCCTTCGCAACCTCACCTCAAGCGTGGTGGTCCCCTGGCTAAACTGGCACCAGTTGTCTCCCTCTCTAATGGGAGAGTTGCTCTGTGGATCCATTAGTTACTTATTATTGCTGACATTTAAACTAACCCAATAAAACGCAACTGTGCGACCAAAGCCTCCAGAGTCTTTCTCCATTGCATTGACGTAAACAGCCAGCTGAGTCAGTGCTGCTGGGAGGGATGGTGTGAGGATTGGGAATAAATGAAAATTGACTTCCTTCACTACTTAGAGATAATGGGAACTGCAGATGCTGGAGAATCTGAGATAACAAAGTGTGGAGCTGGATGAATACAGCTGGGCAAGCAGCATCTTAGGAGCACAAAGGCTGAAGTTTCGGGCCTAGACCCTTCATCTGATGAAGTGTCTAGGCCCGAAACATCAGCTTTTGTGCTCCTAAGATGCTGTTTGGCCTGCTGTGTTCACCCAGCTCCACACTTTGTTATCTCTTCCTTCACTGCTTACATTTGTGAGGTGCAATCTGAAGCTCAGATCAGTGTTTCCAAGACCACAGATGGAATTCCTGACAAACCTGAGATTATGGAAAGAAAGGTTTTCAATCACATAGTGTCTTTCACAACCACAGGACATCCCTAAACACTTTACAGCTGATTACTTTTGCAGCAGAATCTCTGGTGAAATCTAGAAGACCAATTTTGCATGCAAAGGTGTTCTCACAAATGACAATGTGATAAATGCAGATAACCTGTTTGTGTGATGTTGATTTAAGGATAAGTGTTTGCTTCCCTTCAACACAGAGTTATTGTGTCTTTTACAACCAGCTTACAGCGTTTTTCACCATGGACGTCCAGTCCCTATACACCTGTATTCCTCAAACAGATGGCCTCAAGGCCCTCCGCTTCTTCCTGTCCCGCAGGCCCGACCAGTCCCCCTCCACCAACACACTCATCTGCCTAGCCGAACTCGCCTTACCCTCAACAACTTCTCTTTCAATTCCTCCCACTTCCTACAGACAAAGGGGGTGGCCATGGGTACCCGCATGGGCCCAAGCTATGCCTGCCTCTTTGTAGGTTACGTGGAACAGTCCCTTCTCCGCACCTACACGGGCCCCAAACCCCAACTCTTCCTCCGTTACATTGATGACTGCATCGGCGCCGGCTGTTGCTCCCCAGAGGAGCTCGAACAGTTCATCCACTTTACCAACACCTCCCACCCCAACCTTCAGTTCACCTGGGCCATCTCCAGCACATCCCTCACCTTCCTGGACACCTCAGTCTCCATCTCAGGTAACCAGCTGGAAACTGATGTCCATTTCAAGCCCACTGACTCTCACAGCTGCCTAGAATACACCACCTCCCATCCACCCTCCTGCAAAAATTCCATCCCCTATTCCCAATTCCTCCGCCTCCGCCGCATCTGCTCCCAGGATGAAGCATTCCACTCCCGCACATCCCAGATGTCCACGTTCTTCAAGGACCGCAACTTTCCCCCCGCAGTGGTCGAGAATGCCCTTGATCGCGTCTCCCGCATTTCCTGCAACACATCCCTCACACCCCGCCCCCGCCACAACCGCCCCCAGAGGATCCCCCTTGTTCTCGCATACCACCCCACCAACCTCCGGATACAACGCATCATCCTCCAACACTTCCGCCATCTACAATCCGACCCCACCACCCAAGCCATTTTTCCATCCCCACCCTTGTCTGCCTTTCGAAGAGACCACTGTCTCCGCGACTCCCTTGTCTGCTCCACACTCCACTCCAACCCCACCACACCCGCTCCTTCCTCTGCTACCGCAGGAAGTGCTACACTTGCCCCCACACCTCCTCCCTCACCCCTATCCCAGGCTCCAAGATGATTTTCCATATCAAGCAAATGTACACCTGCACATCTGCCAATGTGGTATATTGTATCCATTGTGCCCGGTGTGGCTTCCTCTACATTGGGGAAACCAAGCGGAGGCTTGGGGACCGCTTTGCAGAACACTTCCGCTCGGTTCGCAACAAACAACTGTACCTCCCAGTCGCGAACCATTTTAACTCCCCCTCCCATTCCTCAGACGACATGTCCATCATGAGCCTCCTGCAGTGCCACAATGATGCCACCCGAAAGTTGCAGGAACAGCAACTCATATTCCGTTTGGGAACCCTGCAGCCTGAACCCTGTGTCAATGTGGACTTCACAAGCTTCAAAATCTCCCCTCCCCACACTGCAACACAAAACTAGCCCAGCTCAACCCCTTCCCCCACTGCATCCCAAAACCAGCCCAGCCTGTCTCCGTTTCCCTAACCTGTTCTTCCTCTCACCCATCCCTTCCTCCCACCTCAAGCCGCACCTCCATTTCCTACCCACCACCTCATCCCACCTCCTTGACCTGTCCGTCTTCCCTGGACTGACCTATCCCCTCCCTACCTCCTCACCTATACTCTCCTCTCTACCTATCTTCTTTTCTCTCCATCTTCGGTCCGCCTCCCCCTCTCTCCCTATTTATTCCAGAACCCTCTCCCCATCCCCCTCTCTGATGAAGGGTCTAGGCCCGAAACGTCAGCTTTTGTGCTCCTGAGATGCTGCTTGGCCTGCTGCGTTCATCCAGCTCCACACTTTGTTATTAGGGAAAACAGAGCCTTGATTTAGTTTTGCATCCAATAGGGTGCTCCATTGACAGTGCCCTCAGTATTGTGTTGGAGTGTCAGGTTTAATTTGTACTGGAGTGGGTTTTGAACAGCAGAGATGAAGGCGATAGATCTGCATTGTCCTGCCAATCCCATGAGAGTGAAATCCAGGCGATTTCCTAATCTCCAAATTTTGCTGAACTAGGCAACCATAAGGTCATTGTCTCAAAGATAGCTTCCCCAAAGATGAGACAAAGCAATAAGTAGGCCATTCAGCCCATCAAGTCTGGTCTGCCATTCAATGAGGCCATGTCTGATCTGATAACGCTCAACTCCACTTTCCTGCCTTTTCCAAATAATTCTTAATTCCCGTAGTGATAAAACTTTGTCTACTTCAACCTTGAATGTACACAATGACCCAGCTGCTGCAGCCCTCCACAGTAAAAGACTTGAGAGTGAAACCAAGGGAAAAAAAACCTCTCCAGTGAAATCGAATACTGCGAATAAGAACTTTTGTGTAAGGATACATATGTAAAGGAATATGATCTAAGTAACCCCTGAACATTTGTTTTGTGTTTCTGTAAAGGATGCGCATGTGTAAGGAAGTTGTATGTACTGAATGCAAGTGTGAGTAACAAATGTATAAGAGACACGATTCTGATATTGTTGTGATATGATCTGATGGCTTGCTAGACTGAGAGAAAGGTTTTGTGTGAAGTGGTTGGCTAAAGTGGTTAAAAAATCCAAAACCTTTGAAGAAAACCAGTGAGTCTTAAAGCCACACCACTACCAAGCCTTGGATCTAACTGAGGAAATACTGACATTTCATTAAAACTCTCTTCATTTTCCAGGGATTGTTACCATTGTCTGGAATTTCAGTCAAAACGCTAATGGAAAATACTTTTGAAATTACTGGTAAGAGCAAATAACATCGATCTTCTTGAATGGAATTCTGCATTAAATGGTTGATTTCCAAGGTGAAGATTTATCTCCTCAAACAACTAAAGCTCATTAGACATTGCTGTTTGTGGGAGTTTCCTGCCAGCAAACAGGCTGTATTTCCAACATTACAACTAACTACACTGCAAAAACACTTCAGTAGTTGTAAAATGCTTAACAGCCTTCTGAGGTTGAGAAAGGTGCTATGTAAATGTGTGTCTGTGTTTCTTACAGCTACACTTAAATGGGTCAGATAATCAAAGGTTTGCAACGACCAAGGAAGTTTGCAGAGAAGATTAATCTGCAATTTCATTGGGATCTTTGTACATTGAAAGTTGTCCAGGTGTCTAAGATTTTGCTGGACTGGATGGCATTAATGGCCACCAGTAACTTATTAAGACATGCTTTATCCGATTAAACATGTAAAACAAGCACAACAACGATGTGCAGAATATTAATCTAGCATTTATATTCACTGCATGTTGAGAAATCAGCCAACTGCAGGTAATTATAACTTTAAGTTTGCAGTGCCCAGCAAATGAGTAATCCACTTCACTCAGAAAGGCTTAATTTCTGTTACATTTCCGGAGCTTATTCTATACATTGCTGCAGAATCTGTCCCAGGCACTTTGAGGCCATATTTGAAAGAAAATGAATCTCTATAGCTGTAGCACTCCCACGGTTTATCCCAAAGAGCTTTGAGATCAATTTGTTATTTTTGAAACATGTTGACTTCTGTTATTTTGGGTAAATATAACAATTATTATGTGGCACAATAAGGCCCCAAAACAGTGGGGCAAATGAACACTTTTTTTTGTGTGACTTAAAGTGAGGGAATAATAAATGTTGTCCAGGGCACCCTATTTTTCCACAAATAGTGTCAGTTAATCTTTTGCACTCCTGAACCCATTTGAAAGGCAGAACCTCCAACTACGCAGCACCTTCTTGACAGTGAAGAGCCAAACTTAGGCGTGGGTTCAAGTCTGTGGAGTGAGACTACAAGCCGCAACCTTTTGACTCGAATTTTCAAATGTCACCTGGCACCAAGGTGGCCTTTTGATTGTGACATGTCAGATGACGGCCGCAAACTAGTTGTGGTTTCCCTTCAGAGAACAGCAATAACAGATATGATGTCTCCACTTGTGAGTTTGCTCTGGTCCACAAAGTATTGGCATCATTTTCATAATTCACTTCCGGTGACCATGTATTCATCCCCATTAACAGGTGAAATTTATCTCTTGGACTTGGCATGCAAGCGAGATTTAATCATTGACCAACTGTAAAAGGTCAGTTAGCTCAAATGGCTGTTATGTGATGTAGTGTGATGCCAACTGCATTAGTTCAATTCCTACAATACTGGCTGCGGTTACTTTGAAGGTTCTCCTTTCTCAATGTCTCCCCTCACCTGAGGCATGGTGGCTGCCAGGTTAAAACAACACCAGTTGTCTTTCCCAAATGAGAGAGCAGCTCTATGGTCCAGTAGGACTGCAATGATATTATAAGCTGAATGGTGTTTCACATCCTCAAACCAATTGGGTCACTGGGCAAGGCTTTCAAAATCAATGTGAAAGTGCTGTATTCATGTTGCATCTTTTATAACAACAGGACATTCCAAAACATTTTACAACTAATGAAATATTTTTGGAGTACAGGCAAAGTTGTAATGAACAAAACACAATTGGAAATTTGAACAATCTCTCACAACCTTTGACGATGACCAGGTTACCTCTATCTTGGATTGAAGGATAAATTTCCATAGGAACACTCGTGAGGCCTTCCTCACATATCTTCAAAGGAGTTGCATTGGATCTTTATGTTCAACTGAGAGGTTGGACAGGATCTCAGTCTAATAACTCATCTAAAAGACAGCATTTCTGACTGTGAGGCAGTCCTTCCGTACTGCACTGGAACATCAATATTGAGCTTTGCACTGAGTTCCTCAGGGCCATAACCTCCTCAAAGGCACATTTAATACAATTCCCTTGAGAAAGCTTCTACAGCATTGCAATGTTGCTATGTTAGAGGGGAAACTGAGTATAAGGCCAAATCCAAAGGCTGATGAGGTTAGGTGACCTTCTTCAACTTGAAGTAAAAGCTGGAACAAATCTAAATTCACGAAGCTGCCAACATGGGGAGGAATTAGCAAGCTATGCCGGGGAAATGGGTGATGATATAAAGCAAGAAAGAAAAAATCCATAGATAAAGACATTGTGAAAATTATGATCTTCATTAGACCAATGATGATTTTGTACCTTCGACAATTTTGGAGCCTTAACCACATGTAGGTTAAAATGATGAGAAAATGAACTTTGAGTGTATGAGACACTAAATAGAGGCTGAGATATTGACATTTACATTTTATGCTCTAGGGGCAGGTGAATCTCTTCTTTTGTATGCAGATATACACCACCATTATGAAATGACTTTCAATTGTCCTAATCTTTCACTTTTCCTTCTCATTAGGATCAATGTTCGATTCCAGGATAATCACTTGTTCAGACCCAGAGGAGTTTAGAATATGGATGGCCCATTTGCCAAGAAGAGTGAAGAAGGCCTCCATCTATCGTCCACACAAACAGCAAAAGCTGTCTGTACTGGTAGGCAATGTGCATTTATTTTTTACAAGTTCACTGCATCAACTGTCAATGTTGAGGAGGTTGGCAAACTTATAGATTTAATGCTTAATGAGAAATTGAATGTGTTTGTTTAAGCATGATTCGGGATCAATCACAAGTCTGCATTAAGTCAAGAACAAAAAAAAAACTGCAGAAATTCAGCAGTTCTAGCAGCATCTGTGTAGAGAGAAACAGGATTAATGTTCTGAGTCCAATATGATTCTTCTTCCAAATAGAACAGGGATGGAGAAAGCATTAAGTGAACCTGTGTTCCCCCATGGTAGTACTAGGGATTCTGCCATTGGCCTCAGCGATTGTAATAATCTGGAAATCAACTACGGTTCCTGTTCTTGGATGACTATCCTGTGGCTTTAACTGGAAACTGGCATGTATCTCAATGTCCGGTAATTTCAAGGTTAAGCTCTTCTTTGCTGTTCTCATGCTGGATTAGACAACTAGCATTCAGTATCAACACTGACTCATAAAATCCATCCTACAGGCAAGGTAGAATTGGCAGTTAGAGATCACTGAAAGGTACCCCAGCAAGAATTAGCACCTTCAGGAACTGAGTTGAGGAAGAAATTTGAAAGGGATGTAACGGATATTCAAAACTGCAGTAAAAACAGTTGGGGAAGAAATTACACTTTAGAATAAATATTAATACAAAAATCGAAAGTTTTAGTTTAGAATGCGATTGAAAGGATTGAGAAAGGATAAGAAAGCAAGTACATAAGGAGCTACGGACAGGCCATTGGCCATACATCACTGACATCAGAGTCAGTCTGCTTGGGAGGCCGCCATTACAGATCTGATTCTTACCGCTAAAGGGTGAATTGCATCCGTCTATTTATCACCAACCTTTCTGAGGAGTTAAGTAATACAGATGTGGAAAAGATTAATGGGACTGTTGTAGATTTGTGCATATCACATGGTAGTATCTCTAGGGGGAAAGTATGCTCACTCAGTCATTACCTTCATAGTGACCTAAAAAGGAGCATTCAATAGAACTCTAATCCTCTGGCTGCTTAAAATGTAACCTATTTCCTTAATTTTCTATTAAGACTCAGCTTTCCCTTTTTATCCAAGTTTATCCAAGTCGATGAATTCTTATTAAACCAGGGAAATATGACTGAACCTTGTTTAAAGAGTTCCTGGACTCAAAACTTTAATTCTACTTTCTCTCCACAGATGCTGCCAGATTTGCTGAGTTTTTCCAGCAATTTCTGTTTTTGTTTCAGATCTTCAGCATCTTACAAGTCTTCATTTTATTCTGTTTAATCACGTCTGTCTGTTGGTCCTGATTATAAGATCCCTTGTGATGAGAGCTGGAAGCGGCCAGAGCTGGAGAAATATCTGCTACAGCAACCCATTAAAGGCTGGGAAGGAACCCCTATCCAACATCTGGGAGATATCATTTACTTGTCCATGGTAAAAATAAACTTCGCACAGAGTCAGGTCAGTCACTTACTCCTGTTTAAATTGACAAATACACCTTGACTATATGTAATGAGATCTCAGCAAACAGGAAGTCCAAAGGACCTCAAGACATTGCAAACTTCATTTCTCACTAATGATCTTTGAAATGTTACATGCGTGTTATGCAGGGAAGCACAACAGCGAATTTGTGAATGTTTGAATCTTACATTCTGCAGCTGAGTGGACTGGATTATTCATCTGTTGTGGAAGGTATTAGTTACAGGAGGACACTTGAACATTTCAGGGATTTGTAGATTAATCTGGAGTGTGTGTGTGTGCGCGCGCACGCGCGCGCGTGTGTGTAAGTGCGTGCATGTGAGTGAGTGAGAGAGAGAGAGTGATGGGGGTTTTGCTAAATTTCATGTCTAATGACGCAGCATTTTTAGCATTATTTCGGTGCTGCACTGACCTGTTACAATAGATCTTGCAACGATGTTGAGAGTCAATACGATACATTAGGTGCAGTTTTACCAGGCCACCCATGGGGCAGTGAAACAACCACTTATTTAAATGCAGCCAATCTTTATTATGTGTGGATTTTAATGGAGAGTTACAATCAGGGATGTTGTAAAATTACCTACCAATCGGATCATATCAGTTTTTTGATTCATGCATACGGTTTAAAACGAGCATCGTTTGGACAGAGGAAAGAAGGATATCAACTTAGACAATCATACACATAAAGCAGGGAACTCGAATATACCCCTGGGTCAAGTCCCACCTGCTACAGAGATGTGTCATAACATCTCCAAACAGGCTCATTAAAACTACCAACATGTAAAGAAGATTCACTTAAATAAACTAATGAACAAACGGGATTAAAACAGAAAGTGCTGCAGGAAACTCAGAAAGTCTGGCGGCATCTGTGAAGAGAGAAACAGAGGTAACATTTTGATATGACTCTTCTTTGGATCTGAACAATTTGGGATGATTCTTACCTCAGTGGTAGAATCAATATGAAGATGGAAGGTCCCCCCAGCCCAGGTAAAGTGGCTCATAATGGTTTCTTGGTTGTACAGAAATTGAATATTACTGTAAAGAGAGACAATATGTTGAAGCTTCATCAGGATAAATGCAAGAACATCAAATTCTCAATGATCACAACAGTTTACTCTAGGCGCTGACTGGTTGTCAAGCCATTCCTCACAGTATTAATTGACTGCTGTACGGAAGAGGTGGTTTGAGTACTTTGCCATTTTATCAAGTGGTAGGTTTGGAAACCCTATACCCCAACCATTAAATGCTCAGTGAGGGAGGGGCTTCTTCTCAAAAATGAAGAGTTTACATGGATGTGAAATATTGCACTGCATAATACACAGACACTGGTTCTAACCTGTATGTTCTTTAATTGTGGCTCAGTGGTTAGCACTGCTGCCTCACAGTACCAGGTTTAATTCCACCCTTGGTCAGTGTGAAGTCTGCACATTCTTCCTGTGTCTGTATGGGTTTCCTCTGGCTGTGCTGGTTTCCTCCCACAGTCTGAAAATGTGTGGGTTAGGTGGATTAACCATGGGAAATGCAGGGTTACAGGGATAAGGTAGTAGGGGTGAGTCTGGGTGGGATACTCCAGAGGGCCAGAGTGAGCTCAATGGGCCAAATGGCCTCATTCCTCTCTGTAGGAATTTGATGGAACAGCACCAAAAACGGATTATCTCTGCATTTAGCCCATTTGTTGCCCATACAACCTTGCTGTGTTTGACTGTTTCTTTTGTTAATATCACAGTTCATGCTCTTCGAATATAACTTTGACCATGAATCATCATGGGACTGTCTGAAACATTACAAAACATTTTTTAAAATCCAAATTCTTTTCTCTTCTCTATTTGAATCAAAAACTTTGAATATTTAGGTTCAGTTAAAAAAATTCCAAAGAAGTGGCTGTATCCTTTGGAGGAAGATCATAAGATAAAGGAACAGGAGTGGGTCATTCAATGCCTCAAACTCGCTCTGCTACTCCATAGAATAATGACTGGTCTGCCGAATCATGTTACTTTCCTGCCCTTTCCCTGTAATCCTTGATTTCCCTACTGATCAAGAATTTACCTCAAGCTTAAATATACACAAGGACTCTGCAAGACCCCGACATCTCTCTATGGCAAGGGATTCCAAAGACTCACAACACTCTGACTGAAGACATTTCTCCTCATCTCAGTCTTAAAACTTTGCTCTGAGACTATGCCCTTTGGTCCTCGACTCTCCCATGAAGGGAAACATCTCAGCATTTACACTTTCAAGCCATTTAAGAATCTTAACTTTTCATTCTTTTAAATTCCAATGATTAAAGTCCGAACCAGTTTAAACTTTATTCTTAAGATAATCCCTTCATACCAAGGATCATCCTGGAGAACCTTCTCCGAACTGGTTCCAATGAAAGGATAGCTTTCCCAAAATAAGGGAAGTAAACTGCTCACAGTGCTCCAGATGTGGTCTCACCAGCACCTCGTGGCAGCATGACTTCCCCTGTCCCCACTCACTGATTCGACCGATAAGCCAATTCTTCATCAATACCAATATACTCCAAAGTCATCTTATGACAACATTTTGTGAGGTACCCTTGTCAGGTGCCTTCTGGAAGCCCAAATCTACATCTATTAGTTCTCCCCTAACTACTCTAGTTGAGACTTCCTCGAAAAACTCTAATAAATTAGTCAGACACAATTTCCCTTTCATGAAGCTGTACTGACTTTGCTTGATTAGATTATGATTTCCCAAATGTGCTGCTATTACTTCCGTAATAAAAGATTCCAACATTTTTCAATAATAGTTTTAAGGCTAATTAGCCTACAATGAACCTCTTTTTGCTCCCCCCCTTTTCTCTTTGAAAAGTACTGTCACATTGGCAGTTTTCCAATCTTCCAGGCCTGTTCGAAAATACTATGATTTTTGGAAAATTACAACTAACGCATCCAATACCTCTGTAGCTATTTTTTTCAGGATCCTAGGATGCAAGCTATCAGGGTTAGGAAACCTGCAGGTAGTTCCGCTATAACACATGTTTCATTAACGCTAATTGGCTGTAATGCTATTGATGAATACTGGATGCTGTTTGGATAACGAAAACTTTCTGATGTACAGGTTTAGCAATTTCCCTGTAATGCTACTTTCTTTAGTGCGATTTTCTATAGCGTGAGGTTACACAAGAGCACAACTATCGCTTTTTAGGAGAACTACCTGTATCTGTATTTAATCTGATTAGTTTGACTACTTGTGCTTCTCTGGTAATGGTGATGGTACTCAATTCCTCCTTCATATTCTTTAGTAGTAACGAGATTTTAGAAGTATCTTCTACCATAAAGGCTGATGCAAAATATCAAAGTCCTTGATCTCCGTAACTTTCTGCCCAGATTCATTTTCTAAGGATCCTATGTACATTTCTATCTGTCTCTTCTCTTTATGTATTTAGAGTTCTTATTGTCAGTTTTAATATCTCTCACTTATTTGCCCTTGTAGTTCATTTTCTCTTTTTCTTATATTTTTAGTCTTCCTTTGCTGGATTCAAAATTTATCCTGGTTCAAGGATGTGCAGGTTAGGTGGATTGGCCGTACTAAATTGGCCAAAGTGCCCAGGGATATATGGATTACGTGGATTATGGGAAGTGCAGGGTTACAGGGGTAAGGTGGGGCTATGGGGCTGGGTAGGATGCTGTTCAAGGGTCAGTGTGGACTTGATGGTCCAAATGGCCTACTTCCACACTATGGGGATTCACTGATTCTATGATTCAAGTACTGATTTTTGCTTCCCTCTACACCTTACCTTGCAATGTATACTCGCCTTCACTTCCTTGGTTAGCCATGGTTGGTTTATGGTGGGAATCCCAGATCTTAGGACCAAAGCATATTGAAAGTATAGTTGCCAATGGCAGAATGTTTCTCAGTCTTGATGTGGGAAAGACTGGAATAGGAGGAGCAGAGAGATCCTGCCATCACAAAAACAATCAGAAAATCACAAGATGACTGACATGAAAAAAAACTGATCCAGGACAATTGCTGAAAGATAAGGCTGGGATTATGTGGAAATAGCTTTTCTTTGTATTCAGCCACTCTGTAAGTGTTTGATACTGGTTGCTGGAACTTGAAGTGGCATCCATCCTAAAATTCGTTGTATTTTCAAGTACAGATTCAACCACACAAAGTGGCATTAAAAAGTGCCATGATAACTACTAGCCTTGAGGTTTGGTGTGAAACAAAAGGGGCCATGCCTTGTCTTAATGTTAGATCGTAAAAGCTGTATGATTGAACCAAATATTGATACTGTGTTAACCTTGCTTCTGATTTGCTGGAAGTGAAATTATGACTTTGCTCACCACACACGGGAAGTACTGGTGACAGCACAGAACCTGACATAAAAGGTCAGACACAAAATAAACTGTAGCTACATTTGTTCTTCGTAAATTCACAATGTTCAAAATAAAAATATTTCCACTGCGTTTAGATTGAGGTACCTATGAATTAGGTTTTTACAGGACAATTCTAAAGCTGTGTTCTTTTATCTTCCATGCAATGTTTATTACTTCATCTTTTTAAAATATTTCTCACCCATTGTTTTTTGGACTTCTATATCACACCCAACTGTAAAGGCAACCTGGTCCAAGCTGGCCAATTTCATTCTGTTCTCACCCATTGGGAGTCATATGACAGTAACTTCAGTCTTCAATAGGAACATACACCATTCAATGCAATCAGCACTGATGAACAATTCAACGTCTGTCACTGTCAGAAGGTTGTGGATTCAAGACACTCTCTGGGACTTGAACGCAGAAATCAAGGCTAATGCTCCAGGAGCAGTACTGATTACTGCTAGAGGTACTATTATTCAGATGAAATATGAAAAACAGCCTTATTTGTCCTCCTAGGTAAATGAAGATTCCAGAGCATCAATTCGAAAAAGAGTAGGGAGGTTATCACTGGTGTTCTAGCCAATTTTTATTCTTTTAGCAAGTTCAGTTAGCAGATGATTTGGTTGTTATCACAGCGCTGTTTGAGAAATCTAACTGCGTATAAATTCAGCCACAGCATCACAAAGCTTTATACCATGGAATGAAGCCCTTTGATCTATTCTATTTATGCTGGCCATTAACCACCTATCCGCTCTAATCTCATGCCCAGCACCTGGCCCACTGCCTTCTAAGATGTGGTGTCTCAATTCTCCTTTCTACGCTCAGGTCCTATCTAATTAGCAGTGGTAAGGGAAAAACCACTGTGGAGTGTGAGCAAGAATGAGGCATCTGTCTTCTCAACAAGTTATAACCTATTGTATGATGGCCAAAGGCTTCAATTAAATTGCTTAGACAGGGATAATTATAAAAGCTATCAGGAGCCAGAAATGGCATGCTTGTTTCCATTAGAAGGTTGAGACTGCTTCTTTTCTGCCCAAAGACTGTGTGATATAATCAGGTGGATGGATTTGGCATTAACTCTTTCTGACCAACAGAGAGCTGTGAGTAATGTTATATAAAATGTCTTTTTCAAAGTTTTCTAGTGGGCCTTCTCTTTGGACCTTTATTGACCAACATCAATGCTTCTAGTGATTCTGCATTCATTCAAAGGAAGTGATGAACTCAGACTATAATTGATTTGATTTGCACCTATCCATTTTCAGCTCTGTTCCATTCTAGTTGGGACTTTATCGGTTGTGTGATTTGAATGTGTTACCTATCCTATAGCAGGGGTAGGAAGGACACAGAGATCTGACAGATGGTGCCTATTATTAATAAGACGTGTCAGCCTGTGCTCTTCAGCTTAGGCAATAGCATTAAAACAGCTCCCTGCGAATGTTAATGCAACATTGTGAACAACAATCTGGCATTTGGTTGACAACTCCCTGCATCAGGTTCTTTGCAGTACACCAATAATGTTACTGATCACACTAAAAATCTTAGCGCAATTTCTCATTAATATCAACCTCTATCTTCTCTTGTTTTTAAAATTATACAGGTATTTGAAGAAAGGATTATGGTTTTATTTCCAGACGATCTTATTATCCTCTCCACCGACGAACAGAAAACCACTGTTCAGTATGAAGTAAGTGTTTCATTTCTGTCAGCTCCTAATTTAAATTCAAGCAGAGTTAAAGGTGCATGACAGAGAGGAAATAGTTCAGGTTCCTCCTTCAAATCAATTCTGTGGCTCTGTTCAACTCTTGCTCAGCATGCAGATAGCATTCTCAAATCCCCTACCTTCGTTCCCATCTGTGGTCACTCCAATATCACTTTCAAAGAGCTTTCACATCAAAGTGTGAGACAATCCACAGGGTGAGCACATGTCAAAAATCCCTCACTGGTCACAGGTCAGGCTGAACTAGGCCATGTGATAGCTTGATATCCAGTTCAACAAAGAGCTGGACATCAAATCCTACATCTATTGGTCAAACCTTTCTAGCCTCACAAATCTACCAGCAAAGACTTTATCTACATTTTCCTCCCTTCGACACAAATGAAAAGCGCTGCTTAAATTGCAACATCTTTCTTTGCTCAAAGTACACAACATGCCAGGCAGCTTCTGGAGGAAATGAGCTGTCAATGTTTCAGGTATTACCCTTTTTGAGGACTGGATGTGGGGCAGGGGGTGTTGCAGATTAAAGGGTAGGTGGGTTAAGGCGTGGTACCAGAATGGCAGTGATACATTGACACCGGCAATAAGTACAACCTGGTTGGTCAATGGGAAGGATGACGTGAGTTGTTGGCTGGAAGGGAGGGTCAGAAGGTGGGAATGGAAGGGAGGAGGTGGAGCTGGAAAGGGAGCCAGGGGATGGGTGGAAAGGTTATTTGGAATTGAAGAACTCAACATTGAGTCCTCCCTACCTTCTGCCTGGGATGTAGGGTGCCCAGGCCTAAGATAAGTTATTGTTCTTCAAAATTTGCATTCCAAGTCGCTGTGACACTAGAAGATGCCAAGGGCAGACATTTTGGAGGGGGAGTGGAGTGGGGAATTGAAATGGGCAGTGACTGGGAGGTTAGGTTGGCCGAAATGGGCCAGGCAAAGATGCTCAGCAAAATGGTCAGTTAGTCTACATTTGATTTCACTGATCAGAAGGTGGAACGGAAGGGAGGAGGTCATACCTACTACCAGTACAACCAGGTCACACCTACTACTAGTGTCCACCTATTACCACCATTTTGCTATCCCTCTCCTAACCTGCAGCTCCCCCTACCCTCAAACCCAGTCCTGAAGAAGTCCTGAAACGTTGACTGCCGCTTTCCTCCAGATGCTGCCTGGCTTTGCTGTGTTCTTCCAGCTTCCTGTTTGTCTACTTGGATTTCAGTATCTGCAGCTTTTTTTTGTCTCTATCTTTCTTTATTTCCCCGTAAGCCAATTATCCTGTGAAGTCTGGTATTGTAGCTAGTTCACATCAAGGACCTTTCCATACTGACGCATTTCCAGAATTGTCTGCCCTGAAACATTTGCCATACTCTGCTAATCAGGAAATTTTGCATCTGGCAAAGAAAGAAGTGGCACCCAATCTATATTCCAAATGCATTTACTCACATTACCCGTTACAGTGTAAATCTGACTTCCTTTCCCTTCCTTAGCCCCTCCCCATTTGAAAAGTGGTTCTTATAAAAAATGTTCTAATCAATCTGTCCGGACATGTAGTGAAACACTTCCATGACATATGGGACTTGAACCCAAACATTGTGGCTAGAAATCGGGAGACCACCACAGATAGCCTCCAGTGTGGAAATAGACTATTCAACCAATTGAGTCTGTACAGACCCTCTGAAGAACATCCCACCCAGACCCACTCTAATCCTGTAAAACCATTTCCTATGCTAATCCACCTGACTGCACATCTCTGGACACTGTGGGCAATTTAGCACAGCCAATCCATCTAACCTGCACTTGCCCCAATTTATATTGGCTGCTCTTTATCGTGACAAAAACTAAGCTTGAATCTTCACAGTCAACTAGTCTACTGATCTTCACTTATCTGAAGTGGCTATAATATGGCTACAAGAGCAGGTCATGGGTTGTGAATCCTATTATGAGTAACTCACCTCCTGATGCCCCACAGCCTGTCCATAGCCATCAAGGTATATATCAGGAGAGTCATGCAATATTCCTCCTGTCCTGGATGAGTGCATTTCCACCAACATCCGAATAGCTCATCACCATCCAAGACAAAAACA
The DNA here is from genome assembly GCF_030684315.1 of Stegostoma tigrinum. Lineage (NCBI taxonomy): Eukaryota > Metazoa > Chordata > Chondrichthyes > Orectolobiformes > Stegostomatidae > Stegostoma > Stegostoma tigrinum. The sequence continues at coordinate 19,595,163 of NC_081381.1, forward strand.
ATGCACTCAGTTGGCATCACATCCACGACCTGAAACATTCTATCCTTTCATGACTGGTGCAGATATATCGTCATTCCTTTGTTTTTGAACGGATCAAAATCCTGAGGGTCCTTTTTCAGTAGCATGATTGGTGATAGTCTATCAGGAGTTGGCTCCTCAAGGAGAGATAGTGACTTAGAGGATAGAAAATTGTGTGAAAGGGAGAGTCAAGTGCCCATAGTAAATCTATTAACATGTTAAAATATAGAATTAATGACAAATGGTCATCTCCAGGTCATGACTGTATTCAAGACATTTTGGAGGGATTTTTTAAAAAATACATCTTTGTTTTATTGAACACTATGTGTTGTCCACTCCTTCAAGCACAAGGATGACATGGCCAGATTCCATTGTTTCAGAGCATTGAAGTCAGGTTAATTAGTGTATTTAAAACCTGATGACCATGATTAAAAAGAAGTCTGGGTGCTAGAATGAAGAAAAACTGATCTTTAATCCTTACCCACACAGGGTAGACTTGCAACTCAAAGCATCAGAGCTTTGGAAAGATCAGCTCGTGTCGGGCATCTTGAGTTTGAAATTACAGGTCAGTCATTTCATTTCATGAATTTGGTTCCCACATATTAGATTTTCACACACTATTTGTTGTTGTTACATTATTTGCTGATGTGATTGTATTTCACGGACATTTTTCACCCCACTAAGATGACCTTTCTTTCTAATGGAATCTACTTTATAAATCTCCATGACCTTTTGTTTTGAGAATTTAGTCAACCTGTGCTCCAACTCATGGTTTTCTGACCCTTACAGCCCAGGGTTTGTCTTATGCGTGATCTCTCTCTGAAATGACATCATTTCATTTTCAGCAACATTTAGAGCACCACAATTGACTCCAGAAGACTCAGTGCTCTGTCCCCTGGATTTTATCGTACAAATTGTACCTTTGGATGTCTGTCTGGACTTGTCCAGCGTTAAATGGCTGAGAGTAGCCTCAAAAACTGTATCTAGGAAGTAATTGGTGTGTTGCAGTTTACTGTTACGTTTTGCTGTATATCAAAATTCATGTCATCACCAAGGTTGTTTCTTCTTTTATTCATTCACAGAATGAGGGCTTCAATGACTGAGCCAGCATGCATTGCCCATCCCTAATATCCCAGAGGGCAGTTAAGAGTCAACCACATTGCTGTGGGTCTGGAGTCACATATATGCCAGACCAAGTATGGATAGCAGATTTCCTTCCCTAAAGGACATGAGTGAATGAGATAGGTTTTTCCTAATAATCAACAATGGACTCATGATCATCATTAAACTCTTAATTCCAAATTTTTGCTGAATCTACCATCTTCCACGGTTGGATTCAAACAAGTTCCCCAGGATATTACCTCAGCCTCTAGATTACCAGTCCAGCAATAATTCCACAAGGTCATTGATTCCCCTTAATTTTGACTCCCATGCATTACATTTTCATACACTGCCTATTATTGTTATTATTACTTCCTGATGTGATTGTGTCTCATGGAAATTTCTCACCTTGAGATTGTAGAGAAATCTATTGAAATAGATCAACTGAAATGATCACGGCACAACATCGTGGGCCGAAGGGCCTGTACTGTGCTGTACTTTTCTATGTTCTAAATAGAGCCTTCTCTCTATAGATTAAGTGTCTTTCAGGAGTGATGTAGCGAACCTCATCCAAACATGCTGTTTCAAAGTCCACATTATCGTAGACCAAGTTACACTCTGTTTGACCTTGTTTTGTATATTTTGCATACTTGCACAATAATTCTTAGCTTACTTACCCACTTGAACTCTATCCTTGAGTAAACCACCAGATAAACCAGTAGTTTTTCAGAACTATCTCCTGGAAAGATCTGAGCTCACTTCCAGGCAGGTCAGCTGAATGATACTCTCAGCATTCTGGAGCTCATTCGACTTGTTCTCCTCGATAAGAATAGCAAGGCTGGGCAGGTTGTTAGGTTACATTTGGACTGGAACTTATTTTTAATTAAAAGCTAAAGTAGAACACAGCTTTATAAAGAAATTCAAAGATATTTTCTCCAGTATCCGACTCTGCTTTCCTTCAATTCTAGCCTCTTGTTTTTGTTCCCTTGTTTTTATCACTGCATTATTGACAGTTTAGCCTTGGTAAGGTCTTCAATTCCTTCCCTACTTAACTTCTCTCGTGTTCTCCTTTATAATGAAGTAATGGTACCATAGTGGTCGTGTCAGTGGGCTAGAAATCCGAAACCCCCAGCATAATCATAATCATGGGTGGTACGTTGGTTCAGTGGTGCTGCCTCAAAGTGCTAGGGATCCGAGTTCCATTCCAGCCTTGGGCGACTGTCTGTGTGGAGTTTGCGCATTCTCCCTGAGTCTGCGTGGGTTTCCTCCGGGTGCTCCGTTTTCCTCCCATAGTCCAAAGACGTGCAGGGTAGGTGGTTTGGCCGTACTGTAGTGCCCTAGGGATGTTTAGGTTAGGTGGGTTAGACATGAAGCGGAAGTAGGGGAATGGGTCTGGGTTGGATGCTCTTCGGAGGGGCAATTAGTCTGTTTCCACTCTATAGGGATCCTATGATAATGTTCTGGGGAACATGAGTTCAAAACCCACAATGATGATGCTTGAATTTGATTTTATAAAATAAAACCAGTTTAATGGTACCACATCGCCACTTTTGATTGTAAAAGCCCACCAGGTTCATTTATGTTCTTATGGGAAGAAAATCTGCCATCCTTAACAGGTTTGACCAACATATGGCCCTGGATCCACAGCAATATGGTTGACTCTTAAAAGCCTTCTGGGCAATTAGAGATGTTCAATAAATGTTGGTCCAATCTGGGATGGCCATCTGCTTTATGTGATTTTGTTTTAAATGCTTCTCTAAACTCTTTAGCCAAGCTTTTTTACCTCTTATCCTGCTTTCCCTTTGTGTGGCTTTGCACAAAAATGATGTTAAATAAAATATATTCATATGAAGCCTCTTGGAATGTTATACTTTTTGAAATACTTGTTGTTTCACCACAAATACAATTTTTTATCTGCAGGTAACATGATGGAGCCTGTGAAAGTCTCTTGTGCAAAGCCAGCTGAATACAAAAAGTGGTTTTTCCACCTCCAGAAGGTATTGTCAAGAAGATCAGCTTCAAAGGAAACTGAAAATTTTAACGTCTGTGACACCACCCACGCCCTCCACCTCCTCCAGAACTTCCAATTCCCTGGCCCCCAACACCTCATTTTCACCATGGACGTCCAGTCCCTATACACCTGTGTTCCGTATGCAGATGGCCTCAGGGCCCTCTGCTTCTTCCTGTCCCGCAGGCCCGACCAGTCCCCCTCCACCGACACCCTGATCCACCTAGCTGAACTCGTCCTCACCCTCAACAACTTCTCTTTCGATTCCTCCCACTTCCTACAGACAAAGGGGGTGGCCATGGGCCCAAGCTATGCCTGCCTCTTTGTAGGTTATGTGGAACAGTCCCTCTTCCGCACCTACACAGGCCCTAAACCCCACCTCTTCCTCCATTACATTGATGACTGTATTGGAGCCGCCTCTTGCTCCCCAAAGGAGCTCGAACAGTTCATCCTCTTCACCAACACCTTCCACCCCAACCTCAAGTTCACCTGGGCCATCTCCAGCACATCCCTCACCTTCCTGGACCTCTCAGTCTCCATCTCAGGCAACCAGCTTGTAACTGTTGTCCATTTCAAGCCCACCGACTCCCACAGCTACCTAGAATACATCTCCTCCTACCCACCCTCCTGCAAAAATTCCATCCCCTATTCCCAATTCCTCTGCCTCCACCGCATCTGCTCCCACAATGAGGCATTCCACTCCCGCACATCCCAGATGTGCAAGTTCTTCAAGGACCGCAACTTTCCCCCCACAGTGGTCGAGAATGCCCTTGATTGCATTTCCCGCAACACATCCCTCACACCCCGCCCCCGCCACAACCGCCCAAAGAGGATCCCCCTCGTTCTCACACACCACCCCACTAACATCCGGATACAACGCATCATCCACCGACACTTCTGCCATCTACAATCCGACCCCACCACCCAAGACATTTTTCCATCCCCACCCTTGTCTGCTTTCCGGACAGACCACTCTCTCTGTGACTCCCTTGTTCGCTCCACACTGCCCTCCAACCCCACCACACCCGGCACCTTCCCCTGCAACCGCAAGAAGTGCTACACTTGCTCCCACACCTCCTCCCTCACTCCCATCCCAGGCCCCAAGATGACTTTCCATATTAAGCAGAGGTTCACCTGCACATCTGCCAATGTGGTATACTGTATCCATTGTACCCGGTGTGGCTTCCTCTACATTGGGGAAACCAAGCGGAGGCTTGGGGACCGCTTTACAGAACACCTCCGCTCGGTTCGCAACAAACAACTGCACCTCCCAGTCGCGAACCATTTTAACTCCCCCTCCCATTCTTTAGATGACATTTCTATCATGGGCCTCCTGCAGTGCCACAATGATGCCACCCGAAGGTTGCAGGAACAGCAACTCATATTCCGCTTGGGAACCCTGCAGCCCAATGGTATCAATGTGGACTTCACCAGCTTCAAAATCTCTCCTTCCCCCACCGCATCCCACAACCAGCCCAGTTTGTCCCCTCCCCCCACTGCATCACACAACCAGCCCAGCTCATCCCTTCCCCCCACTGCATCCCCAAACCAGCCCAGCCTGTCTCTGCCTCCCTAGCTTGTTCTTCCCCTCACCCATCCCTTCCTCCCACCTCAAGCCGCACCTCCATTTCCTACCCACCACCTCATCCCACCTCCTTAACCTGTCCGTCTTCCCTGGACTGACCTATCCCCTCCCTACCTCCTCACCTATACTCTCCTCTCCACCTATCTTCTTTTCTCTCCATCTTCGGTCCACCTCCCCCTCTGTCCCTATTTATTCCAGAACCCTCTCCCCATCCCCCTCTCTGATGAAGTGTCTAGGCCCGAAACGTCATCTTTTGTGCTCCTAAGATGCTGCTTGGCCTGCTGTGTTCATCCAGCTTCACACTTTGTTATCTTGGATTCTCCAGCATCTGCAGTTCCCATTACCTCTGAAATTTTTAACTGTGTGGGATATCATTCAGGGTTTTAACCAGTCTGTGCTAATGTTGTTTAATCAAAACCATTTGATTCAGAGGTTAAATTGACTTGATACAAACACTCACTCCAATGCTTGTTGCACAGGTTAATTTCCAGGCTAAAATAATGAGAAGTGCATTTATTGGCATCATGCCTATTGAATTACCTGGGTGTAGTACGTAGCAGAGGAAAAATTCAATCCGGCCTGACTTTTCTTTTCAATGATCAAACATTCCTGCTGGAAATAAACCACTGACTTTCGTTTATCAATATTGTTAAACTTTGTTGATTTGTCCTATCAAATATCCTTTAACGATAAATCTTTGTGAACCTATAGAGGTTTCACAGTCTTTGTTTAGGTGGTATGAGCCAAGACATTGCAATAATAAGTTAACATGCTTTTGTGTTTCATTGTTAGCCGGACTATAGCACCAACACTCTGCCTTCGAATGGGCAGCTCCCACCTAGACTACCCAAGAAGAGAAGCAGCTGTCGTTACTGAGGTTGCTCTTGCACAGTCTCGTGAATCAACATGGCCACCCCCAGTTTACACTTGAAAGATGTGAAAGCTTTGGAACAGTGATCCTGAAGACGGTACTGACACACTGTTTGACTACTTCCAATATCTTTGAAACTGCCCGAGTTAGTGAGTGGCAGAATCATGTTTCTCTAAAATATTCATTATTGGCCTCCTTGCCCCATGACTCTGCACTAGCCAAATGAAGATAGACAGGCAGCCTGTTTGTGGATTTCTGCTGATATCTCTCTGAAACTGACTGCAAGATGGAGCAGCTTGCGTCATCTTCAACCCATGTTCCTTCCCTCTGTGTTACACTTGACAACATTGCAATAGAAATTCTTAAGTGCAATGTGGGAAAATCATACCCAGAAATAATTTCTTGCTGCTCTTTTTCAATGGCATGATATAACTACAATGGGTTTGACCACAATGGGCACCAGAAACTCAAGTCTGGAAAACAGAGTTCCTCCCAGTGAGACCAGCACAGCTTAAGGTGCACTCCTTACTTTGACTGTGTTAGTTGATCTCACCTGAGACTGAGATAGGGGGCCTTCACATATTCTCAGAAGCAGTGAGCTTTGTCCATTACACTGCTACTGGCATTTGGGAGCATGCAGATATTGGATGAAGAAGCCAAGCTCGGAGGTCATGTGTCTAAAGTTGTATTCCAGCCTCACAAACAGAGCTATCACTTCCACTGAGATGCATTGTGGCTACTGTCACTCAAGGAGTTATGGCCCAGGATGAGGTGCTGCTATCAGGCGAGAAAGGAGTGGAAAACTGTTTTGATTAAATCAGTTCTGGAATATGGCTAATGTTTATTATCCATTCCTCATAATTGTTCAGAAAACATAGGTGAGGCTTCTTCTTGAACAATTGCAGTCCACATGGTAAAGGAAGTCTCGGGCTGAACTTAGATAGTGTGTTCCAGCATCTTGTTCTGACAACCATAAAGCACAGTTCTACAGGTCCCGTTAATGTCCTTTGCAAGTTTTCTTTTATATTGGCATTGTATTTTTACATTTGGAAGAGATACTAATGTCAGCAGTGTGGTGAAGATCTGTCAAATCAATGATGTGATATCCATTCACCAGTTTGAGTACATGACTCCCCATCTCATCAGCAGTTACAGATTACATCTTTTAAAATAACTTTCAAAATGTCATCGTAATAACCTATTTCTTGATGGCGATTCAATGTGCCTTCTATTTCTTAAGGGGATATGTGTGATAGAGAGCTTTAGTGTTTCATTGCAACTTTCAAAACAAGAAACTTTACCTTTTGTCAGGTTTAAGACGAATGCTGTTCCATATCAATAGGAGCTTTCATCTGTGGAGCTCACTGCCTTGTGGGTGTTGCTTTGGTTTCAATAGAAACAAATGCACTCGAAGAGAATGTGCTCACTCTCTGTAGAGTGAAATATTGCTGAAATGTCCATACTCCACAAGAAAATCCATGTTACAAGCCTTCCTTAGTAACAACCATGAAATCATTTTTATCTTAAAACAGAATTATTTATGTATTATCATTTATAGATATGATTTAGAATTGGAAATAATTTTAAAGCTTTCATTTTCAGGAAAGAATCTGATAAACGTTATGGGAAGAAGCTGTTTCCTCTGGCAAAAGGACTCATTACCAAAGGACACAGATTTTAAGAAAATTTGCAAAGAAATGGCGGGGGGTGGGAGATGGGTGGTGTTGGGTCAGGATGGGTTCGGGGGTTGGGGAGCTGTGGAATGAAGAGATTTGCTATTTTAAGTTGCACTTTGGAATGCACTGTTTGACAGCAGATTCAATGATAACTTTCAAAACGCAATTGAACAAGAAAATTTGTGAGCAAAGAATGGGTGAGTGGGACCAATTAGTTTGCTCTGAAAGAGAAACAGCACAAGCATGACGAGATGAATGGCCAATTTCTGTGCTTTAAGATCTCTTGGTCAAGTTACTTACCTTTGAGTCCAGTCTTAAAGCCTGTGCTGCTAGGATTGTGGTGAGAAAAGGCCAGCCAAGATATTACTTCAAGCTCCTTTGCGTTGAACGCCAGTGGGTGGAATTTCAATCTCATGCTTTGTGAGGGTTGAGCATTCAATATACTGTCCTTTGCTGACACCAGGGAAATGGATAGTTGGCTGAGTATGCCAATCATACCTGGGAAAACGTATGCCAGAAACGGATACATGCTTTCAACAGCACGAGAAGTTGAGAAAAGAAGACATATAGAAATATAGATCGTGAGCTCAAACTGGCAACTTGCTCTATTTCTAAGCTCAGTTACGTTTTCACACTTGGCACTTTGAATTTTCCACCCCGATTTCTCATGTAAACTATTTTTTATGGTTTCTCTATGTTGAATAGTATTTTCTGTTATAGAGACAACCCAGATCTGTATTGATAAAATTCTGGAGTACCTTTGTGATGGCACTTGCTAAATTTATACAATAACTGAATTCTGGAAAATATCTTTCCTTTTTTAGCAGGTGCCTTCCTTTTGATTTCTGATTTAAAGATTTTTTTTCTGCTCTCAATCTTGGTTGAGTGATCGTACACTTACTTCCGAGTCGGAAGGTTGTGTGTTTGAGTCCAAATGCTCAGTCATGACTTTGGCTGTCACTTCTGTGCAGTATTAAGGGAGTAGTGTACAGTCTGAGGAGAATCTGTGGGAGTGAGACATTAAGTCAAAGTCCTGCTTAATCTCAGGTGTATTATGTGTACATTATTTGTGTTCAATTACATGTAGATGATGAATAACAATTAGAGTTTCACTTGGGTACTTATAATGGGACTGATTAAAACTGCTCTATTTTAATTAGGAGATGTACGCTTGTAATGTTTAACTATGTAAATAAACGTAAAACTGACTAAAAATTGTCTCCTTTGCCAACTGACCATCTGGAATATAACAAGCAAATTTTAAAGAAGGACCATGGGGTTCTTTCCAATATCCTGGCAATACTGAGTCCTCACTCTGTATCATCACAACTCATAAATCCCCTTCATTGATGATAGGGCTCTCTAGAGTATTCTGATGGTAAGAAAATTGCTAAATAAATATACATTTTTACCTTTTTTTTCCTTTTGATATCTAAATTATTTTATTATTTTCATCTTTCCTTATTACAGGTAGCATAGCAATTGAATTCTTAGCCAAATTGATTTTTGATCTGAACTTCAGAAATTTCACAAGAGGAAACAGGTAACACTTCTGAAATGATGGAATTTAATGATATTGAGATAGAATTTAAAACACGGGGTGGCACGGTGGCTTGGTGGTTAGTACTGCTGCCTCACAGCACCAGGGACCTGGGTTTGATTCCGGCCTTGGGTAATTTATTTAAATGGAGTTTGCACCCTCTCCCTGTGTTTGTGTGGATTTCAGCTGGGTATTCCAGCTTCCTTCCACAGCCTGAAGATGTGCTGGTAAAGTGGATTGGCCATGGTAAATTTCCTCATGGAACTGAGAGATGTGCAGGCTAGGTAGATTAACCATGGTAAATATGGGGTTAAGGGGGTGAGGGTTGGATGTGGGTGGGATACTTTCTGGAGGGCCAGTGCAGACTTGATAGACTGAATGGCCTCTTTCCACATGTTAGGCATTCTATGAGCATTCAAAATCTTAAAAAAACAAACAGTACTTGGTAAAGTTAAAATCCATCATTTTTTGTTAGTGTGAAACTAACATATAAATATATAATTTTAAAATATATATTATAGACCTCAAGTCATTCTTAGAAACTGAGACGATCGCAATTATTAGTGTAAATTTATGAATTTGAAACTGGTTTGAAATAACATCAGTTAATCTGCGTGCGTAGTTCTCTTAAGTCGTTTGTACTCCTTAATATGGTCTATAAAAAGTTTGTTGTCCAACAGGTGATCCAGATCTAAATGTTTAATGTCTGTTTGTGGTTACACTTGTCTTTTTTCTCTCTATATTGTTGACACCATATTCCTTGCATCTCCTTCCACGTTGCTCAAAATTATCTCAATCTTTGCTCACATGTACTTATGAAACCAATGTAGAACAACAAATCATCACGTTGGGTGTGCATTTCCCCACTATGGGAGGGCTGAGGGGGAAACATTGGTTTTAAAGATTAAATTGTCCCCATTAGTGTCTATATATTTATATAATTTGTATCCCAGTCCGTCAAAAAACACATCGTCTGGTCTTTATTTTGTTTGTTGAATCTGGAACATGTTACCCTGATATTGACTTTGCTGGTGGCCCATTATTCATTGCCCATCCCTGACTGTCAGTGAGAAGATGCTGGTGAACTGCTCATACAACAAGCCAGTTTGCACATAGCAAGATCCCACAAACTGACGCATTAGAAAAATGGCTGCACTTTAACATTAAATTCTTGGTTATAAGGCACTTTGGGAAGTGCTAAGTTCATGAGAGGTGTTACATAAGTGCAAATTCTTTTTTGTTCCCATCCTGTTTTATTTTATTCCATATCTGCAGTTGCTTAACTGGTGTGTGAGACAGCTCTCCCAATACTAAAATTGCCTGACATAGTCATACTTTCAGAATCAAACCTTCCAGACAATGCCCTGATAACACCATCACCATCCATGGATATGTCCTGTCCCATTGGCAGGACAGACCCAGCGGAGGGAACAGCACAGTGGTATACCGTCAGGAGGTTGCTGCTCTAGGAGTCCTCAACATTGACCTATGGAGCCTATGGAATCTCATGGCTTGAGGTTAAACATGGGCAAGGAAACCTTCTGCTGATTACCACATACTGTTCTCCCTCAGCTGATGAACTGGTACTCCTCCAAATTGAGCAACACTTGAAGAAAACACTGAGGATAGCAAGGGCACAAAATGTACTCTGTGTGGGGGCTCTCAATGTCCGTCACCAAGAGCTGCTCGGTAGCAGTGCTACTGATCAAGCTGGTCAGCTCCTAAAAGACATAGCTGATAGACTGGGTCTGTAGCAGGTGGTGAGGGAGACAGCAAGAGGGAAAAACATACTTGACCTAATCCTTACCAACCTGCCAGCTGCAGTTGCATCTGTCCTTGACAGTATTGGTAAGAGTGACTATCGCACAGTCCTTGTGGAGTCAAAGTCCCACCTTCACATTGAGAACAACCTCCGTTGAGTTGTGTGGCACTATTACTGTGCCAAATGGGACAGACTTTGCACAGGTCTAGCAACTCAAGACTGGGTGTCCATGAGGTGCTGTGGACCATCAACAGCAGCAGAATTGTACTCCTGCACAATCTGTAACCTCATAGCCCAGCATATCCCCCACTCAACCATTACCATCAAGCCAGGGGATCAACCCTGGTTCAATGGAGAGTGCAGGAGGGCATGCCAGGAGCAGCACCAGGCATACCTGAAGATGAGGTGTCAACCTCGTGAAGCCACCAAACAGGATTACTTGCACACCAAACAGGGAAAGCAGCAAGTGATAGACAGAACTAAGTGATCCCACAACCAACGGATCAGATCTAAGCTCTGCAGTCCTGCCACATCCAGTTGTGAATGGTGGTGGACAATTAAACAACTCACTGGAGGAGGAGGTTCCACAAATATCCCACGCTCAGTGATGGACGAGCCCAGCACATCAGTGCAAAAGAGAAGGCTGAAGCATTGGCAGCAATCATCACCTGGAAGTACCAAGTGGATGATCCATCTCGGCATCCTCCAGTGGTCCCCAGAATTACAGATACAAGTTGACAACCAATTCAACTCACTCCATGTGATATCAAGAAATGGTTGGAGACACTGGATACTGCAAAGGCTACTGGCCCCGGCAACATTCCAGCAATAGTACTGAAGACTTGTGTTCCAGAACTTGTCGCTTCCATGGCCAGGCTGTTCTAGTACAATTATAACACAGGTATCTACCCGACAATGTGGCAAGTTTCCCAAGTATGTCCTGTACTCAAAAAGCAAGACAAATCCAATGTGGCCAATTGCCAATTACTGCACCATTAGTCTACTCTCAACCATCTGTAAAGTGATGGAAGATGTCATCAACAGTGCTATCAAGAAACATCTGCTCAGAAATAACCTGCTCACTGACACCCAGTTTAGGTTCTGCTAGGGCCACTCGGCTCCTGACCTCATTACAGACAAAAGAGATGAATTCCAGAGGTGAGGTGAGAGTGACAGCCCTTGATATCAAGGCTGCATTTGAGCGTGGCATCAAGAAGCCCTAGCAAAACTAGAATCAATGGGTATCAGGGGGCAAATACTGCAGTGATTAGACTCTTACCTGACAAATAGGAAGATGGTCGTGATTGTTGGAGATCAATCATCTCAGCTCCAGGACATCTCTGCAGGAGTTCCTCAGGGTAGTGTCCTTGGTCCAACCATCTTCAGCTGCTTCATCAATGACCTTCCCACCATCATAAGGTCGGAAATGGGGATGTTCACCGATGATTGCACAACGTTCGGTATCAATTGTGACTTGTCAGATACTGAAGAAGTCTGTGTTCAAATGCAAAAAGATCTGAACAATATCCAAGCTTAGGCTGACAAGTGGCAAATAATATTCGTGCCACACAAATGCCAGGCTATGAACATCACCAATAAGAGACAACCTAACCACCGTCCCTTGACATTCAATGGTGTTACCATCACTGAACCTCTACTATCAACATTCTGGAGGTTATCATTGACCAGAAACTCAACTGGACTCATTACATTAACAGAGTGGCTATAAGAGCAGACCAGAAGCTGGGAATACTGTGGCGAGTAATTCACCTCCTGACTCCTTAAAGCCTGTCTGCCATCTATGAAGCACAAGTCAGGAGTGTGATAGAATACTCCCCACTTGCCTGGATGAGTGCAGCCCCAACAACACTCAAGAAACTTGACATCATCAAGGACAAAGCAACACGCTTGATTGGTATTACATCCACAAGCATCCACTCCATCTACCACTGATGCTCAGTGGCATAAGTGTGTACTATCTACAAGATTCATGGCAGAAATTCACTGAAGATCCTCAACAGCACATTCCAAACACACAGTAACTTCCATCTAGATGGACAAGGACAACAGATATATGGGAACACCACCACCTTCAAGTTCCCCTTCAGGCCACTCACCATCCTAACTTGGAAATATATGCCGTTCCTTCACTGTTGCTGGGTCAAAATCCTGAATTCCCTCCCTAATGCAATTGTGGATCAACCCACAGCAGGTGGACTGCAGCAGTTCAAGAAGGCAGCTCACCACCATCTTCTCAAAAGCAACTAGGGATGGGCAAGGAATGCTAGCCAGCCAGCAACACTCACATCCCACAAATGAGTAGAGAAAAGAAAAATCTAAAATTGCGAATACAAAATGTTTTGGATGTTCACATATGGGATTCATTCACCGACGATGCAATGGTTTTACTTCAGCTCTTTAAACCTCAGATCACTGGGTTTTGGGTGAAGATTGAAATCCACATGTGGTCCTTCAGACCCCAGCTTGAATGTTGCCAATTTCAAAGGCCGTGGCATAAATGTGTTGTGAGCTGTGAAAGCTGTAGAGGGAGCACTTTATCTGCTTTCTCCTCCATTATTAAGTTGGAAACAAAGGACTTCACTTTTGTTTTGTTTTCATATGTTTGTTGCAAATTCTTTATTTTACCCTTAACTGACAAAGCAAGAGTTCAAAACAATGTGAGGAATCTTAAAGGAGTCTGTGCAACCTGGGCTATGCTGATATATGTGGCATAAATGCACAAGAGGCCAGCCTATCTCTGTGAAAATTGCACACCATCTTTAGGGTTTTGCCAAGCAGCATTGTCAGTTCTCACCAGGCAGTGGTGCGTGGCCAATGTGGGGGATTATTGATTGCTAATCAATTTGTTAATGGCCCAACTCGCATCATTAATAGTCAGTTTCCAATCATCCCAAACGCAACAAGCAAAGTTGACATTGAGAATTCCTGACCAGGAAATCAGAGCAAGTTAATAAAGTGTGAAACTGGATGAACACAGCAGGCCAAGCAGCATCTCAGGAGCACAAAAGCTGACGTTTCGGGCCTAGACCCTTCATCAGAAACCTGAAATGTCAGCTTTTGTGCTCCTGAGATGCTGCTTGGCCTGCTGTGTTCATCCAGCTTCACACTTTATTATCTTGGATTCTCCAGCATCTGCAATTCCCATTATCACCAATCAGAGCAGGTACCTGGTTAGCTCTGAAGGACCTCCGTGTTGGGCATTGAGCATCAACATCTCAGAGCACACACTATGGACACTGGCTACACCCACCCAATGATCACAGACATTGGCATCTGACACATGCCAGCCTTATGGCACTTACAGGATGCCTCCACTCTTCAATGCTGCACTGGTAACAATCATTGTAACACTGCAGTAAGGACTCTCTGCACTCAGGGGCACACTCCTAACTTATGGACAAGACCAGGTTGCACCTCCAGGCTCTTCACCCATTGTCATAGAACTCAATCACTCTGAGTCCACCTGGATGCTCACAACATCTCTGACATTGCCATGCAATGCCTTTGAGTGCTTTGCTCCCTTAGCCGGAGATACCTGGGTCATAATACCTTCCGTCACATTGCTGTGTGGCTCAGAGACAACACAGGAAGCTGGTCATAGTTGTCAACAGGCCACAGTCAATTCTATTTGAGCTAGCTCTTGATCGGGGGTGTGAGCCCTCTAAGCTAAGGACAGCTTCTGAAACCAGTGCAGGAGCTTGGCCGGGGCAATCAGAGGCAAGATCCTCTCAGCAAGAGTGCAGTCCACCATCCATCCTGACTCCTTCACCCTAATCAGGGCCTTTTGAACTCCTGTAATGAGAGAGGGAGAGAGAGACAGGTATTGTGGGAGATTGGGGCGGCATGGTGGCTCAGTGGTTAGCACTGCAGCCTCACAGCACCAGGGACCTGGGTTTGATTCCCGCCTCAGGCAACTGTCTGTGTGGAGTTTGCACATTCTCCCCGTGTCTGCATGGGTTTCCTCCGGGTGCTCCGGTTTCCTCCCACAGTCTAAAGATGTGCAGGCTAGGTGGATTGGCAGTAAAAATTGCCTGTAGTGTTCGGGGGTGTGTGGGTTATAGGGGGATGGGTCTGGGTGGGATGCTTCAAGGGGCGGTGTGGACTTGTTGGGCCGAACGGCCTGTTTCCACACTGTAGGGAATCTAATCTAATCTAATTAAAGTGGATGGCACTATTATTACTGTTGGTGCAGGTGTTGTGGTGGGGGGAAGGGGATGTTCTGAATGAGCGAGCAGGCAGCACAAGGAGCATGCAGGGTTCGTGATGTTGGGGGAAGGGGAATGTTCCGAATGAGTGAGCAGGCAGCACAAGGAGCATGTAGGATTAGTGATGTTCGGGGAAGGGGGATGTTCTGAATGAGCAAGCAGGCAGTGCAAGGAGCATGCAGGACTAGTGATGTTGGGGGAAGGGCAATGTTCTGAATGAGTGAGCAGGCAGCGCAGGGAGCATGTAGGATTAGTGATGTTGGGAGAAGGGCAATATTCTGAATGAGTGAGCAGGCAGCGCAGGGAGCATGTAGGATTAGTGATGTTGGGCGAAGGGCAATATTCTGAATGAGTGAGCAGGCAGCGCAGGGAGCACGTAGGATTAGTGATGTTGGGGGAAGGGCAATATTCTGAATGAGTGAGCAGGCAGCGCAGGGAGCATGCAGGGTGTGTGATATTGGAGTTGGAGTGGGTAACTGTGAGTCAGGGAAGAAGCTGTAGGCAAATAGTGAGAATGGTAGATTATGAACTGGACCCAGTAACAATGATGGAGTCAGTGTGAAGTTTTAGAGAGAAGATGATAGCACTTACGCCAGTGAAACGGGAAATGATTTTGACTTTTTTCCTACAATTCAGGGCATCCCTCCAGACTAACTCACAGGGCCCCAGGGTGGCATGGTCCAATGTTGAGGTCTCCATTGCTGGCGCTGGGGGAAGAGGAAACCAAGCCTTTTTCACCAGCCATTCTCGCAGGACCCTCTGGGTCCTAGCCCACAAAACAGGATTTACCCTTTGGTACCTTATCTAGATAATTGTTAGGAACCAGGCAGGGCAGGTCCAGACTGGCAGTGATTTTCACATGACACAACATGCTTTTAAAGATGGCAGTAGTTGACATCACGCTGACAAATTCCTGTATATCCCAGCAGTGGACTGTTGTGCCTGAGATGGCTGACAGACCTGGAATCAGCCACGAGGGACACCACGAGGGCAGGACAGGTAGTTAATGATAACAAAGTGTAGAGCTGGATGAACACAGCAGACCAAGCAGCATCTCAGGAGCACAAAAGCTGACGTTTCGGGCCTAGACCCTTCATCAGAAACCTGAAATGTCAGCTTTTGTGCTCCTGAGATGCTGCTTGGCCTGCTGTGTTCATCCAGCTCCACACTTTGTTATCTTGGATTCTCCAGCATCTGCAGTTGCCATTATCTCTGATCAAGATTTGCACTAACTTTATGTTGGACATATTATTATCAATTTTTTTTCCCCCGCTGCTAGACCATTTCATAACATATGACAGACTCTTTCCCACAGGGTGGGAAGAGGTAAACTCATTGTACTTTCCACGAGATTTGGCAGGAGGCAATGGTCTAGCCATTTTATCAGAGTGATTGAGGATCTGCTGTGGGTTTCAAAACAAATCGCCATCCCTGGATATATCCTGTCCCACTGGGAGGACAGAAACAGCAGAGATAGCAGCAAAGTTGAATACAGTCAGGAGGAAATTTCCCTAGGACTGCTCAACTTTGATTCCAGACTCCATGAAGTCTTATGGCTTCAGGTGATACATGGGCATGGAAACCTCTTGCGGATTAACCCATACAATCCTCCCTTAGCTGATGAATCAGTACTCCTCCACGTTGAACATCACTTGGAGGAAGCACTGAGGTGTGGCAAGGCCGTAAAATGTACTCTGACTGGGAGATTTTAATTTTTATCACCCAGTGATTCAGTTGCAGTACTACTGATCGAGTTGGTTAGATCCTAAAGGATATAATTGCCAGACTGGGTCTGTGGTAGGTGGTGATGGAACCGACAAGAGGGATAATCATACCTTACTTAATACCTACAAATCTGCCAGCCGCAGATACTTCCATCTGTGAAAGTATCAGTAATAGTGACCACTGCCCAGTCCTTGTAGAGATGAAGTCCCACCTTTAAATTGACAGCACCCTCCATCGTTTTGTGGCAATAGTAACTCAAGACAGGGCACCCATGAGGTGCTGTGGGCCATCAACAGCAGTAGCAGAATTGTACTCCAACACAATCTGTAACCTTATGGTCCAACATATCCTCCACTCAACCATTACCATCAAGCCAGGGGATCAACCCTGGTTCAATGGAGAGTGCGGAAGGGCATGCCAGGAGCAGCACCAGGCATACCTGGAGATGAGGTGTCGACCTGGTGAAGCTACCAATCAGGACTACCTGCGCACCAGCATCATTAGCTGCAATTGATACACAGAGCTAAGCATTCCCACAAATAACAGATCAGATCTAAGCTCTGCAGTCCTGTCACATTCAGTCATGAATTGTGGACAAGTAAAGGACTCACTGAAGGAAGAGGGTCCATAAATATCCCCAAGCTGAATGATGGAAGTGCCTCGCACATTAATGCAAAAGATAATCAACAAACTTCAACAGAAGTGCTGAGGGGATAATTCATCTTGACCTTCTCCAGGAGTACGTAGCATCACAGATACCAGTCTTCAGTCAATTCAATTCACTCTACATGATATCGAAGAATGGCTGGGGGCACTGATTACTGTAAAATCCATGGGCCCTGATAACACTTCAGCAATAGTACTGAAGATTTGAGTTCCAAAACTTGCCATTCACTTAGCCAAGCTATCCCAGTACAATTACAATACGAGCATCTGCCTGACAATGTGGAAAATTGCCCAGGAATGTCCTGTACACAAAACACAGGACAAATCTAACCCGGCCAATTACTGCCCCATCAGTCTACTCTTCTTGATCATCAGTAAACTGATGGAAGGTGTCATCAACAGTGCTAACAAACGGCACCTGGTCAGCAATAACTTGATCAGTACTACCCATGAGAAATGAATTTCTGAAGAAGGGTCTAGGCCCGAAACGTCAGCTTTCCTGCTCCTCCAATGCTGCTTGGCCTGCTGTGTCCATCCAGCTCTTCACCTTGTTATGTCAGATTCTCCAGCATCTGCAGTTCCTACTATCCCACTGACACCCGTTTTGGGTTTTGTCAGAACCAATCAGTTCCTGACCTCAATACAGCCTTGGTTCAAACATGAACAAAAGAGCTGAATTTTAGAGGTGAGGTGAGAGTGACAACGCTTCAGATCAAGGCCACATTGGACCAAGTATGACACCAAGGACTGTAAGAATCAATGGGTATTCTGAGGTTTACCATTAATCAGAAACTCAATTGCATTCACCATAAAAATATAGTGGCTGCAAGAGCAGGTCGAAGGCGAGGACTATTGTGACAAATAGCTCACTTCCTGATTCTCCAGGGTCTGTTCACCATACACAAGGCCTAGGTTCGGATTGTGATGGAATTCTCCTGTTTGCCTGAATGGATACTACTCCAAAAACATTCAAGAGGCTTGATACCATCCAGGACAAACCAGGACCACATCCAGCAGCATCCGCTCCCTCCACGACTGGTGCTCAGGAGCAACAGTGTGTACTATCCACAAGATGCACTGCAGAAATTCACCAAATATCCTTCCAAACCCATGACCACTTCCATGGAGAAGGACAAGGGCAGCAGTAACATGGGAAGACCAACCCTGCAAGTTCCCCTCCAAGCCACTCACCTTCCTGACTTGGAAATATTTTGCCTTTCCTTCAGTGTAACTGAAATTCACTTGAGAAAGTCATTGTGAATCAACCTACAGCATGTGGATTGCAGTGGCCCAAAAAGGAAGCTCATCATTGCCTTTTAAAGAGCACCTGAGGATGGGGCAATAAAATGCTGGTGACCCAGCAAAGAACACGTCCCAAGAGTGACTTTTTAAAAATTGAGTAAATGAGTCTGGATTGTAACTTTATCTTCTCAGCATCAACAAAAACTGGATTGGGGGTGTTAAAGTAATGGCAGTGACAAGCTATTGCCTACAGAGGAAATAAATTCAGTTGTGGTAAAGCAAGAAGCTTTCTTGTAAGCCACTTTATTCGCCATGCCTCAAAGTTTTATAGAATCCCTCACTGTCTACCCTTTGGCCTAACAAGTCCACACTGACCCTTAGACTCATCCCCCTATAACCCACCTAATCGACACATCCCTGAACCCTACAGGCAATTTAGCATGGCCAATCCTTCTAGCCTGCACAACTTTGGACTGTGGGAGGAAAGCGGAGCAAACCCGCACAGACACGGGAGAATGTGCAAACTCCACACAGACAGTTGCCCGAGGGTGGAATTGAGCCCAGGTGCTGTGAACCAGCAGTGCTAACCATTGAGCCACCATTCTGCCAGTGGAAGGTTGTTTGTTGAATAATTGATATTGTTCTAAACAATTCAAAAGATATTATCACAGCAGCAGTCTGCAGCCTCCACTCCTACAATATCACCCTTTGTCTTTCTCTGCTGCTGCTCAAGGTCTTTCTTAATTGGAGACTTGGCAATTTCAGTGCACTCCTGGCCAGTCTCTCACATTATACTCACTACAAAACTGAGTTCATCAAAAATTCTACTTCCTATGTCCTGACTTCCACTAAGTCCCATTGATCCATCATGCCTATGCTCACGAAGTAAACTAGCTCCCTGTCTGCCAACATGTTGGCCTCAAAATTCTTAATTTTTGTTTCAAATCTTGAGCTCTGGCAAAAGGTCACTGACCATGTAGGGTGGGGATGGCCTGGTGTTATTATCACTGGGCTGTTGTTCCAGGGAATACCCTGAGAAGAGAGTTCAATTCTCACCATGGCAGCTGGTGGAATTTCAATTCAATAAAAATCTGGCATTAAGAGTCTCATGATGACAATGAAGCAATTGTCAGGGGGGGAAGACCCATCTGGGCCATTAATGTGTCTTGGGCAAGGAAGCGACCATCCTTACCTGATCTGGCCTACATGCGACCCACAGCAATGCGGTTGATTCTTAACTTCCCTGTAGGACGGGCAATAATTACCGGCCCAGCCAGAATGCCATGAATGATGGTTTCATTCATTCCATAAATGAATGAAAACAGGTAGATGGTTGAATTTTACTGAATAATGGCTAAGTGTCAATTTTGGAGGGTTTCTCTCCATGGGTTCTATATTCTTCTTTTGTTATCTTCCCAAAGTCACCTCTCATTAGCTACGCACATTGCCCCTATAGCAATGTGCTCACATCGCAGGCAGTGCTATTCACTACTGCTGGGACATCCTGGGATTCCTGGTGCCAGCTTCATCATTACAGAGCCAGCCATGCACCCAATCAAGCACTGACAGTCCACAGCTGCCCTGCAAGGTTCCTGTCCATTGTCCCAGGCATATTGGGAAGAGGAAATTTTGGCACTGTGCTTTGTTAGTGAGGACCTGGAACTCTTGTGATGTGGGAGTGCATGTGACTGCCATCCATGGAGTGTGCCTTGAGTTGTTGCTGACTGGTGTCCAAGATGAGGGGAACCTGGCAAGGATCTGCAGTCACCCAGTACCCACTCTGCCTTTCCTTTCAGGAAATATCCAATGAATGGGATAATGGGAAAGTGCACGTCATCGACTGAGATGTCATGATACTGAGGACATTAGCACATGCTAACCATACACATAGGCCTCGCTCTAATGAGAATTCAGCCTTGCTTTTCAACACTTTATTGAAAAATGTGACTTCTTGCTCTTGACATCGGCAATCTCCCTCCTGCCATTCTCATGCTGTTTTCCCAACTTTCTTGTCATGCACTGGCTAGGAAGATTCCAGAAGACTCCATTTCTGTCCGCACTGATGCTGCCTCACTAGCTGAGCACTTCATTTCAAATGAATCATTTGCCTTGTCCCTCCCTATCTTTGTAGCCTCCTCCAAACCAACATCCTTCCATGAGTTTTGAGCTACTCATCAACTTCTCCAGTCTCTTTTGCTGCTCTCCATTGATGGTCGTGTCTGGCTGCCTACTCACCCTATGCTGTGAAATTTATTACCAAACCTCTTTAGCACTTTCTCATACTTTCAAATGGTCCCTTATCTCTGAGACATAGATTTTGGTTGTCTGTCCTAATGCGTTACTTAACAACAGATTCTGTTTGAAGTGTCTTTGTCTGCACATATACAGCTAAACATGCTCGACAAAAGCAAATTGTTGTTTTGTAGAAGTCTCCAAAGACAATCAGTCACTGCAGACAAATAATCTAAAATCTTTAATCTTTTGGGCTCTACGACCTTCTATGTGTTCCAGATTTTAAAAAATTTAACCATATAGTACTTTCACAAAAAAAATCACCTATTAGCACACACAAAGGCACTAAAACAGTTCGATACAGTTTTTGCAGAGAGAAAAGAAAGAATTGAAATGTTGACATATCTTAGATATTCTCTGCAGTTGCAAACACAAAGGCATTTTTTCTGTGGGTTTAAAATGTAAAACATTGTTGGTGGGTTTAGGATGTTTCTGAAGTAGTGCTGCACAAATAATGGATTCAACCATATTTTGCTACCTGTCATAATGAAAGTGGCTGTACAGCGAAATTGGTTTGTTAGCTAATTCATGTTGAATGCTGTGAAACTGAGTCATGTGCCCTTGCAGAATGGAGATCACGTTAGCATTTATTTCTTAGCACCCTGCGAAAATTGTAGACAGAACATTTCGCCAGGGAGCAATAAACCTTCAAAGCAGATTGCTGCCCACATAGCTGCAGTGACTTTAGCTATCAATACTATCTTCACACACACACACACACACACACACACACACAGTGCACAGTTGAAAGAAGGCTATTTTTCTCTGTGTGTTATCTGCAGTGAAATAGTGAATAGTGTAAGAGGGAAAATTGGCTCTCACCTTGCCAACTGTTTCACTTTACAGAGTCCATAATGTGATAATGTAGCCAATTGTTCCACTGTTGAGGATCAATGTGTACTGCTTCAGTTATTTCTAGAAGTTGATTACTCTTTCAACTTGGCAAAGTATACTCTTTGTGGCTATTTTTTATTCCTTTGTGGCATTTGTTCTCAAAACAGTCAACAGTACAGTATAGGGAACAGTTAACCACAGAAAGTTTACAGATGGACACAGTGACTCATGAAACTTCCCCATGTGCAAAGGCCATGCTCTTCAACCCAATAACATGTTGTAATTTCATTTGGTGATTTTAGGAAATGCCCTAGAATTTGATTAGGAGATAAACTTGGAGTCCCCTGCCTCTGGCATACAGCAGATGGAATGAATAATTTATATTCAAGCCAATATGAAATAATTCATTACATCACTTCTTCTGTATTGTTTGGGCAGGTGATTGCAAAATTCCAATCTTCGTCTGATATTCCTGGCAAACTTTTACGATCTGATTCTGCTTCTAGTGATTGTTGATGCTACAGTGTGATTCAACATTGCTAGATTTACAAGGTGATGAGTCAGAGCATGGAAAGCTCTTCGTAGTCATGTAATTCCATTCTGAGGTAGATGCCATTTTGAACGTGGTTGCAATGTTCCTGAGTATTTCCAGTGATAGTAATTTTAATGATAACACGGTGTGGAGCTGGATGAACACAGCAGGCCAAGCAGAATCAAAGAGCAGGAAAGCTGACGTTTCGGGCTTAGAACCTTCATCGGAAATTTCTTGTTTCATTTCTTGTTCTTGATGTTCTTGACCTGGTGATCTCGGATTCTCCAGCACCTGCAGTTCCTATTACCTCTAACAGTAATTTTAGTTCTGTTTGTTATTTCTCTAAATATTCCTACCTTGCAATATGTTTGGTGCAGCTTCAAATGAAGTGGAATCCCTCTTGCACAATGTGTAGTGGTTATGCACTGGGAATTTTATGATTGTTGCCAGTTTTTTTAGTTGGTCAGTGTCATCTAGGACAAAGGTGACCAATATTCGACACTGTGTGTCTGGGCTGGATCTGATGAAGGCACTTCAGATTGAAGCAGAATCACAATTAAACATTACATTCAAATATTCACTTTTTAATTATTCGGTCATGTAATGTGGGCATCACTGGTCACGCCAGCATTTATTGCCAATTCTAATTGGAGCTCGGACTCAAGCATGTTGCTGTGGGTCTGGAGTCTCATGTAGCGCAGCAGATTCCTTTCCTAAAGGGCATTACTGAATGAGATGAGATTTCCCAGATAATTGACAACAGTTTTGTGATCATCAATAGGCTCTGTATTCCAACAATAATACTACTGTCCAAACCCCCTGCTTATTTGGAGAAAGCACGAACTGCAGACACTGGATTCAGAGTCAATACAGTGTGGGGCTGGAGGAACACACCAGATCAGGCAGCATCAGAGGAGCAGGAATGTTGACTTTTTGGATTTACACCCTTCATCACAACATCCTGTTCCTCTGATGCTGCCTGACCTGTTGTGTTGCTTATTTTGAACACCCATCATTTGTTTTTAAGCCCGCAGCATTTTCTTAACCACTTTGCTTGCCTCAAACTAGAAAGATTCGCTCATCTCATGGCCCAAAACCAACGGCTGAACTGGCATGTGTCAAACAAACCCTTTCAAAAGGCATAGTGTGGCTGATTTTCCTTTGTTCTCAATGAAATGAGAGTGTGGTGCAGTTGGGTTTGATTAAGATAAGATGTGCTTACTTCTGTCACTCTGTATGCCTGCAAATGAAAAAATCCTACTTAGTCTCTCCTCACTGAGGTATTTCAACCTCCCTTTGGAAAGATTTGATAATTATTGGTGCAAAGAGGGAAATTCACATTGATTTGCTTTCAAGATCATGGAGGTGGTGAGGCTGGAAAATAGGTGGCTTTCAGGCTTCTTAAAATCTGATTGAACGGCTGTGATTACCTATAGGAAATGAAAGCTTGCAGTAAGATTCAGCCAGAGTCTATGGAAATTGCTGAAGGTAAGCAGTCTCCATGAAGCACTGAATGGGCATTCTTGACAAGAAGATGAAAGCAACATTTACTGCCAAACGCTTGTGGAAAATACCTGTTCCGAGATGTTCTATGAACTCTGAAACTGTAATGTAAGGAAGCATGTGTGCTTATTTAGCATAAACACCAGTGATGGTGCTAGATCATGTTTTTTCAATAACCGCAATTTTCTAGTTGTATTTTTAAAAAATACAAATACTGGAAACTTGACATCAATACCCGTCACTCACTTCCCAGATGCTAATAGACCAGAAGGACGTTTTAACACTTGCAGTTTTTGTTTACGTTTGCTGTTGAATTTGTATGTAAGAATGAATCTTTAACTGACTGATTTTTTTATTTGTAGAGAAGGCCAGGCGTGGGTGTACCCTGATAAAGCTCTGTAAGACTTGTTCTGCAAAGAACTAGCATAGGCTCAATAGATTGGCCGGTGTCCTTCTCAGCTGGTGAGTTACTCAACCAGAGAGATAATTGCTTGTTAAATGCCTTATCAACTGTACATCTCACTAAACTTGCTGAACAAACTGGATACTGAAAATTCTCAACTTGAGCCTTCCGCTTAGGCAAAAAAAGTCAGATGCAGCTCAGAGAAGATGTTTCCACTGGTATGGGAAAACTAAAACCAAGGGTCATAAATATAAATGAATTGGAAGTTGTGGTGAAAATTCATGTGTGGTAGTCTTATCACAAAAACACATGTTTATAGTGTTAAATAGGTAAAGTTGCCATCGTCCTATCAGGCCAAATTCATCCTATGGCTGCTGTCTCATTACAGAGAGACATGGCTGATGGTTAGGGAGAGAGATGGCTGATGGTTAGGGAGAGAGATGGCTGACGGTTAGGGAGAGAGATGGCTGATGGTGATTTTAACCCAAGGGTCACTGTGCCTCAGGCGAGGTAAGAGATTGAGAAGATGGAACATTGATGGTAACGTGAGACAGTGTGAGAATTTAACAACTCTTTTGGTGTTGATCTGCATTGAGAACCAGCTGTTCACTCTAAAATCCATTTTGGTGCAGCTGTTTTTCAATTCCTTTTCGTTCATATCTTTACCAGAAGTTGAAACCAGTAAAACTTACAAATGAGACATTTTGGTTTTATTCACTCACAGATGTGGACATCACTGGTTGGGCCAGCACAAGGGTTTTTCATGCCTAATTGCCCAGAGGCAGATAAGAGTCAACAATATTGCTGTGGGTCTGAAGTCACATGCAGGCCAAGCTCGGTAAGAATGGCAGTTTCCTACCCTAAACGATATTAATGTACCAGATGGGTTCTTCCTGGTAATCAGCAATGGTTTCACAGTTATCATTCAATCCAAATTCCATTCATGTTTTTTCATGATTTTTTTCTCTCCATACATGCTTCCAGATGTGCTGAGTTTCTCCACAAATTTCTGTTTATGGTTGTTTCAGATCTCTAGCATTTGATGTTTTTTGTTTTACCTAAGTGTGGTCATTGTTATAATGTAGGATATTTGCCAACAGATAATGTGATGCTGCTTGTGGGATAAATATTGAATAAACCTACCTTGTTCTTCTTCTGACTAGCATGCAGAGATCTTTTACATCCATCTGAAATTTTAGGCAACACCCCATATCACAATCTCAGCTGAAAAATAATAACTCCCTTAAGGTTACCCTAGAGGGGGAGGCTAGCCTTTGTGCTCACTACTTGGGATTCTAAAATTTGCAACTAGTTTTCAAATTCCTTCTATGGATCTTGCCACTCTCATCTCTGTGACTTCCTCCAGCCCAACAACTCTCCAAATTATTATTAGGGGAATCAGGACGATGGAGAAAGGACAGGAAAGTGGTTGTGAGCCACAATCCTATTGAATGGCAAAGCTGAGCCAAAGGGCTGAATGAACTAATCCTGTTCCTTTCTCTTATGGTCTTATATCTATGCGTTCCATGAATTCTGTTCCTGGTTTAAATTACTCTGCCATCAGTACCTATTCCATATGTCCATCAAACCACCAGCAGCATGAAGTACACAACTTAAGTATCAGTTCATTAAATATATAATCTTCCTGTGAAATCTTCTGTGAAATGATGCTTAAGCTCTGCATGTCAAACTTCAAATTGTGTCCTCTGTCCAGTAGACCATTAATCAGTAGCATGTTGTTACATGGGGTGGACCAGAGTGCTTGAGCATTTCTCAGGACATGTCTATTTGATTATTGTTTTAAACTAACATATTTTATTGATGCTCTTCATCTTGGATTCATCAGGAAAATTTGCAACAAGTGCCAACGTAAAGGGAAAACAGCATTAATAGAGGAGATTCCAAGATAACAAAGTGTGGGGCTGAACGAACACAGCAGGCCAAGCAGCATCTTAGGAGCACAAAAGCTGACGTTTCGGGCCTAGACCCTTCATCAGAGAGGGGGATGGGGAGAGGGAACTGGAATAAATAGGGAGAGAGGGGGAGGCGGACCAAAGATGGAGAAAAAGGAAGATAGGTGGAGAGGAGAATATAGGTGAGGAGGTAGGGAGGGGATAGGTCAGTCCAGGGAAGACGGACAGGGCAAGGAGGTGGGATGAGGTGGTGGGTAGGAAATGGAGGTGTGGCTTGAGGTGGGAGGAAGGGATGGGTGAGGGGAAGAACAAGTTAGGGAGGCAGAGACAGGCTAGGCTGGTTGTATGATGCAGTGGGGGGATGGGACGAGCTGGACTGGTTTTGTGATGCGGTGGGGGAAGGGGAGATTTTGAAGCTGGAGAAGTCCACTTTGATACCATTGGGCTGCAGGGTTCCCAAGTGGAATATGAGTTGCTGTTCCTGCAACCTTCGGGTGGCATCATTGTGGCACTGCAGGAGGCCCATGATGGACATGTCGTCTGAGGAATGGGAGGGGGAGTTAAAATGGTTCGCGACTGGGAGGTGCAGTTGTTCATTGTGAACCGAGCGGAGGTGTTCTGCAAAGCGGTCCCCAAGCCTCTGCTTGGTTTCCCCAATGTAGAGGAAGCCACACCGGGTAGAATGGATACAATATACCACATTGGCAGATGTGCAGGTGAACATCTGCATGACATGGAAGGTCATGGGAACCCTGCAGCCCAATGGTATCAATGTGGACTTCACAAGCTTCAAAATCTCCCCTAACCCCCAATGCATCTCAAAACCAGCCCAGTTCTTCCCCTCCCTCCACTGCATCACAAAACCAGCCCAGCTTGTCCCTTTCCCCCACTGCATCCCAAAACCAGCCCAGCCTGTCTCCGATTCCCTAACCTGTTCTTCCTCTCACCCATCCCTTCCTCCCACCTCAAGCTGCACCTCCATTTCCTACCTACCACCTCATCCCGCCTCCTTGACCTGTCCGTCTTCCCTGGACTGACCTATCCCCTCCCTACCTCCTCACCTATACTATCCTCTCCACCATTCTTCTTTTCTCTCCATCTTCGGTCCACCTCCCCCTCTCTCCCTATTTATTCCAGAACCCTCTCCCCATCCCCCTCTCTGATGAAGGGTCTAGGCCCGAAACATCATCTTTTGTGCTCCTGAGATGTTGCTTGGCCTGCTGTGTTCATCCAGCTCCACACTTTGTTATCTTGGATTCTCCAGCATCTGCAGTTCCCATTATCATTAATAAAGGAGATTGCTGAGTTGTCAAAAGAGTTCTCTCTCCTTGATGAAGCTACAACACAGACAATGGAGAGGCAATGGCCTAGTGGTATTATTGCTGAATTGTTAATCCAGAGACCCAGATAACGTTCTGGGGACCAGGGGACCAGAATCCCGAAAAAGGATTCAATGATGACCATGAATTCATTGTCGATTGTTAGAATAGCCCATCTGGTTCGCTAATGTCCCTTAGGGAAGGAAACTACCATCCTTGATAACAAGGTGTAGAGTTGGATGAACACAGCAGGCCAAGCATCAGAGGAGCAGGAAAGCTGACGTTTCGGACCTCGGCCCTTCTTCAGAAATGGGGGAGGGAAAGGGCGTTCTGAAATAAATAGGTGGAGAGGGGGAGACGGATAGAAGATGAATAGAGGAGAAGGTAGGTGGAGAGGAGACAGACAGGTCAAAGAGGTGGGTATGGAGCCAGTAAAGGTGAGTGTAGATGGGGAGGTAGGGAGGGGATAGGTCAGTCCAGGGAAGACGGACAGGTCAAGGAGGCAGGATGAGGTTAGTAGGTAGGAGATGAGGGTGGGGCTCAAGGTGGGAGGAAGGGTTACGTGGGACGAAGGACAGGTTAGTGTAGCGAGACGAGCTGGTCTGGTTTTGGGATAGAGTCGGGGAGGGAAGATTTTGAAACTTGTGAAATCCACATTGATACCATTGCAGGGTTCCCAAGCAGAATATGAGTTGCTACTCCTGGAACCTTCGGGTGGCATCGTTGTGGCACTGCAGGAGGCCCAGGATGGACATGTTGTCTGAGGAATGGAAGGGGGAGTTGAAATGGTTCGCGACTGGGAGGTGCAGTTGATTCGTGTGAATCAAGCATAGGTGTTCTGCAAAGCGGTCTTCAAGCCTCCGCTTGGTTTCCCCAATGTAGAGGAGGCCACAACAGGTACAGTGGATACAGTATACCACATTGGCAGATGTGCAGGTGAATATCTACTTGATATGGAAAGCCTTCTTGGGGCCTGGGATGGGGGTGAGGGAGGAGGTGTAGGGGCAGGTGTAGCACTTCCTGTGGTTGCAGGGGAAAGTGCTGGGTGTGGTGGGGGCTGGAGGGAGTGTGGGGCAGACAAGGGAGCCACAAAGAGAGTGGTCTCTCTGGAAAGCAGATAAGGGTGGGGAGGGAAATCCTTACCTGGTCTCCAGGCCTATAGCAATGTGGCTGACTCTTAACTGTCCTCTGGTCAATTAGGGCTTGGCAATAAATGCTGCCTAGCCAGCGATGCCCTTATCCCACGAATGAATAAAGGAAAAAAAAGACTACTTTCATGCCAAGCAGCATGAAATAGGCATGGCTAAGTGATGGATAAGCAAAAGATACTGAATATGCATGGAAATGCTCAGCAGGCCTGGTAGTGTATGTGCACATCAAAACAAAGTTCATCGGCAGGACTCTTCCTTTAATGTGCAGTTTGATGCCATGCTACAGATTGATTGAGGACAAGGGGAAGTCCAGGACTTCAAAGTAACACCATTTATTATATATTAATACTAATAACTGCTTTACATGGCAGTCATAGCAGGATCTATACCAGGCTCTGACTTTATAGTCCTGTTAGGGGAGGATTAAACAACCTTATTTGTGTAATCATGTTGATGTGTTCTCTTGACTCTCTCTCATTCTCGAGACCTCCAGAGTTTCAACTAAGTATCATTTTCTCCAGTGTGTTCTAACTCTGCCCACACGGTGGTAATTGTAATTAGTGATGTGCAGCTTTGTGACATCATTGCAAGGTTGCTTCAGGGTCCTGAAAGCCTTCCACAGCCATTTTCACTGTTAAGAATCGAAGCAGATGGGTGCTGAAAGCTGGCCTGTCAGCTCGATGATACCATTCCTTTGCTGAGCCATTTCTGAGAGGTCAATTCAAGAGGTGACCAGCTGTCTACTCACTAGTCACTGATACCTTGCTTGGATAGTTTAAAGTCTTGTTAAGGCCAAAGATTAGAAGTGAGTCTTCAGGAACTCCACGGTATCAGGAGCTTGCAGATGTCTGAAGCTGGTGGGAATGGGACAAGTTAACAAAATGTGCAGCCTAGCAATGGATGGCCAGGAAAACAGAATTATCATCAAGAGCTGTCACCCAAATCCAAACAAACACAACACAGAATGGGGACAGAGATTATAATTTGTAATGGCTCTTCTTGATATTAAGCCTGGAGAATGTTATCATTTTTATAATTTTAGTTCTCCCACCCACTCCATTCTGTTGTCTCTATCCTCAGCCACCCACATTACATGGCAACCTTAAATTTATACTCCTGCCTACTCCAATTTTGAGAATATCCACCACAAGAAAATGGCTTATTAAATAAACCTGTGGGTAAAATTATTTGAATGTATGTAGACAACAAAGAATAGATTAATAAATCAGTTTCTGCCTCAAATTTGCTCTTCCTCCTCTAATAACAACATTCATAAATATTTCATCCCAAACAGGAATATTTTCAACATACAGAAGACTTACAAATTTCAATCATTTTTTGTAAATTTCAATGTGTCGTTTTATCTGTTGTTTAACACAAACTTCATACAACAATAATGTATTCAAGCAAACTAGATTAGTAGTTGAATAACTATTGGTGGATTAACAATTATTTTACACAATGACGCAGCATAACCAGGCAGTTTTATTTTACATTCATTTACTTCCATTTTCCCATGAGATGGCGGTGGTACACTATATTCTTGAAGTTCATTCATATAGTGTAGGAACATCCACAGTGTGGTTAGGGAGGGAGTTCCAGGTTTATGATGCCAGCCACAATGAGGGAAAAGTGATGTATTTCCAAGTCAGGGCAGTACATGACTTGAAGGGTAACTTACAGGGGCTGTATGCATCTGCTGCCCTTCTGGGTGGCAGAGAGGATAGATCTGGAAGGTGCTATCAAAGGAGTCTCGGTCCGTTCTTTCGGTGCATGTTGAAGATAGTTCACAGCATTATGTGCAATGGTGAACGGTTAAAGTGTTGGACAGGTTCCAGTCAAGCAAGTTTCTTTGTTCTAGATTGTATCAAGTTTTTTGAGTGGAGATTTACTGCTTGCAAGAGCAATAGTTGCAGATTCAACTTTCAAAATGAGATCAGATAAACATTTGAAGAGGAAGAATTTGCAAGACTTAGACTGTGGGTGGGGTAAAACAGACAAGTGGAACTAAAAGGAAAAGTGCTTTCAGAGAACCACCAGAGGCATAATGAGAGAGGTAATGGTAACTGGCTTCCTTCTGTGCTATAAGATTCTACGATTCATGAACATCAGTGTTAATGCGCTAGTTTTAACATCATTCCCCAAACAAGGGAAACAGAAATAAAAGATATTTTTCAACAAGTTGTATTTTGATGTAACATTCCCCCACTTCCAGATTTCACGTGTCTCCATCAACTTCCCCCGAGAGCCAAAAGGCATGTGAGAAATGACAACTATTTTATCAATTCACAATTTGGGTAGAGGGCAAATAGTATCTTTTGTTTTATGTCCTATGACACATTTTCCCAGACCAAACAATGTCTGTACATGGAAAAATAATGAAAACATGATTCTAAATTCCACCTGTAAAGCAACTGAGAAGTGCTGATGTGATAAAGTTGCTTCTGAGAAATAGTTAATATTCAAGAATCTCTTACTGAAATGTTACTGCTATACTTCCCATAGATGTTAAGTCAAAAAGGCACACAGATCATTATCAGGTGCGATCTGTTCGGTTTTATCAGAAGGAGTGCAATATTTGATCAATGTGATGGTATGTTCAAGGGTTTCCTGGTTAGTACTTCATTGTAACTTTATCTTTGATGGATTTTCAAACTAACCTTTTGATTGTTAGAGCTTCAACTATCCAGTTGAAAACTTGAATCACAACACTTTCTTGTATGTGCAATTCATCTTTCCCTGCATTAAAGAAATGACTACATCTCTTAACTATGTTGTTAGATGCAAGATAAGTGATTTATTGAAGGTTTGTTTGCAGTTGAGAGTGAGACAAGAGATGATAATACTAGGATTCAAGTAAACTGGCTTCACAGCTTCCTCAATACTTTCAAGGATGGATTAATCATTGAACTCAAGAGGCTGAAAAGCATTGAATGGCATCCTGTTTCTGTATACCTTTCTACCTCCTGCTATCTTGATTTGCAAGTAGGGACGTATTCTCAAGATTTTTCAGCCAGAAAATTCTACATGCTGGGATGCACCAGATTTGTATCAGTACGTCTGCTCCAGCATTTGCCCATATTTGTAGAAAAGTGCTTTTGTTTTTGTTTTTGTCTACTCAAGCATGGAAAACAGGTATCACTGGCAAAGCCAACATTTATTAACTTTGTCCCAATTGTTCTCTTTGAACCACTGTAGTCCATTTGCTAACGCTTTTACTATTCAGAATGTTGAGAGTTTCAAGATTTTGACCTAGTAACTATAAGAGAATGTAGTTATTGATTACCTGCTCATTGATCCTCAGTTTGGAGTACACAAGAAGCAGCCAGCTCCAGACCTCATCAGAACCTTTATCCAAATATTTCTGAAGGAGCTGGATTCCACACAAGTAAGAACAGAATGACTGCTTATGATACCTTACTAGCATTTGATTGAATGTGGGGTCAATGGGTCCCAGTAAAATTCAAAGTCAACAGAAATCAGAAAGAAAGCTTTCCTGGTTAGAATTAAACTCTTCACAATGGAAGGTTGGTGTAGTAATTGGACTTCAGTGGAAGCACAGACCTCATCATCTCAGGAGAGGAGTCACATAGTCCTGGAGGAACCCAAATTGAGCATTTGCTCACAGGTTATTTATGAGTAAGTGTTGTTTGACAGCATCGCCATCAACCCTATTCATTACTCCTAATGATTGAATGTAGACCAACAGGCTGGTAAGTGGCTGAACTGAATTGTCCTGTTATTTCTGGGCACACAATTTAGAAAGCTTCCCATTTGGTCAGGAATATGTCAAGGTTATAACTGTTTTGGAACTGCTTAACTGGATGGGCACATGTCTTCAGCAATACAGCAGGTACGTGCATAGAAACACTACCTGGCAGGTAGAAGCCATTCAGCCCACTGAGTCTGAACAATCCCTCAAAAGAGCAATCCACCTAGAACCCACTCCTCAACCCTTTTTCTGTAACCCTGTGTTTCCCATGACCAATCCATCTAGCCTGCACAATCCTGGACACAGTGGGCAATTCAGCATGGCCAATCCATGCTAATCTGCACATTTGGATTGCACCTGGGGCACCTGATGGGCGCAGACAATCACCCAAAGCTTCGCTTATTCCCTACCTCAACCCCCTCCGTGTTTTCTACATGTAAACTGACGTTTTCCCAGCCACCATCAGTTCTGAGGAAGGTTAATTCTGATTTTTTCTTAACAAATGTTGCCAGACCTGCTGAGGTTTTCCAACAACTTCCGTTTTTGTCCTCTGATTTACAGCGTCCTCAGTTCTTTAATTTTTTAAAAAATCAAACCCAGGTCTCTGGTGCTGTGAGGCACAAACCACTGTTCCACTGTACCAAATTGTCAGGCACTTTTCTGGTGCCTGGCACGCAGCCATTTCTTGATACCATGTGAAGTGAATCAAGTTGACTGAAGGCTGGCATCGATGATGTTGGGAAACTAAGGAGGAGGCCCAATTCAAACATTTACTCAACATTTCTGATTTGTTACAGTTGCAAATGTTTCAGCCTTTTCTTTCATTGTGTCATTGGGTTGTAGAGTTATACAGCAGTTATACAGCTATATTTCATCCTGGGTTTGGCCACTGTTGAGAATAATCATGTTCATGCAGCCTCCTCCTCTAGTTAAGTTGTTTAATTGTCCATCGCAATTCACAACTGAAGCATGTGCTTCCACAGCTTAGCATTTCTCCAATCAAACTAGCTTTCCTAGTTTGACACCTATTTTTTAAGTATGACTGGTGCTGGAGGAGACATTCTTTCCAACACTCCTCAATGTACCAAGATTAGAGCACAGTGGTCAGGGTGAATTGACGAACATGCCTGGCCATAAGGTTAGAAATTGTGTTAGAAAGGACCTCTGCTGCTACTAATGACCCACAACACCTCATGGATGCCCAGATTTACTCTATTGAATCTGATCCAAATCTGTCCCATTTAGCACGGAGTTAATGGTTGGACTGTGACAAAAGAGTATTTTCAGTTTAAATGCAACATTTTGTTTCCATAAGGATGGTGTAATGACCACTCCTACCAACTCTGATGGATACATCTGCAACAGGTGGATTAGTAAGCAAAATAACTCCACAGAGACTGGTATCGCAACATCAAGTCACCGTTTATTTACATATGGTAAGTCCTTCGCACTGATCTATCTCCCTCACGGCCAGCTCTCAGAGTGAATAGGATGCCCGACACTCTGTTGGCCAAGAATCTGTGATTTGACCAGATTAACAGCCCCAGTCAGGGAAGTCATATTCCATGTGGTCCACCAGGCTGACCTCATTACAATCACTGAAGTAAGGATGTCAAATAGCCTTCATAATGATTCTCTCACACTCCCTGCCACGTATCAGGTGTTTACATCAATGACTCAGCCAGCTCTGTCATTATTGCTGCTATCTAGTCACACTTCATGACTGGTACTAAGTGCCCTACCCAGGTACATTCTGTGCCCTTGTTACCCATCAGTGCTTCTTTCAAGTAGTGTTTAATGCAGGGGCATAGAGATGACAGATGGCAAATAGTGGGAAGATGCCTTGCCTTTGGTGGGGTCTGAGTGAATGTGAGGAATGACAATGTCACCCAGATCTGACTGTGTATCATTGTGCAGCCAGCTCTGTTGGGTCTGATCTACTGGGGAGAAAGGATATTCTTGGGACATTGTTTGAAAATGTATGAAGCAGTATGATTATATCAAGTTGTTATTTATCGTGCCTATGGAATCGCTATCCCAAATTTGATCAATGATAATGGGAACTGCAGATGCTGGAGAATCCAAGATAATAAAGTGTGGAGTTGGATGAACACAGCAGGCCAAGCAGCATCTCAGGAGTGCAAAAGCTGACTTTTTGGGCCTAGACCCTTCATCAGAGACTCTGATGAAGGGTCTAGGCCCGAAATGTCAGCTTTTGTGTTCCTGAGATGCTGTGTGGCCTGCTGTGTTCATCCGGCTCCACACTTTGTTATCCCAAATTTGACATCCCTAGACGTTAGTAAGGGTGACTGCAGGGGTGACATGGCTGGCTGTGCCTTAAGATATCAAGGTCTATGCCAAATGGTTCATTTGGTTTTATATTTATTGTGTATGGAGTAGGTCAAAATAAGCCATGATCACATTGAGTAGTCAAACAAGCTTTAGTGGCTAAGTGATCTATTCCAATTCCTAAGTTTCTAATGATCTTCTTGATGACTTATGCCTCTCAAAATAGCCTACATAGCATAGGCTTCAAGAACTATGTCTTTAAAGATGATCTGTTTGGCTTTTAGTATCTGCCAACAAAATTGTCAGAGTCAGCTAACTCTTCCCCTTGCTTATTCAAGACTTCAGGTCATTCCTCTAGATCTCAGTTTTGCTTATACAATATCCTTTTGTACAATATTGTTCTGTTGTCACATGTACTCTATTGTAGGAGTACATTGAAAATCTTTTACAATGTCTACCTTCTGATGTGACATCTAAAGTACAAGTGCATAGGTACAATTCTTGGATACTGCGGAGGCATAAAAGTATACACTTAATTACAGAGTTGAAAATATGTTCAAAATAGGAAAGTAATAAGGAGTTAACATTACAATGTTTGAAGGTAAATTCTAAGGTAAGGATTGTCCCCTCACACCAGTCTCTGTCCACAATTTGCTGCCTGCGTGTTGCTCAAACAGCTCCTTCCCATTTGCTGCTGTGGAGCTTGTTCTCCACACTGCTCCAGTCTCGCAGCCCACGAGCTGCTCCAGGCCTCAATGCTCACAGGCCCCAGAGCACTAGGCCCCACTGCCTGTGCTGGTTCTCATGCCCGCTCCGGTCCACTGCAGGACTCACCCGCTCACTTCACAATTCCAATCTCCAGGGTGTTTTTTTTTGGGAGGTGTGGGTGTTGATGGTGGAGAAATAGAAAACCACAAATAGGAGACAACAAAAAGGGGGAATTGGATAAAGGGAATGGTGAGCAGAGGAGCTCCAAGCGGAGCATCCAACTCTGCTGCCATTTTGTTATCACTGAAGTCTTGATCACAATATTCTCAATAATTCCACAGCTGCATATCCTATACATTGGATATGTTGTCTAGATCATTATCAATTATTGACTACCACATAATGTTTCCAGATAAAATGCTCCTTGGAACAATTTGGAACAACTTGGAAATATATTTCCATTCCGCCACTGTCACTGGGTCAAAATCCTGGAATTCTCTCCCTAAAGGCACTATATGTCTCCCTACAGCATATGGACTGCAGCGATTCAAGAAGGCAGCTCAACACCCCCTTCTTAGGGGCAATTAGGGAGAGGCAATAAA
The DNA here is from genome assembly GCF_030684315.1 of Stegostoma tigrinum. NCBI lineage: Eukaryota > Metazoa > Chordata > Chondrichthyes > Orectolobiformes > Stegostomatidae > Stegostoma > Stegostoma tigrinum. Next base: position 19,630,841 of record NC_081381.1, read on the forward strand.
TGCTGGTTCAGCCAGCAAGGCTCATCTCCCTGGAGAGAATAGGAAAGAAAGTAATCTGTTTTTAATCAGGTTTTTTATAACTAATTAATTGGTGTCATCCTGTTCTGGCATTTTCTTCTTACCTCAACACTGCCAAAGAGTGTGACATAACTGGCCCAAAATGATTGATCAAAAATACTTAGAATTAACAAACAATGTCTTCTGGTCTGGTGGTAGTGTTCCTACAACAGGGCTGGAAGACTTAGGTACACAGTCCCATCTTGCCCAGATGTGTGTTATAACATTTCCAAATGTGTTAAATTATTTTTTAGGAAGTAACTGTAAATGGGGAGGCGATGGTCTAGTGGTACTATCACTGGACTGTTAATCCAGAGACCCACACAACATTCTGGGGATCTGGGTTAGACTCCCACCATGGCAGATGGTGGAACTTGAATTAAATAACTATCAGGATTTTCGAAATTGATGACCATGAATCGATTGTCTCGCAATAAACCCATCTGGTTCATTAATGTTCTTTAGGGAAGGAAACTGCCATCTTTCCCTAGTCTGACATATGTATGACTCCAGGCCCACAGCAATGTGGTTGACTGTTAACTGCCCTCTGGGCAATTAGGGATAGGCAATAAATGCCTCATCCCATGTACAAACTTTAAAAAGTCAGAGAAATAGATTTTAAGGAAAGCCTCAGAGGAAGGAGGCAGAGCCTGGGGGGTAGGGAGCTGAGAATACGGCCACCAACACTGAAATGATTAAAACCCAGGATGTTGAAGAGGCCTGAATTAGAAGAGCATTGATATCTCAGAGGGTTGTAGAGCTAGAGGAGATTTCAGAGATAGGGAGAACAGTGTTTGTAGAGAGTTTTGAAAACTAGGACGAAGATTTTAAAGCCAGATATTGTTCCACTGGGATAACGAAGTGTGCAGCTGGATGAACACAGCAGGCCAAGCAGCATCTCAGGAGCACAAAAGCTGATGTTTCGGGCCTAGACCCTTCATCAGAGATGCTGCTTGGCCTGCTGTGTTCATCCAGCTACACACTTTGTTATCTTGGATTCTCCAGCATCTGCAGTTCCCATTATCTCTGATTAATTCCACTGGGAGCCAGTGTTGGTCAGTTACACAGGGAGGATAGGGGATTGCAAATTGCTGTGAGTTAGCATTTGGGCTGCAGAGTCTTGGAAGACCTCATATTTATGGAGGGGATAAAATAGCAGACCAATCAGGAGTAAATTGGGAGGGTCAGGTCCAGAGGTAACAAAGACATAAATGAGTTCTGGATGTGAGATTGCTCGCTGAGCTGGAAGGTTCATTTTCAGACGTTTCGTCACCATTCTAGATAACATCATCAGTGAGCCTCCGACGAAGCGCTGGTGTTATGCCCCGCTTTCTGTTTATCTGGTTAGGTTTTCTTGGGTTGGTGATGTCATTTCCTGCATTGGTGATGTCATTTCCTGTTCTTTTTCTCAGGGGATGGTAGATTGGCTCCAAATCAACGTGTTTGTTGAACACAGTCCGCCGACTCCTCAGCAATAAACCCAAACAAACAGACAAAACGGGCTCAGAAACCATAACCACTCTCCCCTACATCAAAGACATTTCCGAAATGACTGCCAGACTACTCGGACCTCTTGGCATCAGGGTAGCCCACAAACCCACCAACACACTAAAACAGCAGCTAATGAACTTAAAAGACCCTATACAGACCACAAACAAAACAAACATCATCTACAAAATACCTTGCAAGAACTGTGACAAACACTACATTGGTCAAACTGGCAGAAAGCTATCCACCAGGATACATGAACATCAACTAGCCACAAAACGACATGACCCACTATCACTCGTATCCTTACATACAGATGAGGAAGAACACCACTTTGATTGGGACAACACAAACAAACAGACAAAACGGGCTCCGAAACCATAACCACTCTCCCCTACATCAAAGACATTTCCAAAATGACTGCCAGACTACTCAGACCTCTTGGCATCAGGGTAGCCCACAAACCCACCAACACACTAAAACAGCAGCTAATGAACTTAAAAGACCCTATACAGACAACAAGCAAAACGAACGTCATCTACAAAATACCTTGCAAGAACTGTGACAAACACTACATTGGTCAAACTGGCAGAAAGCTAGCCACCAGGATACATGAACATCAACTAGCCACAAAACGACATGACCCACTATCACTCGTATCCTTACACACAGATGAGGAAGGACACCCACTTTGATTGGGACAACACATCCATCCTAGGACAAGCCAAACAGAGACACGCACAAGAATTCCTACAAACATGGCATTCTAACCAGAACTCCATCAACAAACACATTGATTTGGAGCCAATCTACCATCTTCTGAGAAAAAGAACAGGAAATGACATCACCAATGCAGGAAATGACATCACCAACCCAAGAAAACCTAACCAGATAAACAGAAAGCGGGACATAACACCAGCACTTCATCGGAGGCTCACTGATGATGTTACCTAGAATGGTGATGAAACGTCTGAAAACTAACCTTCCAGCTAACCTTCGAGCAAACTCACATCCAGAACCTCGTCCTGAGCTACAAATCTTCTCAAAACTCGCTAACATAAATGAGTTTACAGAGGGGCTGAGAGAGAGAGAGACAAAATCAGGCAATGTTACAGAAATGGAAACAGGTTGTCTTCATGTGATCTGAATTTCATCTCAGGGTCAACTCTGACACCAAGGCTGTGAATGGTCTGATCAGCCTCAGACTGATGCCAGAGATAGGAATGGAAATGGAATGAGGGGAAGGGAGGAGATTTTCTACAGACACCAACATCAATGGTTTCAGCCTTCACAATATCTAATTGGAGGAAATTTCTGTTCACCTAACACCAGGTATCAGATCAACAGACAGATAGTTTAGCAATCACGAATGCAGCAAGAGAGGTGGAAATTAATAAACTGATAATGAGGAGCAATCCTCAATGCAATGTACAGCTTGAGAATGAATCTCAAAGAGCAAAATGTTGTTTATGTGGGAAATGCGAAACTAAAACAGAAAATGCTGTATGTACACTACAGGTCATCAGTAATTATAGAGACAGAAGCCCATTTTGGGCTGGGCCTGTCTTCAAAACTAAGGCAGGTGCTTGAACTGTCAATGCCATGCCTGAAATAACACCACAGAAGCTGATGTCCCATCACCAAGGGACACATGGAGAGTCCTTGACAGTGATCCAGCTCGCTCAGAGTGAACAGTTCCTCTGACACTACTGTTTGTATCTGTCAGCCAGGGCTCCCTGATTAGTCCAGATTAACAGCTCCAATCATAGAACTCATATTCTATGAGGTCCACCTGGCTGACCTTGTTGCAATCTCTTGTGCTTTCATTCTGTTTACTAACCTCCTTTGTGGGACTTTTCCAAAAGCTTTCTGAAAATTGAGACTAATGTGGGAGTATTATAGCATCAGAAGCAATTATTTCCAGAGAACGATCATTTATTTACAATAGTTCAGAAGGCTGAAGTTCATTGTGTTAGGAAAAGACAAACTCATCCTGTCAACTAAAAGCAAAATACTGCAAATGCTGGAAACTTGAAATAACAAAAAGTGTTGGGGAAATTTAATATGCCTTGCAGCGTCTGTGAAGAAAGGAACAAGAGTTCTGGAAAATTGTGTATTTTAAGTGGTTGACAGAAGGGAACAAAGACTGAATGGAACAGATGGTGAGGCTGCTCAAAGCAAAAGGGGGAAATAACCAGTAAAGATGTGAATATTAGTTATTTAAGATATTCAGTTGAAAAGGTCAGCAGAGCAGCACAACCAAGTTGGCAGCTGGCCCTGTGAATTGATAGGAAGGAAAAAGCAGAAAGGGAAAATTATTTTAAATACAACTTAGCCAAAACAGGCCTAAGGGACCATCCCTTCCTATTTCTGGGTGGTCAGGAACATCCATGCACATTCTAGCTGCTTCATATCAGTCTCACTTCCCCACACACTGGGTTAACCCAGGACGTCCTTTCTCCCAGCCAGAGGTTAGTCAGGCATGCAGTCTAACAAAAACTAAAAGAATTACATAAACAGAAGCTGGAAAAGCAGCTCTGGCAGCATCTGTGAAGAGAAAATCAGACTTTTAAAATGACAATCCACCATACTTACACAAAGCAACAAAAACAAAGTTGCTGGAAAAGCTCAACTGATCTGGCAGCACCTGAGGAGGAGAAAACAGAGTAAATGTTTCAGATCCAGTGATCCTTCCTCAAAACTGCAGTCCAGGAACCACTGTGCTGCCCCAGGAAGAGAAAGTGTGGCCACTGTGCATCTCTGTTTCCAATTCCCATATTCAATCGCCCTCCCAAAATCTTTTAATCCTCTACTGCTTCTGACGAATGACTTTGTGATGCACATTGTGCTCTTTCGGAATAGAGTCATACAGTGCTGATAAAGGCCATTTATCCCATTCAGCCCATGCTAGTCTTTTCCAAGAAAAATCCAAACACTTTGTGCAAGTATCAACCAAATAAAAAACCAAAAGAACTGCGGATGCTGCAAATCAGGAACAAGAAGAAAGTTGTTAGAAAAGCTCAGCAGGTCTGGCAGCATCTGTGAAGGAGAAAACAGAGTTAACGTTTCGGGTCTGGAGACCCTTCCTCAGAACTGATAGTGGCTGGGAAAACATCAGTTTATATGCAGAAAGTAGGGAGTGGGTGAGCTAGGCAATAATCGATAGAATAGAGCCCAAAGAGAGAGAAAGACCGTTGGACAGAAAAGGGAGTTGCTAACTACCAGGTTGGGAAGGTGAATAGTTGTTAATGGGGACTTAGTGACTGTGTAATGACAAGCTATGTGGTGCATAATTATTGACGTTTTCCCAGCCACCATCAGTTCTGAGGAAGGGTCACCAGACCTGAAATGTTAACTCTGTTTTCCCCTCCACAGATGCTGCCAGATCTGCTGAGCTTTTCCAGAAGCTTTGTTTTTGTTGCTAACATTATTGGCTGTTTTGAAGGGTTTTGTCAAACCTTACTGTCTACAGAGTGAACATTCCTTAATTAGCCTCTTGGTCCTTATTAGAACTTAACATAGGAAGAAAATGTCAGTGAGGATAAACTGGCTCAAGATCTACTGGGCCAAATGAATAATTCCTCAAAAGAAAACAGAATGTTGTCCTCACTGCTGATCTCACAGGTGCTCCAATAGAAAGCGGAAGAGAAATCAAAAGACAGCATCAGTGCACTGAAGCAGGTACAACCAGTGAGGAAAGAACACAAATAATTTATCCCAAGGAAAGGTGATCTGTGCAGAGCAAGCTCACCACATGCTGCACCCCGAAGGAAAGCAGTGAGTAACGAGTACCCTACATGGAGGGAAATGATTTGAGTTTGGGCTGTTGACCTTAAAAAGAAACAGGCAGCCTCAGGAATACCTTGTTTTAAACAGCAAGGAGAGGTAGTACTATCACCTTTGTGGAACATTGTGCTTTGCAGGCTGGGGGATTCTGATTTGCGATCAGTATTCTGTTGGTTTTTAGGTGGTTCGAATCACCTCCAGATCGTTGGTTCTGACACTGGAGTTGATTTAGGAAAGTGAAGCGAAGAAGGCAGAAGACAAGTGTTTCAGGGCAAAGAATCTCTGTGTTTTTCAAATGCAACAAGGTGAGTATATCACAAGAAATATAAAGGCAAACGTAATACACAGGGAAGTAACACAAAGATGAGCAAAATACATGTGGTAAAATGGCAAATTCACACCAATGAACCTTACACTAGCAGTTATTAACTTAACAAAGAAAAATTACTGCTTGAAACATTATTATTAGAAACTAAACAGAAGTTTCAAACACAGATATTTTAATCAGACTTCCTGACCTTGGGGTGCCCTGCACTGTCACCAGCCCACCTTCTCTTCCCTGCTACCTAGAGAGCATTTTTGACCACCGAAGTGGGGAAGTTGTGGTCTGGAATGTTCGAGAGTGGAATGCCCCATCTTGGGAGCAGATGCAGCAGAAATGGAGAAATTGGGAGTAGGGGATTGCATTCTTGCAGGAAGGTGGGTGAGAGGAGGTATAGTCCAGGTAGCTGTGGGAGTGAGTCAAAAATACTCTCCACCACATCTTGTGCATTTCCCACACCTCTGCCCTCATGTCCACTACCCGTTATGAAAACAAAGACAGAATCCCTCGTCCTCACATATCACCCACGAACCTCGAGATTCAACGTATCATTCTCCGCCATCTCTGCCACCTGCAGTCCAACCCCACAACCAAACAGGTATTTCCCTCCCACCCCATTTGCTTCTGTAGGGACCGGTCTGTCCGTGACTCCCTCGTGCACTCCACACTCCCCATTAGCCACACTACCCCCAGCACTTTCCCTCGAGCCGCAGGAAGTGCTACACCTGCCCCTTCACCTCTCCCCTCACCTCCATTCAAGGCGCCAAACACACGTTCCACATTGCACAGGAGCTCACCTGCACATCTGTCGATGTGGTCTACCGCATCTGCTGCTCCCAATGTGGCCTCCTCGACATCGTTGAGGCCAAGCAGAAGCTTGGAGACTGCTTTGTAAAGCACCTGCACTCTGTTCACAACAAGCAACAACACCTTCCAGTTGCAAACCATTTCAACTCCTCCTCCCACTCCCTGGGTGACACGTCCACCCTGAGCCTCCTCCAGTGTCACAACAATACCACCTGCAAACTGGAGGAGCAAAACCACATATTCCACCTTGGGAGCCTTCAATCCAGTGGTGTCAAAGTGGACTTTACCAGTTTCAAAATCTCCCCATCCCCAGCCACATCCCATGACCAACCCTCCCTCCCAACCCGCCTCTTTGGCCTGACACCGTCTTCTCTCTCCCTCTTTCCCTCTTCTACCTCTCTGACCAATCCCCACCACTGCCTACCTGCACTCTCCTATCACCATCCCACCTACCTTCCCCAACTCTACCTCTCCTCTCTCTATTTATTCCAGAGCTCCCTTCCCCCTCCCCATTTCTGAAGAACGGTCCTGACCCAAAAGGTCAGCTTTCCTGCTCCTCTGATGCTGCCTGGCCTGCTGTGTTCCTCCAGCTCCACTCTGTGTTATCTCTGACTCCAACATCGGTAACCCTTACTGTCTCTTTTAAATAAGTTCAATGTCCAATATTTCTGCAAATTAATATTAATTGAAGTTGAATGCCTTGGTATCTCTGAGGAGTCCAAGATGTTTGAAGTTGTTGTCTTAGGTCTAGCTTCATTGTTCGTTTAGGGCTAAGGCTTGCATAGGATTTCTAACTGAATCATGACTGCGTATTCCAGAGCATAGGCCAGCTGCTTATTTTTGCTTTAAATTTTCTATTAAAAATCCAAGGTTTTGGTCTAATATTCTAAATGAGAGGGATTTTTGCTCATTCTGACAGGGCCCTTCCTGTTTAATAAAACAAAGTGGGAAGCTTTGCACTATAGGCACCGTTTGATGAAAATACAGGGAGATGGAACTTCTACGCAGTGAGATTCCATTATTTTGTTCAAGCTGACAACACTGAAGCAGGTTCAGTCACCTGGCTTCCCTGAGTATTATGGTGACGGTGGGTGCTCAGGTCTTTTAATGTTCTGAGGAGTCTTGTACAGCTAGAGAAACCAGCTTTCCAAGGCTTATGAAGAAGTAGTAGGAATTCTACAGAACCATTTTTCACCAAAACCATTGGTGATTGCTAAAAGCTTTAGATTCCATAAACACAGTGGCTAACACTGCTACCTCACTGCACCAGGGACCCAGGGTCGATTCCACCCTCGGGTGACTGTCAGTGTGGAGTTTGCACATTCTCCCCGTGTCTGCGTCTGTCTCCTCTGGGTGTACCAATTGCCCCCAACATTCCAAAGATGTTTAGGTTAGGTGGATTGGCTAAGCTAAATTGTCTCATTGTGTCCAGGGATTTGCAGGCTAGGTGGGGTAGCCTTGGGAAATGCAAGGTTACAGGGATTGGTAGGGGGTGCGTCTGAGTGGGATGCTTTTCAAAGGGTCAGTGTGGACTTGAAGGGCCAAATGGTCTGCCTCCACACAGTAGGGATTCCAAGAAATAACTGACTTGATGATGAATCTATCTCCTAGTCTGTAGCAATTTTACAGAAGTTGGTAGAATTCCGTGAATTTGGAATAAATTCAACTGATGCTATCACAGATGTACCAGTGTGTGGTTTAAGACATGAAAAATTGCAGAAGACACTACCTATGAGAAGGAGCTTAGTTCTAAAGATAGCACTGGAAATAGCAGCCTTGATGGATCTTATAGACAAGGAAGATCAACTGCGGAGCTCCAAGATGAGAGTTCGTAAATTGGTGGCTGAGAGATGAGCTCCAACACAGCCTCAAAATCATCATCAGTACAGAAAAACAGATCAGGCAGCAGTTAACTTCTGATATGTAGAGATGTTATATGCAGAAAATGCAGTAAAACAGGGTAGAATAAACAATGCTTGAGGAAGAAACATGAAAAACAAATTGTAAATGTACAGACATGAAAGAGTAGGAAGAAAATCTACATGGTACTGAAAGGGCAATAGAAAAGCCAAGATTCACAGTCCATAGAGGAGCTGTTATTAACATAGTAGCTACTGCTGGTGATACTAACCAAAACTGAGTCACTCCCTTAACGAATGGCAAACCATTCAAAATGAAGGCTGAGATAACAAGGTCTAGAGCTGGATGAACACAGCAGGCCAGGCATCAGAGGAGCAGGAAGGCTGACGTTTCGGGCCGAGACCCTTCTTCAGAAATGGGGGAGAGGAAGGGGTTTCTGAAATAAATAGGGAAAGAGGGGGAGGAGGATAGAAGATGGATAAAGGAGAAGATAGGTGGACAGGAGACAGACAGGTCAAAGAGGCGGGGGTGGAGCCAGTAAAGGTGAGTGTAGGTGGGGAGGTAGAGAGGAGATTGGTCAGTCCAGGGAGGATGGACAGGTCAGATGTGGCCTAACCAGGGTTTTGTATAGCTGGAGCATAACTTCACGGCTCTAGAACTCATCCCTCTATTAATGAAAGCTAACATACCATACACCTTCTTAACAATTTTATCCACCTGGGTGACAGCTTTCAGGGAACTGTGGACATGAACCCTGAGATCCCTCTGCTCCTCCATACTGCCAGTAATCTTGCTGTTAACCCTGTGTATACTGCTTTCAAATTCCAAAATGGATCACCTCATATTTTTCAGGGTTAAACTCCATCTGCCACTTTTCAGCCCAGCTCTACAACCTACCAATGTCCCTTTGTAACCTCTGCACTATCCACATGCACCAACAGGTTCAAAAACAGCTTCTTCTCTACTGTTATTAGACTGTTGAATGGACCTCTCTAACTTCAATGATGTTACTCTTGCAAATGTTGATCTTGCTTCGTGCACCTCCTGTGCAACCGTAACATTGTATGCCTTGGCCCGTCTTAGCACACTGTGATCTGTACTTCCTTGTTTGCTATGACCTGCCCACACTACTTGCAAAACAAAACTTTTCACTGTACTTAAGTGCATGTTACTACAATGAATCAAATCAGAATCAAATCAAATCAGAAAAGTAGGAGTTAATTTTTGTTAGCGTACCAGAATGCGAGGCACTTGACAATTCAAACGTTCTCCTGCATTGTCCATGGTAAATTGTCAGTTGTGCATGGCATTTGATTTGGTGAAACCACCCATGACAAAAGACATTGTTGACAAGAAACAACAGAATCAGGTTTTCCGATGAGAGAAAAAGGCCAACACTTCCAAAAGGGTGAAGAGGTTTTGGTGCGTAATTACACCACTGGTGAGGAGTGGGTGACACAGATGGAGTGATCTCCTATGCCATACAGAAAATAAACAATGTAGTATTGAGAAGACATGCAGATCAACTCTTAGCAACTAGGCAGAAAGTGCTGAAGACAACATTAATTAAAGACCTGCAAATAACTGTGCCAAATTGAGATGTGTACATATCTGGTGACACAACAGTAAACTGCAGCATATGAGGGAGACAGTAATTTAGTAGAGAACACTGCAGCGTTTTGTGAACCTCTAAACATTCAGTCATCTCTGTAAAAGGCAACAACAAATGATATTCCTAGTATACCTACAACTCCAGAGGTTAAAGACAATGAGAAAAATAAACCAATGCCTAAGGTGTATGAACAGCCACACAGGAATCAACGTCCTTCAGAATATCTTACCTACTGACTGTTGTATATATGATTGCAAATATACTGAATATTTTCATTGCAGGAACTTCTGGTGGTAAATGGGAAAGATATTGTGTAATGACAAAAGTATGATGGACTGTCAAGTTAAGAGTCTGGTCATGTAATGTAATGATGCCATCAGCTATTTTGGAGGAAAACAGTTTTGTATAATTGTGCTGCTTGCGGAGTGCACATCTCCTTAATAAAGCTCATGCTGTTTAATACTTTGTACTCCTGATCCTTCTTGGAACTGAAACCCACCTCTCACCTAAACTTCCACTGAAATAACTCCACAAAGGCTGGTACCCATTGACAAGACACCTACATGTACATAATGCATCACACGAACCCAGCTAATACAGAACCAGCTACGAGAGTGAACAGAACCTCTGGCACTCCAGTTTATATGTATCAGCCAGGACTCCCTGATTGGACCAGGTTAACAGCCCCAATCAAGGAACTCATATTCTATGAGGTCCACCTGGCTGACTTCATTACAATCACTACATTCCTCCTCCTCTAAATCCTAGTATGTGGCCCTGTCTTTTTCGTGTAACTTCTCCTGGGACACTTTCACACTAGGTATGGTTCCTATAACTCGACCTTGGATACTGGCAGTGTGTACCAGACCATTGCATGCCTCTTGCACCCAGTGCGTTTCAGCTGAAATTCATCTTCTTCTTCAGGGGAAGTGACATCAAAGCTGCAACATCTGCTATGTCATCTCCTCCTCAAAATGTTCTTTAATGTTTGGTTCTGATAGCCTTGCTGGATGCTCTGAGGGGCTGGGTGTGTTTTGCCCCTGCCTCTCTGTGAGGTTGTAGCTTTTATGTGGTCCACATCCTTGTTCAGGACCACCCATCCTACCCCAACTTTGTACGTCACAGAACCTGACCTCACGTTGACCATACCTCTTACCCATGTAGGGCCATGACTGCAGTTTCAACACCAAACTTCATCCCCTGAAATAAACTGCCTCTCTCAAAGAAGTTTTGTGTCCGGTATTGGCATTCTTCATTCCATTTCACGCCACATCCCCCACCTTCCCAGGTCTGGGAAGATCAAGCTTATCCTGGTGGGGAGTCTTCTCCCCATTAGCACCTCAGCTGGGTCTATCCATTTAGTTGCTTGAGGGGTGGTCCTATAAATCAGATAGGAAGTGGAACAGTTTAGTATTGAGTAAAGCTGTAGGCTGTTTCTTTAAGCCTCTCTTCAAAGTTTGGACTGCTCTTTCTACCTGACCATTGGATGATGGATGGCATGTAGCTGTCCTTTTACCCCTAATGCCATTTGATTTCAGGAAATATTTGAATTCCACGTTGATAAATGATGGCCCATTGTCTGTGACCAACTCCTCCTAGAGTCTATGCATTGCAAAAGATGCTCGCAACTTCTCAATGGTTGTTCTTGTGTTTTACAGAATGAAGTCTATGCACATTCAATCACTTTGACTAAAAACATCAAGGTCACGAAATGACCTGCATAGTCAACGTACGACCAAGTCCAGGGTTTGCCTGGCCATTGTCACAAATGTGGCGGACTTGCTGGAGTTAAATTTTGCCCTTGTTGGAATTCTGGGCACTGCCCCACAAGGCAGCTATGTCAACATCCTACCCTGACCACTAGACGCAACTTCTCGCCAACCTCTGCATTTCAGAATGCCCTAAAAGATCCTTGTGGATTTCAACTGGTATCTTGCAGTGGCATTTAATTGGGACAATCACGCTTGCTGCCCATATTAATATGCCATGCTTTATGTTGATCTAGTCTATCCAGGTCTAGAAAGGTTTCAAGTCTGGTTGTGATGGCCCTTCCATTTCGCCATTACCAGCAGCTGTTTGAGTTGTGCCAGGACTGGACCTTTTTGCATGCACAGTCTGATATTATCAATGGTGACTGGAAGTATGTCCAGAAAGTTTAAATCCAGAATGGAGTCTTCCAGTGGTGCCACCACCAGTAGTGTATCTGCCAGCAGGAGGTGGTTCAAGGCATCTGCATTTGTTACTTGGGCTCATGGATGGTGTTACAGCTTGTGCACTCAGAATAAGAGTCCACCACTGAAGGTATGGTCAACACAGCACTGTCCTCAATAGGTAGCCCTAGCCGAGGTTTGTGGTCTGGCACTGTTACAGATTTAGGTCTGTAAAGGCATTGGTGCAATGTTCTCACACCAAAGATGAGTGCTACACATTCTTACTCTATCTGGGCATATCTTCATTTAGCACCATCCAGAATCCAGGAAGCATATGCTATCAACTGTTTCTCTTTGTTTGGCCACAGGTAGGCTGACACTACCCCGATACCATATAGGGAGGCATCACCTGTCAGCACCACATCTTGCCGGTGTGCCAAAACCTTAGATGACAACAGCTGCTTCTTCACTTCCCTAAAGGCTACATCTTGGCTACAAGGCCATTTCAAAGGCTGACCCTTCTTCAATAGCAGCTGTAAGGGTGCCAGATGGACAGCAGGTTCCATATGAATTTTCACCAACCCAAGGAAAGACCGAAGCTCTGGTACAGACATGGGAGCCAGGACATTTTTGATCGCCCTCACTTTATCTTCCAACGGCGTAACCTGGTCTTGTCAACTCCATAGCCCAAGAAGGTCATTTGGGGTGCCTGAAACATATTTTCCCCTTCCAAGGTACACCCGCATTGGAGCAACATATAAACACAATGTCCAATTTCTCGAAGTGCTCTTTAATGTCTTCCTGGTTATCAGCATGTCATCTAGCTAAGTGTCAATCTGGTGGAGCACTTGTAAGATGTTTCCTATCATCTGCTAGAAAATGGCACAGGCTTATGATACTCAAAAAGACAATCTTGTGTATTGGTGCAAGCCATTATGGGTATTAATCGTAGCATACTTCTTGGAATCCTCATCTAACCAGAATTACAGGTACTGTGCTTCATGCCCACCTTCATGAAGGACAGACTCCACCCCCACCAACTTTGTGTACAAGCCCTCTATGTGAGGGATTAGATGTTTATCCAGCCACAAGAAGTGGTTCGCTGTGTGTTTAAAATCCCCACAAAGGTGATCCGACCGATCGGACGTCACAATTGGGATGGCCATTGTAGCCTATTCTGCGATCTGAACTGGTTCAATGATTCCTTCGCTTTCCAATCTCCTGGTGTCTGCCTCTATTTTTGCAAATAAGACAAGCAGCACTGGGCAGGCCTTGCAGAAGCATGGAATTGTTTCCTGGTCAACATGTAAGATGGCCGAGGCCACTTTGATAGTCCCTGGACCTTCCTGAGAAACCTCTGGGTATTTAATATGCCTCACTCAGGCAGCTATTTTCTAATTGAAAAATCTTGAGCCAATCAAGTTGAATGTTTCTCAACCAATATTGCTCCATCAAGCTTGGGCCTGAGCCTTTTACTACAGTCTGTGGCAACTGAACCATCTACATCTCATAAAATAACACAGTGTGGAGCAGGAGGAACACAGTAGGACAGGCAGCATCAGAGGTGCAGGAAATCTGACATTTCCAATCAGAAATGAAGAAGGTTCCCAACCTGAAACATCAGCGTTCCTGCTCCTCTGATGCTGCCCGGCCTGCTGTGTTCCTTCAGCTCTACACTGTGTTATCTCTGACTCCATTATCGGCAGTTCTTACTATCTCTACATCACATAAGAGACTGGAACCAAAGGTGTACCTTTAATCTTTAAAGGATCCCTGGTTTAGGTTCTCAGCCTGGCTGAGGTTTTATGCGAACTTAAGGGTTGGAGTCCAGAGCAAATTTTAATAAAGACTGATTCTGCAAACATTGATACAGCTGTGCCAGTATCTACCTCCATTCACACCAGGTGACCATTTAACCAGATGTTTATTTTGACTGAGAGACAGTGGGAACTGAAGAAGGGTCTCGGCCTGAAACATCACCTTTCCTGCTCCTCTGATGCTGCTTGGCCTGCTGTGTTCATCTAGCTCTACACCTTGTAATGTCGTTTATTTTGATTGGTTCTGGTTTAAATGTCGTTAAGCAATTTACTTGTTCCAAAACAGTTGTAAGTGGGCTTTCCAGGGTGTTGACTCTCATGGATACTGGCCTATGAGTTTTCTTACTCATTTCAGGCTTATTTGGACTATTTTGCTGTCTTGAGTCCCCATACTGGCAACAACTACAATGGTTTGCTGGCCTGCACCTTCAACTAAATTTTAACCATTTGGCTGAGGCTTGATTTTCTTTTTGGCTTTTGTGGTGGGCTGGCCTAGAGTTCCTCTGTTCAGGATATGTCCTGAGTGAGGCTATGCAAATGTCTTCAATCATTTGGTGTTCCCCAAGCTCAGTCGGGCTGGTGAGGGTGTCCACCTATGTTGGAATACCCTGCAGCTTATAAATTCCACTCACCACATTTTCAAATGGTAAAGGTAGCTGTAGGATCTGTTGGAAGTCCTGTTGAGCTTTAGCTGGTAGATGTTTTTGCATGGTCACATCATTAATTCCACCTACCTCACTTAGGGTTAAACCATGCCTCTGCCAGTCATTTAAACCTCATCAATCATATTACAGATTCCCCGGTTCTTGAAATGTTGAGTAAATCCGATGGTGTCTTGAATTATAGGAGGCTTGGGGCCACAGTATGCCTTAACTGAATCGATCAACTCTTAATAGGTTTTTGCATCTGGTGCCTCAGGGAATGTTAGGCTCCTAATAAGCAAAAACGCTGCAGGTCCACATGCTGTCAGGAGAATTACTCATTGCTTTTCATCTTCCCCGATGTCATTTGCCCAGACAAAATAATGCATTCTTTCTACATACTGGGCCCAGTCTTTGACGACAGAATCAAATGAGTCGAGCTTCCCAAATAGTGGGATGATGCCAGAAACGTTTACCCCAACTCGAAGATGACTGTGTGACTAAATCTCTTCAGAGGCATGTTTTTCTTTTGTCGCCACTTGAATAACTCCACAAAGGCCAGTATCCCATCACCAAGTCACCCTTTATTTATACATGCACTGTACATGACACTGACCCAGCTAGTTAAGAGCCAACTCCAAGAGTGAATAGAAACATCTGACTCTCCTGTTTATAACTGTCAGCCAGGACTCCCTCATTGGACCAAATTAACAGACCGAATCAGGGAACTTGTATCCTATGAGCTCCACCTGGCTGTCCTCATTACAATCATTATAATGCCCCCCATGCTGTAATAGTTGGCCATTAATCCAGTAAATTACATGTTCAAATCCTAAAAATAATTGAAACAGGAAGCTAATAGCACATTTTCCACCCTGCCCTAGTCTGACCTACATGTGACTCCAGATCCACAGAAATGTGGTTGACTCCCAATTGCTCTCTGAAATAGCCCAGCGTTCAATCAAAGGTAACCATTTCTGGATTGTTACCTGAGCCAGATGTCAATTGTCCTAAAATCAAGCAGATTGGAGAATGAAACACAAGGCTCCCATGGTGTGAAGGGGAATTTCTGACCACTGCAATCAGATCCAATTGGGGGTAAACTCTGAAAATATTACTTCTTGTCACTGCTTGAGGTGGACTACAAAGCTATACTTAATGTCATCATCAAAATCGTCAAGTCTGCTCTCAAGTTGACTTCAGTCTTCCCAGAATTTAGTTGGAGAGTTCATTCAGTACTGAATATTGGACAAGTAGATGGCAATTTAGAGAATGAAGGGGCTTGAGATAGGTTCCACAGACATCGGGCTGTCATTAGCACTTTGTTTAAGTGTCATCTCCAACTTGTTCAGTGTGAGTGGGGAGGCAGGCGAAGGTTTCGATGGGCAGTGCTGGCCAATGCATCATGAAAGACCATGATCCAGCTGGCTGACTTTTTCAATCACCACACCCCCAAATCTGGACCATTCATTCTTGCACTCGCCCCCATCTCCGCCCCCACCAGTAACCACACACCCTTCCCCACCACCACACCTACTACTACAAGCATGGGCTTGGTTTTTGGGCCTAGCTCACACACCATGATGCATTATTGGCCTGTGATATACAGTGTTCTCTGCTGCCCCTTAAATAACTAATAATCACTTGAGCAAAGTGCCAGAAATTGGATTGCAATGACAGGACCCGTATCCCAGTGGGAATCTTCAGGTGAGGATATCAGGAGATCCAGAGATTGGCGTTGCACAGAATGAGGCCACTTGGCCCATCATGTCTGCATTTCCCTTTTAAATGAGCTATTCAGTGAGTTCCACTGTCCTGCTCCTTTTTTATTATCTTATAAATGTATTACTTTCAACTACAAATCCAATTCTCTTCCAAAAGAGATGATTCGATCTGTTTCTGTTATGCTTTCAGTCAGTGCATTTCAGATCACAATAGGTCACCACATGAAAAGAAAAATTGCTCTTCCTCTCTCTCTTCTAGGTTCAATTATCTGAAATTAGACGTACAAATTGTAATGACAAAGAGAAGATGGAAGTATGTTAGAATTAAAGCCACATCAATGGATTAGCAGACCACGTCATCTCATGTCTAACTGATTTCTGATGTATTGAACTCCTTCCTCCCACACACATACCCAAATACTTATATATCTCATCTCTAATAAAATACCCAACTTGTCCCCGGCATCAGAAACAAATCTTTTTTGTAAATTACCCCAATAATTTGAATATTTGTCAAATCTTCTGCAGATTAGAAAGAAACAGGGATTAAAGCTGTGGGCTTTAGTTTTTATCAATAGGTACAGATATTTTCACTGCCTCTGCTGATGAGCTCTCAACTACTTAGTCCTTCTCCTGTGCGCTGGCATCTACCATCTCCCAGATGCTACATGGACTCAGGATCACCTATTTGACTCTTCAGTACCTTAAGCAGCCAACGCTTCAAAGCTGATATATTTTGCAAGATCTGAATAGGAAAGCAGTTAGAGATAACAAGCTGTAGAGCTGGATCAACACAGCAGGCCAAGCAGCATCAGAGGAGCAGGAAAGCTGACGTTTCGGGCCTATACCATTCTTCAGAAATGCTAATCTAGAGGTTAACTTAAAATGGTCAATTTTGCAGAGTCAGCATGAAAAAGCAACGGTGCGGGAGTAATTAATGTTCTTTCAGAGAGACATTCGGCCAAATCGTCTGCTTGCACATTTCCCAATGCTACATTCAGTAATTAGCATCTGAAAGAATATACACTCCGCTTTGCAAGAAAAAAAGTGAATAATTTTTGTACAACAAGCGGCACAAACTCAACATTACTGGAAACTTTCAAAGAGGTACCAACCGATGTATAATAAATCTCAAACTGTTCGAAATATGGAGAATGTTTGTGAGTACAATGTAAAAGGACAATGTAATGCTTTGGGTGCTGATAATTCATCAGTAAATGTTGCACGGACTCTGTATCCAAAATCTTGTTTGTATTTTGCAAAAAGAGGCTGCTTTCTTTTTTTACTCATATTCCGCCTGGGACCCGAAGGTTGCAGGAACAGCAACTCATATTCCGCCTGGGAACCCTGCAGCCATATGGTATCAATGTGGACTTCACCAGTTTCAAAATCTCCCCTTCCCCCACTGCATCCCTAAACCAGCCCAGTTCATCCCCTCCCCCCACTGCACCACACAACCAGCCCAGCTCTTCCCCCCCACCCACTGCATCCCAAAACCAGTCCAACCTGTCTCTGCCTCCCTAACCGGTTCTTCCTCTCACCCATCCCTTCCTCCCACCCCAAGCCGCACCCCCAGCTACCTACTAACCTCATCCCACCTCCTTGACCTGTCCGTCTTCCCTGGACTGACCTATCCCCTCCCTACCTCCCCACCTACACCCTCTCCACCTATCTTCTTTACTCTCCATCTTCGGTCCGCCTCCCCCTCTCTCCCTATTTATTCCAGTTCCCTCCCCCCATCCCCCTCTCTGATGAAGGGTCCAGGCCCGAAACGTCAGCTTTTGTGCTCCTGAGATGCTGCTTGGCCTGCTGTGTTCATCCAGCCTCACATTTTATTATCTTGGAATCTCCAGCATCTGCAGTTCCCATTATCTCTGCTTTCTTTTTTTCACTATTTTGCCTTAAGGTTTGCTGAGCTACAGTTTCGTCCTTCCCTTTAAAAACGTCCCAACACCTCCTATTTTAAAGAGTGTTGCTCATATTTGTGAATACAGAAATGAGGGTTTCTCATAAAATCCTGGGCCTCCATTCCTACCCTTAGCCATTTTTTTCCAAATCCGTCATCCATCATGAACATGGTACCCTCTAGAATCAAATATTTCGTTGAGATCTTGGCCTCCAATTTGCTGCCTTAAGACACTAAAGCCATTCCTATATTCTGTTGCCCCTAGCCTAAATTTCTCCTAGCCTCATTCATCTCGACACTTTATAAAACTCTGCTAGCTTCCAGTCCAGCAATGTCTCAAGTTTGAAATTACCATCTTTCTGTCAAAATGTCTCTCTTAATTCTCTATTCTCAAACCCTGTAACTGCTTTGAGCCCTAAACTCATTGGGGAACACATGCTTCCAATACTTTTGGTTGACTATCTCGGTACCTGCATATGGAGGTTAATGCTGAATTTCACATTTCATAGCAGTTTGGGGTCTTTTACTCAGCTAAGGACATTGTGTGAATACAAGTTGTTGATGTTTCTTTGGACAAAGCAAAGTTTTGAAAAAAAGCAGCCTCTGAAATTATTAGGCCTGAGGCTTGTCACATCCTCTTCAGTTTATAGATTTGTTATTTCAGCTGAGGTATATGATGTTTATCAACTGCTGGACAGCTGGCTTGTGATATGGAGTGATACCAATAGTGCAGGGTCAATTTTTTCACCAGCTGAGACTACCATGAAGGACAATCCTTCTCTCTTTTATTGAGGCGTGGTGACTTTCAGGTTAAATCATCATTAGCCATCCCTAATGAACAAGCAACCCTATGGTTTGGTAAGATTATCTTGACATTTAGCTTTTCCTTAATGAGGTTTATCAAGGGGAGAGTGAGTCAATCATTTTTGGACTGAGCCCATATTAAACATTTTGCAAATTATTACATCATTCAGTGCCAGTGACGATAAAACATGGAAACATGTGCATCATCTTGATGAAGGAATGAACATACAAAACATGAACTGAAATTGACCATTCTGCCCCAATATCACTCAATAAAATCACGGCTGATCTGTTTCTATTGAGAAATCTGCATTCCCATTTATCCTGATAACCTTTGATTCCTTTTCGAGACAAAATCTATCCACTTCTGCCATAAAAAATATTAAATGATGCCGCCTCCATCATCCTCTGAGGCAGAGTTCCTGAAAGTATCTGAGAGAAAAATAATTCTTCTCACCTCTGTCCTGAAAGGCTGACCCCTAATGTTCATTTCAGCTCCCGCGTCCTGGACTTACCAGAAGACAAAGTGTGATTTTCATCTCTACTTTGTCAAGACAACTCAGGATCTTGTGCACTTCTTCCATGTCACCCCTCTACTTCAATGGAAACAACTCCAGTCAATTAAACCTTTCTTCTTAAGATGACCCACAGATACCAAAGTACAATAACTGATGATCTAAGGACAGATGGTGGAAGTTGAATTCAATTCACAATCTGGAAATAATTTGCCCAACCATCACTTCGTTTCCCCTTGCACTCAGCTCGGTAGCTGTTTAAAAACTGTAAACATCTTCCAGTTCTGCAGGAAGGTATGCTATTGACATGAAATCCCAATATGTGTTTCTGTCTCCATGGATACTGGCTGAATGCTTCCTGCATTTTTTGCTTTTACTTCCTACAAGTGTCAATGCTGTTCCCCTGTAGTTATGTATCAAGCTCCTCTTGCAGGAATTAAATGACTCAACTGTTTTTGCAGAGGGTGCGTTCCCCATAGTTTATTGAAAATGTTGCTTTCAGAACTGACACCAGTTTTTCTTGTGGCTGAGTTACATTCTAAGCCAATGGTTTTTGTCACGTACAATACGTCTTACCTGCATGAATTTGATCTTTGTGCTGATTTCATCAAGTTTGCTATCACTGAAGTAATTTAAACCAATCAGGCAGCATAGAAAGAGGTCATTCAACTCACTATGCCTATTCTAGCTTTGTGAAAGAGGTAGCCAATGTGTCCCACTTCCTAGCTCTTTCCCCAAAGTCCTGTAAACTTATCTCTTCAAAGTATCTATCCAATTCCCTCTCTGTAAGTTCAAATTAAAGCTTCATTTCTTAGGTAGGACTTTACTGGTCACATTGCTGTTTATATTTAAAAAAAACCTCTTCAAGTTACCTCCCTGATTCTTTTGGCAGTTATGATGAATGTGTCACAAAAACAGAAATTGCTGGAGAAACTCAGTAGGCCTGGCAGCATCTTTCGGAGGAAAGCAAAGTTAATGTTTCGCGTCCAGTGAACGTTCATTCCTGCTAAGTTACTCCACCAATTTCCGTCTTTGCTTCAGACTCCAGCTAATTTTATACCTCACAGAATCATAGAATGATATATCTCAGAATGAGACCATTCAGCCCATCATATCCATGCTGGAATTTTGAAAGTTATCAGCCCCATTTCCCTCCTCCTACCCTATGGTGCAGAAAACTTGGCTTGTCTCTCCCTCAAGCAAATGGACTTTCTCCCTATCTACATCATCAAACTCTTCAAATTTGATAAAGAAGACATTAAAGAGAACACTATTAAATTTTGATCTACAAGGATTCCCCCTTTTTTGAGCTTTTGCTCCACAAAGAATGACTTAAATTCTTTCCACCTTATTTTTTATTGAGAGGAGGCACACTCATCATGATCTCAGTTGAATGTTTTTCACCAGCATTGCTCTGCATAAGATCCTAAGCATCTCACATAGAGATAGCACCCTCACTGAAGAATTGCTAAACAGGTTTCATCCGAGGTCCCTTTGACAGAAATTGGTGGGGCATATAGAACATAGAACATAGAACATAGAACAGTACAGCACAGAACAGGCCCTTCAGCCCTTGATGTTGTGCTGACCATTGATCCTCATGTATGCACCCTCAAATTTCTGTGACCATATGCATGTCCAGCAGTCTCTTAAATGACCCCAATGACCTTGCTTCCACATCTGCTGCTGGCAACGCATTCCATGCTCTCACAACTCTCTGTATAAAGAACCCGCCTCTGACATCCCCTCTATACTTTCCTCCAACCAGCTTAAAACTATGACCCCTCGTGTTAGCCATTTCTGCCCTGGGAAATAGTCTCTGGCTATCAACTCTATCTATGCCTCTCATTATCTTGTATACCTCAATTAGGTCCCCTCTCCTCCTCCTTTTCTCCAATGAAAAAAGTCCAAGCTCAGTCAACCTCTCTTCATAAGATAAGCCCTCCAATCCAGGCAGCATCCTGGTAAACCTCCTCTGAACCCTCTCCAAAGCATCCACATCTTTCCTATAATAGGGTGACCAGAACTGGACGCAGTATTCCAAGTGCGGTCTAACCAAAGTTTTATAGAGCTGCAACAAGATCTCACGACTCTTAAACTCAATCCCCCTGTTAATGAAAGCCAAAACACCATATGCTTTCTTAACAACCCTGTCCGCTTGGGTGGCCATTTTAAGGGATCTATGTATCTGCACACCAAGATCCCTCTGTTCCTCCACACTGCCAAGAATCCTATCCTTAATCCTGGACTCAGCTTTCAAATTCGACCTTCCAAAATACATCACCTCGCATTTATCCAGGTTGAACTCCATCTGCCACCTCTCAGCCCATCTCTGCATCCTGTCAATGTCCCGCTGCAGCCTACAACAGCCCTCTACACTGTCAACGACACCTCCAACCTTCATGTCGTCTGCAAACTTGCTGACCCATCCTTCAATCCCCTCATCCAAGTCATGAATAAAAATTACAAACAGTAGAGGCCCAAGGACAGAGCCCTGTAGAACACCACTCACCACTGACTTCCAGGCAGAATATTTTCCTTCTACTACCACTCGCTGCCTTCTGTTGGCCAGCCAATTCTGTATCCAGACAGCTAAGTTCCCCTGTATCCCATTCCTCCTGACCTTCTGAATGAGCCTACCATGGGGAACCTTATCAAATGCCTTGCTGAAGTCCATATACACCACATCCGCAGCTCGAGCCTCATCAACTTTTCTAGTCACATCCTCAAAGAACTCGATAACGTTTGTGAGGCATGACGTGCCCCTCACAAAGCCGTGTTGACTGCATTTGATCAAGCCATGCTCTTCCAGATGGTCATAAATCCTATCCCTCAGAATCCTTTCTAACACCTTACAGATGACAAACGTGAGACTTACTGGTCTGTAATTGCCGGGGATTTCCCTATTTCCTTTCTTGAAGAGAGGAATTACATTTGCCTCTCTCCAGTCCTCAGGTGCGACTCCAGTGGAGAGCGAGGATGCAAAGATCTTCGTAAGTGAAGATCTCACTTCCCAAAGCAGCCGAGGACAAATCTGATCCAGGCCTGGCGACTTGTCAATCTTAATGTTTGACAAAATTTTCAGCACATCAGCTTCCTCTATCTCTATCCATTCCAGCATGCACACCTGCTCTTCAAAGGTTTCATTCACTACAAAGTTTGTTTCTTTCATAAAGACAGAAGCAAAAAACTCATTTAGGGCTTCCCCTACCTCCTCAGACTCCACACACAAGTTCCCTATGCTATCCCTGATCGGCCCTACTCTTTCTTTGACTATTCTCTTATTCCTCACATAAGTGTAAAATGCCTTTGTGTTTTCCCTAATCCGTTCTGCCAAGCCTTTCTCGTGCCCGCTCCTGGCTCTCCTCAGACCATTTTTGAGCTCCTTCCTTGCCTGCGTGTAATCCTCTCCAGCTGAACTTGACCCTAGCTTCCTCCACCTTATGTAAGCTACCTGCTTCCTTTTCACAAGAAGCTCCACCGCTCTCGTCATCCAAGGTTCCTTTATCTTACCCCTTCTTGCCTGTCTCAGAGGGACATATTTACTCATCACTCGCAACAACTGTTCCTTAAACAGTCTCCACATGTCTATAGTGCCCTTACCATGGAACAATTGCTCCCAGTCCATGCTTCCTAACTCATGTCTAATCGCGTCATATCTTTCATGTCCCAGATACATCCCATCTGAACAGTGATGGAGTGGCCACCAACCAATGAGAAAAGATAATTGAGAAGGCCAAAGAAGTCCTAACAAAGTGTATTTATATCGGGGATCCTCAAGAACAGAATCCCACCTGGGTTGGGGCAAAAACAAGTGTGATGGACCAAGACATTTGGCAGAGTCTTGCTGCCCATTATCCCACGTGGGCTTGGAGGAACTAGGTGTAAGTTAAGTCCCTTGCCACATAGCAGAGCTGAATCAACTCTTAAGCATAGGGCTGACTCAGCAGATGACACAAGCTAACCAGAACAAAATCAGAAATAAAGTGAAGAATTATAGATGCTGGAGATCTGAAACAGAAATTCTGGAGAAACTCAGCAGATTTGGCAGCATCTATGAACAGAACATTTCAAATCTAGCAACCTTACATCAGATGACTCAAAACATTGATGTTGTTTTTGTTTTCTCTCCACATGTTCTGCCAGACCTGCTGACTTTCTCCAGAAAATAATCCATCCTCCTTGAATAACCGTCATGTCTTTATCAGCCAACTCATGCGAATTATTTAATTGATTCTTGAGTCTTTACTTCATCCAATATTTCCTTTCTTAATCAAAGAATTTCCTACCATGTGGTTACCATTGCCACCCTGTGAAGCTTGTGTCTGGTTTCACAACAAGACCTTCCACATCTCCAAGCTTTTTGCATTGACAGTGAACTGGGAAATAGATCTCCTACCTCCTCACCATCTGAATGTTGTGCATTGTGAGTTTTAATGCACTGTTTATGTTCCCACTTTTCAGGGAAAGAGAAGTTGCTCGTAACGTAACCTACAGTGATTCTCCCTTGCAACAGACGAGCATATGGGTCACACTCAACGTTTGCACTAATGCCTGATGAACTATCACTTGCCTAAGATACTGTTATTGGAGGTAAGTTTTCCAAACCCCTTGAGGCAAGAAGGTCAGGGTGCATGTGCAGGGAGGAGAAGGTGAAATAATGTAATCAATCAACTTGCATTGCTGTTTCATTTAACACGTGTTTCCTTAGTAAGCCTTTCTGTGGCAGTGTAAGAAACACAGAAAACAGAAGAGAGCCTCAGACCTGTGGCTTCATCGCCACTGATGTCACTATGGGGGTGGACCTGGTGATCTGACTGTAATGACGTATAGAATTATGGTATTTTTGAGAAACCAAACTGCCCTTTTCCGCAGTGTGTGACATCCAGGTTGTGATTTCGAAAATAGCAACCACAATTTAAGCAAGGCTGGAATCATCCAGGAACAGGATGGCCTTACCTCTCTGATTGCTCCCCAAGCTCACATTATATGGTAGACCCATTGCAATGAAACCCAGAGCCCTTCAAAAATCCTAATTCCTCAAGGAAGTCATTTTGTTTAGGGTGTAATTTCACGTGCCCAAATTCTGGTCATCAGCACCCAAAGTTTCAGAGACAGTAGGAACTGCAGATGCGGGAGAATCTGAGATAACAAGGTGTGGAGCTGGATGAACACAGCATCAGAGGAGCAGGAAGGCTGACGTTTCAGGCCTAGGCCCTTCTTCAGAAATTCAGGGTGGTTTAAAAGGCGTTTGGCGCACTTGCCTTCATTGCTCAGTACTTTGAGTGTAGGAGGTGGGAAGTCATGTTGAGGTTGTACAGGATATTGATGAGGGCTCCTCTGACACACTGTGTCCAGTTCAGGTCACCCAATAACGGGAAAGATATTGTTAAGCTAGACAGGGTTTGGAAGAGATTTACGAGGATGTTGTTGGATATGGAAAGTTTCAGTTATAAAGGAATGCTGGACAGGCTGGGACTTTTCACTGGGCCATAGCAGGTTGAGAGGTAGACTTAAAGAAGCTTAAAGAATCATGAGAGGTATAAATAGGCTTAATGGCAGGTGTCTTTTGTCTAAAGTGGGGGTTTCAGGACTAGGGCGGCGTATTTTTAAGACAAGAGGAGAGAAACTTAAAAAAAAGACATGAGAGGCAAACTTTTACACAGAGGGTCGTTCTTGTGTGTAATGAGCTTCCAGTGGAAGTGGTGGATACGGACACAGTAACAGTGTTTAAAAGATACTTATGTTAGAACATGAATAGGAAAGGTTTGGAGGGATATGGGCCAAGAGCATGCACATAGAACATAGAACATATGGAATGAGTTTTGTTTGGAATTATAGTCAGCATGGACTGGTTGGACCAAAGAGTCTGTTTCCTTGCTGTATGGCTCTATGACTCTATGAGAAGCTCTAGTAAATTGGACAAACTAATTATTTCATTTATTCTTTTGGGAACTTGCTAGGAAGACTTTAATCAAGGCACTTTGGTCACTCCTCACGAACTGGAGAGCCAGTAAGAGCCCTGTGTCATCTCTTTGGAAAAGACCTGCAATATTAAATGCCAGTAGGCATTTCACCAGGATCAAGAATCTTGAGGACAGAACTGCTGTTCTGGGCCTGCATGTTGTTGCAGTCCGTGCAACCAGGGCTCTGATGGCAATAGGTGGCAATGCACCCACCAGACATCAATGATCTAACTGCCCTTGGGCCTCAAGGGAATCCATTGCCAGAAACTGCCATCGGTTTCCAGGTGGCACTGTCTTCAATAAGAAGTTATTGGACTCTGATGGCTGGCAGCTCTTGAGTGGGGGGAGCATTTCTGCTCCGGGGTTCTTAAGTGCCTCATAATAGCTCTTCCCTACAGGGTTCCCACCAGCTCTCCAGAACAATACTCCTGTTTCCGGCTTAATGTTCCAACCATATTTAACATTCAGATTGCTGATGATGTCTAACATCTGGTTTCCAGTGATAATAATGATTAAAACAAACTGTTCAGTGGGATTGGATACAAACTAATGCACACAGTTCTGAGGAATTATATGCAGGTTTGAGTAAATGCTGACTAAGGTAGCGATTCGCCAGGGGTGATTCACCTGGGATGATTCACCTGAGGTAAAGAAGATATTATGTAAATTTAAACTGAACAAGTCAAAGTATTGATGAACTTGCCTTTGGGGTAAAGGCACATCATAATTTCGCAGAAATTATTCTCAGAAATGAAGTGCAGTTAAGTCAGTTAAAGCTTTTTGCAAGATTGCATAGGTCTATGGAAACAGCAGGCTTGCTTGAACAAATGACTTTGTTTTGTTCCAAACCACCCTCTTCTTTATGGAGATTTGAGATTCTCCTCCAACAACGCCATTTGCTTCCATGCCAAACTTTAACTTTAAAACAACTGGGATAGCTAAGGGTTAGCCACATATGCTGAGAGATGTGGAGCAAAAGCAGGTACAAATGCCCAAACTTAAAAATGTTGGTTTAGGTGGAGTCAGGGGCCAGCAGGCATTTGGACCATGGGAAAGGGCAGATACACAATGGCCGTAAGAAGGCACTGAATGAATGCAGTACTTAGGCAAACAACTTGATAAAACATTTGATAATCATTCAAATTCATCATTAAACAGGAAGTCTGGATTTTTGGATATTGTTCATTTTTGGGAGAGCAGGATTTAAGACACGGGTACAAAACCTACCAGAATCAATTACTACTTTTGTAGGAAACAAATCCGACTCACCGGAACTGCCTGTGTATCATATGCTCAAGAAACAGTTTTTTTGTTGAGGTTTTTGGGTTGTACCTCAACACAGTTTATTTTCAAGCTTCCATCACCACTGCACCTCCAAAGCCTCCCGCCCCCGCCCCCCCACCCCATCCAGTTTGTTCACTGATGTAATACTCTCGACATGGGAAACAATGCTCAATTTCCAATTGGGTGGGCCAGCTGACAACTTGCATCCTGCTGCAAGATTGAAAGAGCCGCAGCACCTTACAGGCGAATATCAGCTGGATTACAGCCCTGCAAGTGGGACTTTTCACACTACGGGAATCGTAAGAGCGTTCAGGTTCACTGCTGAGGCTGTACAACTGCTCATCCATAACGTGAGGTTGTCAAGGAGGCAGTGACATTTGGCAACAACCTCTCACTGAAGGAGCAGGAACCTGCCATTGAACGAATTGATGCCTGAGAAAGATCACTGACTTTAATGACTTTGTCGTGTATAAAAATAACACTTTCATTCGCCTTTGCCTTGCACAAATAGAATATGCTAAAAAGGAACTTGATAATCTCATGTTCGTAGAAAGTAGCTTATGAAACTAAGAATGAGAGTGGCAGCATGGTGGCACAGTGATTAGCACTGCTGCCTCACAGTGCTAGGGATCTGGGTTTGATTCCAGCCTCGGGTAACTGTCTGTGTGAACATTTTCCCCATGTATGCGTGGGTTTCTTCCAGGTGCTCGGGTTTCCTCCCACAGTCCAAAGATGTGCAGGTTTGGTGGATTGGCCAGGCTAAATTGCCCATAGTGTTCAGGGAAGGTGTAGATTACGGAGATGGGATGCTCTGAGGTTCAGTGTGGACTTGTTGGCCTGAAGGGCCTGTTTCCACACTGTAGGGATTCTATAACTTTGGTAATTCAATGCTAGTTCCCTGTTACCAAGTGTCTGATCACATTAAAGTTATGATAGGAAAGTGCCCAATAGAAAAGGAAAAAAACCAAAAGATCTTGCATCAGTGTAACATCTTTCATGACATCAGGAGGTCCAAAAGCACTTTATTGCAAATGAGTTACTTTTGAAGTGTCATATGCAGGAAAATATGGCAGCAAAACGAAATGCAAACAAGCTCCCACAAATAATATTGAAATTAACAACAAGATTAATCTTTTTAGTTCTCTTTATTCATTCACAGGATGAGGATGTCACTGGCTAGGGCATCTCTAATTGCCCAGAGGGCACTTAAGAGTCAACCACATTACTATGGATCTGTAGTCACATGTAGACCAGAACAGGAAAGGATGGTTGTTTCCTTCCCTAAAGGACATTAGTGAGCCAGATGGGTTTTTCTCCAACAATTGACAATGGATTCAGTGTCATCATTAGACTCTTAATTCCACTATCTGCCATGGCAGTATTCAAACCTGGGGTCCCTGGAACATTATCGGGCTCTCTGAGTTAACGGTCCTGTGACAATACCATACGATAATACATTTGCTTCCCCAATGTAATGTGATGTGATGTTAAAGATATTTTCCTGGAGGAAAAGTAAGGAAGTCAGACTTCAATCAACCTTGAATACCTTCTCATTCATTCCAGCCAGTATGACAGGGGCATTGATAGCTTGACTGGAATATGTGATCCTATGCCTTTAATGGAAGGTATTTGATGCCTTGGCAGGGCAAGTGCAGATATGACATATACAGCAATTACATTTAAAAACAAAGGACAAAAATAAGAAGTACAATTAGATTTAAATGTCTAAATTAAGAAGCAACAAGGAAAGGAATTTAACTGTGCAGCAATGAGGGAATTAGCTTTTTACTTATGGCTTCGCTTACATGACTTGTAGCCAAGACTAATATACTGATTTAATTTGGCTAACGCCGAGTACAAAGTAGCATCTTTCTGTGGTATTTGTGTTTTGTCACTGTGGGGGAATTTTACTGTTAACCAGTGCAGTGGACAGATATAACATACAAACTGAGCATTGTGCTAACTATTGTGGAATAATATTTGTTTTTTCAAGCCCCAAAATTAGAAACAATTAAAATATCACATTATTTCCATTGAATATTCTGTTTGTTACTAAGCAAACACTGATAATATAGTTTCCCTCAAGGAAAGAAGAGATTCATCCTTTTGCTATAAAACCACATCTCAATTGAAGCAAGTCACTTTGCAGAGTGAAAGTTTGGCAGTTCTGAGTAGGTTTTGGCATTGCTCCTTTAGTCATTAGTGCAGTAAATATATATAAAATGTATATTTGTTATTGACAGGATGTTAATGTCACTGGTGGAGTCAGCATTAATTGCCCACCACGAGCTGCCCATGGGAAACTGGTGTTGAGCCACCCTCTCGACTTACTGCAGTCCAGCTGTTAGTTGAAGGTGGCAAGGTGGCAGGTACAACCACGGAGTTGCTGGGGAGTCTGTTCCCAAATACTGACCCAACAACACAGGAGCAACAGCAAAACAGTTCAAAAGTGGAATATTGTGTGCCTGTTGAAAGGGAACTTGATAACCTCATGTCCCTGTAAAGTAGTTTCTGAAACTAAGAATGAGAGTGGCTATGAAACCTCACACGTGCACCCTGTTACAAGGTTTAAAGGACCAAAGTATCTTAAAGGGACAGCATGTCAATTAAGAGCTAGACTACAATTGTTCCTGTCGGAAAATGGGTCTGTCCCATCTACAGGAATCATAAGAGCTTTCAAGTTCACTGCTGAGGGTGTGCAACTGCTCATAAATGCGTTGAGGTGGACAAAGATGTACAATTTGAGTATAAATCCTCTCACAGCCACGTGATAACTACAAGATACATTTATGGAGCACTTTCAAAGCAGAAAATAATCCACAAGCATTTCATCGAGGTGTGGAATGAGCAGACACTCAGATAATAAATGGCAAAGTAGGAGGGAGATCAAAACTTTGACCAATGAGGTGAGTTTTAAAGAGATTGTTCACAAAGATAGACCAAGAAATAAAGCAATTTAGGAGATCTAGGCAGAGGGAACTAGGCAGTTGAGAGATGCATTGTGCCAAGGAGCATTGCATCAAGGAGCCCTGGCAAAATTAATGCCAATCATAATCAGAGGGAAAGATCTTCATTGGTCAGAACAATACAGCACAGAGGAAGATGGTTGTGGTTACTGGATGCCATTGTCTCAGTCCTTGGGGTAGTGTCCTCAACCCAACCATCTCCAGCTGATTCATCAGTGACTGTTCTCTCCATCACAAAGTTAAAAGCAGGGATTTCTGCTGTTGATTATACAATGTGCAGTATCACTCACAACTCCTTAGATATTGTGAATTTATCCACACGCATCAAGACCTGGACAACATTCAGGTTTGGGCTTAACATGACAGAATTTAACCATTGTCCCTTGACATTCAGTGGCAATACCATTTCTGAAATTCCCATTGTCATCATCCTGGCGTTTTCCAATGAATCGAGGCTGAACAGCACCTGTACAGGTGCAGGTCAAAGGCTGGGAAATCTGAGGTAAGTGACTCATTTTCTGATTCATTATAACCTATTGATCATCTGTGACACAAATCAGGATTGTGATGGAATAACCTTCACTTTCCTGAGTGAACTCAGCTCCAAAACCTCTCAAGAAATTGAACACCAGCATGGAAAAGCAATCCACTTAATCTTAGAATCCCTACAATGTGATCATAGGCCATTTGGCCCATCAAGCCTGCACTGACCCCCCCAAAGAACATCCCACCCAGAGCTTATAACTCTGTATTTCCCGTGGCTAATCCATGTAGCCTGCACATCCCTGGACAATTTAACACAGTGAATCCAGCTAAGCTGCACATCTTTGGGCTGTGAGAGGAAACCAGAGCACCCAGAAGAAACCAACACAGACATAGGGAGAATGTGTAAACTCCACGTAGATACTCCCCCGCGGGTGGAATCAAACACATGTCCCTGGTGCTGAGAGGCAGCAGAGCTAACCAATGAACTACTGTCTCACCTATTGATCAGCACATCCAACAACCTAAACATGCATTTTCTCTACCACTGACATGCAATGGAAGTCAGTGTGTGTACCATTTATAAAACGCACTACAGCAATTCATCAAGGCTCCTTCAACAGTGTCTCCATAACCAGCAACATGACCCCTAAAGGGAGAAGGGCAGCAGACACACAAAATCACCACCAACTGCACATTTCCATCCAAGCCACACATCATCCTGACTTTGAACTATATCGCTGCTCCTTCAATGTTGCTGGATCAAAATCCTAGAACACCCTCTCTAACAGCTTTGGGGCTGTCCAGGAAAATAGCTCACGACTTGCTTGTCAGGGACAACCAGGAATGGACAGCACATGCTGGTCATGCCAGCAACGCCCCACATCCCATTAAACAACTTTTAAAAGAAACTTAAACATAAATGGAAAGCCTGTTTCCTGTAAAGTTGTCGGGAAATGGTTGGGTTTTTTATTGTGGTTTTTTTTGGTTCTCGATTACTCTGCCTCACGGGTTAGTTGTCTCGAGTGGAAAAGAAAACCAGAAATGGTCACATTATTAACTAGTAATGTTAGATCTGACCTTTATAATTGTTCTCTCACACCACATTTCCATTTTTGTGAATAAGGATGACAATAACCATTTCTAGTTAATAGGATTGCAGCCATGAAGGCGGTATATTATCCAACCCTATCTCAGGCCAAGAAGAGTTCACCAATAAATACAAATAATCTCACCTGTATTGTGACAACTTTTAAATAAAATACACTTTCTTTTAGCAAGTATAGTCATTGATTGGGGATGGAAACTATCTGCTCAACAATGCAGTTTAGATTCAGTTTAGTCTTGAAAGATGAGATGAAAGATACTTTTTCCGCAGTGTTCATAAGTAAATCATCTATGGCAGAAATCAGGATTGTGATGGGATAACCTTCACTTGTCAGTTTGTCAGTTCTCATTTTTCCCTAATTCAGTGACATCCTCCAACGCCATAACCTTCGAAATTCTCTGTTGCCCTCCAATGTTTGGTTTATCCCCAATTTACCGTTCTGAAACTTCAGCTTTCTAGCTTTAGTGCTTTTAAAGTCCCTCCTTAAACCTCTCCATCACTCTCTCTATCCTTCTTTATGAACTGCTTAAAATCTACTTCTTCAACCAAGCTTTTGTCACCTATCTAACTGTGGCTCCCCTGTCAATTTTTTATTCTCTGATAAAATCCTTTGCGAAGTGTCGTGAGACACATTGCGACATTTACAGCACTATAGAAGTGCAAAGTTGTTCTCAGCAGAGAGATGCATATGTTTCAAAATTGTCAATAACTGTTGAGTTGGAGATTGAAAAGGCAATATGGGGTCGAGGTTAAATCAAGAGAAAATTAGCTTTAACTCCTGCTTTCAGTCATTTTGGATTGGACTGTATGATTGGGCAGGAACAAACAACCTATGTTCATCCTTAGGCAGCACTCCACGTCCCCCATCATTCTGCTTGGAGAAAATCAGAGGGCTTTTACCATCCCAGTACATTCTAGCTGTGCTGCAAAACCATTATAACTTGATACTTTTGGGCCCAATATCTTTGTAAGATGTTATACCTTGCAATCTATGATGGCTAGCACCTTTGAAGCTTCAGTGCATTAACTTCCTTATTAACCATTCATGCTGATACTCAAATTATGGTTTTTTTTGTTGTGTATTTTAATATCAAAGAACTCACTGCCAAAGTGCAGTTTTACCTGCTTAATGTCGCTTTTGTTATTCAGTTTTCAAGATCCAAGTTTTTTAAATGTTAAGGAACTTCTTTGAAAATATTTGCTGCATCCTCAACAACTTCACAAATCAATGCAAGTTTGTTGAATAAGTTTCCAATTATTTTCGTTGAAGGTGATAACTTTGGAAAGAATCCCAATTATAGGTTGTTCACAAGAATTCTATCCTTAGACAAGAGTGAGAGAAGTTAATAGCAAATAAAGTGTTACCTAGTAAATATAGTTTCTCTACACCATTCAGCCTTTCTGCAAAATTGTTTGAAATCACGCTAACATCTTTCCACCTACATTTGTCTAGGTTTTTTAAGAAAAAAATTCTTTAATGGGACATTGATATTCTTGTAAAGTCAGCATTTATTGCCTATCCCTAACCACTGGAGAAGATGATGATCTGCCTTTCAGGCCAGTGCAATCCATCTCGTATGGGTGGTCTCACAGTGTAGTTAGGGGCCTTCAGGAATTTCATACAGTAACACTGAAGAAACAGCAGTAGAGGTCCAACTATGGATATTTGTGACTTCGAGGGGAACTCGCAGGGGATGGTGTTACCATGAATCTGTTACTCTTATCCATCTGGATGATAGTGGGCATAGGTGTGGAAGTGCTGATGAAGGAGCTTGGTGAGTTGCTGCATGAATTTTCATATCTAGTACGTGCAGCTGTCACCGTGCATTAATACTAAAGTAATTTCCATATTTGTGGATAGGGTGCTGATCACCCAGGCAGCTATGCCCTATATGGTGTTGAGCTTCTTGAGTGTTGCACTCATTCAAGTGAGTTTCTTCCATCACACTCCTGGATTGTGTATAGTATTTGGTGGATAGGCTTTGGGGAGTCAGGTGATGAGCTCTTTGCCTCTTCCTAGCCTCTGATCTGCTCTTGTCTCACAGTATTTATATGGCTGATCCAATTCCATTTCTGATCAATGGTAAAACCCAGGATATTATTCTGGGGAATTCGCCTCTTGAGTTCAGCTTCTTTGCTCCTGTTTGGGCCATGGCTACAATGGGGTGAGGATCAAGCCAAGCAATACTGGTGGAGCCCAAACTGAGCATTGATGGTGGGTTATTGCTGTGGGTATTACGTTGGATAGCATTGTCGACAGCCCTTTCCATCACTTTGCTGACAATTGAGAGAATGGAGATGGGGCAATAATTGGCTTGGATTTATGCTGTTCCATGTGGATAATATGTACCTGCGCAAATTTCCACATTGCTGGGTAGATGTCAGTGTTGTAAGTGGACCAGAACCAGCAACTAGTTCTGGAGCATAAGTCTTCAGGGCTGTTGTTGGGATGTTATCATTGCCTTTGCAGTATCAAATGCCTTCAGCCCTTTCTTGGCACCGCATGCAGTAAATCAATTTGGCAGAAGATTTGTATCTGCGATACTGGAGACTTCAACTTGGCACTGCTAGTTGAAGGTAGTTTCAAATACTTCAGCTTTGTTTTTTTCACTTATGTGTTTTATTTTCCCATTATTTATGGAGTTTCCCCCTCCTGTCAGTTATTTACACGTCCATCATCATTCACAACTGGACGTAACAGGACTGCAGAGATCCAATCTGATCCCTTGGTGTGGGATTCCTTCGCCCTGTCTATTACATGCTTCTTCTACCTTTTCACATGCATGTATTTCCATAATGTATCTTCACCAAGCCTGGTACTGCTTCTGGCTTGATGGCAGTGGTAGAGTCATGGATTTGAGGGGCCATGAGTTTACAGTTTGAGGCTGAATACAATTGTAGACTGCCAGATCTGTTCTGAATCTGTCCAGTTTAACCACACAAAACAGAGTATATTCAGTGTGAAGACGGAATTTCATCTCCACAAGGCTTTTGTGGTGGTCACTACTAACTATACTGTCATGGACAGATATATGTGGGGCAGGTAGTTTTGTGATGTCAAGGTCTCGTAGTCTTTTTTTTCTCTCTCTATTTAATTCCTGCACACCCTCATGCACACCCAATCAAGCATAAAGGTTATCTGGTACTCAGCCAGCTTCAGCAGTTGTACTGCTACTGAGATACTTTTGATCATGGACATTGATCTCTTCCAACCAAAGTAATTCTGAACAGAACAGTTCTGAAGAAGGGTGGCTGCACCAGAAGTGTTAACAGTGCTTTATCACCAAAGAAGCTGCCGTACCGGCTGAGGGTTCTCAGCAATTTCTGTTTTAATTCTGAGTTCTTAATGTCCTCAATTCTTCTTCAAATTGGTGTTCAATTTGGAGTACTGTTGATTCGTTGCTGAGGTAGTGTGTTAGGTTTCTTTGCCCATGTTTGACCTTATTGTGAAGATTTCTTGACTGCAAACCTGCCATGCATTTGGATTGACCTTTACTTCAGGAAACCACAATCACTGTTTCACATAATAGGGCACTAATATTCAGAATCAACTGGGCAGGAGCATAGAACAAGTGAGGTGCCAACTACACTGTCAAAACTCCATAACAACAACAACTTGCATTTATCTTGAACGTTTAATCTAATTAAAAGTCGATCCTCTTAATAAGAGCTTTGCCAAGCAAACCTTCCGACCAAGAGGTGATGTTTGGACAGGCTCGGTTAAGTGGTGAATTTTAATAGCATCTGAAAGGAGGAAAGACAGGTACAGTGGTAGGGAGGGAATTCCAGAGTTTTGGGTTTAGATAGCTGAAAGCATAGTTGAAATTATTGAAGGGATGAATGTGCAGAAGGCTTGACTGTGGAATGTGTGGAGATCTTGGAAGGTTGTGGACCATAGGCAGTTACAGAAACATGAAATTTGAGGAGAAATTTGAAAACCACAATGGGAGTTTTAAAAACAAGCTGTTATTGAACTGGGAGCCAATGGAGGCAAGTAACTTCAGGGCTCGTAAATAAACAAGGCTAGTGCAAATTAGGATAGAGGCAACAGATAAGTTTTGATAAGTTCAGGTTGATGGAGAGTGCAAGATGGGAGGTTAGTCAGTAAACATTAGAAATCATTTGACAACTCTTACATTTGACTTTGTACAGAGCAAGTTCAGAGCAGGTTGAGTTTACCACTTAAGAAAAACTGGTTACATGCTGTAGCTTTGCCCCAAAGCATAGTAGAATCATAGTAGGAAGACATTTGACCCATTATGTCTGCTCTGACCCTTGAATGACCTACCAGTAAATCCCATTCTCCAAGCCATTCTCCAAAGTCCTCTAAATTCATCAGTTTCAAATATATCCAGCTCTCTTTTGAAACCTCCTATAGAATCCACTTCCATTGCTCTCCCAGGCAGCATGTTCACAAATTCTAACAAATCTCTGATTAAAGAATCTTTTCCTCATCTGACTTTGAGCTCTCTTACTGACAATCTTGAAATTATGATCCCTCGTCATTGACATACCAACTAGTGGAAATCGAATATCCTTCCTTATGCTGTTAAAATTATTCATAACTTTTACACCTCATTACGGTCATCTCTTAATCTTCTCTGCTCCAAGGAGAATGAATCCAATTTCACTCATTTTTCCTTGTATCTAAAACCCTTCACTCCTGGTATCATTCTAATAAATCTCCCTTGCAATCTCTCCAAAGTTTTAACATCATCCGTCAAATAAGGTGTCCAGAATTGAGGTCAATATGATCTGACCAATGATTTGTAGAAGTGTATCTTCACTTCTTGTTTTTATGTTCTAGTCCTCTATTTCTAAACCCCAATGATGCTGTAAGCCTTCTTAACAATGGTTTCACCTTGCATGGCCACATTCAGAAAATTATACATTTAAACTGAGGGCCCTCCGCTCCTGTATTCCCTTCAGAGTTGTACTATTGAAATGTAACCTCCACGG
Source organism: Stegostoma tigrinum (assembly GCF_030684315.1). Taxonomy (NCBI): domain Eukaryota; kingdom Metazoa; phylum Chordata; class Chondrichthyes; order Orectolobiformes; family Stegostomatidae; genus Stegostoma; species Stegostoma tigrinum. The sequence goes on from NC_081381.1 coordinate 19,667,096, forward strand.
ACTTCCTTCATGGTACAATTCCAACAGGTGTGCATGCAGCCATGCTTTCTACAGCTGACATCACAGGTTTGGTTTGGGATGGATCAAGTAGGTGGAGGTAACACATCTGCAATGCTGCCGGTCCAAGGCTGATGTAAACTCCAGGGTAAATGAGGCAGATATATTTGAATATCAGCGATCAAACTATTAGTTTCCTGAGCAAAGGAACTGACTTGCTGTGATCTATTTAAGACAAGTTTGACGGTTGCTAAACGAGCAAATAGAAAGCAGCTGCTCCCTTTCATTGAAAGGTCAATAGCAAGGAAGCATAATTTTAAAGTGAAAGGTGAGGTTTAGACAGGATTTGAGGAATAAACATTGTCACCCAGAGGGTGATGGGGGGCCTGGAACACACTTTCACAGAGGGTCGTTGAGGCGGGAAATCTCAGAACCTTTAAAGAAGTACTTAGATAAGCACTTGAAGTGTCATAAAAATTCAAGGCCATTGGTTAGGTGTGGGAAAATGGGACTGGTGTAAGTAGTCATGTTTTTCTGGCAGCACAGACATTATGAGCTGACGGGCTTCTCTGATACTGATTGATTCTATAGACCTGACTAGTAGGACTGATTAATGCTGGCAAAGGTGTGATACGTTTGCACTTTTTCAGTGCAACAGCAGCACAATAACATCAGGTTCCACTGGAGTTTGAGGAATGGAAATTCCCAGATGCTGGAGTCCTTACCCTTGCCAACATCCTTGGTCAGTTAAGAGGCAACCATAAATCCTCCCCTTACACATCTATTATGAACACAATGAGTTTAGCCACCAAGCAAGCAAAAGGCAAGCAGAACTTATGGAGGGCATCAAAGCTTAGATCAAATCCCATCCTCATCTCACATCAGAGATAATGGGAACTGCAGATGTTGGAGAATCTGAGATAACAAAGTGTGGAGCTGGATGAGCACAGCAGGCCAAGCTGCATCTTAGGAGTACAAAAGCCGATAATTTGGGCCTAGAGCCTCTTTTCTGATGAAGGGTCTAGGCCCGAAACATCAGCTTTTGTGCTCCTAAGATGCTGCTTGGCCTGCTGTGTTCATCCAGCTCCACACTTTGTTATCTCATTTCACATCAGCACACTTTATCAGGGTAACAATGAGGTATCAGCACACAGAAATGTCTCATGACAAAGGGATTCTAAGAGCCCTAAAGTTTCCCATTCTCACAGGGAGTTTACATCACTGGTAGAAAGGACTGTAATTCTGGATTCTTATTTCTCCACTTTTCTAATTTATTGCTGGACTTCTTATTTGTTTATTTTTCTAGCTTTTTTTTCCATAAGAATTTATACTTGAGAATCTGTACCTAGGTACCTTGGGACCTAAAATGGCACTGCAAGTGGCAACTTGTAAACTTTTCACTGTACTTAAGTGAGAACATGTGACAACAAAGCCAATACAATTCAATTCAGTTGTAACAGACTCCCAGGTCAAGTCAATTACATTGTTCTATGCAAAATCGTAGGATGAGAAATTCACAATGTGGGGAGTTCCCAACCCCATCTCTTATCATTTTCCTTGTCATTTTCCCAGCAAGAATCAGACAAAATTTCTGTCTATTACTAGAAGAACATTGATGTAATCCACACGGAATTTCAACCTCAATCTGTTTTGACTCTGCAGTGATTCATCCAAACTTCAAAGTACTGGAGTGCTACTTAAACTGAAAAGCAACCTTGTTATCGCAGACTCTCCAGCATCTGCAGTTCCTACAATCTCTCAGCAATTGTTAAGTGTCTTGCTGACTGAAACGAGTTGACACTGTGTATCAAAGTCAAATAAGGATGTAATCATTTTCTGCCATGGCATCCCTGTTCTTTGAGACTGTCCTGCTTCAGGCAATGTTGAATGCTTAAGTTTAAGTCCTGGAGAGGTCAAGGGGTGCTTCTCATACAATGACACTGCATTCTGCAAAAGAGAGAAAAAAAACCCACAAAAAAGAAAATGACAAATAGTAGGTAATAATTTGAAAGTTGGGAAGTGCAACCAAGGAGTTAATCAGACTTAAACTGAGTTAATCTGAAGATAATACCTACACCTCAGCTGGGAAATTTTAACAACATTTGAATCACAACAGTCTCTCACCATCAATTTGCTGGGGGATGACTGTAAATTACTGTTGAGTCATCGAACTATTTAATAATGTAGGCTGATCCAGTCATAGCCAATGACCGTAAATGTCATCCTGTCCTCCCCTCTTTTCCTAAACAAGCTCATTAACCCTATGGTACCATTCCATATGCATTAATTGTGTGAAAACTTTTGTTTTGCTGAAAAAAGTGTTTTTAAAAAAAATTTTGTGAGATGTTCCTTTAAATCTGATGTTAAACTAAGATAATCCATTTTGGCAACATGGTTTATAATCTTAAGTGATTTAGATGGCTCCGGGGTGACACAAAATGTAAATTGCTAATTTGATTTAAGATTATAATTGGTCTCAGAGCACAGAAAGATACATATCTGTGTGTGGGTCAGAACTTGCAATTCAGGTGAATAGAGTACGAGGAGCTGTGTATGCATAACATTTAAAAAGGAACAGAAACTTAAAGACAGGGAGTGCAGACAAGACTACTGCTGCAGCTTTACTTTTGCCAAACACAATCAGTCCATTTTGATGGGATCAGAGAAAGTAGTCTCTGGGGGATTTTGTGCCATCAAGACTGCCATTAACCTAGCTAAGGAGGAGTTGCAGACAGATGTCGATTGGGTGTTAACCATATCCTGGAACTCTTGACAGAATATTGCTGCCAATCGTGAAGGTGACTCAAGACCCAAATCAACTGAATGGATAAAACAAGCTTTATTTTCGAGATGGAAAGATGGAGACCAATTGCAACTCTCTTGTCCCAGCTGAGATCAGCCAGAACATAAACCTGGGGCCTTCTTGGCTGTTTGACTTGTTGCTACTTTGGGCACTGCCTTTACCAAGCTGGTGTCTTTTGACAGTTCTCACCTTGACCTTCTGGAATATTGTACAATCAAACTAGTTTTGTGGTTACTCATCCAATCAACCTGCTCACCAAAGATCAGCAAGCTAGCTGGGAATCAAAGAACATGTAGTCCTGAGCCAAGAAAGTAAAAAAGTGATTATTTGCTATTCAAAAATATAGTATGCAAAAGTACATTATCTAACAGTTTCCATTTGACCTTACATAAAACCTGATACAGTTCAATTTCATTCTAAACTGTAGGCACACTTTGAGGTACACACTAACAAGTCAGATTACAATTTACATTTCATAGACCAAAGATTTTCATACAGTTTCCGGTACAGTTGTACCTCCTTGGTATAATATTTTGGCATGTCCTTAAACAATGGCCTTTCCCCACTGCAACGATGTGGTGAGTATTTATCGTAAACCCTGGAATGTTCCAGTCTGCAACCTTCGGTTGTGGACAGCTCTTTGCACTAAAAGAACATCAGGTTTCAGGCACAACAAAGGGTATATTTCACTGAGTTGATGCTCCTGCAGTAGCAGTTGATATTTATGTCAGTGTGCACTGCTGGGAGCGCAGAAAGCAGTGAGTCGGGTGTTACATAGATGCTTGAATAAGCGTCAGCAAAAATACCATTACGTATCTTTCCAGGCCTTCTTCAGTGAAACAGACTCAACGGGCTGAATGGTCTACTTCTGGTCCAATAAGTTAGAGCCTAAAGCATATTCCAACATCACCAGCCATTGGTCTGAGCTCTTAGGCTAGATTTAACTGCCCCAGCTCACTGATTGCATCCATCAAACTATCGGTCCTTAACAGGAGTGTGTTTCTATCAGTGTGTTTAATTAAATGAGTCAGCTTCAGCCTCTTACTTCAATACGTTCTTAACGTTGGGCTCCAAGAATTAGGATTTTCATTCATTCACTGAACGCAGGACACAAAGCCGAACAGAAACTAACTTATGTCATATATTGAAACAACCTCTCATTTCTACTCCACGTGTATATGAATAATCCCCATGGCATGATTACAAAGGGGAGTAGGTGGTAAAGCCATCCCGAGTGCACTGGTTATATTTATTCCTCAATCGACATCACAAACGCAATTTATCTTATCAGTACTGCATTGCATTTGAAGTAGTATGGATCAACATCTGAAATGTAGTCACCGTTGTGATCCTGGAATTGTGCTAGCTAATCTACATCAATCAAGATTCACGGTCAGCCTCGTGTTGATGACCAGATAATTAGTTTCAATGATACTGGCCGAGAGCGGAACATTGGCCAGGGCACCAGGGGGGGAAACCTGAGTGTTGACGAATGCTATTGACATTCAACCTCCTATCAACTTTTCGTCCAAAAAAAGAATGACACAATACAGCAACCCCACAGGACCAGCACGCAAGTATTAAATATCACCCTATTATCAACATTCTGGAGGGTATACCTAGCGCCAAAATCTTCTGACTCAGAGGGAAGGGTCCTGCTGACGTTGTCTCCCACACGAAATAAAAAAAATCATCGTAAACACACTCGGCTCTGGGTTAGACTACACGTGACAGAGTGCCCCCAGCGCCTCACTCCGAAACTGATCGAAGGAGTTGGAGGAGGGATGTGTATCTTCCCTGAAAGTCAGGGGTTGAGTCACGCCTACATCGTTGTTTTTAAAGGGAGGAAGAAGCTGCATTTCCAACAGTTTTGTTGCCGGCTATAGCTTGCAGTGTGTTGCGAATGGAGCTGCTCGCAGCTCTTGTGTTACTCTGTGCGTCTGCTGCACGCTCCGGAGCCGTCCCCCGTGGGTGCCCCGCGGAGTTTGTCAATGTTAACGAGGGGGTTTGGAAGTCTCCCTGCTGCTCCAAGTGTCCGCCAGGTGAGGAAGGAAACTTTGCTCAATGTAAGCTCAGTCTGAGAGAGAGGATGGGTTGGAGGCGGTATGTTCATTCTGCGACCGTATAAATAATAAAACAAACACACACAAACAAACAGAAATTGCTGGAGAAACTCAGCAGGTCTTCATTGGACTCGAAACGTTAACTCTGTTTTCTCTGCACAGATGCGACCAGACCTGTTGACTTTGTCCAGCAGTTTCTGTTTTACTTTATCCTACAAGAGTGATGCGGAATTGTATCCCGGGTCCCTTTTCACTAAACTCACTCTGAGCACTCATAGGTTGTCGAGTATTAAAAATATATTAAAATATGATATAACTTATATTCAATAATTGTGATTTAATGGTATTAAGGTGGTTTTCAAAAACTGCAATATCTTCAATATTTGAAACGTACCGCAGTATGTCAAAACATAATTGTTCTGAAAATAATTGTTTGAAAATGATCTGAGGAAGGGGCACTGGACCGGAAATGTTAACTGTGATTTTTCTACACAGATGCTGCCATACCTGCTGAGCTTTTCCAGCAATTACTGTTTTTGTTTGTGACTGAAAATGATGTTTACTTTTGCTGTTTGCTTTATTTACCTTTAACTGTGTGGAGAAATATCGCAGACCACATTATCTCCCGATGGCACAGGGTTTGCGGCGTGAACGTGATCCAGACATTCCTTTGGGTAGGCATGGAAGTTGATGGGACGACCACAAGAAAAACTTAAAGCGTGATCCACCTCCAAGTACTTCACAGGAGCATTGCAAAGCAACAAAAATGCTGCCAAGCCACGTGATTTGGCATATCCCTTACTTAACCATTGCTGCGAAGCCGGGAGATAAAAGATTGCATTGAAGAGGGCATGATTGGAACATCACTAGGCATATCTAAAAATGAGGCTTCTGTTTGATAAAGCTACCATGCAGGACTACTTGCTGTCTTAAACAACAATGGGGAGTTGGGATACTCTACAAATATCCCCATCCTCAGTGATGCTGCAATCCTACACCAGTGCAAACGGCAAGGCTGAAACATACAGCTTCAGCCATGGGTGCTAAGTGGATCATCCATCTCAGCCTTCTCCTGAGGTCCCCAGCATTAGTCTTCAGTCAATTCACTTCACTCCATGCCAGATCAAGGCACTATATACTACAAAGGCACAGGCCCCTGACAGTATTCGAGCAATAGCACTGAGGACTTATGCTCCAGAATTAGCTGCACACCCAGCGTAGCTGTTCCAGTCAGGTTACAATAGTGCATCTACTTGTCAATATGGAAAATTGCCCCCGTATGCCCTGTACAGAAAAAAAAAAACAGGCTGCAACTCAAGCAATTACTGTACCATAAGCCTACTCTTGATCATCACAAAGTGCTGGAATATGTCATCAAGAATGTGATCAAGTAACACCTGAGAAGGAATAACCCGCACAATGATTTCATTAAGGTCTTGTTCCAAACATGGACAAAAGAAGCTGAATTCCAGAACTGAGGTGAGAGTGAGTGCCTTAGACATCAAGAGGGCATTAACCGGGTGTGGCATCAAGGAGTTGGTGGGAGTCGGAGGAAATGTCTCCACTGTTTTGAATCATGCCCAGAACAAAGAAATTTGGTTGTTAGCTCTGGAGGTTAATCATCACAGTCCAAGGACATCTCTTTAGGAGTTCCTCAGGATTGTGTGCATGGTCTAATCATCTTCAGCTGCTTCACAAATGGCCTTCCCTCACTTATAACCAGGGATTTTTGTGGAAGATTGCACACATTCAGCACCATTTGTGACTTCTCAGATCCTGAAGCAGTCTGTGACCACATGCAGTAAAACCAGGAATGGACTGACAAATGGCGAGTACCACCATATAACTGCCAGGCAATGACCATCTCCAACAAGCAAGGTTTTAACCATGATAACAAAGCGTGGAGCTGGATGAACACAGCAGGCCAAGCAGCATCTCAGGAGCACAAAAGCTGATGATTCAGGCTTAGACCCTTAACCATCGCTCCTTGATTTCAATGGCATTGAGCCAAATGCCCCCCCCCCCCCACCCCCACATCTGACTCTCAACATTCTGGGCATTCCCTTGAACAAGAGACTGAACTGGACTAGCCACATAAAGACTACAGATACAGGAACAAGAGCAGGTCAAAGGTTAGGAATCTTGTAGCAAGTAACTCATTCCCAATGCCTATTCTCAGCTTATGCTGCACACATCAGGAGTGTAATAGAATTCGCTCCACTTACTTGGATGAGAGCAGCTCCACCAACACTCAAAGTTTGACACCATTCAGGTCAAAGTAATCCCCTTGACTGGCACCTCATCTACCATTTTCAACTATTGTCGCCTTTATTACCAGCACACATTGGCAGTAGTGTGTACCGTCTATAAGATGTACCTGCAGCGACTCAGCCAGCCTCATTTGACAGCCCGTACCTGCACCATCTCAAAAGACAAAGGCAACAGATCCATGGTAATGCCACAACAAAAAGCTCCCCTGCAAGCAGGACAATGTCCACACTTACTCGTTTATTATCGCTGGGCCAAATTTCAGCAACTCTCTGCTTAACAGCGTTGTGGATGTTCTTACACTCCAAAGACTGTTCAAAGAGGCAGCTCATCACCACCTTCTCAGGGACGATTAGGGATGGGCCATATGGTCTGATCTTGCCAATGATACCCACAACTCTTGAATTCATAAAAAAAGTTAATATTTGGGCAGATGTCCAGAAATCTAGTTGGAGTCGTAGACTTTCAGAAGCATCTTAAAGAAAGCAAAAAGAATGGTGTTGCAAAGGAGTATAGAAAGGCATTTCCTGAGTTTATGGCTTAGGCAACTGAAGACATGGCGACCAAGTGGCAAAATTCACATCCGAGATCTTCAAAATGTCAAAATTAGAGTAATGTAGAGATTTCACAGGATTGTGGAGCTGGAGGAGATAGAGATATGGAAGGGCATGGCTTCAGATGAATTTGAAAACTAGGCTGCAAACATTAAAATTAAGCTGCTGCTTAACTGAGAGCAAGTGTCGACGAGTAAACGGGGGGTAACGTGTGAATAGTCACAGGCGGTCACGGGCAGCCGAATCTTGAATGACCTGCGGTTTATAGAGTGTTTGCATAGTCAAATCTGGAGGTAACAGGCATGGATGAGGTTTCAGCAGATGAGTTGACACAGTGATGGCAGTGGGCACTGTTGTGGAGGTGGGAATGGTGACATCACAGATGTACAGTCAAACACTCAGTTTGGAATTAATTGAGAATCAGAGTTTGCATAAGTCTGATTTGTCTTCAGTCAGACACCAGAGAAAGGGATGGAGCTGGTAGCTACAAAACAAATCTTTGGCTCCTGTGGCATGGTAATTGCTTTGATCTTTCTGAAATTTAATCGAACGGTAGTTTCTCTTTGTTCAGCACTGGATATCTGTTAAGAATCTAGTTACAATCTAATTAACAGAGAAAGGGTCCACGAGAGGTAGTGATGAAGTAAAGCTGGAGCGTCCCTGTTTTTGGATGATGTCATTGAGAAGCTACTAGTAGCTGAGAAATAATCAGGGGTTAACAATAACTTCTTAGACTCAGGTCCTGTATGCCCACTCAAGTGGGAAGCTGAATTTTCCATAGCTCTGTATTTCTAATGAAAGAGGATTCAGTCAATACTGTGAAAAATGCACCAGATCAGCCGCCTGTCTATCTACTGATATGTTACTGGCTCTGAAAGGTTGAATTTATTACAATATTGTTTCAATCATTCCCTCATCTGAACACTGAATGCCCTTAATCTTAGCCATCATTCTCCCTGCGTGGCTTTCATTGTGCTACACAAATATTTTAAATATCTGTTACCATTTCTGACTAGATGTACATCAGTGCCATCTGGACTTCCAGGAAAGCAGACATAATTCCTTGCCTTCAATACCAAGTGTATCATGAAATTCTGTTCCCTGCTCCTTCCAAAGGAAAGGGTGAAGATCTTTTATAGACCTCATTGCCATGACAAGGATTAAATAATCTACAGTTTTGCCTCGCCACAACTTCCTCTTTTCCACAAAATTAAAACTCTTCTCAGGCTCAATTCTGCCTTCATCCTGATCGGCTTTTTCTCCCATTTCCCCCCCCCAGCTCGCTCTCACTTTCTCTCTCGCTCTCCCCATTACTCGCCTGTCTTCCCTCTTGCCTTTCTGAACTCCTATCATCCTTAAGCCCTACCTTCACACCGGTTCTCCTGGTGCCCCCTAAACAACGATAACCAAGCTTCTCTTTTTGGCCCTATACAGGATAACCTTACAAATGTCTGCTCTGTTCAGCTGATTTCCTTTCAAAACCACCATCCATGCTGTCCTTTCCAAAATAACTTGTATTGTTACTAGCTAACAGCTGATCCCTGATATCTTTCATCTCTTGAAAGCGCTCGAATTCTTGCGTACCTCCCATTCTGAGCTCAGTTCCTGCTTTCGAATATTCCAGTTTAATAATTAGCTTGCGGTCTTCTAGCTGCTTGCTCCCCTCTTTTACAGAATCCTATTGAATCGTGGTAGTTTGGTTTCTGTTGTGTAGTTAGTGACACTAATGGATCCTGTGTCACTCTATCATGTACCACCAACTCTCATTTGTAGTCCTCTTCAGTGTGGCTGCCTTCATACATTTCCACTGTAACCTGTGTTCTGAAGTGGTCAGTGCAGTTTGAGCAGTGATTTCCCCTCTGGAGTTTCTGAAGGATTTAGCCTGGTGTCCTACTCAATGTCTCAATGGGTCAGGGTCTACATGTTTGGTAATGAGACTCATCATTATCTTTTGGACCTTTTACATGTTTCCAACAACTCTTTCCCAGCTTATACCCTCCACAACTTTCAAATGGTCTCAAACTATTACCCTCACATACCATCCTGGTGTGAGCTTTACTGACCCATCTTTACCAACCGACACTCTGTTTCCTATCGATTAGATTTAAGCTCTTGTCCTCATTACTGATTCCTCCTTGATGCATCTCACCTCAGCAATTTTCTCAGCTTTCAATTTCCTCCTCCATCCTCCAATCCTCTGACTCTGGGCTTGCATGCATTTCCCTTCTCTCTGCAAGGCTTTTTGAGATGTTTTCTGTGTTGAAAGGTAGTGTGGTGTTAAAAGATAGTGTTTTATAAAAGAAAAATGCCATATCATGTGTATTATCTGGGACAATCCAATTTTTCCCTGCAAATTGCATAAACTTTCAACTCATCCTGCAGCTGAGAACCTGAAAACAGTGTGATCACAGCATTCCCTGTTACGCTGAAAGGTTCATTGATAATTGGTGCAAGAAGGTAATGTTTAAGAGAGCTGCCATGTTGTGAATAGTTACTACCATAGTCTAGCTGCAAAGTGGCTCATGTTCTGAGTTCTACCTGGTTGATTACAGATTAGCACAATTCTGGAACAACTGCTGCACATTGTATCCCTTTGGGAACCATTGGATTCTCACCAGGACACCGGATTGACTGGCGTCTGTAGAGAAAACCATATGGCCAACCACAACCATTTGTGTTCTCAGCAGCTGTGTTCTTAAGTTTCCAGCACAATCTACATGGATTTCTTGAAAGTCTGGAAGAGGCTTCTTGACAAAGGAATTATTTGCCTCTCACAGGCTTGGAAGAGGTGTAGCTGGAGGGCTGAAGTGTTTAGTTTTGATGTGGATGGGCTCGATCAACAAGTTGTTCTCTTTTGCATTGTCAGTTTTCAATCAGTTTCTCGCTCAATGCAACAAGTCAAAAAGCACAGGTGGGGAGTTTCCTGCCCATGAATGTTTGGACATCTAGTGTTCAAAAGAAAGCCGTGCGAACGTTATTAATCATCTCAACAATACTCCCCTGAAGAAGTGATAATTACTCAGTGCAGCGAAAGACATTAAAAAGGTCTGCTTTGTCTCCTATTACAGCCTACCATAACTGGTAATCATTCCAGTTGATTCCTGATGCACTGTTATTAATTGTTCCATTTATTTTCTAGGCACCTATATGAAAGAAGACTGTACAGACACCTCAGACTCTATCTGTGTGCCATGTGAAAATGGATCGTACACAATGGATTGGAATAATATGTATTTTTGTTTCGGATGCACTAAATGCAGTGATGGTAATGATGCAAACAAAATACAAGTTCAATACTCCTCCTAAAATAGAAATGTATATGTTGCCCTCCATGTAGAATGGCTTCGTCAGACATGAATGAAGAAAGATGTTCTTTAAAAACTGGCAGTGCCAGTGTGAAACCAAGATTCTTCAAATCTAATTGTAATAATTAAACTGGAGCAGCAGTTTAGAGGAGATTGAATCAATCAGTCAATGAATTTAATTAATTGACCAGCTAACCAACTTGTCTGACCAACTAGTTTCCTACTACTGAAATCAATCCTGTCCCTTCCATTTCCTCCAGGACCCAACTTAAAAGTGTTTTTGATTCTTTGCTCCATCGATTAAATGAATTTTAAAAAGATCACATAGCTACTGGTTACCTTTAAATCTTGGTATTATGCATGCATTTCCCCTGGAATATGCATAATAAAGTGCATAAGGCACAACCTTAACTTGTGTCAGCTGAGCTAGAGTCTTATGAGAGTGTCGAGTGGAGTCTATTGGAATTGAAGTTTCACAGGCGATTCTGTTGCCAAGAGTGACTTTTTATTTTGTGTTGCGAATCAGCTGAGACTGCCTCACTTTGATAGTGTGTGAAGGAGAGCGTGACGACTGGGAGACCTGGCTTTTCTCAGGTGCAGGTGCGACCACATACCTGGACCTGGGCATCATGAGCCCCTGTCTTCAAGGGTAAGCAGGAGAAGCCGTAAGGCACATTCAAGGATGAATCACTGCTTCATAGTCACCCCTTGAAGTTCGCCTTGATGTGGGATCAGGTCTACATGGTTAGCCCATGGTGTTGCCTGGATCCATATCCTAATTGCTCAGACTAGCTGTGCATTTTGATGACCACTACAAAAAATTATGAATTTCAAGGCACAGCGAAGGCCTTTCTATCCGCATGCCAATGCTAGCTCCTTTAAAGGATCAGCCCAATTTAGTCCCATACTCCAGATTTATCCATTTGTGAGTGTGTTCTCTTCAGCTTCATGTGTCACTGGCAAGGTCAGCATTTGTCACCATCTGTAATCACCCTTGGACTGAATGGCTTGCTCAGCCATTTTAGAAGGCACTTCTGAGCCAGTCACATTGCTGTGGGTCTGGAGTCACCGCAGGCCCAGACCAGGTAAGGAAAGCAGATTTCCTTCCCTCCAGGCTATTATTGAACAGAAAGTTTCATGACACCATTCCTGGGGCAACTTTCAATTCCGGGTTTATTAAATGAATTTAAATTCCACCAGCTGCTGTGCTAGGATTTGAACCCAAGTCCCTAAGAGCATTCCTGAGCGCCTCAATTACTCAACTGATGACACTGCCACTACATCATCGTATCTGATTGAACTTGTAAAGTTTGTTAGAAGACTCCACTCACCGATAACGTGTTCCAGGTATTATCGAGCTTCCATATGCAGAAAATTCTCAGTTATAGTTTATACATAAGAACTTTGCTCAGATTATGAGCATAAGGCATTAACAAGCCCTTGCATTCTTACAGAAGGAGTGAGGTATAAGAGAAGCTGCACAAAAACCTTAGATGCCCAATGTGAATGCATCGAGGGCTACAGATGCGCTGATGAAAATTGCAGGATATGTGTTTGGAAAGGTAAGTTTTTTATTACGAATTCTTGAAGGTAGAAAGTTGAGTACTGCAGCTAAATCAAATGATTGCCATTACTCATGATGCTGTTCATTGGGCCCAAGCTATGCCTGCCTCTTCGTAGGGTATGTGGAACAATCCCTCTTCCAAAGCTACACTGGCCCTATCCCCCATCTCTTTCTCTGTTACATTGATGACTGTATCGGCACTGCCTCATGTTCCCACGAGGAGCTCGAACAGTTCATCCACTTCACCAACACCTTCCACCCCAACCTTAGGTTTACCTGGACCATCTCTGACACCTCTCTCTCCTTCCTGGACCCCTCTGTCTCCATTTCTGGCATCCACCTGGAAACCAATATCCATTTTAAACATACCGACTCCCACAACTGCCTGGAATATTCCTCCTCTCACCCACCTTCCTGTAAAAATGCCATCCCCTATTCCCAATTCCTTTGTCTCCGCTGCATCTGCTCCCGAGATGAGGCATTCCACTCCCGAACATACCAGATGTCCTCTTTTCAAAAACCGCAACTTCCCCTCGACAGTGATCAAAAATGCCTTCGACCGTGTCTCCCGCATTTCCCGCAACTCATCCCTCTCACCCCCTACTCACAGTAATAACCAAAACAGAATCCCCTTCGTCCTCACGTACCACCCCACCAACCTCCAAATCCAATGCACCATCCTCCGACATTTCCACCATCTGCAATCCAACCCCACCACCCAAGACATTTTTCCCTCCCCACCCTTATGTGCTTTCTGGAGGGACCACTCTCTCTGTGACTCCCTTGTCCGCTCCACACTGCCCTCCAGCCCCACCACCCCCGGCACTTTTCCCTGTAACTGAAGCAAGTGCTACACCTGCCCCTATACCTCCCCCCTCACCCCCATCCCAGGCCCAAGGAAGACTTTTCACATCAAACAGATGTTCACCTGCACATCTGTCAATGTTATATACTGTATCTGCTGTTCTCGTTGTGGCCTCGTCTACATCGGGGAAACCAAACAGAGGCTTGGGGACCGCTTTGCGGAACACCTACGCTCTGTTTGCAACAAACAACTACACCACCCAGTCGCGAACTGTTTCAATTCCACCCCCCCACTCCTCGGATGACATGTCCATCCTGGGCCTCCTGCATTGCCACAGTCATGCCTCCCGAAAGATGCAGAAACAGCATCACATATTTCACTTGGGAACCCTGCAGCCCAAGGGTATCAATGTGGACTTCACAAGCTTCAAAATCTCCCCTCCCCCGACCGCATGCCAAAACCAGCCCAGCTAGTCCCCGCCTCCCTAACCATTCCTCCCACCTCAAGCCCCACCCCCATCCCCTACCTACTAACCTCATTCCCCCCCCCCACCGCCGACTTGTCCGTCCTCCTGGACTGACCTAACGCCCCAACCACATTCACCCTCACTGGCTCTAACCCTGCCTCTTTGACCTGTCTGTCTCCTCTCACCCTATCTTTTCCTTTTATCCATCTTCTATCTGCCTCCCCTGTCTCCCTATATACTTCAGTATCCCCTTCCCTTCCCCCATTTCTGAAGAAGGGTCCCGACCAGAAATGTCAAGCTTTCCTGCTCCTCTGATGCTGCTTGGCCCACTGTGTTCATCCAGCTTCACACCGTGTTATCTCAGATTCTCCAGCATCGGCAGTTCGTACTATCTCTGCTCTTCATTGAAGATAGTTATATTTTCCACTTGTTGCCCTGCCGAAACCACTGTGATGCTGGTGTAGCTTTAATCACCAGATGATCTTCTGCTTTACTTCTCTGGCATCTTCTCCTCTATTGAGCAGTAAACCTTCTTCTCTTCCTTTAAATTGTTCATCACCACTGCTTGTCTGCCAGCCTCTTCCCTAATTCCAAGACACACTCTTCTGAGCGATCCTAATTTTTTTTTCCTCCATCTTTCTACTGCACTGAATGACGAGAGGTGTACCACAGGAATTAATGCTTGGACCCCACCTATTCCCAGTGTATGATTTTGAATGATTTAACGAGGAAACTAAATGCAGCATCTCCAAGTTTACAGATGACACAACTGGGTGGGAGGGTGAACTGGGAGGAGGATGCTGTGATGCTTCAGTGTGACATGTTAAGTGAATGGGCAAATGCATGGCCGCTTGAAATATAACATGGATAAATGTGAGCTTATCAACTTAGATAGCAAAGAAAGAAAGGCACAGTATCATCTGAATATCAATAGATTGGGAAAACAGGAGGTAGGACGAGACCTGGGTGTCTTATGTACCCATCTCATTCATGGGATGAGGGCATCGCTGGCTAGGCAGCATTTATTGCACATCCCTAATTGCCCAGGGGGCAGTTAAGAATCAAGCACATTGTTGTGGACGTCAAAGATGGCAGTTTTCTTCCCCAAGGGACATTAGTGAACTGGCTGGGTTTTTCTGACAATTAAAGATGGATTCACAGTCAACATTAGATCCCTAATTCCAGATATTTATTATCAAATTCCACCATCTGCCATGGCGGGATTCGAACCCTGGTGTCCAGAATGTTATCTGGGTCTCTGGTTTAACAGTCTAGCGATAATACCACTAGACCATCACCTCCCGAGTGTAGATAGATCAGCACAGACTTGATGGGCCAAAGGGCTTCTTCTGTGCTGTATCACTCTATAACAGCCTCTCCTAGGCTGAATGAATAGCAAAATGGCTGACTGTCCTCCTCTCCATCTGGGATGTCAATTGACATTAGAGTTTCAGGGCCAGAAGGAGGAAAATTGCTCCACCCCTTAGCCACCCAAACAGAACAGTATTTGGATATTGAGAAAGTACTTGGCTGAATTAGCTTTCTCTGGAAAAAATTCAGAAATTGAAAACTATCTTTGAATAATCTTGGAGTTTCAAGCTGAGTGTGATTCGGAAACATGCCTCTGGTATGAATCTAAATGACATTGTCATTAATTTTCTTCTGTTATAATTTGCCTGATTGTTATTAATGTGATGGGTGACATCCCCATTGTTTTTGTTAAAGCTCCAAAAAGCAATGCTTGCTCTCCAGGGACGTTTTCTGACACAGGAACTGAGCCTTGCAGGCAATGGACAAAGTAAGTGCTGGAGTTTTGTTTAATCTTCTGTCAGTTTTGTTGTTGCTGCCAAAAAGATAACCTGACAGTGCTTAGGTCGTGGTCATTCGACCATTTCCTGTGTTTTTCTTTAACACAATTTACTGAAACTGAACATCAGCCCAGTGGCTTCCTGTTTGCGATAATTATCTCCTTGTTAAATGACTAACATTAATTCTTCCAGTAACTGAAGATTACAATTTTCATTCCTGGTTTATCTAGGGGCTTAATAGCTAGAGGAGCACTGAACCTACATCACAGTGTACTTTGGCTCCATTGCTCAGACACAATACTAGGTATCAGCAGTAGGTATTAAGATTTGGGAAGCTCGCCTTTCATTTATTTCCCTTCCACTGCTGCAATCTTGCAGAGGCAAGGTGTTCTTAGAACCTTGTGGCTAATCTTCATGTGTAAGCTTGATAGTGAAAGTGGTCAGAAACTTGCTTTCCCATTCCAGAAATGTATTTCTGCAAGTTTTATGAATAAACTGTCATGCAATGACAAATTTGAGCAGTTACATCAACAGCAGTGATGGCCAGTTTCTTTCAAAACAGAAATTGAGGTGCATCACTATGTACCACTGCAGTTCATGTTTGCAATGTAAATTTTACATTTTATGTCAAACATACTGTCCAAAAGGGTTTTACACAATTTCCAGTATACTGTATCAACAATGGAGAGATAGTGATGTACTAGTAAGGTCAATGACTGATAACACAGGCTAATCTTCTGAGATCATGGGTACAAGTCCCAGTATGGCAGCTGTTGGAATTTTAGTTGAATTAATACAGCTGTAGCAGCAACTATGTAACTATCGCTGATTATTATGACATGAACCAAACGAGTTTTGTTTTAAAGTGCCCTGTAGGGAAGGAAGTCTGCTGTCCTCACCTGGTCTAAGCCTACATGTGACTCCAGACCCACAGCAATATGGTTGATTGATAACCAGCTAAAAGCAGTACCACGAAATGTGCATTTTATTCCAGCACTGCATTAATTCGTAACTTCAGCCCACTTAGCAGTGAAAACAAAGTAAGCTGTTTGGAAAGGATTTGCTCAATGACAACAGATGTGAAGGGTAATTTAAAAGGTGTTGTTGAAAGCAGCTCACGTTTAGACTGGGCTATAACTCCGAGGAGGAGGAGAAGGAAAGAATTTAGAGCAGGTTGCATGAAGAAATTTGTAGGCCGAAGTATTTCAAAGATATGAACTTAAAAAGTGAATGCCTCCCCAGTAATGTGCTGTTCATTTGTGTTTTTTTTTTGTTAAAAGCTGCACAGCATTGGGTTACTTGGAAGTCATGCCCGCAAGTTTAACAAGGGATGCAAAATGTGCCACAGGAACTGTGGCGGGCACTGTCAGCCAGAGAGGTAAGCTACGTTTTAAAACTCACATTTTCATCCTTTGGTAAATTTTTGCAAATTAAAACGTCCCTCACTTGGACGGCACCATCAGTCACTTCTTTATTCAGTGCCCCAGTGCACTCCAGCTGCTACACAGCAAAGCTGCTCTGTCACTGTGTGAAAGCTGTGATTGAGTTTCATAGGACTTGTCTGGGGTCCCCTTCCCTCTGACCGAAATACTTGGCTTTAACGCCAGGGAAGTCACATGCACCCTCTCCATGAATCTATTTTACCTTGAATTTTAAAAAAAGACAATTTAAAACATCACCATCTCATTCAATTTGATTTTGATTTTGGTTTATTCTTGTATGTACTCAAGTGCAAAAGGAGTAGAGTGAGAAGTGTATAATGTTGCCAATCAATATGCCACCTTTGGCACCAATACCTAGGTTTAGAATCTTAATCATAGAATAGATGGTAGAATGCCTACAGTGTGGAAGCAGGCCATTTAGCTCATCAAGTCCAAACTGACTCTCCAAAGACTATCCCACTCAGATCCACCCCCAAACCTATTCCTGTAGTTCCCATGGCGAATCCACATAGCCTGCGTATCCCTGGACGCTCTCTGGGCAATTTAGCATTGCCAGCCCACCTTGCCTGCACATCTTTGGAATGTGGGAGGAAACCAGAGCACTAAGAGGAAAGAGACACGGGAAGAATGTGCACACGGGCAGTTGCCCAACGCTGGAATCGAACCTGGGCCCTGATGATCTAACGCAATAGTGGTAACTGCTGAGCCGCCCCAAGAGCAGGATAGAAAGAAACGACAAAATTAAAAGTTAAACATTTCAATAATTATAGGAAAGTGTAAAACATACAAAATAAGATTAAAAGTTTCACATTGCAGACCTTCTTAGCTTTAAGTAGAAAATAAAGAAATAAGGCTGAAAGTACAAATGTTACAGCCTTTAAGTGTTTAGCCATGGTGCCTAATGGTCACAAAAATAATCCATGCAAAGTGCAAAGATACCATGGTCTGTGGAAACTGTATATAACAGTGTAATTTTACAGTGACATTGAGCCGTCAATGTAGTCTTGAGTCATTTAGATCAGATGGTTTCTGTTTATTTGGGCCCCACCTAACTAATCCCATTTTGGTCAGCAGCATGGGAAACTATGATCGCGATTAAAAAGAGGAAAATCTCCCCTGATCAAGGTGGGTTGTCGGCTTTAAGCGAAAATTCACGCAAAATTCTTTCAGTTGGTGCTTCTTCAACAACATTTTCTGATTCATTGTTTGTTCTTTGTCTCGGCAAAGTGGAGGGAGGAACAATCATTGTGTCGGTGATCATTATTCTCCTGCTGTGTCTATTACTGGGAATGCAGATAGCCTTGTGGAAGAAGAACACCAAAAAAAGGAGTAAGTTGTTACCAGGTACGTAAAGATTTCATAGTCTCTTCTGGCTTTGCAAACTGGCAGGAGCTCAAATTGGATTGCATCCACTGTACCCGGTGTGCCTTCCTCTACATTGGGGAAACCAAGCGGAGGCTTGGGGACCGCTTTGCAGAACACCTCTGCTCGGTTCGCAACAAACAACTGCACCTCCCAGTCACGAACCATTTTAACTCCCCCTCCCATTCCTTTGACGACATGTCCATCCTGGGGCTCCTGCAGTGCCATAATGATGCCACCCGAAGGTTGCAGGAACAGCAACTTATATTCCGCTTGGGAACGCTGCAGCCCAATGGTATTAATGTAGACTTCACAAGCTTCAAAATCTCCCCTCCCCCCACCGCATCCCAAAACCAGCCCAGCTCGTCCCCTCCCCCCACCACATCCCAAAGCCAGCCCAGCTCGTCCCCCCCTCTCTAACCTGTTCTTCCTCTCACCTATCCCCTCCTCCCACCTCAAGCCGCACCTCCATTTCCTACCTACTAACCTCATCCCGCCTCGTTGATCTTTCCATCTTCCCCAGACTGACCTATCCCCTCCCTACCTCCCCACCTATACTCTCCTTTCCACCTATCTTCTTTTCTCTCCATCTTCGGTCCGCCTGCCCCTCTCTCCCTATTTATTCCAGAACCCTCACCCCATCCCCCTCTCTGATGAAGGGTCTAGGCCCGAAACGACAGCTTTTGTGCTCCTGAGATGCTGCTTGGCCTGCTGTGTTCATCCAGCTTCACACTTTGTTAACTCAAATTGGAGTTTGCTCAATGACGTTTCTGTGTGAAACATAAAATGAGTGCAGTACAAAGCAATGTGCCGAGACATTCCAGGAAACATTGTGATTTACACAGTTTAATGAATTTCACCCATAGAAACAGAATGTTGCCATTGTCCTCATTGCTTCTTGGATAGCTATCTTAACGCTGAGCGTCCATCTCCTGATCACCATCCTGTGGACTCTGAGGCACACATGGCTGTTGTAGGCATCCATGAGAGAATTGGACAGGTGTGGCTGAGGACCTCTGTTAGTACATGTGCCTATGTTTAACTGCCAGAGGTAGATTTTGTGATATGGGTTTGGGTTTATTCTGAGATAAGGAAGGCCAGCAGCACAGGGTTCCCAAATCTCCTGCAGTTTCTGTTTAAATTTGTTTCCCCTCTACCTGCTATATTTAGCTTGATTGACAGCCTGAAGGCCAGTTGGATGGTGAGGCCTAAAGGACCAGTCACTGCCAAGCTAGACTGAGAGCACATAGGCCTAGTGGGAGAGATGGAGTGGACTCTCAGTGCAGAGAGCTAATTGGTCTGTGCTGGGTTTGGGGGATACTGATTGTTCTTAGTGGAGAAGACAGGTCTCATAAAGTATGAGTGGTGTTTGCTGGCAAGCTGTTTTTGGATCTGAGCTCCTGACCCGCAAGGAGTGTTATAAAGGCTCTAAGCACTTGAATTTAGTCACATTTATCTCCTGCACCTATTCCTGTTGCAGAGTTTTTTTTATTGTTAGCCTTTGACCTGACTCCAACCTGCCTATTTTTGTCATGGTATATTCTCCCAATCATGTCTGTGCACCTTTTTATAAGGAATAACCACCTGAGCAGGTAGTGGAAAATTTTACTCATTCTCGAGCCTTTGGGAGAAGAGAGAATTATGATTTCTTTGTAAAAGCAGATTGTTCAATAACATGACCTCTGAATGAAATGTGGGACAAATGCAGCTAAATGCTCAAAATGCCAACAAGCCTCCACAAACCTGATCCCAGTTTAATCAGACATGGTAAATAGAAGCATTCATCCCATTGGGATGATCACATCACCTGCGCATTTTTCAAAACTTCCTTTCTCCTTTGCTCTGCAGCAACTAAAATTCATTCATGGTATCAGAATGTGCAGACAGAAGACACTTGGAGTGCTCACCTTCCAGAACAGGAGTGCGGAGAATTGTCACACCAAGAAAGGAAGAAAGTTGATCAAATCTATGTTTCTTTAAACAGTGTTTGCTGACCACGGCTTTATGTTAAGAGGACCTATCTGGACAGATTGTGAGAGTTTATTCAAGCGTCAATCCAACACCATGGGTCAGAAATTGCTGCAATAACGAGTTTGGAGGCAAACAACATTAGCTGGACTTTAATGCTGACTTTTTACTGTTATTTGCTGTTTGAATAACTGCTCAATGATTCAAATGTCAGCTCAGGGAGCGGTGTACCCAAATGTTTCCTCCTGCTTGACGATCAATAAATGGAAAGGACAGAGAAAAGAAACAAAGCAATAGATGGCATTGGTAAGAAGGTTGATTGGAATCAGGTCAAATACAGAGACAGGAAGAAAGAGATTGCATCGAGATAGAAAAGGGAAGCAAGGGATAAAAAGAAATAGTAAGAAAGAGGTCAAAGAGCAAGCAGGAGAAGAAAAGCTCAGTTTCAGCTAGGAGTTGCTCTGTTAGTCCATGAGCAGTTAAACAGCAAAAGGCAAACCAGGAGATGTAGACAAGGTACTAACAGTCTAGACTCATGTAGAAGCAGTGGTTCAAATTTATCATAAACAGAAATAGTGGAATACCGAGAACGCAAGCTGTGGTACTGCTTTATGCTACATGAAGGAAGACTAAGCACCTTCTGTTTACCCTTCTACCATCATTGTGGACACAGGGACAATGATAAACAAATCCAAAAACAGAAGTTGCTGGAAAAGCTCAGCAGGTCTGGCAGCATCTGTGAAGCAAAGATCAGTTAATGTTTCGGGTCTGGCGACCCTACCTCAGACGTTCTGCGGAAGAGTCACTGGACCCGAGACCTTAACTCTGATCTTTTCTTCACAGATGCTGCCTGACCTGCTGAGCTTTTCCAGCAACTTCTGTTTTTGTTCCTGATTTACAGCAAGTGCCGTTCTTTTGGTTTTTACAATGATAAACAAATTCGTGACTGAGTAAAGTACCTAATCTTTATCAATTAGTTGATATCATGAAGTCAGGAAAAACCCAGTGGTGGAGCATTTTGGAAACATAAGAGTAAATATAGTTGTTCCTCCTAATTCTGTCCCACTCAACCACGAGCCATGTCTTAAATCACTCTTGCATTATTTCCCAAAATATTACTTCCTGAAAGAAACCCAACTAATTAATTTGCATTTGAATGAGTGGCTCTCTTCTAAGTATTGAGATAGTTTTGCAGTATGGAAATAATTGACATTTGATGTCAGTGGGAGTGTGGATGGCAGATGTAGCATGGTATTAATCTTTACACTGATACAAAAAGGTTTGTTTTTTTTTAATTTATACACAATCTGTTGCCTGCTGAACTGAGAATCCACATCCTCATCAACATTCCCCTACTTGATGGTGAGATGGTGTCGTGTCTGGACTATATATCATTAACAATTTCCTGCGAGGCATTAGTTATCTGCCCAATATGGCTGTATCAAGAATCATTCATTATGATGGTGTAAATCCAGAAATTTTGCAATCAACAGGAATGTTGTCAGGGATCCTTGCAGCAGGAAGGATCCTTTATCAGGTTTGGCAAAGCTCAGGGCTGTGAAATGCAAATCATCTGGCAATTTGAGATCATGGCACTTGCTTTTAACTCCACATGTTGCTGGTTTCAGTTATGGGTTACTGACGATGAGCATTAATGATAATGTATGGCACCAATTTCTAGTTCCAAACCTGTCATCGCAATTGATCAGAGCCCAGCGGACGTCAGCGGGAATTTCGATGGCAGACATAACATAGCGATAGTCCTCATACCAGTTAAAAAGAAGTGGACAGGGTTTCTGTTATTGATTGCCAAGGCCTACTGAAAACAGTTGGTTTTGTGGACCACATTCAAACAATAGCTATTGTTGGTTCATGCATGAAGAAGAACTATTCATACAAGTTCCAACATGAACTTGAAACTTCACATCAATCGTTTTTAGTTCATTCACAGGATGTTGGCATGGTTCCATAGTTATTTGCCATTGCTTTTGATCCTTGATAAGGTGGCAGTGAGCTGTTTTCTTCGAACAGCTGTAAGTGGTGACCTATAAGACCGTAAGAAATAGGAGCAGTAGGCCATTCAGCCCCTCGAGCCTGCTGCACCATTCAGTAAATCATGGCTGATCCGAGATTCCTAATTCCACTTTCCTGCTCTTTCCCCCACTGATCAAGAATCTACCTTTCCCCAGCTTTAAATATACACAAGGACTCTACCCCACAGCTCTCTGTGGCCAGGAGTTCCAAACACTCAACAATCCTCTGAAAGAAGAAATTCGTCTTTGTCTCAGCCTTAAATTAACACCCCTTTATTCTGAGACTGTGCCCTCTGGTCCTAGACTCTCCCAAGTAGGATTATGTCAATTCTGCTGCAGTGCATTAGTGATGGAGATCAAGGGTTTTGACCCTGTGACAATGAGACTATTGCCTGCGCATTTCCAAATAAGGATGCTACCTAATTTGAGGGAGAAACTGGAGATAATTCTGCAAAACTGCTTCTGCACTTGGCTTGCAAGATTTTGGGCTTGCGTGGTATTAAAGGACCAAAATAGTTTGACCTCTTCAGAGACTATTTCAGTGTATAATTATGTTAGAAGCCCTTTAGCCAAAATGACCCGACACAATTTGTCTGAAGCCCCATCATTTTTTAACAGTGCTTATCTTGCCAGTGAATCAACTTAGCTTACCACTCAAAATATCCTGCATTTCAATTGACACCATTGTTGAATGCTCTGCTGGTAGCAAAATGTAGTACAGCAGGTGTTCCCTGGAATATATCACAGTCCACAATGTCAAATAATGCAAAAATGAACTGCGGAATGGTTTTTGTCAAATAAAATTTGAAGAAATTGCTGTGTTATTAATATAAATTAGGAGTGTGAAATGAATGAGCTATCAAAATTGTCTGAAATGTCATGTAAAAATGAATCTCTAATGTCTGAGATGAAAGGTTACCAACTTGGATCATGAACTATGTTAGTACAGATCTCCACCTGCTGGATACTTTGAGTATTTTTTGTTATGAGTATTTTTCCCACTCCGAGACTTCATTTCTCTCTGCTTCTGTCACATCCTCCTTGCTTCTCCTGTTCCCAGGAGACCTTCACCCTTCTCTGACTGGACTCCCTGCCAACACATCTCCTGCACAGAGTGACTGCCCTCCTCCATATGACTCCAAACTGCCCTTTGTTTCAGATCTTCACACCAAATATTCTTTCTTCATTTTCTTCCCCTTCATTCTCACAATGCTGCTCTCTTCCAATAATTGCCTTTTCTTTGCCTTCCAGTGCCAGAAACCTTTTTGTTCTACACTGGTACTTTCCATCATTCTCACAATCTCAGACCAACAAATTGCGGTGGAGGAAAGAGGGGAGGGAGAGTTGCTTTTTCGATTAAGGGGAGTATTACAGCAGTTTTCAGGGAGGAAATAACTGAGGGGTTATACAGTGAAGCTTTGTGGGTGGAGCTAAGAAATAAGAAGGAGATGATGACATTATTATGGGTTGTACTGCAGGTCCCCAAATAATCAATGGTAGTTAGAGGAACAAATATGCAGCGAGCTTGGGAAGACTTGTAGGATAATGTTGTCATTTAGGGGATTTTAATTTTCCTAACATCGACTGGGACTGCCATCGTGTTCAGGACTTAGATGGGGTGGAATTTGTTAAGTGTGTTCAGGAAAGTTTCCTCAAGCAGTATGTAGAGGGTCCTGTTTGGGAAGGGGCAAAACTTGGGAAATAGGGCCAGACAGGTGACTGCGATGACTAGTCAGTTTGGGACCAGTGACCGTAGTTCTATTAATATTAAAATAGTTATGGAGAGGGACAAAACTGGTCCACAGGTTCAAGTTCTAAATTGGGAGAAGGTGAATCTTGATGGAATTAGACAGGAGCTTGCAGGGATTGATCAGTGTAGTTTTTTTTTATAGGCAAAGGGACCTCCAGCAAGTTGGAGGTCTTTAAAAGTGTGATAGCTGGAGTTCAAGTTCTGTATGTTCCTGTGAGGGTGAAGGGCAAAGTTGACAGGAGTAGGGAACCTTGGATGACAAGAGATATTGAGGCTTTGACCAGAAAAAAGAAGCAGGCATGGCTCAGGAACAGGTAGCTGGGATCAAGGGAATCCCTGGAGGTATACAGGGGGTACAGGAGTTTATTGAAGAAGGAAATCAGGAGGGTGGAAAGGGGGCATGAGATAGCTTTGGCTGAGAAGGTTAGGGTAAATCCAAAGAGACTTTTTTAAGTATATTAAAGAAAAAAATAATAATTACAGAGAGAGAATAGGATTCCTCAGGGCCCAAAGTGGACATATATGTATGTGTGGAACTGCAAGAAGTAGGCTAGATCTTCAATGAATAGTTATCCTCTGCGTTTACTGTGAAGAAAGACATGAAGACTTGGTAACTTGTAGAAGTTAGTGCAATATCTTGGGGACAGTCCATATCACAGTGGAAGAGGTGATTATAATGTATGAAGGTGGATAAATCTCCTGGTCCTGACGAGATATATCAAGAACCCTGCAAGAGACTAGGGAAGAAATTGCAGGGGCCGTGGCTGATATATTTGCATAATCATTAGCTAGTTCCTGGAAGACTGGAGGGTATTGAATCTTGTGCCCTTATTCAAGAAGGTATGTAAAGAGAAATCTGGTAACTATAAAAACTACATCTAATAGCTATGGTAGGTAACTTACTTGAGAAGATTGTGAAGGAAAAGATATACATTGATTTGGAAAGTCAGGGTTTGATTAGGAGTAGTCAGCAAGGCTTTGTACATGGGCGATAATGTCTCACAAATTTGTTAGAGTTCTTTGATGAAGTGATCCGGTAGGTTGATGAGGGCAGGGCAGTAAGTATAGTCTGTATGAATTTCAGTAAGGCCTTTGATAAGGTTCTACACGGTAGGCTGCTCTGGAAGAGTAGATCACAAGGAATCTAGGGAGAGCTGGTAAATTGGATACACAATTGATTTGGTAGTAGGAAGCAGAGGGTAATAGTGGAAGGATGCTTGTCGGACTGGAGGCCAGTGAGTAGTGGTGTGCCCCAGGGGTCAGTGCTGGGCCCATAGCTGTTTGTTAACTATATCAAGGGTTTGGATGAGAATGTGCAAGGTGTGATGAGTAAGTTTGCAGATGACACTAAAATAGGTGGTTCCATGGCTGGTGAGGAAGGTTATGAGAAATTGCAGCAGGATCTTGATCAGCTGGGGAAGTGGGCCGAGAAATGGGAAATGAAGTTTAATACAGAGAAGTGTGATGTGTTGCATTTTGGAAAGTCAAATCAAGGTAGGAGTTTCATGGTGCATGGTAAGGCCTTAAGGAGTATAATAGAACAGAAGAACATTGGAGTTCAGGTGCACAGTTGTCTGAAAGTGGAGTCACAGATAGACAGGGCAGTGAAGAGAGCTTTTGGCATACTGGCCTTCATCAGTCAGGGCATTGAGTATAGCAGTTGGGAAGTTATGTTGCAGTTGTACAGGACGTTGATGAGGCTGCACTTGGAGTATTGTGTTCATTTTGGTCACCTTGCAGTAAAGAGTGTAAACTGGAAAGAGTGCGGAAGAAATTTTCAAGGATATTGCCAGGACTCAAGGGACTGAGTTATAGGGAGAGGTTGAACAAGCTAGGACATTTTCCTTTTGAGTGTTGGAGACTAAGGGGAATCTTAGAAGTATATAAGATCATGAGAGGCAAGGACCAGGTGAATTAACTCAGTCTTTTTCCTATCATTGTGGAATTGAGGACTAGAGAGAACATCTGTTTAAGGTAAGAGGGGAAAGAATACATGGGAACCTGAGGGGGAACTTTTTTATACAGTGGTTGGAATGCATAGGGTATGAGTTACCAGTGGAAGTTGTTAAAGCAGATACATTAATAACATTTAAAAGTTATTTGGACAAATACATGGATAGGAAAGACTGAGAAGGATATGGGCCAAATGCAGGGAAATGGTGTTAGTGTGGATGGACATTTTGGTCGGTGCGGACTACTTTGGGCCGAAGAGTCCTACAGCACGGACACAGGCCCTATGACTCTAAATTCTTGTCCAGAGAAAGTCTAATTTGTATAGACTCCTCACAGTTATGCAGACTCCAAACAACCTCTGCAGAGTTACATAGTCTCTCACAGGTACCAATCACCCTGCACTTTCACCAGCCCCAACAGCACACACCACACTCTTCTTAGCCCTTTTCCACAGCAACACAACACAGCCCAGAGGAATCCAGCAACATCTCAGAAGGTAAGAAACAGCAGCAGGGTTAGGCCATTTGCCCGCTCAGGCATGTTCATTGAATCCCTATGAAAGAGGCCATTCGGCCTGCACCAGCTCTCCAAAGACCATGCCGTCCAGACCCAACCCCCTACCCTATTCCCCCCGAACCCAGCATATTCCATGGCTAATCCACCTAGCCTGTACATCCCTTAACATTATGGGGGCAATTTAGCATGGCCAATCCACATAACCTGCACATCTTTGACTATGGGAGGAAAGCAGAGCACCTGGAGGAAACCCATGCTGACACAGGGCAAGTGTGCAAACCCCACACATACAATCCCTCAAGGCTGGAATCAAACTCAGATCCCTTGCGCTGTGATGTAGCAGTGCTAACCACTGAGGCACCGTGCCACCCTGCTTTATCATTTGTTAAGATTATAGCTGATCAGATTAGGGTCTTAACTGAAATTTTTTGCCTGGTCTCTGACTTTCTTGCTGATTTTAAAAAGCTATCTAACTCAACCTGGGATACATTCAATGACCTATCCCCCACGGCTCTAAGGGGAAGAGAATTACATAGACTGATGACTCTCTGACAGAAAAAAAGTTCCATAGTCTTCATTTGGAGATCCTTTCTTTTAAAACTGCCTCCCCTTGTTCGGCACTTCTCTGTGAGGAGAGAGATTGTTTCTATGTATCCACCCTGTCAGGTCCTCCCAGAATTTTATATGTATCAATATGATCATCTGTCATTCTTTTACACATCAGTGAGTGTAGACCTAAACTGCGGAACCTTTGCTCTTAAGACAAACCCATTCTTCCCAGGAATCCCTACAGTGGATCAGGCAAGTGAATCTTCTTTGAACTGTTGCCAATCCTTAAGTAAGAAGACCAAAATTCTGCACTGTATTCCAGGTGCAGCCTCACTAAAGTCCTGTACAATTCCTGAACAAAAACAGAAATTGCTGGAAAAACTCAACAGGTCGGGCAACAGTTTTGGGTCCATTGACCTTCTTCAGAACTGTACAGTTCCCTATTTTCTTACACAATGGTCCTTACAGGCCAACATTCCAGCTGTCTTCCAAATGATTTGCTACACTTGCATGTTAGCTTTTTATGATTCAGCTATAAGCACACCGAGATCCCTCAGAATCATCAATCTCTGCAATGCCTCCCCATTTAATAATCATCCTGCTTTTCTATTCTTCCTGCAAAAACAGAGAAGCTCACATTTTCTCACATTATGCCCCATCTGCCAAATGTTTGTTCATTTCCCTAACCAATCCAGTTTCTCTTTGCAGATTATTTTCATCCTCTGCAATTTTCTTTCTACCTATCTTTGTGTTGTCTGCAAATTTGGCTACAATACACTCAACTCTTTCATCCAAATTATTGATATAGCCCATAGTGTTCCACTAGTTACACTTTGCCAGTCTGAATGTAACCAACCTATCACAATTGTTTGCGCCCTGTTAGCCAGAACCCATGGGTTCTCCCTGTCTGTCAAGTGTTGAAATTACTTCAGAGTCTGAGATGTACACGGCTTAACGCCTTCTCCTGAAGAGTAGAATGACTTTATTTTATTTTTCTGAGAGCCTCTGGGCACAAGAGGTGAGCTAGAGACAACAAGGTGTAGAGCTGGATTTGCACCAGCAGGCCAAGCAGCATCAGAGGAGCAGGAAGGCCGATGTTTTGGGCCTACACCCTCCTTCAGAAATACTCTGTTTTACACACTACCCATATCAGAGGAAATGTTGGAGGAATCTGACCCAGTGCCAAAATCTCCCAGGAGGCACTGTAAAAAAAACCGGTCTACGTCCTCAGATTCAGAGAGAGACACATGTAGTGACTGGTAGGAGATCAACCAGGTGGACCTCATAGAATGAGTTCCATGATTGGGGCTGTTAACCTGGACCAATTAGGAAGCCCTGGCTGACAAATATAAACCAGAGTTTCAGAGGTTCTGTTCACTCTGAGGGAGCTGGATCAGTGTCCCTTGGTGATAGGATACCAGCTTCTGTGGTGTTATTTCAGGCATGGCATTGACAGTTCAAACACCTGCCTTAATTTTGAAGAAGGGTCCAGCCCAAAATGGGCTTCTGTCTCTATAATTACTGATGACCTGTAGTGTACATACAGCATTTTCTGTTTTAGTTTCGCATTTCCCACATGAACAACATTTTGCTCTTTGAGATGCATTCTCAAGCTGTACATTGCATTGAGGATTGCTCCTCATTATCAGTTTATTAATTTCCACCTCTCGTGATTGCTAAACTATCTGTCTGTTGATCTGATACCTGGTGTTAGGTGAACAGAAATTTCCTCCAATTAGATATTGCGAAGGCTGAAACCATTGATGTTGGTGTCTGTAGAAAATTTCCTCCCTTCCCCTCATTCCATTTCCATTCCTATCTCTGGCATCAGTCTGAGGCTGATCAGACCATTCACAGCCTTGGTGTCAGAGTTGACCCGGAGATGAAATTCAGATCACATGAAGACAACCTGTTTGCACTTCTGTAACATTATGTGATTCTGTATCTCTCTCAGCCCTTCTGTAAACTCATTTACACCTTTGCTACCTCAGGACCTGACACTCCCAATTTACTCCTGACTGGTCTACTGTGTTATCCCCTCCATAAATATGAGGTCTTCCAAGACTCTGCAGCCCAAATGCTAACTCACAGCAATTTGCAATCCCCTATCCTCCCTGTGTAACTGACCTACACTGGCTCCCAGTGGAACAATATCTGCTTTTAAAATCTTCGTCCTGGTTTTCAAAACTCTCTACAAACACTGTTCTCCCTATCTCTGAAATCTCCTCTAGCTCTGCAACCTTCTGAGATATTAATGCTCTCCTAATTCAGGCCTCTTCAGCATCATGGGTTTTAATCACTTCAGTGTTGGTGGCCGTATTCTCAGCTCCCTACCCCGTAGACTCTAAGATACCCTCCCTACATCTGTCTCCCTTGTCTAAGACTCTCCTTAAAATCTACTTCTTTTTAAAGTTCGTTCATGGGATGAGGCTTTTATTGCCCATTCCTAATTGCCCAGAGGGCAGTTAACAGTCAATCACATTGCTGTGGGTCTAGAGTCATATGTATGTCAGACCAGGTAAGGATGGCAAATTTCCTTCCCTAAAGAGCATTAGTGAACCAGATGGGTTTTTCCAACAATTGGTAATGGATTCCTGGTTATCGTTAGACTTCTAATACTGGAAAAGCTCAGCAGATCTGGCAGCATCTGCGAAGAAAAAAGCAGAGTTAACATTTCGAGTCCAGTGATCCTTCCTCAGGACAGATGTTTGTTGAATTCAAATTCCACCAACTGTAGCAGGATCACACATTATGTCCCAGAACATTACTTGGGTCTCTGGATAAACAATCCAGCAATAATACCACTAGGCCATCACCTTCCTGATCTTATTATGTAGCTTGGTGTCCTATGTTGTTCGATAACTCTCCAATGAAGCACCTTGGGGTGTTGTACTGTATTAAAGAGGTTATAAAAATGCAGGTTGTTATCATTGTTACTCTTTTTTTAATGTAATTCAGTCTAAATATGTCAGCCATGGTTCACTGGGCAACTTTCTCTGAGTCAGGCATTTGCAGTGTGCTGTAAGATGTGTCATTTATTCATACATCAATATTCATTTTAAGAGCTTGCATTTGGAAATAGTGCTATGTGGGTTTTGGTCTGTATATGAGGGGCTTTAATGGCTAACTTATCAGTTTATCTCTGGAGCCATGGCATTTAGCAAACAAAATAGTAAGAGAAATATTTCTTGCTGTACAAATGGAATTGGGAGAGTTTTACAAGCAGAGCAAACACTGAAGAGCATTAGATTGCTTTCAGTTACAAAGATCAGGAGTTGATTTTTCTTTTCTTAGAGAAAACATGTCTAGCTTGGAAACTTTCGAGCTTCATTTCACCAAAGTCCTGGTTGAAATTAGTTGCATGTCCATAAGAAAGGAGATAATTCATAACAGGTTAGAAATAGATAACCTCACTGTAATTATGTCATTTGAAAGTTCCAAATGAGAAGTGTTTGTTTAGAAGCCTGAAGAAGTTATTCAAAGCTGAAAAGGTCTAAGCTCAGTTCTGTGGATACTCAATGAAGAGGCTATCAAATTCTCAAGGCCATGAATTGAAAGCAACACTAAATCAAACCTATAGATGTAACAGAGAAGGGAATTCTCTCTGATGCTTGAGTAGTGTCAAGTGATGCTGTTCTGGTAGATGGAAGATTGTGGTTTTACTGTGTTTCAAAATCTTTCCAATTGTGTTATATGTAAACAGCATGGTTTATTTTATTTTACCTTCTCCACTCCTACATAATAAATTTCTGTTGTTAAAAGCAGAACTGCAGTATTGCATGCTTGTGTTTCAATGAAAGGCCATTTCGGTGAACATTGGAGATTGAGGGATGATCTTATTGAGATTTCTAAAATCATGAGAGGGATGGATAGGATGATTAGTCAAGATCTTTTCCCCTGGGTGGGGAAGTCCAAAACTAGATGGCAAAGGTTTGTGGTGAGAGTGGAACATTTAAATAAGACCTGAGGGTCATCTTTTTCATGCCAAAGGGTGTGTGTGTATGGAATGAGATGCCAGAGGAAGTGGTGGAATTACAACATTTAATAGGCATCTGGATGGGTGTATGAAAAGGAAGAGTTTAGCGGGATATGGGCCAAATGCTAACAAATGGAAATAGATCAGATTGGGATATCTGGTTGGCATGGACGAATTGGGCTGAAGGGTCTGTTTCCATGCTGTATTTGTCTAATAATAATAGCTGGTAACAGTGGATCTAAATCCCAGTCCAGAGGCTTGAACATAAAGCCAAGTCTACTATCAGAGCAGCCATATTTCATCTGCTCTTTGCTCTCTTAGAATATAAAACATCCTATGGCACTATTCAAGGAAGAGCAGTGGCATCCCCACCTCTTGTCCTGATCACTGATTATCCTTCAATTAATATCATTTAAAAACAGATTTTCTGGTAGTGTGTGGGAGCTTTCTGTGCACAAGGTATTTGGTAACTTACCTAAATTACAGCAGGACTGAATTTCAAATGTATGTAATTTGTTATTTTTAATTTTGGGACATTTGAGGCTATTAAATTGTCCATGCAAATGCAAGTAACTTTTCTCTCAAAAGGATACTTTGCCATGCATTACTGAGAAGGCAGAGTTCCTGAGTACTTTAAAAGGAACATTAGATAACTTGTCAAACCTAAGATCTGTTAAATGATATCGGGAGTGAGTGGGAGAATGTGACAAGGTAGCTTAAGCAGTGAAAACATTGTAGATGTTGGTGTGTTTGTCAAGCTGGGAGCTTTGATAGCAGACGTTTTGCCCCCTTACTAGGTGACATCCTCAGTGCTATGGAGCATCCTGTGAAGTGCTGTCATCTTGTGTTGATTTGAATTTATATGGTCTGTTTTTGCTGCTTCCAATAGGTGCTGGTTCCAGCTGTGCATTGAATTAGACCCGATATCCTGATCTTTACAATGTGTTTCAACTGGGACAACAAGACTTTCATTGGACAAGTCAAACAGAGGGCAGCAAGGAATTCTAGGAGGTTTGGCATTCATCCATGGCCTCCATTAACAAACACATTGTATTAGACCATTACAACGCACAGCCAGAACCAGACCATATAAATTCAAACCGGCACAAGACAACAGGCTCCACAGCACTGAGCATGTCACCTAGTCAGGGAACAAAACATCTGCTATCACACCTGCCAGCTTGGCAAACACCGACATCTACAACCAGCACCCGAGCTGCAAATCTTCACTATGACCCTGCAGTGAAAACATTGGTGCAGAAGATGGATGAAATTCCGTTCCCCTTCTTGCGATGTTCTATGAAGCTTTGAAAGTCTGTTCATTAGATTTTGAAACCACTCTGTGGAGTAATACAGATAACATTTTTACCAGGGATTAAGGTCACATCTATTTCATGGACAATGTTCAAAACTCTTACAGGCAGATTTTTTCTTAAAATTGGACAGCACATAGTCACATAATTCAAAATTGAATATTTTCACTCAATTGAAGCAATGGAATTGGCAAAGTAGTGAAGTAATTTGCCTTCGATTGAAAAAGAGACTGAAAGGTATTAAGTGCTGCAGTGTGATATCCTATAATATATTTGCTGAGTAAGGGAGAGAAAGTGGCTCTATCAGGACTGGTTCACTCTGGGTGTGCTAACCCCTACAATTTCCCCAAACGTGGAATATTGGCTGCACCACATTTAGTAGTGGGGGGGGGGTGGTGGTTTGTGGTCATGCTTTTCTCTTAGATAACAACCAAGGCTAAATAGAACCAATTCTGCATTTTGGCAATTAAGCTGAAGTGCAAAGTTACCACTTTGGTTCACAGTTGTTTTTCTGAGGGTTTTCATTTCTAAGTCAATGCTGTTCCTTTCCAACAGGGGGAGCAGGTATTAACTGAAGGCAGTCTTTGGGAAAGCTGTGCTTTATCAAAGTGATAATAAAATGTGAGGCTGGATGAACACAGCAGGCCAAGCAGCATCTCAGGAGCACAAAAGCTGACGTTTCGGGCCTAGACCCTTCATCAGAGAGGGCCTCTCTGATGAAGGGTCTAGGCCCGAAACGTCAGCTTTTGTGCTCCTGAGATGCTGCTTGGCCTGCTGTGTTCATCCAGCCTCACATTTTATTATCTTGGAATCTCCAGCATCTGCAGTTCCCATTATCTCTGATACTATTTTAACCTCACTGCGAAGCCTCTTCCAGGGATGCCTAACCTGAAGAAGTTACCCTCCTCCCTCCGGACCAACCTCAGGGAATCTCTCTCCCATTGCAACTCTCTTGTAATCTCTTCGGCCTTGAAACTGCTCGACCATGTCCTGAAGCAAACCAGGTACCACAGTCACATCACCTTCCTCAGCACCTGCCTACGGAACCAGATCATCCCCAAGGGACTACAGTCCACATTTCAGCCTTCCCAATTTGGCCCCAACCGTGACCACCTCTACACCCAGAATATTCAGACCCTTCAGAAGCGGTTCTACCTGCGACTCCTGAAACAGACACTCGCAGCCATGCGCCGGCACCTCCAGGCACTGCAATCCAGCCTGCCCCAGCTCAGAGCCTCCCTCTCCCAGACCTGCACAGGACTCCTGCTGTTTTTTATCCTCCGCAGGATCCACAGACTGAACACCCAGTTCCACTCAGCTTTACTGGACACCAAAAATCGTAAGTACAACCAACTCATGGGCCCCTGCCACCCACAAGAGGATTCCTGCGCCTCCCAAATCCCGAGTCTGTCCCTGCCCCTCCCCCACCATGCACCCGCCGCCATTGACCATGAGGACACGGCCGGAGACCCCACCGATGACGTCACATCCGCCTCCGCCGGCCACAGAACTTCCGGAACCGCTGCTGCAGTCACCACCTCCACGTCCAGGTACTACAGCCCACACACCACCCTCACCTCAGCTGCTGCCGCCCACCCCGATCCTCCCACGGCCGACGGAACCCCGCCCACGGCCGACGGAACCCCGCCCACGGCCGACGGAACCCCGCCCACGGCCGACGGAACCCCGCCCACAGCCGACGACATCATCGCTCCGCCCACAACCTCCACAGCCTGCAACCCCAGAGAAGACAGCCACACTGAGCCCTGCCGAATCTTCACCATCCCCCCAGACCTCCCACTGACTGAGGACGAACGGTCAGTCCTGAGCAAGGGGCTCACCTTTGTCCCCCTACAACCACACATCAACGAATACCAGTCACGGTCGGACATAGAGCAGTTTTTCCGCCGTCTTCGCCTACATGCCTACTTCTTCAACCGGGAACCCAACCCTCCTTCCACTGACCCCTTCACCCGCTTCCAACACAAGTCCTCCTCCTGGACACCACCCCCAGGCCTCCTACCCTCCCTCGACCTCTTCATCTCCAACTGCCGTCGAGACATCAACCGCCTCAACCTCTCCACCCCTCTCACCCACTCCAACCTCTCCCCCGCAGAGCTCTCTGATGAAGGGTCTAGGCCCGAAACGTCAGCTTTTGTGCTCCTGAGATGCTGCTTGGCCTGCTGTGTTCATCCAGCCTCACATTTTATTATCTTGGAATCTCCAGCATCTGCAGTTCCCATTATCTTTATCAAAGTGTATTGTTCCAATGAGGAAGATGCTAATTTGCAGCAGAGGCTTTTAATATTTGCTCCATACCTGCTGAATTTCTGTGCTTCTCTTTAATATCTAGACTTCTGCTCTTCTCTCAATCTCTTGCAATCATGTGTTGCATTTATAAAGGTCACAGTAGTCCCACTCTCTCATTAGAGAGAGAGATGACTGGTGGTGGTTTAATCCGAGGGTCAGGCAAGGGGTGAGGTTGGAAAGGAAAGTCTTTCATAGTCACCTCAGCTAGTATGGGAATTGAACTTACATTGTTGGCGTTACTCTGCACTGCCAGCCACTCCTCAACTTGCATTTATGCAACACCTTTATCCTACTAAAATGTTTCAATGTGATTTCCTACAGCATTGAGAGACAATAAATCCTACTTCTGATCATGATTCACTGCCCCCTGCTGGCAAGTGTCTGTATGCATGAAGAGAGGTTGGGATTCAGTGACTGAGGTGCATACTCTTTAATAGTTCCCTCTCTTAATCATCTCTTCACTTCCCACCCTGATATAGTAATATAACACTGAAGGAAGCCATTTGGCCCATTAAGTCTAATTCATCAACTGAGTTCAAAAGAAATGTTTCCATTTGTAAATTGCCTTTCACGACATTCCCAAAGTACTTTACAGTAAATTAAACCAGTTGGAAATGCACTCATTCTTAAAAAGTGGGGAAACACCACAGCCAACTCATGTCCAGCAAGACAACACAACCATCATCTATTTATTGACCAGATCTTGTGTTTCAGTGGAGATAGCAAGAACTGCAGATGCTGGAGTCAGAGTCAATAGAACATAGAACAGTACGGGGCCTTCTGTCCACAATGTTGTGCCGAACTTTTACCCTAAACCTAAGGTCTATCTAACCTCCACCCCTACCTTATACTATCATCCATATGCCTATTTAATTGGCACTTAAATGCCCAATGAAGCAGATTCCACTACCCTCTCCAGCAATGCACTCTATGCCCGTACCATTGTCTGAGTAAAGAACCTACCTCTGACCTCTCCCCTATGTCTACCCTCACTCACTTTAAAACTATGTCTCCTTGTAATAGCTACCTCCACCCTAGGAAAAAGTCTCTGGCTGTCCACCATATTTATACCTCTGATCATGCAGATGCATCAAATAAGTAGGAGTTGCACATAGAATGTTGACATTTATTACAAGGTGGGTGGACATTTAAATAGGAGAATCTAGTTACAATTGAGCAAGACATTTGGTGAGACCACACCTGGTGTACTGCGTACAGAACTGGTCCCTGTAATTAAGGTGAGATTTGTTTCCATTGGAGGCAGTTAAGAGAATGTTCATTAGTGGATTTCTGATATGAAGGAGTTTTTTTTTCAAATGAGGAAGGATTGGGTTGATATTCAGTGGATTAGAGGAAAATGAGACATTTTTAAAGATCGAAGCTGAGTGGATGTTTCCCTTGGGGCAGGGCAAAGCAAATTTTAAAATGACGGGACTGTAATTCAAGAATAACAGGCTGCACAAGACGAGATGAGGAGGAATTTCCTTTGAAATGCTGTATTTCAGGCAGCAATGGAGATAAAGTAATTGAATATATTCAAGGTTGAGATAGACAGATTTTTGAACTATATACTAGGATTATGGGAACAGGCATAAAGTGGAAGTAAGGCCAAGATCAGATATTCCTAACAGTTCCATCAAATTCAAGCTTTTGCTATGTAGTTTAATAATCAATATTATTGAGTGCTATTTCATTACTTTCATATCCCTGTGGTGAACAAGACTGGAAAACCATAGAGGTTTCAACAGACATTCACAGAGCAGGCTCAAGGTTTATGGGGGATCATGAGAATAAGTAGTCCTTCTTGAGAAAGTCAATTTTATCAACAGTAGGAATGGGAGGAGCATGAATCACAACTGAATCTGGACTTGTCAACAGCTGGACGATTGGAATAGTGATCAGCAGCAGGAATTCTGGCTTGACTTCCCCTCCTTAATTGAGAGCATTTTGCTATTTCACCAATTTTACCATAGGCTATGCTAAGATTAGCTAGCTCACCTAAATCTGGGACTTTCCTACTCATTATAACTAATTTCCCTCCTGAGTGCACTTACTGGAACTCTCTGTGTTTTAAATGAAACACATTACCCATAAATTCATATCCCTAATTCATTTCCCATTTATGGACTACAGTTGCAAAGCCAGTTTTCCATTATCAGTGATAGAACATAGAACATAGAAAAGTACAGCACAGTACAGGCCCTTCGGCCCACGATGTTGTGCCATGGAATAATCCTAATCCAAAAATAAAATAACCTAACCTACATTTCCCTCAATTCACTGCTGTCCATGTGCATGTCCAGCAGTCGCTTAAATGTCACTAAAGACTCTGCTTCCACGACTACCACTGGCAAAGTATTCCAGGCTCTCACAACTCTCTGGGTGAAGAATCTCCCTCTGATGTCTCCTCTATACCTTCCTCCTAACACCTTAAAACTATGCCCCCTCGTGGCAGTCAATCCTGCCCTGGGGAAAAGTCTCTGGCTATCGACTCTATCCATGCCTCTCATTACTTTGTACACCTCAATCAGGTCACCTCTCTTCCTCTTTCTCTCCACAGAGATAAGTCTGAGCTCAGTCAACCTCTCCTCGTAAGACAAACCCTCCAGTCCAGGCAGCATCCTGGTAAACCTCCTTTGCACCCTTTCCAAAGCCTCCACATCTTTCCTATAACAGGGCAACCAGAACTGGACACAGTATTCCAAGTGCGGTCTCACCAGGGTTTTGTAGAGCGGCAGCATAACCTCGCGGCTCGTAAACTCGATCCCCCTGTTAATGAAAGCCAAAACACCATATGCTTTCTTAACAACCTTATCCACTTGGGTGGCAACTTTGAGGAAGCTATGCACTTGAACACCAAGATCCCGCTGTTCCTCCACCTGCCGAGAATCCTGCCTTTAATCCTATATTCAGCATTTAAGTTCGACCTTCCAAAACGCATCACTTCGCATTTATCCAGGTTGAACTCAATCTGCCATTTCTCAGCCCAGCTCTGCATTCTGTCAATGTCTCGCTGAAGCCTGCAATAGCCCTCGATACTATCAACGGCACCTCCAACGTTTGTGTCATCAGCAAACATACAACCCACCCCTCAACCTCCTCATCCAAGTCATTTATAAAAACTACAAAGAGCAGAGGCCCAAGAACAGAGCCCTGTGGGACACCACTCAGGACTGACCTCCAGGCAGAATACTTACCATCTACAACCACTCTCTGCCTCCTGTCAGCCAACCAACTCTGAATCCAGACAGCCAAATCACCCTGTATCCCATACCTCCTGACTTCATGAATGAGCCTGCCATGGGGAACCTTATCAAATGCCTTGCTGAAGTCCATGCACACCATATCCACTGCTCAACCCTCATCAACCTGTCTCGTGACTTCCTCAAAGAACTCAATAAGATTTGTAAGGCATGCCCTGCCCCTCACAAAGCAATGCTGACTCCCTTTAATCACGCTATGCTTTTCCAAATAGTCATAAATCCTATCCCTCATAATTCTTTCAAAAACCTTGCTGACCACAGATGTAAGACTGACTGGTCTGTAATTTCCAGGGATTTCCCTATTCCCTTTCTTGAAAAGAAGAACAACATTTGCCTGCCTCCAATCTTCTGGTTCGACTCCCGTGGAGAGTGAGGAAGCAAAGATCTTTGCCAGTGGCCTAGCAACCTCCTTTCTCGCTTCCCGGAGCAACCTAGGATAAATCTGGTCTGGCCCTGGCGACTTATCAATCTTAATGTGTCCTACTGTGTGAAGCTGGAGGAACACAGCAAGTTAGGCAGCATCAGAAGAGCAGGACAGTCCCCACGAAGGGTGTTAGCCTGAAATATCAACTTTCCCGCTGCTCTTATGCTGCCTGACCTACTATGTTCCTCCATCTCCACTCGCTATTGACTCATGTGTTTCAGTGATTTCAATGCAGTGCATTGAACAGCTGCACCAATAAAGTCCTGCATTCTCTTCCCTGTATGAGAAAATGCACTGATGGATAAGGTGAATAGCCAAGGTCTTTTTCCCAGAGAGGAGTCGTCCAAAAGCTAAAGGGCACAGGTTTAAGGTGAGAGGGGAAAAAAGAGACCTATGGGCAATTTCTTCACACAGAAGGTGATGCATGTACAGAATGAGCTGCCAGAGGAAGTGGTGGAGGCTGGTACAGTTACAACATTTAAAAGGCATCTGAATGAGTGCATGAGTAGGAAGAGTTTAGAGGGACATGGGCCAAATGCGGCACAGAACTCAGTGGTTAGCACTGCTGCCTCACAGTGCCAGGAACCCGGGCTTGATTGTGGCCTCAGGCAACTGTCTGTGGAGTTTGCACATTCTCCCTGTGTCTGTGTGGGTTTCCACTGGGTGCTCCGGTTTCCTCCCAGTCCAAAGATGTGCAGGTTAGGGTGGATTGGCCATGCTAAATTGCCCCATAAAGTTCAGGGATGTGTAGGTTGGGTGCATTAGCCATGAGAAATGCAGGGTTGCAGGGATAGGATAGAGCGATGGGTCTGGGTGGGATGATCTTCAAATGGTTGGTATGGACTTACTGGACTGAATGGCCTGCCCCCACACTGTGGGGAATCTATGATCCAAGAGGCCTTTTCTGGAATACTGTGTCCAGTTCTGGAGGCCCGCTTACAGGAAGGATAGTATTAAGCTGGAGAGGGTTCAGAAGAGATTCATCAGAATGTTGCCAGGTATGGAAGGTTTGAGTTATAAGAAAGGCTGGATAGGCTGGGACTTTTTCACAGGAGCATAGGAGGTTGAGAGGTACCCTGTCAAGTTGATAAAATCATGAGATGTATAGATAGAGTTAATGGCAGTTGCCTTTTCCCTGGGATAGGGGATTTCAAGACAATGGGCCACATTTTTAAGGTGAGAGGAGAGAGATTTTAAAAAGGCATGGCAATTTTTTTACACAGAGGGCGTTTCATATGTGAAATAAACTTCCTGAAGAAGTGGTGCATGTGGGAACAATTACTCTTCTTAAAAGACATTTGGATAAGTACAAGAATAGAAAAGGTTTGGAGGGATATGGCCCAGGAGCAGACAGGAAGGACTAGTTTAGTTTGGGATTATGTTCGGCATGGGTTGGTTGGATCAAAGGGTTTGTTTCCATGCTGAATGCCTTTAAACAGGAGTAGACTAATTTAAGGTATCTGTTCAGCATGGATGAGTTGGACCAAAGGGTCTGTTTCCACGCTGTACATCTCTATGACTTCATGACTCTATGATGGCGGTGCAAAAACAAAACGGTAATCAGAAAGTTATTTCACTGATTTATTTTAAATGGTCGAGACATTTTGGGCAAGAGACACAGCTGCTGAGAAACTAACTGCACAAGGATGCAAAATAAAAAGATGCAGAAAGATCTCCAGTCGTGGAAAATAAGCTAATGGCAATGATATCTGTACTGCTTCTTTCCATTACATTGTTATGGCATTCAAGAAAATATATAACATTCACAAACTGTGTTGTAAATAACATCATGAGCATATCTTTACAAGGGATATATCCCCTGTGTGCACATTAATGTCTGGAGAACAGTTATGCTACACATAAGTAAAATAAGTGGTCATTCTTTGATTATATACAACATTGATAGATAGGCAATGTGCCAGGGTCCAGATAGGAGTCCCTGCAATTGTGTTTGTCTATCATGTCATCATTGCTCAGAGATAAACCATTCCTTTGAATAACCCTATCAGGCAGCTAACAAAGTAAGTAGTGCTGTTCAGTAATGTTTTGATATGGACTCAACTGTTTCATGTTCTGTCTGCTAAACTGCGTTAAGAAGTATTATATGGTGCATATCTTTCTTCCCTGCCCTGTCAGTGTTGATATAGAGGTATGGATCCACAGACACCAAACACCCTCTTTACCTAAGCTAAGATGCCAGATGCAATTGTACAGCCCAGCTTTACTCCCCATCTATTTTATGCATGACTTTGTTCCTATTCATGATGGGTTTTAATGGGGTATGTGATAGACTATGGCAGGGATTACAGCTCTGTCTGCAATAGGCATCAAACATTGGGAACCTCACCAACTGGTCAAACCTTGCCTTTCCTGAATCTATGATGTGGAGGTGCTGGTGTTGGACTGGGGTGGATGAAAGCCAGAGGCCACACGACACCAGGTTATAGTCCAACAGGTTTATTTGAAATCACAAGCTTTCAGAGTGCTGCTGCTGCTTCATGTGAAGTCCACTGAAGGAGCAGTGCTCCGAAAGCTCATGACTTCAAATAAACTTGTTAGATTATAACCTGGCTTTGTGTGACTTCTGACTTTTTCCTGAATCTAACCTTAGCGGAGTGATGTCTCTCGGACCCGGCTGAGATGAGCTGACACACCACAGATTGAGCTATGGACCGTGCTAATTTCTTTTGCTCTGTTCTAAACTTGGGCAATTCATTCACCAACTGAGTCAATACTTACTCTTGTTAACCTTCCCTTTAACAAACACAAACTAAATTAATTATCCAACACACTCAATGCAAAACACTGTACATTAGGCCTTTTTCTGATGAAGGGTCTAGGCCCGAAACGGCAGCTT
The DNA here is from genome assembly GCF_030684315.1 of Stegostoma tigrinum. Lineage (NCBI taxonomy): Eukaryota > Metazoa > Chordata > Chondrichthyes > Orectolobiformes > Stegostomatidae > Stegostoma > Stegostoma tigrinum. The sequence continues at coordinate 19,708,445 of NC_081381.1, forward strand.
TTGTGCTCCTAAGATGCTGCTTGGCCTGCTGTGTTCATCCAGGTCCACACTTTGTTATCTCGGATTCTCCAACATCTGCAGTTCCCATTATGTCTGATACATTAGGGCATTAGTGTGTTTATCTAACATACCCCATAATTTAAAATCAGACTGTCATTTTATGATGGAAAAAGGATTAATTATACTGGGAATACATTCTTTCAGAATTAAGTTTTGTTCAGGGTTTTGGATGTACAAACTATTATCACCATGACAGTAAACAGCTCTCAATCACTCATCCCACAACAGAACATTGTGCTCAAGCAATTAACGTGAGAATGCTGAGAATTGGGGATAATAGGTCATGTGAGAAATGCAAGTACAGATCAAAGCATGAAAGAATCTCCTCAAACTGTGAATTTTGGCTTGTAACTTACAGAGGTGTGACATGATCTGAGGAAAGCTACTATTTAGCAATGGACTCTGCTGTGTTGGGCCCAGCATGTATAGCAATGAATTAACCCCTCCGAACTGCCTCCTACTGAACAGCACAATCTACGCTACAGCAGAAATGGAAGATTGCTCCAAGGGAGATTATTATTCTTGCTTCGCTTGGTCTCCTTTCTTCAGGATGAGTTGTCGTTGCCACGGTGCCAATTTTGACTCGTCATAACCAAGATTCCGCAGTATCTCTGATTGTTCCTTCAGTTTATCTTCTTCATCCTTCTTCAACTTCTCTTCCTCTTTCCTAATGTCAAGGTTAAAATGCATCACCAATGTTACATAGAGTACCTCTGAGATAGATGTATCCACTGTGTCTGAATTTTTTCATTAATTCCTCTTGATCAACAACCTTGAAAAATAATTTTCCCTCCCATCTCCCCATTCATATTCCCAGTAATTTTCTCCCCCCTTCCCCTGAAATCTTTTACAGAGTTAATATCCTCGGGGTCCTTCAGTCAAGCATTATTTTTGCATCTCTGCACCTCTGAGGGCTACTCAGCATTGGAGCTAGGAGAAATGGGTTGACTTTGGAGTAATGATTCCCAAAGTTCTCCCTCACTGGGATTTTCCTCACTTCCTATCTGGACCGATTGATAGAGATCAATTGCAATGATTAGTCAACAACTCTGTTGTCATGACATTATGCTGCCACTTCGATTCAGAAAGCTCGCTAGATGGACATTTTTGTTATTTTTGTTAAGCAATTGCTACGTAACTGTGGAATATTATGCAGGATTCGGTATTCCCACGGCAGGGTCTGGCGACCAGCTGGAGAACTGAGATGAGACCAGCTTTCTTCAGTGGAGCAGGCCTGACCCAATTAAATGCTCAACAGTCACTCGAGTGATCAGTGCTGAACCCTGCTGTCTCCTCATCCATGAGGTATGACCCTGGAGGCAGAATTCAGGCTCCCACCCCCCCATCTCACCCCACCACCACCACCTTGGGAGAGGCTGGCACATGAGAGGTTGGCAGTCCTCCATTGCCTGTCAGTACCATCCAATTGCAGTGTATACTGTGAGTAATGCACCCAATAAGGGCCCAGTATCAACCAGAGACCCAGGCCAGAGTTGAGTGAAGACAGGATGGGTAAGACCATAAGGTGCAGGAGCAAAAGTTGGTCATCCAGTCCATTGAGTTTGCTCTGGTGTTAGAGGAGAACACGGTTGATCTGATAATCCTCAACTCCACTTTCCAGTCTTTTCCCCATAATCCTCGATTCCCTTATTGATAAATTTAAACATGTCACATCCTAAAACATATTTAATGATCCAGCCTTGACAGCACTCTGCGATTAAAAAAAACCTGCAGATTCACTACCCTCTGACAGAAGAGATTCCTCCTCATCTTTGTCGTAAAAGGTTGACCCCTTATTCTGAGATTGTTCGCTGTGGACTGAGAGTCTCCCACAAGGGGAAGAAAGCTCTGCATCCATCCTGTCAAGTCCTCTAAAAATCTAGTATGTTTCTGGGGTTCTGCTGAGGGGAAATATCAGCGCCATGGGCTAAATTTAAAAAGCAAAATCAAAAGAGGTAATAATCCCCGGCTTACTACCCAAGCCTTCAGTAAATTGGCAGAGGTTCAACAAGATTAAAGAGGTGTACTCATGGTTTGAAGATTGGGAGAAATGGGTTTGAATTCATGGGCCATTGGCACTAGTACTGAGGAAAGAGGGAACTATTCCGATGAGAATCACGTAACTCGGACTACGGATAGAGCCTTAAACTAAAGAGTGGTGAGGGGGGGTTTCAATTGCATGGAAAATGATGCACTGAAAAGGTGAGGAGGGCTCAGCAGTGATTATTAAAGTTTCCAGAACAAGTTACAGGCCAGAGAGTATGGAAAGAGTCAGGAATCTAACTTCAGGCACAGCAGAAAAGGCGACAACACTGAGTCAATTCAGGACTGGGGGTGTTTTACTTAAACACATGTAGTAATAGAAACAAGGTAAATAAGTTCATAGCACAGGTTGAAATTGGCAGGTACAATGTTCTGGGTATCACAGAGATATGGCTGCAAGGGGATCAAGGCTGGGAATTAAATATCTAAGAATATATGTCCAATTGAAAGGACAGGCAGACGGGCAGAGGGGTGGGGTTGCCTTGTTAAGAGAAAGGAAACTAAATCAAAGGCATAGCATCTGCATGGGTTGTGCTGAGCAACCGCAAAGGAAAAAGGCCGCTGCTGTGAGTTGTCCACAGGCCTCTGAGAAGTAGTCATGATGTGAGGAAGAAAATAAATCAGGGCAGAGTAAAGATATATAAGAAAGGTCTTCAATATGCAGTAGACTGGGAAAAGCAGGTTGGTAGCAGATCACAAGAAAAGAGATTTGTGGAATGTTTGAGATGATTATTTGGAGCAGCTTGTGGTACAGCTCACCAGGGAACAGGCAAATTTGGATTTAGAGATGTGTGATGAGGCAGACTTGATTAGAGAGCTTAAAGTGAAAGAACCTTGACAGAGTTGTAACCGTTATATGATAAAATTCAGCATGCAGTTTGAAAGGGAGAAGCTGAAATCAGATGTAATAATGTTACAATTGAGTACAGGTAACTACAAAGACATGAGGGAGGAGCTGGCCAGAGTTGACTGGAAGGGGAGCTTAGCAGGGAAGATGGTGGAGCAGCAATGGCAGGAGTTTCTGGGGGTAATCTGGGAGACAACAGAAATTCATTCCCAGAAAGAAGAAACATACTAAGGCGGGAACAAGGTAACCATGGGTGACAAGGGAAGTCAGGGGCAGGGTAAAGGCAAAAGAAAAAGCACACAATGTGGTAAAGATTAATGGGAGGCCAAAGGTTTGGAATCCCTTTAAAAGCCAGGAGAGGATAACTGGAAAAAAATCAGGATAGGGAGAGAAAATCCCATACAATAAGTTAGTTGGGGTGTAACACCCACAACCCCAGCTACAGATCTACTCCAAAACCTCAGTAAGTTAGTTAGTGATATAAAAGATGATTTCAACAGTTGTTTTTAGATATCTAAAAGGTAAGAGAGACCCAAGAGTGGACATTGGACCACTGGAAAATGAGGCTGGAGAAGTAATAATGGGAACAAAGAAATGGTAGAAGAACGGAATGGGTAGGTTGCATTATTTTTCACAGTGGAAAGCACCAGCAGCATGCCAGAACTTCAAGAGGAGGGGGCAGAGGTGAGTGTAGTGGTCAGCATTAAGGAGAATAGTTGAGGAAACCAAAAGCTCTGAAGATGGATATATCAACTAGACCAGATGGACTATATCCCTGAGTACTAAAGGAGATAGTTGAGGAGATGGTAGAGAAAGGAGAAGCAGTGGACGGAATCAATTTGGATTTCCTGAAAGCCCTTGATAAATATGATGCACAGGAGGTTGCTAAGTAAGCGAAGAACCCATGGGGTAAGGGGTAAGGGGTAAGGTACCGGCGCAAATAGAATATTGGCTGACTGGCAGAAGGCAGATTGTAGGGAAAAGGAGGTCTTTTTCCAGTGACGAGTGGAGAGATTAGGACTGATGGCACAGTCTCAGAGTGAAGGGTTGCACTTTAGAATGGAAATAAGGAGGAATTTCCTCAACTAGAGGTGGGGGTTGCCAGGGTGAATCTGTGGAACTCATTGCTGCGGACAACTGTCAAGGCCATGTCATTGATGCATTTAAGACAGAGATAGATAGGTTTTTGATTGGTAAGGGGATCAAGGAGTATGGGGGAGAAGGCAGGAGAATATAGTTGAGAAGCATTATCAGCCATGATTGAATGGCAGAGTAGATTCGATGGGCCAAATGAACTAATTCTTCTCCTATTTGTTATGGGTCTTGTTTTGAATAAAAAATCATTTACTATGCATGGGCAATTAGTAAAAGATTACAGTGATCTGATGGACATTGTTACAGAGCGTGAGGAGCACCTGGATATTAACTCTCATACCTTCATAATCCTAAACTGTCCTGCTCACGTGTCTAAATTACATCATCATAGTGGATGATACTTAAGGCACTGCTTAGCATTAACTCTTTCAGACTCTCAAACAACACCGGTGGATTCAGGGTTAATGAGAATAGTGGTTTGTTAATAAGTCTAATTAATAATGGGTGGGTTCACTGTGTCAACCAATTTCCAGCTGCTCGTTTAATGGGAAGGGAGGCTGTTGGCTTGATTTTGGCCTCCTCTGTGAATATTTAGGTCCACCCGCCAGAGTGCACTCCAGTGGGCTTCATTAAATCCATTTCACCCAGCATGGCATAATCCTTTCCTTATCCGATATTTTCATGTGAACATTTCCAAATGGGTAGCTACTAGTTAGCCTTTCCCCTCTCTAGCTGTTACCTGGACAGTATAATAATTGAAAATGATGTTTTTGTGTAAATATGGAGTCATTCATTCTTCCAGTCACGTTGAATTCAATGAGCTGAAACCAAAAATAACCATTGACAAATCTGCTTTTAGTTTAGAAAATATTCACAATATTAAGGCACAAATCCATTGAAATCCATTATCCATTGAAATTAATTGGTACAAAACTAATACACAGTCAATTCTTCACAATCAGTGCACAAATACAGCTTGAGTTTTTTTTTCCTTGTTGGTGTGTTATGGGCTAGCACAGGAAGCAAATACAATTATCTAAAATATTCAAAACATAGACTTTACCTTTTTACTAATGAAGCCTTTTGTTTAATATTTCATACTCACATAGAAAATTAGTAAGGGAGTACTCACCTCTTTTTCTCCCTGGGGATAAGTTGAAAAACAAAGACATAAAATTAGACATTGCAAAATGTGTCAGCTATATTCAAATTTTAGACTAACGTGTCTCTTCATGTCTCGGGAACATATACCTTTCTTCATCCAGTTTCTTCTTCACGATATCTCTCTTCCAAGCCGGCATATTAGCAAAACGAGCTTTTTCCTGGTCTTCCTGCACAGAAAAATGGAGATGGATCAACATGGTCTTTCTTCAATTTAGAAACACAGAAGGATGCCATTCAGTTCATCAATGTTGTGCTTGCTCTGAGAAAGAACTGTCTTTGTCATAACTCTTCATTTATTTTCTCTCTGAAATTTTTCAACCAATTCCTTTTGAAGGTTAAGATTGAATTGGTTTCACTAAATTTTCAGATATTGTACTGCTGTGCTAAAAAATTCCAATCTCTGTTTTACCAATTACCTCAAAAATTTGAAGACATTTAAAATCTCAAATGCTTGTAACATACCAATGTAAAAAAGGGGAGGTGCTGGCCTCGTGGTATTATCACTAGACTATTAGTCCAAAGACCCAGGTAATGTTCTGGGGACTCCTGCCATGGCCTGTGGTGGAATTTGAATTCAATAATCATTTGAAATTAAGATCTAATGAAACCATTGCTGATTGTCAGGAAAAATCCATCTAGTTCACTAATGTCCTTTAGGGAAGGAAATCGGCTATCCTTACACTAAGTGTGACTTCAGACCAAAAGCAACGTGGTTGATTCTTAACTGCCTTCTGGACAATTAGGGATGAACAATAAATGCTGGTCCAGCTAGTGATGCCCACATCCCATGAATAAATAAAAATCTCTTTCTGTTTGTTCAGGTGAAAACTTTCTGACATTTCTTTACTACCCGAGTCTATTTATTAAACTTTTATCCAGTTCTGATAAAAGGTCATCAACACGAAACAAAATTGCAAAGTTGGACTTTTCAGTTTTTTTTCATTTTACTGCCTCTATATTCTATGTTTTGGTTTGTTTTTCAATGTTATTAGATGGCGCCACAGAGTAGCAACACTGTAACACTTTTCACTGTAGTTTGGAATGAAATGCACATCACAAAAAATAATCAAAATCAAAATAAAACAGTAATTGCTGGAAAATTGCGGCTTCTGTGGAACGAAAGCAGAGTTAACTTTCCAACTCCAGGGGCCCTTCTTCAGAATATAAAATGTTGGTTCTTTCTCTCTTCAGAGGTGCCTGCTGAGTTATTTCCAGCACTTGGTCTTTAGTTCAGATGTCCAGCAACTGCCTTTGTGGTATTAGTTTATTACCATTTCTTACATTATGACACTGACTGCTTGAAAAGCAGTTCATAGGCTCCTATTGTGTTTTTTTCTCATTCTCTCATGCAATGTAGGTATCACTGACAAGGGCAACATTTGTCGCCAATCTCTAACTGGTCTTGAACTGAGTTACTTGCCAGGCTACTTTTCAGAGGGCAGTTAAGAATCAACCAGGAGGAGCAAATTACTGCAGATGCTGGAATCTGTACTGAAAACAAAAAAACGTTGGAAATCATAGTGGGCCAGGCAGCATCTGTAGAGAGAGAGCAAGCTAACATTTCGAGTCTAGGTGACTGTTCATTAGCTCCGAAGAAGAGTCATCTAGACTCGAAATGTTAGCTTGGTCTCTGTCTCCACAGATGCTGCCTGGCTGGCTGTGATTTCTAACATTTTTTTGTTAAGAGTCAATTGAGTCTCTGAGTCTGGAGTCATATACAGGCCTGACCAGGTAAGGACAGGAGGTTTCCTTCCAAAGGAGCATTAGTGAACCAGACAGGTTTTTAAACAACACTCAGATATAGTTTTGTGGTTTCTGGACTAGACTTCTATTTTATTCACTGAATTTAAATTCCATCAGCTGAATGGATGGGATTTGAACTCGTGTTCTCAGAGGATTACACTGCCTCTCTGCATAACTAATCTTGTGATATTACTACCATGTCACCTTCTCCCCAGCAGTGACATCCTGAGGATGTGAAAGTGGTAAAGAAATGAAAATCCTGGCTGATGAAAAGTCACAAACTTGAAATGTTAACTCTGCTTTCTACCCTACGATGCTGCCAGATCTGCTGAATTTCTCCAGCAATTTCTGAATTGTTTCAGATCTCTGGCATCTGCAATTCTTTGTTATATCCTATCTTTCTTACCTGTTAAGGTCTATTATATTTCATTGAGTCATCATACTGCACATTTGACATCACTGTAGAGTAATTCCAGTTGTAATTATGTCCAGTGTAACAAATAAGTTTGAGTTTCAATCTCTGTTGTGAGATTACCTTGAGAAGGTTTAACTTCACATAGATTGACAAAAACTTGTAAACAGTGCAAAACACTTTTTAAAGTTATCTAAAATTAAAGATTCAAAATGTTTTGAGTGATTGAGAAAAACAAACTATATACGGGAACAATGCAAGGCACTGGAAATTGTACAAAGGAATGGACTAAGCTACGTCTCTGAATTTCATTTTCCTTCATCAGTAAATATCTTAAGTTACTACTGCAATTCCACTAAATTCATTGTATTCTTTTCAAGAGTCTGGTTTATATGAAAACTAAGATAGTACATTGTTTCAAATGCCCTAAATAAGATAGAACACTATAATGAATGAGATGATTCTGAAACATGAGAAGTTGATGAATATGCCTCCTGTTGTGTACCAAATAGTTCAACCTGGCAGTCAGACTCGGAATGTCCCGACTCCATTCTGACAGCTCAATTTTCAGAATCCAGTAAGAAAAGCTGGGTTTCAATAATTAATGATTCCCCTGGGAATTGTTGCAATGTAAAAAAAACACAAGTGACCACCATGAGTAGCTTGGCAAAGGCCAGCAGATTAGCAGTACTTTATTTCAAGATACAAGTTACACACCATTGTTACGTCAAAAGTGACAGAAAATCCACTACATCATGAATAATTGCTTCTTCATACAATTTTAGTGAGATGTTTTCTTTATTCTGCTACATTACTAGACTCATAGTTGTTGATCAAATGAAAATTCCCCTTTCCTGAATAGATGCATTTTAGTTAAACTGTATGACACACCTGATCCAGACTATTATTCTCTCCTTAATGCAACATCTTAATTATAAATAGATATTCTCATGTTTCACAAGTTTACTTAAGTCAGTCTCAAAGGTCAAATTCAACTATGGCTAGGAGGATGCTACACAGAACAATGCTTAAAACATTAGTACTTGAGCAATTTTTGTTTTGTCAACTAAAACAGAGAATGCTGGTGAAACTCAACAGATCTGGCGGTATCTGTGGAGATAGAAAAACAGAGTTAACATTTCAAGTCCACTGTCCCTTCTATCCCAAAGAAGGGTTATATCAGATTGGAAATATTAACTTTGTTTTTCTCTGTCCACAGATGTTGTCAGCTCTGCTGAGTTTCACCAGTGTTCTCTGTTTTTATCATACTTTTCCAGCATCACCAGATTTTGCTTTTATTATTAATTCAATGCCAACCTTGGTCCATTGTTAGTGCTCCGACCTCAAGAACTTTGAGATTTTAAATCTCTAGGGACTTTTAAATAAAACTAGGCTGACATCAGTGTAATACTGAGGAGCACTGCATTGTTAAATATCCCACCTTTTAGGAAGACGTTTAACGAAGGTTCTGTTCAGTCATTCAGGTGACAGCACTATGGGGTTCTTCTGGTGTCCTGGCCAATATTTACTCTTCAAGCAACATCTTCCAATTTGGAATCATGGTCTACCTGCCAGCAAATCTGTTGTGTCAAAGTCTCTCAATTTCTCTCAGTCCGATAGATTTTGAAGATTTCAAAGAATTGGTGACAATTTTGATTTCAAATAAATGAACCTCATTCTCTCACTGATCTTACTTTTTGTTTAATGCATAATAAAAACTATAATCAATAAGAAGTTAAGCAGTAGAGACAAACGAATGAACACATTGTCCTATTACATCTACATCTTTGTAATGACACAGATATTGAGATAGGTTATAATTATAGGTTTTATATGTCTAATTCATGGTTAAGATTGAGAAGTCCATGAAACACTCCTAGGAAAAAGTAATCATTCACAGTTGTCCTGGAGACTCCTACATGGAGCTCCACACTATGGCACCAGGAGTCAATGGAGGAACACCAGCTAAAAGAAGCTACGACAAGTCCGTGTCGATAAGTGTCGGAAGACCTAGTGAAAAAAGAAATTGTTGGATTAGGGATTAGAAATTTATTTCTCTGGACAGAGTGAGATGTAGTCTAAGTGCCATTTATCTTCATGATTTACATTGTTGAGAGATCCAGCTAAACGAAAACCACTGAAAAGTGATTTGTGCATCCAATCTTGTCTGGCATGTTTTCTGGTCATAGAACCAAACTATTCAGGATAGGCTTTCTTGTAATTTTCCAACCAAAGAAACCCATATGTTTGGGCAGGATTTGAACCTGAGCTGTTTGGACACTATTTTCTCTCTGGAGGTTTCAACAAGAAAAGAAAAAGATTTTTACTTGGATCCTGTCCACTCCATGTTCTTTGCAGTTGGAGGTTTTGCTTTGTATAGTCTGTTTCTTTCCACATTTCCTCCAGTAAAAACATTCTCGCTCCAAAATGCTCTTCCCTTTCCTATAAACAATTCTCCTCAGATAGCATCCAGCTCAAGATGTCCATTCTGCTAATGGTCTCTCCATTTAATAAGTCTGCTTTCCTTTCCCATGTTCTTTCCATGATCAGCCTTTGCTGAAGGTAATCCCTTTCCTTCTATATCCGAGAATGTCAGGGAATGTTCTTAGGAGCTCTGTTCTGTGAGCAACTGTACATGTAAATCTCTGCTTTGGCCCACCCTCAATTCATGGGGTCAACACTTTAGCTTCATCAAGGGTAGGGGGTCTGCAGCAGGCATGACGTATTCCATAACAAGTCCACTTAGAAAACCTAAGGGACCCTTCCTGAACTGATGCATGTAGTAAATAAGTTGTTCTTCAGATCCTGGGGATGTCATGAACGTATTCAAATAGAGATAACCAATTCTCTCCTGGATCAGGTAGAATATTCTGCAGCCTTTCCAATATCTTGATGCCAATATCTTGATGTATAGGGTGAGAGGCATACAAGACCTCACGTCATGCATATGGTTTCCCTGGTACTTTGAGAATTGTTCCAGAAATACTTTTCTGCACCTTGCCTAGAATCTAAGGGTGGAAGTTGATGGAATGGAGATGAGGCAAAGTCAGTTCACCATAAAAGCCATTCAGAAACATCTAATTTGGTCCTTCATCACCCTCTCTGACCCCAGAAACATTGGGTCCTGCACTCCTTTAGACGCAATAGTTCACACAAAAAACAGGACATCGTTGAAACTAAGCCAATTCTTCAAGAAAAACTTTGAGGGACAGCAGTGACAATACAAATTGTCTGGGTTAGGGAGAGGGAGAAATTCACCTCTATGTCACTCCCAGTGATCCTAGTGAAAGGAATGTAAGTAGGAACATTGGAACCTGACAGGTTCAAATTAATTTATGATTCTTCAATCAAACTGGCAGACCTTCCAGTGTCATATTTGAAGAATGGCCATTTAAGTTGGAATAACCAGAACATCAACTGAGCCATTTCACCATAGCCATGATGATCTTTTTACTATTTGCAGAAACTGAAAGTTTAAAACATGGAATACATTAACCCACAACCAAAAATGTCTAGGAAAAGGAGCAGGAGTAAGACATATGGCTCTTTGAGTCCACCTCAATATGATCATGACTGATCTTTGTCCTCAACAGTTTTCCTGCCCCATCCCAAAATGTAAAATCTAACTCAAACATCATGCAGATGGTTTTGGAAGGCTTAAAAGTGATCTGTATTACAATGTTGACACAGTCTTAGATTGCCACAATTCATCAGACCAAGACAAAACAGTCCCAAATATGGACCCGAATAAATCAGGAGAAAACTCCAGCAGCGAGGCAAACTGGTTTGGATGGTACATGATTCATCTCGCATTTCAAATGCACTTTAGAAATACTCAATTTTATGCTTCATAAAGACTCTTTTCACATACTGTCAAACAAAAATTCACCTAACGTTGAGCCTGCCAAAGAGGAGGTGGAGATGAAATAAAATTGCTAAACAGTTTCAAGAACAGGATTCCATCTAAAATCTGAATAAACTTGCAGCCAAGTTATCATTCAAAAGTGAAACTCAAACGTGGCTACATTTTCAACAAAAGATGACTTGATTACAAAAAGGTAATGCATAGGGCAGGTACTGAATACAACTGCGGAGAGTTCTATTCCGTTGTTGCCTTAAACAAGATTGCTCATTTAACTCAAACATACTTTATTAATCTTCAACATGGTAGAGATAGTGTAAAAGGACCATTCATTGTAATGGTGAAACATGAAGTAAAAGTTGGAGACTGGGTGAACTCTGACCTTTACACACTGATCCTTTAGGTTTAGTGTAACAACCATGTTGATTGCTCCTTTTTCTCTTTCTTACTACATTTTTCCTAAAATTTATGCCTCCGCTTTTCCTGTTCTGAGGACGCAGGCTAGGAATCAAATCACTATTTTGTAACTTGCCCATGTGGCTCTTGTGTCCAAATGGATGAGAACTTTTGGAGGATTCCAAATTTAATCGCTGACAAGAACAACCTTACCCTCACACATCCTTTGCACAGCTGAGCCTTTAGAAGGGACTATTTGCTCTTTTCGCAAATAGTTTCAATTGATAATACTTCTCTATTCTTTTGTTAACACCAATGTCAGCATTCATCAGCTGCAAGCTTACTTCACTTACCATGGACATGTTGTAATGTCAATCAAGATAGAAGAATGCACCATCAACAGGTGTTTAAGTTGAATGGAGGGAACTTATCCTTTCTGCTTAACCTAAGGTCAGCTCTGTGCCCAGAAACCCTTTCTCATATTTATATGACAAAACACATTAGCATAAGGTCAGTAGACTATGTCAAACATGAATACCTTCAGTCAAGGAAGAGTTAAAATAAACTTCGATACATGAGTAAATCAAAGATATCTTTAAAGATATAAAATAGGTTGCTACTTAAGAAAGCAAATTAGGTTGGTGCTCGTGGGAAGTCAGACTATCAATGCAGATAGGCACCATTCCAAATGGAAATTTCTTCTCTGCAGTATCATGTAGTGGAAATTGAGGTAAACTGTAGTTAATTCTTAATGTCAAAATGTCTTAAATTGCTGGAACTTCAAATTTAGCAGCTAATAACACTACAGAACAAATTACCTTTGATCTATTGAATACTGAGAACAGTGGTTATCCATTAAAACCATGGCTATGTTGTTACACAGATTCATGGCTCTATACCAGGAGAATGAGTTACCTACAATGGGAGGATGGGTGCAGTACTATTTCACTCCTGTCATATGAGAATATTTCAACAGATGACAACCTAGAATTCAGAGGCCAGTGCTATAGTCTCCATTCTCAAACACATTTTGGAGTGTAACACCGTTCTTACATATTTTATTTAGAAATATACAACGTACCATAACCTTGCACTTCATGGCAAAAAAAATGAATTTTATTCCAAAATGTGACAAGTACAAATAAGTTGACAATTTAGTTTGGGACCTTGTGGTAGTTCAATCCGTCTGTAAGTTTGTAACAAAAGCAGGTTATAAAGAGGAAAGCACAGGAGCCAGCCACACAGCTTGGCTGCTTACAGCAGGTATTTATGATGCCAAATTATTGAGCAAGAAGGGAATATAGATGGAATAGTGATAGCTTAGAAGTCCTGAAGCAAAAACATTGCACAAAGCCAAACACAAAATATACTTGTGTGAACCTTTGAGACTCAAATTGGAGTTCTGTTAAAGACAGTAAACTGGAACTTTCCAAACTTTCCCCCAATCTAGGAGAGCTTCCCATTTCAAGACTTAACACCAGCCACATTCCCACTGTGAGGAAAGGTTTGGTCGGAAGGGGCCTTGGGCACAAGGAGGAAGACCAGTGGGGGTTAAGGATGGGGTGGTGATGGTGGGGGAGGGGGGTGGTGGGAAGGGCAGAGCTCCATCTGGCTTTGCTGCTTCAGAGCTAGTGATACCAGATTTTCTATTCTCAATCTCATCTGGGGAAGGTGTGCAGTGAAATTATGAGATGTTTTACTCACTTAGCTCTGGTTTCTTGGCTCACTAGCAAAAGACACATTTCAATTGATGTCAGTGACTGGAGACAAATCCTCAATATTACTTTAAACAAATGATAAATTAAATATGCTTTGCAATAGATATAATATTTCTTAATCCTATGCTAGCACTTGATGTGCAATAAATAAATCAATACTTGAAAACTTCATGCTCCAAAGTATCTGATCATTCAGTTCAGTTTTGCCAAGTGAAAACCCAATTCAAACAGGTCACCTCCCATTTAATTATAATACCATCACATCTCATTGTTCTCTTACAAAGTAGTCACCTCCTGCAGAGCAGCATGACAAGTATAAGCTTCCGAATTGAAAAAACATTGGTGTCCATTTAAATAACAAATAGCTCTGCTTCTTTCTCCTTCCAGAATGAAAAGCTTCGATCGATATATCGACATATTTCTTCATTGCAGAATTCTCCAAGTTCAGAGATAAGTTGAATCGATTCCTTTCTAATTTTGCTCCTCTGCATCTGCTCGTCGGCTGTATTGTTACTGACTGAGAAACTGTCTGTAGCACTCTCAAATGACTCCTGTCGAGATAATTGTGCAGGCTCTGTCTCCGACTGCTGTTGCTGCGTGGTGGTATTGTACCAGTGAACTTCGGCTGTGTCAACCCTGTCTCCAAAGAACTCCTGCTTGATATCTTCAAATCCATCAGCCCAATCCCGTTTTCCAGACTCGATCTCTTCCATGACGACTTTGTGAAACCTTCTAATCAGTTCCCAGCTGTGGCTACCAAGGCGGTCAAACATCTCGTAGCAAAGGATGTGTCGGAATTTCCTCTCAGAACGAGTCATGTTCATTTCCAACAACTGGAAGTACCCAAGCATGAAAAGGTCAAGGCTTAAGCTATTGTAATCAACAGAAGCACCGTTAACATGAGGAAGAAACTCCTCAGGCCAGTACATCTTGTGATGTTGGCTCAGTCGCTTTATCTGGCGAGTTGGGACCTGGGAGATAATTGTCCTCCAATGGCCGATTAGTTTGCCAACCACTTGCCTCTGTTTCATGAAGTAGAGGAGGCGATCATCATCGCTTCTTCCTCTCATGATCTCAGACTGTAATTCCGAAGTATTATACAGCAGTCCACCATGGTCTTGAATGTCTTTGAAATCATCAGCCAAAGCGTCTGAAATACTTGGTGCCATTTGGTTTTGCCTGAACGATTCAGTGAATGTCCATTTTCTCCAGTGTTCAAGAAAGAGGTACACAATCCGTTCCTTCCTCATGTCTATGTATTGTTGGACACAGCTGAGGTCTGTCTGGACTGGGAGGCTTCTGGTCATGAGATCTGGACTAAATAAAGTCTCATTGTCTAGATTTAAATATTGGTCTACATCATTTTTGCTTATGTCTGTTGAACCAGAAAACAGCAAAGGTGCACGGGTCGGTAGAATTAATGGCTCTTCCACCATCAATGGTTGATGGTTACGTTGTGTTCTGTACTCAGAGCTTTGAGTTTCATTGATTGCAAAATTATGAGGTTCTTCCAGTATAGTATTTGCACTATGAGGTACAACAGGTAAAGACCTTTTCCTTTTATAAACTCTGTGTTGCGAATCATCTGTCATTTTTAATTGCAGTTGCAACTCATAATTTGCTTTTATGTTTCTGACTGACACACCACATTGCAGGATTTCTTTCTGAACATCCTCTCTCGTTGAACTGAATGACTGAGATCGTCCAATGTTCATATTTGTCTCCTTAGCTGAAGAAAGCTTCATTGGATCAGCCAACTGCACCCGGCAGTGGTCATGGGAAGACACTGTGTCCGGAATGTCTATCTCCTTGCCACCTAAAGTGGCTAGAAGGATTGCCATGCTCTTCAGCAAGGTTGATATTTTGTTGCACCAAGCAGGCAGGTCATCTGCCTGTCCATGTAACTGTTTCGGGTTGACAGTAAAATGCTCGGGAGAAATTGCAGCAGACACAGGCAGGAGTTGCTGAAGCTCAAGCTCTAGCTGTTCCAGCTCCGTCTCCACTTTCTGAACTTTGTGCATGACTTGAAGGTTTTCGATTTGCTTTTCAATACGGATGATATCTTCTTCTGTCATAAGTTCTCCAAATGGTCCCAGAATAGCATTGTGAGCATGGGAGTATCTCCACCCTTCAGGTTGGCTATAGTTACTGTTGTGACACTGCCTCAGGAGAAAGCACAGGGCAAAACATGTCTCTGAACAAATAAAAGACCCAATTTTTCTCTTCTTTCTATATCTTTTCAGTCCTTCACAGGCTCGTGGTGCAATGGAGTTATTTATTATACATCTGTTGTTTGTTGTTTAGAGGTGCACGTATAATTTAAGTTAACCTTGCATTCAAATAAACATAACTTTCTGTTATCTACAGCTCAATTAATCATTCTTTGTTCCAATTGATTATCTATTACTTGCAATACAAAGACATTGTATGTTCTTTTAGAAAATGTCCTAACAGAAGAAACACTCATCGACAATAATTAATTTTGAAAAAAGAAATAAAGCTTGCCAATAAAAAAACATTAATTGCACCACTCACCACACAAATCTATTTAAAGTTGCAGTACCCTTTATACTTACATAGATGAGCAAGCACACTGCAATTTTCTCCTGAAAAATGAGGCTATTAAAATTTGGCATGCTGCAAACATATTGTATTATGAGTTCGGTTCACGCAATGCTGTTCTCAAGGAAAGACACTACTACAATGCAAGTAATTCCTTTAAAAAGGCATATGTTCTAACTTGACACCCATTTCAATCAATACTATTTGACCTTTTGAGCTTTATGGCTTTGAGCTGTGTTGGCAAACAACATGGCAACTAGTTATTCATTTCTCTTAGTCACAGAGTTCACAAGAAACATCTGTCAGAAAACTACATTATTTAATAACCCAAGAGAAAATGTGAAACTCATTTATCACAAGACAATGTAAAATATATTAAGATTACTATATATAAAACTGGGGAAGCATTAATATATGCATTGGACGTATTAAAGCAAACTCAAATTCAGTAAGGAACAGTCTCCAAATCCTCAAGTTGACCATTCCTGTATCCAGATCACTTTGTTAAGAATGTGCAACAAGAGTTTTAGAACTACTAGCTTGTTGAAGAATTGAACTGCTTTTAATAGTATCTTGCAGAGTTTTCGGATTGTTCTTCATAGCTTTTCCTATCCAATCATCAATGGAAATATACAGTAGCAGATTGTAGGGCTGCACGGTTGCGCAGAGGTTAGCACCGGTGCCCCACATCACCAGGGACCTGGGTTCAATTCCACCCTCAGGCAACTATCTGTGTGAAGTTTGCACATTCTCCCCGCGTCTGTGTCGGTTTCCTCCAGGTGTTCCAGTTTCCTCCCACAGTCCAAAGATGTGCAGGCTAGGTGGTTTGGCTAAGCTAAACTGCCCATCGTGTTCAGGGATGTGTAGATTAGGTGAGTTATATGGGGATGGGGATGGGTCTGGGTGGGATGCTCCAAGGGACAGTTTGGACTTGTTGGGCCAAAGGGCCTGTTTCCACACTGTAGGGATTCTATGGTTCTGATGTTCTTTTATTGTCCCAAATTGAGGGAAACCATAAAATGAGGCTAGGGATGAAGAACCACCTCAGCCTCCACTAAACCTCTAGATGCTGCTAAGTTATTTCCCCTGGAAAGCCCAATGGTACTGGGGCTAAGAGAAAGAGGTGTAAGTATCTGGGTTTCTGCTCTGTTTTCCTAAACTGTGCTCTCAAGGAATGGTCTGACGAGAGGTCACTCAACCTGAAATATTAATTCAGTTTCTCTCCACAGAAGCTGACTGACCTGTTGAGATTTTCCCACTTTTTTTGCTTTCTTAGTGTTCCCAAGGAACTAGGCATTTCCAGAGGGCAGAGGAAAATCATGTTTCTGCCTTTTAAAGCATTAGAACTAAATTTTAGCATGCAAACTCACTACTCTAGAGGCCCCGACTGATACTAATAATGGAGTCCCACATTATACAATAAAAACAGGTTCGCATATAATCTCGCTCTTTCCCACTGGACCCCATTGGTAAAGGAATCCCTTCCCTGATTAATTTGTACTCCTGCTTTCTAGATCATTTTCAGCCAGTACCAACAATGTGTGATCTCACCAGCATCTGGTTTCATGGGATTCAACTGGGCTTCACACTGATGGAGGAAGAAAGTAACAAGCCAAATGCTGGTGAGTTTAATAGTACTAATGTAAAATGGATACTGCAGCTTTACAACAGTAACACTCCAAACACCAACAAACCCTCAAACACATGCAGTGCAAACACACACAATTTGGTTTTAACAACTATTGACACAGATGTTCAAATGTTGCACACTCAAATCAGAAAAGAAAATTTGCAAGTGGACAACGGTGAATGGAACCTGTAGTTTCCCCACCCTCATTCCAATATCTCAACAGGACCCTGTGTAAATTGTCGTTAATTGTAGGTTTGCTTAATTATAAGGATTGTCCATGACTTTGCAGGAAGGATAATGCAAACTCTTGGATGAAGTCATGGGCAATTCTGGAGAAAATTCATGCTTGTATCGGAAAATGTATTATTCTCAATTTTTAAAAATCTATTTTGGTTGTTAATGTAGTTATTAAAATAGAACGGATGGGAAATATTTGACAAAATCTCTCTGCGACTCGAGTTGGTCACTCTGCTTATTTAACAAGATCTGGCAGGGTGGTGTCACTCTCTGAAAAGTACCTCCAGCAGTTTGGGATGTTTCTTGTTGCTTTAATTTATCCATTAATACAGTGTGAGCATGGCTACATTTAACAAAGGCATCTGGCCAGGCCAGGCTTCATCAACTGGATGCATGTTGCAGACTCGCTCACTACTTTCTGTTGAATTAATAGCCAAAAGCATGTACCAGCAACTTCAGAGCATGCACTCCACTCTGGAAGGCCACAGACTCAGAGCCAAATTATAAACATTGACCAATAATAAAAGAAATAATAAGAAGGCATCTGAGGAGTTCTGAATTACAGCTGTAAATGCAAATGACATCCCACACATAGGGATCTATAAACCCTTCCAAAGTGCGTTGCATATAAAAAAACCTTTGAAATATGCAAATATATTTATGATGCACCAAACGACAATGATATAAAAATATAGCTCTGATGGATTTCTTTAAAAAAATATCTTATCTTGTAATCTTCATAGAATAGAATTATCATAGAACCCCTACAGTGTGGGAACAGGTCCTTTGGCCCAACAAGTCCACACTGATCCTCAAAACATCCCACCCAGACCCACCCCTGCATGAACCACCTAATCGACACATCCCTGAACACTATGAGCAATTTATCATGGCCAATCCACCTAGCCTGCACATCTTTGGACTGTGGGAGGAAACCAGAGCACCTGGAGGAAACCCACGCAGACACTGGGAGAAAGTGCAAACTCCACATAGACAGTTGCCCGAGGATGGAATTGAACTCAGTGCTGTGAGGCAGCAGTGCTAACCACTGTGCCACCAGGCCACCCCCTATTATAAATTTTAATCTTATAGTAACAGTCCTGTTATGACATGGGTTGTTTTATCACAGTCACCCATTCTCACATACTCTTAGTCCCATTATTACATTATACAGGTTGCATTCAGTCTTTTCATATCTTTCTCTCTCCCTGGGCTCCAATTCCACCTACCTGTTCATCTCTCCCTTCCCCACTCCTCCAACTTTGGCTTCAGCATAAATACCACTTTTCCTAATTCAGAATCGTAGAATCCCTGAAGTGTGGAAGCAGGCCATTCAGCCATCAAATCCACAGCAACCCTCCAAAGAACATCCCATGCAGCCCCACCCCCCACCCCCCTACCCTATCCCTGTAACCCCACATTTCTCATGGCTAATCCACTTGGCCTGCACACCCTTGGATACTGTAGAAAATTTGGTATGACCAATCCACCTAACCTGCACATCTTTGGACTATGGGAGCAAAGAGGAGAAACCAAAGGAAACCCACATAGACACGGGGGGGAATGTGAAAACTTCTCACAGACAGTTGCTTGAGGCTGGAATCAAACCTGGGTACCTAGTGCTGTGAGGCTGCAGTGATAACAAATGAGCCACTGTGCCGCTACAACGGTACTGATAAGAAAATCACGGGACTCAAAACATTAGCTCCTCTTTCGTCCCACAGATGCTGCCTGACCTGATGAGTTCCTTCATCAATTTCTGTCTGTTTTAGATCTCAAGTGCTTATAGTAAATTATTTCTATCAACATATTTATCCATTTACTGTATTAAAATCAATCAATGATTGGAGTCTGCGGTTTTTCCAAATGTCAGTTTTCTTGCCATTGTATTGAACTTTAACAGCACAGAAACCATTTGGCTCAACTGGTCTATGCCACTGTTTCTTTTTCAAAAGAGCATCCTCCTACCACCTTTATCTCTCCTCAGCAGCACATCCTTCTATGTGGTTTTCTCTTGTGTACCTATCCAGGGTTAAAGGTAAAGTCACCATAGTCATTTCTATTTAGATTCTCTTGAAATGCATTTGTGCTCTTTGGCTGAGCAATTCCCTGCCATATTAAATTCTAGATTCTGAATTCTCACTGGGCAAACAAGTTTCTCCAGAGTTCTTTATTGAATTTACTATTGTCCATCGTAACATTTATGGTTACTAGTTTTGAATTGTCCCACAAGATTTGCCAGTCCTGCTGCTTCAGGACGTTAATGTCATCACATCGTTGGACCCTTGAAGCCTAAAGGAAGTCCTGCCATCGTCTCTATATTGGTAAAAGTTATTGTTTGATGGGATGTGGACATCACAAACAAGACTAGCATCTAGTGCCCATCCGTAGGAGCCCTTCTGAAGGTGGTGATGAGCTACCTTCTTGAACCACTGCAGTCCTTGGGTTGTAGGGTCATCCACAGTGTTGTTAAGGAAGGACATTCCAGCATTTTGACCCAATGACAGTGAAGAAATCGAGATATACTTCCAAGTCAGCATGGTTCCTTTCACGGTGGGGACCTTGCAGGTGGTGCATCAGTGTAACTTCTACCCTTGTCCTGAGGTCACAGGTTTGGAACGTGCTGTCTCAGGACCTTTGCTGAATTCCTGCAGTGTGTCTTTCAGATGATCGACACTCCTGGCCCTGTGCAACCATGGTGGAGGGAGTGATTGTTGAAGTTGCCAATCATGCAGGCTGCTTTCTCCTAAATGGTATTGAGCTTCTTGAGTCATGGTGGAACCGCGCTCATCCGTGCAAGTGGAGGGCATTCCAACACACTTGTATCTATCCTACGGATCTGCTTCACAATGGTGAAAATCTCCATTAGGT
Organism: Stegostoma tigrinum; assembly: GCF_030684315.1. NCBI lineage: Eukaryota > Metazoa > Chordata > Chondrichthyes > Orectolobiformes > Stegostomatidae > Stegostoma > Stegostoma tigrinum. Next base: position 19,729,085 of record NC_081381.1, read on the forward strand.
CATCACTTAGACTTCTCAACTCTAGAAAAAAGTCCCAGCCTTTTTGATCATTCCCATTGGTGGGTTAATCCCAATGTTATTCTGCACTATTCAATCTTAATTGGGTTGGTATTGCAATAGCTCAACAATCAGCAGTGGTCGAGAAATAAATAGGGAGCACATAAGCAGCTTCCCGGATGTTGAGGAAAATTCTTTGACCTCCTGGATCACATCCTTCCAGAATATCAACAGCACTCCCATTCCATCGCTTCGTTACACTATTATCATTCAATCATACAGATCACCTCTGTAGCCTACTTCAGCTCTACCCTTGTACACTCTGCGATTCCATCACTCGGCAATTAAACATTTGCCCCCACATCTCCTACTGTTCAGGGATGAACTATTGTATCATCTGTGGCCTGGATTTCACTCTCTAAAACCCTGGACCCTTCCACATATCATCCCACAGCAAGGTGCACTTACGTAGTATTTATAAAGTGATGAAATGTGTCAAGGCACTTCACAACATCATTAGTTAGCAGGAATTGACAGTAAGCCACATAAGGAGATATTATAGCAGGTGACCAAAAGCTTAGTCAAAAAGATAAGGTTTAAGGAGCATCTTAAATGTGAAGGGCTTTGGATACATGCTGCAGTGCTAAATGCAATGAGTTCACCAAGATGGCTCAATTGACCTTGTGAAAACCTGTCTTGTACAGACTAGATGCTATCACTGACCATGTTACATTAGCCGTTCCATGTTATACCAGTGGGAGTAACAGCTGTACATTTGCTTCTGTACATCTGACTTGTTGTTTGGCGATTTCTCCTTATTACCTTCCAACAATGCCCTCTAGAACGTGAGCGGGAGAGCAGGTCACACAGTGTCTGTTGGAAGAGGAATGGGACTCTGATCGCATTCACTACGTAGGTGCACAAATGGAAAACCTGCACATGAGCCAGTGATTTCTGACCATTCTTCAGACTGAATGCACATTTTCAGATGTGAGGAAGCAGTTAGAAAGAAAAGAAAATAAACTAAGAGAACTGAAGCCAATAAACAAATGGAACAAATGTACACAGCAACAGCTAAAGTGTGGGAGCAAGTCATTGTTTACACTTCAAATTCTAATTTATTCACCAAAATAAATGACCACTTTAATTATTGTATGATCTGGTTTATGGATGCTTCTCACAACATTAACATTCTACATCACAGGTAGGTCAGAGAACACAGCTGTAAACCTGACAGTAACCTCAAACACTGCCTCACATCTTGTCAAAAGGTATTAAAAGGTTATCAAAGCCTAGGGCCATTTAAAGGTGCTATATGAATGCAAGTTGTTGTTGTAGCAACTGAACACCCTGTTTTTGTTTCTGTTGGCAGAGGATTTTTCCACGTAAACATACCCCAGGTGGTATTATTAATTTAACTAAGCAAAAACAACTGGCCCCGTACTGGTGACCAAACGTGCACCGGTGTTTACTGAGCACAGCTTTTAATTTGGCTCTGATCTAAGTGAGTTGTTTTCAACCTGGATCAGCCTATTTTCTCACACACTGTCTTGTTTATCTGAAATAGCCACTGTGGTCCAGAACAGTCTGCCCATCAGGGTCGATCACTGTTCTTAGTTTCCTGAAGGAGTGCTTAGCTTCCAAATGAAAGAGATCCTCTCTTTTCATTCTGACAGAATTCCTTCAGGCAGTAGATAACAGGTAGATGCTGGAGAATCTGAGATAACAAGACGCAGAGCTGGATGAACACAGCAGGCCAAGCAGCATCAGAGGAGCAGGAAGGCTGACGTTTCAGGCCTAGACCCTTCTTCAGAATCTGAAAAAGGGCCTAGGCCCGAAACCTCAGCCTTCCTGCTCCTCTGATGCTGCTTGGTCCACTGTGTTCATCCAGCTCTGCACCTTGTTATCTCCCTCAGGCAGTAACTTGGTCTTCGATCTGACTTGTCTGTCCATTAACCAAATCAAAGCAGAATTATAGTAAAGCTGCAGGGGTAGATACTCAGTTCATGTGAAGTAGGGTGAACCAGTTTCTCAGGCAAGGACGCACAGTTTTGTTTCACCTAGAGGAAATCTGACCCCTTGCTGTTACAATGTGTGTTCATATTGTACAGTAGTGCAGCTGCTGCCAAGTTAAACATTTTTATCACTATGCTAAGCAGTTGTAACCACTAAAGGGTAAGTTACAGACCTTGCCCTGTGCAGCGTTAGCTCTGTGCTTTCTAAATTCTTCAGAATGAGGACACCCTGCAAATGTTGTTATGTTCCTTCGGAACACCTTGCAAATATTAACAAATTCCCTAGGACCCCTGTCACTATTAACACACTACCCAGGACCCCCGTCATTATCAACACACCCCCAGGGACTTTTCCAATGTCTCACATAGAGGACCCCATGCAAAGGCTAATCCACACCACGAATCCCCTGCAAAAGTGGATACACTCCCAGTGATCCCTTACAAATGTTATCAGATTCCATGTGACTCCTTGTAAACATTAAAACAGTTTAAAATAGTCCCCAGGGCCCCCTGCAAATGTTAACACACTCCCTGGGATGTTATTAATATTACCATACTCTCCAGGGCACCCTGCCAATATTAACAGATTCACAGGGACTCTTTGTATTAGTTTCCAAAAGACATTCATGGCTACCCAGCCATTGTATGAAATACGTGGTATTCAGAGATATAATCAGACTATATGTCACTAGAAATAAAGAGTTTAAATCTGTTGACGGATGGAGAGAAATCTGATGACCTTTCAAATCATGCTGAGTCACCCCCTGAGCCTCAAAGTTTGGGGTCTGCAACTAGGAAGCAAGTGCACTAGAGTCCCTCTACCTTGTTATACCAATGTACTTTTTGAAGTAGCGAATGCAACTAGTAAATATTAAGCATTGGAAGACAAAGGGACATTTCTGTGCAGGTTCTCAAACTTGCCTGCTAAAACTTTGGCGTTTTCTCCAGGTTTCTGTGGCTCTTTTGTCAAAGTTGCAGGAAATGGCTAGGGGAATATCTGTGTTTGTACCCAGGCCAAAGATTAAACAACCTTTTGGCTCATCAAGTCCACTTCTTCCTCAGACACAGAGGGTAGACTGCACTATGCCTGTTCAGTCTTCTCATGGAAAGTTGCATGTGAATAGCCCCTTCTATCTCCAAAGATAATGAAGCAGCGATCCAAAATACTTATTTGTTGTACATCTCAATTTTTTAACCTTGATATGTTACTCAGATCAGCCATGATCTTATTGAATAGCAGAGCAAGCTCAAGGGACCAAATGGTCTACTCCTATTATGTATGTTCTCACATTTCATGACCATATGATGTTTGGTGTATTTTGGAGGGTACTTAGCTATTTCAGTCTGAAGCCTTTCTTAAAACCTCTCATCCATTGTCCAATCAAATATTTATGAATTTGGGAGCAATGGTTGGACATTCAGTCACTCAAGTCTATTTTACCATTCAATATTATGGCTGCTTTGCATCTTACTTCATTGACATGTTCATATATCCATATATGATGTGTACATCTTGGTGCCCTGACTGATAAAAATCTGTTGATATTAGTCAATTATTCTTTGTATGAGATAGTTTTCCATGATTTTATTCCTGAATAGCCTGGCTGTAACTGAAAATGTGTTCTCTTAATCTGGATTTCCTCCACCAGAGGAAATACTTTCTCTGAATCTACTCTATTGAAACCTTTCATAATTTTAAGTAAGTTGATTAGTTCACTCCTCAATCTTCCAACCTTGAGGGTATGTGAGCCAGGTTTATGCAGCTGGTCCTTGAAACTTCCCCTTCACATCCTGGTGATAATATGGTATAAATCTGCACGGAACTCCCTTTGGGGCTAAATTCCCATCTGAAGTGGGGGTACCTCAAACTGAACACAATGTTCCAGGCTGGACCTGACCCAGGTTCTGTACAACTGAAGCATACCATACAGCCTATGTGAGATGTCATACTTCCACAATGAATCCAATTTTGTTTTCTGCTACTCTCAGCTACATAGCTGGCTGTGCTTCCTAATTGACTGTCATCTGCTCATCTGGATATGAAGCTCTCTCTCCATTTTTCATTCAAGTCAATAACATCACAGAATCCTAGAATACAAAAGGAGTTTGATTTGTCCATTGTTTTTGCTTGTTCTTTTAAACAAGCTTCCGATTTAGTTCCAGCATCTACTTTTCCCATACAGTCCTAAAAGTTCCTCCTTTACAAGTACTTCTTCAATTTCCTATTGAAAGTTGCACTTGAATCTTCTTTCAGTTGATGCATTGGAGATCATTGTCTTTAAAATAATTTCAGTTCCGCTCAACCTCCATTGGATTATTTGCTGGTTATCTGAAATATGTGCCCTGGGGTTACTGATCCTCCTGCCAGTGAAATCACTTCATCACCATCAAAACCCTTCATGGTAAATCTCCCCTTAATTTTCTCTTGTTCTAAAAATATCAGCTCCTCTCGTCTCTTCACATTACTGAAGTCACTCTTCCCCCTGTGCTTTTCTGGTAAAAATCCTTTCCTCCCTTTCCCGGGGCCTTCACTCTTCCTAATGTGCAACACTCGGAATTAGACATGATACTGAGGTCAAACCAGTCATTTACATGTTGAGTACATTTATAAAGAGAAACTGAGACACCAGAACAGATCCCTGGGGAACATTGTGTTTCATCCCACAGTTTAAAGCATTTATCTTTGCATTCTGTCTCCTATAACACAACCAGTTAGAATCCAGATCAAGTCAGCTGCTTTCATTCCCTTCATGTCTGTTAGACTGCCTTTCAAACACTTAGTATGTGCTTTCCCCATACTTCCAAGTCCATTTCTAAAAGTTTTAGTTCAAAACTTGAAGCCCAGATCCTGGAATTATTCTGAAACAAAATCACCCATATTTCCAAAAGTAGCCTCATGGCTGATTTATACAACCCTAAGATAAATTATTTCACTTTAGAATTTAAAATTGCTGATAGGAACTTCGGTCCTCGCCGAGACTCATCGTTAATGGTTTCAAATTGAGAAGAGAATGTCTGACATAATCACGCATAATCCCATTTCCTGTTTGCCTTTACTAATTGATACCCTTTGATCATACATGTGTTTGCCTATTCTTTTTCCGTATGCATTACCTCAAAATCCATCTGGCATTCCTTTTGTTAACTTGCTAATCAACCTGAGAGCTTTTACCAGTTTTCATATCACAGTTTAAACTCTGGGTAACAACTCCTGTGATGTGCTAAAAGAAAAATCCCAGGCCACTGAAGTACAAAACTTCTCCCAACACTATCAAGTTAAAATTGTGTGAAAGAAACAAAACTTGTACTCGCATCTGCTGTGAAAGATCGCGATTTTTCCTTATATTTCTAAGACTGAAATTTAATTTATTATTTGATAAATGAGCAGTACCTTCAACATCTGAGGACCTTGCACTGTTTGAATAATCTTCAAAGTTTGATTTTAGGCTAACCTCTTATGTAATACTTCATAAACATCACAATGGGCATTCAGGTATATTTTTACATTGATGTATGTGGATGGATGCAGAATATATTTTGTGGAAGTTGAATGCCTCTAATTTAAAACACAATGCAATCAAGCTCATCTTAACATTTGTAATTTGTAAAGTTTAAAATTCAAAACATCTACTCAATGAAATTTTACACTCTGCACAGCAATTCAATCCACACTAGTTATGCCAAACAAGTTTTACCAAATAAATTCTCAGCAGATAGCCCTATAGTTCACTCATGTTCATTTGTTTTTATTCTTTGATTTGCTGTATGTATCACTGGAAAGGCCATTTGTTGCCATGTCAAATTGTCCTTGAACAGAGTGTCTTCCCACATGTCAGGGGGGAGCTAAGAGTCAACCACGTTGCTGTGGGTCTCCAGGCACATGAAGGTCAGATGAGGTAAGGATGGCAGATTTCCGTCCCTAAAGGACATCAGTGAGCCAGATAGGATTTTAGAACAATTGACAACAGTTGTCATGGTTATCGTCACCTAGTTGAGCTTTTTATATACTCTTCATAAAGATGTGTACATATATTTTTATATAACATATTATAATGTAAGAACAGATAATAGCTCTCAAATTATTTGCATTTGTTCCATCAATAATATTGTCTGAAAGACTACATAAAATCTGGATATTTGGAAATCTGTGACAACCCAAACAAAAAGTATTTAGTTCTGAAGAAGGGTAACTGGACCCAAAATGTTAACTTTGCTCTCCCTCCACAGATGTTGCCAGACCTGCTGAGTTTCTCCAGAAATTTCTGTTTTCAAATTTCCAGTACCTGTGGTTCTTTCTTATATATTAAAAAATGCTAAGGAAGGCTGAGTTTAACCTGAGGGCCACCCTGCCTCAGGCAAAATGAGAAGGCAGGATCTCCATGGTAACCTCAGTTCGTAAAGGAATTCAACCTGTGCTGTAGGCATCATTCTGCATCACAATATACCCAAAACAGCTAACCAACCGCCTGTGTCTAGCAAATGACTGGGGTAGCAACAGTTTTATCAAGGAAATTTGCATGGAGCTGACTTATGATGTTTTTCACTGAAATAGTACTGCCTAAGTTCTAGAACCTGCAATCTCTTGTGATTTTTTTTATAATCCAGATCTGCACTACAGCTAAGCAGCATCAGCATCAAACCAACCTAGATCTGTGGGAACTCTCTCTGTCATGTGTTCTAAAGGCTTGTTTGGATAGAATGGTCTTTTGAATGGAAAACTGTTGATCCATGTAATAACAGAGGTGGAAGGGGAGTGTAGACACAAGTGATTCTGACAGCGAGACAGCACAGCAAAAGTCAACAATCTATTGGGTATTACTCATATAGATGGCATTGTTTGCATTTATGCATTAGCCAATAAGCTCCATACTAAATTCTTCATGGTAGGTTTAGCACAGAATGGTTTAAATTTCAGCACAAATTCTGCAAAACTGCAATTCAGGGCCACATCTAATCAGAGACATAACATTGATCTTGTACAGAGAAGCATGCAGAACACCCGAACTGTCCATAATAATAAAGTCCTCAATCTGCATCTGGTGCTAATCAAATTAGCCTAGAACCTTGCTGCCAATAAAATGTCCAACTTGGATCCTGAATGAAATCAGTGATTAACATCTGGCAGTTAAGACCAGGCGGTCAAAGAAAGTAGGTAGTACTGACGTGGCCCAGATTATTCTGAATGGATTTTACACAGTTCTGGACCAGGCTCAAATGTGACTTCAAAGTGTGCAAGGAAATTTGACAAAATTATACGCAAGATCTGGCTTGAGGTTACAGCAGACAAGCTTGTTCATGAGAGGTTGCGAGTAGGGATAACTGCAGAGCAGGAGACAAGAATATCCCTGTATCTAACTTCCAAAGAGTCTTCAGAACTGCAATTGGTTTGATTCATTCCTAATATGAGTGGAACCAATGCAGTTGTTCTTGCAGAGAGTCAACATGGACTGAACAAGCAGAATGGCCTCTTTTATGCCATATTCATTCTATGGTTCATTTCAGTTGGATGAAACATAATAACACTAAATAGTGGAACGTCTGCAGAGAGTTTTGGCTTATCGCCAAGTTTTCAATAAAGTAGAGAACTGAGCACTGCCATTTCAATGTGTGGCCAACTAACAGTATCCAATTCACATACAATCTATATTTCTTCCAACTGATATTTTCATGCACGCAAGCAAAATGTGAAGGTTCTTGAAATGAAGGAAACTTGATGCTACTTTTGGTTAAGTTAACAGCAAAAATGTTTGAGAGAGAGGGGAGCCTCTGTAAGGTCTCAGGAATGGAAAACTGCATTCAGCATGCAAAACAGAGGCCAACTAATGATTCTAAATATGAATATAGGAACAGCAGGGGACCATTCAATCCTCAAGCCAGATCCACTGATTGTGGACTTATTTTCCAATCAGACTCTTAAATAGTGACTGGGAAAAAATTAACAGGAAGCAGAGGGAGGTCATTCCTGATCAGTCTGATTACAAACTATGGCATTCTTTGAATCAATGAATCTGCACAGAAAATTGTCATGTGGCCTATTGTCTCTGCGTCCTTTAAAAGCACTACCCAGTTATTCCACGCGCCTGCTCTTTCCCTATTACTCCACAAAAATCCCCTTCATGTATATATTCAATTCCCTTTTGCAAAATGCAACAGAATCTGTTTCCCACATCCTTTCTGGCAGGATATTCCTAAGTGGTAACACAGTGTGGAGCTGGAGGAACACAACAGGCCAGGCAGCAACAGAGGAGCAGGAAAGCTGACATTTCAGGAATGTGTTGCCTGGTCTCAGGCAGAAGGTAAATCTTCGCACAGAGATTTGCAAAACCTTGGAATGTACTTCTGGGGTAAGTGGTTCAGAAAGAAATTGCAGCAAAGTTAGACTGAATGGGTGGATGGAGTGGTTAAAGAAGGTAAGGGAAAAGATAGTAAGTGTGATTGTTCAGATGGTGGGTAGACACTGACACCAAGTTAGGCTGAATAGCCTGCTTTTATGTTTTAACTTTTATGTATTTAACTGCACATTTAGCACCAAGAACTATTGATAATTTTGTAACTCTGCTTGGCATAACGGTGAGAAATTTCACTTCAATCATGCTAGCCCTCTTTACTAAGCTTTTTTTTCTCAGAGTTTTCTTAAATCAACTATAATTTGGCGCATTAAGTTGATAAAATTACATCTTCAGAAATCCTGATGTTGATCAAAAAACACAGTGAAGAGGGCATAAATGACAAAGATGCAGAGGAGCAAGGTCCTTTTTCTAAAAAAAACTCACTCGACGTTTCTGCTCTTCCTCCTCCTGGATCTTAACCTGCAATTTCCGTGCCATCACCTGCCTCTTCCACTCTGGGATCGGGGTTCCCTGTTCATCATGAGTTGGTATGAGAGATTCGACATCCAATGCCTGTGATGCTGCCATGCCATTTACAACTGGCTCAGTTGGACTACCGACCTGGCGCTTTGCATGTTCAGGCTATCATGGAGCAAATGAAACAAAGAAATGTTTGATGACGGATTGATTTTCATACATTTCAGGTGTGCAATGGTTGATATAACATCTTTCACCTCTGATATACTGTGTACCTACCATTGTTGCAGAACTTGCATAGACCACGGTACATCCTTTACTCTGCGCAGTTGGCTTCAGGTTTTTCCCAGCTTTGATCTCCGCCAGTAAGTCAGAGTTATCACTTGTAGGAGACATCATGTTGAAAGATTTTGCACCTGGGAGAAGCAGACATGAGAAGTTAAGGATCAATGGAAAGTCACTTTGTAAGCAATTATACCAATAAAGGTGTTCACAACAGGTTTCTGCTGGTTAGGAGCCCTGCAACTTTGGAAGGACTGTTATTTTATTTCTCTGCTTTTCTAATTTACAGCTCAGTATTTTATTTCTTTTATTTTTCCCTAAGAATTTGTACTTAAGAATCTGTGCATTGGTATCTTGGTACCTAAGATAGCACCATAAGTGGTGACTTGTAAACTTTTCACTGTACTCTTTTTTTCTTTATTCATTCATGGGATTAGGGTGCTGCTGGCTAGGCAGCATTTATTGACCACAGGGCAGTTTAAAGTCAACCACATTGCTGTGGGTCTGGAGTCACATGTAGACCAGACCCGGTAAGGATGGCAGTTTCCTTCCCTAAAGGATATTGGTGAACCAGATGGGGTTTTCCAACAATCAACAATGGATTCATGGTCATCATTAGATTCTTATTCTGGATATTAACTGAATTCAAATGCTGCCATGGCAGGATTTGTACCCTGGACCCCAGAATATTATCTGGATCTCTGGATTAACAGTCCAGCGATAATACCACTAGGCCATGGCTTCCACCACACCTGCTCCTCCTCACTCATGTGAGGACGTATTACAATAAAGCTAATTCAATTCAACTCAACTTCACATGGAAAGTGTTGGAGTCTCTGGGTTTCATGTTTGTAAATTCTATTTTTTGGAATGCTGTGGAATGTGATTTATCAAGATGTAGATAATTAGACTAGGAATTATTTCTGGAATTGAAATAATGGGCAAATGAACTTCATCATTGCACTTCATCATTCCAAATATCGTTCAATAGGCATGGACCTTGCCTACTGGTTGCCAATGCTGAAGCGGTAATAGGAGGCCACTTCAGATTGGGAGACACAGCGACAGGAATTTCCTTACAAACTTAAGAAATGGGACAATTTGTCTCTTGAGCCTGCCCCGCCATTCAATAAGATCAGGGCCAATGGGTTTGCATTTCAAATCCCATATTTGATTCCCTTGCCTAACAAGAAACTACCTAAGAGATAATGGGAACTGCAGATGCTGGAGAATCCAAGATAATAAAATGTGAGGCTGGATGAACACAGCAGGCCCAGCAGCATCTAAGGAGCACAAAAGTTGACGTTTCGGGCCTAGACCCTTCATCAGAGAGGGGGATGGGGTGAGGGTTCTGGAATAAATAGGGAGAGAGGGGGAGGTGGACCGAAGATGGAGAGAAAAGAAGATAGGTGGAGAGGAGAGTATAGGTGGGGAGGTAGGGAGGGGATAGGTCAGTCCAGGGAAGACGGGCAGGTCAAGGAGGTGGGATGAGGTTAGTAGGTGGGAGATGGAGGTGTGGCTTGGGGTGGGACGAAGGGATGGGTGAGAGGAAGAACAGGTTACGGAGGTTCCTTGACCTGTCCGTCTTCCCTGGACTGACCTATCCCCTCCCTACCTCCCCACCTATACTGTCCTCTCCACCTATCTTCTTTTCTCTCCATCTTCAGTCCGCCTCCCCCTCTCTCCCTATTTATTCCAGAACCCTCACCCCATCCCCCTCTCTGAAGAAGTGTCTAGGCCCGAAACGTCAGCTTTTGTGCTCCTGAGATGCTGCTGGGCCTGCTGTGTTCATCCAGCCTCACATTTTATTATCTAAGAAACTACCTAACTCCACCTTAAAAATATTTAATGACCATCTCCATTACTTTCTGAGGTTTCAGAAGTCACACAAACAAATCAAGTTCACTTCACTTCTGACCCAAAAAGCTGTCCCCAGATTTTGAAATGGTGTCCGCTAGTTTTGGACATACCTAAAAAGGAAGCATCCTTTCTACAATCACCTTGCTGAAATCTTTCTGGACTTCATAGATCTCAAAGTAAGCTTCAAGTAAATCAAAGGGAGATTACCCCAAGATGGAAACAATCATTTCTATGATAACAAACTGTCGAGCTGGATGAACACAGCAGGCCAAGCAGCATCTCAGGAGCACAAAAGCTGACGTTTTGGGCCTAGACCCTTCATATTTCTACGTTGCTTTAACGTTTAAATTGAAAAGCAGTATTCAGCCACTGGCCCGCTATTGTTGGGGGTGCGGGCTCTAAACTTGCCTGGAGGGCTGATCTCCCAGCATACTCTCTAAAGCTGACGCCAGGGACCTGGTGCTGGACTGAATATTCCAATCGAATATTCAAAACTGGTGCTTGCAGATGGGTTGCCCTATCATTACCCTTCCCTCTATACCACTGGGAAAATGGCCAGGGGATGGATGGAACTGGGAAGTGACTTTTGTGTCCAACTCCTGAATGTCCCCATCAAAGGCTTTAAAAAAACCCTTTTATATTCTTTAAGTCAACCATATAATAACATCCCCAATGTCTTCTGTGAAAAGTATTTTAGTGTAAAATTAACAGACATTAAAATATCAAGTAGCACAGAAACATAAAAAAAGCAGGAGTAGGCCATTCGGCCCTTCAAGCCCGTTCCACCATTCAATATGATCATGGCTGATCAACTAATTCAGTCCCCTGCTCACAGTTCTCCCCATAATCTTTGACCATTTTCACCTTTAGAATTACATGTAACTCTTTCTTGAAAAATATTACTGTTTCTGGAATCCTGAATTCCTTCCCTAACAGCAAGCAAGGCCCATCTCCTTGAAAAATGTCAACGGATTCTGAATGAAATACTTTCTTCTAGATAAAAACCAAAAGAACTAAGGACGCTGTGATGTTAACTCTGATTTCATTTCACAGATGCTGCCAGACCTGCTGAGCTTTTCCAGCAACTTCTGGCTTTATTTCTACTTTCTTCTGGCGTTTGTTCTCCGAGTTGAGTACCCTGTGTGTTAATGATGCTACTGAATCAGTAACTTTGTGAATTTTATACTTGTGCCTGTTAGTTCGAGCTAAATATCATGCTTATTTCAATTTTATCATTCATTATTTAGAACATCACTATCAGATTTTCCCAAAGTTCTCTTTTCTCCAGTGAAAATAAATTCTTTTGTTTTAGTTTGATTTTTCTTGGAACCAGAGAAACAATAGGAGACTAGAAAGGCAAGAAAGAAGGAAAATTCATGTGAGTTTATTTAAATCGTGGTATCCATGAGTTCTGCTTTCTAAGGAGCTGCTGGGAAGAGTCACAGCGTTTTGGCAGCTTTACATCCAGGGACTTAATATTATAAATCCTGGTGGAAACTGGTTCAATCCTTAAGAGTTTTATGTTAATCAGCATCACGTCATGAGTAGACACAATGCCAAGCAGGTTCAATAGTTTCGTCAGTTAACACTGGACTCAGCATCAAGTATACAGCATTATAGAACCATTAAGTCAAAATTCTACTTCATTCACTGTATCTATATGCAACCTCACTTCGATAATGAAGGTGCTAATCTATTTAAACTATACAGTGCTAAAAAAATTCATACAAGCATTTTAGTGCACTTATTCTAAATTTCCCACAATGCCATTCAACCCACTGAATTTTTTAGTAGCTGAAAAATGTTAATTTAAAGAACAAAATGCAAGCAAAATAGCATACCCCAGCAATGGCCTTGTTTCAAAACCTCAGTCCAATTTAATGAAAGCTTATGAACAAAAAGATTAAACAAAATCTTGTGGCAAAGAGAAGAAAACTTAAACAATGAATTCCTTCCAGATAGATTGCTCTTGGGGAGAAAGTCAGGTTTGAGACAAGGAGACTTTTCATCTGAGCAACATGACAGAAGTTGAGAAATAGTTTGAAGAATATTTTAAATATCCTGTCTCTAGACATTAATGATATCACATCAGCTGATACAGAGCCCTGTATCATATGGAAACTATGGTGAAAATTGTTTCTTGCTGAGGTGATGCAAATGGCTGTTGTTGGTGTAAAACAGTTAATATATATCAAATAATAAAATGTGAGGCTGGATGAACACAGCAGGCCAAGCAGCATCTCAGGAGCACAAAAGCTTTTGTGCTCCTGAGATGCTGCTTGGCCTGCTGTGTTCATCCAGCCTCACATTTTATTATCTTGGAATCTCCAGCATCTGCAGTTCCCATTATCTCTAATATATATCAAATATCTTGCTGTGGGATTGTGTTTTCAACTGTCAAGTTTATATCAAACGAAAGAACGAGCGAGAAATACGGCACAGGAACAGGCCCTTCAGCTCTCCAAGCCTGCGCCGATCATTTTGCTCTGGCTAAACTAAAAAACAAACATTCTACCCTTATTTGGTTCATATCCCTCTATTCCCTCCCTATTCATGTAACCATTCAGATGCCTCTTAAACATTGCCAATATGCCACTTCTTCTGGCAGTACATTCCAGGCTCCAACCATTCTGTGTGAAAAACTATTCTCACACATTTTTCTGATTTCTGAAGTCTCGTCAGCTTTCCAGTTCCTCTGATGCTGTCTGGCCTGCTGCGTTCCTCCAGCTCCACAATGTGTTATCTCAGACTTTAGCATCAGCAGTTCTTACTATCTCCCTTTAACATCTGCTCTCTCTCACCTTGAGCCTGTGCCATCTTGCAACTGAAACTTCAACCCTGGGAAAAAGCCTTTGACTATCTATCCCATCTACGGCTCTCATGATTTTGTAGACCTCCATAAGGTCTCCCCTCAGCTGCCGTCTTTCCGTGAAAACAATCCTACTGTTTTTTACCTTTCCTCATTCCCTTGAGACTGGAAAACACCCTGGTGAACTTTCCCTGCACTCTCTCCAAAGCTTCCATATCCTCTGGTAGTGTGGTGACCAAAACTACACACAATACTACAAATGCAGCTGAACAAGGGTTTTATATAGTTGCAACAAGTTTTGCCAACTCTTGTAATCCATGCCCCGGCCGATGAAGGCAAGCATGTCATATGCCATCTGAGTCTCTTTGGCCACCTGTGTTGTCACTTTTAGGGAACTATGGAACTGCACGCCCAGGTCCATCTGCATCTTAATGTTTCTAAGCATTCTGCCATTTACATTTTATTCACACCTAAATTTGATCCTCCAGAATACATCACCTCACATTTGTCTGGATGAAGCTCTATTTGCCATTTCTGTAGCCAAGTTGCCAATCTATCTATATCCTGTTGAATCCTTTCACAGTTGTTGGCACTATCAGCAATTCCACCAATCTTCATGTCATCTGCAAACTTACTAGTCAGATGCCCACATTTTCCTCCAGATCATTTTTTATACACTACAAACAACAGAGGATCTAAGGCTGCTCCCTGTAGAACACCACTAGTTATCAGTTTCCATTCTGAAAAACACCCTTCCACCGCTACCCTCTGTCTTCCGTGGCCAAGCCAGTTTTGTATTGATTTAGTCTGCCCACATGGAATCCCATGTGATTTTAGCTTTTTTAGTACCAATCTGCCATGTGGCCAAAGTGATAATTTTCCAGACTGACTCCATTATATGTACTTCAGAATGTAAAGCAGGTGTCAGGGGAACTAAGCTTCTTCCACAATGACTGATATGCGAACCATCAGTGAATTAGGAGAAGTTATTAGGTGAAGTTTTATATCCAATCTATTGACAGTCAGTACTAACTGGAAGAGCCTGGAGCTGACAGCCTGGAGAAACACGAAGCTGCTGTGCAAACTGGTGTGTAAGCAAACAGGATATTTCATAAGGAAAACAAAGGTAACTTTTCTGTCATTGTTTACAGTTTTGCCCATCTGGATTCAGGGTCCTTATGCTTTTAGCATTGCTTTATAATAAACAAGCTAGGATTTAATCATTCTTTCCCACCCCCTTCCTCCGTAAATCAGCTTTTTTAGCTGGATAGCACTCTGTGGATCATTATGTACATACCATGATCATGGTGTTAGTCTAATAGAACTAGACATTGGAAATGCAGGAAGGATGTTCCTAATGACCAGGGAGTCCTGATCCAAGGGTCATAGTTCAAGGGTATAAGGTGGGCCATTTAGGACTAAGAACTAGAGAAATTTCTTCACTCAGCAAGTGGTGAGCCTGTGGAATTCTCTGCCACAAAAAGCAATTGAGACCAAACAACTTAATGTTTTCAAAAAGAGATGATATAGTTCTTGGGGCTGAAGCGATCAAATAGTATGGGGAGAAAATGAGAACAGGTAATGGGTTGGATGATCAACCATGATCATATGAATGGTGAAGCAGGCTTGAAGGGCAGAATGCCCTACTCCTGCTCCTATTTTCTATGTTTCTAGTGACATCTCAGATTGGTGTAAAGAAAACAGATACCACACAGATGTAAAGAAATGCTTGAAAGAAAAATGTGCCTTTCAGCCTATGGTTTCAAAAGGTATCCACCAATGGAGTTTTTCCTTGTGACTATTCTGGCTCTGTTGCTTACTAATTAATGAAACATTGATCTATATGGTAAACCATCAATTCTCATTGTTTCATGCAGCTATGAGGATGGCAAATGCTGCATTAAAGGGCATTGGTCTTTTGTCACTAGTGATGGGTGTGAACCCATCCACAAGCTTGGTGCGGCCCCATCCTAACAGAATCAGCAGCTTCAGCAGAAATGAGATGACAGTTTAAGAAAGGTAAACCTAAAAACAAACATATCGCATTGCACTATACTTCAATGTGGACAAGCCGCAGGACTGTTCTAGGAGGTAGCAGGGACTGCCAATGCTGGAGAATCCGAGATAACAAGGTGTGGAGCTGGATGAACACAGCAGACCAGGCAGCATCAGAGCAGCAGAAAAGTTGATGTTTCGGGTCTGGACCCTTCTTCAGCAGGGTCATTTCTGAAGAAGGGTCCAGACCTGAAACATCAACTTTCCTGCTCCTCTGATACTGCCTGGCCTGCTGTGTTCATCCAGCGCGACACCTTGTTTTCACAAGGCTGCTCCTTGTCTTGATCAAACAGCATTCAGTAGCTTGCAGAGGTCAATGGACAACACGGTAGCACTCTTGGCCAAGTGGAAGCAATCTCATTCACGAATCAAAAGGCCATGAGTTCAAGTGCGGCACTATTGGAGATTCTGTTGCTCGCACAATACTGGGGCTCCATCTACATCTAGGCATAAAAACTCTGAAGAAAAGACCATCAGGTCATTTAGTTCAATCATCAGGTCATTTAGTTCAATGTTAGTTGTTTATGAATCTTACTGTGTGCAAATTTGCTATAAAATCTTGAAGTCATACAGCATGGAATCAGAACCTTCGATCCAACCAGTCCATGCCAAATATAATCCCAAGCTAAACTAGTCCCACCTGCCTGCTCTTGGCCCATATCCCTCCATTCATGTATTTGTCCAAGTGCCTTTTAAATGTTGTAACTGTGCCCACATCCACAACTTCCTCCAGAAGTTCATTCCACATGTGAACCACCCTCCATGTAAAAAAATTGCCTCCCATATCTTTTTATAAAATCTCTCGTATCTCACCTTAAAAAGTATGCCCTTCGTCTTGAAATCTCCCATCCTGAGGGGTAGAAGAGGCAGTAAAAATGCAACTTTTTTTCTTTCATTTTTACCTACATTAACCGCCAAACCCCCTGCTTCAGTAGAAAAAGGCCACTGGGTACAGTAGAAAGCTGTTAGGATATTCCATTGTAGGTTTAACTCCTTCACTTTTAACAGCCCGCTGTTCGTACGCAACTGAATAATTAATACTTTAACCACTCTCAAATGGGACATTCAAAGCAACCTGGCACCCACTGTAATCTCACAAGAAGTTATATTAGTCATACAGATCAGACCTCATTTATTATTAACTGGTCCAATCATTGAAGACAACAGCATCTACCTCAGCATTATTTCAGAAGCTTCTGCAACAGATGTCCAACCATTCAAGGTAGCTCTGAGCTATTGATAATCACAAATAACAAGAGGCACAATCTACAAAAACAACATTCAATGAATACAAATAAAATATTTATTGACAGATCTGGAAATGCAGTTTTGCCTGTCTTCAGGAGGTGGTGAGTTAAGGACAAATGTCATAGTTACAAAGTATAGCCTATTAGCATTGAAAATTGCTCAATGCAATAAATATTGCAAAAGTTTTTTTTGTTTCTTTTCCTTCCAATTTCCCCCTTTACAGCCTGACAAAATAATTAACTCTCATGAGGATATACCACGAAGCCCTCTGTAGGTTTTCCGAGCAACCATTGTACAAGCCTGGGGAGTCTGTTTTTGCAAGTCATTTGACAATAGCGAGCATCAGAGTTGATGACAGTCCTATCCTCGTTCAACAGCCAATTTTCAACTATTCAACAACAATTTGCATTTATATCGCATCTTTAACAAAATAGAATCGCACAACCCAAAGCACTTTAAATGTATCAGAGATAATGGGAACTGCAGATGCTGGAGATTCCAAGATAATAAAATGTGAGGCTGGATGAACACAGCAGGCCAAGCAGCATCCCAGGAGCACAAAAGCTGACGTTTCGGGCCTAGACCCTTCATCAGAGAGGGGGATGGGGGGAGGGAACTGGAATAAATAGGGAGAGAGGGGGAGGCGGACCGAAGATGGACAGTAAAGAAGATAGGTGGAGAGAGTGTAGGTGGGGAGGTAGGGAGGGGATAGGTCAGTCCAGGGAAGACGGACAGGTCAAGGAGGTGGGATGAGGTTAGTAGGTAGCTGGGGGTGCGGCTTGGGGTGGGAGGAAGGGATGGGTGAGAGGAAGAACCGGTTAGGGAGGCAGAGACAGGTTGGACTGGTTTTGGGATGCAGTGGGTGGGGGGGAAGAGCTGGGCTGGTTGTGTGGTGCAGTGGGGGGAGGGGATGAACTGGGCTGGTTTAGGGATGCAGTAGGGGAAGGGGAGATTTTGAAACTGGTGAAGTATCTTAAATGTATCTTTGTTTTAAACTAAATCACAGAAGGAGACAAGAGTCAAACAGTTGGGTCAAAGGGACAGGTTTTAAGGAGAGTTTTAAAACAAGTGGGGTGGAGTTTTAAGGTACATGGTATAATGATGCAATCTAGGGGTGCAGAATAGGCCAAAATTAGAGGAGTACAGATATCTCAGAAGAAGGCTGGAGGAAATTAAAGAGAAAGGGAACTGGCAAGGCCACAGAAGCATTTGAAAATAGGTATGAGAATCTTATAACTGGGCATAACCAACTGAAAGCCAAAACATTTCTCTGAACACAGTGATCTAGTGACTCTATCACTGGTTAGGAAAGTGAGTATTTTTTTGAAAAGAAGTAAAACACTCCTTCCATTTAGTATGAGTTGAGCCCTGTTAGATATAAAGTAAATGGAATTCAGATGAGGACAAAATTAAGCTCAGCTGCATTACTTTTCAATTATTTAATCTGCCAGCACTCATTATTTCGTACAATCCTGACCGTGTGAAAGCAGGCCATTTGGCCCACTGAATCCACACTGACAATCCAGACAGCATCCCGTCCACACCCAACCCTCGACTCTATTCCTGGAACCCTATCTTTCTCATGGCTAATCCACTTCGACAATACATCCCTGGACACTACAGGCAATTTAGCATGGCCAATCCACATAACCCGCACATCTTTGTACGGTGGGAGGAAACCAGCGTACCCAGAGGAAATCCACGCAGACAGCTGCCTGAGGGTGGAATCGAATCCAGGTACACGAAGTTGTGAGGCAGCAGTGCTAACCACTGAGCCACCGTGCCATCCAAATTAAAAATTATTAAAATTAAAAATATTTGAAGTGCACAGAAAAGTAACGGCCACTAATCTAAGTTATTGAAGGAAGGTGAGTATACATGAAGCTCTCATGCTCAACAAGAAGTCAGTAAAGGGAATTAAGGGGGTTATGGAAGGGAGGGTAGATGACCAGACAATGTAATATTGTTGTAATATAGAAACGCAACAATCAATTTACATGCAGCAAGCTCCCACAATGTCATAATGGCCAGGCAATTCTGCTTTACTTGTGATGTTGATCAAAGAATGAATATCAGCCAATACCTTGGGCAGTACTCCCTGAATATCTTCAAAACGGTGTTTTAGGATCACAGATCATAGGATCCCTATAGTGTGGAAACAGGCTCTTCGGCCCAACAAGTTCATGCCACACCTTAGAGCATCCCACCCAGACCGTGTACTCACATCCACCACTTCCTCAGGAAGTCTGTGTAAAACAATTGCCTCTCCTGTCTATTTTAAATCTGTCTCCTCTCACCTTAAAAATGTGCTTCTAGTCTTCAAATCCCCCATCCTAGGGAAAAGACAAACTACCATTAGTTCTATCCATACCCCTCATTATTTTATAAGCTTCTATCAAATTGCCTCTCAAATTCCTACACTCTTGTGAAAAATGTCTCAGTCTATCCAGCCTTTCTCTGTAGCTCAAACATTCCATACCCAGCAACATTCTGCTAAATCTCTTCTGCACCCTCTCCTTGATAATATTGTTGCTATAACTGGGCGACCAGAACTGGACACAGTCTCCCAGAAGAGGCCTTACTAATGTCCTGTACAACTTCAACATGACTTTGCAACTCCTATACTCAAAGGGCTGAGCAATGAATGCAAGCATGCCAAACGCCTTTTTAACCACCCAACTCAAAT
The DNA here is from genome assembly GCF_030684315.1 of Stegostoma tigrinum. Taxonomy (NCBI): domain Eukaryota; kingdom Metazoa; phylum Chordata; class Chondrichthyes; order Orectolobiformes; family Stegostomatidae; genus Stegostoma; species Stegostoma tigrinum. The sequence continues at coordinate 19,748,843 of NC_081381.1, forward strand.
GTGAATCAAACTTCAAAGAATTATGTACCTGCACCCTTAGGTCACTCTGTTCTACAACACGGCCCAAGGCTCTCCCATGAATTACATAAGCCCTACTCTTGTTAGTCGTACCGAAATGCACATAGACGTTTATCCAGATTGAACTCCATTTGCACTTTTCAGTCCATTGACCCATTTGATGAAGATCGCTCTATAATCTTAGAAAACCTTTTTCACTGTCTACAATGCCACCAATTTTGGTGTCGTCTGCAAACTTATCAATCATGCTTTTGATATTCTCATCCAAATCATTTCATACAATCCCTGCATTGCGGAAGTAGACCATTCAGCACATCAAGTCCACACAGCGAACCACCCATACCCACCCACTACATCATCTCTACATTTCCCATCCTAGACACTATGGGCAATTCGGCATGGCCAATCCATCTAGCCTGCACATCTTTGGACAGTGGGAGGAAATCAGAGCACCTCGAAGAAACCCATACAATCACAGCTGTGTGTCTGTGTGCGTGTGTTGGTTGGGGGGTGGGGGGGGGGGGGGGTGGGGGGGTGGTGTGGTGGGTGCTGGGATATGCAAACTCAATATAGACAGTCACCAAAGCTGGAATTGAGCCTGAGTCCCTGGTGCTGTGAGGCAACAGTGCTAACCACTAAGCCAATGTGCTGCAATGACAAACAAAACAGGATTCAGAACCGAACCCTGTGGAACATTACTGGTCACAGGACTCCAGTCCAAAAAACAGCCCTCCAACATTGCTCTCTGCCTCCTGCAGTTCAGTCAATTATGTATCCAATTGGAAAGCTCACTCTGAATCCCATGTGCGCTAACTTTACTAATTAGTCTACCATGTGGAACCTTGTCAAAGGCTTTACTAAAATCTAAATAAACAATGTTAACAGCTCTACAATCATCAATCTTCTTGGTAACTTTCTTAAAAACTCAATGAAGTTTGTGAGACAATTTTCCTCACTAAAAACCATGCTCACTATCCCTAATCATTTTTTCGCCTCTCTAAGTATCCAACGATCCAAGCTTTCATAATCACTTTCAACAATTTACCCACAACCGAAGTCAGACTCACAGGTCTATAATTCCCTGGTTCCTCCTTACAACCTTTCTTTAAACAAAAGTACAATATTAGCCATCCTCTACTCATCAGGCACCTCACCAATAGGTATAGATGGTGCAAATATTTCTGCAAGGAGTCTCATAATTTCCTCCCTTACTTTCCACAATGTTCTGGGATACATTAGATCAGGTCCCAGAGATTATTTAAGACCCCCTAAAATTCCTCTTCTGTGATGTGAATTGTTTTTAAAACATTAAAGTTTATTTTCCTGCATTTTCTAGACTCCATTTCTTTCTGCACAGTAAAAACTGATGTGAAATATTCATTTAGTATCTCTCTCGTCTCCTGGGGTTCAACACGAAGACAACTTCCTTGATCCTCAAGAGGCCCTACCTTCTCTCTAGTTACCCTCTTGCCCTTAATGTACTTGTAGAATCTCTTCAGATTATCCTTAACTTTATCTGACAATGTTATCTCATATCCCCTCTTTGCCTTCCTGATTTCTCTCTCAAAAATGCACTCTTTATATTGATTAAGAGATTCAATTGAACCAAGTTGAACCAATAAAATTCTCTTTTATTCTTGACTAGGACCTCAATATCTTTATTCAGCCATTGTTCCTTAATCTTCCCAGCCTTATCCTTCACTCTAATGGGAACAAAATGCCTCTGAACCTTCGTCATCACTCTCTTGAAAACCTCCCATTTGTCAGACATCACTTTACCTGCGAACAGTCAATTCCAATCAACTTTTGAAAGTTCTTGTCTCTTATCATTAAAATTTGCCTTACTCCAATTAAGAACTTTACCTTTTATGGAAGGCTTATCCTCTTCCATAACCATTTTGAAACTATTAGAATTATGATTGCTAAACCCAAAGTGCTACCCCACTTTTATTTCAGTCACCTGTCCTGCCTTATTGCTCATAGGGTCTAGTTTTGCTCCTTCTCTAGTAGGAGCACCCACATAATGATAAAGAAAATATTCTTGAACACAATTAACAAATTCTTCACCATCCAAACCTTTAGCGCTGTGGTATCCCCAGTCAATGTTTGGAAAATTAAAATTCCTTATATTACAACCTTATTATGCTTATATATATATATATCTGAGATCTCCCTACATATTTGTTTCTCAATTTCCCTTTTTATATTGGGGGGCCTACAGTGCAATCCCATCAAAGTGATCTTTCTTATTTGTAATTTCTATCCATATTTTCAGAAATATCTTCCCTAGTTACAGCAATAACATACTCATTAATCAGAAATACTACCCTGATACCCTTCCACTTGCCTCCTTTTCTATCCTTCTTATAGCATCTAAAACACAGAATATTGAGCTGCCAGTCTTGTCCATCTCTCTGTAAGAGCCATGACATCCCAATAAATGCCCTGAATTCATCAGCCTTACCTGTAAGTCTTCTTGCATTGAAATAAATGCAATTTAGATCTTCAGAATTACTACATACGCCGACTCTCTTTCGTCTTTCTTTTCTAATTGATATGATCTCCTCACATTCAAAACGTTTGCGATCAATCCTTCTGTTTACACTGCTACTTAGAAATCCTCCACTCCCCCTCTCTATCAAAATAAAGTCTCCCTTAATGGAATGAGCAAATCTCCCTGCCAAGATGTTGGTCCCTTTCCAGGTTAGACCCATCTGTTTTGAGGCCTTTTCTATTCCAGAGGACATTCCAATTGTCCAAAAACCTGAATCCTTGAACAATACACCAGCTCTTCAGTCACTGATTTATCTCCTTTAACCTTTTGTTCCTTCCCTTGTTTGAGTTTGGCACTGGGAGTAAACCAGAAATTACTACTTTCAAGGTTCTATTTTTTTAATCTTTTACCTAACCTCTTAAATTCACTCTGGACTGCTTTAATCTTTTCCCTAAAAATCTTATTCCTACCTGCAATTTCTGGCTTCTCAACCTCACCTTTAACAATATGCTTGAAATGTTTAGAGGCGTCATTAATCCTAGCACCAGGAAAGCAACAAACCATCCTTAATTTATGATCCCTATCACAGAATCTCCTGTCTATGCCCCTAACAGGACAGTTCCCAATAATAATAATTCTATTAAGTCTTGTCAAATGCTGCTTAACGTTAAGAATCATTCCAAATGTCCAATAACTGACTGGTCCTTCTGCTTTCCTCGAAGGGACTACAATTTCAAAAACTGAATATCTATTTGAGAGAGGAATAACCACCAGACACTTCTGAACTGCCTTCTTACTTCTCCATGACAATCACCCATCTATCTGACTGATCCTGCAGTGTAAAAACTCTTCTAAATCTACGAGCCATCCCATTCTGTACCTCACACATGCCCTTAAATACATTAAGCCAAAAAAAATCAGTAATACCTTATAAACTATATTTTATTTCCTACAAAAAATAATGCTGAACCCACAACCCAGTGGGTGAGGGGGGCTGCAAACCACGCTATTGCTAACATTACAAAACATATATAAAATACAAACAACATATAATGTGGTGAGTATTGTAACAGCAAAAGAAATAGGGTCAGGAGTAAGCCAAGCAATTTGTGGAGTCTGCTCCACCACTCAATAAAATCAAGATCGATCCTTTATCTCAACTCAACTTTCTCAATTTATCCCCATACACCTTGATTTCCTTTATGCCCTCAAATCGATTGATTTCTGTCCTAATGCTCTTAAAAATGAAGCACTCACAACCCTTTGGGGTACTGAAGTTCAAACAGGGCAGAGGTTTCAAAGGTTTGGATGTTTCTTCTTCTTGGCCTTAAATCTTTTGGCTGGGACCATGATGGAGGGTTTTACCGTGAAGTTGTGCTACAAAACTCTCAACAGCGCTGGCTGTGAAATCCCAAGTCCAAAGGAATGGGTACATCACTCAAATTATTATTCTGAAAAGGAGCTGTACATACAAGCTTATTTAAAAACTTTATAAAACCCTCATTATTTGGCAATTTGCCAGATGACAGCATTGGACTAGATCTCCTTTTTTTTATTCTTTTCCAGGAAGCAGACATTGCTGGCAAGGCCAATAACTATTTTTATTTATTCATAGCATGCGGGTGTCACTGCCGAGAACAAAATTTAATGCCAATCCCACAGGGCAGTTACAAGTCAACCACATTGCTGTGGGTCCAGAGTTACATGTCGACCAGACCAAGTAAGGATGGCAGCACCCTTTGCTGAAGGACATTAGTGAAACCAAAGATGGAACTGCTTTTCATCAATGGTGTCATTGGTTTTAATCCCAGATCTTTGTTAATTGAATTCAAATTCAACTGATTTAAATGTTACAGTGGATTTGAACCTGGGTCCCCAGAACATTACCCAAGTCTCAGGATTAACTGTCCAGCAATAATGCCATTAGGCCATTGTATGTTTTGGCCAACCCCAATTCTTCTTGAAATGAGTGGGGTTTGCTCAACCATTTCAGAGTCAACCATATAACCATAGATCTCAAGTCACACACAGACCAGGTCAGGTAAAGAAGGCAGATTTCCTTCACATCAGCCAACAAATTTGTGTTCACAACAGTCAACAACTGTTTTATGGTTTGATTTCAGATTTTATTTATTGAATTCAAATTTCACCAGCTGCAATGAACGCCTATTTTTAATAGTCTGGAACTTTTATCTCAGAACATTAGTTGACATCTCTGGATTACTAGTCCAGTGTGTTATCACTATGCCACCACTCATCCCCAAGTGGTGAAATTTATGAATTATCTAACCTGGCATGGCTGAATCATTACTAATCTAAAGGAAAGTGTGAGAGAATGGAAGAGAGAGCCCACACTTACAATGGAAACACAAAACAGAGGCACAGAAACACCAGGAGGCAGTGGTGTATTGGTAATGTCACGTGCGAGTAATCTGGAACTCCAAGTTAATGCTCTGCAGATGTGGGTTTGAATCCCACCAAAACAGATGGCGAAATTAGATCGTAGAATCCCTACGGTGAGGAAGCAGGCCCTTCAGCCCAGCAAGTCCACACTGAGCCTCAGAGCATCCCACCCAGACCCATCTCCCTATAACTCACCTAATCTTACACATCCCTGAATACTATGGGCAATTTAGCATGGCCAATCCATGTAACCTGCACATCTTTGGACTGTGGGAGGAAACCGGAGCATCCGGAGGAAACCCACTCAGACACAGGGAGAACGTGCAAACTCCACAGAGACAGCCACCCGAAGGTGGAATCAAACCCGGGTCTCTGGCGCTGTGAGGCAGCAGTGTTAACCACTGAGCCACTGTACCTTTATTGGCCAATGATCTGAGTGCTAATGTTTTTAGAAAAAATTGGAAATAAAAAGCTAACCCCCATCTGCTTTACTAATGTCCTTTAAGGCAGGAAATTTGTTGTTCTTGCCTACATGTGGCTCTTGACCAACGGTAATATGACCCTGGTAATTTTGTTGACTCTTATCTGCCATTTGAGCAATAAATGATGGCCTAACCAATGATGCCCCTGCCCTGTGATTAAATGAAAGAAAACACGGAAGATCGAGTGCAAAGTTTTCAGTGGGAAAATAAAAATGGCTTCTGGACAACAATTTATATTTATATAGCACCTCTAAAGTAAGCATCACACAGGGGCAGCAGCAACATTAGAAACTGAACACAGGGAGATTCAGATCAGTTGTCTAAAAGTTTTCTTGAAGAGCTAAGTTTTAAAAAGTAGCTTAAGGGAGGAAAGTGAGCAAAAGGCAGAGAGGTGTAGGGAGAGAATTCCAGAACTTAAGGCTGAGACAATGAAAGGCACAACATGGTGATACAGTTATAATTGGAAAGCCACAAGAGGCCAGAATTAGAATAACATAGATATCTTGGAACTTCATGCAGCTGGGGACAATTACAGAGATAGGGGAGGGATTTAAAAACAATGCTGAGAATTTTAAAAGTCAAGATGCTGCTTCACTGGAAGCCAGTGGAAGTCAGTCAGGACAAGGTTGCTTGGGGAATAAGATTTGCTGCAAATTATGTCATGGGCAGCAGTGCTTTGAATAACCTAAATGATGGGTAGAATGTGTGAGACCAGCCAGGAGTGTGCTAAAATAGTCAATTCTAGAGAAAACAAAGGCATGGAAGGGAGCTACAGCAGCAGATGAGCCAAGATTAGGGTGAAATTGGGTGACATTATAGAGGGGGGCTTGGTAATGGCATGAAAATGAAGTGAGGCTCATCTCTGGATCGAAGGCGACAACAAGGCTGGTTTATTCAGACTGTATCCTGTGAGAGGGGCAGAGTCATTCAGTACAAAACAGTTAGGTATAAGGACAAAAGACAGTAGTTTCAGTTGACCCAATATTTAATATCTATTAATGGATGTTGGATGAACATCTGTTAAGTTCAGCAGCAGTAGAGTAGAGGTGGTGGTGCAGAAGAGTTGGGTGCAGTCAGCATCCATGTGAAAACTGACGCTGTACTTTCAGATGATGTTGATGAGGGACTGCGTGCCACTGAGAAAGAGGAGGAGTGAAAGCAGTCTCTGTTTACCAATTATCTCACAGAGTCACTGCAAGTCGACAGCAACAACAACTTACATTTCTACAGCACCTTTAACATCATAAACTGTCCCAAGAAACTTCACAACACTCCTTACTGAACCACTTAAAGGAGGTATGGGGAGAGGCAACCAAAAACCTGCTCGAAACTGTAGGATTTAAGGATTGATTTAAAGGAGGAATGGTTATGAGGTGAGGAGGTTAGACAGAAAACACCAGCATGAGGTCAAGAATTTTAAGGACTAGTAGCAGCAACTTAAATGTCAGAACTGGAATGTGATCTTGTTCTGAGTGTGCAGAAACCCCAGTTATTCTAAGACCCAGCATGTCTTTGTTCAACCTTTGAAGAAATCTGATGTGCTGAGTTTAGGCCTAAACTGAATCTGTTTGACACTCTACAACCTAAACAATCAAGATTACAAAATGAATACCGCTTTGGCTGAGCCTAAATTGCCTTCCACCAGTTTGACCTACACAATTTCACAACGTGCACATTTATCCCAATGCAGTGCTGAAGTCACATCTAGGAGTGAGTGTTTGAGCAGAGAAGTTGGGAGATTAAATAGCTGCAAAGTTTCAGTGAATTATTTGCCTGTCACATAGCAAACATGTTGAATGTTGGGAAACTTACTTCAAGTCTTTCATACAGCAACTGCAGAAATTATAATTTATACTTTTGCAGTGCCACAGTAACTAGAGGAATACTTATTCCATTGTTGGACAATAACGGCACGGTGGCTCAGTGGTTAGCACTGCAGCCTCACAGTGCCAGTGACCCGGGTTCAATTCCACCCTCGGGTGACTGTCTGCGTGGAGTTTGCACATTGTCCCCGTATCTGCGTGGGTTTCCTCCCACAGTCCAACAACATGCAGGCTAGGTGGATTGGCCATGCTAAATTGCCCGAGGTGTTCATGGATATGTAGATTAGGTGGGTTATAGGGGTTGGGTCTGGGTGGGATGTTCCAAGGGTCGGTGTGAACTTGTTGGGCCAAAGGGCCTGTTTCCACACTGTACTGATTCTAATGGACAAGATATACTACATTGATATAAACTGTCCATCCAGGGTGAGAACTAGATGGGGCCAAAACAATAACATGGATAATGAATTTCCCAGGAAAGTGATGTCTTTGCACTGAAGTTAGTATCATAAACTATTGAAGCTTACAGTATTGAATTGATGCCTTTAGCCCATTCTATATCTTTGCTAGTGCACTCCAAAATTCACTGTACAGCCTAACACACTCCCTGTTGCCCTGTACTCCAATTATTCAATCATTTCGCTTGTTAAGAGATGCAATTGCTATTATGATGTTTAATAATAACATATTAATCAATATAACAGATAAAAACAGTCCATAATATTATAATGTCGACTATTATAACAGTCTATTACTCAACGACATCTTCTTGCGAAATATTCCAAGCTCCAATGACTGTCAACGGAAATATATTTTTCCTAAACTCTCCCTCACTGTCTTATAAACAATTTTGAATTGATGACTGCTCAGTAATTACATCCTAAAACACTTACTGGAATCCGAAGGTTTATATTTTAAACACATAATTATGGAATGCTCAGCCGAAGAAGTCTTTATGACCGATTCATAATGCTGCCATACATGAGCAGATTGTTTAACATTTTACCTTGAAATTATCCGATTTTAAATTTAGACTTGGAACAAAAATGAGACTAACTCTAAAAACAGAATTTGTGTTGAAAACAGTGCTCACACGCACTTAAAAGTGAAGATTATGCTGTATTAACAGTAAACACATCACGACATGTAACTGTGATTAAAGCACTTCTTAAACACCTGATCGCAGTATAAGCTAAAAACTAATCTGCAAACGAAAGGCCTCATATACAGCACTTGCATTGAGGCTACTTAGTGAGACAGCTGGAACAATACAGTGAAAACCTGAGAAGACTAGAATAAAAAGTAGAAAGTCTGAATTGATACCCACCCACCTTTGGCTCAACAGAACGGAATAGTATGCTTTAGTTTGGCGTCTCCTGGTATTCAGGTGATGTGATCTCACCCAGTTTTCACTGTCTTACCACGGACTAACTAGGCTGTGGGCACAACTACGATCAAGTTACTTACCCTTAATTAGTCTCAATCCTTTGCCTCCTGGATGGAGAGATACATTGAGAGAGAAGTAGGCATGGCAAGGGAATTGCCAGTCCCGTGCGCACCGACCATTGACAGAAATGTTATGCAATAGGAAGTCACGTGACAAGGAGGTATGAGATACCGTGATCCAAGCAATAATGACGCAGGGGAGCATTGTTTGTCAGTACAGTATAGGGAGATCGGGCAGGAGGGATGGAACAACAACAGAGAGAAACGAAAGAGACAGCAGAAAGAGAAAAAAAACTGTTAGAAAGATCAAAGACAGTAAAACACAACACAACAAGTTGAACAATTATCAAAATAATTCTGGAAATTTTGAAGCAAAGGGAATGCTGTTAATTAAATAGCTTTTTAGGCTTCAAACTATTTAACAGGAAAACAACCTTCATGTAACTTTGCAATTCCACCTTATCCTAACCTGTTCTGACAATTCGCCACTGTTGTCATGGAAATGCATCACTCAATGTTTCCACTCCGTTAACTGATATCGATTTAACAAGTGACAAGCTGTAGTTCCAGAGATAATGTCAGTGGCTGCAATGTACCAGTTCTGCTCTGGGCAACATGTATTTTCTTCTCATTCTTCTTGATGGTCGAGAAAATCACAGGCTGACTGGACTGAACGTGAACACATTGTGTGATTCCAGACCAAACACCGACATGGGTATCTCTTAAGAGCTCTTTGATTTGTCTGACACATCACCCAGTCATTTCAAAATAGATTTGCATGATTTTGGAAGAAAGACTGCTGTAACACACCTTCTGTGGGCAACTGAGGATGGACAACTAATTTTGGCCTTCCTAGCATTGTCCAAAACTTAAGAATGAATTTTAAAATACTTTTGTTATACAGTTCAAATTAATTGTGCACAATGAGATGCCTTTAATACAGCAGAAAATGCAAGCGAATGTTTCATTCAGCCTTTTCAAGAGAACACACCTGCAATATTAACCCCTTCTTTGCCTTTCACATGCAGATACACCTGCTGTGCATGTCCTGCATTTTCTGTTTATTACAGGTGTCCAGCATTTTCCTTTTTTTTAAAATCACAGTACAGATTTTTCTGACAGGTGCAGTTCTTCACTTCTGACAGAATAGGATTTTATAGCTTGGTGAAGCATTGTGAATTACCCATTAATAGCTCAGCGAGCTCTCGATGCAAACCTATAATTGACAGGAACAAAAGCTCAACAGATCTGGCAGCATCTGTGGAGGAGAAAAAAAAAAAGCGTTAACGTTTCGGGTCCGGTAACCCTTCCTCAGAACCGGGCCCAAAATGTTAACTGTTTTTTCTCCTCCGCGGATGCTGCCAGACCTGCTGAGCTTTTCCAGCAACTTTGTTTTTGTTCCTGATTTACAGCATCTGCAGCTCTTTTGGTTCTACAATTGACAGGAGTTGAAGTTGCACTTGGACCTATTACACCCACAATGAACTGGCCTTTGTATTTAAAGAAAAAATATGAATCTAAATAGCCTTAAGAAATTCCCTTTCATAACCTTCAGGTGTTCCACGCCGCATTATGGCCTATTAAATGATTCTGAGGTGAAGGGAATGAGGCAGCCAGTTTGAGCGTCTCAAACTGCCACAAACAGCAATGATCAGGCTTACAAATTCCAGTTAAGGGAAATATTTCAGTCCAGAGTGGCTTCCATTCTACACTTCAAATAGAGCCTTGCGGTCTGTTAATTCACCCATTGCTGAGTCAGCAGTGACAGCATAATTAGTTTCAGCAACCTTGGGTTAAAAATTGGGAAAATCTCAGGATTATGATTCCCCTGTGTTCACTGCTAGATCATAAAGGCACAACTGAGATCAGACAAAATACCCTTCCTGATACGAGAATGTGGCCTCAATAATGTTTTGTACAGCTGTAACATGATGTCCCAACTCTGGTGCTCAATGCTCCAACATGAACATGTTGGGCTGAAGGGTCCATTTCCATGCTGTATACCTCTACGACTCTAACATTGACTTGATTTCTTGTGCATTTGTTTTGCAACTTTATTATTGTAGTTAGCTATTCATTTGTTTTACAGGTGATTTTCTTTTCAGCTCAAGGTATTTTTTCAGAAATAAAGAAAGGGATTAAAGGAATGAAACAAACTGTATTTCAATTGAACTTTACCATATCTTTCAGAAATATTGCAAAGCAACTAATCAAATACCCTGAACTCTATTCACTCTTTTTATTTCAGTAAATAAATGTAAGAACTATTCTCAATCCCACTATCATTTCAAGATTAGATTAAGTACAGATTAATGATTCCAATTTTCTGACATTCAAACTAGTTCAAACAGTATTCTATCATTTATTAGCAGTCTGACAATGTTGACTTAAAACATCATGGCATGGGATCCAAGTTTAACATGCACCCTCAAAATTTCCTTGAGTTACCTTTCTTTAAGTGTCCATTGCTGGACTCTCACAACTGTCTAGCGACACCAAGATAGTAAGGACTACAGATGCTGGAGTCAGAGATAACACAGTGTGCAGCTGGATGAACCCAGCAGGCCAGACAGCGTCAGAGGAGTTGGAAAGCTGATGTTTCAGGTCGGTACCCTTCTTCAGAAGAAAAAATCTACTATTCAGCTGCAGATATAATACTTCCACACCAGCCTTGTGTGTCCGAACATCAGTAATTCTTCTAATTCTGCTTCCGTGTGAGTCCAAATATGTCATATTTCAGTAGAAGAGGAACTGCATGCTCAGACATTTGGTGTTTGTGCTTGGCTGAGGAGCCAATAGTGTGAAGCTACCATCTGTGGGATTATGACTGAACATCTCTAAGTCAGAATCCCACCAAAACGTAATGATACCCCAGCGCTGCAGATCTTTGGTTGGCTGTTGTTGCAATAGTAATCCTGTTCAGTATGTCCAAATGTCCACAGCAACTCATGGAAGCCTGGGGCAATTGTTAAGTAAACTCGGTTCCCAATTTTTCATAAATGTTTGCATAGACTGGGGCAAATGACTGATTCAAAGCCGTGTCTATGATGTAGACATAAAATTCATTATTGAATTCAATGTCTTTTTGCGTTAGATCCAAGAGCAGGAACTAGTTTATAGCATCATCACCTTGGTCTTTCAGATTGGGGCAATTAATTAAAGATATTTTGAAATTACATCTGTTTTTCATCTTTGAGGTGGCAATTGGAAATACACCCACTCTGAGCTCCTGAATCAGTGGCTCTCAGGTGAGATTTTCTAGTAGATCATAGAAGCCCTACAGTGTGGAAACAGGCCCTTCAGCCCAACAAGTCCACACCCACTTTCAGGCATCCCACCAAGACCCATCCCTCAACATTACAGGCAATTTAGCATGGCCAATCCACCTAGCCTACACATCTTTGGACTGTTGGAGGAAACCAGAGCACCCAGAGGACACCCATGCAGACACCCAGAGGACACCCATGCAGACACAGGGAGAACATGCAAACGCCACATGGATAGCTGCCCAAGGGGGGAATTGAACCCAGGTCCCTGGTCCATTCCCCCCTCCAGATGACATTACCAGCACCACGCAGCTCCTGCTGAAGCACTGCCGCTGCGTCCCGCTCCGAACCCACATGGTGCGGTCTGTCATGGTGGGCTGTCCCGTTTCTGGTTGCGCACGGCAGCGATATGCACACGGGATTCGCCCCAACATAACCACCAATAGCGTCAGTGGTTGAAAACCAGGCTTCCAGGAACAGCCGCACAGGCCCCTGCCCTACCCGTCCCAGCACTGTCATTTTGTCCCAGTTAAATTGATATCCTTTTATGTCGGAAATGAGAGAGAGTTGGCTGTGCTGTTGGTGTTCATGTATTCTGGTGAAGCGTTTCCAGCCCGTCTGTCCTATGCTTCCCGCAGTTGCTGCACGGTATTTTGTGTATCATATTTGTCCTGCTCCTTGTGACCATGGGGTCTTTCCTCTTTCAGAGTAACTGGCGCAGTTTGGCTTTTGGTTTGAAGGGGAGCATGGAGTGTGGGTTGTACCTGGGACAAAGTCTGGAAACAGCCAACCTTACACCCCATATCAATCCATCCGTCTGCTGTAGACCCTCATACCTTCTATGTTATGGTTAGTCCCACTTAGACTGCATGTCTAAGGGGAAGAGTAATGGTCTTGCTGTACTATCACTGGGCTATTAATCAACAGATGTCAGTAATGTTCTGGGGGTTTGAGTTTGAATTCCACCATGGCAGATGGTTGAATTTGAGTTGTAAAAAATCTGAAACTGAGTCTGTTGTTGATTGTTAGAAAAACCTCTGGTTCACTAATATCCTTTAAGGAAGGAAATCTGCCATCTTTACCTTGGGCTGGCTTACCTGTGAAACCCAACCAGTAGCAATATGGTAAACTCTTAACTGCCCTCTGGACAATTAGGAGTGGGCAATAAATGCTGTCCTGGCCAGTTACATGAACAAAATGTACAAAAAAAAACCCCACTTCCATGGCCCTTCATATCCTCTCTGCTAAGCTAGGGCATGTCCACACCCATTCAGGTGTTATAGCGACCCGATAATTACAAGAGAATTTTTCTTTTAAAAAAAGCTTGCAATTAAAGTCATTAATTCATAATTTTCCATTTGCTTTTCCAAAAAAAACTACAAGTCTGTATCAGTGTCTGCCATCCAGGCCTTTTAAAATATAATCTCTAAGGACTTGAACCTTCTTTATCTTACATAGATAAACATAGTACAATGGATAAAATAGATCAGAAAACACACAGCTGTGAAGAAAGCAATAGTTAACCTTAGGGTGAGTTGTTTCAATGCTCTAATGGATGGCTGAGCTTCATTTTAGATTTCCTTGAACTGAAAGACTTTTAAAAGTTGGCAGACTCCATGGAGGCTCTAGGGCACCAGGAGATGCCTATGTTTGCAATGGAGCTAGCCAGCTCAGCTGTGCAGGGTTTGGGCTCCTGACCTGAACAATCCAGTACCTTTAACCCACATGGTAGAACATCAGAAACCCTAGCAACCAGAAATTGGGTCCTAGTTACCACTTTAATTTGGCCAAATCCTGGTAAAAGATTTAAGGGGCAATTTTCCACCGGGTGAACATGTAATACTTGTGAGGGGTGGGGAGACAAGCTGCCAAACATGCAGGAGTGAGGCAAGAGGCATCCCGGTTAGGGGAGGAACCACTGGCCATGCAGCTCACGTCTATTCTAATGTTGCCACCTGCCAGTATGAATCTTCCCCAATCACCCAAAGGCCAACCCTGAATCAGTGGCACCAGAGAGGGCCCAAATGAAATAGAAATAAAATAGAAATCGGGAGCAGAATATATCCTGGGAAGACCTGATCTGGGATGTGGGGCAAAAAGCCCCAAATACATTGTATTTTCCAGAACCTGGTGGGTCACACTGCCACGAGTGTCCAAGACTCTAAAAAGAATGCTATATTTCTGTATAGATCTTCAACTTCCATTGGAACCAAATAACATTGAGACCTTGAGGTTAGTATGTTAGTAGGTTTTGACCAGTGATTTTTTTTATTCCTCCACTGGTTGTGGGAGTCACTGTCTAGGCCAGCATTCTTTGCTTATTCCTAATTGTCCAGAGGACAGTTGAAAATAAACCACATTGCCGTAGGTCTGTAAACCAGACAATTTTTCTGAACAAGGGCCTAGGCCCAAAACGTCAGCTTTCCTGATCCTCTGATGCTGCTTAGCCTGCTGTGTTCCTCCAGCTCTACACCTTGTTATCTCTAATGTAAGGATAGCAGTTTCCTTCCCTAAAGGACATTAGTGAACCAGATGGGCTTTTCTTGAGAACCAGCAATGAGTTTCATATTCATCATTATATTCTTAATTCTAGATTTATTTTTTATTGAATTCAGTTTCCAGCATCTGTCATAGCAGGATTCAAAACCAGATCTCCAGAGCTCGTAATAAGAAAGATCTGACATTAATAGTTCTCTTTGGGTTTACCTACTCTGGAGGTGTGCCATTCTGGAAAGCTCACCCTTCTTTGCCTGATACAGTGGGATGGGCTTTGCTATGCATTCTCTTGGAGTGATGCTCTACACAATGTGCTTTCATGTAAATGGAAGCAACGGCCTCGTACTTTAAAAACAAAGACAAGGTCTTTGGATCAATAGTCTGGCAATAGTACCATTAGGATTACCATCATTATCAACTCTTTGTCTATCCAACTGCTCTTCTCTCTCTTCAGGCTTGATCCTATCTTTTACTCCCTACCCCCACTCCCTCCCTTTTCTCTGCATATAAACTGATGTTTTCCCAGCCATCGTCAGTCCTGAGGAACAATCACCGGGCCCAAAAGGTTAACTCTGTTTTTTACCCTTCATAGATGCTGCCAGACCTGCTGAACTTTTCCAGCAACTTTGTTTTGGATATCATTTGGAGTATTTGACAGGAGTCTGAGCCGAGTCTGATCCATCTCCCACACTTCAGCCCTCATCCACTCTCCTCCCTCCTGCAACAGTGATAGGGTCCCAATTGCCCTCTCCTACCATCCAACCAGCATCCACTACCAGAGGATCATTAGCTGCCATTTCTGCCACTTCCAGCAGGATGCTGCCACCACCACACACATATTCCCCTCTATTCTTCAGTCAGCCTTCCACAAGGACCATTCCCTCCAGGGCACCCTGGTTCACTCCTCCTTGACTCCCCCACAGCACCACAAAACCTTCCCCTGCAACCACAGAAGGTTTAACATCTGCCCATTCACTTCCTCCTTCCTCAGTATCCAAGGGCCCAAACACACCTTCCACTTGAAGCAGTGCTTTATCTGTACTTCACACAATCTCGTCTACTGTATTCATTGCTCAAAATGTGATCTCCTCTGCAGTGGGGAAACAAAGTGTATACTGACTGACCTCTTTGCAGAATGCCGACGTTCCGTCCGCAAAAAGAGCTTGAGCTTCCAATTGCCTACCGCTTCAACACACCACCTAGTTTCCTGGCCAACATGTCTATCTCAGGCTTGCTGGAGTGCTCCATCAAAACTCAGTGCAAGCTGGAAGAACAGCACCTCAGTTTCCACTTGGCAACTCTACAGCCTTCTGGGCTCATTATCAAGTTCAACAATTTAAGGGCTTGTCCTTACCCCAGCCCCAACACACCAGACCTTGTTATCACATGGTCTGCTATTACCCGCCAACCACTTTTAACCACTAATTGTCTTCACAAAAGCTATTCATTCTCCCAGGCTGATCATCATCCACTCCTTTGTCTGCCCAACTGTTTGTTCTGTCTCTTTAAGCTCTATCTTTACCCA
The DNA here is from genome assembly GCF_030684315.1 of Stegostoma tigrinum. Classification (NCBI taxonomy): domain Eukaryota; kingdom Metazoa; phylum Chordata; class Chondrichthyes; order Orectolobiformes; family Stegostomatidae; genus Stegostoma; species Stegostoma tigrinum. Next base: position 19,764,793 of record NC_081381.1, read on the forward strand.
ACATTTACTTCTTACTGCCTTAGCCCCCTCTCCTACCTTGTCTCCTGCATTAAAAAAACTTTTTCCTAACTACCATCAATTCTAAGGAAGGGGCACTGATATAAAATGTCAACTTTGATTTCTCTCCACAGCTGCTGCCAGACCTGCTGAGCATTTCCAGCAATTTCTTCTCTTTGTTTTTAAAGTACTAGGCCATTGCTTCCCTTTACATGGAAGCACATTGTGTAGAGCATCACACGCACAGCAAAGCCCATTCCATTGTGTCAGGCAAAGAAGGGTGAGCTCTCCAGAGTGGCACACCTCCAGAGTAAGTAAACCCAAAGTGAACAATTAATGTCAGATTTTTCTTATTACAAATAGGTCAACCGTTCTGAACCTCCATTATACAGACCGTACATATTCTGCTTTGAGCTTCTGACACTTTATACCTAAGTTTAATTCCCAGAGGTGAGAAACTTTCCAAAGAATGGAGTTTTTATTTCAACATGCCTGCCACATGCTTTGTCAGTGAAATGCCACTAATAAGACAGCTCCCAGTGCACCATAAAGATTTCAACCAACCATGCAATAATAAAATTGAAAACAATAAAAAAAACCCTTTTTGATTTGCAATTGCAGACACTCAGTATGGTCCACCAACATCCAGATGATAATGTTGTGACACAGAAAGCAGCAGAATGTACCATTTCTAAAAAGAAACTGTCAACTACATTCAAATGTGTTCTCACAGACCTTTACAAGGTTATCCCTTCCAACATACAACTTATATTGCTCCGTAGAATGAATTTTACTCTGAATTTATTGTTGACAAGATTTTTGTTTTCCATGGAATTGCAATATTATGTGCTACTGATTGCAGGAATCCGATAAATCATAGAAATCACTCTGAAAAACTTTGGTAAAGATCACATTTTCAGTCGTGGGGTATCTTTGCTTCAGAAACCTTCTACCTCAGTCTGTCGTTCTAGCATATATGCCGTCGTAATTACATGCACCAGCAAATCTGGGTTCATTTTTCACTTCTGCATTAATAGAACGACTTTTTGTTTGGTAGCGAGAGCAGAATAAATGGAGGAAACACCTATGAAAATCTTTCCTGTGAATCATAGATTCAGCTTTTATGAACTTGCTAAGCAGCCATTGTTATGCGATGTCAGATAAGGCCTTGTGTACTTATATCATAAATCAGTAGTATGCCATTCTAAAAAGATACTCAATAGGCAAAGGGAAATATTTATTTTCCTAATATAAGGATATATCAAAGGCTGATAGTGACTCAATTACAAATTAAAAGGTCAAGATGAGATTTTGTTTACTTGCTTCCTGCAGCTTGACAATCCTGTTCTCTGCATGTTTCAGCATTTTCACCTCATGCTGACCTACCAGAGTCACCCAATTATCGAGAGACATAATTTCTGAGACAATACTGATAGTTTGCAGGCTCACTAGCTGCCTGAACTGTCTGTAAAGTGGGCACTTCAATGCTATGGTGGCACTACCTCAACTGTCCCACACAATGCCAGTGAGATTTTCTACAACTGGGCAAATGACTGCCTTGCATTGTGATAAAGGCCATGCTTCTGCTATGAATCAGTGTTGCCGCATTAGAATCTCCATAAGTGGCTGAGTCAGCAGTCTTTGCTTAGTTTGATGACAAGCCACCTGCATCTTAAACTCAGATTTTAACAAAGAAACCTCCAAGGATAGTTTGAGTAAGGCAGCTGCAGATAATGGTTTAATACCTGTTCTCTGAATGTTGTAAAGATCAATTTGTGCATTGGCTTCTGGATCAATTCTTTAACTGATGCAACTAAATTGTTGAGAAAAGGGTGAATTTTCAAAATCTATGTCAGTATTGTACATCAGATAATTGCAGGCTATGTACCTACAGGTTCCTGAGAACACCATGTGTTTTGTCACTGGTATGGACACTAGATATTTAGATTTTACCCCAATGGGTTTGGCATGATCATGCACTGTTGAAGGAACCTGTTCTTCTGAATGCGCAACTCTAAATTGATGACATTTGGTCTTCTTCAGTGTTAGTGGCAAGGCGTGCTCTTCATACTGGTCTAATTTTAGAGTTCCCATATAAAGAAAGGATTTACATTTATCTAAACCAACTTTTAAAACCCTAAAGCATCCCAAAGTTGTTTAAACACAATGAAATACTTGTGTGCTTACATTATAATGCATAAAATCCAACACCAAATTTATACATTGCAAGTTCCATCAATAGCAATGTGATAATGTCCCATTCCTTTTAAAGTGGTGTCAGTTGAGAGATAAATGTTGGTCAGGACACCAGGGAGAATTCTCCGCCCATCTTTGAAACAGCCCCAAGAAAAATGTTCAGGTCCACTGTGCGGGTCATATCCCAGCTAGAAGATCACAAATCTAAGAATCCACACTCTCTCAATAATGCTGGAGTCAATCCAGACTTTGGAATGGCTCTTGAATCTACAATCTTCTGGATCAAAGGTACAAGCCATTTGGCTCTGTTCTTAGAAAGAGGGAAGTAGAATGCTGCTTTGTGAACATGTTCCTCAGGAATATTTATGAATTATATGCAATTTTTTTGGAGAGTATTGTTGATCAGTATCACAACAGCAAGCGGTTACTTCAGAAAAAAAAAATCAAAAAGATTACCTGAAGCAAGGACTGAAAAGGTCTTAACAAAATTCTAGCATTAGTAATACAGCTGACCCAAACACAAGAAAACATGAAATCCTAGTGGGGCCTAGTCAGTTTAAATACTTAAGAGGAAAATCTCACTTTCACTGTCTAATTTCTGATAATGTCCAAATAATCGGCCTGAATGTTATTTTTCCTTTAAATCAAGTTAAATCTTCACCAGTAAAACTGGCTAAAATAAAATCATTAAATTCTTTTTCCTTAAATAATCCAACATACAATCAATTAGCACGCCTAATTCTACTCACTTCAAAACCAGGCACAAACTTACATCAAGGGTTGAATTTTCTAGGCATGTAGGAGGCACAGAACGAGTTGGAAGGTTTGGAAATTGAAATTGATACCCAACTCCCTTCCCACCTCCATCCACATAAATTCTGGGCACAAAGGGCCATAGCTAGCTTGGACACGGGAAGAACAGCAGATGCTGGAGTCAGACTCACTACAGTGCGGAGCTGGAGGAACACAGAAGGTCAGGCAGCATCAGGGGAGCAGGAAAGTCAATGTTTCAGGTCGGGACCCTTCGTCAAGACTCTGATGAAACGTCAACTCTCCTGCTCCTCTAATGCTGACTGACCTGATGTGTTCCTCCAGATTCTCACTGTATTGACTATAACTAACTTTCTGTCTTAGGCCCCAACTGAAGGCCCTTAAGTGGTCAATTAATAGCTTTCTTCAAAAAGAATCCACTTCATATTTCAACTACTCTATTTGGTAGTAAATTTGCCATTCCATCCAATTTCTAAGTAAAGAAGAGTCCTAAATTCTTTAATTAGTGACCATCTTACGTTTTACAACCCCTTGGTTTTGGACTCCTGCAGTACTGGAAATATCTTCTTTAATTGTACCCTATTGAAACCCGTTCATAGCTTAAACACCACTGTTAGATCGTCCTTCCTCAGCCATTTCTTTCACAGATGCTGTATAATGTGGTAGAAGATATTTGGGAAACCAGAATAAGTGTGAATACTTACTTGCCACAGATGATGATGGTTGATGCTGTTGGTTGCTGGGCTGTGGTGGGGTCTCTGTAGTTGGCAAGGGAGGGGGTGGAGGAGGAGGGACTGGCCCACCTTCAGGGAGTGGGGGAGGGGGTGGAGGGGCAGGTATTTCATTGGTTGTTTGGTTTTCTGGTATACTTTCATTCCTCAGCCCCTCCTGAGATACAAGAGAGCCCTGGTGAAAATAATTAGCAATTGGTGATTAAAAACAACAGGTTACCTTACCATAAGTAAACCAATTCTTACTTTTCATCCATTATTATTGTCAAGGAGGATTGCAGACCTCAGGATTTAATCCATTTATAAAAAGCAGCGATCACAACTTAAAATTTCCTGATGTGCGATACGGTGCCCCATTATAGTGACAATTTTACTGGAAAAATACAACTAATAGGAGGAATAATAAGCCACTTGGATCTTTCAGCCTGCTCCACCAATCAATATGATCATGGCTGATCATCCAACTCAATTCCCTGCTCCCACTTTCTCCCTATATCCTTTGATCCCTTTAGTCCCAAGAACTTTATCCAAGTCCCTCATGAAAACAATCGACACTGCGGCCTCAATCACTTTCTGCAGCATAGAATTGTACAGACTCACCGCTCCGTGAGTAAAGACATTTCTCTTCCTCTCAGATCTAAGTGACTTATCCTGTGATCTTAAATGTAATTACATTGGAGGCAGTTCAGAGCCGGTTTACTGGCATTTCATACCCATCTCTAATTGTTAAGAGTGAACCACACTGCTGTAAGCCTGGAGTCACATGTTGACCAGACCAGGTAAGAATGGCAACTTCCTTCCTTAAAGGACATTAGTCAACCAGACGAGTTTTCCAACAATTGACAATGGTGTCACGGTCATCATTAGGGGCTTAATTTCAGACATACTTTTACTGGATTCAAATTCTACCATCCACCATGGCAGGATTCGAACATGGGTCCCCAGAACATTCCTTGAGGCTGTGGATCAATAGTCTGCAGATAATACCAATAGGCTATTGTCTCTGCATGAGGAAAGGTTGGCTTGTTTTCACTGAGATTTAGATGAATGAGGGTGATTTGATTGAAGTACTTAAAAAGGAATGAAATTGGACAAACAACTTAGCATTGACTAAGACACCAAAAAAAGACAATGGCAAACTTAGTCCTGTCAACCCCACAAAGTCTCTTGACCTACATTTGGGAACCAGCGCCAAACTGAGAGAGCTGTCTAGTTAAGCAACAGCCTGACTTAGCTGTACTCACGGAATCACACCTTACACACAATGTCCCAGACAATGCCCTCAACATTCCTGGGTATCTCCTTTTCCACTGGGACAGGTAGGAGATATACATTATAGAGGACATTGCCCTGAGAGTCCTCAACTTGACTCCAGACCACATGAAGTTCCATGGCATCAGATCAAACATAGGTACGAAAAACTCCTCCTGTTTACATGTAACACCCCTATCCCCTTGGCTGATGATCAGTACTCCTCCATGTTGGACACAGAAAGGCACAGAATGTACTCTGTGTTAGGGACTTCAATGTCCATTAGCAAATGTCTCAGCGGCACCACCACTGATCAAGCTGGTCAGGTTCTCGACGGCATAGCTACTAGACTGGGTCTGTGGCAGGTTGCAAAGGAACCGACAAGCGGGAAAAACATACTTGATCTCATCCTCACCAATCTGCCTGCTGCAGATGCATCTGACGACGGACAATGACCACTGCACAGAACTTGTGAAGACAAAGTCCTGTCTTCACAGTAAGAATTGTGTTGTGTGCCCCTATCACCCTGCTAAGTAGGACAGACTTCAAACAGATCTAACAACCCAAGGTTTGGCACCCATAAAGCACTGTGGGCCATCAACAACAGCAGAATTGTACTCCAACAGCATCTGTATCCTCATGCTGCATATCAAGTGTATCCCAGGACATTATGAGAAGCTAGGGAAAAAAAAATTGTGCAGTCCCTGGCGGAGATATTGTATTATCTACAGCCATGGGTGAGGTGCCGGAAGACTGGACGGTGACTAACGTGGCACTTTTATTGAAGAAATGCTATAAGGAAAAGCCTGGGAACTGTAGACCGATGAGTCTGACATCATGGTAGGTAAGTTGTTGGAGGAGATTTTGAGAGACACAATTAACATGCATTTGGAGAGGAAAGGATCAAATAGGGATAGTCAGCATGGCTTTGTGCAAGGAAATCTTGTCTCACGATTGCGCTTTTTGAGGCCATGGCCAAGAAGGTAAATGAGGGCAGAGCGATAGACATTGTCTACATGGACTTTAGCAAAGCCTTTGGCAAGGTTCCGCATGGTGGGCTGGTTAGTAAAGTTAGACAACATGGTACAAATTGGTACAAAATTGGCTTGACAGTAGAAGACAGAAGGTGGTGGTGAAGGGCTATTTATTGGACTGGAGGCCTGTGACCATAGGAATCAGTGCTGGATTCACTGTAGTTTGTCGTTTATATAAATGATGTTGATGAGAATATAGGAAGCATGGTTAGCACATTTGCAGGTGGCACCAGAATTGTTGGTATAGTGGACAATGAAGAAGGTTATCTAAGCATATAATAGGATCTTGATCAGCTGGGCCAATCAGCTGAGGAGTGGCAGATGGAGTTCAGTTTAGATAAATGAGGTGTGGCATTTTGGTACGACAAAACAGGACAGAACTTATACAGCTTATGGTTGGGCCCAGGGTAATATTGTTGAACGGAGAGACCTAAGGGTTCAAGTACATAGTTCCTTGAAAGTAGCATCAAGGTAAACAGGGTGGTAAAGAAGGCATTTGGGATGCTAGCCTTCATTGGTCACAGCATTGAGTACAGGAGTTGGGATGTCATGTTGCAACTATACAAGACATTAGTGAGGCCATGTTTGGAGTACTGTGTGCAGTTCTGGTCACTCTGTTATAGGAAGGATATTATGAAGCTGGAGAGGGTTCAGAAAAGATTTGCCATGATGTCGATGGGAATGAAGGTTGTGAGTTATAAGGAGAGTCTGTATAGTTTGGAACTTTTTTTCCTGGGGTATAGGAAGTTGAGAGGTGACTTTACAGAGGTTTATAAAATCACGAGGGACATAGATAAGGTGAGTAGCAAAGATTTTTTTGCCTAAATTAGGGGAGTTAACAACTAGAGGGCATAGGTTTAAGGTGAGAGGGGAAAGATTCAAAAGGGACCCACTGGACAACGTTTTCACACAGAGATAGTTCGTATGTGGAATGAACTGCCAAAGTGGTAGATGCAGGTACAGTTACAATATTTAAAAGACGTTTGGACAGGTACATGAACAGGAAAGGTCGAGAGGGATTTGGGCCAAACGCAGGCAGATGAGACTAGTTTAGTTTGGGAAACCCTGTTCAGCATGGATCAGTTGGATCGAAGGGTCTATTTCCATGCTGTGTGACTGGTTCAAAGGAGAGTGCATGAGGGAATGTTAGGACCAGCACCCAGAAAATGAGCTGAAGCTACAAAACAGGGCTACTTGCATGCCAAACAGCATAAGCAGTAACTGATAGACAGAGCTAAGTGATTCCGCAACTAACAGGTCAGATCTAAGCTCTGCAGTGCAGCCACATAAACTGAACTGGGCTAGCCATATAAATATAATGGCTACAACAGCGAGTCAGCGGCTAGGAATCCTGCATTCATCAGTTGACTCCTCAAAGCCTGTGCATCATCTACAAGGCACAAGTCAAGACAATGATGGAATATTCCCCACATACTCGGATGAGTGTAGCTCCAACTTCATGAAATTTGAGAACATCCAAGATATAGCAGCACGCTGATTGAAACTACATAAACAGGTATCTACTCCCTCTGTCTTTGGTGCTCAATACGTTCTATTTACAAGATACACTCCAGAAATTCACCAAAGATCCTCTGACAGCACCTTCCAAACCCATGACCACAACCATCTAGAAAGACGAGGACAGCAGATACTTGCAAGTTCCCCTCCAAGTCAGTCACCATCCGGCTTGGAAATATATCGCCGTTCCTTCAGTGTTGCTGGGTCAAAATCCTGGAACTCCCTCCCTAACAGCTCTGTAGATGTGCCTACAGCACATGGAGTGCAGCAGTTCAAAAAGCCAGAAGTCACACAACACCAGGTTATAGTCCAACAGGTTTAATTGAAATCACAAGTTTTTGGAGCATTACTCCTTCATCACGTAACTTCACCCGAAGAAGGAGCAGCGCTCTAAAAGCTTGTGATTTCGAATAAACCTGTTGTCGTGTGACGCCTGACTTTGTCCATCCCAGACCAACACCAGCAGCTCCACATCATGGCTGTTCATAAAGGCAGCTTGTCATCACATTCTTAGGGGAAACTAGGGATGGGCATTAACTGCTGACCAGCCTGCAATGCTCACATTCCACAAGTGAACAAAAAATTTCTGAATGGTCTTGACATATTGCTGTTGAAATTATGTTTCCTCATGTGAATGAAACCAGAACTAGGTGGCAGTATTTTAAAATTGGGAATTGCCCTTTTAGGGAAGAGATGAGGAGCTTTTATTTTCCTCACGAGTTTGCGCAACTTTGGAAATCTCTCCCTCATGAGGTGTTGGAAGTAGAGTCATTGAATATTTTTACAGCAGAGATCAATAGGTTCTTGTTCAGCAAGGGAATCAAAGGTTATGAGGGAGAGATGGAAACAAGGGTGATGGAATGGCCAGGCAGAATTGAGGGGCTGAATGGCCTATTTCTGTTCCTACTTCATGTGTGTATCTAAATTTAATCTACAGATTTGTTCTGTTAAAATGAGGACTGCATGTTATAAGCATACACTCATGATCACCCAAGGAAGGTTAGCAAAATACCCGCCAAAGAACTTTTTTTGCACATTGAGTAAAATTTTGCACTTGGATCACCTCAAAGCATTTCAACTCCTAGATGGGGGAATGGAGTAAGGTATGAATGGAGGCAGTCAACATTTCAGAGGAAGAGGTTAATAATCTTGGTGGTGGATAGGATATGAGTTTTGGAACTTAGCTCTCGGTGTGGCAGATCACAGCTGGGAACAGGGCAAAATCAGGGTGCGGTTTATTAGGTGCCTCGAAGACAATCACTGGGTAGAACTATGGGGGTTGAGAGGAAGATGACACGATGCAGATAGCTCCTCACAACTGGTGAGAGGATAAGGATTTGGAAGAAAATGCAGCAATCCGCCAGCCAACTCTGGCAATGGGCAACTTCTTCAACTAGTCCTTGCAACCTTTTAGCTGGATTGCTTAGTTTTAAAGAGACCTGTCCTGTATTTCCGAGCTGCATTTCCCATATGTCCTGTGTTGGCACTGGCATGTTGGCGCAGTGGTTAGCACTGTTGCTTCACAGCACCAAGGACTTGGATTTGATTCCAGCCTCAGTCTGTATGGAGTTTGCATGTTCTCCCTGTGTCTGTGTGGGTTTCCACAAGGTGCTCCAGCTTCCCCCCATTGTCCAAAGATATACAGGGTAGGGTGGATTGGCTATGCTGATATGCCCATTGTGTCCAGGGATGTGCAGGTTAGGTGGATTAGCTATGAGAAGTATAGGGGAGAGTGGCAGGATTCTCTTCAGAGGGTCAGTATGGACTCCATGGGCTGAATGACCCAGTTCCATATGATAAGGACTGTCTGGTTTCTCAGAATGATTTGACATTGAAGGAGATTATTGTGTCTGCCTTTCTCGGAAGTACATAATGTGAGCCCTAAATAAATAAGGTTGTGGTCATGGGTTTGCTGCTAAATAAATGATACTTCAACAGAGGCATGAGTGTGTTATTTAAGATGGAGCTAACGCAGTTAGAGGTAATACACACAAACATATTAATGCATTGATTACTGATATTTCACTTCAACCAGATTGTGAATTGATTCACTTTTCTGTTGTATTTAATTCCAGCCACAGATTGACACTGCGCAAATTCCAAACAGGATACTGCAGTTTTTGTTTCCTTCACATGAGGTCTGTGAAACTTTAATTTTGACTGTTAATAAAGTAATGAATTTAACCTTAATTTAACATCATGCAGAACTTAGAAGCCAGTCATCCATTGGAGGGAGTGAAGTGAATCGACAATTTACTATGTCGAGATTTTGCTCCGGATCAAGAGCATTAAGTTGAAATATTAATCAGCTCTTCACTGATGCTGCCTGACCCGTTGGGTGTTTCCATAATTTTCTGTTTGCACTTCAGCTTTTGCAGCAGTTCGCTTTTGTTTACTATTTAGTTTCTCTGGCTCAGAGGTTACCCACAATCATTTCTGGATCAGGGCTTGATGCAAACACATTGTTTAGCTGCTTCATGATTCAAACTCACCTCTTCATTGGGTACCATTCGGTTTTTCTCCTCTGTGTCGTCTCCTAGACTCTTGTAGTAATCTGCTGTGCTGGGCTCTTTGTTAAAACTTCTGGATTTTCGATTTGATTCTACTCTTCTCAGTCTATTTGGATTTATTTCATTGAGGTTTAACTGTATGTTGAGGTAAGGGGGATAGAGGTAAAGAAAGAGAGAGAAAAATCAAAGAAATGAAAGCAGATGTATTTATACAGCAGTTAGTCCACTAATATAACTCGCAAATGTAAAGTATGGCACAAACTTCAAAAACTAAAGTACCAGCTACATTCAGATATAGAACAGCATAGAATTTAATGATTATATATGTAGTTCAGTCTGGTTGTAAGATGTTGGCATTGTTGAGTCCATCATCTACCCTGGGTTCATGTGTGTTTTGAAAAGGTGTGCCACTTTGAAGAGATTGTGGCACAACTAATTAATCACTTTAGTGGGAATTATCAGTTAACCACTCACTGCAGAACAGAGCCACATTGAGAGATTCCTTTTTCTAAAGATCACACGGTGCTATTCACTGAAGAACACTGCAGTTTTTCCCAGAGTCCTGGCCTCTACATATACCTTAAAATACCTATGATTTATCATTATTGAGGCCATTTGCAAATCATTTCAGCCATGCATTTTCTCAATGGGCCACTATGGAAATTTGAACCTAATGGCCTCAATGTAGTTCCTGCAGCTTTGTAATACTCCCTTAACATAGCCTCTAATGTAACAGCTCCTGAACACAGCTACAATGGACAGGGCTAATGCAATAAGTGACATTTATCATGTAGTCCATCCCCACATGCACTACACCTGGGATAGTCCTTCAAATGAGGCCCTGGCAAGCCTGGAAGTTGGCCAGGATCCAGTACAGGTCCTTGGTGGTTGGTTGAAACCAAGTGCATGGCATCAAGCTAACGAAAACGGGTGTTCAAGTCTTGCTGCCAGACCTCTAGGGGTGGCACAGTGGCTCGCACTGCTGCCTCACAGCACCAGGGACCCAGCTTCAATTCCTGCATCAGGCAATAGTCTGTGTGAGTTTGTATATGTTGTGCATTGGTTTCCTCTCACAGTCCAAAGACATACAGGTTAGTTGGATTGGGCGTACTAAATTGCCCAGTAATGTGCAGGCTAAATGAATCAGCCAGCATTACAGGGTAGGGGTGTGGGTTTGGATGAGATGCTGTTTGGAGGAGTGGTGTAGACTCAATTGGCCAACTGGCCTGCTTCCATACTCTAGAGATTCTATGATTCGCACAGTGGAAGGGGACGGTGAGGACATGGGTCACCCTGATGGCAAGATCTAGCTTCATACTCAAAAGGCAGCCTGCCTGAGTTCAAGTTGGAAATTGATTTAGTGCGCTTTTCTTTTGAAAGAGAAAAACCCTGCTGTTTCAAATCTCCAACATTTGAATTTCAGTTGCTTCAGCAAAAAAGAAAATGCATTGCAAGCAGCTTCCTAAATGTCCTTCCCTGGGGAAGTCGAGTCTGTGACACCAGCTTAAGGATTAACCCAGTGTGCTGCTTCTTTATATTTGGGCCCATCATGCTGGGCTTGGAATTTCTCAAATGCCCCCCACTAGAGAGTGTCAGCTGAGTGAGGTTTTACAGAAGAAACATTGCCAAACTCAATCCAGTGCCCTGTGACTTTGTCTCCTGCAAGCCTAAAGGATTCCAACAGAGCATCATGTAGGCCACACGTAAATCATCAGCTCCCACTGGCGGGTTATTGAAGATGTAAGAGACAGCTGTGAATTTCATTAAATTAAGGTTGATTAAATTGCATCAAAATGTATTTAAAACCTATGTAAATTGGAGATTAAGCTCATCAATGTACTTCCCATCACTAACGGACATTTTCTCACCCTCCCAATGCCGTTAATCACTTACAGATTGGCCACCTCTTGGAACAAAAACAGTCATTGCTGGAAAAGCTCAACAGGTCTGGCAGCATCTGTGAAGGAAAGAAAAACAGAGTTAACGTTTTGGGTCCGGTGACCCTTCCTCAGAGTCAACATTCCTCAGTTCTAAGGAAGGGTCACCGGACGCGAAATGTTAACTCTATCTTTTCCTTTACTGATCCTGCCAGACCTGCTGGGCTTTACCAGCAACAACTATTTTTGTTCCTGATTTACAACATCCACAGTTCTTTCAGTTTTTATTCAGCTACCTCTTAGAGTCTGCTCCTTACACAATTCTCCATGCTCACTTGTCACCTTGCCCACTCACTGGGCAACATAAGCTCCAAACTTTTCCTGAGTGTGAGTTTCCTATCGATTTGAACAAGGTGTGTTTCTTGGAATAACTACTTTCTGTTCACGCAGTAAATTCCAGAAAGTGATTACAAACCAAGTGCTGGTGCTGCATTATGTTATTGATAAGCTGTTTGCTGCTCCTTTCAGCATGTTTATAGCATTCACCCTTGGGTAACAGTGGGAAGAATAGGTTCAAGAAGAGAGTCTGGTTCTCTGAAAAGTTCTTCCTCTCTTCTCCAGTTGGCCTCAAACTCTTCTTTGCCCTTAAATTCTTTACATAATGGAATCTGGAATATTGACAAAGATGATGAAATGTTCTCCACATTTGATTTCTGTCACATGTACAGTGTGGGCCTCAATAGTTTTAAAGGTTACCAGCTATTACTACACAGTCCGTCACATTTGCTCCATGATGATGCACTTTACCCTCGCAGTCTGCCTGCAAAATGTGAATGAATCATTTCAATCTAGTTTACTTCTTGGTTGAATGAGAAACTCGGTTGAATGAGAAACTCCACTCGGAATCTCACTGCTCCATAATAACTCCAACCAATCCTACCATCCAATCTGAGAGGAAATAGTAGAAAACAAACAGCAAATAAAATACAGAAAATCCTTCCCTTCTTTAGGACAGATCAGTGAAAAGTTGCTTTATAGGAAAGGATTATTCAAGCCTCATTGTTCAAGCCACAAAAGCTCAGTAATCGAAATGCTGTGTTTTGTCCTCAGATGTTTCACAAGTCCACTGTACAGTGGTTGGACAGCTCTATAATGTTGATTTCTGGACTTTGTTCACTGTGCCTCTCTGAAACAATGTGAAGTAATGATAGGAAAGATTTAACCTCAGCCCATGGTCCCCACATGACAATCGCAATATTCATAAACTTGTTATACTATAACAATCAATTAAAATTCAATTTGAAGAAATGTTATTGGCTAGACATTATAGGTTTAACTGCTCATCTGTATTCAGGTGGATTATCTTTATAATGAGATAACAAGGTGTACAGCTGGATGCACACAGCAGGCCAAGCGGCATCAGAGGAGCAGGAAAGCTGACGTTTTGGGCCTAGAGCCTTCTTCAGAAATCTTGATCAAGCCAGTGGATGGAGTGGTGAAATTGTCCATCATTCTGGTTTACAGTGCAATAAATATTCTCTTCTTTACTTCAGCAATTGCCTTTCGCAAACTGTTCATAGCAAATGACCAAAGAAGTGACACCCTTTGGCTGTGTTGAATATTCCACACAATTTAGGATTTTGAAACTGTCAATTTAGCCCAATATATTCCACATACGCCTCTTTCCCCCTATCTTCATCTATCCTCATCACCACATCCTTCCAGTACTTTCCCCCTGTATGTTGACTAGCTTCCCCTTATATGTCCTTTTGTCACTCAACTCAACTACTCCCTGCACTGACATAGTTTCACATTTTAATTACCTTCCTGTTGAACAGGATTCTGCTGAATTCCATTTTGGATTTATTAGGCTCCATTTTATATTTAGGAGCTTTAGTTTTGCACTCTTGCGAAAGGAAAACATCAAACTTGTTGAACACCACCCCCCTTTCTAATTTCAAACACCACTATCAGGTCACCCTCGAGCCTGATCTTCTCTGAAGAAACAGACCAAGCCTTTTCAGTCTTTTATGACCAGGAAAACCTCTCTTTGCTGTTATCACCCATGTAAATCTTTCTAGTTGCGTCTCCTCCAATGCCTCTACCTTCTTGTTTGTCACTTGAAGAACAGACTAGAACACTTGGTGATCAACCCAAGGTTTTGGCCAAAATTTAGCAGAAATTAAATTTAGCTTTTTATATCATAGTCTGTTCCCATTAATCCTTCAGGCTGCCACAAGAAGAGCAGAAACTTGCATAGAGGTGCCAGAGCATTGCTATTGCCCTAAGAACTGTGCCCTATCGCAATCCAGCTGTTTTGAGAGAAGGAAAATGAAATAAAAACAGGATCCAGCGTTGAAGATTCTCAGGGAATAATTTGCTGAGGTCACTCTGGGGACAATGCACCATACGTGTCACCGACGGGTGTCAGAAAACCACACACAGACTGCACACGAGATGCCCACACTTTGGGCATACAAAACGGGTCACTGCTTTTCAAGGAGGTCACTTCATGCAGGAAAAAAAAGACTATGAATTCATATTTTAAGCGTCAAGTTGTGGGAGGGATTTCAGAATTTTTACTGGTTAATGGAAAAAAAACATTAGTCCCTTCTGGGCCTCACAGAACTAATGCCTGAAAACTGATGATAAATCATAAATCCCAAGAGGGAACCTCACAAGGTAAATAAAAATACATTATGTAAACCTGGCCTGATGAAGTACTGGAGCTTTGCAAAAATCTGGCTCCAAATCCCATCACATGTCCCTTCAAACCCATGCGTTGATTTATAAACAGAATTTACAAAACCAGGAATTTGAAGACACACACAACATACTTCTAATTAATTTTGAGCAGGATTTAAAAAGTATAATTCACACAAGATCCGAAGCAAAATGATAGATTGACCCTCCAAATCATCTGAGGATGAAACTGTACATTTTTCTGAAATATATTTAGGGAGTGGAACATTGGTGTGCCTGAACAACTTATAATTTGCCTGAAGCAGTTTCCAATGTTTGGAGATATCGCTATCATACTCACCCAAGGTTTAAAACGCAAAGGCCAGGAAGATTGCATGCAAAATGATGTGAGCATGTCCGAATGCATTTGCCCTGTCAATGCGTCCCCCTAACACTGACTTTTCCACGCATGCAACTGTTTAAAAATGTTCTCTCCTGCAACAAATTGTTTTTTTTTCATTTTAAAAATTTATCTAGCAATTTAATGCCAGGAGGTGAAGTTTTGCCGAATGAGTGCAGACTCACAGCCAATCAGCGGAAGAATACACCACAGTACAGCGTGTCTTTTTAAAATTCTGAGAATTGGCAGGATATGCGTCTGGAAATTAATATTGAATGTAACAAATATAGCGCAATAATAGTGGGGAATTTTACACGACTGAATATGGGGGCGGATTGTTTAAGGTTGATTTTGAAGCTGGGTTAAAAGCTGCAGCAAAGATTTAAATTAAAGTCATAGAGGTGCACAGCATGAAAATGTACCCTTCGGTCCAACTTGTCTGTGCCGACCAGAAATCCTAAATTAATCTAATCCAATCTGTCAGCATTTGGCCCATATCCCTCTCAGCCCTTCCCCTTCATGTACCCACCGAGGTGCCTTTTAAATGTTGTAATTGTACCAGCCTCCACCACTTCCTCTGGCAGCTTAGTCCATACACGCACCACTCTCTGCATGAAAGAGGTGCTCCTTGGGCCCCTTTTATATCT
Source organism: Stegostoma tigrinum (assembly GCF_030684315.1). Taxonomy (NCBI): domain Eukaryota; kingdom Metazoa; phylum Chordata; class Chondrichthyes; order Orectolobiformes; family Stegostomatidae; genus Stegostoma; species Stegostoma tigrinum. The sequence goes on from NC_081381.1 coordinate 19,780,407, forward strand.
TTCCATCTCACCTTACGCCTATTACCTCTACTTTTTGACTCGCCTACCTGGGCAAAACACCAAACATGGCCTTTATGGTTGTATAAAGCTCCATAAGATCCACTACTCCACTACTGTCCAACGCTCCAGGGAAAATAGGCCCAGCCACAAATGATCAATTTATAATTTGCAGCAAATTTACATTGTTTTAATGGTTTAAAAAGAACTTCACATGGCATATGGTCTAACCATGAGAGGTTAAAGGTATTGCTTGGGAGGGCAGTAGAGACGGGAAACCTCGTTACCTTTAAAGAATTAATGAAGAAGCACTTAAAATGTTATAATATTCAAGGCTATGAGCCAAGCACTGGAAAGTGGGACTACCGTAGATAGGTCAGCACAGACTCGATGAGCTAAAGGGTCTTTTCCATATTGTATGACTCTAAAATGACATAGCAAGGCCCTCGGCAGAGGTCAGAATTTAAGCAAAATTCCACTTTCACCACAGCTACTGCAGCTGTACAGTTTAAACATTGATGAACGAATTAATTAATAAATTAAAATAAACCCTAAACTTACTCTAAAACTAGCAGTTTTTACATGACCAAATCCTTTGTCCTGTTTTACTTAATAAATGACGATATCCTTTAAAATAAAAGACCCTAAGCCTGATTCGTTTCACATAATAACAAAGTGTGGAGCTGGATGAACACAGCAGGCCAAGCAGCATCTCAGGAGCACAAAAGCTGACGTTTTGGGCCTAGACCCTTCATCAGAAAAGGGGGATGGGGACAGGATTCTGAAATAAATAGGGAGAGAGGGGGAGGTGGAATGAAAATGGATAGAGAAGAAGATAGGTGGAGAGGACAAGAGAGTTGCAGTGGGAGAGAGATCCGCTGAAGTTGGTCCGGAGGCAGGAGGGTAACTTCTTCAGTTTAGGCATCCTGGAAGAGGCTTCGCAGTGAGGTATCCATCTTCAGTCCGCCTCCCCCTCTCTCCCTATTTATTTCAGAATCCTCTCCCCATCCCCCTTTTCTGATGAAGGGTCTAGGCCCGAAACGTCAGCTTTTGTGCTCCTAAGATGCTGCTTGGCCTGCTGTGTTCATCCAGCTCCACACTTTGTTATCTTGGATTCTCCAGCATCTGCAGTTCCCATTATCTCATTTCACATACTATGTAGCCCATGATGGACTGTATCCCACAAGTGGTGAAGCTCATGTAACTATTCTCTGATCTTCATGGGAAATGAGAACAAGCATTTGCTGACACAAAGAGGATATAATGCAATGGATGAAGGAGCAGAGTCCAATAAAAGGCTGAGTCACCCCTGTTGGGTATTTGGAAGCACAGAGGAGATGATGCAATATAAAGGGATGTTGAGGCAAAGTTCATGCGAAAGAAGTGTGAAAGCTAAAAGGGATATCTAAAAATGGTGAAGAACACTGGAATTGAAGATTAGATCAGGTCATACATGTGAAGGAGGTCACTGGACCAGAAGATGCGAAGATCTAAAGGTGAGACCGAGGATTTTGAAAATAATTGTGGAATCGGTGCTACCTGCTTGGTATTGGGGTTATGAAGGTTGCAAGCGGAAACAACTCCAGAAACAGCTGTTTGACTGAGTTGGAGTTTACGGTGAGTGGAATTTAGCAGGCCAGCAAAAACAGCATTTGTAAAAACCAAGTCCACACCTGGTAAAGGAATCGTTGACAGTATCTGTGAAAACAAGGGGAAGAAATGTGTTGTTACAAGGAAAAGGGAGAAGGCAACCTTGCCAATGGGATTGATGCAGCCTTCCTTCCTGCCCTTTCCTGATTAAGTATAGTCACACACTTCAGGTACAAGAACGTAAGAAGCAGGAGGAGGAGTAGACCATTCAAAGCTGCCCTGCCATGCAACAAAACCATGGTTAAACCGCCCCATGCCTCAGTTGTTTTTGTCATGCCAGCTCATTGATGCCACCAACTCCTTGATATTTCAGAAATCTATCCACCTCCTCTGAAATACTTTCAGTGGTTTAGCCTCCACAATTTCCTGCGGTCAAACATTCCAGATAATTGCTACACTCTGGGAGAAGAACACAGAACAGTATTGCACAGGAATGGGCCCTTCGGCACACCATATCTGTGCTGACCATATTGTTATTCCAAACGAAATTCCTAAGAAATTCCTTTGCATCTCAATTTTAAATTAGGGTGCACTTACTCTGCGACTACATCATCCCGTTCGAGATTCTCCCACAAATGGAAATTTTTTGAGAGGATGTTTCTCTAGAATTCTCTTTTTAAATCTCCTCTGCACCCTTTCCATCCTTTGCATAATGTGCGTTGACAGTATTTCAGAATCTTGGTTTGTGATTCCTTGAGTTTATGGAAGTGAACTGATTGAGAAGTTTGAAATATTAACACAAGATGAGCTATTTGGTCTGTTCAGGGAATCAAATGTGGTGGGTGTAATTTTATAATTATAGCTAAGCCATTTATAAAGAAAATCAGGAAGTGGTTTCTCCACATAAAAGTTGTGGATTTCTGGAACTTTCTCCCATTAAAGGGTTGGAACACTAAGGAACAATTGGAGCTTTCCAGGCTGAGATTGGCAGATGCATGGGTATTGAGGGATTATAGAGCTAGATTAATGGAATCAGTGCAACAGTTAAACTGAATGACAGAACATGCTGATGGGCTGAATAGCCCATCCCCGTTCCTGCAAACTGGAAGTATCTCATTTTATAAACCACAAAAATTGAAACTACTCCCGCCACTGAAAGTAATTTTCTTCTGTCAGTATATGGAGAAGCAGAGTTAATTATTGCCATACTCAATGCTTTGGGTCCCATATCTTTTCTTTACTCATTAATGGGATGAGGGCATCACTCGCTAGGCGGCATTTATTACCCATTCTAATTGCTCAGAGGGCAGCGACAGTCAACCACATTGCTGTGGGTCTGAAATCACATGTAGGCAAGACCAGGTAAGGTTGGAAGTTTCCTTCCCTAAGGGACGTTAGTGAACCAGATGTGTTTGTCCCAAGAATTGACAATGGATTCACGGTCATCATTAGACTTTAAATTCCAGACATACATTGAATTCAAATTCCACCATCAGCCATGGTGGGATTTGAACCGGGCTTCCCCGGAACATCACCTGAGTCTCTGGATTAACAGTCCAGCGATAACACCAATAGGCCATCGCTTCCCGCTCTAAGGAAGGATGTGCTGGTGTTGAAGGTGGACCAAAGAAAGTTCACAAGAATGATCTCAGAGATGAAGGGCTTGTCATAAGAGGAGAGGTTGAGGTTACTGGGTCAGTACTCGATGGAGCTTAAAAGGATGCAGGGGATCTGACTGGAACATACAGAATACTGAGGCCCCTGGGTAGAATGGAGGTGGAGAAGATGTTTCCACCAGCAGGAATGACCAGTACCTGAGGCACAGTCTCAGAGTGAAGGGATGACCCTTTAGAACTGAGATGAGGAGCAATTTCTTCAACCAGAGGGTAGGCGAATCTGTGGAACTCATTGCTGCAGGAGGCCAAATCATTAAGTATGCTTAGGGCAGACAGAGATAGGTTCTTCATTAGTAAGGGAATCAAGGATTACAGGAGAAGTCAGGAGAATGGGGTGAGATATGTGTCAAGCGTGATTGGGTGGTTGAGCAGAACTGATAAGTCGAATGGCCTAATGCTGCACTGTGATTTTATTGTTTTGTGGTTTTTTTGTCACTGAGCTGTTTCACAAGCTCTTTTCATTTAGCTCTCCAAATTTTCTCTCTATCCTTTGTATTTTATTTTATTGTGTGATTGTGGAAACGCTTAAAGTTCACCTGTAATTATGATAGTGGCCACGTAGGTAGACTGTTACCAGTGTGCAGCACTGTCGGAAGTTCCAACTTTCTCATAGGATGATAAATCCTGTCTGATGGATGAAACAATCCGAAAGTCCTGTGGAAAACACAGAAACCAAACTGCACACAACAATTTCCACAAACAGTCTTCTGAAGATTGAAAAATGTCTTTGGTAAAATGTTACTGCACCTCAGTGGGGGCTTTTGGGGTTGACTGTCAGACCGTGTGATCACAATTTCACTGAAGGCAATGACCTGGTGGTATTATCACTAGATAATAAAATCAGAGACCCAGGTAATATTCTGGGGACCTGGATTTGAATCAAAATAAAACGTGGAATTAAGAGAGTAATGTTGACCATGAAACCACTGTGATTGTCAGGAAAAATCTATCTGGTTTACTGATGTCCTTTAGGGGGGGCGTGATGGCTCAGTGGTTAGCACTGCTACCTCTGAGCAACAGGGCCCTGGGTTCGATTCCTGCCTTGAGTGACTGTGCAGAGTTTGCCCATTTTCTCCCTGCCTGCATGGATTTCCTCCCACAGTCCACAGACTGCAGATTGGGTGGATTGGCTTCGCTAAATTGCCCTTGGTGTGTAGGCAGAGTAACCATGGGATAGGGTAGGGGGCTGGACCTGGGAGGTGCGCCTTAGAGGGTCAGTGTGGGCTTGATCAGCTGAATGGCCTGCTTCCACAAGGTAGGGGATTCTAAGATATAGGGAAGGAACCACAGAAATACGGTTGATTCTCAACTGCTCTCTGGGCAATTTGAGATGAGTCATGAATGCTGGCCTGGCTGGGAATACCACATCCCAGGAATGAATTAGGGACAGGCAATAAATACTGGCTCACCTAATGATGCCAAGTGAATGATTAAAGAAACATGGAGACAATTTTACTGGGAGCATATGTGGACAAATCAGTGGATGTGACTTCCTGCATTTGTAATGGTTTACAGTATGTGATGCACTCACATCTGTGCATGGAAGAGGGCCTGAAACATACCAATTTAGCAGCAAGCTCCCAAACTGGTTCCACTGCTGAATTTGTGCCGGCCCTTCTTAGGTGTCTGAACAAACAGAGCTAGACTGTTAACTCCTATGCACACATCTTGGCATTAGATGAGGCAAGGATTCAGCTTGGTTCCAGTGACTCCTGAGCTTCAATTAACTATTATCACAAAGACAAGCCACAGCAAGATTCAGCATTTTCAAAATGTGGAGGTGCTGATGTTGGACTGGGGTGAACAAGGTCAAAATTCACACAATAGCAGGCTATAGTCCAACAGAATTATTTAAAGACACAAGCTTTCGGAGTCTCGCTCCTTCAGGTGTCACTGCAACCTGAAAAAGGAGCGAGACTCCGAAAGCTTGTGTCTTTAAATAAATCTGTGGGACTATAACCAGGTGTCGTGCGATTTTCAGCATTTTGAAAAGCAAAGGGGAGAGAAACCTGGAATGGCAAAAGAAGCTTGAGGGCTGGCGAGATTTATTCAGAAACACTGCAATTCCCTTTATTTAAACCTACAATACAGTTTCTTGCCTTACATTTACAGGTGCCTGCTGGTGAAATGATCTGTTGAGAAGAAGTGGTATTCAAAGAGTTAAAACAATGAGCAAGTGTTTGTATGTTAAAACAAACACAGCTGCAGCTTCCACAATAACTGAGCCCACGCTGTGGCAATACATTAAATTCAGAATTGGAGGCAGTTAAGCAGAAAGATTTATATTTATATGGCATATTTCACCACCTTGGGACACCCCAAAGAGCAAGTGAAGTACTGTGCAAAAGCTGTTATACTGCTGTAGGAAATGCAGCAGTCAATGTGAATACAGCAAGTTCCTGCAAACAGCGAAGCATATTGGTGCTCCCTCAGTCAGACTCACAATGCAGAATATTTGAACATACTGATATTAATATTAATATGTGGGGCCCTATCCTCAGCAGACAGAAAGAGCATGTGGCACCACATCTGCCGTTCTTACTATCTCTGCATACACCGTACATCTGTTTCAACTAAAAGAAGGTAGCTCACCACTCATTGGCTCATTCCTCAGAGCAGTGCCTTGACCAATCAGAGCCAACCTACCTGACTGAAAATTGAACAAAGATTGGCAGTTAACTGTTTGTCATCATCTAACTGGTGCATTCGCCATGGAAACACACCTACCAGTCAGAGATCACATGCTGACCAATCAGAATTCTCCTCGCATACAGCATAAATTTTGATTTCCCCCTTTGCTTGTGAATTGACCTGATAAATGCATAATGAAACACTGCAAAATAAGTTCTTTTCTTGGCAATAGTCAAGTTCAAATGACTATTTGTAAAGAGCAATGGAATAATTCACCAGTCTATCTGCTTTTAGTGATACTGATTGAGGGCTAACTAATTGTCAGAACACTGGGGAGAACTCATCTATACTTCTTCAAATTATTGCCATGGGATCATTTACATCCACCGGAGGGAAAACCAGGCACAAATATAGTCTTGTCAACATCACTTACAACCCATGAAAAAACATTTTAAATAAGACTGTTGATTTAAAGAGAGAATGAATTAAACCTGTGTTTGTCCCTTTGCTCCTCATGGCACCATTCTGAAATCCAAAATGGAAGGTTATAGTTCAGTTACACAGTTGCATATGGAAACTGTTGTATTGGTAATCTTGTGTAAATGTATTGGAAGCAGCTCGGAAAAGGTTTATTAGATTAATACCTGAAATGAACAGGGTTTTTAATTTTTCTTCATTCACAGAATGTGGGTATTGCTGGCTACGCCAATGTAAATTGTCCACTGGGCAGTTAAGAGTCAACCCTGTTGCTGGTTGGTCCAGAGTCACATGTAGGCCAGACCAAGTAAGGACAGCAATTTCCTTCCCTAAAGGACATTGGTGAATGAATTGGACTTGCCTGATATTCAACAGCAGTTTCATAGTCATCATTAGACCTTTAATTCAGATTTCTATTGACCTGCCATGGATTTGAAAGAATGTCCTCAGAACATCACCTGAGTCTCTGGATTAACAGTTTAACAACAACACCATTAGGCCATCACCTCTGCTTTGTTTGTGAGGAAAGGCTGGTGTCAGGGTGGGTTTAGGTATACTGGAGTTTAAAAGAGTAGGGTATGAATTGATTCAAATATATAAGATCCAAAAGGTTTTGACAAGAAAATAGAACATAGAAGAGTACCGCAAAGTAAAGGCCCTTTGGCTCACGATATAGTACTGGCCTATTATCCTACTCTAAGATCAAACTACCCTGCATGTGTGCCTATCCAAGAGCCGTTTAAACATCCTGAAAGTATCTGACTCCACCACCATTGCCAGCAGCACATTCCACGCACCCACCACTCTCTGTATAAAGAGCCTGCCTTTGACATCTCCCCTGTACCTTCCTCCAATCACCTTAAAATTATGCCCCCTTGTAATAATCATTTCCGCACTGGGAAGAAGTCTCTGGCTATCCACTCTATCTATGCCTCTCATCATCTTGTAAACCTCTATCAAGTCACCTTACATCCTTCTTCACTCCAATGAGAAAAGCCCTAGCTCCCTCAACCTTTCCTCAAAAGACCTGCCCTCCAGTCCAGGCAGCATCCTGGCAAATCTCCTCTGCACCCTCTCTAAAGATCCCACATCCTTCCTATAATGAGACAACCAGAAATGAACAGAATATTCCAAGTGTGGTATAAAATGGGTTTTATAGAGCTGCAGCATAACCTCACAGCTCTTAAACTCAATCCCTCTGCCATGAAAGCAACACACCAATTGCCTTCTCATCAACCCTATCAACTTGGATGGCAACTTTGAGGGCCCTATGGATATGGACCCCAAGATCCCTCCGTTCCTCCACACAGCCAGGAATCCTGCCAATAACACTGTATTCTGCATTCAAATTTGACCTCCAAAAATGAATCACTTCACATTTTTCTGGGTTGAATTCCATCTGCTACTTCTTTGCCCAGCTCTGCATCCCGTCACTGTCTCTTAGCAACCTACAACAGCCCTCCACACAATCCGCAATTCCACAAACCATCATGTCATCGGCATACCTACTAACCCACCCTTCCACTTCCTCATCCAAGTAATTTATAAAGATCACAAACAGTACTGGTCCCACAACAGATCTCGACAGAACACCACTGGTGACTGAGTTCCAGGCTGAATACTTTCCATCTACTACCACCCTCTGTTTTCTATTGGACAGCCAATTCAGTATCGAGACAGCCAAATTTCCCCCTATCCCATGCCTCCTTACTTTCTGAATGAGCCAACCAGGGGGAATTTAACAAATGCCTTGCTACAATCTATATACACGACATCCACTGCTCTACCTTCATCAATGTGCTTTGTCACATCCTCAAAGAATTCAATAAGGCTTGTGAGGCATGGCCTGCCCCTCACAAAGCCATGCTGTCTATTTCTAACCAAACTGTGCTTTTCCAAATAATCATAAATACCATCTCTCAGAATCCTCTCCAATAATTTGCCCACCACAGAAGTAAGACTGATTGCTCTGTAATTTTCCCAGAATTATCCCTATTCCTTTTCTTGAACAAGAAAAAAAAATCCTGCCCTCCACTCACCTGGTACTACTCCAATGGACAGTGTGGATGCATAGATCATCACCAAAGGGGCAGCAATCTCTTCCCTCGCCTCCTGTAGCAACCTTGGGTATATCCCATCTGTCCCAGGGGACTTATATATCCTCATGTTTTTCAATATTTCTGGCACAGCCTCCTTCCTAACATCAGCCTGTTCCAGTATATCTGCCTGTTTCATGCTGTCCTCACAAATGTCAAGGTCCCTCTCATAAGTGAATACTGAAGCAATGTATTCATTAAGGACCTCCCCTACCTCCTCCAACTCCAGGCACAATTTTCCTCCACTATCCCTGATTGGCCATACCCTCACTCTGGCCATCCTTTTGTTCCTCACATAAGTATAAAACGCATTGGGATTTCCATAATGCTACGCACCGAGGCTTTTTCTTGCCCCTTCCAGCTCCCCTAATTCCATTCTTCAGTTCCTTCCTGGCCACCTTGTAACACTCTAGAGCCTTGTCCAATCCTTGCTTCCTCAACCTTAAGTAAGCTTCTATCTTCCTCTTGACTAGATGTTCCACATGTCTTGTCATCCAAGGTTCCTTCACCTTACCATCTCTTCCTGGCCGCAGTGGGACAAACCTATCTGGCACTTGCAGCATTGATAACAAAGTGTGGAGCTGGATGAACACAGCAGGCCAAGCAGCATCTCAGCTTTTGTGCTCCTCTGATGCTGCTTGGCCTGCTGTGTTCATCCAGCTCCACGCTTTGTTATCTTGGATTCTCCAGCATCTGCGGTTCCCATTATCTCTGGCACTTGCAGCAAGTGATCCCGAAACAACCTCTACATTTCTGTCATGCATATCCCCGACAACATCTGATCCCAATTTTTGCTCCACAGTTCCTGCCTAATAGCACTGTAATTCCCCCTCCCACAATTAAATACTTTCCCATACCATCTGTTCCTATCCCTCTCCATGGCTATACTAAAGTACTAAATCGAAAATGGCCTCCAGTTGACCTATCTACATATTGAGTCAGAAATCCTTCCTGGACACACCTGACAAAATCTGCTCCATCCGAAGTGTTTGCACTTAGGAGGTTCCAGTCAATATTAGGGAAGTTGAAGTCACCCATGACAACAACCCTATTACTTTGGCTCCTTTCCAAAATCTGTCTCCCAATCTGGTCCTCAGTGTCTCTGTTGCTATGGCGGGGGGCGGAAGGGGGGGGGGGGTGTCCACAGAAAACTTCCAATAAAGTGACTGCTCTTTTCCTGTTTCTGACTTCCACCCAAACTGACTCAGTGGGCAAACCTTCCTCCAAGACCTCCCTTTCTGCAGCTGTGATACCATCCCCGATTAGCAATTAGCCATTCCCCCACCTCTTTTACCACCCAGCCTATTTCTTTTGAAACATCTAAACATCCAACAACCATTCCTAGTCCTGTGTTTATCTAAGTCCCCATAATGGCCACACATCATAGCTCCAAGGACAGATCCATGCTCTAAGTTCACCACCCTTATTCCTGGCACTTCTTGGGTTAAAATAGACACACAGTTCAACCTGTCACACTGACTGCAACTTTACCCCATCAACTGTCTATCCTTCCTCACAGACAAGGATGGATGGATAAGAAAGGATATTTCCTGTTATGGAAGTATCTAGAGATAGGGGTCACTGTTTAAAGACCGAGGGTCAATTATTTAAGGCAAAGATGAAGCATTTAATTTTCTCAGAGGGTTGGGAGTCTTTGGAATATTTTTCCTGAAAAGGTAATGGAAGCAGAGCCCTTGAATGTTTTTAACAGAGATGGACAGATTCTCATTAAGCAGGAGAATGAAATGTATCGGAGGTAGGTGTGAAGTGGCTTTGAGGTTACAATCAAATCAAGCATGATGTCATTGCATATGGATGCAGGCTCGAGGGGCTGAATGGCCTACTGCAGCTCTTTGTTCATATGTACATATTATAAAGGTTTGTTCCTCAGTTATATTTGACATCTTGTGATTTAAATGGAGATTATGTAACTTGTTTCTTGTTCTTACCGTCACAGGTGGTTTTTATTTGTTTCAGGTAACAATTTTGGAAAAGGCTATTATTCATGTTATATTTGCTCCACTGTACTTATATAACACACAGTGTCTGGGTGGAGATAAGGAATTCTACTCTATCTTTCAGAGGGTGCAGAACCCCCACTATCAAGATCCTGGGGGTTATCATTAACCAAAAACTGAATTGGACCAGCCATACAAATTCTGTGGCTACAAGACCTGGTCAGAGGCTAGAGTACTGCCGTGAGGAGCCTACCTCCTAAATCCCCAAAGCCTGCCCACTTTCTAGAAGGCAAATGTCAGGAATGTAATGGAATACTCCTCACTTGTCTGGATGACTGCAACACTCTAGAACTTGAAACCATCCAGGACAAAGCAGCCCACTTGATTGGCATCACATCCACAACAATCCACTCCCTCTACCACCAATGCCCAGGAGCAGTGATGTGTACCGACTACAAGATGCACTGCAGAAATTCACCAAGGCTCCTTAGACAGGACCTTCCAAACCCACTAGCACTTCCATCTAGAAGACAACAGCAGCAGATAAACATTCCTTCTAAGCCACTCGCTATCCCGACATGGAAATAAATCACCATTCCTTCAGCGTTGCTGCGTCAAAATCCTGGGACTCCCTCCCTAAATGCATTGGTGGGTCTACCTACATTAGAGGTTGATGAAGGCAGTTCACCACCAGTTTCTCAAGAGCAACTAGGGATAGGCAATAAACGCTGGCCAAAGTAGGACACCACATTCCAACAATGAATTCATAAATAGATGCATCGCATCAACTCCCTAAGGTCCTTGGTAATTATGTTTGACCAACTGTAGTTAGCACTATCATGCAACTGACCTTCTTGTTACCCAGGAGCAATGTCTCTTCTGGAGATACTTCACAGTGGTTTAACTGAAGACAAACTGAAGATAAGGCAAAGACAAAGGAGGACTGATGGCAGGGAACTATCTGAAACAACTTGTACCCAGGTGCAAATGGTGGTGGAAGTGGCAATGCCGGAAGGTCCCAGAACTAGCCATCTGGAAAAGTATCACAGTTTCATCCCCAACACCTGAGTGAAACTACATGATGACTGAGATAAACAGTGAGCTATTGTTTGGGCTGTTATTTCGTTCAGAACTTGTTTGTATGTGCCAGCAGTATACTTTAATCATTCAACAACAATTACTGTCCTGGACACAATCACTTCAGTTCTTTGGAGAAGACTATACATTTAGTCTCACCACTCCTGCTCCTTCCCTATAGTCCTGCACTTCAACGCCCTCTTCAAATCTTCATCCAATTCCATTTGAAATTCATGGCTGAGACTCTCCAATAACCCTATCCAACCAGATCAGGGTGACATTCCCTCTCAATCTCCTCTCCCTCCAAACAGAAAGGAGCGATAATCAGAATGTGAAAATTTCAAATTGTCTTTCCAGCAAACACGTTTAGTTAAATCAATTTGAAATGAAACGTTAGATTCCAAAACGGTTCCTTTCAGCCAATAGTAGGGAAATGAAAGCAACAAGATCTGACCTGCATAGCTGTGCTTCACTCATTCAGCAGGCTTTAGGACCACAGCACATTCTGCTTTTACAAAGAACCTGCTTTAGAAAGACAACTTTCATACAGCTCTGAGTTCCATCTGTAAATGGAGCATCCAGCTGAGGGCTGGCCACAAACTTGTGTTCGATGTTAGGAACTGAAAGGTTTTTGTAAACTTAACATTGACTGATGTTAATCCACAAAATTGTAATTTTTCAAATGGGAACAGGCTGTTGACATTAAATAACATGTCGCAGAAATTTGCTAATGCTGCATCAGAATGATCATGAGCCCAGATTTTCATTTGAAGGCCCATGCTGGAAGTACAGCTCTGACCAGTCTTGTAAATGGTTCCAATGCAGGGGTCAGGGTCTGCACATGAATCACACTTTAGGGCCTTTGCAGGCAGAGGGGCAAAACTCAGATTGAGGGTCCCCACTCTGTAACTGGGCAACCAGATACAGACCAGCTGCATTCAGGATAACCAGGCCTACATATGGCCTAACTCACTGTCCTTAAAGGGGCCAACTCCTGTTTGGGGAGTTCAACATTTCCTGATCAAAGCTTGGTTTCAGGAGAGTCAGGCATCTGGCATCTGCTGAAGACATCCAGGGCGTCACCTATCAAAGGCCTGAGAAGCAGGCAAAAATGAGTTTCTACCCCTTTAAATTTTATATATTCCCTTCACATTAAGATTTGTCTTTTTCAGCAAAAGTTCACCACACGAAGCTACCCTATCCCTAGTAGGTTTGATTTCCTGCACATCCATCTTCTAATGTGGACAGAAGGCCAACAATAGGGTCCATCTAAAATGCAACATTTTTTGTTTTCCTACCAGAATTTCTAGGTTAAGTCAGACTCGTACTTTGCACTAAATAACCCCGAGTTAGTTTCCTTTCCCACTGCTAGCTTATTCTCCAATGAGAAACACATGAAGGTTAGTTGAGTAGAGATTGGTGAATCAAATTCAATTACAAAAGTCTACCAAAGTCATTGGGAATAAAACTACCAAGGCAAAAATATCTCCACTGGAAAGAATAACACAGTACTAGTTATCAGAAAAACCTGCTACAAATAATGCTCTCGCAAGTCTCACTTCAACTATCCTAGAATTGAAATTTATCAAGCTCAGTATATAAGTACAGAAAATAAATTTATTAAAACCAAAAATCTAATATCTACCCGAGCCTTACATCACCAACAAAGCCTTCGCATAACTCGAATTAAGGAAGGATGTAACAAAAGGACAAAAACATTCAAATGACAATTCAACTTGAATGAAACTTTGATTTATATTTGTAGCATTTCAATCTGAATTCTTCACTGGAAAAATAATTTTAATCAAATTATTTTAATTGGATTGGATTTCACTTTCTCCCCAAGTATTCCAAACACAGAAACCAAAGCATTCATGCATATAAAACACACACAATGTCAATACAGGTACCAAGCTTGAAAACTGAAGTGTTTTAGTTACCTGAGGTTGCATGGGCATAGTCTAGAAGCTACTGATCCTGCAATAGTAAAATTTTACAGTAAACCCAGAGTTGATACCTGAAACACCAGCTACACACTAGCTACCTTCTACTGTTACCATGACCCTAAATATATTATTTAAACCTATCAGCTGGAATGTCAATGACATCATTCAGACATACTGCCCAATCGAGTCCCTCCTTGCTTGTGTGCAGGGTTTTTTTTCCCTTTCTTTACATATTGAACAATAAATAATTGTTAGGCTATTGTTTGCCCGCTCACTCCACCTCGTTGAAGACAAAACATGTAGAAACTAACATCAAAGAATATGCAACAAAGGCCCAATTACAGGGATGAACATGAATGGATGTAGAAAAGAGAGAGATTCTTTGATGCCAAAGCTGAGAAATTTGTGGACCACTGCGGAAAAAAGCCACCAGGCTCAGGAACATTTTGTAGTCGATCCCTGCGGTCGACCAAGTTAGCTAATGTCAACCAGAAGGCCAGGAAGCAGACATGGGCCTAAATGTCTTTGACAGGCAATAAAGAAATCAACTAGGATTATCACAGTTGACTGCTCTGCTGTGCCTCCACCTAGAAAATGTACATGTCGGGCAGCAGGTGAACCTCAAACTACAGGGTTCAAAAGTTCAAGTCCCCCTCCTGATCATGCAGCACAAAACCTAGACTTACACTTTAGCAGGCATGCTGCACTGCTGAAGGTGCCAGCTGAGATGTTAAACTGTGTGCACCTGCTTTTGGAAAGATCCATCAGCACCACTCAAAGATGAGTGGGAATCTCAGCCTCCTTCCTTACATCAGTGTTACCTGAGCCTTCTGTTAATGGTATGTCATCACGAAGGAACTCCATATCTTGTCACAACCCTTTCCATTCCCAAAAACCTGTACACTTACATCTTTTGCCTTCCATTTTGTAACGATTTTCTCAACATCTTGATCATTTTGGGGGAGGTGCTGATCGAGTGGTATTATCATAGGATCCCTACAGTGTGGAAACAGGCCCTTCGGCCCAACAAGTCCACACTGAACCTCACAACATCCTACCCAGACCCATTCCCCCTATAACCCACCTAATCTACACATCCCTATGGGCACTTTAGCATGAGCAATTCACCTAACTTGCATATCTTTGGACTGCGAGATGAAACCAGAGCACCCAGAGGAAACCCACACAGACACGGGGAGAATGTGCAGACTCCACACAGACAGTCGCCTGAGGCTGGAATCGAACCCAGGTCCCTGGTGCTGTGAGGCAGCAGTGCTAACCTCTGAACCTCCGTGCCACCACATTATCACTGGGCTACTAATCCAGTAGCTCTGGGGGACGGGTTCAAATCCCATCATGACAGACGGTGGAATATGAATTCAATTAACAAAACTGGAAGAACCCATCTGGTTCACCAATGTCCTTTAAGGAAGGAAACTGTCATCCCTACGTGGTCATGCCTACATGTGACTCCAGACCTAGAGCAATTCTGTGGTTGACACTTAGGGATGGGCAATGAATGCTGGCCCAGCCAGGGGTGCCCACATTCCATGGATAATTTTTAAAAATCCAGCTCCTCTTCCCAAATTGATTTGGAGAATCTTGTTCCAAAAATATGAGGAATTATTGTTAAGAAGTACAAGAACAGGAAACATTGTAACCGTTTCTCCAGGAAAATCATTACAAAAGAGAAGAAATAATGGATTTTTGTGGCTAAACATATTTCCTCAAAGTTCTTAACTATGATTGCATGCACTATGCAATGTCCCAGAAGGCAGGCTATCAGATGTTTGCTAAAGAATATATCTATAACTAAGAAATTACATTTAATAGTTATCTTATCAGGTGCTCTGCACACCTCAAACTGCTGCGGAATTTATTAATTACCTCTTAAAAAGGACTTAAGTAGGCAACCAAACTGCACATTGCTAAATCTTACAAAATTAAATAACCATCCATATAATCTGTACAAAAAAAACCCAAAGAACTGAGAAAGCTAAAGATTAGAAACAGAATCAGAAATTACTGGAAATACTCAGCACATCCAGCAGCATTTGTGGAGAGGAAGCTAAGTGAACTCAGTTCCGAAGAAGGATCACTGGGCTCGAAATGTTAACTTTGCTATTTCTCTATAGATTCTGCCGAACCTGCTGAGTTTCTCCAGCAATTTTTGATTATACATCAGCATGTTGTCTGAGGGAGAAATATCCTTTTCATTTTTTAGTTTCATTTGTGGGGTGTGAACATCACTAGCTGGCCAGCATTTATTGTTTCTCCTTATTTTTTCCTTTGAGTATGTGGTGGTAAGCTGCCTTCTTGAACCGCTGCAGTTCACCTGTTGTGGGTTGACCCGCAATGCCACTTGGGAGGGAATTCCAGGATTTTGACTCCACAACTGTGAAGGAACAGCGATATAGTTCCATATCAAGATGGTGAATGGCTTGGAGGGGAAGTGGGAGGTGGTTGTATTCCCAATTATCCTCTGCCCTTGTCCTTCTAGATGGAAGTGATTGTGAGATCGGAAGGTGCTGTCTGAGGATCTGTGGTGAATTTCTGCAGTGCATCTTGTAGATAATGCACACTGCTGCTACTGAGCATCAGCGGTGGAGGAAGTGGATGTTTGTGAATGTGGTGCCAATCAAGTGGGCTGCTTTGCCCTGGATGATGTCAAGATTTTTGAGTGTTGTTGGGACTGCACTCATTCAGGCAAGTGGGGAATATTCCATCACACTCCTGACTTGTGCCTTGTAGATGGTGGACAGGGCTTTGGGGAATCAGGAGGTGAGTTACTCGCCGCAGTATTCCTAATCTCTGACCTGCTCTTTCAGCCACTGCAATATGTGATGAGTCCAGTTGAGTTTCTGATAACCCCAGGCTGTTGATAATGGGGGAATTCAGTAATGGTAACACCACTGAATGTCAAGGGACGGTGGTTAGATCGTAACATTTTCCTTGAAATGGTGCCGTGGAGTCTTTTATGACCCATTTAACACAGAAACAAGGCTTCACAGTAAACTCTAAACTGTAAGATCCAAGCACAATGGGTTTGTCCACCTTCTGGGTAGTCTGCTCCTTGAAACTCATTCCTTCACCACATTGCTTAGTGATAGCCATTGCCCCCCACTGGGCTTGGATATTTATGGCTACTCAAAGGAAACTTGCACGTTGATTTTGCAAACCCAGCAACTGTCTCAAACTGAACTAGGCTGTTTACAACTTCAGTGCTACGTTTGACCCTGAAATGAGTTTTCAATATCATACGTGCACTATCACCTAGAAACACCCCATTCTACATCGGCAACACCGTCCAACTGCAATTTTAAAACTCCCATTCTTTTCACAAACCGTCCAAGGTCTGGCCCTCTCTACCTATAATCTATCTGGCCCTAGAACTCTGTAAGTGTCTGCACTCCTGTAATTCTGGCAGCTTGAGCATTCCTGATTTTAACCACTCCACCGCAGGTAGCCATGCCTTCTGTTGGAGAAGAACAAAGATCTGGAATGTCTTCCCTAAACTTCTCCATCTAACAATATCTTGCTCTCCTCCTGTAAGACACTCATGAAGACATACCTCTTTGACTAAGTTTTTGGACACCTGCCCCAGTGAAGGGTGGTGCTGGCCTGATAGTGTTATCACCAGGGTATTATTCCAGAGAGCCAGGTAATGTTCTCGGGATGTGATAATGGGAACTGCAGATGCTGGAGAATCCAAGATAATAAAATGTGAGGCTGGATGAACACAGTAGGCCCAGCAGCATCTCAGGAGCACAAAAGCTGACGTTTCAGTCTAGACCCTTCATCAGAGAGGGGGATGGGG
Organism: Stegostoma tigrinum; assembly: GCF_030684315.1. NCBI lineage: Eukaryota > Metazoa > Chordata > Chondrichthyes > Orectolobiformes > Stegostomatidae > Stegostoma > Stegostoma tigrinum. The sequence goes on from NC_081381.1 coordinate 19,797,672, forward strand.
TGAGGGTTCTGGAATAAATAGGGAGAGAGGGGGAGGCAGACCGAAGATGAAGAGAAAAGAAGATAGGTGGAGAGGAGAGTATAGGTGGGAAGGTAGGGATGGGATAGGTCAGTCCAGGGAAGATGGAAAGGTCAAGGAGGTGGGATGAGGTTAGTAGGTAGGAGATGGAGGTGCAGCTTGGGGTGGGAGGAAGGGATGGGTGAGAGGAAGAACAGGTTAGGGAGGCAGAGACAGGCTGGACTGGTTTTGGGATGCAGTGGGTGGGTCCCACCTCCTTGACCTGTCCGTCTTCCCTGGACTGATCTATCCCCTCCCTACCTCCCCACCTATACTCTCCTCTCCACCTATCTTCTTTTCTCTCCATATTCGGTCCGCCTCCCCCTCTCTCCCTATTTATTCCAGAACCCTCACCCCTTCCCCCTTCTCTGATGAAGGGTCTAGGCCCAAAACGTCAGCTTTTGTGCTCCTGAGATGCTGCTGGGCCTGCTGTGTTCATCCAGCCTCACATTTTATTATCAGTGTTCTCGGGATCTCTGGGTCAAATCCTACCAAAGCAAATGGTGGAATGTGAATTCATTTTTTAAAAGTGCTGGAATGCAGAGTTTGATAATCACCACGAAATGACTCTTGGGGATAACCCCATCTGGTGCAATAATGTCCTTGAGCATCTTTATTTGGTTTAGCCTTCATGTGACTCCAGTCATATGCAATGTGATTGATTCTTAACTGTCCTCTTGGCAATCAATGCTGGATTAACCAGTGATGCCTGTATTATGTGAATGAATTTAAAGGTTCTCCTAATATGTGTTAGAATTAAAGCTTGTTTTCTGATGCCTTTGGACTTTTATTTCGTTAAAGGCACAATACAAATACACATATTGTTGTTGCTGTATTTGGACATGGTATTCCAGTGCTTCCCAAAAGTTTTCCCACTGTGATCATATTTTGAGGCTTATCATGACCCCTCAGGGACCTTTATACGGAGAATTCAAGGGTGATGCAGGAGAACAGAAGATCATTGATAGAGGGGAGGAGGGGGCTGGTTCGACCATTGCAGGGGAAAGGAGGGAGGGTCAACCCTGGAGCTCATGATCCCAAAGTTTCACTAGAAGTTCCAACCCCTACTTTGCAATGCTCCACCAAAAAACGTGAACCTGTTCCCACAAATTATTATATACCGACAGAAACAAATTTTGTTATACTGTTAATCTTCATTTTGAGTGTGATGTACCTTGAAATATTGGAATGTTGATAGGTGTGTGATTGTTTTATGGGGTCAGCGATACTCTTGAAATTACATAATTGTTGTCTTCCCTTTCATCTCCCTCAGTAATCACTCTCCCTTTCAGCTTTTGTTTTGTCACTTAACTGCACAGTTTTCTCTCTGATGACCCAATTTAAGAGTATCTTTTTCCCCCGAATAATGAATTGTCACCAAATACTTGCAGAAGGGAATTTCAATTTTTAATGAGTTGAGAGCTCATTGGAGCCATGGTCAAAACCACAAGGGAAATGCTGAACCAGACAGAAACACTAAGGATTAATTTAACCAAACATCATTTACGAGTAATTCTACTCAATTAATTAGATTGTTCACAGTGAATGAGAGCTGCACAAATTCAATGCTTCAAGACAACCAGATTGGAAGAACCAGCCCAGTCCTAGCTTTTCCTTTCTCATTTAAAAGAAAGAGGGCTTATATTTATATATTGCATCTTGCATGAACTCCAGATGTCTAAAAAGCACCTTACAAGTTTCTCTTTTTGATCTGCAGTCATTGTTGTCAAGTAGGAAAGATGGTAGCCAAATCCTGATCAGCAAGATCCCAAAGGCAGCAATGTGACAATGATCAGAAATCTGCTTTAATAATGTTGGTTGAGAAGTAAATATCAGCCAGTACACCAACTATTGTGCCATGGATCCTTCCACCTGAGTGAACAGACAGGGCCTTTTTTTTTAAATGCCTCATCCAAAAAAATTGAACCTCCCAACTGTGCAGTCCTCCATGCACTCAGTGTGACAAGGTCAGGAGAGATGTATTTCTCAATACTCTGGAGTAGTAGCTGAAGCTACAATCACCTGATGTAGGAAGACCTACGCACTGAGAGGCACTGACGACACCAAGATACCAATATCTCCATTCCCTGCGTGAAAATGTGATCCCTAAAGTTTGTTGAGCTGCATCTCAACATTCCAGTCTTCAGAGATTGTTAAATTCTTGCAGGCTACAGAACCAAGATGGATAGATACAGGGCTGGCCTGGTGTCACAACGAGCCGAAAAATATGGAGGGCTGAATGGCATCCCCCTATTTAAACATGTTGGACCTGCCTGATAGGTTCCTTCCAGCCACCAGGACACCAGCAATTGAGAGAGGATCCTATTCCCCCTTCTCTTTACCCATCACCCTAGAAAAATGGTCAAATGTTCTTGTGCGCTCCCCCCACCACCCCCGCCGTGTCGACTACCCATCCCTAAAGGTGAATCTAACAGGTAAAGCTTCAGCCCAGCACTGACCATGGTTTGGGGAGAGGCCACACCTCACCTTCCACTTTATTTTCTTCCAGCTAAGACTGTGGGCCATCCACTTTCACATTAAAACAAGAACTTGACCACCCTCCAACGACTCCTCAGTGTCACTCAACGAGGCACCCTCGACTCACGTCGGTTTATTTGGTCATTATCTCATTGCTGTTTGTGGGAGCTTGCTGTGCACAGAATTCGTTGCCACTTTTCCCACGTTAAAACTGTGATTACACTTCACAGGTTGCAAAGAATTTCAGCATGTTGTAAAATTGAGAAACTGGATAATGCAACTCCCTGCATCATGTTGTTGCTGCACTGATGTTTCATTTAAACTCTGTGTGGAAACAACATAAACTCCCATGAACTGTATGAATCTCCCATGAATCTGCTTTAGACAAGTTCCAAAAACATTATGCAATTACTGCAGGTCCTTTAACAAACAGGAAGACTGAGACAGGCAACATTCCCAGGCCAAGAATTAAATGGAATGAATTATTTTGTTACATTAGTACAGTCTTCTGCATCAGGTTTGATGTTAATTGAACAGTGCATGTTTTCCTAATGGGGCAGGTTGTTTAGTCAGTGTTCACTGGTTACTAAATAAAAGCAAGTGGCCCTCACAATGGCCCTGAGGATTTCTTCGACACTTAATAGGACTCAACAAGACTGATTGTTCTCACAGAGCTTTCAACTGCAAAATGCACTTGTGATTGCTGCTTTCATAATGAGTTTAATTGCCATATAATAACTTATTTCAAATGTCTGATCACCCAAAAAATCACTTCCTTTCTCTGGGCAAGTGACAGACTGAATGTATTGAGGGGCGGGCAGGGGAGGGGAGCAGAGCAAGAGGGAGAGGGAGAAGGGGAGAGAGGGGAGAGGGGGAGGGTAGTGAAGTGAACTGAAGGAGAGAGGAGGGGGGACAGGGAGCGGCAGGGAGTGGAGGAGAGGAAAGGAGAAGAGAAGAGAGGAAAAGAAAGGAGAGGATGGTTTAGGAACATATCCTCAGCATGCCTGTTTCCATCTTATGTCATTTCAAGTGCTCATCCAAGTGTTTCTTAAAAGATAACAAAGTGTGGAGCTGGATGAACACAGCAGGCCCAGCAGCATCTCAGGAGCACAAAAGCTGACGTTTCAGGCCTAGACCTTTCATCAGAGAGGGGGATGGGGAGAGGGAACTGGAATAAATAGGGAGAGAGGGGGAGGCGGACCGAAGATGGAGAGAAAAGAAGATAGGTGGAGAGGAGAGTATAGGTGGGGAGGTAGGGAGGGGATAGGTCAGTCCAGGGAAGATGGACAGGTTAAGGTTGTGAGGTTACTCACCTAAGCTACCCTCAGACAGTGCATTCCAAACACCCACTACCTCTAGCTGAAAAAAAATCTGCAAATCCCCACTACACCTCTTGCCTTTCACTTTAAAATTATGCCCCTTGTTATTAACCATCCCACTAAGGGTAGCCTCTCAGTAGCTTCTGAAACAGTCACCTGCACAATTCCTCCCCCAGAGCCTTTTCCTGATCAGCTCAGTGACAGAGATCTCACCTGGTTCTACAGATTGTACTTCTGTCATCCAGCTGCCTCAGAACCAGGTCTTTGCCAGATTAGGGAATTTTTCAGACCATGGGAGATTTCCCCAGAGTCCTGTAGCTGACCCGGGAACTGTAGTCCCACCTCCCCAGCTGGACCACAGCGAGTGCCAGGTGAGCGAGGTACAGTGTGAAATCTCACCTTTATGATTGCAACCATCTTTGAAGTTAACTCTGTCTTATTTAGAACATAGAATATAGAACATAGAACAGTACAGTACAGTACAGGCCCTTCAGCCCAAGATGTTGTGCCAACCTATTATCCTACTAAATTCAATCTACTCTGCATACCCTCCATTTTACTGCCCTTCACGTGCCTATCCAAAAGTTGCTTAAATGTCCCTAATGTATCTGACTCCACTACCACTGCCAGCAGCACATTCCACGTACCCACCACTCTGCAGTGAATTTCTCATATTCCCCATTCCTCTCGCCTCTCTGTTCCCATATTCCTGTTCCTCTCTCCTCTCTCAGCCTCCTTGACCTGCAGTTTCTGGACTGCCATTGACTGAGGATGATTATTCAAGCTGGTGCCTCAGAAGTGGCCTTTTAAATAAAATGTCACAATCTTCCTCGTTTCAGGTACATCTTTTGTTTCTGTCATTGACGCTGTATTTAGATTTTTATTTGTTAAACAGTGAATACACGCTTTACATACTTTTCTTAAACCCTTGCAAATTTCTACAGAGTTCTGGAGCAGTTCCTACAGATCGGAGGGTGGTAAATGTAACTCCACTATTTAAAAAGGCAGGGGGAAGAGTTTAGAAGCACAAGAGGGAATCTGATTAAAAAGTATAAAATTCTAGCAGAGCCAGACAGACTAGATGCAGTCTAGCCATATAGCCTGTACAGATATTTCGGAATCAGGTGCACAGTCTTTTTCAGACTGAGATAAGGAAAAATGTCTTCAATTCAAGAGTTCTCAATCATAGAAGGAAGACAGATTTTTTTTTAAAGACAGGGATATGGGGGCGAAAGCAGATATTACATCGAACATGAAACAGCACAGCACAGGAACAAGCCCTTCAGCCCACTATGTCTGCACTGACCACGCTGCTATTGTAAACTAAACCCATCTGCCTGCAAATGGTCCGTATCCCTGAACCATACTGAGACAGAGGGTCAGCCATAATTGTAGTGAAGGACGGAACAGGGTCAACGGGCCAAATGGCCTACTCCTGCTCCCAGTTTCACTGTAACAAAAATAAACATTGTCAATTGGCCACTTGCAGAAGCTGTTGTGTGGGTTATTCGGCTAGGCACACCTTCATTCCTATGGGGTGATTTGCTGTCTGGTTGCTATGGTAATTGTGCAGCATGCTCACCTCATGTCTTTTTGGCGTTTCGTTAACAGAGTGTTGAGGATGACTCTTTGTGGCCATGTTCTCGTCTGAAGATGGGTTTGCCTCCGGATGGGTTGGTGCTGGGTAGGTGGGAGGTGGGGGCGGTGGGTTAGAGGTCACTGGTGGGGTTGGTGCAGGAAAGGTGGGAGGTGGGGGAAGGGCATTGTCTTCAGCTGCCTTGCCCTTCTGCTGGCTCACCTCAGGATTCAACATGTTTACGTACGTGTCCATCTCTGTAACAGCTGCTGGCCCTATGAACAAGAGAATTCAATCAGAATCCGGCGGGAATACAGAAACAACTTGCACTGCATGTGGGATCTACCGACTGTGTTTATCTCTCTGATTTAAAAAGGCTTTATCTTAAAACAATGCAGCAATATCTCTTACCGTTTGCTGTTTTTTCTGACCTTTCATGCATCAGGATTTGAAGAATCTATATCTAGTCACCCTGTAACTAAGGTGGTGCCGTAAGTGGGGATTTGTAAACTTTTTACTGTATTCATTTGAGTACATGACGACAAAGCTAATTTAATTCAATTATTGCCCATCTCTAGTTGCCTTTAAGAAGTTGATGCTGATCTGTTTTCTTGAACCACTGTAGTCCATGTGCTGTAGGTGCCCCCACAGTGCCATTAAGGAGGGAAGTCAATAATTATGACCCAGTGACACTGAAAGAATGGCAAGTCGAGATAGTGAATGGCTTGGAGGAAACTTGCAGGAGTGGTGCTACCCTTCTCCTTTGAGATGGAAGTGGTCGTGGGTACGAAAGGTGCAGTCCTTTGAACCTTGATGAATTTCTGCAGCGCATCTCGTGGGTGGCACACACTGCTGCAGCCAAGTGTTGGAGGTGGTTGGAGTAAATGTGTCCAAATCAAATGGCTGCCGCTGATGTCAAGCTTCTTAAATGTGGTTGGAGCTGCACTCATCCAGGCAAGTGTGGATTATTCCAATACACTCCTGACTTGTGCCTTGTAGTTGATGGACAGGCTTCACAGGAGGTGAGTTACTCGCTACAAGATTCCGAACCTCTGACCTGCTCTTACAGCTGTAGCAATTATGTGATCAGTCTAATTCAGTTTCCGGTGAATGGCAACCCCGAGGATGTTGATAGTGCTGTAGGAGCTGGAGTTTCCTGATAACAGTTACTATCAAGAGCTCTATATTCCCAATTCATTAATTTAGCTGCCGTGGTGGGATTTGCCCCAGAGCAATAATCTGTATTTGCTTAATTACTAATCCAGAGGCATCACCACGACACCATTGTCTCCCTTAACTATTGTCTCCACCAACGATGTCTAAATAATATCAATACAAGGAAGTTTGGAGCAAACAATTTGAATAGAAGTCACTGAATATGACATTACCCGCACTCCAAAACTCCCAGTTTTTATTTAAAACAGGATTTCTCACTAAGTGTTAGCTACCTCTGACTGCCTCTCAAACTGCAGGAGTAAAATGATGGGTCAGCCTTGATTTACTGGGTAGCTCTCTTTCTCTTCCCCCCTAAAACAGAAGGTTGTAGGTCCAATTCTAGAAACTTGTGTGTGCAATCTAAGTTGACAGTTTGATGCTGAGAGCATGCTGCACTATCAAAGCATGGTCTTTCAAATCAGCCTTTAAACAAAGGATTCTCCCTGATGTCCAGACCCTCGACCAGTCCCACAAACTAGTTATTTACTTCACTGATGAATGTGGAAGCTTGTTGGGTGCAAATTGGCAGTGATATTTCTCACATTGTAGCAACGACTGCAATTCCCAAAGTAGTGCATTGCAAAAGTACTGTATGACCCTTTAGGACAGTCTGAGGTTATGAAATGCACTATTTGTAAATTCAATTTCCCACTGGATGTCAGGAAGTCTCCCACTTAGAGCCCACTGGTCTGACCAGCGAGTGACAGAGCCAAGCAAACCCAGGAGATTCACGTGTGATCTCTCTCAGTTTGCACTGGCTACAGATGCCAAGATCCTGGTACTCCTGTCCTCCCAGTGAGGCATTACCCCTACCTACAGACTCTGCAGCATTTCAGGGAGGCAGCTCGGCATCATTCTTTTAGGGGCAATTAGGGATGGGCAACAAATGTTGGGGTTTTCAGAGAGGCCGTATTTTTCAAATGAGTAAACGAGGAAATAAGGAGAAGCAATAACCTGATGGTATTATCACTAGACTATTAATCCAGAGATGCAAGGAATTTTCTAGGGGCCTGGGTTCAAATTCCACCATGGCAGATGATGAAATTTGAATTCAATAAATATCTGGATTTAAGAGTCTAATAGAACATAGAACATAGAACAGTACAGCACAGAACAGGCCCTTCAGCCCACAATGTTGTGCCGACCATTGATCCTCATGTATGCACCCTCAAATTTCTGTGACCATATACATGTCCAGCAGTCTCTTAAATGACCCCAATGACCTTGCTTCCACAACTGCTGCTGGCAACGCATTCCATGCTCTCACAACTCTCTGCGTAAAGAACCTGCCTCTGACATCCCCTCTATACTTTCCACCAACCAGCTTAAAACTATGACCCCTCGTGCTAGCCATTTCTGCCCTGGGAAATAGTCTCTGGCTATCAACTCTATCTATGCCTCTCATTATCTTGTATACCTCAATTAGGTCCCCTCTCCTCCTCCTTTTCTCCAATGAAAAGAGACCGAGCTCAGTCAACCTCTCTTCATAAGATAAGCCCTCCAGTCCAGGCAGCATCCTGGTAAACCTCCTCTAAACCCTCTCCAAAGCATCCACATCTTTCCTATAATACGGCGACCAGAACTGGACGCAGTATTCCAAGTGCGGTCTAACCAAAGTTTTATAGAGCTGCAATAAGATCTCACGACTCTTAAACTCAATCCCCCTGTTAATGAAAGCCAAAACACCATATGCTTTCTTAACAACCCTGTCCACTTGGGTGGCCATTTTAAGGGATCTATGTATCTGCACACCAAGATCCCTCTGTTCCTCCACGCTGCCAAGAATCCTATCCTTAATCCTGTACTCAGCTTTCAAATTCGACCTTCCAAAATGCATCACCTCGCATTTATCCAGGTTGAACTCCACCTGCCACCTCTCAGCCCATCTCTGCATCCTGTCAATGTCCCGCTGCAGCCTACAACAGCCCTCTACACTGTCAACGACACCTCCGACCTTTGTGTCGTCTGCAAACTTGCTGACCCATCCTTCAATCCCCTCATCCAAGTCATTAATAAAAATTACAAACAGTAGAGGCCCAAGGACAGAGACCTGTGGAACACCACTCACCACTGACTTCCAGGCAGAATATTTTCCTTCTACTACCACTCGCTGTCTTCTGTTGGCCAGCCAATTCTGTATCCAGGCAGCTAAGTTCCCCTGTATCCCATTCCTCCTGACCTTCTGAATGAGCCTACCATGGGGAACCTTATCAAATGCCTTACTGAAGTCCATATACACCACATCCGCAGCTCGACCCTCATCAACTTTTCTAGTCACATCCTCAAAAAACTCGATAAGGTTTGTAAGGCATGACCTACCCCTCACAAAGCAGTGTTGACTGTATTTGATCAAGCCATGCTCTTCCAGATGGTCATAAATCTTATCCCTCAGAATCCTTTCTAACACCTTGCAGACGACAGACGTGAGACTTACTGGTCTATAATTGCCGGGGATTTCCCTATTTCCTTTCTTGAAGAGAGGAATTACATTTGCCTCTCTCCAGTCCTCAGGTACAACTCCAGTGGACAGCGAGGATGCAAAGATCTTTGCAAGTGGCGAAGCAATTGCATTTCTCGCTTCCCAAAGCAGCCGAGGACAAATCTGGTCCGGGCCTTGCGACTTGTCAATCTTAATGTTTGACAAAATTTTCAGCACATCAGCTTCCTCTATCTCTATCCATTCCAGCATGCACACCTGCTCTTCAAAGGTTTCATTCACTACAAAGTTCGTTTCTTTCGTAAAGACAGAAACAAAAAACTCATTTAGGGCTTCCCCTACCTCCTCAGGCTCCACACACAAGTTTCCTATGCTATCCCTGATCGGCCCTACTCTTTCTTTGACCATTCTCTTATTCCTCACATAAATGTAAAATGCCTTTGTGTTTTCCCGGATTCCTTCTGCCAAGCCTTTCTCGTGCCCCTTCCTGGCTCTCCTCAGACCATTTTGGAGCTCCTTCCTTGCCTGCATGTAATCCTCACTAGCTGAACTTGACCCTAGCTTCCTCCACCTTATGTAAGCTACCTTCTTCCTTTTCACAAGAAGCTCCACCGCTCTCGTCATCCAAGGTTCCTTTATCTTACCCCTTCTTGGGTCAGAGGGACATATTTACTCATCACTCCCAACAACTGTTCCTTAAACAGTCTCCACATGTCTATAGTGCCCTTACCATGGAACAACTGCTCCCAGTCCATGCTTCCTAACTCATGTCTAATCGCATCATAGTTTCCTCTTCCCCAATTAAATATCCTCCCATTTTGCCTAATCCTCTCCTTCTCCATAGCTATGTAGAATGTGAGGCAGTTATGGTCACTATCACCAAAATGCTCTCCCACCACAAGATCTGATACCTGCCCTGGCTCGTTTCCGAGCACCAAGTCTAGAATGGCCTCTCCCCTCGTCAGCCTGTCAACGTACTGCGTTAGGAAACCCTCCTGAACACACCTTACAAAAACAGCTCCATTCAAATCTTCTGCTCGAAGGAGGTTCCAATCAATATTAGGAAAGTTAAAGTCACCCGTTACAACAACCCTACTACGTCCACACTTTTCCAAAATCTGTCGACCTATGATTTCTTCAATCTCCCTGCTGCTATTGGGGGGCCTGTAGTAAACCCCTAACGAGGTGACTACTCCCTTGCTGTTCCTAATTTCCACCCATACTGACTCAGTATGATGACCTTGAATTGATTGTTGGGAAGAAATCCACCTGGTTCACTAATGTCCTTTAGGAAAGGAAGCTGCTATCCTTACCTGGTCTGGCCGATGTGTGACTCCAGGCTCACAACAATGTGCCTGACTCCTGACTGCCCTCTGGGCAATTAGGGATCGGCCGTAAATGCTGGTCTAGCCAGCAACGCTGTCATCTCATGAATAAATAAAACAAAAAATAGCTGCATTTTCTCCTGAACAAAACAGGGAAGTGAACTCCACTGAGGTAGCTCTGACTGGGAACATCCCAGCAAGCCACACAAGGATTACTCATGCTGATATGAAGCCAGAGAAGAACAAGGTCACAGTGTGATGTCCCCTCAATGCTCTGCTGTTACTAATACCGACTGTGCAACTGTTCCCAGCGTTTATCACTACCTATAAAGGGACAGAGCCAGAAAGGAGTGAGGGAAGAAACTAAACTCCCTCTCTGACACTGATACCACCATTCAGGTGAATATGTTTCCTGTTTAAATAATTGAACATTTCTTACATCACAAGATTTTAACAGATCTGTTGTCACCCCTGGTTGAAGTTGCATTAAAAATTGCAATTCTCCCTAGCTTTAAAAATCTTAGATACAAGCTGCAAAATATCATTAAACCAGAGGAGACAAGATGGGCTGGTTGCCATGAAAGCACAAATTCCTGAAGGTACTGGGATCAATATGACAGCACTACCTGTGTACGGAAATGTTTGTATCCACTCTGTAGGAGAATATAAGTGGGACTGAGAGGGCTGCAGATGCTGGAAGTTAGAGTCAAAAAATGTGGAGCTGGAAAAGCACAGCAGGTCAGACAGCATCCAAGGAGCAGGAAATTCAACGTTTTGGGTCAGAATCCTTCTAATGGAATTTAGTCAGTTTGTATGTACAGCCTTAACATCCGCAAGACTAACAACACTGGACACAGAGGTTGCTGGTAAAGCTCAGCAGGTCTGGCAGCATCTGTGAAGAATAAAACAGATTTAACACTTCAGGTCCTGTGACCTTTCCTCAGAACCCTTCTTCCAGTTCTGGAGAAGGGTCACTAGACCCAAAACATTAACTCTGATTTTTTTCTTCACAGATGCTGCCAGACCTGCTGAGCTTTTCCCGCAGCATGTTTTTGTTCCTGATTTACAGCATCCACAGTTCACCGTTTAAACTTATTGTTCAATTAAACAGAAATTGTTCCAAAAATATCCTCTCTGATAATTGAAGAAAATTTACATCACATCATTCAAATTATTTTCAAGCATCAAATAACTTTGAATTGATATAAACAAGTGTATGCTCGTGTAGAGGTGGTTGTAATCTTTCAGAACACCACTAGATGGCAGCAGAGTTTCACTATCCAACCACACCAGCCAGGGCACCTGCAATGCTTTTGGTTCCATTTGTAATAACTTCAGATGCACAAACGTTTCAGTCAATTGATTTCACTATTTTGCCACCTGTACAGCATGATTTCAATTATCCTCAGCGTACTCTTTCTTTTGTGCAAATGAAAACACTGCCAATGACACGAGAACCAGGAGGCTTGCTAACAGCACAGGAGGTGCTGCTATAACGCATGTTCCAGCAATGAGAATTGACTGGAAGGCAACTGGCGAATAGGGGAAATGCTGCTTCTGAAGTGCAAACTTGTGATGGCCATAAGGCGATTCTATCAGTGCACAGAGAAGCACGCATCAACGTCACGAGATCGTTTCTCACTCTGCCAACCCGCGAGCCTTGAACGGTTACCTTAAGTCATCTCTAGGTGTCTACAAGCAAAAGGGGCTGGATGACAGGGCAGTGTTTTTTTCTGACCTCATTGTTGGTGTCTTGGAAGATGTTTTTATAAAGTATTGCAAGAAAACAAATCTGGATTTCACGATTCCCCTCGTCCTGGATAATGTGTGAAGCCATCCTTCCATCATTGGTGAGCTTTTAACCACAAACTCAACCTCACTCCTTCAACCCACGGACCAGGGTGCAATAGCAGCTTTTAAAGCTTATTGTTTAAGGCGCACATTGAAGAAGCTGAATGCAGCCACTGAGGGGGACAGACAGTGTTCTTCAATTTTAAAAAAGCTTTAACAGTTCATAGAATAAAATCTTATTTGCCAACCTAAAAACAGCTTCTTCGTGAAAAAAGAAAAAGAGCAAAGCAGCAAAAACTGGACATCTTTTTTAAGACAAACCCCAAGAAACAGTCAGAAGGCAATGAACCACAGCCATCCACTTCTGGATTAATTATTTTTTGGCCCTAACCCTGCAATCACAACCGTACCTGAAGAGGACGATGATGATGATGACAATGATGACGACCTTCAACCCCTGCACTAACAACAGAGCAACTACAAGACCTCCTCCCCCATCAGGGCATCCTGACATTTTTTCAAGATAAAGTATTAAATTTACTTTTATTTCATTATTAGATATGAATTAAACACGTATTCAAACTGTGCTATTCTTTGTGTTTGGCTTTGGAGTGATTATTTTAGTGGTCAGCCCGAAACCTGGTTTTCCCACAGGCCCTATTATTTCTGTAGCACAATTTTCTACAATGCGATGTTGCACGGGAATGCAACTGTCGCATTATAGCAGAAGCTCCTGTACTTGGCCCTAAATTTTAACTCTTGAATGGTTGCAGCCATATGCATTGAATGATAGAATCAAGCAGCACAGAGAGAGGTTATTCAGGTACAAATACTGGTCTTGCCCACATCACATGCAAGAATTACAATAAAACCTCTTTTACCATGGCTCAAAATTTCTTCTCTTCAGCTATACAGTATATGCAATTTGTTTAAAAAAGTTCATTCATCAGATGTGGGCATTGCAGGCCAAGCCAATATTTATTACCCATCCCAATTTACCCAGAGGGACGTTAAGAGTCAAACACACTGCTGTGGGTCTGGGGTCACATGCAGGCCAGCCCAGGTAAGAATGGCTGCTTTCTTCCCCAAAGCAATCCTGGTTTCCCTGCCGTAGGAAGGATGTTGTGAAACTTGAAAGGGTTCAGAAAAGTTTAGGAGGATGTTGCCAAGTTTGGAGGGTTTGAGTTACAGGAAGATGCTGAACTGATTGGGGCTATTTCCCCTGGAGCATTGGAGGCTGAGGGGTGACCTTATAGAGATTTATAAAATCATGAGGGGCATGGATGGAGTAAACAGACGAGGTCTTTTCACTGGGATGGGGGAGTCCAATATTAGGGGGGCATAGGTTTAAGGTGAGGGGGGACAGATTTAAAAGGGACTCAAGAGGCAACTTTTTCAAGCAGAGGGTGGTGTGTGTATGGAATGAGCTGCCAGAGGAAGCAGTGAAGGCTGGTACAATTACAACATTTAAAAGGCATCTTGATGGGTACATGGATACAAGGGTTTAGAGGGATATGGGCCAAATGTTGGCAATGGGACCAGATTTATTTAGGATATCTGGTCAGCACAGTCGAGTTGGACCAAAGGGTCTGTTTCTGTGCTGTACATCACTATGACTCTAAACATGTTTTCAATAATTGGCAATGATTTCATAATCATCACTAGACTCTCAATTCCAGATTCATTACTGGAATCAAATTCTGCCATCTGCCACAGTGGGATTTGAACCCAGGTTCCCCAGAACATTCACTGAGGTTCCACATTAATAGGTCTAACAATAATATCACTAGGCCAGCACCTCCGTATCAAGATCCCGGTTTATAAGTTACTATTGAACCTGATATCTTTTAGACAGTGCATTTTCAGATTGCAACAACACACTGGGTAAATAGAAATCTTCTCTCATGTCACCCTTAGCACCTTTTCCCTTAAATCTGTGACCTCCGGATTTCCTCCCTCTCCCCAGCTCCTTACCGTGAAAACTTTTCACAATTTTGAACAGCGCTCGCAAATCTATTCCTAACATTCCCTGCTCAGAGGAGAACAACTCCAGCTTCTTCGCTCCTCTACCGCTGGTTTCTGTTCTAGTAAAACTCCAAGATAATAAAATGTGAGGCTGGATGAACACAGCAGGCCAAGCAGCATCTCAGGAGCACAAAAGCTGACGTTTCGGGCCTAGACCCTTCATCAGAGAGTGAGAGAGATTCCCTGAGGTTGGTCCGGAGGGAGGAGGGTAACTTCTTCAGGTTAGGCATCCCTGGAAGAGGCTTCGCAGTGAGGTTAAAATAGTATCAGAGATAATGGGAACTGCAGATGCTGGAGAATTCCAAGATAATAAAATGTGAGGCTGGATGAACACAGCAGGCCAAGCAGCATCTCAGGAGCACAAAAGCTGACGTTTCGGGCCTAGACCCTTCTCTCTGATGAAGGGTCTAGGCCCGAAACGTCAGCTTTTGTGCTCCTGAGATGCTGCTTGGCCTGCTGTGTTCATCCAGCTTCACACTTTATTATCTTGGAATTCTCCAGCATCTGCAGTTCCCATTATCTCTAGTAAAACTCCGCTGTGTTCTCTCCAAGCCCTTGATGATCTGGGTAATGCCCGGGTTTGAACACAGTATTGTAGTGGCTTCAGCCATTCAGTGAGACCAGTTATTGCCGTGACACATCACCTTGCCCTGGGCCCTGGCAGCTGCTCCTTTTCTCTCTCGTACTGGACTGGCTCGAGTGGCAGGAATCGTAGTTGGACAGAGTGCTGGATGGTGAACCTGAGTCGAACCTGGCTTGCTGCTGCGATGAGAGAGTGGTGTTGGGGGATGACATGCCCGAGTCAATCTGCTTGTATTCAAGATCCACAGATGGGTCTCGAGACAAGACCCGGTGCTCCACGCTCTGAAAAAAAAGACAAAAAGATTGAGCTCAACAATCGTTAAAGCTGCATCCACTGCCAACACAAAGCTTCTTGCTTCCGGCCATTCTGTTCTGGATGTGGAGTTAGTCACTTTTCAAGGGTACAGTCTCATCCTTCAGATGAGTTTCAGAACTGACTGCGTTCGGGTATTGAGTTGAGTCCAATCCTACCATCTGTGCTGACACATTATTCCCCACCTTCAGTGGAAGGTTTCAATGGGGAAAGAATCCATCTGCCCAGGCAGGCTATTGCATCGACTAGCCCATTGAATAGTGACCGGGACCGACTAGCCCACTGAACAGTGAGTGGGATCGACTAACCCACTGAATAGTGAGCGGGATCGACTAACCCACTGAACATGAGGGGGATCGACTAACCCACTGAATAGTGACTGGGATCAACTAACCCGCGAAACAGTGAATGGGATCGACTAATCCACTGAATAGTGACATGATCGACTAATCCATTGAATAGTGACAGAGATTGACTAACACACTGAATAATAAGCGGGATCTACTAAACCACTGAATAGTGACTGGGATCGACTAACCCACTGAATAGTGACCGGGATCTACTAACCCACAGAATAGTGAGTGGGATAGACGAACCCACTGAACAGTGACCGGGATCGACTAACCCACTGAATAGTCACAGGATCGAATAATCCACTGAATAGTTACTGGGATCAACCAACACACTGAATAGTGATCAGGATCGACTAGCCCACTGATTAGTGACCGGGATCGACTAACCCGCTAAACAGTGAATGGGATCGACTAATCCACTGAATAGTGACTGGGATAGACTAACCCACTGAATAGTGGCTAGGATCTACTAACCCACTGAATAATGAGCAGGATCGACTAACCCACTGATTAGTGACTGTGATCAACTAACCCACTGAACAGTGAATGGGATCGACTAATCCACTGAATAGTGATTGAGATTGACTGACCCACTGAATAATACACGGGCTCTACTAACCCATTGAATAGTGACTGGGATCTACTAACCCACTGAATAGTGACTGGGATCTACTAACCCACAGAATAGTGAGTGGGATAGACGAACCCACTGAACAGTGACCGGGACCGACTAACCCACTGAATAGTGAACAGGATCGACAAATCCACTGAATAGTGACTGGAATCGACCAACACACTGAATAATACGGGAGCTACTAACCCACTAAATAGTGACTGTGATCGACTAACCCACTGAACAGTGAATGGGATCGACTAATCCACTGAATAGTGATTGAAGTTGACTAACCCACTGAATAATACGCGGGCTCTACTAACCCACTGAATAGTGACTGGGATCGACCAACACACTGAATAGTGAACAGGATCGACTAATCCACTGAATAGTGACTGAGGTTGACTAACACACTGAATAATAAAGGAGCTACTAACCCACTGAATAATGACTGGGATCGACTAACCCACTGAACAGTGAATGGGATCGACCTATTCACTGAATAGTGACTGGGATTGACTAACCCACTGAATAATAAGCGGGATCTACTAACCCACTGAATAGTGACCGGGATTGACTAACCCACTGAATAGTGACCAGGATCTACTAACCCACTGAATAATGAGCAGGATCGACTAACCCATTGATTAGTGACCGGGATTGACTAACCCACTAAACAGTGAATGGGACTAACCCACTGAACAGTGACTGGGATCGACTAACCCACTGAGTAGTGAGCAGCTTCGACAAATAACCTAAATAGTGACCAGGATCAACTAATCCACTGAATAGTGAGTAGGATCGACTAACCCACTGAAAAGTGACCAGGATCGACTAACACGCTGAATAATGAGTGGGATTGAC
This sequence comes from Stegostoma tigrinum, assembly GCF_030684315.1. NCBI lineage: Eukaryota > Metazoa > Chordata > Chondrichthyes > Orectolobiformes > Stegostomatidae > Stegostoma > Stegostoma tigrinum. The sequence continues at coordinate 19,814,620 of NC_081381.1, forward strand.
TAATCCAGTGGATAGTGACTGGGATCGACTAACCCAAAGGATAGTAACAGGATCAACTATTGAATAATGACTGGAGTCGACCAGGAACCACTAGCCCAAAGAATAGTGACCAGGAATGGGAATTCCTCATTGATTTTACCCTCCACACACTGCAGAACTGTGAGATGAATTACTGCACCCAATGAAGAGGGCTCCCTTATGGAAAACCCATGACCTTTGTGCATTTATATACAGCCAAATTCTTAATCTTTTCACTGCTAAATAAACAGTCAGTTATATGCATTGCTTGAAAGTACAACATACAGAAGCCTTACATATTCCACTCGCTACATTTTTAAAAAACTTTTGCCGACAGCAAGCTGTGTAAATATATGTACAACATAAAAAAAATCAACTAAAGATTTGAATTTACATAGAGCGTTTCATAGTCCCAGCATCTCAAAGTGCTTTGCAGTCGGTGAAATAGTTTTGAAGTGCTGGTACTATTGCAATGTTTGAAAAGTCACTGACGGTTTGTGTACTGCAAGCCCTCAAAGACAGGAAAGACATCATGAGCACATCGTCCATTACTATGATGCTGACTGATAGATAAATATTGGTCAGGACAGTGTGAATAGACCCTTTCAAAATATCACATGCTGACAGTCAAGTATGTCCAATTCTAACCAGATCACAAATTACTAAAGTTGTTTAAAATTAGAATCTTCGACTACAGTGAGAGTAAAAGGTGGAACACTCCAGATACTAGCCCTGCCAATGCCTCAGACAGAAATTCACCAACTAGTCAATGTAGCCTTTGTTGCAGGGCTGAAGTCAGCCTTAAAACATTACAGTGTGCAACCACTACATTACACAAACAGGCTTGCTCTCTCCATCCTAAGATTTACAAATATTATATCAGAATCTCGCACCTCCAGCTGAAGGTCGCAGCTACCCTCTTAAAATTAATCTGACCTCTGTTTTGTTCATGAATTAAACTATTTCCATAAAAGTAACTTCACCACCCAAAGGAAATAGATCAAACAAAAAGTTGCTTACGTTGCCCATAATGTGCTGAATACTGAAAACTTGCAAAAGAAATCGTGTTCCTTTGCAATCGGGTCTGGTCCAAGTTGGAGCTAGAGGTTCCATATACGTGTGAGAGAAGGCTACAGCCACCTGTATATCCTCAGGAAGCACACAGCATGTTCCCTGAGGGATTCATGACAAAATAATTAGGCCTTTTGTGAACAGTCTTCTTTAGGTACCACATGACCAGCTCCGGTCTTTAACACCTTCACTGCTGAGGCTGTCACAACTTAAGGGAGAAGCTCGATCTTTGCTTTTCACTGACAGCCCCAGGCTGCTTTGTGTGCTTGTGTACCTTAAAGAAAAACAAGTTGCAGCTTGGCTATTTATCAACAAAACTTATCCACTAGGTCAGTGCAAAGAATGCTTCTGTTCTCCAATGGAGCATGCAGCGTGAACCTTCCCCTTGTTTTAATTCTTTCAGAGCGCTACAATCAAACAGTAAACTCTGTGCATGAATACAGAGAGTGCAACGCTGCTTCGTATGTTAAAATATGGAACTGTTTCCGATGAGGATCAGCTCTCCATACCATCACTGTAATTTCTCTTCAATGTCTTTTTCCTGGCCAGCGATTAAGTGTGCCCCTTGCCCACAGAGAGACACCAAGTGGACATTCCTCAGTCATGATGATAACAGCATGAGGTTACAATGCCAGGGTGGAGCTGGCAACCCAGGGACTGCAGTTGGTGAATGGGAGCTATCTTTCTGACCTTCATCAAGAGTGCAGTGGGGAGGACAGAACAGTGGAATGGCCCCTGAAGGGGTACATGGCAGTGGTGTGATGGTAGCAACTCTCTGTCTGGGCCAGAAGACCCACTTCAGGGCTTGATGACCACAGAGCCATACAGTCATACAGCATGGAAACAGACCCTTTAGTCCAACCAGGCCATGCCAACCATAATCCCAAACTAAACTAATCCCACCTGCCCACGTATAACAGAATTCAGTATGTCCTACTGAGGCACCTCTGGGAGGCAGAGAGACCCCTGATCAGTGAGAACCGTACAGGAACCATCTTGCACTAGCTTCTGATGTTAAAAGATTCCACTCGAGGGTTCTTTCAGGGAGCAAGTGCTGTCATCGTTTTAAGGGAGGGATTCCCTAAAGTAGCAACTGACTATACAACCACAGTGACAATCATAGATGAGACGGATTCCCTCCTTTGTTAGGATACACGTCCCGTGGGATTTACCAGCGAATGAGTGGAATCCAAAGCAGTTTATTCCTTCCTTGGTCCTGTCTTAGAGATATTGACCGAAGGAGATGAGCTAGATTGTAACAGACTGGCATGACAGCCCAGATCTATGGTCATGATGCAACTGTATCTATTGGGCACAAATACCAATTCCCCTGCAAGATCCTGGACAAACTATCATGTTATAAATGGCAGTGGAAGTGAACAAACGCATGATGAATCTCCCTGAGAAAGTCATACCCTATGACCCAAACATTTCAGGACATTAAAAGGAACAGATGAGGGAGATTGGGAGAAACTATTTCCAAAGATCAGAAAGTCTTGGACAATGCAGTGAAGTTAAAACAAAACACAGGCACAACTTTCGGGTGGGTATTGGGGAAACATTTCTTCACACATAGAGTAGCAGAGATTTGAAATGCTCTCCTGCAAAAGCAATTGATGTCAGATCAATTAAAAGGGCAAGGTGATGTCCTCGTGGTATTATTGCTGGATTGTTAATCCAGAGACCCAGATAATGTCCTGGGGGCCCAAGTTCAAATCCCACTACAGCAGATGGTTGAATTTGAATTCAACAAAGAATCTGGAATTAAAGGTCCAGTGATGCCCATGAAACCATTGTTGATGGTTAAGGAAAAACCCATCTGGTTCACTAATACCCTTTAGGGAAGGAAATTACTGCCTTTAACTGGTCTGGCCTACATGTGACTCCAGATCCACACCAAAGTGGTTGACTCTTAACTGTCCTCTGGGCAACTAGAAATGGGCAATAAAGGTTGGCTTTGTCAGCAATGCCCCCAACCAGTGAATGAATAATGTTAAAGAAAAAAATATTGATTTTAAAACTGAAGTAGAAAGATTTTTGTCATCCAAAGATGTTGAAAGATATGGCCAGATCAGAAATCAGCGTAGTCTGGCTGTAGGGACTGAACCACATTCTCTTGTTCCAATCCAGCAAAAACTCCAGCATATTACTATATCTGTAGGGAGGCTTGTCCATTGGTTGCACATATTGGGTATTTGAACACAAGTATGGCTATTGAAGCAATCTGCATTAAGGGAAGAGAAATTTGAAGCCAGTGCTTGAGTGGACAAGACTGCAATTCAGCACGACAAGGTAAAGAGCTGCCTTCGTCAGCTCACCCTGATTGTCTGCCTTATACAGACAATACGAAGGCCCTACTTTCTGACCCATCATGATTTCTCTCTTTCAGACTCTTACAAACATAGAAGCAAGGAGCTGAGTGGACTATTTGGCCCTCTACGCCTGCTTCATTATTCAATATGATAAGGCTGACCCTCTATCTCAATGCCGTACTCTCCCCATATGCTTTGATACTTATAAAAATCTAAAATGCATCCACCTCTTTCTTGAATATATTCAGCGACTTGGCCTCCACAGCCTTCTTCAGTAGAGGATTCCACTGGTTCACTACCGTTGGACTGAAAAAAATTTCAGACCTCATCTCAGCCCAAAATGGTCTATCTCATATCCTGTTTGCCAGTGATCCAGCATTATTCCAGAGAAATGTCATTCTGTTACAACCCCTTCACCTTTACTTAATTGTCTTCTCAATTTATTTTTCTTGGGCAGTTGAGATACTTTTGTAATTCCTATCTGCTGCCATGAACCTTTCACAATTGTAATGGCCAAACATTTTTAATTCTAACAGTCTGAAGTCTACTGCCAGCTTCTCATGGGCAATTAGAGATGGTCAATTACTGTTGGCCCTGCCAGCAAACCTCATATCTCCTGAATTAATTGAAATAAAACTATACAAGCTTTCGCAGCTTGGAAGCTTGACAAGTTAACTGACTAGGGTTCTAGGGAAGGCTCACTCAAAGGACCCAAAACGTTTTCTCCATAGCTGCTGTGAGATGTACTGAGCTTTTCCAGCAATTTCTGTTTGTATTGGCTAGGGTATAGCTTGCCGCGGAACTGAAAAATATATTTCTCCTGCAAGGACAAAACTGTTCACCCTTCTGAACTGAACTCCTGATTCTTCTGAACTGAAGTTGACAGCCAAAGGCCTCTGGTCTGTTTATAAAACTCAGCAGTATAAATGTTTCTTCGATTAACTCCAAGCCAGCCTTGCTGGGCATTTAACTTAAGACACATCTCTTCATGAAATAACATAGCTAGGTCACTGTTCCAAAAAGCTTTCTGACCCTGCTAAAATAAACACACCTTCACAGAAGGTAGTAGGAACTGCAGATGCTGGAGAATCTGAGATAACAAGGTGTACAGCTGGATGAACACAGCAGCCAATCAGCATCAGAGGAACAGGAAAGCTGATGTTTCAGTCCTAGACCCTTGTTCAGAACTGAAGAAGAGTCTAGGCCCGAAACGTCAGCTTTCCTGCTCCTCTGATGCTGCTTGGCCTGCTGTGTTCATCCAGCTCTACACCTTGTTATCACACCTTCACAGAACTCTATATTAAATGCCAAATGATAATTCAGACATAAAACAATTCTTATCACGGTGTGAACACTCAAAACAGGACAAGATTGCATCTGGATTACTTAAAGTTGAATCAGCAATTTCAAACTTCAAGGATGGACAGTTGAGTCAGATATTGAACAGGCTTCTTTGTTTTGGAAATTGCACCTCAATACAAGTGCTATTTGGAGGAAAATAAGAAAACAAAGGAGGGACAACCGATTTGTCCTCCAAACTGGAACTTCCCTTTTTTGAGACACTAATCACAATAACTCCCTTGTAAATAAATGCCTGTGAACAGTTCTCTCCTATATTTGGCTTACCATGTTCTCAACAGTCTTGAGGTACTTGGCACATTGACTGTGTCCATTGTACTCAGCTAGATCTGCAGATGTGTAACCGTTACGATCACGAACAGTCAGATCGACACCATTGACCACTAGGATTTGACAACACTGTGGTAAAGTAACAGAAATAGTAAGAAAATGGCCATGTGGAAAAGTATAATAGATGTCACCGCTTTGGTTACAACACCTTGTTTGATAATCCTCTGATAGATCAGCAACAGAAGATACAAAGCACATTTTCAATCTACATTTCATACATTGAATGCAGCCATTGAAATCATAATAGAAAACGATAAAGTGATAGCGAATACTGTAATGCATTGTTTGTATATTTATTTATGGTATCTGAGTTAGAACATAATTTTTTTTTGCTTTACATACCTTAAAACTTGTTATCTATACTGTGCTCTTTCTCACATTATTAACTAACTTCTCTCCACCAAAAACTTTCCATTATTTCCTTTTCTTTTCTTAAAAAAAAAAGACATTTCTTACACTCGTTGATCCTTTTCTGTTCCTAATAAAGCAACGGATACACTCTTCCTTTAAAAATGCTGAATCCAGACTCATCACCATTATGGAGATAGTCAAAACTGACGATGCTGGAGTCAGAGATAACACAGTGTGGAGCTGAAGGAGCACAGTAGGCCAGGCAGCATTAGAGGAGCAGCGAAGTTGATGTTTTGGGTCAGGACCTATTTTCTGAAGAAGAGTCCCAACCCGAAACGTCACCTTTCCTTCTCCTCTGATGCTGCACAGCCTGCTGTGCTCCTGCAGCTCCACACTGTGTTATCTCATCAACATCTTGTCTTAGTTTCCCAGGAAACTCATGTTTGTGAAACTGCCAGTCTCCCTTTTTTTCATTTTCTTCCTACAATCTAGTCTTTCAAACATACAAGAGTAGACTTCTTAATGGTTATGTTCAGATCTGCCTCATCTTGTCTCTAAATGTTGTGGCGCCCTGCAGTACAGAAGGTGGTTCGCTGTCTCGTGGTTTTAAAAAGATGTGCTGTTTATCTATGTATTTCTTAATCTAATATGGCACACATGCACAGTATTATATAAAGGAATGTTTACGCGTGTTATCATTCAATGTTTTGTAAAATGAAAGATTAAAAACTGAATAACATCCTCATGGGTATTCTCAAAGACTGCCCAGCAAATGCAGGCAGATTAATTAATCAACATCAGCCCAATTGTTAAAGAAATTGTAGGTGAACACTGATTTTTGCTTAGAAGGATCCCCAGTGACATGTATCTGTGGAAAGTAATAAAAAAGACGAATGAAGGTAGAGCAGCGGACATTGTTCATATGCCCCTTATAGAGCTTTATAAACTTATGGGGGGCACAGAAGGGGTGAATACCCTTTTTTCCAGGGGAAGGGAGCCCAAAGCTAGAAGACAAAGGTTTAAGGTGAGAGAGGAAAGACTTAAAAGGGTCCTAAAGGGCAGCTTTTTCATGTAGAGGGAGATATGTGAGCCACCAGAGGAAGTGGTGGAGGCTGGTACAACTGACAACATTTAAAAGGTATCTGATTGATACATAAACAGGAAGGGTTTAGAGGGATGTGGGCCAAACGCTGGCAAATGGGACTATGTTAATTTAGGATATCTGGTTGGGATGGATGATTTGGACTGCAGGCTCTGTTCCTGTGCGGTACAACTGGAACGCTCATAACTCTTTACCACAGAGGCTTGTCGAGGGCAGGTCTTTAAGTATATTAAACATTAAGATAGACGGACACTTTAACAGTAAGGAATGAAGGATTATAGGGTACAAGCAGGAAAGTGGAGTTGAGGGTTATAAGATCAGCCATATCTCATTGAATGGTGGAATACCCTGATGGGCTGAATGGCCTATCTCTGCTTAGTGACATATATCAGCCTTTGATGACAGTTTGGGTTCAGATATCTGCCAACTGCCCATTCTACTATGGTACTCATACAAATATAACCATGGCTGGATCCTTAAAAGGGTACAGGAGGCTGACAATATCTTCTGAGCATCAAAGGACATTCTTGTTGAATAAAGAATCCAACCAATCAAATATCACCAGTCAGGGAGAACAGGGGAAGGAATCCGCGGTCCACCAGCCTGCAATGGCATTGGGATTTTACCCAACGCAGCGTCTGGGGATTGCAAAGCTAATCACCTCCTGTGCTTTGCTGACTCAGTTTGCCTAACCACTGGTGACCATCTCTCCAGCTGCCTGGACCTTGAGATCTAGAGGTGCCTTCAATAGCGTCCCTACTTCTCTCTTCCCTGAAGGTGCTCCTTCAAACCTACCTCTTTTAATAAACTTATGGTTATCTGTCCTGCTGTCTCTTTTTGTGGCTCAGTGTCAATTTTAGTGATCCTGTGAAATACCTATCACTGCTTTAATGATGCCACATAAATTCAGATTGTATAAGTAGCATTGGGCTGGAGACGGTTGTCTCTCTGCAGGTCCTCATATTTGCTCTGTTCTCCAAAACTACCCAGAGAATGTTCTGCATGCTCAAAGCAGTTCCACTTTAGACAAAAACAGGAGCCTAGCTCTTACCTGGGATAATGGGAACTGCAGATGCTGGAGAATCCGAGATAACAAAGTGTGGAGCTGGATGAACACAGCAGGCCAAGGAGCATCTTAAGAGCTCAAAAGCTGACTTTTCGGGCCTAGACCCTTCATCAGAAAAGCTTTTCTGATGAAGGGTCTAGGCCCGAAATGTCAGCTTTTGCGTTCCTAAGATGCTGCTTGACCTGCTGTGTTCATCCGGCTCCACACTTTGTTATCCCTAGCTCTTATCTATTTGAAATGACTAGGCAGTGATTCATACTAGGGTCACATTTGCCCTGTAAATGATTGAAAAACAGGGGCACTGAGTCACAAGACAGATTACAGTGAGATACTATCAATGAAATACCTTGACAGAGGCTGGTATCCCATCACCAAGTTATCCTTTACTTACACATGGACAGTCCTTGACACTGATCCAGCTCCCTCAGAAACAGCTCTCAGAGTGAATAGAAACTCTGACACTCCTGATAATATCTGTCAGCCAGGGCTCCCTAAATGGAGCAGGTTAACAGCCCCAGTCAGGGAACGCATATTCTATGAGGTCCACCTGGCTGACTGTATTACAATCATGTGACTCACTGAAGTGTTTTATGTGTCATGTGATTCAAATGAGTCACATGATGCTTTGGGTCACAGTCTGCAGGGATGTTTGTACTACAATGTAATCCAGAGCCAGGTCATTCACTGAATTTATAACTGTGTTCATTTCCACTTTCAATACCAAGCTTCATTTCACTGTCTGTTACAGGGATGCAGAATGCTCTGGGTTCTTTATTTTTGTTTCTATTCATTTGTGGAATGCAGGCATCGCTGGCTGGCCTGCATTCCTTGCCCATCCCTAGTTGCCTTTGAGAAGGTGGGGGTGAGCTGCCTTCTTGAACCACTGCAGTCCTCCCGCTGAGGGTTGACCCACAATGCTATTAGGGAGGGAATCCCAGAATTCTGACCCAGTGACAGTGAAGGAATGGTAGTGTATTTCCAAGTCAGGATGGTCAGTGACTTGGAGGGACACTTGAAGATGGTGGCATTCCCATACAGCTGCTGCCCTTGTCCTTCTAGATGGAAGTGGTAGTGGGTCTGGAAGGTGCTGTCTGAGGATCTTTGTTGAATGTCTGCAGTGCATCTTGTAGATAGTACACACTGCTGCTACTGAGCATCGGTGGTGGAGGGAGTGGATGTAGTGCCAATCAAGTGGGGGCTGCTTTGTCCTGGATGGTGTCAACCTACTTCTAATGTATCTCTGACATCTGTTCCCAGAAAACAGTCATTCCCCAAGTGTTAGTCCACCAGGAATATTATGTAACTTAAACCTGTCCAATTATGGTCTAGGCACCTGTTGCCATGGGACATGATGACAGTCACTGACAAGGTAGCAGCAGGAAGTAAACGGTAGGTCAGATGACAAGGAGCACTACACAGATGTGCAGAGCTCACCTAGTCTAAGCCACAAAACATGAGCTTTAAAGAGAAGGGAAGCCTAGGGGAGTACAAAATGTTCTGCTATCAGTGCTATTAAAAGAAAGAAAAATTCTTTGTTGCACTAATTCACTTCCTCTGTGTCAGGAAATGCCAGTACCAGCTGGATACTTGGCACCAGTTCCAATTTTAATTTTTATGTTGCGAGCATTTAATTGTGTGTCGTTGCCCCCAGGTGACAGGACAAAGTGTTTCCAAGATACACAAAGACCCTGTGCATTGTCAGGTTTATGCTGGTGAGCTGATAGTCACAAATTGCAGACCTTGGAGGGGTTGTGGAATGGTTGTTCAGTAGCTTATAGAAAATACTCTCCGATGTTTAACTGAGAAACAACAAGTTACGCTTCCACACTTCAAATCGATGCAGTGTTACAAAACTTGCCTCTAGTTCCCCGTTCTCTGCAGCATCGTGTAACGGGGTGCCGCCCCAGTTGTCCGTGACAATCTCACCTCCATGTAGCAATAGCCAACTGAGAACTTTGGCATGTCCTCGACTGGCTGCAAAGTGCAAAGCTGTGGCCCCTTCGTCGTCCTGGTCCAACAGACTAATGTCTGAAAAGCTCACCTGCACACAGAAGATGGGAGGAAAGATAAACGAGTTAAATAATCCAAATGGGAACAGTTTGTCTGTCTCACGTGGAGAAGTAAATCAAAATTACAACAATTTTGTGTCTGTTTGTTAATCTGTGATTAAAGAAAACATGCCTTAATCTTCAATCACTGGAGTTTAGACCTAGTCCTTCAGTAATCATGGCATAATCTAATAAATGCAAATGTTCCTTTACGCTTCCTTTTCCAAAGTGATTTTATTGACAACCTTTCTCTTACTTTTCTGTTTCCCATACGAAACCTCAAGCAGGTAGCAAGGTAAACAGATCCCATGTTCTGAGGAAGGGTCACTAGACCCGAAATATTAACTCTGATTTTTCTTCACAGATGCTGCCAGACCTGCTGAGCTTTTCAAGCAACTTCTGTTTTTGTTCCTGATTTACAGCACCGGCAGTTCTTTTGTATTTTTTCAGATCCCTTGTCGACGTCCACAAGCAGGATCTGGAGTGCAGAGGACGGGAACATGCAGTGATGATCAGCTGTCCTCTCCGCACTGAATTTCTTGGGCATCACTAGATGCTGTCCTCATTGATATCAACTAAATTAGACACTGACCAATATCCAGTCAGTTGTGGGTACAAATTAATGTCCTGTCATCCCTTAATACTCTGTATTGCTCTTTCAAATTTCAATTCAATCAGATGTTATTGAGTGAACCATGTGAATGCAAGTAATTATGTTCTTTCATTTTTGTAATTTGCAATTCAAGGGAGGTCTATTGGGGTTCACGAACTGGTTTCTGTACTGTCACTCTCAGTGATCAGCATTTATTCAACTCTACACCATTACTCAAACTATAGTACCCTCAACTTGGAACAAAGCAATGATCCTGGAAAAGAACGCCTCTTAAACTATTGCCCAATGTAGAACACATTACAAGAAAGGAACATCAACTCATGGAACAGAAGACACCTTCCCAATATGTGTTTTGCCCCTCAAATGCTGTCTTCTCATATTCTGCTTACCAAGGCTGCTAGGGATTACGTACAGCAGTGCACTGCATGGTTGGTGGTTGACTCAAAACAAAACTGAAAGAGTTGATACAAGAGTGGGTGGTCACAAGTACCCCGTGGAAAATCCCCAACAACCTTGTTGATCATCACTCAACACTCTTGCTTTTTTTTTAAGATCCCCTGTCAAATTGTTGTCTACTCTTTTAAACCTTTCCATTGCAACGTTGTAGGTTATCAGGTAATCCCTACTCTCTAGGACCAACTCCAATACTCTATCTCTCGAGCTTGTCCTTTTGTCCATCTTCTAACTTCATAATTTATCCTACCATCAGTGGCACAGCTGCTGGAATGATATACTCTGGACTTCCCTCTTTTAAGACTTTCCACTCACCTCTCTTCCTATGAAAACCTTCAAGTTGTTCCTAATTTATACATTCTAGGCTCCAATCCAATTTCCAATCCAGAAAATGCTAAAGAATGTGTTTTATGTTCAGGGCACTGTCCATTAGTTGGCAGAAACAATTGGATAACATGGTACAGATTGAAAATTCATCTGAATGGTTTTGCTTGTGAGAATACACAATGTGTACCAACTAAACTAAAGGCAGGACAAACCTGGCCAGTTCTCGCTATAGCTATTGATCAGCCCCGCGTAGCTCAACCTAGCCTGGTGCCCCAAGACTGAAACTTACCAGCCAGACAATGACAGTGTTATGTCCCATCTGTGCTGCTGAGTGGAGCGCAGTCATCCCATCATTGGCCCGGAGATGTGGATCTGCTCCACATTCTTTCACAAGGTATTCAACAGCCTCCAGGTGTCCTTCCTGACTGGCCAAATAGAGTGGAGTGGCACCATTTTTCATTTGTGTATTTACAACACTGAAAGGAGAAACACAATATGTCATTTTTGAAATTCCTTTGACTTTATCATCAAAATGGAGGCATAGAAGGAGGCTATTCAGCCCATTGCATTGTGTAGTACAGGTTGTATTTACATTCTAAACCCATTAACTTTCTCCTTCTTGCTAATTAAAATCTTGAAGTTATTATCTAATTAAAAATTGTGACTAAATTAGTCACAACAGTTCTTTTCATCCAATATGTTCAACCCCAGGGTAGTTTCTAACTCTGTGATTCTTCAGCCAGTAAAGAAGAAAGAATAGCTGGGGTGGATGCCCAACTGCATTAGGATTACACAATGTTTACAGCACAACAACAGACTATTCAGCCCAATAGCCTATGGTGAGGATATTATCTTCGAAGTACCTACTATCTTCTTCTTTTATGTATTATTATATTCTTCCATTCCCTTCCTCCTCATCAGTTTAAACAAAAGCAAATTACTCCAAAGAATCGAGATGTGAAATATAAACAGGAAGTTCTGGAGAATTCCAGCAGCTCCAGCCGGAAAGAAAGTCCAATATGATTCCTCTTTGGAACTGGAATGAACTGGAAATGTATTATTTTTATGCTGTAGAAATGTCGTCTCTCCATGTTATTCCAACCAAAATGAATCACTTCACACTTCTGCACATTGAATTTCATCTGCTACGTCTCTCCCAATTCCACTAATTTACATGCCTATTTGGTGTTCTACACTATCCTCCTTATAATTTCCAGTCATCATACTTTACACATACTACAGATAGACATGGAAAACAATCTGAAGTAATTTTACAAGGTTGCATTGTAGACTATTGCTTAAACAGTGCTTTTGCATCTCCGACAAGGGTAGTTAGGTAAGTACATGAGAAAATGAAGACCAACTGAATTAGTTGAAAGGCTGACATTGTAATTTTTGGATGTTGTAGTGTGTGATCATAAATAGAATCAAATAAAATTACACAGTACTTACAACATGGGAACAGGCCATTCAGCCCAACTTCATTAAAATGATAACCATTAAATCACAGGGTGTGACACTCACTCATAAGACCAGGATTGATGGACAATTCTGAGTTATTCATCAGAAGGTGAGCTGCCTTCTTCAGTCACTGTGATCTGTTTGGAAGGGAATCCAGGAATTCCAGCATGTTGACCCTGTGCCGATGGAAGAGGTTTGAAATATATCCAAGATGATACGATGACTGGTAAGATGGTGGCGTTCCCATATGTCACTGCCCATGTCCAACCGCATCCTGGTTTCTGCTCAACTAATCCATTTTGGAAATTACACTTTGAACGTGTTCATCAATCCCAACTTCACCACAAATTCTTGACTTAACCTTCTCTTCCTTTCAGTCTTACACAATATAGTAACTTTCTCTTGTGGGCATTTATGGTATTTGCCTCAAACACTCCATCTCTCACGTTCCAAACAGTCGCTGGGTCAAAAAGACTCTCCTGCTTAAAGACACTCTTTCTCATGAGCTTACTTACAGGGAACATTTCAGTGTTGACTGTAGCATTCAGAGTTGCATTTACACCACGTATCTGACATGACTACTAACGGAGACTCAGCATTAAGAGAGCACTCAGCACCTCATTACTCAGCCCAACCATAATCTTCTTAAGCATCATCAATTGTCAGCTGGAGATGAAGAACAGTCTAGCAGGCCTGGATTAGAAACTGAGGAACTGAGAAACAGTTCTGAGGAAGGGTCACCGGACCCAAAACATTAACTATGTTTTCTCCTTCACAGATGCTGCTAGACCCGCTCAACTTTTCCAGCAACTTTGATTTTTCACCTGATTTACAGCATCTGCAGTTCTTTTGGTTTTTATTCTGGATTACAAACTATTGCCATGCTAAGGTACTTGAAGGAAAAGTAAAGGACATATTTAAAATCCATTGTTTTCAGTGGCTTGCTCATATCAATGTTCTGTCCACCTTGAGACTCCACACATCTCTCTCTTGGACAGGTCTCCACAGAAAAGGAATATTTAATATTGTATTAATGCAGAGAAATCCAACTGAACATTTACTTGTAAGGCAAACATGAGGGAAGAATTAGTAATTTAATAATAAGTGTGTAGACTAATTAGATAGATGGTTAGATACATGGGTTTCTGGGTGAGATAAAGTTAGATACATGGGTTTCAGGGTGAGCTTGCCAAGTCGATACAAAATTAGCATTACAGCAGAAGAGAGGTGATGGTGGTAGAGGGTAGTTTTTCAGCCCAGAGGCCTGTGACCAGAGGTGTTCCACAGGGAGCAGTGCTGGGTCCACTTTTGTTGGTCACTTATATAAACGATTTGGATGAAAATACAGAAAGCATGGTAGCTACATTTGCAGATGACACCAAAATTGTTGGTGTAGTGGACAGTGAAGAAAGTTGTCAAAGATTACAAAGAAATCTTGATGCATCAGGTCAATGGGCTAAAGATTTGCAGATGGAGTTTAATTTGAATAAATGTGAAGTATTGCATTTTGGTAAAGCAAAAAGGGCAGGAATTGTACAGTTAGAAGTACGGCCTTGTGTGGTGTTGTAGAACAGAGAGACCAAGGCTTCAGGTACATAATTCTTTGAAGTTTACATCATTTATAGATAGGGCAATTAAAAAGGTATTCAGCATGCTTGTTCTCATTGCTCAGAGATTTGAGCACAGGAGCTAGGATGTTATGTTGAGAATGTTGGTGAGGCCTCTTCTGGAGTACTGTGTCCAGTTTGGTCACTCTGTTACAGGAAGGACATTATTAAGCTGGAGAGGGTTCAGAAAAGATTTACCAGGATGTTGCCAGGAATAGAGGGTATGTATCAAAAGGAGATGCTGAATAGGTTGGTGCATTTTTTTACTGGAGCGTAAGGGGTTGATGGGTGACCTCATAGAGATTTATAAAATCATAAGGTAAATGGAAAAGGTGAATGGCAGGAGCATTTTCCCCAGGGAAACCCTAACGCTAACCCTAACCCTAACTCTGTTATGGGGATTTCAACACCAAGGGCATATTTTTAAAGTGAGAGAAGAGAGATTTAAAGAAGACTTGACAGGCAATTTTTTTACATAGAGAGTGGCTCATGTGTGAAATGAACTTCCAGAGGAAGTTTCTTTTCCTCTATTCATTTACAGGATGAGGGCATCATTGGCTAAGCAGCATTTATTGCTCATCCCTAATTGCCCAGAGGACAGTTAAGAGTCAACCACATTGCTGTGGGTCTGGAGTCACATGTAGGCCAGCCCAGGTCAGGATGGCAATTTCCTTCCCTAAAGGACATTAGTGAACCAGATGGGTTTTTCCCAACAATTGACAATGGATCCACAGTCATTGTGAGACCCTTAACTCCAGATATTTATTGAATTCAAATTTCACCATCTGCCATGGTGGTATTCAGACCTGGTCCCCAGAACATTATTTGGATCTCTGAATTAACAGCCCAGTGATAATACCACTAGGCCATCACCTCCTCAATGGTGGATGGGGTGACAACTTTAAAAGACATTTGGATAAGCGTATGAATCAGAAATGTTTGGAGGGATATGTGCCAAGTGCAGGCAGGTGGGACTAATTTAGTTTGGGATTATGGTTGGCATGGGCTGGTTGGGTCGAAGGCCCTGTTTCCATCCTGTATGACTCTATATATAAGAACAAAATCAGAACAATCATTCCGTAACTTGTTTTTTGTATTTGAACATGCTGAATACACATTGCTTTCATATCAATGAAGAGTGCTTTGTGCAGTACACAATGCAACTCCAGCACAAAGTTCATGTGAATCCCTGCTAAATGGACTCACACTTTGGACAAAACCGAAGGAACCGTGGGTGCTGGAAATCAGAAAAAAAGTAGGGTCTTCTGAAAACCCTTCTGAAACTTCTAAGGAAGGGTCATTAGACCCAAAACGTTAACTCTGATTTCTCTCTACAGATGCTGCCAGACCTGAATTTTTCCAGCAATTTCTGTTTTTGTCTCTTGCTCTGAAATCCAAATGAACCCTAAATTCACTTTTGCATTGTCAGTGTCAGTGAAAACAAAAAGTTATGCAATGGTGGGGTTGGTGGAGTGCCCGGGGAGAAAGGATATTGATAAAGCAGAGTAAGTGATCAGAATGTGAGAATGTGCATCTAACTGCCAAAGTGGAAAGAACAGACAGGCTGACTGGAGTGGGGGAAGGGGAGAGAGCACATGGTGATGGAGAACAGAACACCTAACATAAAAGAAAGGAATGAGAATGGGAATGGGTTCACAATCCGTAGGTATTGAACTCAATTTTATGTCCAGAAGCTTGTGAAGTGTCTAGTCTGAAAATGAGATGCTGTTCCTCCAGTTTGTGCTGTGATTCACAGGAGCATTGCAGCATGACGAGGACAGACACATGGGGATGTGAGCAGGACGCTGTGTCAAAATGACCGGCTACAGGATTGTGCACCGACTGCAGGTTTTCTGCAAAGCGGTCACCCAGGCTGCGTTTGGTTTCTCCAATGTAGAGCAGGCCACATTGGGTGCAGAGGATGCAATAGACCAGATTGGAGGAGGTACAGGTGGAATGCTGCTTCACCTCTTTAGGCCCTTGGATAGTGAACAGGGAGGAGATGAAGGGGCAGGTGTTGCGTCTTCTACAGTTACATGGGAACATGCCATGGGAAGGGGAAAGGGGAGTTTGTGTTCGTTAAGGAATGGTCTAGGGTGTCCCAGAGGGAATGGTTCCCTGCGAATTGCAGACATGGGGAATAACTGGAAGATGTGTTTGGTGGGGGTGTTCTGCTGGAGTTGTCTGAAATGGCAGAAAATGATTCTTTGAAAGTGGAGGCTGGTGGAATGAAAAGTGAGGATAAGGGGAACCCAGTTACATAGTTGTGAGTGATGGGAAGGGGCAAGGGTGGAAGCACGGCTGATAGGCCAGATGTGATTGAGGACCTTGTCAACCACAGTGGGCGGTAAACCACAGTTACTGAAGAAGGAAACCATGTCAGCAGTATTGTTTTGGAAGGTGGCTTCATCCAAATAGATACGGCATAGGCAAAGGAACTGGGAGAATCAGATGGAGTCCTTGCAGGATGTGGGGTGTGAAGAACTGTAGTGGAGGTAGCTATGGGAGTCAGCGGCTTTGTGGTGAATGGCAGTGGACAGTTTATTCTCCTGAATGGAGACGTAGAGGTCAAGGAAAGGAAGGGTAGTGTCGGAAATGGACCATGTGGAAGTTATGGAGGCAAAATGGAAAAAAAATTTTCAAGCCAAACCTGTTGCTTTGGGGACATTTTGAGAATGTTTAAGGAGGTTTGATGTGGCAATTAGCTTCCTGTAGAGAGTAGTCTCAATTGAATGGCTGTCAGGAAGATCTGATGAAAGGCAGGCATATTTCTCTGCAGGGATTACCACCCAAGCAGTTATGGTGAAAACTACCCCCTGGCTATTGTCACTGATGACAGCAGAAAACTGGTGTGAAGGATACATTAAAGAAAGCTCCTTCAATAGAATTAGTGGATCAGTTTCACAATAACTAATGTGTTTAGCTACATAGCTTTGGAAGGGTTATAATGTGCTTTTTATAGACCTTCAAAAGCAGCATTGAGAAAACTTTGCTCAATATAATTGTGTGCTCTGTAATGAAAGCGCAATTGTGAGGTTAACCCAGTGTCTGTATTTAACTATCACTATCTGCAATTTATGGTCCATAGGTGAAAAAACCTGAAACCCACAGTTTACCAGGTTAGCTAATATGGAAACTGTAAACACTACCATTCATTTAAAAAAAATCATCTGAATGTTTTAATAGGAAGAGCATTAGTTATCATGCCTTCTGATAATGAGCACAAACAGTTCAATAATTCAAGAGAGTGAGGGAAATCTGTCACTATCTGAAACTGTACCTGATTGTGCAGGAGTATTGACCCTTGCACTGGCCCCAGTAAAGCAAAGCAGCAGTGAAGCAATCTCATTTTTCAGAATAAAGGTCTGATAAATGCATCAAGTTTTCCCATTGCGGTACAATGAACTACCTATAAGCTGAAGTACACAGGCACCCACAGTGCTGATTGAGATGCATAAGCAATACAGGGGTCAATCAATAATAGCACCAAAGCTTGTGCACTTGATTTGAACTCTCGTAGCGTGAGGCAAGTTAAGCTAAGCCTGGGTTCAAGACCCAGCTACTCCTGAGGTGTGTAATAACATCTCTGAACAGGTTGGTCAGAAAATATCTAAATATTTAATTAGATTCAGGTATAAATTTGTCAGTAAAATGTGTTCATTAATCAAGTTGTTAACACAAATGAATGGCAGCTTAATTGGGTTACTGTGGCTGTCACTGAATGGTTAATTGACAGTGTACAATCATTGGTTAGTCTGGACACAATGACAGCTGGCTGGTTAGTGTTGAGACTGGTTGCAGGTGGATTCTAATTGGTCTGTCAGGGCACTACAGAAGCCTTCTGGGCCCATAGCCCAGAAAGTGATGGATCATGACCCATCCTTTGCTATTTACATTCTAAAAATAATGTTTGCTAGGAGAGTCGTACAGCATGGAAATAGACACTTTAGTCCAAACAGTCGTTGCCACCCGTAATCCCAAACTAAACTAGTCTCACCTGCCTGCACTTGGCCTGTATCCCTACAAATGTTTCTTATTCATGTACTTATCTAAATATCTTTTAAATGCTGCAACTGTACCCACATCCATCACTTCCTCTGGAAGTTCATTCTGCATTTGAACCACACTCGGTGTAAAAAAATTGCCTCTCGTATTTTTTTAAAAATCTTTCTCCTCTCACCTTAAAAATATGCCACTTAGTCTTGAAATCCCCCACCCTAAGGAAAAGACACCTGCCATTCATCGATCTATACTCTACACAATTTTATTAACCTCAATAACATCAACCCTTAACTTCCTATACGCCAGTGAAAAATGTCCCAGCCTATGTAGCCTCTCCTTATAATTCAAGCCCTCCATTCTCAGCAACATTCTGATAGCCATAATCACACCTGTTTTTGAGACCGGTAGTTCAGGATCAGAGGTTGAAATCATAATCCATTGAGGCTACTTAGTCAGTTCTAATAATGAATGGTCAGGTAGTTGAGAGTGATCGTCACTACCAGCACTGAGTCACCAATCATATTCAAGCACTGACTGACTTATTCAAGCACTGACTGATGCTCAATAAATTGAGCAGTATTTCAGCACGGTCACTGACTGATTTATCAATTTATTGAATTATTTACAGGTTTTTTTTAGTTTATGCAGCATTTAATGTATAATTAAATCAAATGGACCATTGTGGATCAACATGATTCAGAGACGATCCAGTTCCTACAGATTCTGTAAGTACCAAGGAGTAACAACATGAATAAAAAGAGCAGTAGTCACAACAGAATTTGCACTTGCTTCAATCTGCATCGCTGCTAAGGGAAAATGCATCGAGTTATTTGTAGATCGATGAACTTGCTGACTGATCGTACTCAATTATGAATGACTTGTAATTTTTACTACAGGAAAAAGAATTAAGATAAACAAGATATTGGCCTCAAATGTCAATGCTACTCTTAACATTCCCAATGAGCCCCAACCCTCTTTATTTAACCCTACCAAGCATTCCTCTTGTCCCATCTCCCTGTTGTGCTCATGTAGTTTCTTCTAAACTGTGTCAATACTATTTGTCTCAACTACTTCAAATAAGGATGAGTTTCACATGTTCACCTTGTAAAATAGTTTATACTGAATCCCTTTTTGCATTAATTAGAGACTGCCACATTTATGGTCCCTAGTTCGGGCCTCCCCCAGGTAGAGAAATACTTTCATAACAACCAATTTACCAAATGACTTCATAATTTTAAAGACCTCTGCCAGATCACCTCTGAGTGTTCTCCTGTCCAGAGGAAGGAGTTCCAAGCTGTTCAGATAGTTAATAAAATTATTTTTAAAACCAACCTGATCAGGCACATCTTCAAGGGCAGTTGAGACTTGAACCTGGACCTTCTGGTCTAAATATAGATGCACTACCAGTATGCTAGAAAAGGCATCCTAATAACCATTGTTTTTCATTTCTGTAACCAACTTTGGGATGCTTTATCGTGTTAAATGCCTTTTACAAATGTAACCATCGATGTTATTTAGTATAATCATTTGTTAGTACTCAGTTTAAATAATGTTAAAAGGAGATAAGGTGGCAAATGTTTCCATCTTGCATTCACAAAAACTAAGACACAAGAAACAAACAAGGGGGCTCTTTCGGTGCTGTGGTAGTGTTTCTACATTTGAGCCTGATGTCGTGGGTTCAAGACCCAACTGCTCATAAAACATCTGAACCAGTTGCCTTTTTTGTTGAATAATGCTGATTTTATTGATTTCCTTCCTTCCTTTAAGGGTAGTTCTCATCTGCGCTAACTGTCTGAACAGGTTGTTTTTTTCTAAAGAAAGAAACACACTTGAGAATAAAAGGGACACCTTATTCTTACAGAATGAGATGAGGTTGCTGATTTGTTAGGCCAACATTGGCATGGTGATGCAACAGTTAACTGTCAACCTTGTTCTCATCCAGGCAGGAACCTCCCGACCAATCAGAGTCTACCTGCCTGGTCTGAGAACTAAGATTGACAGTAGACTGTTCCTGCTGTAACTCTGTAGTCACAATGGCCCGACCAATCAGTACTGACTTCTCAAACTGGATATATGCACATCCCTTTTATCATGTCTGTTCCTTGTGTCCTAGTCATGATGAGTATAAGACAAAAGTTTTGATCTCTTGTCTTCTTTTAGTAATGTTTATTTTATGGCTGTAATTCTTTTGTTCTAACATAATTGAACTGAAGCTTATGTCTTTCAATTGGGTGTATTTATATAAAAAATGATGCGACATCTGATCCTTTCTGAATCTTCAGCCCCTGCACGGATGGTGAAGGAACCCCAAATCCAATCGATAAAATTGCTGTGACACTCAGACTTGGAAAAACTGACTCTGAAATGTCTGCACAGTTAGCAGGTTGTGGACTGTCCTGACTTCAACGGAATTGTCATTAATGAATACATGCACATCTTCTGGTTTCACCTTCACAGAGGTCTCACAAAGTTTGGGTTATCATCACTGTTCTGAAGAAGAGTCATACAAGACTCAAAACATGAACTGTTTCACTCACCACATATGCTGCCAGACCTGCTGAGTTTCTCCAGCATTCTCTTTGTGAGACGGATTACCTTGTGGGGCTGTACAGAGAGAGGGACCAAGTGGATAGTAGGAAAATCAAAGTGCAGAGTAGCCCTGAAGATTACAGCATCAGGTAGAAGTGGTTGTCTAAACAGCCAACACTGTATTTACAACATGGTTGCCAAGCCCTGTGTGTTGTGAATTTTCGATGATAAATGTTTAGCTATCAAGTATGAAGTTCCAATCTATCCATGGACAGAAATTCTTTCAAACATTGACATCATTTGGCATAAGCAGTTGAATATTGGCCTGCCTCCTAATGCCATGTTGGGATACAGTCTGATTAATGCCTGTCCATCCTTGGCTAAAATGTTGGGATAGTTGAACTCATTCAGACAAAAGGATTTGTGTTTGGTTAGGACCTTTCATGTCCAAAGTGCCTCATGGTGAATGAATTACTTTTTAATTGTAGTCATTGTTGGAAAGTAAGGAAGCACAAAGCCAATATAGACAGTGGAGTCCACAAACAGTAAAAGAGATCCAATTGGGAATTGGTTCAGAAATGCATGTTGGCCAAGTCACCAGGAGAACTCTGTTTCATTTTTATAAAGTGCTGAACAAAGAGATAGGCCAAAGTATAGTACCACTGGCAATGCAACATTGGATCAGTAACATATTGAAGTATGAGGACAGATCAGCTGCTTCAATCCTGAGAAGTGATTTGAACCCACAACCTTCTCTGAGAAAAACTGATTATCAGCTCATATGTTAATAAACCAGTCAGGCAAAGTCCCAAAAGTAACCAGTTTGACCAGAATGGCAATCTAGGGCAAGAACACCAAGTGAAATCAGGGCAGGACTTTTACACTTAATGGTAAGGTCCTGGGGAGTGTTGTAGAACAAGGAGGCCTTGGAGTGCAGGTTCATAGTTCCTTAAAAGTGGAGTCGCGGATAGATAGGTTAGTGAAGAATGCTTGTCTTTATTGGTCAATGCATTGAGCATAGAAGTTGGGAGTCATTTTGCAGCTGTATAGGACATTCGTTAGGCCGTTATTGGAATACTGGATGCAATTCTAGTCTCCTTGCTATAGGAAAGATGTTGTGAAACTTGAAGCGGTTCATAAAAGATTTACAATGATGTTGCCAGGGTTAGACAGTTTGATCTGTAGAGACAGGCTGAATAGACTGGGGCTACTATCCCTGGAGTGTCAGAGGCTGATGGAATGACTTTACAGAGATTTATAAAATCATGAGGGGCATGGAGAGGGCAAGGCCTTTTCCCTAGGGTGAGGAATCCAAAACTAGAGGGCATAGGTTTAAGATGAGAGGGGAAAGTTTTAAAAGGGACCTAAGGGGCAACTTTTCCACATTGAGTGTGGTGCATGTATCGAATGAAGGAAGTGGTGGGGGCTGGTACAATTACAATAGTTAAAAGTCATCTGGATGGACATATGAATAGGAAGGGTTTAGGGGGACAGTCCCCTGGCAAATGGGACTAGATTTACAGAGGATATCTGGTCAGCAGGGATGAGTTGGACCGAAGGGACTGTTAATGTGTAGTATATCTCTATGGCTCATTGACTATTTCCTACTGTGTTTTATACATCAGCTTTGGATCTTTCAAGTCTGCTTGGTTCATGTTCACCCCTCTGATTCTTTTATCATTTATCTTAAATCTATTTCCTCCAGCTGGTGGCTATATGTGGAATCTTCCCAAGAGTGAAAAGAATTTCTTGGCCTGCCTATCAAAGGTTTTCACCATTTTGAACACTTGTATTACCTCTCACCTATTCTTCATTGTTCTCAGGGAAGCTTGCCCAGCTTCTCCAGTCTCTCCATATAACTGACACTCCTCATCCCTAATATCAGTCCCGTAAACCACTTCCATATCTTCTCCAAGGCTCTGACATCCTACTTGAAATGTGATACTTGCAGCGCAAATGATTAATATGCAAATATGGAAATAGTGAACCTTCCTCAGTAGTGATGCAAGAGATCGCATGATGATACTGAAGTGTGTAGAGAGGTGATTCTATGTATAAAAACCAAAAAAATCTACAGATGCAAGAAATCAGAAACAAAAACAGAAATTGTTGGAAAAGCTCAGCAGGTCTGGCAGCATCTGTGAAGAGAAATCAAAGTTAACATTTTGGGTCAAGTGACCTTTCTTCAGAATTTTATATATAGTCTTGTATTAATAGTTAGCAGAATGTTAAATAAAAAGGTTATCTAACCATTACCATTGACTCTTCTTTCTATAGATCCTGGGGAGGACACAACACTTTTAAAATGCATCTCCACGACAGCAGAGAATCTAAAATTTACCGCCTAATCAGTGTTTCATGAAGGTTCAGCATAATGTCCTTGCTTTTGAACTCAATGCCTCTATTTATAAAGCTGCAAATTTGGTCAGCTATTTAAAAGCAATTCATAAACACTAATGCAGCTACTCTCACTAAAAACGCCAGTTCCCTGCAGTGTTTTGATACTACACCATAATCATTGCAATTTCCTATTTCGCTGCCTGCTATACTAAATCTAAAGCAGGATGAGTGCCCTACCGTCTCAATACCCGTGGGGTACTCATTAAACTTGCTGGATTACACTGTGAGTCAGGGTTGTAACCACTTGATCCACAATTCTGTTTCTAACTTTCAGAAGATTCACTGCACATTTTATATAAAAGTTGTTATTCATTCAATGAAGGCGCATATGCTCATCATTATCATGGGATTGCTGCCCTGACCAACTGGGTGAAAAACACACATTTGAAAGAGTATTTTTCTTGTTTATCTGCAAAAATGTGAAATACCTTGCTATTTTAAGTAACTACTTTCCACACCAAACATATTTACACAGTATAGATTTGATGGTACAACAACATGGCTAGATCTCACACTCTACAGCACGATCCACTGTACCAGCATAACTTGCTTCTTTTCCCAAACTACTGTCTTTACATCGTCTCTCAATTGGATTGCTAAATTATCCCGGGCAAGGCAGAAATGCACTTTCCTCTCTCCATATGCAGCACAGTCTCAGAATAAAGCGGCAGCAATTTATGACTGAGATAAGAAGGAATTTCTTCTCTCCTTACCACTGAATTGTCACATAGTCACTGAGTCATACAGCATGGAAACAGACCCTTTGGTCTAAACAGTGCACGCTGACCATGCTCCCAAACTAAACCGGCCTACCTACATGCATTTGGCCTTTTAGGACAGCACGGTGCCTCAGTAGTTAGTACCAGGTTCGATTCAAGCCTCGGGCGACTATCTGTGTTCAGTTTGCACATTATCTCTGCATCTGAGCAGGTTTCCTCCTTGTGCTCCAGTTTTCTCCCACAGTTCAAAGATGTGCAGGTTATGTGGACTGGCTATGCTAAATTGCCCGTAGTGTCCAGGAATGTGCAGGCTAGGTGGATCAGACACAGAAAGGGTAGGGTTTGGGAAGTGGGTCATGGTGGGATGCTGTTTGGAGGGTTGGTGTGGACTTGATGGGCTAAATGGTCAGCTTCCACGCTGTAGGGATTCTGTGGCTCTCTATAGCTGTGGGAGCAGAATTGTTTTGTATATTCAAGGCTGAGATAGATGGAATCTTGATCAGTTGAGGAATCAAGGGTGTGGGGAAAGGGCAGGAAAATGGACATGAAGTCTGTTGCATCAGCCATGAACCTACTGAATGGTGAAGCAGGCTCGAGGGGCCAAACAGCCTCTTCCTGTTCGCGTTTCATACGGTCTATTTCTCCACTTCTACAGTCATCGTCATACTGTACGGAAACATGCCTTCAGCCCAACCAGGCCATGCTGACCATAATCCAAAACTAAACTAGTCCCAACTGCCTGTACTTGGCTCAGATCCCTACAAACATTTCTTATTCATGTACACATCCAAATATCTTTTAAACATTGTAACTGTACACTACCCACCACTGCCTATGGAAGTTCATTCCACACACGAACCACTCTCTGTGTAAAATCCTTTTTAAATCTTTCTCCTCCTAGCTTAAAAATGCCATTCAACGTATCTGTATTCCTCATGACTTTATAAATCTTTATAAGGTCATCCCTCAACCTCCTATGCTCTAGTGAGAAAAGCCCCAGCGAATCCAGCCTCTCTTTATAACAGGGCAACCAGAACTGGACACAGATCTCCAGAAGAGACCTCACCAACATCCTGTACAACCTCAACGTGATACCCCAACTCCTACACTCAGAGGTCTAAGCAACGCAGGCAAGCATTCTCAGCCAAAGGTATTTATTCTCAATGATCTTCTTTTATAAATCTATATAGATGAATGCTGTCAGGAAATATTCAATTCTGGGTACAACTCAGAGGAGAGATTTTCAGCTGGGAAGCAGCCAAGGTTGTTGCAAAGGAGATTGGGTGGGTGGGGGTGGGGGGCGTGCACAGGCTAGAGTAGTGCTGAGGCTAGGGATTTGGAATATTGTTAAAGCAAGGCGAGAACACAATTTTTAACCAGTAATGTACATGGGTTCCTCTGGATAAGGAAACTGTATGTTAAATGTCGATGTTTAGCATGGATTTAGACAGTCCAGTGAAGTAGAAGTTTATAAAATCATGACAAGTATAGATAGGGTGAAAAGTCAAGTTCTTTCCCCAGGGTAGAGAATCCAAATCTAGGGACATAGGTTTAAGGTGAGACGGGCAAGATTTGAAAGGGACCCAAGGGGCAACTTTTTCTTGCAGAGGATGGTGCATGCATGGAATGAACTGCCAGAGGAAGTGGTGGAGGCTGGTACAATTACAACATTTGAAATGCATCCGGATGGGTACATGAATAGGAAGGGTTCAGAGGGATATGGACCAACTGCTAGAAAATGGCACTGGATTAATTTTGGATATCTGGTTGGCATGGACGAGTTGGGCCGAAGGGTCTGTTTCTGTGCTGTAAATCTGAAAAGGCTGCAATATTCCAAAATGCTTTTCACAGGAACCCACATGAATGCAGATGCAGGAATACTCTGAACTGCAAAGTAAACCAAATCCTCCTGAAGATTGTAAAAATCTGGAATGGAGTCAAAAGTTTCCAAGGGAACGTGTTTATATTTGTTTTATGAGGGCTGTGCAGGTTACATTGAGCTGTAAACCATCCTGTCCCATTAAAGTGACAGCGTTCATTGTGTGAATGTAACAAACAGAAGAGATAATGCCAAAATTGTTTGTCAAATTAAACAGCAACTGTAGAATGGTGATATACCTTTTTCTATTCTTGTTGAATTTGGTGCTTTCAAACAGTTTGTTGTTGTACAAGTCACAGTGGTTTTGTTCGCTTTATCACCACAATTAATTTTTTTCACAAATTCAGATAAGTAGAATCATTGCTACTTAATGTTATCAATAGCAGCAGAGATGTCAACAGACTGGATACAGAAACCATTCATTTGGTACATTAGCATCTGCCAGCTTTGGGATAGTCATTCAATCCTTGATGAATACTGAAGGCTCAGTGAAAGAACTTGTAATGATAGAACACTCCACAGTGCTCCAAGCCCAATTAATTCCCCTTTGAAACCTGTCACTCTCATACGAGCAAGCAAGGCGTCCGTAAAATTTCCAGACAGATCCAACTGCAATGAGAACTTGGTTTTGTTTTGGTGGGGAAGATGGTAACCAAGGCTCCGGGAAGCTCGCTTTCCCTCTCTCTAACAGGATCCCTCATGTCCACAAGCCAGCAAAGGAGGCTTTGATTTAATGGGCAGTTTTTCTGCACAGTGTAAACTGAACTACTAATGGGGAGGGTGTTTGGGTGTCATGTGAAATTAGGGATTAGCCTTTTTTGTCACATGGACCACAGCACTCCACCTCACAGTGGAGAGTTTACAAAGTCACCACTTATGGCAATATCTTAGGTACAAAGTTACCTAGGCACAGGATCTTAGGAATAAATTACAAAATTAAAAGAAATAAGAAGTTCAAATTCTTACTTACCAGGTACCTAGGTACAAAATCATAGCATTAAATCAGAAAAATAAAGAAATGAAAAGTTCAGCATTACTGTCCTCAAGCATAATGCGTTGAGTTGAGCCTCACCTTGCCTCCAAGCTATGCCAGGCCTTGCCCCCCACCCAAGGCCGTGCCGGGGGCCTCAACTCCAGATTATGCCAGGTCTCACCTCCAGACCGTGCCGGGGGCCTCGCCTCCAGACCGTGCCAGGGCCTCACCTCCAGACAGTGCCAGGGGCCTCGCCTCCAGACCATGCCATGACCTCACCTCCAGACCGTGCCAGGCCTCGCATCCAGACGGTGCCGGGCCTTGCCTCCAGACCACGCCGGGGCCTCGCCTCAAGACTGCGCAGGGGCTCCGCTTTCATTCCACACCAGTACTGCACTTCCATCGTCCACTGAGTCCCCGTTGTGGGCCTATCGCTGTTCCACTCTGACTGCAGCGGAGCTTGCTGTCCAATGGTCCACCGAGTTCCTGAGTCCAGATTCCAGGCCTACCGAAATCAGAGGTCGTCAATCCCACCACCTACTGATGATACTTTGATACCACTCTGTCCACAATATCAGAAGGTGAAAGAAAACATAGAACATAGAACATAACAGCACAGTACAGGCCCTTCGGCCCTCAATGTTGTGCCGACCTGTCATACCGATCTCAAGCCTATCTCACCTACACTATTCCATGTACGTCCATATGCTTATCCAATGACGACTTAAATGTACCTAAAGTTGGCGAATCTACTACCATTGCAGGCAAAGCGTTCCATTCCCTTAATACTCTCTGAGTAAAGAAACTACCTCTGACATCTGTCCTATATCTTTCACCCCTCAATTTAAAGCTGTGACCCCTCGTGCTCGCTGTCACCATCCTAGAAAAAAGGCTCTCCCTATCCACCCTATCTAACCCTCTGATTATTTTATATGTTTCAATTAAGTCACCTCTCATCCTTCTGCTCTCTAATGAAAACAGCCTCAAGTCCCTCAGCCTTTCCTCCTAAGACCTTCCCTCCATACCAGGCAACATCCTAGTAAATCTCCTCTGCACCCTTTCCAAAGCTTCCATATCCTTCTTATAATGCGGTGACCAGAACTGTACGCAATGCTCCAAGTGCGGCCGCAGCAGAGTTTTGTACAGCTTCACCATAACCTCTTGGTTCCGGAACTCGATCCCTCTATTAATAAAAGCTAAAACACTGTATGCCTTCTTAACAGCCCTGTCAACCTGGGTGGAAACTTTCAAGGATCTGTGTACATGGACACCGAGATCTCTCTGCTCATCTACACTACTAAGAATCTTAACATTAGCCCAGTACTTTGCCTTCCGGTTACTCCTAACAAAGTGCGTCACCTCACACTTGTCTGCATTAAACTCCATTTGCCACCTCTCAACCCAGCTCTGCAGCTTATCTATGTCTCTCTGCAACCTACAGCATCCTTTGTCACTATCCACAACTCCACCGACCTTAAAGAGAAACAAAAAGACAGAAAACAAGAGAGATAGAGAGAAGGATGCGGTCAGCTTGGAGCACTCGGGCTCAAGGACTCTTAAAACTCCCTACCACACTGGCGCAGTTATCTTGAGAAATTCATGGCAAGATAGCACCTTGATACAGTCCAGCCACTGAGAAACTTCATATTTTCCATTTTTCCTTCATTCTTTACCAGTGTCGTACTGGGATACAGTTCTAGGGGCACTAGCAGATCCCAACTGATCATTAACTATCACTGGACACTAGCAGAGTCCTGATGTCATTCAATATCCACATTCATATATTTTCTAAGAGGGTTCTACCCATCACATGTCCCAGACTGTAAGCAGAAGCCCAGTTACCACCCAATAGGGACCAGCACAAACCAGTCACTGACAAAGTAGCCGCTTCACTTGAAAGTCAACCTTGGTTCAGTGACTCACCTTCGTCAGAGAAAAATGGCTTAAAAAGCAAACAGTAAATCAAGCTTTTATTTTTCAGAGTGCTGTTGTATCAGTACTGGGACGGGGGAGTAATTATGTTTTATGGGGAGGGCACAAAAATTGATAATATCGCATGAGTCATTCATTTTCAACCTTGTTGAGCATCCTGCTTCATATTCTAAGCTGATTGCCATCATAAAGGAAGATCCTTTTTACTAGTGAAAACAAGTTGCACAAACCTGCATGAAGCAGGAGTGTTCCCTCACTGCACCATACTCACAATTACCTTGCCCTTCCTCCCCTAAATGTTTCTTCTGCCCCAAGTAGGGCTTCTCTTAAAGCTGCTGCTAGGAATATCTAGCTAGAAAAACTATTTAGATGTCCAAGGACCATCTTCGAATGGTCCTCAAGTCAGTCTCTTCTGACACGTCCAGAGTGCCACACAATTGGTTCATGCCTGAAAATGGGTCCAAGCCAATTTATCCCTGAAGGTCTTTTGTAGACTGGTGGTATTTTTAAAAATTGTTCTCTATGTTATTTCAGCATTAACATGTCATATCCAGTTAGGAGCCTGGATTGAGAACCAGCAGTCTGGTCTCTTTCTGGTGTTGACTGGGCTCTGGGAAGTGCATAAGACTAAGTATTATGATTTCCTCTCCAGCATTGTCTCCTTCCTTGTGGGGAGGTTTATAAAATCATGACGGGCAGAGATAAGGAGAAAGGCCAATGTCTTTTTCCTAAGGTAAGAGAGTTCAAAACTGGAGGGCATATTTTTAAGGTGAGAGGAGAAAAGTCTAAAAGGGACCTGAGGAGCAATTTTTCACACAAAGGGAAGCTCGTATGCGGAATGAACTGCCACAGGATGTGGCAGATGCAGGTACAGTTCCAACATTTAAAATACATTTGGACAGGTACGTGAATAGGAAAAGTTTGGAGGGATATGAGCCAAATACAGGCAAGTGGATCTAGTGTAGTTTGGGAAACTTGATCAGCATGGACCGAAGGGTCTATTTCTGTGCTGTATGATTCCATGGCTCTATATGTTCTGGTTGAAATAGTTTTCCAAAGTTTTCCAAAGACTATACACATCAGCACAACAACTTGGACTATTATAGTGACTGCTCTACTGGTTAAGGGAAGCATGTTCTAATGAGTATTACAGAATATATTGGATATTGGATCACAGCAGAAGATGGCCTCTAATTTTTTGTCAATTAGTACAATAATAAGAATCTTGTGCAAAAAAGGTACAGAATGTCCAGTCAGAGAAAATAGAAAAATACCACAATTGTCTGTCTTTATCAAGGTGATCCATGATTTATGGGTGTAGTGATTGAGCGAGGCCTAGGTAGATCTCATTGACTATGAGATCCTTGACTGATGTAGTTAACCTGGGCCAATCAGAGATCTCACAGTCAAAGGGATCTATTTGACCTTCATCCCAATCACAACAATGGGGTAATGAGCAACAACACCATTTTTGTTTTATAAACATTCATAGGATGTGAGCGTTGCTAGCAAGATAAGCATTCATTGGCTAATCTCAATTACCCCCAAAGTGAACTGCCTTCTTATAGGTCTGCAGTTTGTGAAATGAAAGTACATCTACAGCCCAGATAGAGAGGGGGGCCCAGGATTCTGACCCAGCCATAAAGTCTGCCCTCATTTGGTTCCCATAGTGAGAAAAGAGCTCCATTCCTCACCAATAACATTGCACACATTGTTGAGTTGAAACTTCACGAGAAAAGTAACGGAAATTTGGGAGCAGCAACTTTAAAGATATTCTCGACATATGGGTTCTTTTAGATCCCTACGACATCTCAAATCATTGCACAACCATTTGATGACATTAGTCCCGGTTCTAGCATAGGCACATGCTGCAACCAATTTGCACTTTGTGTCTCCCACCTACTGAGAGATTAAATACCAATCAACCTGTTTTCATGGTGTTGATCCAGGGAGAAATTTTGACCCAAATACCAGGAAAACATCTTGACTCATTGAAAAAAAAAGATCATTTATGTTCACTTTAACAGGTAGAATGTGCCACAATCTAATGTCTCACTTGATAGGTAGATCCTCTTACAATGCAGCACTTCCATCGTAGAGCACTGACCATTATGCCTACAGGAAAATGTTTACTGTCTCTTGCCATCGTTTAGATGAGGCAGGAAGCCTGTTGGTACAAGTGGTCCTCAGTACCATCATTTCCTCTTTTCTTTCTATGGTAGACAGGGCACAAAAGATTGGTGATAGATGGACAACCAGAATTTGAATTGCCAGGTGAGACCTTCTGGGTGCTATAGCAACCTCAGCAAACAACACCATGTGAAAAATGCTTCTACCAAAAGCTGTAAGCTTCTAGCTAGGCTAATTAATTGTTAATGAGTCAACATTAGTATCATACAGCCTGCTGTCTTAAGGAGAGTAGATTCAACCACCTTAATTGTCCAAATGAGATTGCGGCACAAAGTACCACTATTACAAAATAAAGTCAAGGTGCCTACTCAGTAAAAACTGCAACTTAAACATGTTCTCCTTGTTAAGTGTGAGCAAGTGATTTCCAAATACAGGTCAAGCAATTTAACATATTTTAATTAAGCACTACTTGCAGCGCATTCGGCATACAAACTTGGAATGTGCTGACTGGATTAATGTGATCACACACTTATTTAGACAACTACTGTAAACATAAGGCAAAGAGAAGTGCCAAGCTCAGGTTTCCAGGTCTTGTAACTGGAGCTAGCCTGTCACAACAGCTCCAAGCAATAGAATTGACTGATCATTGAATAATTAATCTAATTTCTTTACCAAATGGGAAACTAAAATAAGACCATAAGACATCGAAGTAGAATTAGGTTATGCAGCCCATCACATCTGCTCCACCATTCAATCATGGTTTATATGTTGCTTCATCTCATTTTCCTGCCTTCTCCCCATAACCTTGGGATCCCCTTACTAGTCATGAACCTATCTATCTCTGTCTTAAATGCATTCAATGACTTGGCCTCCACAATCTGCTGCAGCAATGAATTTGATAGATTCACTACTTCTGACTTAAGAAAATCCTCCTTATCTTGATTTTAAAGGGTTGTCCCTTCAATCTAAAGCTGTGTCCTTGTATCTGATCTTAAAGGAGTCATCTTCTCAATGTCTATTATCTAAGACTCTCAATATTCTATAAGTTTTGATGAGACTGCCCCTCATTCTCTCTAAACTGCATGGTGTAGAGACCCAGAGTCCTTAAACACCCATCATATTGCAAGCCCTTTATCCCTGGGATCATTCTTGTCAATCTCCTTATCATCCCCTCCAAGACCAGCACATCCTTCCTTAGTTATGAGATCCAAAACTGCTCATTATATTCTAAATGCATTCCAGGTAGGAACAGAAGTAGGCTATTTGGCCCTCAAGCCTATTCCATCACTCAATAGGATCAAGATTGATTCAACCATTGTCAAGCCTTTCTAGTAGCATACTGAAATGATAAAAATCTCAAGCCCCAGTGCGCCAATTATATGATTTCAACTCAAGGTTATATGCACAACATAGATGTAAAAGGATCATTTTGTTCATCCAGCTCAATCTATCTTTTAGGTTTACACTTAATATTATCTACCTGATGTATTGAGACGATATCCCTTCAATTTCTTGTTGCAAGGCTAACCTGACTAATTGTTTTTGCATTGTTGTAACTGTTATGGATCAGACCAAATCCCCTCAAAATACATTAAGAAGATAGTCTGGACACTCACATTTTCTTATTTTAAAGATAAGTACAAGGCATTACATTCTAGATGCAATTCAATTCGTCAAACTACTCTACGCTAAGCAAAACACACCTTATTTTTACTCTATAATTAAAATACAGACAAACTAAAAAGAAAATAATTGGCTTAACTGTAACTTTATTGAAATGCTTAACAAACTAATATACATATTAACTAATACTAATTAACTGTTCCAGTGTAGTAATATTCCACAAATGCACCCTTGGCAAAGGCAAATTCAGTGCAAGAGATTGTCTCACATGCAATTCTAGCAGTAGGAAGAGAACCACAGCTTTTAGCTATAACAGAGAGAGGAATAACAACTTCCATATCCAGCTTCAAGACCTTAGCAAATGCTACTGAAGGCTAAAAGTTAAAAAAAATCCTGGTTCTATGGGAGCTTGACTCCACCCATTCAGGCTGTTTCTATTGTTCCATTTTTTAAAAAAAATCCAAGGCTTCACAAGCTTTTACCTTATTGGTTTTGGAGCAGACTGCTTTTCACTTCTGTCTCAGCCTTTCTTCGTTACAAAACAGGACATGATGCATCTCTTAAAGCAATAATATCATCACAAAACTCACTGTCCTCACTGGAGGTCTATCCACAGTTTTTTCGAGTTACTCTAAGTTATATTTGTATGTGTGGTTCACGCACTTATAATTAAGGACAATAGTTTGGGATTTTCAAAACTTCCCTAGGTTCTGGAATAGTCCGAGTAAATTGAAAGTTAGCAAATGTGACTTAATATTCAAACAGAACCAAAAGAAATGTGGGAAAATCTGAACTTGTCCACTTTTATAGGAGAGCAGAGTATTATTTAAATGGTGAGAGGCTGCAGAACTCTATGGTATCGAGGAATCACGGTATCCTAGTACATCAATCATTCGAAGTTAAAGAAGGTGTAGCAGATGGCGAGGGAGACAAATGGAATGTTGGTGCTCATTGAATGGGATCGAGTATAAAAGCAGGGAAGTTTTGTCATAGATCTGAAGGGCCACTTTGGCAATACTGAGTGCAGTTTTGTTCTCCTTACTTAGGAAAGGGTATAATTGCATCAGAAGCTTTTCAGAGAATTTTCATTCAACTGATTCTTGGGATGATGACACAATTTTTTGGAGGAAAGGTTGAGCAGGTTTCAGACAGAACATGTGCTTTCTTACTAATGCTAATTTCTTATGCGAAGTTAACATTTTTTTTCTCCCAGAATTTTTCTTTCAATTTAAATGATATCAATACCAAGCTTCTTTGAGAGTCTTTTTTCTAAAGTAAAGGTTATTTACTATCCCACACTTAATCCGGGAGTTTAAAGCACATTGTCTGAGTTATACAACTTACTTACACCATCATTCACAAAATACAGATGAAAACAAAAACAAACATTGTGTAATTGTTTCAGTCACTCTTTAATAACGGGCCTGTAGTTTCATAACTGAGTCGATGCTTTGGCTTGAGAGAAGATTTGACAAGCAGATCTTCAATAAGTTGTGAGGCTCCTTGGGTCGAATTGCCGAGAGGTTGGTTCTTGAGTGAACTTGAAATTTGAACAAGTTGGGGGATGAACTTCACCCACTTTCAAGGTACTGCAGTACATCGCTTTGGCTGCTTAGTTGACTGCAGCTGGTTTGGAGGCTTTCTGATGGTTTCACTGTCTCTGAAGAGCTGAATCTTGCTGGCTTAAAAGCAAGCAACAAACAAATTTGGCTTCAGAGATAGTGGGAACTGCCGATGCTGGAGAATCTGAGATAACAAGGTGTAGAGCTGGACGAACACAGCAGGCCAAGCAGCATCAGAGGAGCAGGAAAGCTGGTGTTTCGGGTCTGGACCCTTCTTCAGAAAATGAAGTGTCCTTTCTAAAGAAGGGTCCAGTCCCAACATGTCAGCTTTCCTGCTCCTCTGATGCTGCTTGACCTGCTGTGTTCTTCCAGCTCTACACCTTGTTATCTCATTAACAAATATGGCTGTCTCATTCAAGTGACCTATCACAATTCCAAAGTCCATAAGACATTAACGCGATGGCTCAGTGATTAGCACTGCTGCCTTACAGCACAACAGATGCAGGTTTGATTCCACCCTCAGACGAATGTCTGTGTGGAGTTTGCACATATTCCCCGTGTCCATGTCAGTCTCTGCTGAATGCTCCAGTTTCCTCCCACAGTCCAAAAATATGCAGATTAGGTGGACTGGCCATGCTAAATTGCCCTATAGAGTCCAGGGATGTATAAATTAGATGGATTAGCCATGGGTTACAGGGATAGGGTAGTGGGGTGGGTCTGGATGGGATGTTCCTCAGAGGGTCAGTATGGACTGGACGGACTGTAGGAATTCTATGAAATAGGAGTAGTCCATTTGGCCGCTCAATCTGGCTCTGCCATTGAACAGGAACACAGCTGATCTGGCATTCCTGACATCCACTTTCCAAAACCTTTCCGTGTAAAGTTGATTTCCCGACTGATCATGAAACTATCTCAGCGTTCCCGACTCTGTTCTCGACTCAGCCCCCATGGCTCGCTGTGGCAAGGAATTTCAAAGTCCTTTTCCAAATAAAGTGTGCGGTCAGTTTGATAATTGCCCTGCATTGCTAGTTGACACTTTGAAAATTTTTCCAGCTCAGTTAAAAAGAGGGGCCATCAATGAAAGGGGACCCACTCACATCCTTCCAAAGTGCATTGGGTTTGTTTCTGCGTGCCTTTTGTCCATGGTGCGATAGAAAGATGAGTTGGATGAAATGCTATAGTCCTTTGGTTGACACTCCATCCTTAAACAAAGGGATGTGAGAATTTCCAGGATGAATGTGAATCTCCAAATTTAATTAGATATTTGTTCGAGACTCAGGACTATCCAGAGCTGATGCTGCCACAGGACATCTGATGTTCAGCAGCCAATTTAACAGCCTGCTTTCCTCAAAAGTTTTAACGTATAATCTGAAAGTTTATCATATACTGGAGAGCTGCCGTAAAGCAGAGTGGGAGATGATCCAGTTGAAATTTCTAAGATGATGAGGGAACGTGGC
Organism: Stegostoma tigrinum; assembly: GCF_030684315.1. Classification (NCBI taxonomy): domain Eukaryota; kingdom Metazoa; phylum Chordata; class Chondrichthyes; order Orectolobiformes; family Stegostomatidae; genus Stegostoma; species Stegostoma tigrinum. The sequence goes on from NC_081381.1 coordinate 19,849,944, forward strand.
AGGCTGAGATGCTGAGTGGTCCATTCTCCTTGTGGGCAAGTCGAAAACCATGAGACACTGTTTACAATTAGCAGTCTCTCATTTAAGACATCATAACACATCTTGTATATTTCAAAATCGAGCTCCTAGCATTTCCAAGTACCACTATTCATTCTCTTGATAAAGGTTTCAAGGGTAATGAGAAGCAGACAGGAAAATGGATTTTGAAGCCAAAATTGGATCTCACTGAAAGATGCAGCAGACTTATTACGTTTGAGGCGGCTAGAATCATAAAATGCTTATAGTGTAGAAGCAGGTTATTCAGCCCATCGCAGCCACACCAAATTTCCAAAGAGCATCCCACTCAGTACCCCCTCCTCATTTTCTCCCTAAATTTCCCATGGCTAATCTACCCAGTCTGCACATCCCTGGACACTGTGGGCAATTTAACATGGCCAATCCACCTAACCTGCCCATCTTTGGGCTGTGGGAGGAAACTGGAGCACCCAGGGGAGGCCCACATAGACACAGGGAGAATGTGTAAACTACACACAGACTGTCGCTTAAGGCTGGAATCAAACCTGAGGCAGCAGTGCTAGCTACTGAGCCATCCCTAGGAACAGTTCAGGACTCTGGGTCTGTACTCTATGGAGTTTAGAAGGATGGATGTGGATCTGATTGAAGCTTGCAGAATACTGAGAGGCTTGGATACAGTTGACATGGAGAAGTTGTTTCCACTAGCAGGCGGGACTAGCAACTGAGGGCATAGCCTCAGAATGAAGATGCAGCCTTTTAGAACTGAGATGAAGAGGAATTTCTTCAGCCAGAGGGTGAAGAATCTGTGAAATTCATTGCCACAGAGGATTGTGAAGAACAAGTTATTTAGTATATTTAAGACAGAAATAGGGATTAAAGGTTTTGGGGAGAAGTCAGGAGAATGGGGTTGAGATACGCATCAGCCATGACTGAATGGTGGATCAGACTCAAAAGCTGAATGACCTAATTCTACTTATGTACTTTATGGACTTAAAAGCACACGTCTACTCTGGCTCCTTATCCTTAAACTCATATCCATTTAATGCACATAAATAGAGATTATACCACACTCCCCTTTAAAGATATAGCAGTGCAGTAGATGTAAGCAATCTCACGGCCTAATTATATTCATCCCATTGCCATCAGTGATTGTAATCTAACTCCTAATCATCCATTGTAAACATACCCTATTGTCACAATGCTCAATCATCCAATCCCTACAGTAATCACTGTAAAATTAATTATACCAATCAGTCCCTGTTCAAATTGATATGGACTGTGAATAGATTATACTTCAGAACCAAGAATACCGACCAGTGCTGACTTTGTGTTCAACAGGTCTTAACTGGCACCAATCCAAAATTACCAAGTTTATGTGAACTCAATTCAAGTATACTAACTGTAATTAAAGGCAAAGTTGTCATCGTCCTGCTCTCTGCTTAGAAAGGGATGACTGGTGACGGTTTAACCGAGGGACCCCATACCTGAGGTGAGGAGGGATGCCAAGCAAGAGTCATTCACGGTAACTTTAGCTGGTGCAGGAATTGAACCCATACTGTTTGCATTATTCTGTGCTGCAAAATAGCCACCCAGCTAATTGGGCTAATTGATCCCCTTCATTCATAACTAGGCCTCAAGCATCTGAACACATCTATTATTAACTCAACCACATGGGCCTTTCGATCTTTTGGACACACTAGAATAAATGATACCCAAAAATAAAAAAAACAAACTGTCCCTGCATTCTACAGAATGAGTAGGCCGGACCTCCACAATATCGTGGGAGGAGAGGAAATTACACATTGAGTTCAGAGAAGGGATGTGAGTTCAGATTTAAAACTGTAATTTTCAATCAGATTTAGGTTAGAGCTGGCAGTCTCAGGTCACGGCTGGTTTGCATTGAGGTATGATCTATTCAAAATTGACACCAAGTGTGAGATTCATTGAGCAGGTCAGAAACACACACTGAATTGCAGAGTAACTATTGCAAACTCAACAATTCTAAATTAAAGTAGATCCATTCTTGTCAAAGGGACAAAAAAGGTACATTACAGATAACCAGGAAGGTAGATAAAAGCGTTATGATATAAAACAGCAGTTGTTTATTCATCATGTCAGCAATTTGTGAAATAAAAACATCCTCTTCAGTCCTTTATAGTGGATACCAGTTCTGTGAGAAAATTGGACCACTCATGTATTAAAACAGCCCAGTCCGCTCAGAGGCCTTAAGCACTTTGCATAACTAAAGCATGAACAAAGACAGTACTGTTATCACCATACACCACAAGTGCTCTGTAGTCACTGATCTCAAAGTAATCAGCACAGGACTGCATCAGTGGGAATATTGATGTCCAGGAAATCATTAACAATGCTTGTTTGGTTCCTACTATAACTATTCCCATTGACTCTTTGCTTCCTGAGGTGATGTGCTGAAGCTCTAAAGTTGTTTCTATCTGCCAGTCAGTGATGTGTTGAATGTGGCAGGGTCCCAGAAATGGTTTGTGTGTTGTTAATGGCAACTATGCAGTGTAATCTCCGAGTGCTGACCCAGCATAAGACTGGTCTTCGAGCAGCCAGAATGAGTAAATAAGGCAGGATTTCACTGGAGTTTCTATGAGCAATGTATTCATTGCTACTTGACCCAGAACTCTGACAAAAACTGAGTGAAAGAAACAAAGGAAGACTCCACACAACCCTAGGTCATCCCAAAGTGCTTGAGCCAGTGAAGCAGATTTGGAGTGTAGGAACCGGGATTACTCAGAAAACAAAGAAGACAATTTACTCACAGAAAACTTTACTCACAGAAACCTGGATATTCCAGGGTTTAGAACATTTAAAAAGAATAGGGAGGGGGGAAAAAGAGGAGGGGGTGTAGCACTACTAATCAGAGAGGGTATCACAGCTACAGAAGCTTCCATTGTCGAGGAAGATCTGCCTACCGAGACAGTATGGGTGGAAATTAGGAACAGCAAGGGAGTAGTCACCTCGTTAGGGATTTACTACAGGCCCCCCAATAGCAGCAGGGAGATTGTAGAAAGCATAGGTCGACAGATTTTGGAAAAGTGTGGACGCAGTAGGGTTGTTGTAATGGGTGACTTTAACTTTCCTAATATTGATTGGAACCTCCTTCGAGCAGAAGATTTGAATGGAGCTGTTTTTGTAAGGTGTGTTCAGGAGGGTTTCCTAACGCAGTACGTTGACAGGCCGACGAGGGGAGAGGCCATTCTAGACTTGGTGCTCGGAAACGAGCCAGGGCAGGTATCAGATCTTGTGGTGGGAGAGCATTTTGGTGATAGTGACCATAACTGCCTCACATTCTACATAGCTATGGAGAAGGAGAGGATTAGGCAGAATGGGAGGATATTTAATTGGGGAAGAGGAAACTATGATGCGATTAGACACGAGTTAGGAAGCATGGACTGGGAGCAGTTGTTCCATGGTAAGGGAACTATAGACATGTGGAGATGGTTTAAGGAACAGTTGTTGGGAGTGATGAGTAAATATGTCCCTCTGAGACAGGCAAGACGGGGTAAGATAAAGGAACCTTGGATGACGAGAGCGGTGGAGCTTCTAGTGAAAAGGAAGAAGGTAGCTTACATAAGGTGGAGGAAGCTAGGGTCAAGTTCAGCTAGAGAGGATTACATGCAGGCAAGGAAGGAGCTCAAAAATGGTCTGAGGAGAGCCAGGAGGGGGCACGAGAAAGGCTTGGCAGAAGGAATCCGGGAAAACACAAAGGCATTTTACACTTACGTGAGGAATAAGAGAATGGTCAAAGAAAGGGTAGGGCCGATCAGGGATAGCATAGGGAACTTGTGTGTGGAGCCTGAGGAGGTAGGGGAAGCCCTAAATGAGTTTTTTGCTTCTGTCTTTACGAAAGAAACGACCTGTGTAGTGAATGAAACCTTTGAAGAGCAGGTGTGCATGCTGGAATGGATAGAGATAGAGGAAGCTGATGTACTGAAAATTTTGTCAAACATTAAGATTGACAAGTCGCCAGGCCCGGATCAGATTTGTCCTCGGCTGCTTTGGGAAGCGAGAAATGCAATTGCTTCGCCACTTGCGAAGATCTTTGCATCCTCGCTCTCCACTGGAGTCGTACCTGAGGACTGGAGAGAGGCAAATGTAATTCCTCTCTTCAAGAAAGGAAATAGGGAAATCCCCGGCAATTTTAGACCGGTAAGTCTCACGTCTGTCGTCTGCAAGGTGTTAGAAAGGATTCTGAGGGATAAGATTTATGACCATCTGGAAGAGCATGGCTTGATCAAATACAGTCAACACGGCTTTGTGAGGGGTAGGTCATGCCTTACAAACCTTATCGAGTTTTTTGAGGATGTGACTAGTAAGGTTGATGAGGGTCAAGCTGTGGATGTGGTGTATATGGACTTCAGTAAGGCATTTGATAAGGTTCCCCATGGAAGGCTCATTCAGAAGGTCAGGAGGAATGGGATACAGGGGAACTTAGCTGCTTGGATACAGAATTGGCTGGCCAACAGAAGACAGCGAGTGGTAGTAGAAGGAAAATATTCTGCCTGGAAGTCAGTGGTGAGTGGGGTTCCACAGGGCTCTGTCCTTGGGCCTCTACTGTTTGTAATTTTTATTAATGACTTGGACGAGGGAATTGAAGGATGGGTCAGCAAGTTTGCAGACGACACAAAGGTCGGAGGTGTCGTTGACAGTGTAGAGGGCTGTTGTAGGCTGCAGCGGGACATTGACAGGATGCAGAGATGGGCTGAGAGGTGGCAGATGGAGTTCAACCTGGATAAATGCGAGGTGATGCATTTTGGAAGGTCGAATTTGAAAGCTGAGTACAGGATTAAGGATAGGATTCTTGGCAGCGTGGAGGAACAGAGGGATCTTGGTGTGCAGATACATAGATCCCTTAAAATGGCCACCCAAGTGGACAGGGTTGTTAAGAAAGCATATGGTGTTTTGGCTTTCATTTACAGGGGGATTGAGTTTAAGAGTCGTGAGATCTTGTTGCAGCTCTATAAAACTTTGGTTAGACCGCACTTGGAATACTGCGTCCAGTTCTGGGCGCCCTATTATAGGAAAGATGTGGATGCTTTGGAGAGGGTTCAGAGGAGGTTTACCAGGATGCTGCCTGGACTGGAGGGCTTATCTTATGAAGAGAGGTTGACTGAGCTCGGTCTCTTTTCATTGGAGAAAAGGAGGAGGAGAGGGGACCTAATTGAGGTATACAAGATAATGAGAGGCATAGATAGAGTCGATAGCCAGAGACTATTTCCCAGGGCAGAAATGGCTAGCACGAGGGGTCATAGTTTTAAGCTGGTTGGTGGAAAGTATAGAGGGGATGTCAGAGGCAGGTTCTTTACGCAGAGAGTTGTGAGAGCATGGAATGCGTTGCCAGCAGCAGTTGTGGAAGCAAGGTCATTGGGGTCATTTAAGAGACTGCTGGACATGCATATGGTCACAGAAATTTGAGGGTGCATCCATGAGGATCAATGGTCGGCACAACATTGTGGGCTGAAGGGCCTGTTCTGTGCTGTACTGTTCTATGTTCTATGTTCTATGTTCTAAAACTTCCATATATAGGTGTAATTTTTTTTAAAAGTTCACTCATGGAATGCAGGTGTCTCTGGCTAGGCCAGCGTTTATTGCTCATCATTAATTTCCCAGAAGGTGGTTAAGAATCAATCACATTGCTGTGGGTTAGGAGTCACACATAGGTGAGACCAGGGTAAGGATGGCAGTTTCCTTCCCTAAAAGGTATCAGTGAACCAGATAGGTTTTTACTGGTCATCAAAAATGCTTTCATGGGCATCGTGAGACCCTTAGTTCCAGATTCTTTATTGAATTCAATTCAACCATCTGCCATGGTCAGATTTGAATTCAGGTTCACAAACCCTTTTCTGATGAAGGGTCTAGGCCCGAAACGTCAGCTTTTGTGCTCCTAAGATGCTGCTTGGCCTGCTGTGTTTATCCAGCTCCACACTTTGTTATCTCACAAAGCATTAGTTGAGTTTCTGGATTAATAGTCTAGCAATAATACCACTAGGCCATTGCCTTCCCTGTTATTATGGTGTAGTTCATTTTTAGTGATGTTAGTTGAGGGATAAGTATTGGCTGAGACACCAGAGGGAATTCCCCTTTCAGATCCTTCAAATATTGCATTTGGGCCTCCCAGCTTTACATGAGTTAGGCAGATGGGGCCTCGGTTTAGCATCTTCACTGAAAGACAGTGCTGCACTTCCTCAGTACCACACTAGAGTGTCAGCCCATTACTAACTGACTAGTGCAGTGCTGAAGAATTTTTTTCCCTCCAGGGTTTCCAATCCAGTTGAATCCTACAGAAATGAAAGGGGAATTTCATCCTTCATGTGTTTGATGTCATTGTAGTGACTAAAGGGGGAGAATTAGTACAGAAAGCCATTCAAAGATATCTTTTGAATAGGTAATAACTGGTTGCATATTCACTACAATTTCCACTTGCCCATAGTGAAAAGTGAAAACCCCAGAAAAACAGTTGGAAAATCTCTGGCATTTCTGCCAAAAATCAGGGCTCAAGATTGGGTGAGCCTCACCAAAATCTCCAGAAGTCCACACAAACATGCTTTGAACAGAGAATATCCTATCTCTATGGTTTATCAGATGCTTGCTTGAGCTTTTCCCAAAGGAAGTTAATCATAAAAAGGAATGCTGGGAAGATACTTCATCAGTTAAGGAGCCGATCAGTTGCATTGGGCCAAATTACACTGTGAATGAATAAATCCAATCTTACTGAGAAAATTCCCAGGATCTCCCATATTTGGAGGAATGTTCCATTTTCCTAAGACTCTATGCCTGTGGGTAACAGATCACAAACAGCTTGATTCTTCAAGAAAAGTTGCTGTGAGTTGGGACTTTGTGAATCACTGTGTTCCAGTTTAACAAAGCAAGAAAGTTCTCTGGTTTGATGACAGATGGAATTTTCCTGCTCTGTTTTTCTCACACTCTGACCTTACACAGCCTCTCTCCATCTCTCTCTCACATGTTCACATTCTGGACAGCCTATCTCTCTCGCTCTCTCATACACACACACTCACACACACTCACATTCACACATACTCACACACACAAACACACACACTCTCTCTCACACACAAACACACACACATCACTCACACCAAGCACACTTTCACACACACAAACACACACACACTCTCTCTCTCTCATACACACACACACACACTCTCATACACACACTCTTTAACATACACACACTCTCTCACACACACACATATACACAATCTCATACACACACACTCACATTCACTCACACACAAATACAGTCACACACACACAAACACACACACTCTCGATCTCTCTCGCAGTCTCACACACACACACACACACACGCGCATGCGCACACACACATGTGCACGTGCACACATGAGCGCGCGCACACACACACACACATGCACATGCGCACACATGCGTGCACACACACACACACATGCACATGCGCACACATGCGCGCACACACACACACATGCACACACACACACTCACACTCACACTCACACACACTCACAGACATTCTGCTCTGTCATCCTCCCTCCCATCTCGCACAACCAATCCGCTCCCTGCTCCTCATGCATGTACTCAAGATGTGATGTTTCTCACTCTTGACAGTCTGATACACACATGAACCATCTTGTTCTCTCACACACATAGAGAGTTTTCTCCCACATTCATCAGTTGTATCACCTCAGGTAAATTTAGAATACAATTTTTGGAAATATAATACGGACCCCCTTGGCTTTGGGCAGGTGTCTGTGACGATTGTTCTGAATTTCTGGGCAGGTTTCTTTGAAGGAAATTTACAAGGTGGCCACAACAAATGTGTGAAAATCACAAAGGTTTGTATTGAATCGAACATTTTTTCATGTGTCTTTGCTTAATTCAACATTTTGGAGTCAATTTTTCGTTCATAAAGTGGCACCAGAACTAAATGTATAACAGGACTGAGGAGTAGAATTAGGCCATTTGGTCTAATTTAGGCATGCTCTGTATTTCAGTAAGATTGTGGTTAATCATGGTCTGGTCTCAGCTGTAGTCACATGTCTGCAACACACAATCATTGACCTCCTCATTTGTCAAAAATCTAACTCAACCGTGAACAAGTTGATTTGCAAAATACATCTCTTGCATGGTCACTGTTAATAGAATAGTTAGGGATCTTAATATGTAACCAATGCTTAACAATAAATGTTTATTCTATAATTTGCTGAAATTAAGAAGACCACGTTGTACAATAAATCAAAATACAGGAAGAAGGATTTCTGTCTAACCCAGGAGCTCAATTACTACAAACACCTAAATACATTACAGTGAAAGGTGAACTGATTCATTGGAAACAGGGACTAACTATGGGGGGTTATTTTTGGTATAAAATTATAATTAGAGGATTGTACAGTACAGTGCAGAGCATTACCATTTAGTCCACAAGATAACAAGAAATACGAACTTGAATAGGCTGTTTGGCCCCTCAAACCTGCTCCATCATTCAACAGGATCTTGGCTGATCTGACATTCCTCACATCCACTTTCCTGTCCTTTCCCCATAACCCTTGATCCCTCAAAAATCTCTCTCAGTCTTAAATACGCACAAGGTTGAAAGTCAATTGAAGACAAAAGGTAGTTGCCCTTAAGGATTGGGCTAGATTTCGCGCTCTCTATAATAAGTATGTGTCTTCAGGAGTAACCTCCCCAACAACTGCACCAGCAAGAATGGCAGCTGGATCAAACTCTAACTGGATACTTAAGAGATGACTGACAGCCCCTGGATGGCTGAGAAGCCCTCAAGACAGAGCTCCTACCCCCTGGAAACTACAAGCCAAGCAGAGACTGATAGCCTCTCGGATCTGGAGTTCATCATTGGAGGCCTGAGCTGCGATGATCAAAAGGTTTTATTTTTATTGGCATCATAGGAAGGAGCAGTTGCAGTGAGATTTGGGTCAGGAGGGTTGGAGGCTGTTCGGAGGTAAGAGTAGGTAGCTGGTGCTTAATATACATTCCCCTGAGCCCACCTACCTCAGGATTGGGGCAATAGAGCCCAGCCAGCGAAGCCTATATCACAGTCATGATTTTTTTTAAACTGGCAAGCAGGTCACGTTCCACTTCCTGTTGAGAAAGCAGCTTCCCTCCTCATCTCAGTGAACGTGAGATGGTGTTCAGGACCAATGAAGATGGTGTTCAGGCCCATCAGTGTCAATAATTGAACACAATAAGGGCCTCAATTTGTGGCAGATTTGGAAAATCACCCATGGACTAGACTGCTCAGACTTAGCTGCTAATGTGGCAAGAAGTGAATGGGTTATCACAGCAGTGCCAAACCATCAATTATTTGCCCTACCACCTCTAGGAAGGGGTAAATCCCATTTGTATTTCTTTGTATTTCTCCATTGATGCTGCCTGAGATTTCCAGCTTTGTATTTTCCTTTGTTTGCTATTCAGTCCAACATGAATACACCAGCTCCTTGTCCAATTTCCCCAAATCCCTGCAATTACCCCATAAACCTACAAACTTTCCCCCACCCCCTTTCAATTACCTAGTCAGTTGTTTCGTGAAAATTAAAGAGGAAAATATGTAAGGTAAACGTCCAAAGATGTAATAGTCAGAAATTTCCTTGGACCCATCTCATTCTGTCATTACAACTTCACTCGAAGACCTATATGACCATCCTCTGGTGAACGAACAGTAGAAGGGTTCACTACAGCTCGGAAAGAATTTCTCACAGTGCGTTTGATGCAAGGAACAGTTCCATTTATTTTGCCACTGTAACTCAAAATGTAAACTTATGTCAGTTTGATTTTCTCCCAATAAATTACTCACTTTTCTCCCAATAAATTACTCACTTTCATTCAGCAAAGATATATTGTGACCACTTCTTACAGATCACAGCAATTGAAAGATTTTTCTCTCTCTCATCTTAGTTAAATGTCTACAGCAATACCTAAGGACATGCACACTATCTTACAGTGGTACTTCTACTTATGCTATTCGCCACAACAGAAATATTGTCTCTGTATCCATTCCGTCAAAACCTTTCAGAATTTAGAACAAACCTCTATCAGGTCAGCATTCAGCCTTTGCATTCGCAAGAGAAACAGACGCCCACTCTGTCAATCTTTTTCCCGATATGTATGCCTGCCTTTATTGGTCGGTGCATTGAGTATAGGAATTGGGGTCGTGTTGCGGCTGTGCAGGACATTGACTCAGCCACTTTTGGTGTATTGTGTGCAATTCTAGTCTCCCTCCTACAGAAAGGATGTTGTGAAACTGGAAAGGATTCAGAAAAGATTTATGAGGATGTTGCCAGAGTTGGAGGGTTTGAGCTATAGGGAGAGGTTGAGAAAGCTAGGGCTATTTTCCTTGGAGTATCACAGCATGAGAGGTGACCTTATAGATGTTTATAAAATGATGAGGGACATGGATACAGTAATAGGCAAGGCCTTTTCCCCAGGGTGGGGGATTCCAAAACTACAGGGTATAGGTTTAAGATGAGAGGAGAAAGATTTAAAAGGGATCTGAGGGGCAACTTTTTCACACAGAGGGTGGTGCGTGTATGGAATGAGCTCCCAGAGGAAGTGGTGGAGGCTGGTACGATTACAACTTTTAAAAGGATGGGTACATAGATAGGAAGGGTTTAGAGGGATATGGGTCAAATGTTGGCAAATATAAATCTGGTCCCATTTCTGGTTCCCATTCTGAGGAAGGGTCACCGGACACAAAACGTTAACTCTGTCTTCTGCTCCACAGATGCTGCCAGACCTGCTGAGCTTTTCCAGCAACTTTGTTTTTGTTCCAGATTTACATAGGATATCTGGTCGGCATGGACAAGTTGAGCTGAAGGGTCTGTTTCTGTACTGTATATCTCTATGACTCTATGTATAGCCCACGCATTTCTGGTATCATTCTTGTAAAACTACTCTTCAGAGCATCTATATTCTTCCACACTACACACAGTGCTCCATGTATGGTCTACCCATGGATCATACTAATTTAGTTTATCTTCCCCATTTTTCAAATCTGTAATTCTAGAAAAGAATTCCTGTGTAAGAGCAGAAAAATCTGTCGGTGATCGCAAGACAGTAAACAGCACCAACAGAGATATAATTGCTATTGCGCTAAGGTTCCTCACTACATCAGCAATTTCATTTGCACTCACTTCTCCAAAAAAGATAGCTCCTCAAATATTGCAACGAGTGATCTGTCCCAAGTACACTACTTCAAGTAGTTATCTCAGCCTACCCCAATCTTCCCTATTACTTACTTGGGACAGTGTCCAAGCAGCAGTCGTACTGATGGGAGATCACCTTTGGCAGCAGCATAGTGCACAGGCAGGGCTCCGGTGTCTGTTGCCGCTGTTGGATCACTGCCTCCACTTTTCAACAACCACTCTGTGATATCCTGATGCCCAAACCATGCAGCAAGGTGTAGGACCGTAGCTCCGGAACTGTCTTTATCCTGCAGAAATTGAGAAAGGAAACCTGTCAGTCTTTCAGATCAATTTTAAAGCCATTTCCAAAATAGTAAGCAAGGGTCTTGTTGGAATATTGTGTCGAGTTTCATTCCATTCATGTGGTAAGAAATATTGAGGTTTCAGATACAAAAGATTGCCACAGGATAATTTCCAGTTTGACGAAAAATTGTAACAAAGGAAAATTAAAGAATCAAGAACTTTACGCTTTGGGCATGTATAGACTTTGAGGTGATTTGATAAAAGCCTATAAGGTGCTAGAAAAAACAGATTGTGTTGAATTCATAGCTTATTCAATTTAAATTGGTTCAGAAGTATGAGGGCAACTTAATTTAAGTTGATTGAAATCAGCTCTAGGTTAGATCCGAGAAGAAGTTTTTTTTTCAGACAATAGCGAATGTAGAGTTGACGTGTTTTGATAAATTACTTCAAAAGAAAAGCAAGACTTGCATTCATACAGCAAATATGATGTCTAAAAGCACTTTACAGTCAGTGAAGTGCTCTTTAAAACATTATTACGTCAGAAACACAGAAAATAATTTGAACTCAGTAAACTCCCATAAACAGCACTGAAATGATTACCATATTGGTTGAGGGATAAATATTGACCAGTACACCAGAGATAACTTAGCTCCTCTTCTTTGAGGTAATCTGCCTAAACTGACAGGTGAGGCCTTAGTTTAACATCTCACCCAAAAGAGAAATTTTCCAAGACTGTTAACACATAACAAAAGTGTTAAGGTTTGAGTTTTGGGTTGAAGACCTAGTGTGAGACTTGAACCTGAAACCTTGCAATTTAGAATTAATTATGCCAGCAACTGAGTCACGGCTGACACACAGTCATTCCCAAGCCAAATCCTGGCCTGTTTCAGGCAAGACCAAAGGCTAATTATTACATATTAAAAAAGGCAAAGCATAGATTTCCATGCTCTCTCAGACTAGTTTCATTCACTGAAAATGGGGGAGAAGACGAATTTCCCAAATTCTCTCACCCCACCTCATCCTGAAAGTGATCAGCAATTTTGTCTTTTTTGGAAGCTTCCATGGTTTTGGATGAGTTAACGAGTGTAGATGTTGTGATGCTGATTGTGCGAGGCATCTTGGATGATTCATTAAGGCATTTTCTATCTGGCATAATTCCTATATTCATAATTCCTACCAAGCGTGTTGAGTACTTCAGTACTTTTGACAGGTTCTCAGTACATGCAGCCAATTTTAAGTGGAATTAAAAGGAGTCATGATGGCAACTATTATAGCATCCTTTCATTTCTGAGAACAACAGAGACTGATAGAATGAGGCTCCTCTCTCTTGTTCCCTTGAGCTATGGGTTGGGAAGAGCTTGACCTTCTCTTGAAATGAGCCTTTGCAAAGTAGATGTGAAAGAAGGTTAAGAAGGTTCATTCCAAACAGTTTGGTAATGAAAGACTCAGTGCTTGAGGGACCATTATCCTTAACTGCTAATGAAGGACCATCAACTCAATGAAACATGCTGATTTCCAATGCAAAGACTTATCGATAGCCAAGTGTTACAGACTAACACATTCCAAGGTCAATGATTCCAAGCTCAGAGAGACACTGAGGTTTAGGGCAACTGTCACAGTGGGGAAAAGGTCACTGTGCAGATACTCTCTTGCCATATCAAGGGGCTGAGATTTATGCAAAGTGTCTCAAGCTGTATGCACCATAGCATGTTTGACATAAAATGTAAATATGCATTGTGAACTATGAATGGAATTGCACTTTAGGTCATAGCAAATCTAGGATTTTTTAAATTCATTCACAGATGTCACTGGTCAGGCCAGTATTTATTACCCATCCCTAAATGCCCACAGGGCAGTTAAGAGTCACCCACATTGCTGTGGCACAGGAGTCACAGGTAGACCAGACCAAGTAAGACTGCAGATTTCCCTCCTTATAGGATATTCATGAACCAGATGGGTTTTTCCTGACAATTAGCAACAGTTTTATAGTTATCATTAGAGTCTTAGTCAGAGTATTTTTTTAAATTCAAAATCCACCATCTACCACTGTGGGCATTGAACCCATGTCTCCAGAACATTATCTAGGTCTCTGGATTAGTAGTCCTCCCCAGTGTTATATAATGGACCTTTATATGTTTTATGAACAATGTTTATACTTGACAAAAAATACTTTCCCCTCTTATGGCCATAACAGGCTTATAAAAGATAAGTTAGAATAAAAGAAAGAACGGCTAAAGATCTGAAACAAAAACCGAAATTGCTGGAGAAACTCAGTAAGTTTGGCAGGATGTGTGAAGAGAGACAGAATTTCAAAATACCTCCGCAGAACTATCACTGCTTTCTCTCTACAGACAATGTCAGACCTGCTGAGTTTCTCCAGCAATTTCAATTTTCACTACAAAAGATAATTTTTGATATTTTAAGTTCTCATAGGCTCCACATGAACAGTGCAAAATGGCCCACAAACTGGTAACATTAGTGATAATGAATAGTTGCCTTCTCCACTCCATGTCCAGAAGCACTTTTGTGGGAAACACTTTCTAACAGATAATTGAAAGCACAGTCAGGGAAGCAAGCACTGAACTTACTTTTGAAAATTGTGGTAAAATAATAGGCAAGCAAAGAAAAGACCTGAGGGACAGAATTAGGGGTTTTCTCTCTGGCATGGGTGACTGTAGCTCACAACAGAGGTTTATAAAATCACGAGGGGTACAGATAAGGTTAATGGTACTTCTCTTTTCCCTGGGATGCGGGAATCCAAGACTGCAAGGCGGCATGTTTTTAAGGTGAGAGGATAGAGATTTGAAAACATTATGAGAGGCAAATATTTTACACAGAGGAGAGTGTGGAATGAAGTTCCTAAAGAAGTGGTGGATGCAGGCACAACTACAACGTTTAAAATACACTTAGATAAATACACGAATCGGAGAGATTCGGAGGGATATGGGCCAGCAGCAGGAAGGTGGGACTAGTTTAGTTTGCAATTAACGTCAGCATGGAATGGTTGGATCGAAGGGTCTGATTCCATTCTGTACAACGCCATGACAAGAATTTGCATGTACAGTCACTGTTGTGCTGCAGCTACCACAGGGTTTTGGATGACCAGGAAAGTTTTTCACGCTTACCGCTTGCCATTGTCACATTAATAAATAGCCTGTTTTGTCACCCTATGATACACTGTCCAAAATCATCAAACACTGAGGTGAGTTTTGCATCTGGAGCTTCAGGCTCAGAGGTAAAGATATTATTACCAACTTATCACAAAGACTCCCAGAAAAAAAAATAGAATGGTACAATTACATTCTGAAATTCAGTGTTATTGTGTAGCAGAATCTCAAGGGGTGGAGCATCTACTCTTTAATTCCATTGATATTAACAAGATCGGTGCAAAATTAGTTCAACCAAAGATGTGAAATTCCAGTTGGAATTGATCTACAACCAAAATGAGCTTGAATATATCTTCTGTGATACCGGTGCATTATGCAATTTCCTTGGACAAGGCTTTGCGGCAAAACTGGCCCTACATCCAGATCGATTGCACCAGATTCCATCAACTGTGCTAATTCAGAAATACTTTCAAAGATCTTGTGCATACAGGCCCTAGTAGGCACATTTACTTAATTTGCTGAGTAAACTGACTAGTGTACACCGGTTTAACTGTTAAACCATACAGTGTCAGAGATAGTAGGAACTGCAGATGCTGGAGAATCTGAGATAACAAGGTGTAGAGCTGGAT
The DNA here is from genome assembly GCF_030684315.1 of Stegostoma tigrinum. Classification (NCBI taxonomy): domain Eukaryota; kingdom Metazoa; phylum Chordata; class Chondrichthyes; order Orectolobiformes; family Stegostomatidae; genus Stegostoma; species Stegostoma tigrinum. The sequence goes on from NC_081381.1 coordinate 19,865,160, forward strand.
GAACACAGCAGGCCAAGCAGCATCAGAGGAGCAGGAAGGCTGACGTTTCGGGCCTCGACCCTGCTTCAAGGGTCTAGGCCCGAAATGTCAGCTTTCCTGCTCCTCTGATGCTGCTTGGCCTGCTGTGTTCATCCAGCTCTACACCTTGTTACATCTAAACCATATAGTGTAGTTTGTTAAAGTGGAACACCATCACCCATAAACAATTTGCCTCCAAAAGCTCAATTAGGGAAGGGTAACCGATGTTGGCTCAGCACATCCTGAGAATATTTTTTTTGAAAGTCAGCAATTTTAGTTACGTTTACTAAAGATTGGACACTCCTTTGGAAATATTTATTTTGGTGATAAGTTCATTTTCAGCCGTACTGATAAAACTGCACCCATCTACCAATCTTAAATACACTAAGGAATATTTTATAATGGAAAAAATGAAATAATAATGTTCTCATACACTGATTAATGGAATAGATTACATTTGTGATTACTTGCATTAATCTTATTGAAAACCTGAACTGAGACACAGCCAGAGTATTTTTTGGTGCATTTTGAGTGCAATTCCTTGATTGCATCCAAAGTAGAAACTTGGAGTATAAATTAAGTGTTAAGGCCGGATTCAATACCAATCAAAGTGGCCAATACTAATGATCACATCATCCTGGCACACTCACTGGCCACGTCCTCTGGGACCCTCACGTAGTACCACTCAGTCTCAGTTACGACACCTCCAGGGACTCTCACTCAGTACTAATTACCACAACATCTGGGCACCCTCCCTGACCAGATTCTATGGGCATTGTCACTCTGTACCAATTACCAGAACCTCAGGGCACTTGCACTCAGCTCTTTGCTGCTGACAAGTCAGTCCTAGACACTAGATCAAAGCAAAGGCAAACCGCTTCAGACGGCTTTGAAGATAAGGCCATAGAATTGGAGGGCATGATATTTAACAGCACCTGGCACAACATCCCACCTACACCCACACTGTAACTCTGCCCACCTTCAATCCACAATTTTTCCACCAGCACTGTATACATATACACATGCGCATACACAAACTCTGGGATTTATTGGGCATGGTACAGTATTAGAATGCCCATATCCCACAATCTACATGTGCATTCTAGTCTAATATGCTGATGCTATACTGTTGCATCGACTGTAATCCACTTTAACTAAATATAGACGCCTCTAAATCTGCCATAACCCTGCAGCTGTTTATTGCCGGATTACACAAAGCAAATTTACAACTCATGTCTGGTATCCCTTCATCACTCAATCAAATGAGCAGTAGCAAAATAGCCCAAGCATTGTCCTCAAATTATGATGATATGCCATTCATTGAAGTGAAGTAAATTTTAGACTGTTTCAAACAATTTTGAAATTTCACTCCTATTTTTGAAGTAGCCTTGTGTATCAGCCATTGCTCAGTTGGTGGCATTCTTGCTTCTGAATCTGAAGGTTGTGATTTCAATCGTCACTTGAATACAATAATTGAAGCTAACACTCTACTAGAGTGCAGCATTGTGAAAAATGCAAGATGTTAACCTAAGGCTCATATCTGTCCTCTCATGTGATATATAGCATCATTTTGAAAATAAAGCAGGTATATATTCCTCAGTGTCTTGGCCGATATTATTCCTCAACCAACATCTCTGAATGTTTGTCATTATCACATTGTTTTGCAAATTAGGTGCTTCATTGTCTATATTACTATATTTCAAAAAATATTTCAATGGCTATACAGCATTATGGAACTTCTGATGATTATGAACATTGCCACATAAATGCTAGTCTTATTTTACATCAAAATTAACTACAGTCACCTCCGTTTTTACAACTGGGCTAGTTCCTTATGCTGAAATTCTAGTTTGTTCAGGCCATTTGACTGTTATATTAGTAAGAGCTTATGAATAGAGCAGTCATTGTGTTTACTGTTGATTTCCTTATTGGTCCATCAAACTACTCCTCCTGCACATCTTTGGGACTATACTGCATTAAAAGCACTACATGTGTGCTGGTTAGTACTGTTGAGAAACCGTAGGGCTGCTATCTCATTACAGAATCCCGATGGTGGTTTAACCCAACGGTCACCACAGGCAGGAGGGGAGGTTGAGAAGGAGAGCCCTTCATGGCAATCTCAAATGGTGTGGGATTGAGTCCTCGCTGTTGGTGTGCTCTGTATTGCAAACCAGAAAACCGGCCATCCAGCCAACTGAGCTAACTGAACCCCAATGAGCTAAACATCTTACATTCAGCAGTTTGGTGTATTCGAGTGCGCAGAGGTTTCTCAGTCATAATGGCATACACATTCTTTCATGCACACTCCCACCACCAGCCTCAATGGGGTAATCACAGTGACACACAGTTAAATGAGCTGGGACTATCCAGCGAATTTTATTCCTTTTATTACTTTTTCTCCCAACAGCAGTGAGCTTTCAACCGGGGAAAAAGATTAAATTGATTCTCTAACTCAAATTATTTCTGAGACAGTAATGATTCAAAACCTGTTCATAATTTGTGGAACAAGTCAGTTACAATATTTAACTTCTTGGCATTCCTGCCGCATATGGCAATGTTGTCAGAAGCTACTCTGAAGAAGGGTCACTGGACCCAAAATATTAACTCTGCTTTCTTTCCACAGATGCTGCCAGACTTGCTGAATTCTCCTTGCTTTTCTCTCTGATTTTCAGCATCAGAGATTATTTGTTTCTTTTTTGTTTAAATAAAACTGTGGTTTGTGCACTGGGGCATGTGGAACTCAAATGAAAGCATGTACAAATGCAATTAAAATCTTGACAAGACCTCAAATAGATTCCAATTAGTCTTGTGTTTGCCACCTGGTCCTGGGGGAGCCTTTCAGCAGTTTCAATTACGTCAGTGATAAGTAGAAATGTTAATTTCAGGGGAGCAATGTTCTGGCGTTTTCTGATGCTTATTAAATAACTATACACAAGAAGCAAATCACAATATCTCCCAGATGACGGTCAGATTACTCACACATTTTTCCCTCTCTAATTTTCCTGCTATCTTAATGGTTCCTCTGTATGTTTTCATGTTAAGAGTTAATATGCACTAGGGAGACTGTGAAATTGTTCTAACATTTCACTTCTGCCTTCAACAACCTTGAGCACATAATCTGCACTGACACAACCAGTAGCAGCGCAAAGGAGTACCAATCTTTCAGATGAGGCCTTAGACAAAGGCTCTATCTGCCCTATCAAGTGGGTGTTAAACATTGCTTGGCAACATTCCATTGGAGATTAAGGTGATCTCCCCAGTGCTCCAACCAATATTTGTCCCTTATCCAACATCATGTTAAACAGGTTACCTGATCTTATATAACTGCTACAACAATATTTTCATTTTAACAATATTTCAATAATCGTAAACCCTCAGGGGTGCCCTGCGGTTGTGAAAGATGCTATACAATTGCAACCTCATTTTTCCTTAGTGATGTAGGTGTGATGATCAACAATGTTGGCGGTTTCATGTTCAAAGTACGATTACCTCAAAAAAGTACCAATTTTTAAATTGGCACTGCGGCTGAAAGCTTACAGCCCGGATTCGGGATTGATTTCCCCCCAGAAAGTGCAGATATAAAGACTAATTGTTCCAGTATACAATCCCCATAAGTAAAGAATGACCCAATAGGAGTTTGTGGATACACTTGCCTGTGATTTCATTCATTGAATAAAGAAACTCTCGATATCCAGATACGTGCTGCCAGTGGGTGGAATGTCTCACCTATCCTCAATTTAAGAGTAAGTCATTCATCCCTCCTAGCCTACCCTGTCATTCTCACTAATTGGGACAGTGCTGTCTTTCTCTGAACGCTCAATCTCATACATCCTATACTGCTACAGCCTTCCAGTCATTGCAAACCTGCTAACAGGAGGTACAGATGTCGAAAGAAAGACTTATAATGATGCTTGTATTGCAGGGAGCACAGGAACCATGTTCTGCACACCAAGCTCCTACAAACAACAAGATCATGATTATATCATCTGTTTTAAGTCTTTAAAATTTATTCAGTCGTGAGATGTGGATATTGCTGTCTTGGCCAGCATTTATTTCCCATCCCTAACAGGCTGTGGGTTTGGATTAATGTAGGTTGAGAAATAAATATTTGTTTTTCGAGATACCCTGTTGTTTATTTACTTCACAATTCCTTTTTATAAATAATGTTTTGGAATCTTTGAAGTTCAGCTGTGGGGGCAGATAGGACCTCTGCTAAACATCTTATTTTTAAATTGCCATCTCTAATTGTGCACTTTGTACATTACAAAGAAAAACCTTTCTAAAATGATGTTTTGCAGCCCGACTGAATTATGAAGATCACGTGTTTTATGCGTAGGCCACACTGCTCCTAATCGAGCGAAGTCATAATATCCCATTGGGATTTCAATAAGAAAATATGTTGTGAAATCCAAAATGTGTTCCAGGCACAACACGTAAGCAGTCACTATAGTTGCTTCCATTAGCTGAATTGAGTTGACTAGAATGGGAATGGGGGAAAGACCATTCAGCCCATCGAGCCTATTCAGCAGGGAAAATAAACTACAATCATTCCCACACACTTTACAGCTGAATCATCAAACTTCCTGTGCCGTATGCTTATACCCTCCTAACATATCACTGATGATTTTCCACAGCAACAGTAATATTATTGGCATCTAAATATCAAAACACTTTTATGTATAAAGACCACAAGCCCTGCCAGAGCTGAGGCATTTGAAATCATTGATAATAGGAACTGCAGATGCTGGAGAATATGACATAACAAGGTGCAGAGCTTGAACACAGCAGGCCAAGCAGCATCAGAGGAGCAGGAAGGCTGACGTTTTAGGCCTGGACTGTTCATCAGAAATGGGGGAGAGGAAGAGGGTTCTGAAATAAATAGGGAGGCGGAGGTGGATCGAAGCTGGATAAAGGAGTGCAGTGGGAGGGAGATCCCCTGAGGTTTGTCCGGAGAGAGGAGGGTAACCTCTTCAGGTTAGGCTTCCTTTGAAGAGGCTTCGCAGTGGGGTTAAAATTGTATCAGAGATAATAGGGACTGCAGATGCTGGAGAATCCGAGATATCAAGGTGTGGAGCTGGATGAACACAGCAGGCCAAGCAGCATCTTAGGAGCAGGAAAGCTGACGTTTCGGGCCTAAACCCTTCATCAGAAAAGGGGGAGCGGAAGAGGGTTCTGAAATAAATAGGGAGTGGAAACAGGCCATTTGGGCCACCAAGCCACACTGACCCTCCAAACAGCATCCCAACCAGTTCCGTACCCACCTCTGTGACCCAGCATTTCCCATGGCTAACCTACCTAACCTTTTACTCCCCCTTCCTCAAGCGTACTATGGTGAACTATGATAACTCTAGGGAATACCACATGTCCTTCATGAGAATCTCCCAGGTCTGAACAAAGAGAGAATAAAAGCTCAATAACATGCACCAATCCCAACTGCAGTAATGCGCATTTCCCACACTGCCTAAAGGACTGATTGAGCAGTGAATTGGGCACATCAACTTCCACAGGCCACTGTCTTAAATTCTTTTCTCAACAACCAGTAGATAACACACCTAAAGACTGACATCTGAAGTAATGATCCAAAAAGATATATTCTACCCCATTGTGCTTCACTTTCCCTAATTATTTTCTCTTCTCTCATTTAATATTTTCTTTCCATCATCTATAAGGTCTGCTTAATGTTATTTTATGGCAATGTGATGGAATTTGCTTTTCAGAAACAGAATCCTTTTGTACTGAGATTGCTCAATGTCAGCATCAGACATGCTGAGGATGGGTTCGGTGCCAACTAAAATCTGGTCAGAAACGAGGAATAGGCTATTCAGCCTCCTTGAGTGTCTTCCTCCATTCTATACATGCCATGGCTGATCTGTACCTTAACACTATGTAACCGTCATTGTTTCATGTTCCCTCAAAAAAATTACGGATGCTGGAAATCTGGAAACAAACACGGAGAATGCTGAAGGACCTCAGCATGTGTGGCAGCGTCTGTAGAAACAGAGTTAACATTTTGATCCCAATATTATTCTCTTTCAAACTCGAAACATTAAATGTTTCTCTCTTCGCACGTGCTGTCAGGCCTGCCAGTGGCAGAAGGAGTTTAATTTGGATAAATGTGAGGTATTGCAATTTGGTAAAACCAACAAGGGCAGAACTTATACGATTAAAAGTAGGGTCTTGGATAATATTGTAGAGCAGAGAGACCTAGGGGTTCAAGTACATAATTCTTTGAACTTTGCATCACAGGTTGGTTGGGTGGTTAAGAAGACGGCATGCTTGCCTTCATTGCTTAAACCTTTGAGCATATGAGTTGGGATATCATGTTGAAGTTGTACAGGATGTTGGTACAGCCCCTTCTACAGTATTGTGTTTGGTTCTGGTCGCCCTGTTATGGCAAGGGTACTATTAAACTGGAGAGGGCTCAGAAAGGATTTACCAGGATGTTGCTGGGAATGAAGGGCTTGAGTATTAAAGGCCAGGGTGAATAGGCTGGGGCTTTCTTCATTGGCGTGTAGGAGGTTAAGGGGTGGCCTTATATAAAATCATGAGGGGTACGGATCAGTAAATGGCAAGAATCTTTTCACGAGGGAGGGGGATTTCAAGACTCGGCAGCCCAAATTTTTAAGGTGAGAGGAGAAAGATTTAACAAAGGCACGAGGGGCAATTTCTTTTTGTACACAGAGTGCTGTGTGTGTGGATTGAACATCCAGAGAAAGTGGTGGATGTGAGAACGGTTACAATGTTTCTAACACATTTGGATAAATACATGGATAAGAAATGTTTGTCGGGAAATGGGCCAAGCACAAGCAGGTGGGATTAGTTTAGTTCAGGATTATGGTCAGCATGGAGTGGTTGGACCAAAGGGTCTGTTTATGTGCTGCACGACTCTGGATCTGCTGAGTTTCTCCAGCATTTTCCGCGTTTATTCCATATCCCCTAAAACTTCAACTTTGGCATTTTCAACAGAAACAACTCCCATCCCCACAGCCTTAAAAGTTATTGGATGGGTAGCACTGGGGATGGGGTAAGGACAATCTCGACAATCTGTTGGTCTTCAGCATCAAGTTCAGATCACCACCCTATTCTGTTCCCGTGTGAAAACTATCTTCCCCAAAACAGCCATCCCCATGGACATTACCAAACAAAGTTGTCAATTTGTCACTGAAGCAGTTCAGATTTGCACAATGAGCCCATCTCAAAAGCAACAGTCCTATCTCCTTGAGGCCAGTGGAAGAAGGAAATTTTAATTTCGTGAGAACAGCTGAGTTCTGACCCCAGACACATAAGACCAATGTTTAAACTCAGGCGACTTCAATAACTCTGAATTGCTACTGTTTTGTAACTAAACCAATTGTAAAGGAATTAAAGCTACTTTAATAACAGCCCAGAACGGAATTTGTTACAAGCACATTCAGAGCAGATTGTTCCTTTGAGCTTCTGAATCCTTCTGTCAGATTCAAATGTGAGTCAGAAGGACATTGTGCAGGAAATGATCGTTCTGATTTGGCCTGCGATGACCAATTAACAGTCAAAAGGCCAGCTCACAGTCCACCCAAAGACCATAGGTGGGCTCTCAAGGCTGGATGGTGATTCACTGGCCTTTCAGCTTGAAGGATACAATGAAAGGTGAGTAAGGATGAAGCACTTCAAAATGAAAGCACCCACTCTCCAATCTCTTTGTCTAAATTAAAAATCATTTTTACAGCTGGAGCATCAGGTTTTGGTGGGTGGGGTTTGGGTGAAGGGGTATGGGCATTCCTCTAATGGTTGCTGTTTGGTTGCTGTTGCACCTAGGAAGACCCAGAGGTATATTGGGTGGTTAAGAAGGCAGCATGCTTGCCTTCATTGCTCAGACGTTCTAGCATAGGCTTGTCTCAATCACCAGCCCAGCCTCAGCCTGTCTCCCACTGAAAGTCTGCCTCCAGGCAGCTGAGCTGATGCCCATCATCTATCTAAACTGGAGACCTGCTGGAAAATCCATCAGCCTTCTTTGATATTCCTGGCAGCCATTAACAAGATGGGATTGGCTATCTGCTGCTTGGAAACTGCAACCCTCAATCCTCCCTCCTCAAAAAATAGCTCTGAACAGATTGGGGCTGGGGAAGCTCGTGGCATTATTTTTAAGATGGTGGATAAAAATTAAGACCCAAGTTATTTTTAATCTAACAGCAGTAGTTTTCAGATGTCATCAAGCGCCCGTGTGAAAATTGTGTGTAGTAGGTAGGAATTCTGATTCCTTAGCAAATTTCATTCCGACTGACGAGATGTGTGCATCATTTAAGAAATTATGAAGAAAAGACTTTCCATTTAGGGCTCCTAACGCCAAGCATTTGCAAGTCTGTCAGATGTTGAGAAAAGTCCTCTACATTGATGTAACAACTCCAACTAGTTAGAATGCCGAACTTGGTACCACAATGGACTAGTTAAGGCGAAAAGCAAAGATGTATTTAAGTACAAACTGGATCAACATCTTAAGATGGAAAAGAACAGGACAGTTTGATAGGGTTAAACAAGATAAGGAGAGAGGAGTTTTGGTAAGAGCATAAACACCAGCACAGCCTAGTTAGGCTGAATGGCCTGCTTCTATGCTGGAAACATGAAGTTATCCTACGTAATTCGTAATCATTCCATATTCTCAGACCACAAATATTTTTTTCAAACTGTCCAATTTAACATTAATCATTCTCCTCACGTTATCTTAGTTGTGAGAGAAAGTTGAGAGAATAAATGATAGAGGACATAGAAATTTGAAAATAAGAGTGACATGAAGGTGAATAAATAACAGAAGGGTGAAAATGAGGTTCATAGAGAAAATGAAAAAGTAGAGGGAAATTGCAAAATGATGGGAAAAGACATAGGGAAAAAAATTCATTAATATCTAAGATAGAGCACATAAATAAGGGACAGGAGTGGAAGAAGGAAATTATTTGCAAGTGAGTTAGAAGAGTCACTTAGTGCTTAGTAGCAATTCAATTCCCAAGAGCAGAGGATTACAGCGGAGAATAGCAGGACAGAAAGAAGATATACAGTGGGACGTTGAATTTGCATTGTAAAATGCAACATGCAAGCAAATATTCCAAACATCTGTGAAATGCAAGTGAACAAAACATCGTGACTGAAAACAGCAGGTATCATCATGAGGAAAAAAGCAAGTGGTTTCTCTGTTTCTCCCATTTTTCATTACAGTGTAAGAGCTCAGATGTGACAACAAACTCCAGAAGTTTCAGTCTTGTGAAAGATCTTGTGTTTGTTTTGTCCAAGATGAAATCAGATCAACTGGAGATCAGGGAATAACTATCGAACTTGTAATGTTTGTAACTCTGAAGTTACCACAAGCTTCATCAGGGCAGAGTTCACTTCTACTCATTGCATTTAGAGAAGAAGTGTTCATAACAGTTAAAATTAATATAAAGCCCATTAAATTGTTGTGGATCTAATTTGGAGGTGGGATAGAAATCACCACAATTAGACTTGTATATGATTTTGCTTCTATTCAAATTATAATCAACATGATTATGATCATTGGGAAACACAAAATTGTGAAAGGATTTATTCCCATCGACAGATACCATTGCAAACTATAAGTTAGTGTCATACAATGGCAAGATTTTAAAAAGTTTTAATGACATTTCTCCATTCAGTGAGCCTTATTCCTGGAAACACTTTCCAGCCACCAATGCTCCTTCCCATATCCCATTTCCCCCAACTCTAATCTACCCCCAACATCCTACTCCAAAGTCCCAATGCCACAGATACTTTACAACCGTTGAGTGTCTCCAGCCCTCATCCTATTGCCCCAACTCCTATCCCATTGATCTCACTCCTTGCCTCCAGCTCCTGCCTTAGTTTCTATTTCGTTGCTCTGAGGTCCTGCCCCCAGTGCACCCCACTCCTGCCCTACTTTGAACCTCTTTGCCCCCTTGTTCCTGGCCGACTCAGCCAAGCCCACCCTCGTGCCCCCAATGTTATTACCCTGTCGCCCCCGCCCCCAGACCTTTACCTGGATGTGGCAGCCTCCTGAAGTGAGCAGCCACTGCAAACAGACCGAATTCCCGGTGGCCGCTGCATCGTGTGCCGGAGTAGCCCCATTCTTGGCTCGCTTATTCCCGGGTAGTTTCGCCTCTTCCACCAGGAATTTCACGGCGCTCAGTTGGCCGGATCGAGCGGCGTGATGGACTGGAGTCGCTCCGAGATGGTCGGTTACCTTCAGTTGGATCAAGCCCTGTTTCTGCAAATCCTGCAGCGTTAGCAGGTCCCCGTTCTTTGCAGCAACCAGCGAGCGGTCCAAAACCATTTTGAGGTTTTCTTCCTCAAATCACTAATTCCCAGATTGACTTGACCTCTTTCACTTTCTTTGGCGTGGCCATTTTACACTTGCGTCTGTTCCTTTTGTAAATCCCACTGGGCTGAACCATCCTGAATATTTAATGACAAGAGATTTGAATAATCCATAAGAGAGAGAGAGAGAGGCGGCACCAGGTTAGGCAAAGTTCTGGGAAACGGGAAGCGCTACTCTCATTGGAAACTGCCTGGAATTTACTGTGAGAGTCTAAACAGGAGCCTGTTAGACAGAGGCAAGGTTCTGAATGGGATTCACAGTTCAATTTCGTTTCATTGAATTGCCCTTTGTCAATAGATTATGTTAAACAACCCAAACAACAACAAAAAAAATGCAAAGATCTGCGGATGGTGGAAATCCAAAACATGAACAAAAATTGCCGGAGAAACTTAGCAGGTCTGGCACCATCTGTGGAGAGAAATCAGAGTTAACGTTTCGGGTCTGGCGACCTTTCCTCAGAACTGATTTTAGCTAGGAAAAAGTTTGGTGTACATTGCTGAAGATGGGGAGGGTGGATATGGAGCCCAGAGAGGTAGAAAAACACCTGGGCTGGCAAAGGAATGGGTAGAGGTCAGCCGGGGAGAACCAATAGCTGCTCATGTGGGCCATTAGTGGCTGATAAAGGGTTGGTTTTGGTAACAGTCCAGGTGAAGTTGAGGCCTGGGGTGTAGGGGTTCGGAGAACCGTAAACTCAGAACTCTTTTGGACTGGAAATGTTAACTCTGCTTTCTCTCCACAGATGCTGCCAGACCCACTGAATTTCTCCAGCAATTTCTGTTTTTGTTTTCAAACAACCTGCTCTGAAATCTACATAGCTCGAGTGGGACTTGGACATGTGCCTCCTGGCTCAGAGGCAAGGACACTGCCACTTCACCACAAACGCACACCATCCCCGTAACGACTCCTTCCACCACCCAATCCTGGTGCAATGTTCACTCTGAATTGAACAGCAACAGGTGGTTCAGTTGAGCTGAAAGAATTGCATTCATCCAGCTTAATGGTACTTTGATCATCCCTGGTAGGTACTGATGGCTCTGAACATTTCAAGAAAATAAACTCTACACCCAACAAGAGTGTTTCTAACCCACAAATTTTAAAATACATGTCCTACCATTGAAATCTGTCCAACACCTTGCTCCACCCACCAATCCACAATGCCCTGGTCTACCCCAGTGACCTCCACCTTAACAGTCCCCTTTATCCTCCTCCTCACTGCCGTCCCCCCAAACTCTTCATTTCTCCAACTCTGAGTCTCAGTGTACTCCCTCAGCATGGGTGGCCAACTTGTTCAGGTAGCAACTCCAAAATTCCTTCCTAAATCCTCTCCATCTCTCTGCTCTCTTCACAGGCCCTTCCTAAATCTTGCCTCTTTGATCAAACTCCTTAGTCATTTGCCTTCATATCTTGGTCATGCACTCAGTTTTAGTTTTTGTCTGTTTACCCCACTGTGAAGAGTATTTTAGTGTCTTAGAATGTATATTGTAACATTTGCCACCTCCATGACATGATCAAGCTTCATCTACTTATCAGCTCATCTTCTGATGAAATCCATATTCAAACAAATACAGGTGGAGGCCATTCAGCCCATCAAGACTGCTCTGCTTTCAATTTGATCATGGCTAATCCTCTACCTCAATGTCATTTTTAACAGTACTTGCAAACCCCTTGACATTTTAAATATTATGGGATCTATCAATCTCTGCCTGGAGTGGCCATGTATCCACAGCCTTCTGGGGTAGAGAATTTAAAGATTCACCACGCCCTTAATGAAGAAATCCTACTACTTCGCCCTAAAGGGCCTTTTCCCTTGTTCTGAAATGGTGTCCTCTGTTTCTGGAAACCTCCCCAGCCAAGTGAAATACCCCTCCTACATTCACCCTTTCGAATGCTTGTAGGAATTCTGGATGCTTTAATTAGACCACTTCTCATTCTTTGACACTCTACAGAATATTGACTTACAGAATGTATTCTTGTCAATCTGCCCTCATAGGATAATCCTGTAATCTTGTAAACCTTTCCTATACTCCCCCTGTGGCAAGAATATCTTTCCTGAAGTAAGGGGACCAAAACAGTACACAGTACACCGGGTATAACACAGTGTGGAGCTGGAGGAGCACAGCAGGCCAGGCAGCATCAGAGGAGCAGGAAAGTTGATGTTTTGAGTAGGGACCCTTCTTCAAAAGGGTCATCTCTGAAGAAAGGTCCCTACCAAAATGTCAACTTTCCAGCTGCTCTGATGCTGCCTGGCCTGCCATGCTCCCCCAGCTCCACACTCTGTTATCTCTGACTCCAGCATCAGCAGTTCTTACTACCTCACAATACACCAGATGAAGTCTTACTACAGCTCTATGCAATTGCAGAAAGGCATTTGTACTCCTGTATTCAAATTTTCTCTTAATAACAGCCAATATAACATTTGCCTTCCTGAATGCTTGCTGCAGCTGCATATTAGCTTTCAGTGGCTTAGAATCAAGGTCATTTAAGTTCCTTTACATATCAACATTCCCATTTCTCACTACTTGAGAAATACTCTGCATTTGTTTATCCTGTCAAAGTGAATACCTACATTTTTCCACATTATGTTCCATCTGCCATGTTCTTCACCATTCACTTTGCCTGTCTGAATTCCTTGAAGCCTTTTTGCATCCTCCTCACAACTCACATCCCCGCATTGTTTTGTGTCCTCAGTGTAGTTGGAAATATTACATTTGGCCTGACATCCAAAACATTCAGGCCTTCATTACCTCTAGATTATTCCAATGCACTTCCAGATGGTCTCCCAGGTTCTACCCTCCATGAACCTGAGAGGGGAGTGGAGTCGGCCTCATTAGGGGCATTTAAACGGCTATTAGATAGGTGTATGGATGATAGTATAAGGTAGGGTTGGAGGTTAGATAGGCCTTAGGATTATGGTAAAAGTTTGGCACAAAGGGTCTGTACTGTGCTGTACATTTCTATCTTCTATGAGGTCAACCCAAAACTCTGGTGACCACATCTTAAATATCAATAGGGTGGCACAGTGGCTCAGTGGTTAACACTGCTGCCTGTATAGCTCCAGTGACCCAGGTTCAATTCCAACCTTGGGTGACTGTGTAGAGTTTGTCCCATTCTTCCTGTGTTTCGGTGGGTTTCCTTCAGATGGTCCGGTTTCCTCCCACAGTCCAAAGATGTGCGGGCTGGGTAGATTGGCCATGCTAAAATTGCCCATAGTGTTCAGGGATGGGGGGGTTATAGGGGTTTGGATCAATGTGGACTTCTTGGGCCGAAGAGCCTGTTTCCACACTGTCGGGAATCTACAAAAAAAAAGGTCCCATCCACTTAGGACCCTGAGCACATCAACTTACTTAGGCTACCAGTCAAGTAACATCCTATTTACACCTCTCTGCCTCCACCTCACTCTCATCCTTTAAAACACTTCTTAAAATTTATGTCTTTAACTAAGCTTGTGGTCATCTCTCTTAAAAGTTTTTCATTTAGTTCAGTGTCATATTTTCTTTTATTTTGTGCCTGTGAAGCTTCTGTGGACATTTTATAACACAAAAGGTGTTAAATGAATGTCAATTGTTTCAGTTGGATAATAATTGCTTTTAAGAGAAAGGACATTTTCTGACCAAAAAGACAGCAATCTAGCAGAATCTCACTTTCCAGTTCTTGGACAATAGTCTTGACAGCTGTGGCACTTCAAGTGTATGTCCAAGTAGTTTGAAAATACTGTCACTCATACTGAAATGTGCAAGGCAGTGATATTTTGAAAAGTACCTTTAACACAAGTAAAACAGAGAATTGATAATAAACATCTTCTCTCAGTGAAATGCTGATGTGATTCAGTCGCCATGAGTAGTGAAATTAACACAGAAACTCGCTGAATTGGCAGAAAGCAATTTTAACACGTTTTCACAGAAATAGTACAACTGCAGTCTGAAACAAAGAAGCCATTGCTTGCAACCAATTCCAATGCAGGTGGGATTCAGTTCCTGTGCAAAGAAAAAGGAAACTGAATAAACAGGACTCTCAAAGGTTTGAAAAATAGAGATTTGTCAAGGTGCGACTTGCTGGTGGTAATGATATCCATGGAAAGCAAGCTGAGTGGATGATTGTTAGAAGCTTCTGCCTGCTGTGATGCAGACACAAGAAACTATTAAAGGTCCAGGAGGAACTCTGGACTACTCCTAGCAAGCTACAGATCTGCTAGAGGTGCAGTGCACAGTATAAAGATTTCATGAGACATCTTCTAATTATGTTAAGTAGGCAAAGCAAAATTTACCTAACTTGTTAGCGCAATGTATTAGATAACTTTTAATTAATGTCAATCTATGTTACTTTTAATTTGTTCATTACAGTAAAATCTTAATAGGCAAACCTTGTCCTTAGGTTCTTTCTATTGGTGGCTGTGTCACATCTCTTTTTAAAAGTTATTGGTCTCTATGAGCATTGCAAAACAACAGCAAGGGTCTCTGTCTCTCCGGTTCCTTGGAGTAGTGAATTCCCAAACACTGCCACTCTCCTTAAATTCACTCTAATCCTTCTGACAATGATTTTAAATTCATCCTTCCTTGTTTCACTTCTCTGCTAAAGGAAATAGGTGCTCCTACCTACTACATAGACTCTCATGATTTAGTACATCTTAATTGTTTTTATTTATTTACAGGATGTGGGCATCGCTAGCTGGACTAGCTTTCAATGCGCATTTGTTATTGCTTGGAAGGCAGTTAAGAGTCAACCATATTGCTGTGGGTCTGGAGTCACATGTAGACCAGACCAGGTTGACAGATTTCCTTCCCCATAGGACGTTGGTGAACAAATGGACTTTATCCAAGAGAAAACAACCCCAGCCTCCCCAATCTTGCCTCACTGCCAGAATTGCAAATTTGTGAAGACATCTTCAAGAAGAAAGCAAATGTTAAGTTGACCATCATAATAAGAGGAATCACAATAGGAACAGGGATGTCTTCCTGCAGCTGTACAGAGCTTTGGTGAAACCACACCTGGAGTATTGTGTGCAGTTTTGTTTTTGTTTTCTGCAGATGGATGTTCTGAGTATGGAGGAAGTGCAACAAAGGTTTAACAGACTGATTCCTGGAATGACAGTGCTGATATCTGAGGAGAAACTGGATTGGTTAAGAGTATACTTACTGGCGTTTAGAAAAATCAGGGGGAGTCTCTTAGAAGGCTATAAAATTCTAACAGGACTAGTAAGGGTACATGCAAGAAAGATGATTGGGGAGTTCAGAAACAGAAGATAAAGACATGTGGACTGGGATGAAGAGAATTTCTTTCATCCAAGAGAATTGTGAGCCTGTGAAATTCTGATGGAGCCAAAATGTTGAATGTATCTATGAAGGAATTGTGTGTGATCATAAGGTCTAAAGAGATCAAGGGTGTAGTGGAAATATGGGAACAGGTACTGAGTTGGATCACCAGCCATGATAATATTAAATGGTTGAGCAGGCTTAAATGGCCAAATGCTCCAGCTCCTATTTTCTATTTTTCTGTCACAACTCTCCTCTCTATCCTCTTCAATGGAAACACATTCTGCCTGTAATTTGATTGCTAAAGGTATTCTAGCTGTACTATAATCCACCTTATATCTTGTGGTTCATTGATTGCACTATTGCCCTTGACTTTCATGGTTATATATTCTCAATCCCACTCCAGGATTTGAGCACAAAAATAAACCTCACATCCCAGTGCAGTACTAAGAGATATGCCATCTGTTGAAGATGAGGGAATAACTTGAGGCCTGTAGTTCAGATGGACATTGACCCATGGTCCTACTTTGAAGAAGAGCATGGGAGTTATCCCTGCTGGCTTGACCAACATTTATCTTGTCATTAATAATGCAAGCAATGGCGTCTGATCATTATCATACTGCTGTTTGTGAGCGCTTGCTATGTACAGGTTGACTGCCATATTTCCTACATTATAACAGTTTCAATAGTACTTAATTGGCGGGACAGCATGGAGGGTCATGAAGGGTGCTATATAATGCAAGATCTTCTCGAAAAGCACCCATGTTACTTTATTCTGTTCCTTTTCTAATGTAGGAAAGCAACCTTTGTGCATTTTTAAACCCTCCATCTACCTGTCCTGCTGACTTAAGGCACCCATGAACATGTACTCCAAAGTCCCTCCCTTCCAAAGTTTAGCCACACACTTCGTTGTATTGATTTCCACTTGCCACTTTCTGGACACATGACTAATCCAATATATTCTGATACATTGGAACAATAATGCCCTTTAGTCCTGTGGTGTAGTAGTGTAAAATGATCTGTGTCGTCTTTCAGTAATGATTGGCTTTAGCTTGTAGTGATCTAGTGAGTAAAAAAAGGACCAGTCCAGTTTTAAAGGAGGGCAGTGATAAGCTTTAATGGTGCTATTGATGCCGCTAATGATAGCATTTTGAGCTTGATTATAATGTAAACCAAATTAAGGTAATATTGAGAAAATACTGTCGGGCATGTCGGGAGATAGGAACTGGAGTAGGCTGTTCAGTCCCTCAATAAGATCATGGCTCATTGGGCTGGAGTCTCAGGGTCCATTTTCCTTCCTGCACATGACTCCATAGTCCACCCAAAATCTATCTAACTCAGCTTTGAGCATGTACAAAGGTCTAGTCTCCACTGTTTTCTGGTGAAGAAAATTCCCTGTTCTATTGACAGTCTAACCAAAAAAAACCCTCATCTCTGTTTTAAAAGAGAGACTCTTATTCCTAAACTATGTTCATTTGTTGTAGCTTCAGCCACAAGTGAAAACATCCTCTTGATATCCACCCTATTCAGTCCCTACTAGATCTTCCATGCTTCAGTAAGATCACTTCTTGAAGTTGCATCCCATCACCAATCACCCTTTATTCACAAATGCACACAGCCTTTGACGATAGCGCAGTTTCTCACTGAGTCAAACATTCCTAGCTCAATATCCTTAACATTCATCCTTGTATGTTCTTTTTACTTTATTCATTAACAGGATGAGTGTCGCTAGCTAGGCATCATTTATTGCCCATCCCTAATTGCCCAGAGGGCAGTTGAGAGTCAACCACTTTGCTGTGGGTCAGGAGTCAAATGTAGGCCAGACCAGGTAAAGGTGGCAGTTTCCTTCCCTAAAGGACATTACTGAACCAGACGGGCTTTTCCAACAATCAACAATGGATTCCAGATATTTTATTGAATTAAAATTCCACCACCTGCCATGGCGGGATTTGAACCCAGGTCCCCAGAATGTTATCTGTGTCTCTGGATTAACAGTCCAGAAATAATACCATTAGCCTGTTGCCTCCCCAATAATTATGTCAGGCAGGTCTCCTTGATTAGACCAGATCAACAGACCCAATGGGGGCTCATATTCTATAAGGTCTACCTGGCTGACCTCTTTACAATCACTGCACTTTTCATTCTTCTAAGCTCAGGCCAATGAATCGTAGAATCTCGATAGTGTGGAAGCAGGCATTTCAGCCTGTTGAGTCCACACCAACTCTCCGACGAACACCCCACCCAGACCCACTCCCCGACACCGAGTAAACTGCATTTCCCATGACTAACCTACCTAGCCTGCAAATCCCTGGACACTTTGGGCAATTTAGTACAGCCAATCCACCCATCTTCACCAGCTTCAAAATCTCCCCTTCCCCCACCGCATCCCTAAACCAGCCCAGTTCGTCCCCTCCCCCCACTGCACCACACAACCAGCCCAGCTCTTCCCCTCCACCCACTGCATCCCAAAACCAGTCCAACCTGTCTCTGCCTCCCTAACCTGTTCTTCCTCTCACCCATCCCTTCCTCCCACCCCAAGCCGCACCTCCATCTCCTACCTACTAACCTCATCCCACCTCCTTGACCTGTCCGTCTTCCCTGGACTGACCTATCCCCTCCCTACCTCCCCACCTATACTCTCCTCTCCACCTATCTTCTTTTCTCTGCATCTTCGGTCCGCCTCCCCCTCTCTCCCTATTTATTCCAGAACCCTCTCCCCATCCCCCTCTCTGATGAAGGGTCTAGGCCCGAAACGTGAGCTTTTGTGCTCCTGAGATGCTGCTGGGCCTGCTGTGTTCATCCAGCCTCACATTTTATTACCTTGGATTCTCCAGCATCTGCAGTTCCCATTATCACCCATCTCCCTTGATAGTCCTGCACTAACATTGTTGCTTAGAAAGATTGGAGATTTCATTCCTGCCATTATCACATTTGATACAAAATGGAGATTACATAATTCATTGATATAGATTAAGGGATAAACATGGACCAGGACATTAGAGAGAACTCAATCACTATCTTCAGGACTGTGAGAGGAAACCAGAGCATCCAGAGGAACCCCATGCAGACATGGAGAGAATGCGCAAACTCCACGCAGACAAACACCCTAGGGTGGAATCAAATCTGGGTCCCTGGTGCTATGAGACAGCAGTGCTAACCACTGAGCCACCGTGCTGTCATGATCTTTCAGTGGAACGGTTAAGAGATTTAATAGTTTTTAATTAAGCTTCAAGTCAAGAGAAAGGGAGGGTTGGGGCCAAGGGTGATTAAATGATAAGGTAATCATGGTGTAGAGCAGAAATGGAATGGAAATAGGTCATGTACAGAAACAAAAGAATTGAGATAAGCAGCTTTAAATAGTTATTTCAGAATTACAGTGAGAAAAGTCAGCCTGGGTCTCCCATTGTCTGCTAACTAGTGACATCTGCTGGAAAATGTCTGTATGTACAAGCCAATTAGAGGCAGGATGATGCAACTAATTTGCTGTCACTCACTATTTAGATTCAAATATGAAAAGTAGCTCAAGGAATTATTGGGAAGAAGGTCTGGAACTGCATCCTTCAGAAGCAGAAAAAAGTGGTTGAAAGAACAAAGTGATGACAAATTTATGAGCTTTAACAGAGTTCTTGAGAAGTGCCCACGATGACAAGACTGGTGATTGCCGATTGTCTTTGAGAAGCTGGTGTTAGATTTTGTTCATGAACTGCTGCAGCCCGTAAGGTGAATGCTGCACAGTATTAAATTCAGATCAGGGGATCTCCCTAGAAAGGCTTGTACTGACATTGATGCATAGAAAGATTAGGATTTCATTCCTGTCATTATTACATGTGATACAAAATAGAGATGATGTACTTCCCTGATATAGATTAAGGGATAAACACGGACCACGAAATAAGGAAGAACTCAATTGCTATCTTCAGGACCATGAAACCCAACACACTGGGTCTTATTTTTACACTTCAGCTGATGTGCTGCACCTAAATATATGCATACATACTTACCTGTTTCAATGCAGGACCTAAATACATATCTACTTATCTATATCAGTGTAGCACCTAAATACATACACATACTAACAGAGCAAGACCTAAATACATATGCTGTGGCGTACATATATTTATATGCATTTCAAAATCATTTGTCGTTAAGTTTGGCTGATATTTTTTGCGCTAGTAACTTGTGGGTTTTCTGCGTGTCTGAAGTTAATAATTATAAGCATTTCAGTAGATGTGATGATTTCCATTAAAACAGTTTGTGGGAGGTACTAATGGATTTTTTTTCCCAAGGATTGTTTTGTGAACCAACAAGATAAATGAGGCTTGAAGGTTTGTTAGAAACTTCTCAAACTGACTTTTTTCAAATTTGGGTAAAACGTGCAGTACGTCAAGAGACATATTCATTTTCAGTCTTAGTGTGGTTTCAGCAGTTCTGTGAATTCCTTGATGGAGAACTTGTGTAGACCAGAGCTCCTGAGAAGGAAAGATATCGTGAAAATAGATTACCTAAGATTAAAGTGTTCATATTTTTTGCAGATCAGATATCGTGAAAATAGATTACCTAAGATTAAAGTGTTCATATTTTTTCCAGATCAGAAGTTTTAGGATAAAACCCTGAAGAGGTTTCTTGAAGCTGAGTATGTTTAAACTCAGGTGTATAAATACCTCCAAAAAGAAGTTCTCTACAGTACCAGTCTATAAGCTAAAGTCACAAATGACTTAAACCTTTCAAGGTTTTAGAGAAAGGGACGTGGTGTCAGTGCTGTAGGTGTTCCGTTTAAGAATCATAGAATCCCTACAGTGTGGAAGCAGGGCCTTCCAAAAAGCATCCCACCCAGACCTACTCTCCTACCCTAAACCCAGTAAACTGTATTTCCCATGGCTAACCATGGTCAGCTTTTGGTATTGTACTGGGGTGTTCTTCGTGTACTCATGGTGTTGAGCCAGGGAAGCATCAGGTTTCAGCAAGGAGAGAAGCAGATGAGAGATACATGCCAGCTCATCGGTTGAAGAAGTGTAAGAAAACCTGGCCAAAACAGCCAATGAGGGGAATATATGATGTGTGGGGCCTTTGCAACTAGCTCCTCGAGTACAGGTAAGTATTTAGTACCAATTTGCCTGTTATATTAATGCAGTACATTATCCAGGAGATTTCAATGCTATCTGGTGCTAACAATTGCCACACATGCATGTGTTGTTTAAGAATCAGTGGTTAGAGAGAGATTATCTTTGTTTCAGATCGGCTGATGAACGAGAAATGAATCTTCTTTGATATGATGTGACACAGTCAATATGCAGCATCCGGTCATGTCATTGGATGTAAGTTTGTTTTTTAAGTGGAGCTTTATGTTGATGTTAGGGTGCTGGAAGAACAGAAGGATGGAGATCTATAAGGAATCTAACGCTTGTTTTAGGCAGCATTGCTGGATGCTCAAAATATGCAGGACATGAATTAAGCACAAGGCACAGTGCGATGCCCAATGAAATTGGCTACTATTATGTCTTTCCTCCAAATTTCTACAGCCAAAGAGTCAGTCAGCATGTAAAACTGATTTTTTCTTGTTGTCATTGGTTTAATCACAATTCTTTCTCATAACACTCTTTTGCCAAAAGAATTTGGCGAGGGAAAGATGTCCTTGTTCTCTCAGATATAGGAACTGAAGCTGGGCCGTGGTCTCTCTAGCTCTCTCCACCATTCAAGAAGGCAATGGGTATTCTTCGAGCTAAGGAACTCTAAAGATTCCTCCTCACATTGCTGCTAACTGGTTTTTCCTTTAATTTGTTCATGCCTGGATCATTGAGTGTATTCAAAACTAAGATGGAAGATTTTTAATCTGTGAGGACACCACGGATTATGGAGAAAAGGCAGAGATAAATGGAGTTGAGAATTATCAGATCTCATTGAATGGCAGAGCAGACTCAGTGGGATGAATTGTCTACTCCTGCTCCTTTGTCTAATGATCTGAGGCTGTAACTTTAATTCTTGACAATCTAACCAGGGGAGCAAAATCTCAGTGTCCACCCAGTCAAGCCCTCTTTTTCTTTGTAGTCAAAAATTGACAGTTAGGTCTTGTTTTAAATTAATTACAATGTTCAGTGGTTAAGGGACCAGATCTGGGTCTCAGAACTGCATTGCAGTTAGACTTAATTATTCGGTTTCAATGGAGACTTACGAAGCAATGTTTCAGAAGATTGTGCAGATGTCAAGGGCGTTGGCAGTGACTGTAGTTCACCACTGAGTGGCAGTGCTCTCCAACTAAGTTTGAAGATAATTACCATATTCACCAGAAAATTGTCGAATAAACTGCTGGACATCTGACACCAATACTGAAACTTTTGGAATTGAACAACAAGTTGACTTTGAAAAGAAAGTAGGAAAATGCATGTTGTCATGCAAAGTTTTGGACAGTGAAACTGCCCTGCAAACGTTCAGCCATTCTCGGACAGAATTGTCACTTTCTGATCTCGGGAATGGCTAATTTTATTCTGCGATTCTTTTTTGAAATTTTGCAGGGAGCAAATTTATTTTGAGTAACTCTCGGTGTTTCCATGCCTGTGCACTTTGGTCTTTTGATAATAAAATGTGAGGCTGGATGAACACAGCAGGCCAAGCAGCATCTCAGGAGCACAAAAGCTGACGTCTCGGGCCTAGACCCTTCATCAGAGAGGGGGATGGGGTGAGGGTTCTGGAATAAATAGGGAGAGAGGGGGAGGCGGACCGAAGATGGAGAGTAAAGAAGATAGGTGGAGAGAGTGTAGGTAGGGAGGGGATAGGTCAGCCCAGGGAAGACGGACAGGTCAAGGAGGTGGGATGAGGTTAGTAGGTAGCGGGGGGTGCGGCTTGGGGTGGGAGGAAGGGATGGGTGAGAGGAAGAACCGGTTAGGGAGGCAGAGACAGGTTGGACTGGTTTTGGGATGCAGTGGGTGGGGGGGCAGAGCTGGGCTGGTTGTGTGGTGCAGTGGGGGGAGGGGACGAACTGGGCTGGTTTAGGGATGCAGTAGGGGAAGGGGAGATTTTGAAACTGGTGAAGTCCACATTGATACCATATGGCTGCAGGGTTCCCAGGCGGAATATGAGTTGCTGTTCCTGCAACCTTCGGGTGGCATCATTGTGGCAGTGCAGGAGGCCCATGATGGACATGTCATCTAAAGAATGGGAGGGGGAGTGGAAATGGTTTGCGACTGGGAGGTGCAGTTGTTTTTTGCGAACTGAGCGGAGGTGTTCTGCAAAGCGGTCCCCAAGCCTCCGCTTGGTTTCCCCAATGTAGAGGAAGCCGCACCGGGTACAGTGGATGCAGTATGCCACATTGGTAGATGTGCAGGTGAACCTCTGCTTGATGTGGAATGTCATCTTGGGGCCTGGGATGGGGGTGAGGGAGGAGGTGTGGGGACAAGTGTAGCATTTCCTGCGGTTGCAGGGGAAGGTGCCGGGTGTGGTGGGGTTGGAGGGCAGTGTGGAGCGAACAAGGGAGTCGGGGAGAGAGTGGTCTCTCCGGAAAGCAGACAGGGGAGGGGATGGAAAAATGTCTTGGGTGGTGGGGTCGGATTGTAAATGGCGGAAGTGTCGGAGGATAATGCGTTGTATCCGGAGGTTGGTAGGGTGGTGTGTGAGAACGAGGGGGATCCTCTTGGGGCGGTTGTGGCGGGGGCGGGGTGTGAGGGATGTGTCGCGGGAAATGCGGGAGACGCGGTCAAGGGCGTTCTCGATCACCGTGGGGGGAAAGTTGCGGTCCTTAAAGAACTTGGACATCTGGGATGTGCGGGAGTGGAATGTCTTGTCGTGGGAGCAGATGCGGCGGAGGCGGAGGAATTGGGAATAGGGGATGGAATTTTTGCAGGAGGGTGGGTGGGAGGAGGTGTATTCTAGGTAGCTGTGGGAGTCGGTGGGCTTGAAGTGGACATCAGTTACAAGCTGGTTGCCTGAGATGGAGACTGAGAGGTCCAGGAAGGTGAGGGATGTGCTGGAGATGGCCCAGGTGAACTGAAGGTTGGGGTGGAAGGTGTTGGTGAAGTGGATGAACTGTTCGAGCTCCTCTGGGGAGCAAGAGGCAGCGCCGATACAGTCATCAATGTACCGGAGGAAGAGGTGGGGTTTGGGGCCTGTGTAGGTGCGGAAGAGGGACTGTTCCACGTAACCTACAAAGAGGCAGGCATAGCTGGGGCCCATGCGGGTGCCCATGGCCACCCCCTTAGTCTGTAGGAAGTGGGAGGAGTCAAAAGAGAAGTTGTTGAGTGTGAGGACGAGTTCAGCTAGGCGGATGAGAGTGTCGGTGGAGGGGGACTGGTCGGGCCTGCGGGACAGGAAGAAGCGGAGGGCCTTGAGGCCATCTCCATGCGGAATGCAGGTGTACAGGGACTGGACGTCCATGGTGAATATGAGGTGTTGGGGGCCAGGGAATTGGAAGTCCTGAAGGAGGTGGAGGGCATGGGAGGTGTCACGGACGTAGGTGGGGTGTTCCTGGACCAAAGGGGAGAAAATGGAGTCCAGATAGGTGGAGATGAGTTCGGTGGGGCAGGAGCAGGCTGAGACGATGGGTCGACCAGGGCAGGCAGGTTTGTGGATTTTGGGAAGGAGATAGAAACGGGCCGTGCGAGGTTGGGGAACAATGAGGTTGGAGGCTGTGGGTCGGAGGTCCCCTGAGGTGATGAGGTCGTGAATGGTGTTGGAGATGATGGTTTGGTGCTCGGGTGTGGGGTCATGATCGAGGAGGCGGTAGGAGGTGGTGTCGGAGAGTTGGCGTCTGGCCTCGGCGATGTAGAGGTCAGTGCGCCATACTACCACTGCGCCACCCTTGTCTGCGGGTTTGATGGTGAGGTTGGGGTTGGAGCGGAGGGCTGCCCGTTCTGCGGGGGAGAGGTTGGAGTGGGTGAGAGGGGTGGAGAGGTTGAGGCGGTTAATGTCTCGACGGCAGTTGGAGATGAAGAGGTCGAGGGAGGGTAGGAGGCCTGGGGGTGGTGTCCAGGAGGAGGACTTGTGTTGGAAGCGGGTGAAGGGGTCAGTGGAAGGAGGGTTGGGTTCCCGGTTGAAGAAGTAGGCATGCAGGCGAAGACGGCGGAAAAACTGCTCTATGTCCGTCCGTGACTGGTATTCGTTGATGTGTGGTTGTAGGGGAACAAAGGTGAGCTTTTGTCGATTTTACAACTGAGGAAACAATGACACAACGAGTCTCCTTGCCCACACTCTCTCGTTGTTCACCTTGCAGGGAAACACCCAGGCACAGTTTTCCCAGGGATCTCCTTCCATCTACAGTTTGGTGTGACAGGGGCACTCGCGGTCTTGACAGCTTTCCTCCACACACCCACGAGCGCTGAAGACTAACCGCAGTAAGCAAATGTTCCCATAGTGACAGTCAATCAACAGCCAATGCTGCACCCACCTCTAAAGCAGCAAAGCCCTGAAGCAATGTGAAAAGTTGGTGGCAGAGCTAACATGGAAATGGATGGGTGGAGCTGATGGATTAATCTGGTCTCCTTCCCACTCCAGTGACTTGCTGCTTTTACTTCAAAAATATTCTTGATTCGTAAAAAATATCTTTATACAGATACACAGCCACTGAAGCAAAGATAGTGTGGTGCTGGAGGAACACAGCAGGCCAGGCAGTCTCAGAGGAGCAGGGGGGTCGATGTTTCGGGTTGGGACCCTTCTTCAGAAATGGGGGAGGGGGAAGGGAGCTCAGAAATAGAGAGAGGTGTGGGGCTGGGGAAGGTAGGGTGAGAAGGTGATAGGTGAGTGCAGGTGGGGAGTGGTGGGGATAGGTTAGTGAGGTGGGAGGGAAGACCAACAGGATGTATCAGGTCAAGGAGGCGAGGATGAGAGGGAGGTCTAGACATGGGATGAGACCAGGGAGGTAGGGAGATTTTGAAACTGGTAAAGTCCATGTTTAGGCCATTGGGCTATAGGCTCCCAAAGCAGAACGTGAGGTGCTGCGCCTCCAGTTTGTGGGTGGCGTCATTGTGACACTGGAGGAGGCCCAGAATGAACATTTCACCCAGGGAATGGGAGGGGGCATTAAAATTTTTCATGACCGGAAGGCGTTGCTGTTTGTCATGAACAGAGCACAGATGCCCTACAAACCAGTCTCTGAGCCTCCACTTGGTCTGACCGAAGTAGAGGAGGCCGAATTGGAAGCAATGGATGCAGTAGACCATGTTAACGGATGTGCAGGTGAACTCCTGTCCAATGTGAAACGTTTGTTTTGTGCCTTGAATGGAGGTGAGGGGAGAGGTGTAGGGGAAGGTGTAGCACTTCCTGTGGTTGTAGAGAAAGGTGCTGGGGATGGTGGGGTCAGTGGGGAGTGTAGAGCGGACAAGGGAGTCGCGGAGAGAGTGGTCCCTATGAAAGGCAGACAGGGGTGGAGAGTGAAATATCTCTTTGGTTGTGGGATCAGAATGGAGGTGGCAGAGAATGATACTTTGGTTGCTGAGGTTGATGGGGTAATATGTGAGGACAAGGTGGTTCTGTCTTTGTTTTTCTTTATCTTGGGTGAGGGGATGTGAGAGGAGAGGTACAGGAAGCACAAGAGATGTGTTTGAAGGCATTTTCAATCACCAGAGGGGGAATGTTACAGTCCTTGAAATAGGAGGACGTTATCAACATATAATTCTGAGCTCCTCCCGGGCTCCCCATTTCTGAAGAAGGGTCCTGACCTGAAATATTAACCTTCCTGCTTCTCTGATGCTGCCCGGCCTGCTGTGTTCCTCCAGCTCCACACTTTGTTGTCTCTGGCTCCAGCATCTGCAGTCCTTGCTATCTTGGTAACTGAAGCATTTTGGTTCTGTACAGTGACAGAAACAAGCATTGGAGTTTGACTGTATCCAACAAACAAACCAAAGGCATCTCTTACTTGTACAGGACTATGTTTACATGCATTTGGGGCAGCTGGGGGTCTGATAACTGAGCAGACCCCAATTAACTTCAGCAGCAAGACCTCAGGCGGTGGTGTTTTTCTCAGTGCCCCTTGGCAGCAGCTGCCCCAAGCTTTAGTGCATCCCTCAGCACGTAGTCCTGAACCTGGGAATGTGCCAGTCTGCAACCCTCAGTTGGAGTTACTCCTTGCTCTGGAAGACAAACAAGTTTTGGGAAGTCCAAACAGTGAGTTGATCGTGTTCCAGGAGCAATGGGTGTTTGTCTCGGCGTGCTTCGTGGTGAACAGACCGTAGAGCACAGACTCCTGCATCACACAGATACCCGGGATGAACCTTGACAAAAAAACCACTGCATCTCTCTCCAGACTTTCTTGGCAAAGGCACATTCCAGAAGGAGGTGTCTGACTATCTCCCACCACACACCCCCACACTCCCACCCCCAAGCAATGGCTTCAAGGGCCACTCGATTGACATGCTACTATGGGTGGCACGGTGGCACGGTGATTAGCCCTATTGCCTCACAGCGCCAGGCACCTGGGTTCGATTCCAGCCTTGGCCGACTGTCTGTGTGGAGTTTGCACATTCTCCCCATGTCTGCGTGGTTTCCTCCGGGTGCTCCGGCTTCCTCCCACACTCCGAAGATGTGCAGGCTAGGTGGATTGGACATGCTAAATTGCCCATAATATTCAGGGATGTGTAGATTAGGTGAGTTATAGCTGGGTGGGATGCTCTGAGAGTCAGTGTACACTCATTAGGCTGAAGGGCCTGTTTCCACACTGTAGGGATTCTATAATCTGAGGGATTCATGATGTTCTGGTAGCTGCAGAGATTATTATTTAAATCCAGTACACTACTTGATGTTTGAATTAAAGTTTTAAAGCGGTATTTCCTTGTTGTACAACATCCCTGGTTACCCTTCTTGGGTTGCAGCCAGCTGTTCCTTTGAAACTGCCCATCAGCTCAGGGAGAAATCCCTCACCATCTCCTCATGAACACAAAACCTGTCTCTGTGCCAATAAAGGGACACCCCAGTCAAACTTTCTGGTTAATTATTGTAGCAATCACCATCAACTACCCCATTCACACACGCACAGACACAATACAGGCAAATTACAAATGTGGAAAGTGTCCTGTCCTCTGTTTCCTGACCCCAAAGTAAAAACCAAGGTCTAAATGGCAGTGTTTTACATCAAGTATCTAATATCCATATGATAAATGTAACAATTTCTGATTCAGGATTCTCAGAACTCCTCATCTGCTGAACGCCCAGGTATTTGTCAAGACATGTTGCAAACATCTTCAACTTCTCAGTGACTCTGACAAAGTTAACTCTTGCTCTCTCTCCCCAGTGTCTCAGCAACTTTTCCATGTGATGTCACTTGGAGAGAGGAATCTGCCCTGCCCTCCTCCACTGCTCTGTTTCAGGACACTGGAAGACAGACTGACCTGTCCCAGCACGTTCATTCATACACACTCGTTCCTGGATGCACTTGCTCTCCGTACAAGAAATGGGAGGGTGTGCTGCTCTGACTCTGCAGAAACATGAGCCACGCAGCTTTGTTGAAAGAAGACATCTCTCCTTCCTGCATTCTGCCTCATGCCCCTGGTTGTTGAGAACTCTGTTGAGGGTGCTGGTCTATATTTTTTGGCAGTCATTAGTATGACCTCCCGCCTGCAGATCCCATCCTCTTCAGCTTGGTTTGTAAGACAGTTCAGCAAGATACTATGCAACTGCTGTTGGCTTCACAACCAAGCACAGCAGCTGATCTCACCTATGTAAACACCTTCCCAGTAAAAGTAGCTTGATAGTATACACTTGTGACTGATTCTCCAATTCCCTAACGCAGGAACACAGACGTCAGATATAAAATGCTGATCCACAGTGTAGTCAGCCAGTGCAACACCGACCAGTAAACACAGCCGGAATCCTCCAGAATATCTGAAGATGCTTCTATGCAATGCTTCATTGGAAGACCTCAGGCCTTAACAAAAGCATATATCAATGATATGACGAATGAAAATGCACTTAATGTTCCATACATCATTTATTAAAGTGAAGAGACCAGCTTGCTCTGGGGACATTTTCCACTTGTAATGAAGGATTTCTGCACAAGCACAAGGAGTCTGTAATCTCACGTTGTGTACAGGCTGCTTCACAAACATATAATAAAATTGCAGAGAATTTGTTCGAATACTGTATCATCTTACAAAGTAATGCCATGATGTAGTGGTTGTTACTGAACAACATGAGATCAGATCCACAGCTGGAAAATATGCAAATGATGAACTAAATAGATGGATGATAACCTGGTCTGTGCAATGGTGAACATGAAGCTAGAGAATTTTCTTGAAAACACATTTGGTTCACTAATTTTCCCGAAGGGGGGAGTCTGCCATCCATCTCTGACTGCCCTGTGTGTGTGTGTGACTCTGAAATGATCCAGCTCACCGCAACATTTTCAAGGCAATTAGTGAGAGGCAATGAATGCTGTCCTTGCCACTGATACTCAATCCTATGAATGAGCAAATAGAAAAATCAATCATGATGCGATTGAGACGAAAGTAATGTAAAACCAATGCAGACGTTGTAAATCAATGTTAAAACATAAACAAGTCTCTCTGACTGCAGCAGGAAGATAATGTCCCTTCAAGGAAATTTATGACATTGCAAGTGCCCCCAGCAGCATCATGACTTCAAAGTAGAACATATCAATTATCAATCCAGAAACCCAGGTAATGTTCTGGGGACCTGGGCTCAAAAATCTATGAAGCATGTTTGACGACCATTGAGATCATTGTTGATTCGATTTGATTTGATGTGATTTATTACTAACACGAGTACCAAGATACATTGAAAAATGTCTTACATGCCTTACAGGCAGATCACATCATAGAGTCATACAGCATGGAAACAGACTCTTTGGTCCAAACAGTCCTCGCTGACCATAATCCCAAACTAAATTAGCACTAACTGCGTACACTTAGCCCATGTTCCTCCAAACATTTTTTTAGTTGTGTACTTACTTAAATGTCTTTTAAACGTTGTAATTGTATGCATGACTAATGTCTAGTTACGCGACAGACAGTCCCCCTGCCAGCTTTGCGTATAAATCCTCTACACCACGGCTTAGGTATTGATCCACTGTAAAAAGCAGTTTACCATTTGTTTAAAATCCCCACTAAGGCAAACCGACCCCTTTGGTTTCAGAATCGGTGCTGCCCATTCTGCAAACTGGACTGGTTTGATGATTCCTTCGCTTTGCAGCCACATGATTCCTGCCTTTAAGGCAAATGGAACTGGGTGGACAGGATCGTGGAATTGTTTCTTGGTAAACATGCCAGGTGGCCTTGGCTCCTTTGATAGTTCCTAGACCTTCCTGAAAATGTTCCGGGTATTTAATTAGGATTTCACTCATCAGTCAGCCATTAACTAATCGAAAAGATGTTGAGCCAGTCAAGATGAATCTTTCTCAACCAATTCACCCCATTAAACTTGGGCCCGAGCCTTGCACTACAATTAGTGGTAACTTAACCAGCTACTTCTCATAAGAGACCAGAGCTAAAGTGTGCACTTAATCAGTAAAGGTTTCCTAGTGTGGGTTCTCAGTCCAGCTGAGGTCTTGCGCAATTTAAAGGTTGAAATCCAGAGCAAATTTTGGTGAAGAGATAATGGGAACTGCAGATGCTGGAGAATTCCAAGATAATAAAATGTGAGGCTGGATGAACACAGCAGGCCAAGCAGCATCTCAGGAGCACAAAAGCTGACGTTTCGGGCCTAGACCCTTCATCAGAGAGGGGGATGGGGAGAGGGAACTGGAATAAATAGGGAGAGAGGGGGAGGCGGACCGAAGATGGAGAGAAAAGAAGATAGGTGGAGAGAGTATAGGTGGGGAGGTAGGGAGGGGATAGGTCAGTCCAGGGAAGACGGACAGGTCAGGGAGATGGGATGAGGTTAGTAGGTAGATGGGGGTGCGGCTTGGGGTGGGAGGAAGGGATGGGTGAGAGGAAGAACCGGTTAGGGAGGCAGAGACAGGTTGGACTGGTTTTGGGATGCAGTGGGTGGAGGGGAAGAGCTGGGCTGGTTGTGTGGTGCAGTGGGGGGAGGGGACGAACTGGGCTGGTTTAGGGATGCAGTAGGTGAAGGGGAGATTTTGAAACTGGTGAAGTCCACATTGATACCATTAGGCTACAGGGTTCCCAGGCGGAATATGAGTTGCTGTTCCTGCAACCTTCGGATGGCATCATTGTGGCACTGCAGGAGGCCATGACCTCATCACCTCAGGGGACCTCCCACCCACAGCCTCTAACCTCATTGTTCCCCAACCCCGCACGGCCCGTTTCTATCTCCTTCCCAAAATCCACAAACCTGCCTGCCCTGGTCGACCCATCGTCTCAGCCTGCTCCTGCCCCACCGAACTCATCTCCACCTATCTGGACTCCATTTTCTCCCCTTTGGTCCAGGAACTCCCCACCTACGTCCGTGACACCACCCACGCCCTCCACCTCCTCCAGGACTTCCAATTCCCTGGCCCCCAACACCTCATCTTCACCATGGACGTCCAGTCCCTATACACCTGCATTCCGCATGCAGATGGCCTCAAGGCCCTCCGCTTCTTCCTGTCCCGCAGGCCCGACCAGTCCCCCTCCACCGACACCCTCATCCGCCTAGCTGAACTCGTCCTCACCCTCAACATCTTATCTTTTGACTCCTCCCACTTCCTACAGACTAAGGGGGTGGCCATGGGAACCCGCATGGGCCGCAGCTATGCCTGCCTCTTTGTAGGTTACGTGGAACAGTCCCTCTTCCGCACCTACACAGGCCCCAAATCCCACCTCTTCCTCCGGTACATTGATGACTGTATCGGCGCCGCCTCTTGCTCCCCAGAGGAGCTCGAACAGTTCATCCACTTCACCAACACCTTCCACCCCAACCTTCAGTTCACCTGGGCCATCTCCAGCACATCCCTCACCTTCCTGGACCTCTCAGTCTCCATCTCAGGCAACCAGTTTGTAACTGATGTCCATTTCAAGCCCACCGACTCCCACAGCTACCTAGAATACACCTCCTCCCACCCAACATCCTGCAAAAATTCCATCCCCTATTCCCAATTCCTCCGCCTCCGCCGCATCTGCTCCCAGGATGAGGCATTCCACTCCCGCACATCCCAGATGTCCAAGTTCTTCAAGGACCGCAACTTTCCCCCCACAATGATCGAGAACGCCCTTGACCACGTCTCCCGTATTTCCCGCAACACATCCCTCACACCCCGCCCCCCCCTCCCCCACAACCGCCCAAAGAGGATCCCCCTCGTTCTCACACACCACCCCACCAACCTCCGGATACAATGCATTATCCTCCGACACTTCCGCCATTTACAATCCGACCCCACCACCCAAGACATTTTTCCATCCCCACCCCTGTCTGCTTTCCGGAGAGACCACTCTCTCCGTGACTCCCTTGTTCGCTCCACACTGCCCTCCAAGCCCACCACACCCGGCACCTGCCCCTGCAACCGCAGGAAATGCTACACTTGCCCCCACACCTCCTCCCTCACCCCCATCCCAAGCCCCAAGATGACATTTCACATTAAGAAGAGGTTCACCTGCACATCTGCCAATGTGGTATATTGTGTCCATTGTGCCCGGTGTGGCTTCCTCTACATTGGGGAAACCAAGCAGAGGCTTGGAGACCGCTTTGCAGAACACCTCCGCTCAGTTCGCAACAAACAACTGCACCTCCCAGTCGCAAACCATTTCCACTCCCCCTCCCATTCTCTAGATGACATGTCCATCATGGGCCTCCTGCACTGCCACAATGATGCCACCCGAAGGTTGCAGGAACAGCAACTCATATTCCGCCTGGGAACCCTGCAGCCTAATGGTATCAATGTGGACTTCACCATTTCAAAATCTCCCTTTCCCCTACTGCATCCCTAAACCAGCCCAGTTCGTCCCCTCCCCCCACTGCACCACACAACCAGCCCAGCTCTTCCCCCCCACCCACTGCATCCCAAAACCAGTCCAACCGGTCTCTGCCTCCCTAACCGTTTCTTCCTCTCACCCATCCCTTCCTCCCACCCCAAGCCGCACCCCCATCTACCTACTAACCTCATCCCACCTCCTTGACCTGTCCGTCTTCCCTGGACTGACCTATCCCCTCCCTACCTCCCCACCTATACTCTCTCCACCTATCTTCTTTTCTCTCCATCTTCGGTCCGCCTCCCCCTCTCTCCCTATTTATTCCAGTTCCCTCTCCCCATCCCCCTCTCTGATGAAGGGTCTAGGCCCGAAACGTCAGCTTTTGTGCTCCTGAGATGCTGCTTGGCCTGCTGTGTTCATCCAGCCTCACATTTTATTATCTTCAAATTTTGGTGAAGACTGGTTCTCCAACCACTGATAAAGCCACGCTGGGATCGACTTCCAATAGAAGCAGGTGGCTATTTAACCAGATATTTACAACGAAACAAAGAAACAAAGAAACCTACAGCACAGGAACAGGCCCTTCGGCCCTCCAAGCCTGCGCCGATCAAGATCGTCTGTCTAACCTGTCATCTATTTTCTAACGGTCTATGTCCATTTGCTCCCTGCCCATCCATGTACCTGTCCAAATATACCTTAAAAGATGCTAATGTGTCTGCGTCTACCACCTCCGCTGGCCACGCGCTCCAAATGCCCACCACCCTCTGTGTAAAGAATTTTCCACGCATAATTTTGATTGGTCCTGATTTGGATGGAGCTGATTTAACTGTTCCAAACCATACATGGGTGGACTTTCCAGGCTGAACACTCTCCTGGATACCAACCTGTGAGTTCTCTTACTCAGTTTAGGTTTAGTGAGGCCCTTTTGCGGCCTTGTGTCCACATGCTGGCAGCAGCTACAATGGCTTGACCGCCCAGATCCTGGAAAAATTATAAACATTTGCCTGAGGCTTGGCTTTGTTTTGGGGTTTTGCTGTGGGCTGACCTAGAGTGCCTCTGTTCTGGATATGTCCTGAGTGGGGCTATGCAATTGCCTTCACTCAAGTGATGTTCCCCAAACTCAGTTGTCCTGGCGAGGGTGTTTATTCCCATCACAATACCCTGCAACTCTAATGCTCGGCCGCCTGCATTTTCCATTGATAAAGCCAGGTTTAGTGTCTGTTTGAAGTCAAGTTAGGCTTCAGCTGGCAGATGCTTTTGCATTGTTACATCATTAATCCCATGTACCAAATGACCTCTCAGCATCTCATTAGACCAAAATCATATGCTCTACCAGTTGCCTTAACCTAGACAAAAATCCTGATACGGATTCCCTTGGTTCTTGAATTACCAAGTAAAACCAATAGTGTTTCAGAATTGTAAGAGGCTTGGATTTGTAATATGCCTCAATTAAATCCGTCAACTCTTGAAAGGTTTTAGTATTTGGTGCCTTGGGGACAGTTAGGCTCCTATTAACTGAAAAAGCTGCAGGTCCACAAGCTGTCAGGAGAATTACTCATTGCTTTTCATCTGCCCCAATGTCATTTGCATGGAAAAAGTAACACATTCTTTCCTTATATTGGGCCTAGTCTTAAATGGCAGGATCAAATGAGTTAAAATAAGGGCATGACGCCAGAAATACTTATCCCAATTCACAGATGTTGTGAGTGATTTTTTTCAGCACCATTTCGATTGAAATAACACCACAAAGGTTGATATCCCATCACCAAGTCACCCTTTATTTAAACATGGAGTGTCCTTTGCTCCCTCAGAACCAGCTCTCAGAGTGAATAGAATATCTGATGTTCCTTATCTTTCAACCAGGGCTCCCTAACTGAATCAGATTAACAGCCCCAATCAGGAAACTCATATTCCATGAGGTTCACCTGGCTGATCCCATTACAATGGAAACCCACGCAGACACGGCAAGAATGTGCAAACTCCACACAGACAGTTACCCGAGACTGGATTCGAAACAGCGTCTCTGACGCTGTGAGGCTACAGTGCTAACCACGGAGCCATCGTGCCACCCATTGTCTGCTATGGTCTTAAGGACTTCATAGAGATCTCAGTGGGAATGGTTTCTCAAAAGGCTCGATTACTGCTGCAAAAAAAACCTACTTAGCATTTGTCCTATCTTAAATCGTAACATTTGTTTGCCTTAACAATGAACTTGGAGCCACCTAACTCGGAACAAAGGCAGCATTCTAGAATTGTCAGAAAGGAAGTGCTGGTTATTGTTCATATTCCATTTTTCTCTCTTCTGTTAGTTAAAGACCGGGAGTGGGGTTTGTTGGGCGGGGGGTGGGGGGGGGAGTACAGCAAATAAATAAATTGCTAAGAATTTTGAGACAAGGAGTTGTATTTACCCAACAGCTTGAGTAGTATATTTGGTCAATTTTGTATGCAATTAACCAGGAATATGAAGCATTTCACAACATTCTCTATCAATTTGAAGATCCAAAAAACACAACCCAGATAATCCCCAAATGAGTTGGTTCTTGCATACTTAGCCAAAGAGAGGAATTGTAGCTGAAGAGTCACCAGAAGCAAGATAAAATGAAGCTTGCCCATAGTGTTCAGGGGTGTGTGGGTTATAGGGGATGGGTCTGAGTGGGATGCTTCAAGGGGCGGTGTGGACTTGTTGGGCCGAAGGGCCTGTTTCCACACTGTAGGGAATCTAATCTAAACTAATCTAATCTAATCTAATCACTACACAGAGGACATAGATTTAAGAGGATTAGCAGAAGTACTAGAAGGAACAGGAAGAACACTTTTTAATTCAATAAGTTGCTATGA
The DNA here is from genome assembly GCF_030684315.1 of Stegostoma tigrinum. Classification (NCBI taxonomy): domain Eukaryota; kingdom Metazoa; phylum Chordata; class Chondrichthyes; order Orectolobiformes; family Stegostomatidae; genus Stegostoma; species Stegostoma tigrinum. Next base: position 19,900,385 of record NC_081381.1, read on the forward strand.
TTTGGAATGCAATGACTGAAAAGGTAATGGAGGTACAATCATTAGGAACTTTCAAAAGAGAATTAGATAAATATTTGAAACAAAAAAATGAACTGGGGGCACTGGGGAAGAGCAAGGTTGTGGGACTTATTGGATAGATCTGCCAAAGAGCTGGTAAAGATATGATGAGTACAGTGGCTTATTCGTGATTATTCTATTTTGATTCCATCAGGGTACAGTCACATTTTTTAACATCTCAGCAGCTAGGATGGGAAGATTCTTATGACTATGGGATTTACACTACAGCTGGAAACAATGTGCCTTCTTCTCCCAGGGGATGATAGGAATTTGCAACTCACTGCCTGTAAGGATGGTGGGTAACATTAATTAGTATTTAGGCATGCACTTCCAATGCCAAGGCATGCAAGATATGGGCCAAGTGCAGGAAATGGGAACTGTGCTGTAGGACATTATATGGAGCACCAGTACATATTCAAAATCATTGTGTTCTTCCATTTCAAAGAGAAATGAAAGGCAAAATCAGGAGCAGATCGAAAAAGGTAGGGCAGGTCAAACAGAGTGAAAGGTTGCTTAAATTTAGAAATGGTAATGCAAACACCTTTGTGCCCAAGAATTAAATGATTATTGAATGATAGTTATGTATTGCAATTGGCGATGGATTCACAATTTTTCAGGTGGGAGTGGATCATACCTGCTGATAGGAGAGACCATGGAAAAGGATTTAAGGGACTGAGGCAAACAAAAGGAGCAATATCACTTTGGGGAAAAAGCAGAGTGAAAAATTGATGAGTGCAGAATCTCACTTTCAAAGAAACAAAGAAACAAAGAAACCTACAGCACAGGAACAGGCCCTTCGGCCCTCCAAGCCTGTGCCGATCAAGATCCTCTGTCTAACTTGCTACTTCCTACTTCTTCATGCAAGTGTTTAGTTTGCAATAGGGTTTTCCTCAGACATATTTGTCTACGGATCCATAGACTGTTCCTGGTTTCTCTTATACAGTCAGAAGTCACATGGCATGAGGTTACAGTCCCACAAGTTTATTTGAAATCACAAGCTTTTGGAGCACTACTCCTTTGTCAGCTGGAATGCACCTGACATCCATCTGATGAAGGGGCAGTGCTGCCAAAGCTTGTGATTTCAAATAAGCCTGTTGGACCATAACCTGGTATCATGTGACTTCCTACCTTGTCTACCTCCGTCCAAAGCAACAGCTCCACGTCATGCCTCTTATACAGTAAGTGCACCCCAGCCCTTTTCCTCATTTTACCCATGCTAAACTCATTGGTTAGCAGGATATTTTCATGCTCATAGCTGCCATTCATTATTCTAGTGGAGCTGTTTTCCAAGACTCTGTTGGTGCAGTACTCTGGTTCCATTTCCATTCCACTGTCACTGACTTACTGCTTATACCAGCACATCAGGGTAACATCAGGGTAAAAATGAGCCCAACCTACCCCCTCAGATGAACATAAAATATCCTCAGTGTTGAGGAAGAGCAGCAAAATTCTGCACAGTGCCCTAATTAATACTTATCTCTTAAACATTTCATTCACTTGGATTTTCCAGTAATTATTTTATTGTTATTTCAGGTATCTTGCTGTGAAAGTATTGGATGTTGAATTCCCCACATTACTGATACTTCTGAAATAATATTACTTTCAAAGTATTTGAGTGGTTATGAAGCTTTTTGGGACAAAACCATACATGGTGCCACATGAATGCATTTGCATTTGAGAATATGGGAACAGAAATATGCCCCTGAACTCCTTAAACCTTTCCCATTGCCCATGCATTACAGTCCATTCCAGACTTCAGCTTATTCATGGCAGCAGAGGGCATGAGTCCTCCCTCGTTCCTACAAATATTGAAAGCAAAACTTTAGGATATTCACTAATGCTCTTGCCACATTTTCATAAGGCTGTAAGGAACCAGATGGCAAATGCTAAACATCTTTAACGAAGATTGGTTTAAATGTTTGCACCAGCATATTAATATGCACAAAAAAGGATCAAGTTACAATTTCAGGAAGGGACAGCAAATTTGTGATTTCAACATAGAAAATTTCACTTAGTTTGTCCTATATTGTTGAGTGTTGACAGATCTCTTGTGTATTTCTGTCATTTTTTTTCCATTACTTAAGAACAATATCCCTCAACCTGCTACACAGGATAGCAAGTACAGACGTAAAATTAAAAGGGGCACGAGGAAAACCAGAGTCAAAGTGGTACACAGGATAGCAAGTACAGATGTAAAATTAAAAGGGGCATGAGGAAAACCAAAGAGTCAAAGTGGTGAAAGATATTACTATGGCACTTAATGAATACTTTTCATCTATAGTGGGATAAACAAAGTGAGAGAGGAAATTTTAGCATATTTGAAAGCAGATGAGTCACGAGGTCCAGATAAAATGTCGTCCTCTCTCTTTGGAGGCAAGGCTAGTAATGAAGAACTGCTGTCATTATACCATGCTTTAAAAGATAAGAAAGATACAATTGGAGTAAATCCATGTTCGGCAGCCCACACACAGTGGCCAAATTAGTGAAAAAAAGTATTTGACATGAATAAACCATCATCTGGAAAGACACAGATTAATCATGGGCAGTCAGTGTGGATTTGTTAAAAATAAAGTGCTGTCTGACTAACTTGATCACATTTCTTTGAAGGGGTAACACAGAACATAAAACATAAAAACATAGAACAGTATAGGCCCCTTGGCTCCACAATGTTGTGCTGACCTATTATCCTACCTAAGATCAAATTACTCTGCATACCCTACATATTGCTATCATCCATGTGCCTATCCAAGAGTTACTTAAATATCCCTAATGCATCTGACTGCACTACCACTGCTGATAGCACATTCCATGCACCCACCATCAACAAAGAGAGTTGAGGATGTTAGATGTTTGATGTAGTCTACATTAATTGTTAGCAAGGTTTTTTGACAATCGATAGATTGGTTGAAAAAAATGCTCATGGAATCAGGGAAAACGACAACCTGGATCAAAAAATTGTTAGGGCAGCAGAAAGTATCAACGTTAAATAATTAACTGGGATTCTTTTTTATTGGAATGCTGTTTCCAGTGGGGTGCCACAGGACTCAATACAAGGTTCCTTGCTATTTAGTATATGTATCTTTAAATTAGACTACAATGTGTGGAAAATAATTAAGGGTCCAGATAATTAAAAAAATGGCTGTATGGTTATCTGAGAGGAAGAAAACATGACATAGTGAAAATATATCAGTGGATTGGTTATGAGACAGAACTGTGCCAAACAGAATTCAATCCAGTGAAATATGAAGGTGTTTTTTAAACATTAATGAAATACAGAATTACTGATCTGCAACTGAAAAGTGTAAAGAAGTACCAGGTCCTTGGAGTGCATGACAACAGATCTCTGATGGTACCAAGACAGGTAGAAAAGGTTAAAGAACTGTGAATTCTGTAAATCAGGAACAAAAACGCATTGCTGGAAAAGCTCAGCAAGTCTGGCAGCAGAAGGAAAAAATAGAGTTAACATTTCGGGTCCAGTGACCCTTCCTCAGAAAAGATTGTTTAAGCAAGTGGGATATTTTCCTTTATTATTTATTATCACTTTCCTGGATGCCCCTCCCCAATGGCACATTCTCTCTGAACCTCCTGTCCATTATCTTAAATCTATATCCCCTGGTCATTGATCGCCAAGGGCAAGACATCCTTTCTGCCTAACTTATCTATGCTCCTCAAAACTTTATCTATACTTTGAAGCTACGTATTCTGATTCTGAGGCAAGAACGTAGTATTCATGAGATTGTGTTTTATAATTTGCCATCTTTAATACAGGAAAGGATTAATCACATCCTCATGGGTCATGGCCTCCAACTATCATTGTGCTAGGTAGTTCTCTAAATCATTTTTCTCCTCCAGTGGTCTACAAATTCATGAGCCATAAATTTAGGTAGCAATATACCATGCCTGAGAGAGAAAAAAGTAATCAGGTGAGAAAGTGAGAAAGAGATAGAGACAGAGTTAAATGTGCAGGCACAAACAGCAGTAATGGCAGCTTTGTCCCTTGCCCAGGAGCTATTCTCTGTGCAGAAACTCTTGACTAGACTTGAATCCAAAAGGATAGATGAGTCATTGTTGAAATCAAGACAATTAGCACCTGTGTCTGTCATCGTCTGTCTTGAATCTCTTTTCCATTGTATTTTAATCGAACAGGAGCCTTTCATCTTACATCTGACACACCAATTTGCAGTAAATACACTTTGTGTCAAAGGTAACAAGGTGCAGAGCTGGATGAACACAGCAGGCCAAGGAGCATCAGAGGAGCAGGAACGCTGATGTTTCAGTGATAATGGGAACTGCAGATGCTGGAGAATCCAAGATGTTTCAGGCCTATTTTCTGAAGAAGGGTCTAGGCCTGAAACATCAGCCTTCCTGCTCCTCTGATGCAGCTTGGCCTGGTGTGTTCATCTAGCTCCACACCTTGTTATCTTAGATTCTCCAGCATCTGCAGTTCCTACTGTCTCTAAAACACCTTGTGTCAAAGCTGTTTCCTCTTGTCCCACTCTTACACTTGTAAACAACATTGAGGCTCCAATGCACAACTATGATATAATTACGGCCCTCAGGCTTCCCCTGTCTACAAAAGGGGAAGTTTCCAATGCAAGCTTGTGATCCCATTTTGCCAGCTGAAAAATTAAACGATAGAAAAGACTGCTGCAATGCCTTTCACTGCTTTAGGATGAAAACCAAGGAAGTGATCTTGAAGTATATTCACTGCTGTAAGAAAACAGCCAAGAATTCACCAAGTACAGCAAATAACATTTTCCCTCAACTGCGACCATGTGACTGGCTCAAAACGTAGTTTAAGTAGTGAATCTTATCCTAGTTATTTGTGAGAAGCTATGAAGTGACTTATTTGTTCTCAACATAATAATCAGTACATTCCAAATTTACTTGTTATGAGGGGTTTTGACGGTGTAAATATGGTTAAATTGTAACAGCACCAAAGAGTCTTTCATGTCCATTAGGGTTATAGTTTAACACACTTTCTGCATGGATTGAACTTCAATTGTGTCGCACTTTTAGTCACATCCAGTTTGAACTGTTCTGGAATACAATTTTTACAACCTTTTTTAATGAATAAAGCACACTTTTAGAAAAGACAAGGTGGACACAGATCACGCGGCAACTACTTGCGTTGGGGAATGATGGCGTTACAGGTAGCAACAATAAGATTGTGTCTCGTTGAAACTTGCAGAATGCGTAGGATGTGCTTTGGGCTCATTCAATGACGTGTCCCATTGCTACCCAACGTACATGAATGGTACGCATAACATTGACAGCGGATAGTACGAACATTACTGCAGATATCTGCTCTATAATCTTCAGCCGGACGCTCATGATAGTGTTACATTATTATTTCAGGCCCCTCAGCAGCAGAGTACGCAAAGTTAGAAGCAGCTGATACCCTAATCAACATGTTGTGCCCACGTGGATAATAAGGTTCCTTCGCCATCTGTGTGACATTAAATGGTTAAACACAATATCTGCAGGAGAAATCGAGCCCGCACAACAAAATGAAATGAAAATCAATGCCAAGACCCAAACTTATCAATCACATGAGCGATTTTTAGTGGCAGCCTTGTCTCTCATTCCTACCAGAGTTACTGCTCAAGATTGGCAAAGGTTGAGCTGACCCTGCTAAATTGATGAGTGATTTCATGGTCAGTGTGCCTCTGTTGGGGCACCCATTTTGCTGTCAGTTATAGCATGATTGTAGTCTTAGTTGTAATGCGGGTTGTCATTCTGCTGACAGCTCCAATTGTCTTGTTCAGGTTTGCACATCTCAACCAAGCCGCCTCTAACCACTGAGTCAGAATGCTGTGTTTCAGTGCAGTGCAGAGGGAGTGGTGTGTTTCTAAGCGCCCATCATTCAGGTGAAATATTAAATCGTCTTGTCTACTCCAGTGGATAAGAAACAAAAACCCAAATACTATTCAGATCACGGAGCTCTAACCAAATATCCATTAACCGGTTACTAATTGCAATTGCTAGTCTATTGTAGCAACACCTCAGAAAATTATTAATGGTGCAATGCCGAAGGTAAAGTACTGCGTATATTGTAAGTCATGGCTCAGTTTGTAACTCTCTGGCCCACGAGTGAAAAGGTCATAAGTCGCACCAAAGGGGTGAACGTATTATTTAAAGCTTTGTTCCACACATTATAAACCGGCACTACCGATAGACCGACATAAATTATAAACCTCCAATACCGGAAGTATACTGTATTGTGATCTCCACGATGTCCCCGTATTAGTTGAGGGTGCGAGTGATAAGGCTGTATGCTGGTATGTTTTATCTAAGGCAAAGTTGCATTATGAAGTGATTTGTGCTGCAAGTAAAGTATAGTGATTTTGCACACACCTCCTGTAGTACGTTGCTGCTACTTAGAGTGTCTTACATTGACGGCGGATCTCTTAATCAACCGGAATATTGATCAACCGGTACACGCCTTTTCCCATAGGTACCGGTTAATAAAATGTAAGCTTGTATTTCAGTATAGAACCGTGCGAGCACTGCGATGTAAGAGGTGTCATTTTTTTGGATGAAACGTGCAAAAGAGGACTGTCTCGATGGGCGTAAAAATGTTTCAAAGAAGAATAGGGAGTTCTCCAGACCAGCCAGCATTCAGTACAAAGGAACTTGCTAGATTGGCACCACATCCAGAACCATCCACTTCCTCCACCGATCATCAGTAGCAGCAGTGTGTACCACCCGCAAGATGCGCTGTAAAAAAATTTGCCAAAGATCCTTAGACAGCACCTTTCAAACCCACAACCACTTGCATTTAGAAGGACAAGAGTAGGAGATACATAGGAACACCATTGTGTTCCCCTATGAACATTCCTTCAGTGTCATTGGACCAAAATCTTGGAATTCCCTCCCTAATTACATCATGGGTCTACCTACAGTAAATGGACTGCAGTGGTTCAAGGCAGAGGCTCACAACAAGCTTCTCATTGGGAAACAGGGATTGGCAATAAATGCTGGCTCAGCCAGTGACAGAAGTGTTCCATAAGTTAAAAAGAACAGAAGCATCCTGGCCAGAATAAATCCCCCAAAAAACAATATGACAAAAACAGATAATCTATGTTTATGTTTGGAGGACTTTGCTGTGTACAAATTGGTTGCCAGCTTTCCTACACCACAGCAGTGACTATAGTTCACTGGCAGTAAAGGGCATCCTGAGGTTGTAGGAGTGTGGGTTTTTCTTCCTTTCCATTGCTGTGGTGGGTTTTGGCTCCGTGTTACTATAGGTTGACCTGTATCTGTGATAGATATGCCACCTTAGCTTCAGCTAGCAGGTAATACCAGTGGGTGGAGAGGAGGTAAAGAAGATTTACAAACGCAAGCTTTACTGATTGCAAGTGTACAGTCTAGCAATGTGACTGCTGAACAGCCACAGGGTGACTGAGCCTGTTCAACTGATACCTGGAGTGGTGCCCAAGAGGAGGAGAGAGAAACTGATTTGAACAGCTGGACCTCACACTGCTCAGCAAACAGGAAAAACCTGGTCCTTTGACAAAAGATGATTATTTTAACGAGTTACTTCATGCACTTTAAAGGGACAGTTTCTCACCCAAAGTAATTACAAAATAGGCTCCAATTGAAATCATCTTTGTTATTCAATCATCTCGCTGCTGAAGGCAATAACTTGTGCAATGAATCCACTCACCCAAATGCTGATTGATTATTTCAACCAACAGTTATTCCTCAAGTGTGAAAAGGAACAGTAGTTGAATTAATTGTGGGCTAATTGACAGTGACATTTCACACATCACATTCAAGCCTGATCCCATCCTCACTCAGTGCACATGCACACACACTCCATTGGGGCTTTCCAAATAGAAACAGAAGGCTAACTGCTCCTTTCAGCAGCAATGTGGCTCTGGGACAGAACTTTCTGGTTCCTAGCTATCACACCAGCTGAGACAAGCTAACTTGGACCACAGCTCAGATTCACGACCTCACTCGTCTCTTTGGGCCAGTCATTCACAAGCTGCAATCAGAAGAAATTTTGATATTAATGTGGAAGACTGTCCACATATGTTCTATGCTCAAATTGCAGGACAAATCTAATCCAGCCACCTACTGTCCCTAGACCCTTTCCTCAATCATTAGCAAAGTGATGGAGGGTATCATTCACAGTGCCTAAGTAACATTTACTGAGCAATAACCTGCTCGCCGATGTTCAGTTTGTGTTCTTCCAAGGCTATTCAGCTCCTAACCTCATTACAACATTGGTCCAAACATACTCAAAAGTGCTGAACTCCAAAGGTGAGAGTTACTGCCCTTGATACCAAGATAACATTCAACCGAGTGTGACATCCAGGAGACCTAGCAAAGCTGAAATCAATAGGAATTAGGGTGGGAAAACTACCTACTGATCAAGGTCACGTATTCCAAATGTTGACAGTTCTGATTCTGCTATCAAATTAAATGTGTTGGGATCACTGACTATGATCCCTGCTCTTTAACATTTTTTTATGGATAGCAGTGACTAACTGAGAAGTATCTGCCAAGGTGATAGATGTGATAATGAAATATTTTAAATGGAAATAATCTGGAGCTATGTCTTGAAGATTTCAAGCAATGGGACTGTGACTATTTTCTTTGGGAGATTGTTCAATTGTGAAATTGTCCTTGGGAAGAAAGATTGTTGATACACCATCTTGGAAATAAATGGTCTTTGTAGTTCTTGTGAATGACAATCTCATGTTATGTCATTGATGGAAGGCAATGGCTGTGGCCATTGGAGGCTAATTATCTCAGCCCCAGGGACATTTGCTGCAGGAGTTTCTTAGGGTAATGCCCTAGATGCAAACGTCTATAGTTAATGTTCCAATAACCTTTCTTACATCATGAGGACAGAAGTAGAAGTATTCACTCATGTTGCACAGTACTCTGCACTAATTATGACTCCTTAGATGTTAAAACATCTGTCCATATATAGAAAGATCTGAACAACATCCAGTCTTGGGCTGATGGGTGGTAAGGTTCCTTAGGCAGCATGTCTCAAACACTCAACCTTCAACATCTAGCAGCACATGGGCAGCAAATGCATGGGAGCAGCACCAGCTGCAAGTTCTCTCCAATCTAAACTTGGAACTATATCACCTTTCCTTCTCTGGCAGGTTTTGTTTAGGGAGAGTGCAACATGGATATGAGTACTAAAGGTTTAGATAGTATCCTAATGAACTGGTTCAGAGATTTTACTCCACACTGCTGGAGCAGAAGGGACTTGCCTGACTCTGAGCTGACCAATGCACCATAACAAATCTCGGGCAGAGGTTTTGATGTTTTTTTGTATTTTCACAAATGGTGAGACATAGAATAGTTGAGTGTGTAGGTCATCAAAAGCATGGCTTGGGGTTTCAGACCAACCGAAGACAGGGAAGAGCAATGTCACAGAGGTGGAAAGCAATAGTTAAAATGGGCAATGTGTAGCCATGAAATTTTTACTTTATTCAGCAGAACTAAAACAAATAAACGGGTTAGCTTAAGTGTTGCTTGTGAAGATGAGAGCAGGGTGGAGTCAAGGCTGTCGCGGGCCACACCGATGGATGTACGGAGTGCTGGTGAAGCCCTGAGGTGGTTCCGAGACACTGCATGTCGCCATACGTTCAGTTGCCTGAAGGCACAGCAGCATAGCTGCTCCTTTGAGTTACAGACTTATGTGGTTTTAGGACAGACAACAGAAGCAACATTTCAGAACAGTGGGGCACGCCTTCTTGGTGACTTCATTTCAGGTGATGCCAGCAATTGTCTGGGTTTCATACCAAACAAAAATCACAGGGAGCACAAAAAATCCAAGATGATTTGAACGAGCTGTCAGGTCTTATGAGCAAAAGGTGCAAAACAATGGCTGAAACAAGATAAGATGCCAGCTATGGCACAGTCTGAGCATTGTGCATCTGGTCCCACTCCATGGACACAAGAAGCCTAATGTGACATTCCAGTGCAGGACTGGTGAGTTGCCGCATTGTCAAAGGTCCTGTGTTTTAGATGAGAAGTTAAAACAGAGGTCTCAGCTGCTCTTTCTTCAGTGGATGTAAAAGATTCCACCGCACTCATCGAGGGAGAGAAAGAGAATTCTTCCAATTATTGTGGGCATTTCTTGCTTCTCAACTGACATCTTAAATAACCATTGTCTTATTTTGTTTCATTGCTGTCTGTGACCTTGTTAAGTTCAACTTGACTGCAGAATATCCCACATTACAACAGTGATCACATTTCAAAAGCACTTATTTGCTTATAAACTGCTTGAGGACATCCTGGTATCGGGAACAACACTTCATAAATCTAAAACATTCTTTATCTTCCTGATGCCTAATGAAATCATACTGACTTACACGTAAGATTAACTTGCACAAGTGTTTCCTCTCGCCCTCTTTCGGCAGCATTGATTCATGGTTTGAAGCAATTTAAAGATTGCAGTCAGTGCTCTGCTCCATCACCTTATATCATTCCAGTTAATGCCTATCTGCAGCTTTATATGCATATGGGGAGTGGCTGAGCCTGTCACTTCCTTCCAATCCCAGGCTAAATGCATTGTCTGCATTATAATTTTTGTCACCCAAACCAATATAACTAAAGTTGGGGATAATGGGAACTGCAGATGCTGGAGAATCCAAGATAATAAAATGTGAGGCTGATGAACACAGCAGGCCAAGCAGCATCTCAGGAGCACAAAAGCTGACGTTTTGGGCCTAGACCCTTCATCAGAGCCTCTGTGTTCATCCAGCCTCACATTTTATTAACAAAAGTTGGTTACAGTTCTACAGTAAAATGGCACGCACGAGATTGTTAGATTTCTTGCAGCCAATTATTGAAGGCAACCAGAAATTAATCTTTACTCAGTTTTAATTAATTTACAAAGTGAGAAATGTCCCACCTTATGTGACTATGCACCACCAGTGTTGACATTTGGCTCATTATAATCTTTCAATAAGATCAACTCTTTCAAAGGGGCACCTTCAGATTATTGAAACAAAAACAAAGATCATGAAAGGAATGTAATCAAATTAAAATAACATTCCAGGTTCTGATGCTGTATTCCAGCCTGTGGCAGGCATCATTTCCAGAAGGCCTAAGGCATGCAGGCCAACAAGTATCCATTTTAAACAAATAATAATCATGCAAATGATTTCATCTTCTTGTAGACAGGAAGAAGTGACAGGATTTCCAGAGCACTGTCACGTTCACAAATGATAATGGCGAAAAAATAATACCTTGAACTGAAGCAGACAGGTGTTACAATCATTTCCGGGTCTTTTCTAGCTTGTACAAAAATGTTGTTAAATTGGGTTCAAGTCCATTACAGTAGTAAAAGAAGGCAGGCAATGTTGAAGAAAATTCTATTTTTGTAAGAAAATAAATGAAGGAATGAAGAAATTCAGATGAAATGTACCAAGGACTTGTATGTCGTTAATGTATTGAGTCACAGGACAGAACCATCTGTTGTCAGACAATGGTAAGATCTGGCACGTGCCAGGGTCAAGTTGATTTCTAATTAACAGACGGAACTGCCAATGATAACTGTCAGCCAGCCAGTCAGGCCGTTTGGATGCTCACTGGGACCCCATCTGGTGTGGCTGGCTCTGGCTCGTGCAGAGCATGTGACTTCAATTGAATTTATTAACTCCAATACAGAGATGATAAGCCACAAAAAGAGTAGGGAAAAGAGAACTAGAGTTCACAATATTGAATCCAAAAGGAAGAGGTTGGCAGATTTAATACAAATTATGGCACAGTATCTAAAATGCCCATGGGTTAATTCTGCTCGCTTTGACTGGAACTTTCGATTTAGAAAACTTATGGATAAGATAATATTTAAGCTTCCATTTGAGGATTGTCATTCACTTTATTTTACCGTAGGTTGTAGTGTATATTCTGGATCAGCTTCAGAGTGCTAGTCTGCATCTTCTTCTTTGTTCTGTATTAGTTTGTTGGTCTTCCATTCCCCTTTCCTACAGGTTTTCACAACCAAGCTTGACACTTTTAAAAATAAATTTAATTTGGCTTGTCCTTTTCTGTAATAGCTGTTTCCTTTGGGGGTTTTAGTAGAGATAAATAGGGCGGGTATAGGTACAATGATATCAGTCAAGGAGGCCAGCGAGGGGAGCAATGGACGTGGGCAGAACAATTTTGTCATTGAAAATGTTGATTGGGGCTCCCGTTAAACTAAATAATTTGTAAAGGATCATACATGGCAATAGCTGTCACAAGATATGTTTAAATATTTCTTTATATTTTTATGTATATATATGTGTGTGTATTATACGTCTATATTATATAGATATATAATATGTCTGATTAAAGATTAGAATCAGCACATGCTTGGGGGGGGGGGCAAAGGGCATATTCCTGTGCTGTATTGAATTGTATGATTGTATTGTATTGTGTTTTGTAAAAACTTGAGAAATGTTCACCACATAAATGTTTAATTAAAATGAAAAAGGTTCACTCAAACAGAACGTCAAAGTTCGCAAGTTCCCAAAGGCTAAGTTAATGATTTCTGCCATGGTTTTTTGGGAGATGCTGAGTGGTGGCTTTGTTTTCAAATACACAGGGAGTTGTTTATCATGGCCAGGTAATCACAGACTGACCTGGCAACTTTAGGGAAGCTCCTAAATTCAGATTGCATAGCATATAAAGTAAAAAAGAAACTAGAACAATCAGGGTATGTGCATGTCAAGAGTGATATTAAAGAGTGAAGGCAAAATACAGAATCAGTTCCCTGTGTTCATGTTACAGCTGTACCACATACAATTGATACCAGCTATTGCTCAGTATTAGGGCTCCTCTCCCCCAGTTGGGAGGTTAGGGCTCGAGCACAGAATCTAGGCTGCCAATGTGTTGAATGAAACTGAGGACCCGTATGTCCATTCAAGTGGATGTAAAAGATCCCACAGCACAGTTTAGATGAACAGTCCAGGGTTTCCCCTTGTGTCTTGGTCAATATTCCTTAACTAACATCAGTAAAACAGATCAGCTTGTCATTATCACATATCCATTTGTGGGTCCTTAATGTGCATAAACTGATTGTTTTGCATTACATTCAAAAGTAATTCATCGAGTCAAAGATTCTGAAATTGTGACAGGTGCTATATAGATGCAAAATCTTCCTTTCCTACTGATGTAAGGAGCAATATGAAGGGCACAGTAATGCATTACCATTTTCCTTTCTGCTTCCTCACAGTGTCTAAGGTGTGTTACAATGTGTCAGTTCCCTTCTGTGACCTCCTAGCTATCAAAAGGACATTCAATCATGGAACGCATCTGTGTACAAACCTGTCTTCACCTAGCGTCTTCACACAGGATTTACAAGATTAAATTACCAGGTAACAGGTACCATGGATGTCAGTGAGCCATTGGATAACAAGCCAATCAAAAACTAGTGACTCACTGGATCATAGAGACATTGGAAACCATTGAGTCACTGGACAGAAGAGGCTTTTAAAATCAGTCACTGGATAGCAAACACAATGAAAACCAATACATCTAAAACCAAAGTCACTGAACCACTGAAATAACAAAGCCAGTGAGCTACTGAAAGCAAACAAAGCAAAAGCAAGTGATATATTTGACTGCAAGCAAAGCAAGAAGTGTCACAGGTAAGAAGATACAGCAAAAAAATCAATGAGCCACTGGATCTTCATCCCTTTATTTATCTTGTGTCCATCCCACTGAGGCCGGTGACTTTGCTCCTACTGATGTGCAGTTCAGATCTGCCTACTCGACAGACTGAGGATGAGAACAAAAATAATAAGATTTTACAGAACTGTAGAAATATGTTTCCCACTGCATTTAACAGTGTATCTGATAGCTCAGACTTTGAGACACATTGTAATGAATATGAAGAGATACAAAAGTGCAATATTTGCCTAGTACATTCATCATGAAGACAGGGGTACTGTAAGGAAGTGAAAACATATATTAATTTGTAATTAAGGTGCAAAATGTTTTAATTCCACACTCAAAAAAGCAAATCTCCCTGAATATTGCTGCAGGATGACAACTGGGAGATGTTGTTATAAATGACAAACCATGAAAAACTTGTGAATAAAGATTGTGGTGTGAAAGCAACTGACATAATTAATCATTATAATTTATAACAGAATAAAAATGATTCTGCTCAAATTTAAGCTTGAAACTTCACCTGGGATTCTGATTTCACCCCTTCATTGGTGCTATTAAGCATCAAGTGCAGGATTTCATTGTCACTTATAAAATCATTGCCCTGATATTTTGAACCTGTACTCTTTTAGAAGAATCAGAGGCCCTTATTGAAACACAAGGTTCTTAGTGGCCTGGCAGGATAGACACAGCGAGGTTGTTACACACGAAGGACCGTCTAGGACCAAATGGCATAATCCCAGAGCAAAGTGTCACCCTCTTAGGATAAAACGAGGAGGAATTTCTTCTCTGTAGAATTCTTTACCACAGAGAACTGGGAGCTGGGTCATTGAGTATATTCCATGCTGAGATAAACAGGTTTTTAATCAGTCAGGGAATGAATGGTGATGGGGAAAATGCAGGAAAGTGGAGTTGAGAATTATCAGATCAGCCCTGTTCTCAGTGAATATCACATCAAACTCCATGGACTGAATGGTCTACTTCAGTTCATTTGTCTTGTGGTCTTAGCTCCAATAGTTTTATACTTTATTCCATATCTTTAATATTCTACTCGGATATTTTGTGAATTTGTCGGTGAGCTACTATCGTTTACTTAAAAAATCTGAGAAAGGGAAATTGTGCTGAATTACTATGGTATTTCAATGGATAACTACAGTGGGAATGGATTCAGAAAATATATCCTCACACCCCCTTATTGAGCTGGCTTCTGTTTTTGTCACAACCTGTTCGGAAGCCCTCCGCATTTCCAGTATGTGCGCATTTTCCGTGTTTTTTTAAAATCATTTTCAAGTCCTTTATTTCAGCCTTAGAACTGGAGAAAGCGCATTTTGCGCAGTAACCTTGGCACAGTCTCCACCTGTCACTTTTGCAGCATTTTCGCAGAACACGAGCAAGGGTTGCAAGCAAATTGTTTCAGTGAGACGGCCTTTATTAGGCATTTCATTCGCGTTGTCCTTCTGCGGAATTTGTCCTCCCACAAGTGCTAATACGAACACAAGGCAGAAATATTGCCGGCGAGCAACAATTGTATCACTTCAAATGAGGCAAATGGGATAGTGTGGGGCTGAAGGAGAGGAAGAGCGAAAATGGAAGATTAATAAAACAACGTCTCCGCTACAACAGCAAACCTTTGGCTCTCAAGTGAAATGAAACTAACAATGGCCATTATGCCTCAGATCATTTTTGAGAACCTCAAATACCTAAAATACTGTGAACACACACAGTATCCTGTAGCTGTGGGCTTCCACCCCAAGCACCATCCAATCTTCCCTGAAAACTCTAGAATCTTTCCCATCCTTCCCCGAGCTGTTGTTCCAACCCACGGGCCCCGAAATTCCTGAACGCTAAAGCAGTTGAGATGCATCAATATCACAGGTGCGCAAATCCCAGCGGAATGCGAAATATACAGCTTTCCTCGTTAAATACTCCACTTTGAATGAGCTGGGACTCTTGGCAATAGCCTCACGCAGTAAGTAGTTACAATAATATTGTAATAGATCAACAACCCTCCTCTAGCCCACCCAACCGCCAAAATACGCAAGGATGACTTTTAGACCGGAGCAGAAAATATGTTTCCCTTTATTGAGCTGGTTTGTTGCTTTGTCACAACCTTTTTGGATACAGGTTGGTCCCTGTGAATTTCTTGTCTTCTGATTTTCAGTCTTTTATTGAAAAAGCCTGATCACAGTCGTCCCGCAATGTAATGAAGAATGTTCTTTAGCTTCTGACCAATATTCTTGCGAGCTAGAGCCCTTAATATCAGGAGGAAAATATAGCGCATATAGTACTTACTGATCGGATTCTTTTCACTCCCCAAAAAATATCATCAGGGCACTACAGTTTTTCTACGTGATAGAACTGAGGCAGTATGGCAATTGGAGTCCGTCTCCTAAACCCATCAGCTTTCCAGGTAAACCAGAAAATGCCACATTTTTCCACTAGTATGTAAAAAGAGATGAGAATTCAGGCTCCATTTCAGATTTCATGGGCAAAGAACTTTCCCCCTAAAATTAAACAATGGCGCGACAATAGCGACACAGTGGGTTAAGGTCCGGGACAGAATGTTAGGCTGGAGCTGCCAACCCACTGTTAGTCCCAGATAGAGACCCCAGTTTCTTCAGTTCTGGACAAGAAATGTTAACTCTGCTTTCTCGCCATAGATGCTGCCAGACCTACCGAGTTTCTCCAGCAATTTCTGATTTTTGTACCCAATTTCATTCCGAGTTCAAAAGAATCTCGCATTCAGAACGCATGAAGGATGGAGAGACGGTGAAGTATTGGAAACGGGTCAAGGGGACATGGATTCCAGTCTCGAATTTAACGTCCCTTTTAAGGGAGGACTCGTTCGGTCATAAATAATGGGAACTGCAGATGCTGGAGAATTCCAAGATAATAAAATGAGGCTGGATGAACACAGCAGGCCAAGCAGCATCTCAGGAGCACAAAAGCTGACGTTTCGGGCCTAGACCCTTCATCAGAGAGCTGATGAAGGGTCTAGGCCCGAAACGTCAGCTTTTGTGCTCCTGAGATGCTGCTTGGCCTGCTGTGTTCATCCAGCCTCACATTTTATTACTCGTTCGGTCATGTTCATTCGTTTGATGCTCAAGGGAGTATATCCGCCGACACCGTACATTTACACAGAACGGTCCCTGTAATAGAGGGCCCCAAGCTGCTTCATACATGCGCTGTCCAACACAACTTGCGACCAAATACAGAAAGGATATGACTTTGAAGCTGTACGTTTTAAGGGGAGCAGGTACACATGAGGTGTAGAGGGGCGATAGGTTTGGGAAGATCTAGACTGTAAGTCATGCATCCCATATCGAAACTGAGGAATAAATTATTTCACTGAACGCAAGCAGCAATTGAGGCTGTACAATGTATTTTTAAAAATGTATCAGAACACCAAGTCCGAAATAGATATGGGAGTTGACACTTGGAGTCTCCGAGGGACCTAATGTTTTTTTTTCAGGAAATATTTCAGACAGACAGGTACCTGAGAAAGGAAGGGAATCCTTGCCCTGAAAGAATGTATGAAACGAATTAAAGGTGGATGCGGCTGTTCAAGAATGAGCTAAATCCGCTTTCGCAACGGCTGGGCTGTCGCTGCTGACATCTGGTGACTCCAGGTTCCCCGTGGTGAGGTTTGCTGCTCACACGTGTCTGACGCGTGGCTTCTATTTCAATCGATGGATCCCGAGAGAGAGACAGAGAGCCAGTCAGAGACAGCGGGATGTATAAGAATGCAGACAACAGCTAACACAGTCAATAAAGCGCAAACTGGAGAAAACTTCATTATTTTGCATTTCACAATCTTAACTACAGTGTAAATATTTCACAATACAAATCTTATATTTATCACTGACACATCCTACGGAAGGTTTGTTTTAATCAGTCGTTTTTAACTATCTACCATCTAAATCAACCTTCCTCTATCTCTGAACATTATGCCATCCAGCAAATCGGACAGACGCACAAAATCTCGAAACGTTGGCTTCTTGTTTAGCATTAATTGATTTTAATTATCTCTATTGGAAAGGTCAGCATTTATGATAAGAAGCGCCACATTACGCCCCTCAGTAAAAGCTCGGTAATAATCTGGTGTGGCTTGGACATCCCGATCTATATGTAAAATACAGAAGGCTGTTTTGTGCTGGCTGTAGAGACAGATGTGTGACTTTCTCGGCGTGGATTTTAGCTTGGGAAGCTGTTGTTTAATTCTGGGACAGATTTGATGTCAGTTAGATTAATTTTAAAATAGTCCAAAAATGACTCTTTACTCTTCTGCTTGGCATACAAACACACGTTTGACTGAAATCCGGGTGCACACAACCGCTGGTCACAATGAGAAAAAAAAATTCAAGTGGTCGACACTCATTGTGTCATTTAGTCGGGGAGATTTGTAACATCTCCCTTTTTCAACATGCGATATTTACTCGTCTCCTGAAGCATCTCAGGATTTTTGAGGCTCGAATCTCAGCACAGTCCTACAAAACATTCATAATAGTCTAGGTCAGAGGGTTTTACAGCAGGAAGATATTGATTCAACAGAAGTAGAATTAGTAGAATAATGGTAGATAGTGTACGCTTCTATACAGTCATGATCTAACTTGTTAAAATTTAAACAGAAAGGAATAGGAAGCAACCCCCGGGCAGTTAGTGGGCAATGTACCCTGTTTCTTTTCAGGTTTCTCATCCATTGTAACTTTCATCTTTGTTGAAAACAGCCAAAGTTTCCTCAGGCTCAGAGATAATGGGAACTGCAGACGCTGGAGAATCCGAGATAACAAAGTGTGGAGCTGCATGAACACAGCAGGCCAAGCAGCATCTTAGGAGCACAAAAGCTGACGTTTCAGGCTTAGACCCTTCATCTGATTTTTCCCCAAACGTCAGCCTTTGTGCTCCTAAGATACTGCTTGGTCTGCTGTGTTCATCCAGCTCCACACTTTGTTATCTCAATTTTTTGTGTCTTTCTTTACCGTGTCATGGAACATGAGTCTCATGACAAGATCAGCGTTTATTGTTTGTTCTAATTGTTCTTGTAAAGGCAGCAATGAGCTGCCTTCTTGAAGCCATTGACATTCCTTGTCTATCTAGGAGATGGCGGTCACGGGTTTTGAACCCGCTGTCACTGAAGCCTTGGTTGTTACAATAATGCATCTTCGAGATGATACATACTGTTGTTAACGTTCATCAACAGTAAAAGGAGTGAATAGTTTATATGGCAAATGGGGTGCCAATCAAGCGAGCTGCTTTGTCCTGTTTGATGGCATGCCTCTTAAGTATTGTTAGATCTGCAAGTGGGGAATATTCCATCACACTCCTGACTTATGCCGTGTAGGTGGAGGACAGGCTTTGGGAAATCAGGAGGCGAAATATTCACTACAGATTTCCCAATATCATATCTGCTGTTGTAGCCACAGTATATGGCTAGTCCAGTTTGCTTCTGACTAAATCCTATGATATTGCTATTGGGAGGTCGAGTGATGGCAATGCTGTAGCATGTCATAAGGAAATGAATAGATTCTCTCTTGTAGCTACGACTGGAATTTGGCATTTATCAATCCAGACATGAATGTTGTCTATGTCTTGCTTCATGCAGGCAGGGACTGCTTCAGTATCCGAACAGTCATTTGGATCTACTGCACAGCAAAAAAAGGCCTTCAGTGTATCAAGTCTGTGCTGGTCAAAAACAGCCACTTGAGTATCCTAAAATTGTATCAGTGATAATGGGAACTGCAGATGCTGGAGAATCCAGGATAATAAAATGTGAGGCTGGATGAACACAGCAGGCCAAGCAGCATCTCAGGAGCACAAAAGCTCACGTTTCGGGCCTAGACCCTTCATCAGAGAGGGGGATGGGGTGAGGGTTCTGGAATAAATAGGGAGAGAGGGGGAGGCGGACCAAAGACGCAGAGAAAAGAAGATAGGTGGAGAGAGTATAGGTGGGGAGGTAGGGAGGGGATAGGTCAGTCCATGGAAGACGGACAGGTCAAGGAGGTGGGATGAGGTTAGTAGGTAGGAGATGGAGATGCGGCTTGGGGTGGGAGGAAGGGATGGGTGAGAGGAAGAACAGGTTAGGGAGGCAGAGACAGGTTGGACTGGTTTTGGGATGCAGTGGGTGGAGGGGAAGAGCTGGGCTGGTTGTGTGGTGCAGTAGGGGGAGGGGACGAACTGGGCTGGTTTAGGGATGCGGTGGGGGAAGGGGAGATTTTGAAGCTCGAGAAGTCCACATTGATACCATTAGGCTGCAGGGTTCCCAAGCGGAATATGAGTTGCTGTTCCTGCAAACTTCGGGTGGCATCATTGTGGCACTGCAGGAGGCCCATGATGGACATGTCATCTAAAGAATGGGAGGGGGAGCGGAAATGGTTTGCGACTGGGAGGTGCAGTTGTTTGTTGCGAACCGAGCGGAGGTGTTCTGCAAAGCGGTCCCCTGCATCCACTGTACCCGGTGTGCCTTCCTCTACATTGGGGAAACCAAGCGGAGCCCATTTATTGCCGCCTTAATCCCAATTTCCAGCACTTGGCACATAGCCTTGTATGCCTTAGCATTATAAATGCACATCTAAATACATCTTCAATGTTGAGGGTTTTAGCCTCTATCACCCTTTCAGGAAGTGAGTTCCAGATTCCCACCACCCTCTGAGGGGAAGCATTTTTCCTCCCATCCCCGCCAAACGTCCCTCTTGCCTTCAATTTCTGCCGCGTGGTCATTGATCTCTCCACCAAGGGGACTTTTCTTCCCCCTAACTTCCCTATCTATGCCGTTCATAATTTTATAAATTTCCATCACGTCTCCTCTCAGTCTCTTCTGTCCAAGGAAGACATCCCCAGTCTGCCCAATCTTCCTTCGTAACTGAAACTCTCCAGATCCAGACAACATCCGGATAATTTTCCTCTACACTCTCACCAGTGCAATCACATCCCTGCTGAAATGTGGATTCCAGGCATGTGTGCAAAGATCAGTATTCCCAAAATTTCCTGTCTTATTCCGTGTCCTGCTTTGGATCAGACGCCTTTGCACATCAACTGAAATGCGCTCATCGCTATGTGTGCATCCTCTCATAGTATTATCCCTCTGTTACCCATTATCCTTCAGTCCCAGCCTTTTGCCAACACTCAACCCTACTCTTCGTTCCTCTGAATCTGGCTCCTTTCAGTTGTTGCCTTTTCCCGCTTTGCTAGCAGCAACAGAATATCGGAGCAAGAATAGACCATTCAGCCCATCGAACCTGCTCCGCCATTCAGTCAAATCGTGGATGATTATCTCCCTCATCCCTCCGTTTCGGTGCTATCCCCCAATCAAGTGCCTTCTTCTCAATTCCCGCTCTAAACGCCTCCATTGCCCTCCCTTCTTTAAGATACAAAAAACTCGTGGCTTTAGCAAGTTATAAAATACAATGAATAAATACTGACAATAAGGGGGTTTAATTTCCTCCTCAGATCTATCTGATTTTTCTCCTTGTTCCGGGGATCCCTGCAACTCCCTCTCTCTCTGTGTTAACGTTTCACTTTCTGAAGTGATTGTTCGTTCTCGGCACTGTATTCATTTATCACATTCCTAGGCTTTACACACTGTGTTTCCATAATATGAATTCACTTTCCACTTTTGCCTTCCTTCCCTTTTTTGTGGTTTTGTTTCCATACCTAGCTCTCTTAACATGTTTGCCTTATGGTCAAGTAGGAAGGATAACCATGGAGAGAGTTACCACAATTTAAAACCGCAAAGTGCAAACTGTTCAGTTCCGAGGAAGAGATAACAAGGTGTAGCGCTGGATGAACAAAGCAGGCCAAGCAGCATCAGAGGAGCAGGAAGGCTGACGTTTCGCGCCTAGATCCCTTTACTATCTCTGAAACAATTCTGAGGAAGAGTCACTTGACCCGAAAGTTAACTCTGACTTCTCTCCACAGATGCTGCCAGACATGCTGAGATTTTCCAGCAATTTCTGTCATGTTTAAAACTGTAAGGACTTGTTGTCATGCAGTTGATGCCATCCTGCCTTCGGTGCCATCCTCAACTGGCTCCCACGAAGAAACCGGAGTCAAATAAGGCGGCAATAAATGGGCTCAGATCAAGCATTAAGGAGCAGCGACCAGAGAAACAGAACAGTGAGATTCCGACACTTTAATCTCGCTGGCTGCTGGCCAGTGATATTTGGGTGGGGAGGAGGGGACAGAACCAGTAGGAATGCGTTCATTAATTTCTTACCACCAGGAGCTTGGGACCGCGACCACACTGAACGTGGGAACGATACAAGCAGACTCGGCACTAACAAAAGATCCCGCTTACACTGTTATGAAAAAGAAACAAAATCTGTCAGCACGTGGGATTTCACATCCAAAACAACTGAGGGTGTTCTCAAAATAAGTCACATTGGTCTTGAAACATTAACTTTCTTACTCTCTTCACAGCTGCTGCCAGACCTGTTGAGGTTTTTCAGCATTTGTGGTTATTATTACAGATAATACATTTTTCTTAATTCATTCATGGGTTGTGGGCGTCGTTGTCTGGTCTCAACTGAGTTCGGAGGAAGGGTCATTCGACCCCAAACGTTAACTCTGATTTATCTCCCCAGATGCTGTCAGACATGCTGAGGTCTCACAGCAATTTCTTTTTTTTGTTTCTGATTTACAACATCCGCAGGTCTTTCGAGTTTTAGTTCGTATTCTGCTCTTTTCTGTATCGTTCCACTCACCCATTGCAGCCAGTCCTTACCTGGAAGTCTTCAGGTGTGGTATTTGTATCAAAGTCTTGGGCATTGGGCATCAGCACTGATTCAAAACAACATCACTGATTTAAAATATGATCAAGGTGAATAATTAGAAGCAGAGCAGAAACAATAAAACGCAAATCATGCTGTGAGTATTCCGGTCTTGCATAAGAGTGCAAATATATGACTGAGAATTCTTTTTGCAACGAAGTTACTCCTTAAGTCCAGCAAGTATTCTAATTAAACCATTCACACTAACCTTATGAGATACCATGACCGAATGTTAAATGGGTATACTGGGCTAAAGTGCATGATTACTGTCATGTAATTTACTCAAATTATTCAATAGTCTACCTGGCAACCGTAGGATAAACATTAGATATAAGACACTGTCCTCTATGAGAAAACGTAACATATACACTAAATGACTAATATTACGGAATTCGCGGGTGATCTACCACATTGATTTGGCATAAACTCCAAGGTTCATGTCGAATAGACCTCGTAATAAAACTAATGTTACAAATTGAAGTTCTGGCAGTGTTAAATGGTTAGGTTTCAATGCTGCTAGGGAGGGTACATTTGGGAAAAAAACACAATATATACTCGTGGTTTGATGCACATTTGTGAAATACAGC
The DNA here is from genome assembly GCF_030684315.1 of Stegostoma tigrinum. Classification (NCBI taxonomy): domain Eukaryota; kingdom Metazoa; phylum Chordata; class Chondrichthyes; order Orectolobiformes; family Stegostomatidae; genus Stegostoma; species Stegostoma tigrinum. Next base: position 19,923,426 of record NC_081381.1, read on the forward strand.
TTCAAAATACCAATGCATCTTTAAAATATATTTCACAATCGCTGAAAGTAAAACATCATAAAATAATCACAAACTTAACCAGCTCACCTCTAAAGTTAGGAGCTAACTTCGAAAGGTAACGAATTGTAGCCTGTTTGGAGGAATCCCTTACCTTCGCTGGGTGACCACTGCACTGACAATGACAGCGGCACACACTTTGAGGATCCAGTCGGGCAGTTTAAGTGTTCCTCAGATATTACAACATTTGGGAGCCTGACGCCTAAACTGCTTGAGACGCAAAACAAAAACCTCTCTCGGTGAAATGGGGATCAAGAAGTTTACACAGCGAGAGGAACTGCGCTCTCCCCTGACTGACCTGGTTTGTTCCCGGACCGAGCTGTCTGGCTGAGCTGTTTGAGGGCGCGTGTCAGACGCGTGGCATCTATTCATCTCAATGAAATCCACAACGAGTCTGATTAGAGGCGCATTGCGAAAGAATGCATTAGTCCCCGAACACCAAACTGCCAGTCAGAGAATTACTTCTGCGATTATGTGTTGTAAGGGAGGTAAAATATACAAAATCAACCATTAATCGTGTTTCTTTCGATTTCAAACATGATGTTTGCGCTTAGAAAGAAAACCTAATTTAACTGACTCCAAATTCAAATCCATTTTACAAAGTGTGGTTATTGCTTAATGTCTCGTCTTTAAATATTTCCAACGTTCATAATAGGGCTTTGCTGATGGAGAACCGTAAACTTTGGTTTCTTCATTTCTTAGTTTAAGGAGCTGGGGTGTTTATATTGGTGCTGAATAAAATATGGAAGAAAGGAATAGCAATTGCGTATCAGCGTGAACTTGGAGACATCTTTCACCGCGATAGCGTTTGTTTGAGCTTCGGGACGCCTCTTTTTTGATGCTAGATTGACTGTATTTAAACTGGTACAGTCAAAAGATGTAAATAGTGGGTGAGGGGCGAGGGTGGGGTGAACGAGAGAGCAACAAAGATTTCACTCCTCAAATAATATCAAGCAATAATGAAGACAGTCAGTGCCTGTTCCATACAATCATCGTGTAGATAGCCAGGAAAAGATGTTTGCACGGGTAAGGACAGGACTAAAGTGCAAATGGGCTTTAGACATAAACTGAACAAATTAAATAAAGTTCAGTGGCTTAGAAGTTATTCACAGGATTACAACAGGTTAGGTTAAGACCCAAACACGCATTTTAATCAAGTAGTTAATAATAACTAAGAACAAAGAGGCGCTAATTTAAGACTAAGATGAGAAGGAATTTCTTCTCTCAAGAGGGCTGCGAGTCTTTGGAACTTCCACAGCTTTCCACAGAGAGCTGTGGGTGACGGAGTCTGAAAAAGGCATAAAAGACAATTAATTAAAGAGGCTGAAATAGATTCTAGGGTTATGAGTGAAACGCAGGAAAGTGGGCATGTCGGATCAGCCACGATCAAGTCGAATGGTGGTTTTGGCTCGAGGGGCCGAATGGACTACACCCATTTCCAATTGACTTAATATTAACTATTGCAATCTTTACCATTAAGAGGAAGCTGGTTGACAGTTGAAGGGGAAGGGATTGAAAGGTCATGAAGAAGGGATAAGACAACAACAGCTAGGAAGAGAAAGAGAAACACCAGTTTAGCTGAACCACTTGTTTCTCTGCTTTAAATTACATGTTCTTTTTTAAACAATATTTCCATGTGTGGGCAGTGTGAGTTTACTGAGAGAGAATTACCAATTGTTTGGAATATAATTAACACGTTTCACAGCGTCTGTCAGACAGATTATAAACATCTTATTTTGGTCTTGAGACGTTTATTGCAAATTCTTCTTCAAACCGTTTGTTCCCTGGTTGAGCGCCCGGCCACAGGCTCTCTACTCTGTTTCAGCTGCAGTTGACGCGTGCCGCGTGCATGACTTCCATTCAATTCAGTTGGGCCCACTGAGACCTAACCGAGAGATTGAGAGAGACGGGTAGAAAAAGAGAGAACTGCACAAGAATGTAGCGAACTCAGAGACACACTTTCTGTTGAAATCGGTCCGCGATATTACTGATCAGTCACTTCTGCTGAGCGAACGATAGGAAATGAGGGACAGTCGATATAAGGGAAGCGAAGAACCAGCATTTTGATTTTAACCACTAGGGAAAATTAAAGGAGTGATAAGATAAAGCCCGTTTACGGCTTATCCAAGGCTGATTTCAAGCTGCCTCCTCTCTGAATCACTGCTGGCTACAGTTTGAGCAAATAAAGTGGCATTGCACGTTGAAAACCTCTACATAAAAGCTTTGATATCACGTGATTTTTTGCAGTTAACTCAGCGATAAATCGAAGTTGTCTTTGTCTGAGGTGCTCATGCGGCGTGGTGGTTGGAGGAGGGTTTGGGTGGGGTGGGGGCGAGGGTGGGGGTTTGCCTGGACTGTTATCCCAGGGTAGATGCTTCATCTAAAACAGCTTCCCAAGCCAAAATAAACGCGGTCTTCCTCCCACCCATACCCCCCGCCCCCAAAATTCGGGGACAGATTTGAATGCCATTTTAGTAAAGCAACAATGTGCGAAACATTGGAAAATATAAAATTTGTAGCTATCGGAGCATCCTTGTTGAGAGAGAGGTTGTTACATTATATAATGTTACATCTGAAAATCTCAAGTTGGATTACATCGATTCTGAAACATGCTGCAACTGTAAACCTTTTAATGAATATGTTGGTAATATTTTTAATCAAAAACATCGTGCGGAACACACTGTACGTTAAAGTACAGAAAATTGTGCATCTTAGCTGGAATTAAAATAAATTTCCTGGTGAATAATTTAGCCCACAACTTACTTACCCACACTGAAACAGTTGATGCTACAGATGACTGGGAAGTTATAGAATTTTATGACCAAAATAACGCTATTCTGTGCGTCTGTTAAAAGAATGCAAACCGTTTAAGCGTTTGTGCTTCTTTTGGATTTTTTAATTGAAACTCGGCTTTACTGTTGAGATTATTGGAAGTTTCTGTTTGGCTGGTGTCTCGCTTGTTCTTGGCGTGTGCCTGACGCATGGCTTCAATTGAATCGATTAACCCTCAAGGGAGTGAGAGGTGAAGCACAGCATACTCGCAACCCAACTTCATGTTACATATTTTAAATTCACCTTCATAGGTTCCGTGCTCGGTTAAATAGCGCCGTTTAAATTCGTTAGCCATTGCAAAATGATTCCGAGGCGCTGGGGCTAAAAGTAATTCTGTCCCGCAAAGCTACATTTCAACTCTGATGAAACGAATTCCTGCTGCTGAGGGCAAAAACAGAGAAAACAATAATCAGAAATTTGCAATTTACAAATAAAAAAAGGACTCGATTTATAAGCTGAAGAAGACACAGGCAAAGTCAAACTGACCCAATTTCTCCCAACTTGTTCATTCACCGCCCCTCCCAACACAACATCCCACCATCCAAACTGGTATTAATCAAATGTTTCAGGCTAAAGAACTGTCTGCAAATTGAAGTTTTAGGTGGGGGTTGTGGGGGTGGGTAGTTGTGGTGGTGAAACGGCGTGGCTTTGGGCTTGGGATGCAGCTTCATTATCCAATTGGTTTATTCATTATTCATTATCCAAGAAGTTTGCTTTCTGAGGCCCGCGAAATATTGGGGAAGTGCATTACCCCGAGTTACAAAACATGCCTTTATTTGCAATTCAAGAGAAGCAAACATCTCCATCGTGCAACCTGCGAGAAACCATATCAAGCATCACTTTGTAGGAGTTTGGAAAGAATTAATATTAACTCCAACAAACTTTCTGAAAAGTTTCTAACTTCATTTAACTTGCCAGTGCTTGCAGCTCAGAGGGTTAGGATTTTATTTGTTGAAGTTTTTTTATTATCCTGTTAAACATTCGAGAAGTTATTTCATATTTCCTCATATTTGGCTGCCTTTTACACGCCGAGCCTTTGGTCAGTCTAATGGGATCGTTTCACTTTCACACACGTAGAAACCGGCATGTGGTGTTTACAAGCTTCGGGTCGGGATTTACGAACTGAAAAAAAATGTTTCTGGCGAGAATTTTGCTTGTGCGTTGATATCACTTAAGATGGGCAGTCCCGGGCAGATGGTAAGTTTTTTTCTCGTGTGAACTCGGTGGATTGATGAGGAGTTCGGAGGCGTCTCCCATCAGCGACAAAAGAGTTGTGGGCAGGAGGCGAACACGCCCACGCTCTATAAGTAGACTCAGCAACCGAGCCACACAACCATTCCCACACCGCACAGCTCCTGGACGAACAGCGTTTACCGTTGTAGCCCAGCATCCTCTGAAACAAAACAAAGCTCTCTCTCTCTCTCTCTTTCACACACACAGATTCAGAATGTCTCCTCATCTGTATGAATCGAACTCTACAGAGCACGGACAATTCTCTGCACAAATGAGCAAAGCCAAAAGGAAAGAAGCCAGTGAATTAAGAAAGGTAACTAAAGTGCCAGATCCCGAATCCGGTCTCTCCAGAAGGAGAGAGCTTTTGCCGGCGAACTTTCTGTCATGTGGTTTCCTCCTGTCTTTCTCGCGTCTGAAATCTGATTTGGTTTTCCTTGCAGAGTTTGAAACCTCTCATGGAGAAGCGGAGACGTGCGCGGATCAATGACAGCCTGAATCAGTTAAAGACTTTGATTCTGCCTCTAATTGGAAAAGATGTAAGTGTGAGAAGTTTTTGACAAATGACCAGCAACGACACCAACTCCATCGTAATCCCAGGAGGAAGGGCTAATTAATAAAACGTTGTTTTCTCTGTGTCTCTCTCTCAGAGTCCACGATATTCCAAACTGGAAAAGGCTGATATTCTGGAAATGACTGTCAGGTTTCTCCAGGACATACCGAAGACACCGCTGTACGGTGAGTGTACGATTCGGTTTGTTTTCAGATGGTAGCGTTTCCATTACTCAGACACAATCCAATTGGCAACAAAAACAAAGCTTCAACATGAATCATTCGGACTTAGGCAGGTTCAGCACGCTCCACAAAGCAGGTGTAGCAGGGTAGCTAAAAACTTTCTGAGGAAGGGTCACCGGATCCGAAACATGAACTCTGTTTTCCGCCCCACAGATGCTGCCAGACCCGCTGAGCTTTTCCAGCAGCTTTGTCTTTCTAACTTTAAAAATGATTCTGTTTGTAGATATTTTTAAACCAACTTGTTCAGATATGTTATGACACATCTCTGGGGTAGGTGGGACGAATCCAAAGCTTCTAATTCAGAGTTAGGGACAGTAACACTGGACCAGAAGAGGTCTCCGTGAGTGTGATTGTACAATTACTGAGAACAGCTGATGAAATGCTAATCGCTGAAATATCACAACTTTCAGCATTGCTTCTGGTGAGTCTGTTACTGTGTAAAATTCAATTCTTAAAGCGTGAGTTAATCGAAAGCGGACAATGATGAATGGTGCTGATAATCAATTATTGTCTAATGTAGCGCCTTTTGCTCCAAACATCACCAAGCGCTTTGTAACAGTACATTTCTTTAGTATTTCCTTGTCTAATGCAGCGACTAATCTACGCACCAAGCCCCTCAAATCAATACGAAAAAAAACTCTTAACCTGTTTACTGATGGTCTAAATATCATGTTCTGTCATCTATTTTTAAATGCATGTGTGAAAACGGGAACTTGACCAGCGCGTGAGTTTATAGGCTGCTGTAGTTTAATAACTGACTCGGCGAAGAGGCAGAATAGGAACCAAATATCCTTTCTCCCTGTCTTCTTGTAGATCGCCTGGACAGCTACAGGGAGGGATACCGTGCCTGCCTCCTACAGCTGGGCAACCTGCTCCCCAGTTCAAAACTCATGGGAACGGAAGCTTGCGATCGCCTGACAGACTACCTAGAGAGGTGCATGCCTTTAGTCTCCTGCTATCCTTATTCTCACAACGCCAGGAGCCCCGCAGGGACAGACGTTTCACGAGCGAGGCCACGGACTTTAATTCAATCGAACCCAACTGGGAGCTCAGCGCTTCACCGTCCTGCACCGCCCGGTTACAGCCCCAGTCCCAACCATCAAGTCATCCTACCTGACCAAGAGACCTCTATCTGGAGACCCTGGACGTGAATACATGAATTAAAAGAAAGAGACTTAAATACCTTGTACAGTGTTGAATTGTAAAGAAAATGTGTACGTATGGAATTGCGTTGCATTTTGTTGTTTCCAAAGCATTTACAGGTTTTGTTTAAATGAACAGTTTCTATACAAAACAGAAACTTTCTTTTACGTCGAGCCGATTAAACAACGACTCACAATGGGGCACTTTGTAATGTTAGCATGTCTATCTTTTTTGTAATACAGGGGAATATATTTTAAATATGAAAATTCAAAGCTAATATAAATTTAGTGATTGTATAAAAGAGATTTCTGAAAATAAACCGAAACAAAAAATGAACCAGACGGTTTAAGAGAGTTCTCATAAATCTACAGTTTTATTGCTGTCACTTTGTGAAAGCAAGTGTTTCCAATATTGAAGTTATAACAGAGAAGTTACAGGATTCAGGATTAAACACGGGAACAGTCACATTCCCGATCGAGCCGAGTGTTTACAATGGGTGGGACGGTTTCCCTTCCGCTGTGGCATTAAGACCTCAGAGCAACACAGTGTCTCTCTTAAAGCTCTATCAAAAAGGGGTAATGTCAAAGGCTACATACTTACCACCGTTAGCACAATATCTACAGGAGAGATGAAGATTTTTCTTCATTGATTGTTGGTTTCTGGGAGGCCCTTTCCGAATTCTGATTTCATTAGTACAAGGACTGAATAAGAGTGCGGCAAGAATTGTAAGTATAAGTGTTGACTGTCAACAATATTACCTCTTCCACTTAGTTATAGAACTATACATAGCATCAGTCTGTCTTTCTGTGCTCAAATCTCTGAATTGTGGATGAAACCCACAATTCTGGCGCAGAAATACTAATTGTATCACATCTGATAAAACAGATTCAAGGCCTATTCTCATACCCCATACTTTCAATAGTGGATATATCTGCATATCCTGCATCATTCTATAGGAGTCATGCTTGCATTTCCTATATCCTTCAACAGAGGACATAACCACATATCCTATATTCAACAATATCATGAGAGTACAGAGTCATAGTGTCATACAGCGCTGAAACTGACCCTTCAGCCCAGTCAGTCCCAGTCAACCATGTTCCTAAACTAAATTAGTCCCACCTACCTGCACTGGGCCTATATCACTCTAAATATTTTTCAGTCATGTACTTGCCCAAATGTCTTTTAAACATTGTAACTGAACCCACATCCATCAGTTCCTCTGGAAGATCATTCCACACATGAACCACTGTCTGTGTTAAAAATGCCCCTCATGTCTTTCTAAAATCTTTCTCCTTGTCTTAAAAATATGCTCCCAAGTCTTGACATCCCCCCACTAAACAAAAGATATCTGCCATTCACTTTGTCTATAACCTTCACGATTTTATAAACCTCCATAAGGTCACCCCTCAACTTCCTACTCTCTAGTGAAAAATGTCCCAACCTATCCAGCCTCTCCTTGTACTCAAACCCTCCATTCTGGGAAACATCCTGATAAATCTTTTCTGGACCCCCTTCAGCTTAATCATTTCCTTCCTACAACAAGCAGATCAAAATCAGACATAATTCTCCAGAAGAGGCCTCACCAATGTCCTGTACAACGTTAACATGACATCCCAACTGTTGTACTCAAAAGACTGAACAATGAAGGCAAGCTGCTAAATGACTTCTTAACCACTCTGTCTAAATGTGACGCAAACTTCGAAGTATTATCCGCACTAAACCCTAGATCTCTCTGTTCTATAGCACTACGCAAGGCCCTGTTTGTAATTGTATAAATCCTGCCCTTGTTTGTTTTACCAAAATGCAATGTCTAGCATTTATCTAAATTGCAAACCTCAGCTGGAGCCTTGTGTACAACCACATTATAGGAAAGATGCGAATGCATTCTAGAGTGAAAAGTGAATAGTTCCAGGAATGAGAAACTTTAGTTGTAAAGATAGATTGCAGAAATTGGAATGGTTCTCCTTGGAGAAAAGACACTGACAGGAGATTTGAAACAGATTTTGAAAATCACAAGCGTGCTGGACAGAGTAGATGGGGAGAAGCTGTTTCCATTGGTAAAGGAAAAAGGAACGACAGGGCAAAATTTAATGTGATGTGCACGTGAGGCATGGGTGATGCGTGAAAAAGAACTTTTCACCACAGTGAGTGGAGTTGGAATGAACTGTTTTGAAAAGTGGCGGTGGCACGCTCAGTTGAGGCATTAGAAAATTATTTTTAGAAATAAGATGCAGGAATGGGGGACAGGAACAGGTACAGGAGAGATGGGGCGAATTACATTCCTTCTATTTCATGACAATTCTGTGATTCTATGGAAGTGATTCTGAACTTGCATAATCGCTCTGCACTAAGATTAGCCTTTTGAGGAACTATCCGTTCTTTAGATGGTCATGGGCTTTGTCTCTGAGCCCACTTAGCAGCCAAGATTACTACTGGCCGGCACAGAAAATACAAATTTTCGCACACTAAATTCATGGTAATTTGGGAATGCATTATCGTTGTCATCAACATTGATAGTGGTATATTGTTCGAATTGACTAAATTTGTTATTGGGTGACTGGGGGATAGTTTCAAATGAAGATTTATGGCTTAAATCTGAGTTAATGTTATATTATGCAGAATGATTACTTCATGTTTATTTTTGCTAATATAAACGTTTAAATTATACACGAAATCTCAGCCAGGAATTGATGCAGCAAGAGTGCCACTCTTACAAAATGGAAAGGAAATTCTATCTCCTTGCACGCAATTATTAGGAATCATCTGAAAATAGGAGGTCACTTCTTAAGAAAATAACGTTAGATCAGGGGAGATCAGACGGCGCCGAGAGATCGGAATCCCTGCCTTGCGCTGCAAACCCTCGCATCCAGAACTTTACGCACGGAGCGAATGATCATGAAGTATATTAACAGATAATTTATAATCGTATCAGCTCTGCAACGAGATTCAAAAAGTGCACAGGGATTCCAATCGGTTGACGAAACAACACTTCGCATCAGATCCAGTATTAGCCCCCACCCCCAAACAACACATAAAAAGTTTGACGATGCAGTTTGCATCTGGTACTGTTCGACACTTTAAAATGCTAAAATACTGAGGCCCAAACCCCTTCTTACAAACCCCTCAAATACATTTTGTTAAGTGGTGGCATCTTTTGTTGAGAAACCTCCTGGGAACATCACGTCACTTCAAAGGAACAAATACATAAATAACACTAGTTTGTTGTGAAGTGTCAGATTTAAAACCTTCTCTGTCCACGTCAAAGAGCTTTCGGCTTGGTTAAGGGCCACCGGACTTGAAACGTTAAAATCTGCTTTCTTCGCACAGATGCTGCCAGACCTGCTGAGTTTCTACAGCAATTTTTGTTTCTTGTTTCAAACTTCCAGCTTTCGCAGATTTTTATGTTTGTTTCTGATGTGATGTACACTTCTTGGCTGAGGCCATGCCACTCCACCCATCCCTGATGCAAAACTCTGGGGGAATTTTTAAAAAAATACATTATTTAGCGCAGGTCCATCAGGCAGTGGTTCACCTGTGAGGTTCTGCAGCAACTACAGATAAGGAGATGGTGAATTCTGGCAAGTATTGCAGTGGCAGGGTCATTGAGAACGAGTGCATCGATTAACAGTGACTTCACACTGAAGTGTGTGCTGTTGGGGTCGGGAAGAGGCAGTTTATTTGGGGGCACGTCGTGTTTTTAACGAAAAACGAGTTTTAAACGTATTTTTTTCTCTCTCTCTCACCGGAGTCCCTGAGCAGATTGACATGATAGCTTAGCAGAATGCTTCACGGCCAAAACTTTCAGTCAAGCCTAGACACAACCTGACGAGCGATGAGAAGGGCTCTCTCTATTAAATTCTTCCTGTACACTCAGAATGTCAACCCTCCCGGCCGCCCCCGGCGATCGTAGTCCGGGGAAGGCTCTCTCATTCCTTCTCTTCCAGAATGTGACTTTACCAAGAAGGGTGCGGGGGCGCGTGACGGACTTTATTTTGCTTCCACAGTATTCCACGTCTGTCCCACCATGTGGAATTCAGGACTCTGCTGGCTGTTCCCAGGAAGCACAGTGAGACCAATATAGATTGCTGCTGGAGGGCCATCAAATTGTTAGGCAACTCTCTGATTTGTCGAAAACTAGATGAGCTCCCAAGCACAAAACGGTGTGTATCGAATATTTCAAGGCGGCACATTTCCACGTGCAGTGGTACATCCGGAGGCAAACACTAGCTGGGGGCATCCGTCTACAAAGGCGCAATTGGAAAAGGACACTGTCTAACGTTCCCTCGTCACAGTATACTGAGGGGCTGGAAAATCAGTAAACAATCCCTTGACAAGAGAGAATGTTTCAAAACAAACGCACATTATAAACATAATCTGTAATGGTAAAAATAACGAGATGGCTCTGTCAGGTTAACATAAACTGAACTGCATTATATGTAAGATAACAAAGTGTGGAGCTGGATGAACACAGCAGGCCAAGCAGCATCTCTGAGATGCTGCTTGACCTGCTGTGTTCATCCAGCTCCACATTTTGTTATCTTGGATTCTCCAGCATCTGCAGTTCCCATTAATACCGATGCATTATATGTAATGTTGAATTAGAACGAATAGGTAATATAGTTATACAAACGTTAGGAATTAAGTTTTTTTGTTTTTAATTGGACAAGAACTCCAGTGGATGTGAGTTTGCTCGCTGAGCTGGAAGGTTAGTTTTCAGACGTTTCGTCACCATTCTAGGTAACATCATCAGTGAGCCTCCGACGAAGCGCTAGTGTTATGTCCCGCTTTCTATGTCCTTTCCCAAGGAAACCTAACCAGATAAATAGAAAGCGGGACATAACACCAGCGCTTCGTCGGAGGCTCACTGATGATGTTACCTAGAATGGTGACGAAACGTCTGAAAACTAACCTTCCAGCTCAGCGAGCAAACTCACACCCAGAACCTCAACCTGAGCTACAAATCTTCTCAAAATTCGCTAAGAACTCCACTGTTAGAATTTGAGATTTTATTTTTAGTTTTGTTCTAAACGGATATCGTCTTGAAGATTGTTGACAAATGTATTAAACAGAAAATTTCCTGTTTGTTGATGGAGACAACAATGCAAATAAACAGAACAGAACTGATAAACAGAACAGAAACTGAGTGAAGCTGTTGTGCCTCTAATTAACACTGATTGTCCTCTGCTCTCTTAGTCATATATCCTACATATTGTGTTCCATTGCTTTGGTAGGGCTCATGTAGAGCTTGTGTGTTGCAAGGGTGCAATCCATACTTCTGGGCCAGGAAGCCTGGTGTACAGTGGTGTCCAATATAATAAGAGGTGTATAATAACATCTTGGATATGTTGATTAGAAAAATATCATCGCTGCTTTGGTCATTCAGAATGACTAAGTGTGTTCATTGGTTGTGGGAAGGAATATTTGGGACAAATCAAGTGCAAAGGAAGAGCTTATTTAAAAACAAAAGGTTATTTCCTTTTCTCATCAGAATCCCAATACATTTTTTAATGAGTATTTCTTGCCAGGCTGTATAGGTGTTCACCAAAACAGAACAGTTGGCAACACAAGCATTGTCTACCCATAGATAGCTTATGTTACAAATAAAACTGCAAAGATGAAAACCATCAGAAGGTGATTTTATTCATGAATGTAATACTGAATTAGCTTATAGTTTACTATGTTTGAAAATCTAGATTAAGTCATTGGTTCCACTGTAACACAAAAATTGGACATTCACTTTCTAAATGTTAGTAATCTGGAAGAGAACTGTTTACAGTGAAGCATATCAATTTTCAGGAGAAGTGAAAATTGTCATTCAGCAGTAATAAGCAAAGTAACTATTGTAATTAGACTTGGGCCATTTGATAATCCAAGTAAAGTGTTAACAGTGCTGATTTGAAAGCTGTAGAATATATTTTAAGAGCCTAGTTAAAATCTTCTATACTGTGCTAGTAAGAATGGATCAACTGAATGTCAAAACATGCTATTCATGTGAATATGAGTGTGTATACTCCATATCAATAATGCAGTACATGCAGGTTTACCTTAAGAGTAGTGTCATCTACTGATAGAATACATGTAGATGTGTTATCTGTTATTAGCCCTTTAGCATATGGATTCAGCTTTATGAAAGATGGGTAAATATATCTATTGAAGGGTGTAGGATATGTAGTTAGATCTCAAAAATTGCAGGCACCAACTATGCTGACTGTTGTCCCACATGCTGGGAAATCCTGTATTGCCTATACTGAAGAGTTCAGGATCATTCCTGTTTGACTACAATACAGACTGTGTAGGATAATTGGGAATGCCCTATGTTGAAAGTACAGGAAATGTGGTATGCCTTATTTTAGAGGTCACATAAAGTGCGCGGATATGTCTCCCTGTATTGAAAGCTATAAAGTAATTGGATATGCCCTGTTTTGAAATGTATAGTTTAAACCTGTATGACCTATAATAATACTGTATTATATGCTGATATGCCCTGTGTTGAACAACATAGAAGATACAGCTATGTTCTGCACTAATCTTCACAGTAAAACTTTTATCGGCAATGTACCGCAGGGATTGGTGCTGGGTCCACTTTTGTTTGTCATTCATATAAATCATTTAGATGAGAATAAAGAAGGCATGGTTAGTAAGTTTGTAGATGATACCAAAATTGGTGGCACTGTGGTCAAGTAAGGAAGGATATCTAAGGTTTACAGAGAACTTGATCAATTGAGTCAATGGGCTGAGGAATGGCAGATGGTTTAATAAGTGTCCGCTACAAGTTCAAAATCACCTCCCTGCTCTTGTATTCTACATCCCTATTAATAAGCTGAGAACACTCTGTGTTTTCTTAACAGCTGTCTCAATTTCACCTGCCACCTTTAATCATCTGTGCACGTATACGTATGTCCCAACACCCATTATAGAATGATGCTTCTTATTTTGTATTGTCTTTCAATGTTCTTCCTATCATGCTTTATCCTTCTCTGTAGTGAACTTCATCTGCCACCTATTCATGCACTCCACCAAATTGAGGACATCCTTTTGGTGTTCTGCATTGGCCACCCCACACTTTGTAACACTTTCAAATTTAGTGTTACTTGAATATTTTTAAACCGAGATTCATTCATTAGTACATATTAGGAAAAGTAAATGTCCCAGTATAGGGACAACTCCATTACAAACTTCCATCCAGCTCAAAAAATAATCCATTACCCATTATTCTTTGTTTTCTAGCACTCAGACAATTGTGTATTCATGCAGATACTGTCTCTTTCATAACAATGACCTTTCCTCACAAGTCCATCATGTGGCACTGTATCAAATGCATTTGGAAATCCATGCATTAACAGCATTATCCCTGTTGAGCTTTTCCTTTATGTCCTCAAAAACAAAACTCCAGCAAATTGGTTAAACACCAATTCCCCTTTTGAAATCCATGCAGACACTTCCTAATCAATGCACTGATTTCCAAGTGATGATTAATTCTGTTCTGAACAATAGTTCAGAAGTTTCCCTACTACCAAAATTAAATGAAGTGGTCTGAAGTTGCTGGGATTATCCTTACACCATTTTGAACATGGCCATAACATTTGCAATCCTCCAGTCTTCTGGCGCTATCCTTAAATTCAGAACAAACTGAAAGATTGTTGCTGGTGTTGCTGCAATTTCTACCCTCACTTCCTTCAAAATTCTTGGATGCATCTCATTTGGTCCTACTCCTTGTCAACTTTAAGCACAAACAATCTATCCCAGACTTCTTCCTTATTAATTTTGAACCTTTTCTAGAAACGAGTTGTTGCCTTGCTCACCAATGATGTGGGCATCATTCTTTTTTGTAAAGATAGATGCAATGCAATAATTTAACACCTCAGTTATGTTCCCACCTCTATTTGTATAACTTACTTTTTTGGCTCTGACCAGCCCTGTTCCTCCTTTAACCAACCAACCTCTTAACATTTATATGTTGATAGAAGACTTTGAGATTTTCCTTTATGCTGGCTGCCCGTCTTTTCTCATAATTGCTCTTTGCTTCTCTACTTTGCTTTTACACTCTCAACCCCATCCCCTCAGATCTATGGTATTTCTGTTGATTCTCAATTGTGTTTTATGCCTGTAATCTATCTAAACACACTCTTTCTTCCTAGTGTTAATTTCTACCTCCTTTGTCATCCAGGGGAATCTGGATTTGTTTGTTGTACCTTTGCCATTAGAGGCAATATACATCAACAGTACCTGAACCATCTGTTTTTTGAAGGCAGCCCATTGTTCAGTTACTGTTTTTTATACCAACCTCTTATTCTAATCATTCCTGCCCAGCTCTGCTTTTGACTCAATAAGTTTAGCTCAACACTTACTGATTTTTTTTATCCACTTGGCCCACTTCATTTCCAAGGACTATGTCCAACAATGCATCATTCCTTTTTGGACTGGACACACACTGCTATAGGAAACTCACCCGAACGTAATTTAGGTGCACTTGCCCGTCACTGAGCATTCACTATCAGTATTCCAGTCTCTATTTGGGTAACTGAGGTACCCCAGTTTCGCCACTCTGTAATGCTGGCATTTCTCTGCAAATTTCCTGCAGAATTGTTCCCCTATATTGGTCATGTTTTGCCTCAAAACCCTAAATTACGTTATTATACCTATTCAAATGACATATAAACAGTTGGGAGTTCACACGAATGGAAGGCTGTTTTCCAATTACGGGCCAGTTTTGTTAGAATCGGCCGAACAAGTCAATCCGTGTGGTCCTGGGCCGCCTCCCATTTATCCAACTGTGAGAAAAAGGAGTTGTCAAAGGAGGCTCAAATGTTGCTTGAAAGTTACAAATGTCACGTCGGCATTGGACGCCTCGAGTGCTGTGCTCTCTGTTACTGCCTTTCTGCAGCGCAACTGCAAACGTCATTCCGGAGCTAGAGTTTCGTAACATTTTTGGAAGTGACGCAATTTCCATCCAGTTCAGGAGATATCATCCACACACTTATCGAACACACGAGACAATGCCCTTCCAGACGCATTAGAAAAAAACGAGGGCAAGGGACTTGTTTGGCGGGGCGTGGGGGGCGCGGGTGGTGGGTGGATGGAAAGTGTGTTTAAGAGATCAGGAGAAGGTTGGCGAAGCTTGCGTTTTAAAAGGCGGGTGATTGCAACAGGAAAGACATACTTTAGAGAGCTGAAAGGTTGGCCGCTTGGTTTTGGCAATGGGCCAACAATCCAGCCCTGGATTGAATAAATGAGATAGTTTATGGTCTGGTACTAGAAACATCAATGACAATGAATATGAACGACGTGGACTATTGAATAAATCCAATTAGTTCACCAAAGTTTTCGTTTGCAGGATGGTGCCCACGGTTCAGATTAACCTCTACCATAAATGCACACACATACACTCCCCATACTGCCAGCTATGGCACACTCTCCTCTCCCTGAGACACAGATTCCAATTTCAAGTTTCTATGGATGACCTATGTACAAACATTGAGGCTGAAACTCCTGTGGAATACCAAAGCAATGCTAAGCTGTCTTTCAGAAGAGATACTAAACAAGGTATCTACCGGCTTGGGTGCATGTAAACGAACTCATAGCACTATTTGAAGAAGAGGTTCACAGTTAAGCCTCATGCACCAGCCAACATTTATTTCCTCCTTCTTAGGCCATTTCTCAGAATTGAGGATGATCTTCTTCCACTCTGGAATTTTGGGTTCCGAAATGGTTGATAAGTCTAACGCATGATATTCAGACTTTACCTCATGTCAGAGAGGTGGTGCTTGAAGGTGTGGACATTTGGGTTTTTGGAGGTTTGTGCACTCCCACTGACTCATCAATATTTGTGTGCTTCCAATGAAGTCTATTAGTCTATTGGGTATCTTCCCAAATAAACCTACTTCATCTTGACAAGGGACTCCCATAAATTGACAGGCATTTTTTTTAACTTCTTCAGGAATGGCTCCAAGTGTTTCCATTGGCTTTCTGAGATTTTCCTGCTGTGACAAAGATTGGACTAGTACAGTTGTTAGGGGATTCTCTGTTGGCATGAACGACAAGATGGTTAGCTCATTCTAGCATGGGAGAGGACGCTGCTGTCAGATGGCCATTCCTGACATTGGATTTGGAAGATCTTGCAATGTTGTCATTCTTCAGTGCTTTGAGGTACCTGAAGTAAATTGGCTGGGTCTCCAAAGCATATATGGAGTGAGGAGCTCATAGCTGGCTTGATAAACAGTTATGATACACTCAGGGGAGTGTACATGTGTGTATTTATGGTAGAGGTTAATCTGAACTGTGGGCCCCATCCTGCAAAACTGGCCCGTAATTAGAGGTTAAGGTCATCAAACACTCTTTTCCTCAGGTGAAGGCTCAGCTTGTTTATCCTTCAAATAACATCACAAAAAAAGTCATCTGGCCACAAACATATCATTGTTTGTTTGCTGTTCTCACATTGGTTGCCACATTCCATACATGACAACAGTGAGCCCACCCCAGACATACTTGGTTAATTGTTAAACATGTTGAGACATTTGATGGTTATAAAGACTGTGAAGTAAATATAAGCCTTTATTTTCATTCTGCAAGTTTTGTGGCATTGCTGGTAAAGTGGGCATCTAATGCCCTTTCTAGTTGCCCTTGAGAACCTTCTTTTTTTTAATACTACAGTCCATATTGCAAAATGGCTACCATAATGCTGTTAGGTGTGGAATTCTAGGATCTTGACGCAAACTTTACATAACTCTAGTCAAATACTACAGTAGTTGAAGTTAATGGCTTGCCTGTGTAATGAATGTCACAAGAGCAAGCTGTCAACACCATCTCCTCTGAGTCAGGTGGTTCAATGCTCAACATCCACTCTGAATGATTGAGTGCATATTCAAGCCTGAGTGTTCGAAGCATTATGAAGAGATAATTGCACGGTTGAAAGTCTTGCCTCCAAATGAGATCTTAAACTATCTGCCCTCCCAGTGGACAAAACAAAGATCTCATGGCAACATTCAAAGAAGAACAGGGAGTTCTTTTTCTTGCCTTGGCCATTCTGACTTGGAACTACATTTCCATTCTTTTACTGCCACTGGGACAAAATGCTGGAACCCCTTTCCTAACAACAGTGATGGTGTAGTCACAACACATGAATGGTAGCAGATTAAACAGGCGGCTTACCATTACCTTTTCAAGGAGAATTGGAAAAGACAAAAATGCTGGTCATGCAACTGTCACTCACATCCCATGAACAAGCTTGAAAACTAAAATCATCTATGACTCATTTGGTAACATTTTGAACTCTGAGTCAGAAAGCTGTGAGTTCATGATCTGCTCCAGTGCTTAAGCACAAAATAAAATCGAGGCTGCTGTTTCAGTGCAGTACTGATGGAGCATAGGGAGGGCAGGATTGGGGGAACCTGTCTAGGAGAGGCAGCACTAAGGGAGGTCTGTGCTTTGGGAGGGACAATACTGAGGAATGCCATCTTTAAGAGGGCCTACACTAAGGGAATTCTGTACTTTTATAAATTTGCTCGTGGGACTTGGGCATTGCTGGCTGCTCCTTCCCTGTCCCTATTGCCCTTAAGAAGGGGAGTGAGCTGTCTTTTTAAACTGCTGAGCTCCTTGCGGTATAGATAGAAACTAAAATTTCATCAAGGAGAGAATTCTGGGGTCTTGTGTCATTCCAGTGAAGGGACAACATCATTGGGAAGGAACATCCAAGTCAAGATGGTGAATGTCTTGAAGGGGAACTTGCAGATGGTGGTGTTCCCATGTATCTACTGCCCTTGTCTTTCTTGATAGAAGTGGTTATTGGTTTGGAAAGTGCTGTGTAAGGATCTTTGGTGAACTTCTGCAGAGCATCCTGCAGATAGTACACCTTGTGGCTACTGAGCATTGGTGGTGTAGGGAGTGGATGTGATGTCAAACAAGTGGACTGCTTTGATCTGGATGGTGTCAAACTTCTGGAGTATTGTTGGATCTTCAACCATCCAAGCAAGTGAAGAGTATTCCATCATATTCTTGACTTAGGCCTTGAAAATGCAGGACAAGCTTTAGAGAGCCAAGAGAAGAGTTACTCACTGCAGTATTCCCAGTCTCTGGCCTACTTTTGTAGCCATTGTATTTATACGGCAAGTCCTGTTGAATTTCTGCTCAATGACAACCCCTAGGATGTTGTTAATGGGATGACTCAGTGATGGCAGTACCATTGACAATCAAGGGACAGTGGTTAGATTGTCTCTCATTGCAGACTGTCATTGCCTGGCATTTGTGTGGCATGAATGTTCTTTGCCATTTTTCAGCCCCCACCTGGATATTATCCAGATTGTTGCAGCATTTGAACATTGGCAATTTCAGCATTTGAGGAGTCATGAATGGTGCTAGACATTGTTTGCCAAAGATTGCACATCCTGACCTCTGACCTCACAATGGAGGGAAGGTCATTGATGAAGCAGCTGAAGATGGTGGGGTTAGGACACTGACCTGAGGAACTCTTATAGAGATGTCCAGGAGCCAAGATGACTGACCTCCAGAAACCACAACTAACTTGTCATGTAAAACACAAAAGAACTGCGGATGCTGTAAATCAGGAGCAAAAACAAAGTTGCTGGAAAAGCTCAGCAGATTAGGAAGCATCTGTGGAGGAGAAAACAGAACCTTCTGAAATTGATTCTCCTGACTTTTCATTCCTCATCTCAGATGTCAGTGAGTTTTGGCAATATCCCACCATGAAAACAGAGTTTTGGGTCCAGTGACCCTTCCGCAGAACTGATGGGGGCTGGAAAACCATCAGTTCATATGCAGAAAATAGGGAGGTGGGCGGGGTAGGGAGTAAATGATGGGATAGAGCCCAAAGAGAGAGAAAGACGGTTAGACAGACGGAGGAGTTGCTAACAATCAGGCTGTGAGGGTGAATAGTTGTTAATTGGGACTTTTAGTCACGAACAGTCCCCATTAATAACTATTCACCATCAGTTCTGAGGAAGGGTCACCAGACCCGAAACGTTAACTCTGTTTTCTTCTTCACAGATGCTGCCAGACTTGCTGAGCTTTTCCAGCAACTTTGTTTTTGTCATTTGTCATATGCTAGGTATGACTCCAATCAGCATTTAGGAAGATGGTTATGGTTGTTGCAGGTCAGTCATCTCAGCTCTAAAAGGGCAGTACTGAGAGGGGGGTCTTTAGGAGGGGCAGTTCAGAGGGTTATGCTGCTTTACTAAGGGGCAGTACTGAGGGAGTGTTATGTTTTAGAAAGGTACAGTGTAAGGGGTGCTGTGCTTCAGAAATTGTAGTGTGAGGGAGCGCTGTGCTTTAGAAAGGGTAGGCCTGAAGGGGTACTTTACTTTTGGGAGCTGCAATACTGTCTTTACAAAGGGGCAACACTGAAGGAATACCTTCTTTAGAAAGGGGCAATATGAGGGAGTGCTTTGCTTTAGGAGGGTCTGTACAATGCTGTGCTGTCCTTTTCCAAAGCCTTCTATGTTACTATTTTAAAAGCAAGCAGGAGAATTATTTCTGATGCCCTTGCATGTTTAAATGACATAAGAAATATAGAAACTATATGATTTGGTTATTACCTTATTATTGTATGTGAGAGCTTACTGTGCACCAAATAGCTGAAGTGTTTCTGACAGCATTATAGTGATCATACTTCAGACAGATGTCATTGGTTGTAGATGCAGTGAGCCCGTACAAGGGGGATTTTTAAAATGTAAGCTTTTCCATGTTAAAGGATTAAAGGCCCATGGATTCATGGGTAGCATCAGAGAGACTTTGGGTTCCCAGTATCTTTGGCATCCACAAGGCAGTCCTCATGCCAACTCATGGCCACTTCTGTGGAGGTGAGTTTGGGTTCCTGGTGGCATCCGCGTCCACTGCAGATTCAGGGAGGCAATGGTGGGGCAAGTTTGGGGCCATTCTGAGACATGGCAGTGTCAACAGTGGCAGAGTCAAGTTTGGGCCGGTGCGGTATCCAGTGGCATCGGTAGTGCCTGCATTGGTGAGGTCCAGCAAGACACAGTGGTGAGGGTATCAGTGGAGGCAAGATAGCACTGAAGAGTGGCATTTTTCATTCCAGTGGCAGTGACATGGCAAAGGGGCCTGGGGTCCAGCCACCAGGCCATGCCCCATGACCGAGCACTTACAAGCAGTACTGTAACACTTTTTTCACTTTTCTGTCTTACCTTTTTTGTTTTGGTTTATGTTTCTGCGTTTTAAGATGGGACCGGAGAATGGGAACACTATGCAACACTTTTGGCTGTATTTTGGAACAAGACACACGGGACAATAAACAAAACAAATCAAATCTGACCATTATTTTCTTTCTGTCTGTGGGTGTTCGCAGAATGCAAATTAGCTGCTTGAATCCCGCATGACAAAACGATTTAATTAACTGCAATGCACTTTCTGAAATCTTCAGGTATATCATTACAATTTCGCTCCTTCAAGGACGAATGCGTTCAAAAGCCAAACAACACTTGAAATTATGCCGTACTTATGCTGGAAGGAAATAGGATGAGAAGATGACGCAACTGCACAGTCAGATTTGGGCTTTCATTGGGCTTTTTTTTGAAACGCGAAAAGAGACGGCAAGGTAAGAAGGTATGCCCAGCGTGCAGAGGAATGCTGGTTAAAATCTCTGACATGTGGGCGAGGCTGGACTACAAATTTTCAAAACACAAGTGGGCGGCAGAGAAAGTTGTTAAAAAGAAACAAATTCGTCATTGTAATAAAAGCAAAATGTTGCGAATTCTGAAGAGGAGCCACATCCGATTAGAAGCATTAATTGTGTTTCTCCCTTCACAATGTCATCAGTCTTGATGACTTTCTCCTGCACTTTCTGTCGAGATGCCACGAGTTGTTTCTGGTTCATTTGCCAAAACTTTAAATCTGCTGAACCTTCTGAAATTGATTCTCCTGACTTTTCATTCCTCATCTCAGTTTTGGCAATATCCCACCATGAAAAATTCAATTCAGGAGTGTTTAGCATTATATAGTATATCAAGGGCGACTATTTTCGTTTGAACCTGGGGTTTTAAGCGTGTGGCTTCGCGAGTGTAACGGGGCATTTTTAAGCTGTAGGACGGCAGAGCTAAAGGACCTGCCAACATCGCAGGGCGGTGCATAATCTCTTAAAACTGGGAGGCGCCTTTGCTAACTTAACGTGTGCCACATCGGAATGAGAATTCGAGGATAAAAACACACACAGTCACAAAGCACTGCGGCAGAGGGACTGGAACAATGAACAATGGTGCGTTACAACACACACACACACACACACACACACATGTTCCGGTGTGTGCAGCCGAGTGTGAACGAGCCCAGACCTGCAACCTGCCCAGCTCACCGCCCACACTCATTTGCATTGAGTAAGCAGTTTCGGTGCATTTTCCCACGCGTCAGAGAGTCAGGGAACTGCCAGATCAAAACAGCTGCATCGCAAACACACGCCTTGACAGCCGGAGTCATGGCTCCACACGTTGGGCAACTAAAGCTCACGAAGAAGCGACCAGAGGCCATCCACCTCCGCCTGCAGCCTGAGGAGCTACCTCCTGTCGTTCTTCGCTCGGAGCCGTATTTTAACTTCTAATAAGTTTCTTGTCCCTTGCTTTGCACCAATCAGTTACAAATCAGCTCATGCAAATATATCACAGGGTTCAAACATAGGTCACCAAATCGCCGGTAGTCCTGCTCCGCTTTGTATTGCTGTTCCCTACTCGCAATTCAGTCTTATTTCAATCTTAAGACTTTTCCTTACCACTATTGTCTGATTACTGACTACACCATGAATCAGAAATTCAATTATGGTATACACATATGAATGGGTACCTTCATCCTGGTGTCAGCTGTGGCTTGGTGGGGAACACTTTCACATCTGACTCAAAGGATTGAGGCTCAATTCCACTTCAGGGATTTGAACATGCTGGAGAGATCTGCATTCCAATTGACATTAAGAGAGTGGTGAGCTGCCTTCTTGAACTGCTGCAGTCCATGAGGATTTAGGTACACCCATGGTCTAAGTTGAAAGACTATGATATACGATGATACAGGAGCAGAATTAGGCCATTCAGCTGACTGAATTGTAGGGGAAGTTTGATCATGGCTGATATGTTTCTCAAACCCGTTCTCCTTCCTTCTCCCTGTCACCCTTTTGAAAGGGAAATTGAGCATTTTGTGTTGTTGAAAAATGGTGTAAATCCATTTTCTACTGTTCCCACTTAATACTTTTCTCCCACATCAACCATTTCAGAATATGCTGGGTAAGATTCACAGGCGTTCTGTGTGACCATTAAATTTAGGAGAAACTTCATAGTAAAGCTTCAGCAGGCTATTTTGCCAGATGCCACTCCTTACAAATGCTTGATTCTGTATTTAACATAATCCATGCCAATGTCCTTTCTGATGCAGAATAATGATGAGAATGGGCACTTTTCTCTTGCCCCAGATGGGAGTTTATATTTGGATTTACTTAGATTTTAAAATAGATGTGAATGGATTTTGGGTATTTAGGTTTGTGAAAGTGAACTTTTATTTAAAAAATGGTCGGGGAGTAATTTTTGTGAGATTAAAACAACATCTACAAGAAAGCATATGACTTAAGCTAAACGACTAGAGAAGCTACCTGGGGAGATATTTTCAAAAATGTTTACTAAGTGGAGTGTTTTTTTTTGCATGACCTATACAAAGAGAGGCTAGAGGCCAGAAGCACTTTTCATTTCAGAAGGCAAGATCCACACTAACTGAGGGGCAGTTTAGTTGCTGCAGTACCAAAGCCTTCAAATCTGCAAAAATGTTTTAAAGTGTTTTAATAGGCCTTACTTCTTTCCTCAAAGTTCAGTCAATGAGTTAAAAAATCAATGAGTTAGCTGGTGTCTAGAGGTCTCAAGGAGAGATAGAGAGAATCAGGCCTGCAAATGTGCAGTAAATCAACAAAAAGGAACACTTGCAATCACATCAATTAAGAAATTAAAGATAGTTCAGCCCAAAGACAGAAGTGGTACTTCACTGGGGTTTTGCGTCTGTAAAGGTTATTACAGAAAAATTGTTGAATCATTCTTTTTGCTGTTTCTGATATATAATTTCTATGTGTGTGAAAGGGTTAATACAGCACAGGCATGTTTAGGCTAGCTCAAAGGTGAACCTTAACCAACAGGCTAGGAAAGCAGCCAAGAATAGGTGTGGATGGGCACTGTTCAAAAAAGGATAATGAATCAGTTGGCTCATACAAAGTTGGTTTGGATTTGGGCATTGGTTAGCTCACTTGGCTGGATGGCCAGTTTGCAATTTACAGTATTACCACAGGGTATATCATGTGAGGTTACCATGGAGGTATGCCCTCTTAACTTCACTCTTCACCTAAAGTTTGGTGACCATCAGGTTAAATCCACAATCTAATGATAGAACAGGCTTATGGTCCCCTCGGACTTTGACTTTAGAAATTTGGATGCAAAAAAGGTGAAGTTATCATAATCCCTCTCTCTCATTACAGAGAAATGATGAGTGTTGGTTTAACCTGAAGATCACCACACCTGAGGCAAGGAGAGATGTTCAGAAGGAAAGTGCTTTGTGGTAGCCTCAGCCAATGTGTGAAGTGAACCCATGGTATTGGTGTCACATTGTATTAAAAACCAGCTGTTTGGCCAACTGAGCTATTCCATTTGGATCCAGTAACCACATTTTAGATAGATTACGGTGTCACATGAACTGTCATACTTCAGTACTATTAAATACACTTTAACCTGTGTTATGGGAGCCAGAGGAGAGACATTGGTTTTGCCATTTGGCTCCCCTGCCTATGCTTGAATGAAGGAAACCAGTAAAAGATATTTTGAGTGCCCATATAGGATTACTCTTCCCACTGCATGACAGCTTGGTGTGGCTAAAAGATGCCCATTTGCATGAGGCACAAAGCAGATGAAGAAATGTGTAGGGTGACTGGATAAGTTGGAGATAGGGGAAAGAGAATGCACAATTAGATTTCATCTGGAGGTAGGGTGTGCGAATAACAGTCAAGGGCAGAGGAAGTCTGGAGAAAGTGTGGGGCCAGAGGACTCTATACTGCAGTACGTGTATGGGAGACATAAGATGTTGGTGGAACAGATGATGGAGGATGTATAGGATCTAGAAGATTCGGGTGGAAGGTACAAAAGAAACATTGAATCAACAAGGGATTTTGATAATTTACTTTCTATATGAACAGCAAACAGAAAGTGATAAGTGGCTATGAGAAACTTGCTTGCAAAGCAGCTGCTGGGGATAGAAAATATAGTGCACACATGTGATGTGGAAGAGGCACAATAGCCCACCAAGACTGGCCACCTTACTGTATGGATGTCAGCCATATGCTGGGTTATTTATTTATTTATCCTTCAAACAACATTATAAAAAAATACAAATTTAAATGTAATCTCTTGTATAATTGTTGGAACATGTGAACACTAATAATCTATCTCACCTTGGTGCTATAATGTACACTATCATCATTGTCTTGGGAGTCAGAGGAGAGACATCACCTTGTCCCTTAAATTCCCTGCATATGCTTGAATAAAGGAGAGTGATAAACTATACAGTCCGCATTGGATTATTCTTCTAACCGCACAACATGTGTAATAAGATTTGACGTTCTTTTGTTAAAAATACATTAGTAGCCTCTTGTGAATATGTTCAGTGACTGGACGCCACTGTAACCAAATTGTAAAAATAAAACCAAAAATATATCAAGCCAGATTTCGCTCTGGGCTCAGACTTATCCATTATTACCATCAGCTGGGATCATAATAGGTCAGATCTGTTCATTTGATCATCAGATAATCTCTCTCCTTTTTCAGATTGATCAATTTTTTTTACAACCTCAGAATATGACCAAGATGCTTCACAGATACTTTCGAAGTATAATCACTGTTGTAATGAAGGAAATAAGGAAGCCATATTTTGTTTCTTTACCTGGCCCATTACCATTGCTTTTGGCACTGCAGAACCAGCTTGTCATTTAATTGCTCATCTTCTAACTCTTAACAGACTTCCTCCTTTGTGTTTATTACTTAGTTCAAAACCTATTACACTTCTAACATTTCCCATTTCCAATGAAGATTCATCTCAAAATAATTTGAAAAATTAACTGTTTTTGTCTCCACATCCTTAAAACTTTGTCCACTACAGTATTTTGGGCAGCTCTCCTTACGTAAATTTTGTTTGATAACGTTTCTCTGAAGTGCGGTGGGGTTTTCACTTTGTCAGGAGAGCCCTGCAAACACAGATTACTGTTGATTATTGTCAGTGTCAGCTTGGATTATGTGCGCAGGTTTTTGTAATAGAACTCAAAGCCATAAATTACTGACTGAAGAAATGAGTGCTACGAACTGAGCAATGAACGAACAGTCTGGGAAATGGATGGTTCAAATTCGCCTCCCAAACGTGCATTCTCAGCGGGTTTCTCACTTTTAACCGTAATCCTGCGATTCCAGATTGTAGTAGGAGCGGGTGGATAGCAAGGTTAGGATCAGTCAGAAAGCCTGTTGGCACTCACTTTCCAGAATAAAGGAGAATGTCCAGACTCCAGAAGACTTCTGGGGATAGGTTTGAAAGACCTGATCAAAAGCTTTGGCGAAAAGTTGGGTTTTAAAAAGACTCCTCATTAGGGAAATGAGCGATGGGAAAAAAATAGGGTGGTGAGCTTGCAGGAAAGGAACTTGTGGAAATGGCACCGATGCACAAGCTCCAATTTGTGAGCAAATAGGCAGATGTGGATGGGTGGGAGCGAAAGCTGAGAAAAGTTAGAGACCTTTGAGCAAGATCTTACTTGTTCAAAATCCATTCACTTACTCAGAAGTTAAAATCAGGCCCATACTCTGAGAGGCGGGGCTATGCAGGAAATTAGTATCTGCTTAATTTTGTGAATGGTTAAAGTTGAAAGTTTTGCGTAAATTTGGAGGCTTGGAGCTTCCGTCAATGTAAAGTAAAATACAAGCATCTGTTTTAGCATCAAGCTGGTATCCTCTTGTGCTTTTAAGAGATCACCGCAGTAAACTACAGAAATTCTCATAGCTATATTGAAAAAAAAGAGAAAGCGCCGATTTACTTCTGATCTTTAGAGGTTAGCAAGTTTGGATTGTTCAAAGCAACAGGGTGTGTTACCGAAACCGAACTTTCCTTGTGTGGTGCTTTATGCTTATATTGGACATGTGCAAAGTGTTGTCAGGGCGATCCACCCGTGCCATTTAAGGCGTTTCAGACAATACAGACGTGCCTCTATTTTAAAGATTTCTTAATCAGCTGTCACGACGTTTGATTTAAAACCTTTAAAGGGTTGAACCTGTGCCTGGGAGATACAGGAGCTTCGAGCTCCCGTACAAGTTGCAACATATCCGTCTCCAACTTGCAGCACCTTTCCCACGGCCGGACAAAGATTCATTGAGCTGCTCCCAGCAGCCACACGAAATGGTAGGAACAGTTTCGAGACCGCAAGCAGTTTTTAAATAGC
Source organism: Stegostoma tigrinum (assembly GCF_030684315.1). Taxonomy (NCBI): domain Eukaryota; kingdom Metazoa; phylum Chordata; class Chondrichthyes; order Orectolobiformes; family Stegostomatidae; genus Stegostoma; species Stegostoma tigrinum. Next base: position 19,949,935 of record NC_081381.1, read on the forward strand.
TTAAGGAAACGCAATTGAATCAAGCATCAGCCCTGCGATCTCATTTTAAGGAGGACCACAGCCAAGTATTTTAAAGAAGACGACACGTCGTCAGCCCATCCCTTAGTACCCTAATCTCAAGCAGGCTGAATTAAAACTATTTGGTAAATTTAATCATTAATCTTTCTGTTCCAAAGTGCATCCAACTTGTGATGCCACTTAGTAAACTGCACTACAGATACAGAAGCCTAACCTGTCCTGTGGTAAGGCAGCCTACAGTTTAAACACAATATCATTGTTATTATTGAAGTTTAGTTTAACAAGTTCTTCGACATTTTGAATAAGTTCAACAAAGCTATTGTGTCCGTTCACTTATTCAAAGCCTGTACAAGTTCAAGCTGCCCCTATCCCCAGTATTTTGGCCGCCCTTGCAAAATAAAAATGTGAAAATCTTGAAAAACAATGTCATTGCGTTGTGTGGTTTATTTAGTTAAGATATTTTTAATAGAGCAAATATTGGAAATCGGAATTAAACTGCACACCTACCACTTCCTCCTTTCCACAGAAAAGGACAGATGGTCAATCATCATTTAAAAGAAATAAAAGGGGCAGAGTCTTGCTTTATTGATTTGATTTATTTTTGTCACATGTACCTAAGTACAATGAAAAGTTTTGTTTTGCATGGGATACAGGCAGATCATAATGTACAAGGGCTTACAGATCAAAGGGCCTTTAGACGGAGTGTTTTTACGGCTTATTTCAGTTGCATCTAGATCCTTTTGTTGCAATGTCGAGGGAGATTTCTGGCTTTGCCTCATTATTTGCCCATCATGCCCCTCTGGCGTCCCTCATGTTCAATTTGTACTGTTTGTAACAACTTGCCACTATGCAGATATCCCTGAATTCATGCAGCATCCCGTGCACCTTTGCCAACTTTGAAAGGTCACTACACACCCAAATAAGCTCCATATATTTCATATATAGGAAATAGCATCATATAATTTTTACCATATAGAAGGAGGCTATTCAGTCCATTCTGTCTGTGCTTGCTCATGAAACAGCTACCCAACTATGCCCATTCTCCAGTCCTACCTCTGTAGCCCTCTAAATTCAACACTTTCAAATAGATATCAAGCTCTCTTTTGAAACCTCCTATGAAATCTGCCTCTACCACTCTTCCAGGCAGCACATTCCCAAATCCTAACAACTCTATGAGTAAAGAAGGTCCTGCTCATCTCACTCTTAGCTCTCGTGCTGACAATCTTGAAATTGTGACCCCTAGTTTCTGACATAACAACAAGTGCAAACAAAATATCCTTCTTTATCCTGTCAAAATTGCTCAGAATTTTGAACACCTCAATAAGGTCTCGTCTTAATCTTCTTCGCTCCAAGGAGAATAAGTCCGACTCCTCTAATCTTTCATTGTATCTAAAATCCCTCATTCCTGCTATCATTCTAGTAAATATCCTTTTAACTCTCCACAAGGTTTTAACATCCTTTCCTTAGTAAGGTGCATAGACTGAGCACAATAATCTAGATGTGGTGTGACCAATGATTTGTAGAGGTGCAGCTTCACTTCTTCACTTTTATACCCTATGCCTCTATTTCTAACCCTAAGGATCCTATAAGCCTTCTTAACAACTATTGTATTTAAACTTAATAAAAACCAAAAGAACTGCGGATGTTGTAAATCGGGAACAAAAACAAAGTTGCTGGAAAAGCTCAGCAGGTCTGGAAGTATCTGTGGAGGAGGAAACAGAGTCAACATCACGGGTCCGGTGACCCTTCTTCAAAACTGTATTTAAACTTGCCTGGCAATCTTCAGACAACCATGCACATGAACCCCAAGGTCCCTCTGCTCCTGTACTCCCCTGAAAGTTTGCATTGTCTCTTTTTTTTTCAACCAAAATGCATTACCTCACATTTCTCTGCACTGAAGTTCATCTGCCAGGTGTCTGCCCATTTGATTAATTTGTCAATATCCCTCTAAAGTTGCTCATCGTCACCCTCACAATTCACTATTCTCCCTAGTTTAGTATCATCTGCAAATTTAAAGATTTTGCTCTCAATGCCCATCTCCAAATCATTTATATAAATCATCAAAAGCAAGGATCCCAACACCAATTGCTGAGGAACACCAATTTCAACTCGTCTCCAGTCTGAGAAATTCCAAGCTATGCCTATTCTCTGTTTCCTAATTTCTAATCCATGTTGCCAAGAACCCATCAATCCCAAACATTTCCAGCTTGCTAACTGAGCTGCCATGTATAGATACATTGCATAGTTGCTGACATTTGCCCAGGATGTGGCAGATGGGGAAATCATAGTGGGCAAGGTCTTGGCGGTCCTGCTGGATCGGTGGTGCTGATGCTGGATTACTCCTCACCCAGAACCACCTGGAGAGGCCAAAACACCAGACCATACCATCCTGGTACGAGATTTTCAGCTGTGTCAGTGCAATCTCAAACATCTGGAGGAATGGGCAGCAATATTGGAAGATTCACTCCACCGGTGTAAGTACCACCATCATCCCTTTGATACCTCTATCTCTGTGACTATACCCAGATACTACCATGGCTTATGCTCTACCATGTTCACTGTTGCAACATCTTCTCTCACTTGGTCCCAGCCACTCACTCACTTAAGGCATCATCCCACCTGCACCAGCAGTAATAGGTAACCCACTTTGGTCTCCCATAATATATTTCTATCTCATTCCAGGAGAAAACATTCCAGAATAGGGAAGAAAATTGACACAAGAGTGGTGTTCTACTCATTATTTGGTTCCACATCTCTTATGACAAGAGGATTTTGATCTGGGGTGCCTTTAGCAGGCTCTGAACTGGTGTCAGAGAGACTCCTTAACTTACTGTGCTAGGATACCCTGTGCAAAGTCTATCCCTCTTGTCTGAGGCCTGTTGACAACCACAACAAGCTTCCTGACTGTGTCTGAGCAAAACAGCAAAGCAAGGCAGAAGTAATATGAGTCTGGTACCTCTGGGTGAGGGGGCAAAGCACAGAAAGGCAATGCAAGGCAGGGATGCTGTGAGCATCCAGGTAGCCTGAGAATGAATGGCAGCTATCACCACAAGCAAACAGCCCAGAGTTGCAGCCTTGTCTGGGCCATAAGCTGGGTGTGTTCATGCTGCAGGATTTCACTCACATTTAGCAGTGCATCCCAAGGTGCAACACTGAAGTGCAGAAGTGTCATGTAAGTGAATCGGAGTTGTACCAAGAAGGATTATAGAGGCTGGCACATGTCAGATGCCAATGTTGTGTGTGGTCAGTGCCCATGGAGAATGGCCCTGAGATGTAGTACATGGCATCCAGTCTGCAGTTTCTATGGACCAAATGGCAAGCTGAACCCACCAAGTGCTTGCTGTCGTTTCCTTCTCAAATTTTCCTGATATCAAGCATGCTTGTTGAGTTTGGTAAGTTGTGAATCTGTATATTAATGAGGTGTGTTGGCTATTTACCAGGCATCTAACAATCAATAATGATTTCAAGTGGCAGGCTGCCACCGCCTAGTGAGGATTTGCCACATTGTTTCTGAATATCATAAAAGATAGAGTGAGACAATCTTGGCATTGAGATGGGTCCCACAAAGTTGTCTGATTCAGTCAATATATCTTGTCATAGTCCATGTCTTTCATGCCGATATAAAACTGAATTGAATTGAATTAGCTTTATTGTCATGTACTCAATTTAACCTAGGCCCCTGGCACTGTGAGCCAGCAGTACTAACTGCTGAGCCAGTCTGCTTCTGAGGTGGAGGATACATGAGTTGAATAGCCTATTTTGTTCATATGAGAACACATTTGACAATCTAACCTATTGTGTTCCCACCATAAGAACTGACGACTTTTAATTTTTATTTGTTCTGTTCAACCTTCATTTTGGTCCTGCTACCCCATATGAAAGGATTATTGCTTCCCTCCTGAGTGCTAATTTGTTTGCTTATTGGATGTTGATGTGGCTGCTGTATATTCCACCACTTTATTTTCACCTATTTTCATTTCAGCATTTAAGAGGTTGACTGAACTTAACTATACAAAAAAAAATGGCAAAAGCCCGTATTTTCCCTCTCTCTGCTAATCTTAACACACAAACTTTTGAAATCTAGACATATCCCTGTAATTGGCTATGAATTATAATGTTTTTGAAGGCATAATTTTGTTTTGAGTGCTAAAATTCTTTAATTTAAAAAAAACCACTCTCAGCTATGTAGCAAGTTCCGAGAGCTCGACAATAATTTGCCAGTATAGCTAAGGTAGATTACAAACTCGTTCATTTCAAAGCATTTGAATCAACTAGGCACAGTCAATATTAAAGATTGGTTTCATGGGCCACCTTGTGGACACTGAACGTGGGGTAAATTTTACAGCTACATCCCAACTCAATGACACGAAGTACAGTGCTGGATGAAGTGATCCAACCCTTGGTGCTTGCATCAGTGCTGGCACTCTCTTCTGTAATTGCAATCCCACAATCACTCTTCTATTCCCCGTTTTTAAGCAGCTATCTTATCACCTTTGAAATAAATGTTCTAGCCTATTTCAAAAGACATTGAGGTGAAGCATTCCCTGTTCTAAGAGTCCGGAGACTACAGGTCTTTCCTTTCTCTTGATTCTCATAGTATCACCTCAGTCTCCACCCACTCATTCCTCACTTATCCACCTTGAGAACAATCCTTCACTTCACCTGACAGGACTTCCAAGTTTTATTCATTCCTTTATTCACTGCTTCTTTCATCATGCAGCTTCCATACTGCCACTGGGGCTCACTTGACAGTGGGACATGCCTATCTAGATCGTGACCCCATTTGTCAGTTACCCTCTTCCTTTGAGTTTCCCTTCTCCAGTCACTGTCTCCTTTTGACAGTCATTCCTCAGTCATCCTCTCCCTGCAACACTCATCCCTAGTCACCCCCTCCCTCTAATCTCCAACCCCAATCACCTCCCTCCAACACCATTCACCCAGTCATCCACCCTTCCAGTCCCCATCTCACTCCAACATCAACCACAGTCACTGTCTCCCTCTGACAGCCTTCTCTCAGACACTCCGTTTTTCCAACAACCATTTCCCATTCACAAACGAACGTCATTTACAAAATACCTTGCAAGAACTGTGACAAGCACTACATTCGACAAACTGGCAGAAAGCTAGCCACCAGGATACACGAACATCAACTAGCCACAAAAAGACATGAACCACTATCACTAGTATCCTTACATACAGATGAGGAAGGACACCACTTTGATTGAGACAACACATCCAGCCTAGAACAAGCCAAACAGAGACACACATGAGAATTCCTAGAAGCATGGCATTCCAACCGGAACTCCATCAACAATCACATTGATTTGGAGCCCATCTACCATCCTCTGAGAAAAAGAGCAGGAAATGACATCACCAACGCAGGAAATGACATCACCAACCCAAGGAAACCTAAACAGATAAATAGAAAGCCGGACATAACACCAGCGCTTCACCAGAGGCTCACTGATGATGTTACCTAGAATGGTGACGAAACGTCTGAAAACTAACCTTCCAGCTCAGCGAGCAAACTCATATCCAGAACCATTTCCCAGTTAACCTCTCCCTCTGACCCCCATTCCACAGTCACATTCCCTTCTGACCCCAATCATCCTCTCCTTCCGACACTCATTTCCCAGTCATGCTCTCCATGAACACCAGAGAATTCTGACACTGCAGCATCTGCCAGTGATACCTGAAATTGGTGCTGAGGGGGCAATGGTGGAGTTGTGTGAAATGGAAAATCTAAATTCTGAGCAACTTGACAACAGCTAACAATCACGCTCAGGGGATCCATACTCCATTTAAGATGACTCCTGAATATTTTATGATGCATTTTCAGGGTAGCTAGGTAATCACACAGGGAGAAAGAAATAAAGAATGTATTGATGGGTTTGATAAAGAAATGTGGGAGGAAGCTTGTGTGCAGCATAAACACTTTCTTTGTGCCAAATAGCCTTTTTCTGGTCAGTAAGTACTATGTAGAACTGTCACCTCCAGAATATGAGACTCAACTTCTCCTTTTATTGCTACAAATGTAAGAAATACACTGCCTCGCTTACCCCATTTGATAAGCCATCTCTCATCATTCCTCAAAAAAGTACCATTTCTCAAAAAAAATTCCAATGCATGCTCTTGGTGTGAACGCTTACCTTGTGGGAATGCACATTGGGAAATGCGGACAGAACACAATTAGTTGCACCCTTGAAATGGAACGCTGTTCCAAGGTAATGCAATCCAAAAATTGCTTGAATCTTTTCCTTTCAGACATCAGGATGCAAAATAAATATCGACAAAGTTATTTGGTCCTTTCTAGCTCACTCTTCTAGAGCAAACCTATAATGTTAATCCTCCATAATAAAATGTGGACACTTATTAAAGGATGCCAAATATTTGCTGTCTGGAAGTCCCCTACGTTAATAGAAATCTCATTTTTTTTAGGATTTCTTGACATGACAGCCATCCTGGGCATACAAACAGGCCTTAGGTGAAATAAATGTCATCTGACCCACCTTAACATAGAGTGAAAAAACAAAGCACTTGATACTGTCATTGCCACAATTTTGTTGGACATGTGGGTATGGGTGTCAAATGGTATGCCTTCCATGATATGCCATTGTTACTGACATAAAGTAGGAGGCAGCTTATGAAGGGAGAGGACAGAGAGAAAACAAAAGAAGCACAAATAATTAGTTCAGGAAAACATTTATATTTTAATAGTCCTTACACAGTCTGAGATCCCAAAACATTATGCAGCCAACTCATTTCTTTTAATGTGCACTGTTTTAATATAGGGAAATGTTGTGGAGTTTGTGCACAGCAACATTCCTCAAAATACCCGTTTGGATACATATTTTGGTGAATTAGTTTTTTGGTAATGTATCCCTGAATGGCGCTACAGGATTGCATTACTTAAAAATTATATAGAACCCACTGCATAGAAACAGAACATTTAGCCTGACTGGTCCATATGGATGTTTATACAGGCATCCTCCTACCCTCTCTTCATCTCAACTTACCAACAAATTTCTATCAGCATATGTCCAACATGAGAGAGAAGGAAGAAACTGGGTGTAGTGTCTGCTCTTAAGCACGGGGAATGTTTGCCTAGATACAGGGCGGCACGGTGGCTCAGTGGATAACACTGCAGCCTCACAGCGCCAGGGACCCGGGTTTGATTCCAGCCTCGGGCGACTATCTGTGTGGAGTTTGCACATTCTCCCCGTGTCAGCGTGGGTTTCCTCCGGGTGCTCTGGTTTCCTCCCACAGTTCAAAGATGTGCAGGCTAGGTGGATCGGCCATGCTAAATTGCCCGCAGTGTTCAGGGGTGAGTGGGTTATAAGGGAATGGGTCTGGGTGGGATGCTTCAAAGGGCAGTGTGGACTTGCTGGGCCAAAGGGCCTGTTTCCACACTGTAGGGAATCTAATCTAATCTAATCTAAATTACACAGTCAAGTCTCTGGAGTGGGTCTTGAATACATGACACTCTAACTCTACTACCACTGAAGCCAAGATGACATCAAGTTTACAGTTTGACTGAAAAAAAGATTTCTGAAGAGATTGGAAGCAGGTGGACACATAAATAAATGCAAATTACAAAGGAACTTGGGTAGCTGACAGGAGGGAGAATCATTTTTAAACATAGTAGGAAAACAATGTGGTTTACCTTGAATTCTGCCCCTGTTAGATTTGTAATGACAGAGCATAAGTATGTTCGGGCTTGTCACAGCAAAGCACATCAAAACATGCAGAGTTTCTATTATTCACTAAACAATGGATGAGATGGGTCACTGTTTTGCTTTGCACTAAAGGCAGATCTAGGCATGTATTCTCACAAAGTATAAATGTAGTTTTCTTTAAAAGTGACAAAAACCCTTTTAATGCCCATAAGCAGGATTTCAATAATTATAGAAAAAACCTATCAGTTGTCATAAACGTCTACTAAAAAGCATCTTCAAAACATTAATGTATTTTTTTAAAAGAAAAAAAACTTAGTTAAACTCAGCAATATGTCTGAAAAACTGATCTTTCTCTGTCAGACTTTAAGTAAAATAACTCACATTTGAAGAGAAGTGCACAGAAAAAAGGTTTGCATTTATGTGGTGTCTCTCATGACTTCAGAAAGTCCCAAAGGCATTTTAAAGTCAATGATGTGCCTTGGAGGGGTGATAATTGTTGTAAGGTAGAAACTTCTGCAACAAATCTGCAATCAACAAGGTATATTGAGCAGAAATATGACAATGATCAGGTAGTTGGTTTTAGTGATGTTGTTTGAGGGACTAATATTGGTCTGAACGTCAGGAAGAATTTCCTGTTCTTCTTTGAGTAATGGAGAATCTTTTGCGTTCATTTCAGAAGGTTGGCAAGTATAAAGTCTCACCTAAAATATAGCATCTGTGGCACTGCAGCATCCCCGCAGTAGTGAACTGAAGTGTCAGTCTACATTGTATCATGAGATCTCTGGATTTTTAAATTCAGAGAGGACAGTTCCTCTATTCAGTCATGGCTGTTATTTCCAGAGTATATTTGAACACCTTTCCTTCAGCGCTTGAAGCCAATCTGTGCAAGTGAGTATGCCACTTTCTTTGTCTCTGGATTCCAAGTAAGGGCTGGCAGTCGGAGGACTGTCTTTATTCTAATGTTAGTAAGAGTTTTTAACAAAAGATAAATGACCCAAAAGTTGAGGGTCTTTACGTTAACAAGCTTCCTTTAACCCTCAGTCACTTCGCAGTTTGGAAACCCATACTGTCCCATTCCATTTGCATTCAACACTAAGTAAATGATCTCCAGTATTTTCTTTTGTTAATTCAGATTTCAGCATCTGTGGCACATTGCTTGTATTTTAAGTGAAGCTAGCTGTTTTATGTTGTAACTATGCAGTTGCAACATGACAGGGGACACAATACACAGGATGCTGTGTCAAGCCAAAAAGATCATCTGCCTATCACACAGATGAGTAATGTAATAAACAAACTTCAGTGCTGGTGTGATGCTAGGTAAGTCTTAAAATCACAAAGCTTGGCAGACTGCATCAAACAATAAGTCCACTCAGCTGTTTGCAAGAGGCAATATACTGACTGGAGCCAAACGGCCCAAGCTAGCAAAATTCTGATTTGCTGTCCAACATTGAATACGATTCTGCAATTCTAAATAATCCTGATTGAGCTGATGACTAATCTAGGATTCAGATTTAAATAAAATTGTCAGTTATAATCGAATTGATGTTTTCTTGATGGCAATACCACCTGCCAACAGAGCAGCACTCTTTTTCATGCGGTTAAAAAAATCTTTACATTGGTATTGTAATGAATTGTCTTAATGAATGCAAGATGAAAAATTTCAACAAAATACATATGTTTTTCAGCAATACTCATATTCTATATTACAAAAAAGCCATTTATATAGGAAATTCTGAAATCATTCACATAATAAGCAATGAGGAAACACTGAGATGTTTAATGCAAGACTGTTTTTGTATCATTGGGCCTAATATCAAACATTTAACTTTTAAGTCTTTAAAGATGCTTGATCAACAGAAACAACAAAAAAACAAAACGTTCAAACTCATGGAGTATCAATTGTAAATGTTCACACAAAGCATAAATTTAAAAAATGAGAACTGTATTTCGAAGCTTAATTAAGAGCTTTAAAAAAATACAGGTTCTTGTCATTTTCTAGCAATACAAAATACAAATATGTTGACCTTAGAGATAGTACGAACTGCCGATGCTGGAGAGTCTGAGGTAACACGATGTGAAGCTGGATGAACACAGCAGACCAAGCAGCAACAGAGGAGCAGGAAGATTTGACGTTTCGGGTCGAGACCCTTCAGAAAAATGTTGGCCTTACCTCAGTCATAGCACACACATCCCTAAAATCAGAACACATAGGCTCAATTCCCATTCCAGAGACTTAAGCACAAAATCTGGATGATTCTCGCTGCCCTTATAGCAGGGAGTCATCCTCCAGATAAAATGTCAAACCAAGGCTCTGGATTATTTAAAGAAGAGCAGGGGAAATTCTCATGGTTTTCTGGCTACTATCGCATGCTCAACCGATATCATTTAAATACTTTCAAATAATTATCTTTGTGTTGCAGCTGTTAGCCGATCATGGGTAGTAATGCAAATTCGCTGCAGTGTTGCCCTGTGAATAAAATCCAAAAGCACGTTATTGCCAGTAAAACGAATTGCAAACTCAAAGATGGGCATAGCACGACACGTGCAAATCCTTCACTTTGGATGGAACAGTGACATCCTGTGGCCAAAATATAAATAGCACCACTGAGTTGACTATAAGATAGTCTCTCTACATTGCTCTGATTAGAAATATTTGAATATTTCAATAGCCTAGAATTAGGTAGGAAAACAGAACATAGAACAGTACAGCACAGTACAGGCCCTTCGGCCCACAATGTTGTGCCGAACTTTTCCCTTAAACCTAAGGTCTATCTAAACTCCACCACTACCATATACTATCATCCATATGCCTATTTAATAGCTGCTTAAATGCCCCTAAAGAGGCTGACTCCACTACCCTCTCCAGCAATGCGTTCCATGGTCCTACCACTCTTTGAGTAAAGAACCTATCTCTGACGTCTCCCCGATATCTACCTTCTTTCACTTTTAAACTATGTTTCCTCGTAAAAGCTACCTCCACCCTAGGAAAAAGTCTCTGGCTGTCTACTCTATCTATACATCTGATCATTTTGTACACCTCTATCAAGTCACCTCTCATCCTTCGTCGTTCTAAAGAGAAAAGCCCTAAATCTCTCAACTTTTTCTCATTAGACCTTCCCACCATTCCAGGCAACATCCTGGTAAATCTCCTCTACACCTTTTCTGATGCTTCCACATCTTTCCTGTAGTGAGGTGAGCAGAACAGGACACAGTACTCCAGACGTGGCCAAGCCAGGCTTTTGTATAATGTTAAGATTAATACTCATAATAGTATTACTTGTGTCCAGAAAATAAACGGGAAAACACACTGGGACTTGCAAATTGTATAAATTGTTGGAAGCTAACAAGGTGTTGAGCTGGATGAACACAGCAGGCCAGGCAGCATCAGAGGAGCAGGAAAACTGATGTTTCGGGAATGGACCCTTCTTCAGAAAAACATCTTTAAAGATTTAAAAGTTAAATGTTTGATGTTAGGCCCAGAAATACAGGTAGTCTTGTATTAAAGATCTGTGTTTCCTCATTATTTAATGTGTGAATGATTTCAGAATTCAATTTTTCTGAAGGAGGGTCCCGACCCGAAACATCAGCTTTCCTGCTTCTCTGAAGCTGCCTGGCCTGCTGTGTTCATTCAGCTCCACATCATGTTTTCTCAGATTCTCCAGCATCAGCAGTTCCTACACTCTCATAAATTGTTGGAAGTTTGCCTCTTGCAAATAGCAGGGCCCTTTCAAGCTTCTGATGAAATCTTTTATTTTGTACCCATTTCTGTACTGAGCAAGCAAGGCTGGTAACAATTATGGATGAGACAGTTCCAAGTGTTTTTAAGTGGGAATGTTCAAGTCTGGATTGCAATAGTGAAATGGCTTATTTGCAAGGTTTTCAATAGGTCATGCAGGACAGTTTGAGGGGTCGTTGAAGAGGGGTTCAAAGGTTATAGGCAATGAGTTAGTGAGAGGGAGAGAGATGTAGACTCTACATTAGGCAGCATTGCATTTAGTTGCACAATGTTCTGGTATTATTGGGCAGCTAAGTGTTGGGAGTCAAGGCTCAGGAAAAGTCCTGGAAGCTATGGGGCTTGGGAGAAGTTGTATGCCACTAACAATTCAGTGAAGCTGTGGGAAAGAATATAATTAGGGAAGCCAGAAAAAAACAAGGTGCAGCAGAAGCTTGGTGGAGCTAGCTGTTGGTTAAAGCTGATGCTAAGTCCATGAATAAGGACCGGAACACAGTTTTCAGAATGTAAAGAAGTTTAGACCTAGGAATATCAGATGATCAATGAAAACGGGAGCATTTGATGAGGAAGACTGTTAGAGTTGGTCTTGACAGGGAGTTTCAAGGCTAGATTGACAAACATGAAGAATTTTGAATCCTTGTGAGGTTAAATAAGATTTGATGACACATTGTGATATTAATGTCTGGGGGAATTGCTGTAAAATCCATGAGATTGCCTCGATTGCATCTATTATAAGTACAACAGTTGGAAAGTCATGTTGAGGTTGTACAGGATATTGGTGAGGCCTCTTAGAATACAGATGGAGATCGTGGAGATAAAATCCAATACCAGAGTCCTATGCTTGAACAAGGGGGACTACAATAGAATGAGGGACGACTTGGCTAAAGTAGACTGGAAACAAAAATTTTACGGTGGGACAATTGACGAGCAATGGACGACTTTCAAAGCAATTTTTCAAAATGCTCAGTAAAAGTATATTCCAATGAAAAAGAAGCACTGTAAGAAAAGGGGTAATCTGCCATGGGTGTCTAAGGAAATAAGGGAGGCTATCAAATTGAAAGAGAAGGCATACAAAGTGGCCAAAACCAGCATGAAACTTGAAGATTGGGAAACTTTAAAGACCAACAGAAAGCCACAAAAAGAGGTATAAAGAAAAGCATGAGAAAAAAACTGGCACAGAACAGAAAGACAGATAGCAAAAGTTTCTATAAATATATAAAATGAAAAAGAATGGCTAAAGTAAACATTGGCCCTTTAGAGGATGAGAAGGGGAATTTGTTGAGGGGGTTGCCTTATGAGGAGAGACTGAATAGATTGGGATTATATTCATTGGAATTCAGAAGATTAAGGGGGCATCTTATAGAAACATATAAAGTTATGAAGGGAATAGATAAGATAGAAGTAGAGAAGATGTTCCCACTGGCAGGGGAAGCTAGGACAACAAGGCATAGCCTCAAGATTAGAGGAAGCAGATTTAGGTCTGAATTGAGAAGGAAATTGACAGTTGTTAATCTATGGAATTCCTTGGCAAGCGAAGTAGTTGACATTACTTCAGTAGACATTTTTAAAGCTAAGGTAGATTTTTTTTTGAACAATAAAGGAATTAAGGGATGTGGGTAAATGGGAATGCAGGTAAGTGGATCTGAGTCCACGAAAAGATCAGCCATGATCTTAGTGAATGGCGGAGCAGGCTCGAAGGGCCAAACGGCCTACTCCTGCTCCTAGTTCTTATGTTATCTTCTGGAGCGTCCAGTTCCGATTGCCCTGTTATAGGAAGGATATTATTAAGCTAGAGAGGGTTCAGAAAAGATTAACTAGGATGTTGCTGGGAGTGGAAGGTTGGAGTTATAAAGAAAGGCTGGATAGGCTGGGATATTTTTCACTGGAGCGTAGGAGGTTGACAGGTGACCTTATTAAGGTTTATAAAATCATGAGAGATATGGATAGGGTTAATGGTAGGTGCCTTTTCCCAAGGATGGTGGATTTCAACACTAGGGAGCATATTTTTAAGGTGAGAGGAGACAGATTTAAAAAAGAGATAATGGGAACTGCAGATGCTGGAGATTCCAAGATAATAAAATGTGAGGCTGGATGAACACAGCAGGCCAAGCAGCATCTCAGGAGCACAAAAGCTGACGTTTCGGGCCTAGACCCTTCATCAGAGAGGACATGGGGTGCAAATTATTTACACAGTGTGTGGAGTGAACTTTCAGAGGAAGTGGTAGATGCGGGCTCAGTTACAATGTTTAAAAGACACTTAGAATAGTACATGAATAGGAAAGGTTTGGAGTGATACGAGCCAGGTGCTGGCAGGTGGGACTAGTTTAGTTTGGGATTATGCTCAGCATGGGCTGGTTATACTGAAGGGTCTGTTTCCATGCTGTATGGTTCTATGAGGTATTCCATCACAGACTATTACCCATATTACTTCTGAGTATTAGAATATATTGTAAATGTATTGTAATTGTATTAACAATCTCATGTTGCTTAGTAAAGTTTACAGTTGTTTATTCAAAACTGTAGAATCTTACTTTATTCTTTTTGCAAATCTCTGCGATCTAATTTTTTGTTGACCTAAGTTTGTAATAAATTTGATGTCTGGTTTGGGAATGTAACTGCCTAAAGTTCACAAAAATCATTGCATTTACACTAAATCAACTAAACTTGCCATCAAATGTTAGGTCTGGTACTTAATGACGTAAGGTTCTTGTTACTGATTATATTTATCATACTGGCATATATTTCAATCTAAGAAAGAAAATAATTAATGCCTTAGATCCTAATTCCTGCAGATAGCAAACTGTTCTTAGAGCCCTGTTTTAAATTTGAAAATTTAATTTGGTTCCCTGACTCTTTATTTCTGTTGATTAAAGTAAATTTCCCCTTTTTTTTCCTTTCTTTCTGCATCTCGTTTGATTCTAATTTGTTTTCTTTCTATTCTCTGTGGTTGCTCCATTTCTTTCAGTAACTTTAAATCTCATGGGTGAAGGAGAGAGATTTTATTCCCTTTGTTAAACGAGATTCTTTTCAGTCTGTTCTAGCAATTTAGTTGATTTCAGCTGAAGGTTGGGGAAATATATGTCCAAATCCCAGAGCACCTTACATGTACAATATTCAAGTAATGGAAAAATTTTCATATACAAATTGGCATACATATATTGCATTGGTGTCAATGAATAAACTTCAAAATGAGCAATAACTATGCTACAACTTAAAGTTTATTTGATATACAGCATATCTACTTCTGTATTAACAACATTTAATGAAGATAATGATTTTCAGACAGCAAGAAAAACAGCTTGCAATATACTTTGCTAGGACAGCATTATTGCAAACAGCTGAATGCAATGGGCTAGATTTGCAATCCCGAGATGGGTGCAAATAGCCAGCAAATCAGCAGCTCACTGCATCGACCTTGGGAAAACAATTGCCCTATGTGGTGAGATCATTTTTCTGGCGCTGACGAGAATCTGTTGAAATTGTGGGCAAGACTTCTGGATTGGGGTCTCACACACCACTTTTAAAGATACTTGAGTCTCCATGACTCCGCAAAAATCCGTTGAGACAACATTTGCAACTTGTATTCATATAGCACTCGTATCCCCCTACAGTTTAAAGGGCCACTAAACCTCACCCCTCACCTCCATCCCAGGCCCCAAGAAAACCTTCAACATTAAACATTAGCGGATGGGCAGGTGAACATGCTAACTTCCTAACTACTCACCTTTACTAGTTTCATCCCCGCCTTCTTGAACTGTCCGTTTTCTCTCCACCTATCTGCTCCACTATCCACCTTCTATTACCACCTTGCCCCCCCATCTATTTACTTGAGCCCCCTTCCCCTCCTCCATTTCTTAAAGAAGGGTCTAGACCCAAATCATCAGCTTTCCTGCTCCTCTGATGCTGCCTGGCCTGCTGTTTTCATTCAGCTCCACGCCTTATTATCTAATTTCAGTGAGTGATGCACATTGGTAGAACACATTAAGAAATTGGCATTTTTAATCAACATTCCCAGTAGGGAGGCGATGGCCTAGTGGTATTATCGCTGGATTATTGACCCAGATAGTGTTCTGGGGACCCGGGTTTCAATCCTGCCATGGCAGATGGTAGAATTTGAGTTCAATAAAATACCTGGAATTAAGAATCTAATGATAGTCATGAATCCATTGCTGATTGTCAGGAAAAACCCATCTGGTTCACTAATGTCCTTTAGGGAAGGAAACTGCCATTCTTACCTGGTCTGGCCTACATGTGACTCCAGACCTGCAGCAATGTGGTTGACTCTCAACTGCCCGCTGGGTAATTAGAGATGGACAATAAATGCTGCCTGGCCAATGACGCTCTCATCCTGTGAATGAATGAAGGAAAAAAAAACTGGCCATTGTTTTATTGAATGAAAAGTCACAGAGTGGAGGTGTGATTTCTTGATACACATTTCCCTCGTGTGCTGAAAGAGTAGATTTGCATTTAGCATTTGGTTTTTTCTGATCACAGAGTACTGTAGACCCAATGAATTTTTTTTGTTAGAAATATATTTTCTATTGCAACACAAGAAATGAGGAAGTTTACTGAGCTCAAAAAGGTCCCACAATTTCCCTGCAATGTGGTAATGCCCAGATAATTTCAGATAAATAAAGAGCAACAAAGTGTTACATAATCGCAGTTATTAAAGTTTGAGTGGTAAAAATGACAGCCATTCTGCGTAGCTAGGAACATTTCTCAAAGTATTATTGCAAATATCATGACAGCTCTTCCTCATTTGGTGTATAGGAACTTTAATATTTATTTAGATCAGCCAACTGGTGGGAGGATCTTGTAAAAATTCTTCACACAATTATGTTTTGAAATGTATCTTTTAATCAAAATAAAATGGAACTCTAAATAAATACGTCCACCTAGAGCCACACAAGTGTGGTTAAGTGGCCATGGCTTAAGAAAATCAAGCAGGAACCCTATAAAATGTAGCTGCTATTTTGACCAACTTGCACAGTGTAGAGAAGGAGTAGCTGCTGCAGGAAACAAGATTCGTTCTGTTGGGAAGCAAGGGAACTGTTTTGCATTAACAACCAACCAATTTGCAAGAATTCACTTTCTGTGAAAACGAGAACAGAACAGACAGCTCTTTTGAAGATCACAGAACTGTGCCTTGCTTGCAACAACTGGATTTGTAAAATTTGGATTGAGTGGAACGACTGTTGAATGTGGAAGGGAAATGTGAGCCTCTTGGAGAGTTGGGAAGTGCTGTGGGACTATTCCTATAACGTTACATATCAGACAGAAATGAGGCATTGTATCAAAGTGTTTTTAAGAAACATTTTGGTTGAGGTAATGCAAATGCACCATTTCTTTAGATTGATGCATTAATTGTCTGTTAATTAATGGTTAATGCAGTTGATCTTAGTTTGTTACAGTATGGTCTTAAAGCATTACATCTTGTCCTTTGGATCTGCCAATCACAATGAAATTCAATCCTTTTTAAAAGTTATTGGTCTTAATGAGATCATACCGGAATCTTGAGTAATGCAGCTTTCCTGTTGTACACTGCTATATCAGCCCAAATTATTCATGGCACTCCTTGTGCGGGGTACTTGTGAGACACTGGGTACAGTGGGATACTGGCATAATGCCATTAAGCACTTATATGTAGGGGAGGTCATACTTCTATCTTCAAGTGTGTTCCGAATAGTAGCTGCCTTGCTGTAGGACAGCAACATTACAGGGGCCAGCAATTTTCGATAGGTAAACCTCTTTTATTGCTGTCAGGCATCTTTTGGAATTCAATTAGTGGCTGTACTGGTAGAGCTCCAGGTACAAGTTAGTTGTCTAACTGCACAGCTGCAGGATGTGTATGGCCCTGAGGGAGTGTGGAAAGATCTGACATTGGGAAAGTGTAATAAAAATAGATTTGTATAATCCACAGAGTAAAACAATTTGCGCAGAACCAGACAATGTGTCTGGATGCAAGCTCTGGCATGTTGTGGGGCTTTATACATGGGATTGAAGTGTTCTAGAATAATATCACCACAGCCTAAGTTACAAGGTGCTAAGTTAATTATTCAGAGTAGATAGGTGTTTGTAATGTTAATCTACAGTAGGTTGAGACCTAACTGAAAGAGGGGTAGAAAGTCAGGCCACAAGTATATTACTCCCATAGTGAGCAAGGGTATAGTGTCCTATACTGTCTACTCTGGCCTTTAGTTGTGAAACTGAAGTCAAAGATGATATAGTACTTATTAGTCATGGGAAGTAGCTAATGGGTAGGGATTCATTGTACATTGATACAAGAAACTGGAAAGCACACGTAACATCTATCACATTGGGAAATCTCAGGATCTTACAATGTCAAAGATGCTATATAAATTCAAGTTGTTACTGAGTGATCTAAAATGTCAGTCACATTATTATGATCCCAGCTGATGTTATCACTGAAAAGGTCAAAACCCAGACTGAAACCTGGCTTGATTGTTAAAACTAAAACAAAACAAAATATGATCAAAGTGGTGTCTCAATGAAACATAAGTGCACAATATTGCAGATTATGTTTTAAAATAAAACTAAAGTTTATTAACCAAAAGTAATAAAGGTATAATAGAATAAGCTATAATGTTTATTTATAACACAAATTCAGAGATTTCTATACACAGTAAAACCATATTTGCAATAATCCCAAAATGCTAATTTCCATCCAAGATTTTCCCAAAACAAAGTAAAACTAGAAAAAGTCACTCCTCGAAGCTACAGATGCATTCTCTAAGCATTAATAAACCCTAAGGCTCAAAATTTCTAACAGACCGTAAAGCATAATGGTCATCTTGCTAAGTCATGAAACATCCTTCATAAAAACCCATTAGTACTGCCAAAGCAGCCCTCAGACACAGCTTTAAAAAGAAATCACTATGGCTAGAGAAAACTTACATTTATTACCTTCAGCCAAACAGAATACCCAAATGTATTCTAACTCAATCTTGAATCATATTAAAAATATGAATAAATCCAACAGTTCATATTGGAAGTCCACAAAGTAATTTAGACATGCTGGACTGGTAACATTCAACCAGTCATGGGGTTGAGTACCATTAACCACAACCTGACCGGAACAGCCACATAAATCTTATCATCACTACAGCAAATCAAAGTAGCCTACATTATGTCGTGTCTCATCTCCTGACAAAGTGCTACAAGACACATGTCATAAGACCGTAAGCCATAGGAGCAGAAATTAGGCCATTCGGTCCATCAAGTCTGCTCCGCCATTCACTCATGGCTGATAAATACCTCAACGCTATTCTCCCACCTTTTCCCCGTACCCTTCATCCTCTTGACAATCAAGAACCCATCTATCTCAGTCTTTTTAAATGTACTCAATGACCTGGTCTCCACAGCCTGCTGTGCAGTGAATTCCATAGATTCACCATTCTCTGGCTGAAGAAGATCCTTCTTACCTCCGTTCTAAACGGTGTTCGCCTTACTCTAAGGCTGTGCCCTCGGGTCCTCGTCTCTTCTACGAATGGAAGCATCTTCCCAACATCCACTCTGTCCAGGCCATTCAGCATTTTGTAAGTTTCAATTGGATCCCACCTCATCCTTCGTGTCGGAAGTACAATATAATATTATTCACCTGAGATAATGGGAACTGCAGATGCTGGAGAATCCGTGATAACAAAGTGTGGCGCTGGATGAACACAGCAGGCCAAGCAGCATCTTAGGAGAACAAAAGTTGACGTTTCGGGTCTAGGCTAGGAATTTCTTTGACAGCACCACCAAACTCATGACTTAGAACGTGCTCAGAAACATCATTAAATTCTGTTCCAAATGACATACAAATCAGCCTGAAGATATATAGTTATTTATCTTCATCGACACTATGTAAAACCCTAGATCTTCCTGTCTAACAGCACCGTGGAAGCAATTTACAACGTAGATTGTAGCATATCAAGAAGGTGACCCACCACATCCAGGTTGAAATTTCTATACAGCGTTGAGGAAATATTGACCTGCCAGATGGGATATTAAGATAATAAAATGTGAGGCCGGATGAACACAGCAGGCCCAGCAGCATCTCAGGAGCACAAAAGCTCACGTTTCGGGCCTAGACCCTTTATCAGAGATGGGGATGGGGTGAGGGTTCTGGAATAAATAGGGAGGGGGGGGGAGGCGGACCGAAGATGGAGAGAAAAGAAGATAGGTGGAGAGGAGAGTATAGGTGGGGAGGTAGGGAGGGGATAGGTCAGTCCAGGGAAGATGGACAGGTCAAGGAGGTGGGATGAGGTTAGTAGGTAGGAGATGGAGGTGCGGCTTGGGGTGGGAGGAAGAACAGGTTAGGGAGGCAGAGACAGTTTGGACTGGTTTTGGGATGCAGTGGGTGGAGGGGAAGAGCTGGGCTGGTTGTTGGGTGCAGTGGGGGGAGGAGACGAACCGGGCTGGTTTTGGGGTGCGGTGGGGGAAGGTGAGATTTTGAAGCTGGTGAAGTCCACATTGATACCATTGAGCTGCAGGGTTCCCAAGCGGAATATGAGTTGCTGTTCCTGCAACCTTCGGGTGGCATCATTGTGGCACTGCAGGAGACCCATGATGGACATGTCATCTAAAGAATGGGAGGGGGTGTGGAAATGGTTTGCGACTGGGAGGTGCAGTTGTTTCTTGCGAACCGAGCGGAGGTGTTCTGCAAAGCGGTCCCCAAGCCTCCGCTTGGTTTCCCCAATGTAGAGGACGCCACACCGGGTACAGTGGATGCAGTATACCACATTGGCAGATGTGCAGGTGAACCTCTGCTTAATATGGAAAGTCATCTTGGGGCCTGAGATATTAAGTTGGCTCTCTATTTGGGTTCTCAAGTATGTGCTAACAAGACCATGCTACTATTCAAAGAAGAACAGGGATGGTGAACATTTATCCTCGAAACAACATCAGCTAAAATAGAACATTGTGCAATCTGACCATAATGTTGTTTATGGCACCATGATAGCAAACTGGCTGCACTTCTATGCCATAATTGCAAGTGCACTTCTAAATTGGCTGAGATGCATGTTGAGAGATCCTGGGTGGATGGATGTGAAAGCTGGCCTAAGAATTCAGACAACCCAACATGCAATGCAAAAAAAATACAGCCTGGCCATCTTCCTCCTGTCTCATTGCCCAAGGCCCCAAACACATCATCCAGGTGCCAGGTGAAGCAGCATTATAATTGTATTACTTTCAATTTAGTTTACTGCAGTCGCTGCTCACAATGTTCACATTGACAAGACCAAATGCAAACTAATTAAATGTTTTGTGAAACACATGTGCTCTCTCTGTAGAAATGACCTTGACCTCCCAGATACTTGCCATTTCAATAAATCACCTTGCTATCACTGTCGCATTCCTGTCCTGGGCTTGCGGCAATGTTCCAACAAAGTAGAATGCAGTCCCAAGGATCAACAAGTCATTGTTCTCTTAGGCACTTTATAGCCTCAAAGTCTCAACACGGAACTCCAAAACTTCAGAAACTGACTTCATTATATCTGTTCTCCATTTCTTATTTTCTCATGTCCCTATCTCCAAACTGCAGCCTTGCCTTGTTTGTGCCTTATAAAAGGAAAATACTCTAGATACTGGAAATTTCACACAGGTCAATAAAGAAATTCATGCAGAAAACCAGCAGGTCTAGCAGGATCTGTAGAGAAAGAAACAGAGTTAACCTTTCAGGTACATTCTGACTCTTCTTGTTCATGTCTTAATACTTTGCTTTTGGTAGAGAGGGCCCATTCTCTCCTTTTCGCACAATAAAACAAAGAACCGTGGGTGCTGAAGAAATTGGTGGAAAAAATTCAGCAGATCTGGCAGCATCTGTGGTGAGAAAGCAACTCATATTCTGCTTGGGAACCCTGCAGCCCAATGGTATCAACGTGGACTTCACCAGCTTCAAAATCTCCCCTTCCCCCACCGCATCCCAAAACCAGCCCAGTTCATCCCCTCCCCCCACTGCACCACACAACCAGCCCAGCTCTTCCCCTCCACCCACTGCATTCCAAAACCAGTCCAACCTGTCTCTGCCTCCCTAACCTGTTCTTCCTCTCACCCATCCCTTCCTCCCACCCCAAGCCGCATCTCCATCTCCTACCTACTAACCTCATTCCACCTCCTTGACCTGTCCGTCTTCCCTGGACTGACCTATCCCCTCCCTACCTCCCCACCTATACTCTCCTCTCCACCTATCTTCTTTTCTCTCCATCTTCGGTCCGCCTCCCCCTCTCTCCCTATTTATTCCAGAACCCTCACCCCATCCCCCTCTCTGATGAAGGGTCTAGGCCCGAAACGTCAGCTTTTGTGCTCCTGAGATGCTGCTGGGCCTGCTGTGTTCATCCAGCCTCACAGTTCATTATCTTGGATTCTCCAGCATCTGCAGTTCCCATTATCACTGTCAACATTTTGGGTTCAGTGGCCTTTCTTCTGTTCCGAAGTTACCCCAGCAACCTCTGTTTTTGTTTCAAATCACATCTCATCTAACATATGTAACAGACTTACAGCATCAATAATTCAAATTTAATCCATTTATATATTATTTAAACGTACTTTAAGCGGTAGGTGTATGCCAGTTTCTCACACAGGACAAACTCTTTTAACAACAGCAGAGGGACTACAGATGGGGTAATCTGGCACAAGCACAGAAAGTGATGGAGAAACTCAAGCAGCATTTTTGTGTGTGTGTGTGTGTGTGTGTGTGTGTGTGTGTTGGGGGGGGGGGGGGGGGGTAGAGAACGTCAGAACAGACGAAAGGCCATTAGACCCGAAACGTTGATTCTGCTTTCTCTTCACAGATGCTACTCAAACCTGCCGAGTATCCCCAGCAATTTCTGTTTTCAGATGCTGCTGAGTTTCTCCAGCAGCATTTCTGCGTTTGTCCCAGACTTCCAGCATCTGTATTACTTTCGATTTTTGAAGAAAGTTGGCCTGTCTGGGACAGGGAAGTTGCGACATGTAACACCAGTCCCACTAATATATATGGATTAAACGTGAATTATTGATGCTGTAAATCCGTGTTGTGCATGTTGAGTTAGATGAGAGCTGACACTGGTCGCTGCCCCAGTGTGTGTCTGAAGCTTCCAGCGTCTCGTCAGCATTCTCCCTCCCTCCCTCAGACAGGGCCGGACCAGGAACAGCACCACGACTCGCACCCGAATCCAAGTCAGCACAGGACAAAACATGCAAGTCGTCGAGAAGCATCACTGCCAGATTCCGGGCTGCTCCATCCAAGTCAGCAGGTAACGGCCAACGTGGTGGTGAGGGGGGGCTGGCGGGCGGGAACCGGGGTCAGCGGCCCTAACGGTCGCGTCGCCCCTAGCAACCGCCGCCCAGGCTCTGAAGCCCCGGGCTCGCCTCGGAAGGCCCGCTCAGCCTCTCCACCATCAACCGGCGGCGTGCTGGAAAAGAAAAAGAGGGGAAGCTCCAGCTCAGCTGCACAAGGACGTGAAGGTCATCCTCCTCCAGCTTTCCGCCTCTCCCATCCCTTCCGGATGTCACCCTCCCGCCCAGGAGCTGGATCTCTCGCCCGTTCTGCAGGTCGCCGGGCGAGCACAGATCAACCTCACAGCGGCTCTTACAAACAAATACATCCCGCCCATCGGAGGAAATGTGTTTGAAATAAATCAGAGCGTCAGCTCTTCTGTCTTGTGCCTGAGTGACAGGGAAGGTTCGCGAGAGTTATCGTCCGACCCAAAGCCACACTTACTCTAACTCAACGTTAGCTGGATCAAATTGATTGCTTTCAGCTTTATTCCAGACTTCATTTCCTGGAATTCTCTCCTTGAATATCACTGCCTTTCCACCTGTCTCACGTCCTTGAAGACACTTGGTATAGCCTTACTCTGATCGTTTACCCAATATATTCCTGTGAGGTGACTTTCGATTTTTTTATGCTGTTAGAGTATTACATAAAAGCAAGTTCCTGGTGCATGTATGAAATGAACTGCCACAGGAAGTGGTGGAGGCTCGTAGAGTTACAACATTTAAAAGGCACCTGGTTGAGTATATGAATAGGAAAGGTTTAGAGGGATATGGAATGAATGCTGGCAAATGGGACCACATTAATTTAGGGTATCTGGTCTTTTGGCTGAGATCAAGTGTGTGTTATACCAAGTGTGTACACTTGGTGGCGATCTTACGTGCTGAGGCTCGGCTTCAGTGACGGTGATGTCTCGGGTCGGTTTTAACGTTCTCATTGTGCAGGCAGCACCACGGAAAAGCATCTGGTTGGCATGAACCACTTGGACCGAAGGATCTGTTTCCGTGACTCTATGTTCTCAATGACTCTGTGATTCCATTGCAAGCAACGTCCAAGTAAATCTTTTCTGAGCCCTCTGCAGCTAAATCATATCCTCGATATAACAAGGTGACCAGAACTGGACGCAGTATTCCAGAGGAGGCCTCACCAATGTCCTGTACAAGCTCAACATGACATCCCAATTCCTATACTCAAAGGTCTGAGCAATGAAAGCAAGCATGCTAAACGCTTTCTTAACCACCCAGTCTTCACGTGAGGCAAACTTCAAAGAACTGTGTACTGGAACTCCTAGGTCTCTCCTACAACACTAACTAAGGCTTACTTTTAATTGTATAAGGCCTACCCTTGTTTATTTTACCAAAATGCAATACCTTGCATCAATCCAAATCAAACTCCATTTGTCACCCCTCTGCCCACTTTCCCAATTGATTAAGATCTCTTTGTAAGCTTAGATAGCCTTCTTCACTGTCTACTATACCACCCATTTTGGTGTCCTCTGATAACTTACTAGCCAAACCTTCTATATTGTCATCTAAATCATTTGAATAAATGACAAACAAAAGAGAGTCCAACACTGATCAGTGTAGCACCGATCTGTGTGGAACACTGCTGGTAATATGCTTCCAGTTCAAAAAATAACCCTCGAACTCCACTCTGTCTCCTCTGGGAATCATGGCTTAGGTTACAGACTTGCTCACCGAGCCGGTGTGTTTGATAGCAGTTATTGCGTCACCCTGCTTGGTAACATAGTCAGCGCACCTCTTGTGAAGCGTTGGTGTTCTGTCCTTCTTGTTACTGAAAGGAGGTGGTGGGCCTACGGATATTGACTGGCTGAATCTAGATTAACAGCACTCTGCTGTGATCTTGGCCACCATTCGAATTCCACTTAAACTTGGCCTTTTGCTTAATCTGTCAATTTTAGCAGAGGTTCAATGGAGTTTTGGTTTAGTATGATTCACATAGAGTAGATAATAGTGAATTAACAATTGATTTTATATCTTTTTGATTATTTCCATTGATCTGTGCTGATGGTCCATTGTGGTACCCAAGAAGTTGGATGTGCCATCTTTTAGATTTAGATTTTAATCTGAAGCCCATCTGGCTCTTGAATAGATGTAAAAGCTTATCTGGCTCTTTGGGATGCTCTGACATTTAGAAAGGCATGATATAAATGCAACCACAGTCAATATAATCTTTCTTCACTGCTGTAGTTTTCCAGTCCTGGCAACATTTTCATAAATCTTTCTACCTTCCCTGGTGCAATTACATCCTTTCTGTTGTGAAATGACCAGAACTGCATACTGTAAGTTGTCGCCCATTTGATGTTTTATATAGCTGCATCATGACCTCTCTGCTCTTGAATACTGTGTCTTGGCTGGTAAAGGGAAGTATTTTGTATACCTTTTTAATAATCTGATCCGTTTGCCCTGCTAGCCTCAGGAATCTGTAGCTATGCAGACTAGAGTTTCTCTGATCTTCAGTACTTTCCAGGTTCTACTATTTATTGTGATTCCTTGCCTTGTCAACTCTCCTGAAGTACGTTACCTTACATTTTTGCAGTTTCAGTTCTATTTGCTACTGCTCGCTCACCTGATTCGTCCATTGTTATCCTTTGGCAGTTTACAGGTCTTCTTACTATTTACAATCCTACTAATTTTTGTATAATATGGGAACTTCTTGATCATAGCCCTACACTTAAGTGCAAACCATAAATGCATACCACAAGTAGCAAAGACACCACCATCCGTCCAGGTAGAACCCTGCTGGAAAAAGATTTTCACCACAGAAACATCTCTTTGGTTTTTGCCTCTCAGCTGATTTTGGTTCAAATGTGTCATTCAAAGAAGTTCTGAAGAAAGGTCGCTGGACTTGAAATGTTAACTCTGATTTCTCTCCACAGATGCTGCCACACCTTCTGAGTTTTTCCAGAAGCTTCAGTTTTTTGTTTTTGTTCTTTCAGCTTATTTTGTCAACTGTGACCTTCCTTTAACAAATCCACACTTCTGATGCTGATTAATCCGTGTCACTCCAAGTGCAGATATATTCTGTTATCTCAGAATTCTTTATCTCATAACAAAGTTGCTGGAAAAGCTCAGTAGGTCTGGCAGCTTCTGTGAAGAGAAAAACAGAGATAACATTCTGAGGAATGATCACTGGACCCGAAACATTGACTGTATTTTTTTACTTCACAGTTGCTGTCAGACATGCTGAGCTTTTCCAGCAACTTTGTTTTTGCTCTGATTCACAGCATCCCCAGTTCTTTCAGTTTTTATTTTTTAGAAGGGGAAGCACTGAATTGCCTCATAGCTTTCCTTCACCCATAACATAAATTTCCCTATCTTGTTTGTCTGTTTATGAGTATGTATAAGGAGTAGATACCTGATTTGAGTTTTAATTTGTAGTATTATATGCTGATGGTTTATTCCTGTTTGTCTATAAGTGGAGTCCAATTACTTCTAACAAATAGTATTTCTTGTCAAGCAAAGATGCTTGGTTAATACTTTCCACTAACCTGGCTCTGAAAATCAGGTTACTGGTTGAATTCTGTGTGCTTATTTTAGCATCCTTAGCTTTTGTGATGTTTCCAGGAAAAGTGGCGCTTGATTTCCAGCATACTACCACAGTGAGTCATGACATCTACTTTAAATATTTTGTTGAAAAAGTTGTGAAAATTAACAACACAGAAATAAGGTTGATGGGCACAGATGAGAGAGCATCCCTATGGTCTGGTAGGACAATAGCAACTTTGCTTTTTTACAATCTGGAATTCTCCAATCCAGAGAGTTGTAGGGGCTAGATCACTGAAAGTATTGAAAAGGTGTTAGATTTTGAAGTATCAGGGAATTAGGGCTATCATGAACTGGCACAAAAGAGGGATTGAGGAGGAGGCAGATCAGTTATGATCTTGTTGAATAGTAGAGAAGCCTGAGAGGCTGAATGGCCTATTCCTCCCCTCTTCTCTTATGTTCTTCATCTTGTTAGGGGGTATTGGGCTGCAGTTTCTCCAAAATCCAATTGAGTTTTAACAGCGTGTGATTTTAAGTGGCTCACTAACACCACTACCTGGATGTTATCAGCATTTCACTGATTTGGAGTGGGCAATTTAGTGAGTTTGTGAAATTTAAAATGAATAGCAGTGATTGCAGGAGATTTGAATCCTGTAGACCTGGGATTTTACCAACCACGACCCCCTGCATGTACCTGGAAATGCCTGATGGCTGAATCAATCCTAGAAAGTGTGAAAGAGGATTTCCACCCATTATTCAATGATTTTTTTTTCATTCTTATGATAATGGAGAGATTAGAGAACATAGGATTTTTCCCTTTAAAGCAGAGGCAGTTATGTTGTGATTTAATGGAGGTTAAAATTATGAGAAGTTTAGATACAGTAAGTAGGAAGAAACTGTTTTCATTGACAGGAACTTCAGTAACCAGAGGCTTGCTTTTCAGACCCCACCCGTCCTCCCCTCCCTCCAGGGCAAGGGAAGGTGAGGCCTCCCAGTTGGTGCACTACTACCCTGATGCTTCTGTAACATGCTGCTGTTTTAGAAAGTGACTGTAAGGGGGATATTCGGAATAGGAACAGGTTTGCACTTAGCCGACTAAGTTCACAGGCTTTATTAAACACAATGGCGCTTGCATTTGAGAGCACTTACCCAAGATCCTCTTCACACAGGTCCAGGTTCCTTCTTGTTCTAACACCACTGTGACCTACTTCCTTCCATGTGCGCTCAGAAGATACTAGTGGAATAAATATATAATTAATTCTTTACTCTACTTGTGTCCCAAGTTTGTTCTTCCCTCAACTCCAAGTCTCCTTCCACTTTTCTCCAAGTCTCTTCCAGCCAAGACATCAATTTCCGACTTTATCTTGAGTCATTTCTGAGGTCTGCTGTGTAATTTTGGCTGCACATGGTTCTGTTTGGAAGGGATAAACTTCAGCAGATTGGGTTCCAGATTCTTGATGATAACCTGAATGTAAAAGCAGTGATAGTGCTTGTCTAACTTCATAATCTTGATGTTGATCTGGAATAGTTGATAACATCTTTGCGTCCTTGGTTAAAAGTTGTTAACTCCTTAGATGGCTGGAGAGCTGCCAGGAACACTTGAACTGGAAGCTGTTCTTCTGGGAACAAGACAAAAGTGGGAATTCATAATCATAAAACAATATAGTAAGATTGGGCCTACAGATACTTAAAAACTGGCAGATTTTATTTAACACAGCAGTATTGATATGAGAGAACTTTTCATAGGCCTTACACACTTGAGCCAGGCTGCATCTTGTTCTGACATCATTATGACATAGTCCTTCAGCACAAGCTCAGTAGCCACTGTGAAAGTAATGGTACCATTAACTGTATACAGCTGAGCGGCAATGAACTCTGGCTACCCATCTTCCTCCAAGTTACTATATGTGAGAAGCCATGAGGAACTTGCTAAAGCTTGGTGAGGGCAAGAAGATAATTTTCAATTTGTTGTTTGGCAAACTTAAACAGCCTAGAATCTATCAGGTGTAGTGTGGGGAGCCGTTAGGTCATGTTTGTGCTGGAGAGATAATTTTTGCAAAGAGGATTACTCTCTCAGAGCAGGTCTTTTACCTTCTCACTGCCATGTCATCTCTTGTCTGCTGTCTATGGCTGCTGCATTCTGATTTCCTGCTTTGTCTATTCTGCAAGTCAGTATTAAGGTGTCTACTGAATGCTTGAGGATTGTAATCTGCACTCAGTTCCTGCCTCCTGGCACCATTTAGTGCCACTGATTTGGCACACAGCTTGCCAGCAGCTCAGTTAGTTGCTCTACCTTTAAAGGTAGTGCGGGGCTGGGACCAGGAAATGATCCAGACATCAGGTTGTCAGTCCTGGATTGTTAATCAAGCACCAGAGGACACAAATGTAAAGCAATTGGGAGAAGAGCAGAGATAGTAGGAACTGCCGATGCTGGAGAATCTGACATAACAATGTGTAGAGCTGGATGAACAGAGCAGGTCAAGCAGCATCAGAGGAGCAGGAAAGCTAACATTTTGGGTCTAGACCCTTCTTTATCCAGCCTCACAACTTGTTATGTGGGAAAATAGCAGGTTGACTTTGGGTGTGGAGGGTGGGGGTAGTAATTAGATTTTCCATTCTGCAGCAAGTTGTTATTGTATTTTAGTAACTTGCAAAAGGGATTTCGATAGATACGTGATGGAGAAACAATATAGGACTATGGGGAAAGAGCAGCGGATTTGGACATATTGGGTAACAGTTACAGAAAATTGCTGTTGACCAAATGGGCCGAATGGCCCCTGTGCTTTAGGATTCTCTGCCTCTAATTTCCCATCATAATTAACAAGTAAAATCTTCTGCAGGATTAAAAGATTAATACAAACCAGTTAGCGTTACTGTAGATCTGAAATATTCCATAAGCATGCAAATAAAAATATGAAAATATTTTAAGGAACAAAATTGTATTTATCTGAGGATGTGAAAGTTACACAACTGGAGTTGGATTATATGCTCTCCCATTGCTGGGTTTGAAGGCAGGGAAAGCATGTAAAATATACGGGTACCTTATACATCAGCTATTAGCTTACCCTGCCCCCACCAGTTGTGGAATGGCAGTGGGTGATCCTAATGGCCTCTTTCTGCGACTGCTGGAATTTAACTGGTGCCAGGCACCCAATCTGCAGGCTTCCTTTCATGACTGATAATGGGAAGAGGTATCTCTTTAATGTGTTTCCTGGACCCATTGGAATGATTTCCAAGGTGCTACTGTTCCCTCACATCAGGTTTCTTCACTCTTCTCTCCATTTGGGCTCTCAAACTTGGGACTCCCAACCATGACAGCCATTAAGCCATTTGTGACCTGAACTGGCTTCCTCAACGACATTTGAGGAAGGAGAGGGGAGGGGATGTGGTGGTGACGGTCAGGCACCCTGTAAAATATGGTCCTTGAAGTACACTAAGGGTGTGTCATAAGGTGCAGATAGGAACATTGAGCATCCTCTCGGTTTGCGCTTTATCCCTTGGGCTTTTTACCTTGCACCCTTTTCCTCTCTGCAAAAGGTGCTGCCTTTTGTCGGTTTTGTTTATAGTATGAGACACTGATGAACTGTTGAAGGCAATCATTCCATTTGGAGGATCAGAGCTGAGCCTTATCCTTTTCTCTCCAATGCATCATACACTTTCTAGGAAGGGTGTCTGGGCAGGGCTCAGCAGTTGTCATTCTGAATGAGCTTTTTCTTTGTTTTCCGAAGGCGATGGTACCAATTGTAGCAACCTGTGGGTTGTGTTGTACAATGATATGGCTTTGGAAAGTACTTTTTTTTCCCTGAGAATTTATTATTTAAAACAGTAAAAGACACAATCCATGCCTTTTCAGTAATTGGACTGAGCTTGTTGAATGAAAAAATAACTGAATATTTGATGCCAGGTCAGTGGGCAAGGAGAATAAAGCAGAGTTGCAAGCGGTAAGAGACATTGATGGAAAGCAGGAATGAAGAAGGGAAGAAAGCAAAAAGCCAGAGGAAAAATTCCTGTGTACTGGAATTCAGAGTCCAAGTTCAGTTGAACTTGATTTGATTTGAATTCGTTGTCTCAAGTACTCAAGTTCAAAAGTACAGGAATGCAGTAAAAAGTGTATAATGTTGACACCATCTTGAGTACAAGTACTGTTAATGAGAGAAGTCAAAGAGCAGCCTTGACTTCTGCATTCAAAGGTACAATTGATCTTTATTCGAGTTCTTTACCTCACATGTGGGAGATCACTCTGAACCTGGCTTTTCTGTGGATCCCAGATGCCCTCTTAATCCCAGCTGAGATTGGCTGAGAGGTCAATGATGGTATGATTTCCCCAGCGGGATGCAGCATTTTTACACAGTTCGTTTTACAGTAATTGCTTACTACATTATTATTTTTCCTTCCCCCCCTCATTCTGTACATCCAGTTTTGTGAAACACCAAATCAATGATGGACATTCCCCAATGGACAGTCCTAGATTCCTCATGATGTTTACCAGACACTGTAATCATTGGGCCTTGGGATCTTACCATGCATCCCATTAATTCACATTTCAAAGTTGATGGTCATACTGTTTTTCAGACATTTCCCAGACTTGTTTATCTCTAAGGACTTCTTGAATTCTGTTAATCGGTTTATTCATTGCTATCCCTCTCAAATTCCATTCCTCATCTTGTATTTCCCACTGACCTAATCACAGGAGATACAAAAGGAGGTTAGTTCTTACTAGTTGCTGTAAAATTCGTAATATTAGTTTTAATGTAAAGTTAGTTATATGTAAGGCATTATGTTTACACCAACTGTTAGCATTCTTTATTTAATGAGTTGTGAGTAGTTTCTGTCCCACCTGACCTTGGAGGGTCAGTTAGACATTGCCCCTTCATTTGCAGCTGCACTATAACTGATTATAGTCACATACTGTCTTCTGAGATGAAATTTACTACGCCTACTCTGACTAAATCTTTTACCTCATAGGACAACATCATTATCATTAGTAAGACTGAAACTCATTCACGTTTACAGCTCAATGAACTTGTCTGATCTTCTTGGTTTTACAAGACAGAAACTCACCCTTATCGTTTGTCTCTGTTATTTAGGGATCCTACTTTTCTTTTTAATGTTTGCAACAAACTTTAGGCTGTCTGTTTTCACACAGCTCTTATCGAACTACCTCTAAAGATATCTGCAGCTTTTTTTTACAGAACTCCCTGTATTAATTTGTAAAATTCTCTGTTTATAGTAGACTCTGTTACCTGGGATAACCCCATCTCAAAGCTATCATTGTATTAGCTTATAACTCACTTTAATGCTGGATCAAGCAAGGTAATTCTGTTATAGCAGCCATATTTATGCCAATGGGTGACCATATTGTGCCACCTCTAACCAAGGACTGTCCCAACAACTACCTAGGTACAGAATTTTAAGAACAAGGTTGAAAGAATGAACAAATTTAAACATTGCAATAATTATAGTAGAGCATAAAACATGCAAATAAACTTAAAAGTTACACATTGCAGACCTTTTTAGTTTTACATAGAAAATAAAGTTCAAACATTACATTCTTCCTTAAGTGCTTAGTCACAATGGCATCACACTTCAACAAATCACCTCAGGATTGGAGATCCTTGCTGAGGCTGCGCCAAGACCACCAGTCATGGGTTTTATACATGTGGATTTCTAAAGGTCCTAGTTTAGTTGGAGAATTAATGGTTTGCCACTGTAAGGGTAGAGGGTGGTCCAGAAAACCATATGGATCTCCATTGCTGTGGAGTCATGTGATGTTGGGAAGGCCTTGAACTATACATTGGGCCTTTCAGTAATGAAGCTCACTCAACCTTGGTATAACCTAAGCTCACTGGATGATGTCATCAAATGAAATATGGGGTGGGCGGGCTCAGAGGGGGTATTAAAGATAAGTACTTTCTCTCACTTGAACTTTCATGTAAAATGGGAGGTGGGTTTCAAAATCATGAATAGCAAAAAAAACATGGAGGCGATGAGTTCATCCTGGTAGAAACATGTATCAGATTGCTCCTCAAGTGACCTTGAGGATTAGGCTGATAAAATGTGAGGCTGGATGAACACAGCAGGCCAAGCAGCATCTCAGGAGCACAAAAGCTGACGTTTCGGGCCTAGACCCTTCATCAGAGAGGGGGATGGGGAGAGGGAACTGGAATAAATAGGGAGAGAGGGGGAGGCGGACCGAAGATGGAGAGAAAAGAAGATAGGTGGAGAGGGTGTAGGTGGGGAGGTGGGGAGGGGATAGGTCAGTCCAGGGAAGACGGACAGGTCAAGGAGGTGGGATGAGGTTAGTAGGTAGCTGGGGGTGCGGCTGGGGGTGGGAGGAAGGGATGGGTGAGAGGAAGAAAATCTCCCCTTCCCCCACTGCATCCCTAAACCAGCCCAGTTCATCCCCTCCCCCCACTGCACCACACAACCAGCCCAGCTCTTCCCCCCCACCCACTGCATCCCAAAACCAGTCCAACCTGTCTCTGCCTCCCTAACCGGTTCTTCCTCTCACCCATCCCTTCCTCCCACCCCCAGCCGCACCCCCAGCTACCTACTAACCTCATCCCACCTCCTTGACCTGTCCGTCTTCCCTGGACTGACCTATCCCCTCCCCACCTCCCCACCTACACCCTCTCCACCTATCTTCTTTTCTCTCCATCTTCGGTCCGCCTCCCCCTCTCTCCCTATTTATTCCAGTTCCCTCTCCCCATCCCCCTCTCTGATGAAGGGTCTAGGCCCGAAACGTCAGCTTTTGTGCTCCTGAGATGCTGCTTGGCCTGCTGTGTTCATCCAGCCTCACATTTTATCATCTTGGAATCTCCAGCATCTGCAGTTCCCATTATCTTTGAGGATTAGGCTGATGTCTGAACCATTCACAAAACTACCTCAATTGTCATTTCTAATTCTGCATACGTGATATTTAAATCACATTTAATAATAACTTATTGAATAAGAAGTTGTGTTGCAACCTAACCACAGATGGGCCTAGACTGTGTGAATGGGAGTATCAGTTTGATGTTAACTTTCTGGAATGCTCAGCAGGGTGGCTAAGAGGAGCTGGAACTACAGGTGACAGTAAGAAAACATTTGTCTGTCAAGGAACTGAAGACTTAGAGTAAGAGTTTCACAAATCATTCAACTTAACTTTCATGAGAAGAGGTATAGATCTCTAATCATTAAAAAACCTTGCATTTTGGATTATATATCACAACCTTATGTCTCTGAAGTGCTTTACACTCAATGATGGACTTTGTGAAATGTAATCAGTATTGTAGTAATGTATGCAGGCTCATTTTCTGGAAGTTCTCGATTCTTGTGCTCGGCCTTCTTATGTTTCAAGCATATATCCAGCTGATCCTCATTGTTCCGAAGGATGGCCACGTGAGTGAGGTCAGAACGCTGCTGCCACCAGCATTACTAATTTCCAACATGAGACTGCACCTTTGACAGAGAAGGGGAGGGAACCACTTACAGTTTTACAATTTGTGTGTTATTTTATGTGAAAGCAACTTAATTTTGGTGGAAGGCAAACTCATTTTTGAGTTTGAGTCAAAACATTTTAACACTATCGTGACTTCCATGTCTTTGTTAAGATATTTTGACTCAGGAATATACAGGAGGGTACCAATAGAAACATGGCAAAAATAAGCTCAGGAAATTTGAACTGTGGATCACGTAATAGTGCAAACACAATGAGATCTATACTATCCCTTTCTTTCCTGGATGAGAGAGGTAAAGTGATATTTTGCATTTATTTTGGGTGGGGTTATGAAATAATAGCCGTTGTCTTACTGAACTTCCATTTGCTTGAATTCATTTAAAATCAGTTTGCAGCGCCCTGTCTCGTTTGGTGCTTATTCTCTCCCCATCTGATTCATAATGAGGAAAGACAAATCTCATGCAAAATTACACTAGTAGTTTGTGGGTGGTTTCTGTGGAATTTGCAACATCAACAATGACATCAGAAGCTGCACAAACAGAGGATAAAGCTTCTGACTAGAGTATTTGTGGTTTACTGTATTTAGCAGCCTGCTACTTGAAGCACTTAACAGCAGACACTTCCTACTTCACAGTGACAGTTTTTTTTAAAGTTTTGGTTCAATTGTGACACCTTAACCTTCCAATGACGACGATAATCAGGTACAGTAAGCAAAGTTACCGTAGCTTGTATGTTCAATAGAAGTTCTGAAGGAATGCTGTTAGCGAATACGTATATCAACTTAAAAGTTACCGTTGTGTATGCCTTTTCTCTACTGCATCCTAAGTCATTCCTCTGTGAGGGGAGTAATATGAATATAAATTAACTTATTCATGTATACTAATCTTCTACATGTCTACTATTTGCAAGTAGACACTTCCAAGATGTTGACTGAAAAATTAAACAGTGTTGTATCGCTGATGATTTTGCTTTGGTTAGGATGATAGGAAACTGAGCTGGCCACAAACTGTGACTAGATTCTGTAGAATATAATGGTAACATGTTGTGGTGAGCTATCCGGAGTCCCTTATTGGCTATATTTGACTCACTTCAGCTTGTAAAGACTTCTCACTACCATAGTTGAATCTGTCCTTGAACCTCTCATTTTCTACACCTTGTTGGGAATACATTTTTATATTGAAAGGTTATCTGTGGAATATCGGAAGATTTTGGACTATTTGGAAATTCTCAGGTTTATAAGGGCCTTTTTATCATTTCTTGGAAATGAAGATAACACTTGCATGCATGCATTTACTGGAAGTCATCTGAATTTAGAGAAGTTGTGATGTAAAATTTGTAATGAAATAAGAGATGGAGTTTATAACTTTTATCAATGGAGAAACCTTAATTTGAGAGGATTCGGGCCCCTTTGCTAATGGTTACCCCAAAATGCTATCTAGGCTTGGTGTTTTATTCAAATCCAGCAGAGTGTAAAGAAGAGACCTCAGAAATTGCCATCTCAGTCCTAAAACCCTGTGTGCGGAGTTACAAGTGTAGATTCATGTCTGTGGTGTGGAATGTTACAAAATTTATGAATGTGAACCTTGAGTGAAAATGTGGGACTCAGCTAATTGGAATTTAGTCTCCCTAATATAGGGAAACTTCAGCATAAACAGTGAATGCAATACATTAGATTAGAAATTAAACATTAATGACTGCACCACATCAAATACACACTTGGGTGATGCCCTACTCTGAACTTAGAACATACTTTGTTATTATTTACATTTCAAAATAAATTTTGATTTTAATCTTTGGCCACCTTTGTAACAATTACAGGATCATGCGTCCCGATGATGCCAATATTGCAGGCAATGTTCATGGAGGTACAATATTGAAAATGATAGAAGAGGCTGGAGTCATCATTAGTACCAGGCACTGCAACAGGCAGAATGTGGTGAGTTTTGATAAATAATCGTATATTAATTATCAGGAAGTATTGTGGCTCAGCGATAGTGTTCCTACCTCTGTTCAAGTCCCAGAGGTATGTCATAACATATCCAAACAGGTTGATTAAAATAACTATAAAATTAGCAGGGCATCTAAAGCTTGGATGAGACTGAATTGGCTTGATAAATGGAGACACGCTGATGGCACCTTCCTTGAATGCTGATTATCTTTGTAAAATGCTCGTAATAGGCATGCATGTCCAGAAAATGGAGTGATAAGAATTCTATTCATTTGGTTGAGCCATGGTTGGGTTGAAATAACTACTATTTAGTTCAGCGTGGTACTGCCATACATTAATTGCTGCCAGGTATAAGAGCTTACAATTGCAAAAGAAGATACAGAATGTTGGGTATCTTATACCTTATAATAAGAGTTGTGTTGAGGTTTTCTTTTTATTATTTCTCTATGGGACCCACAGTTTTCAACAGTTCATAGCTTCAATCTTACACCAGGTGCTAAAGCTACCAAATACCTCCTAAAGTGGTTTATTTGTTGTAGTGATTTATTAATGTGCCTGTGAAAGTGGTTTGCTCTCCTCCCTGTGGTGTTAGTGTTCCTAATAAATGAGAATCATTGTCATGAGAGGTATTGTAGGAAAGTGCTTGTATTTACATTGCATCCTTATTCTCAGTGAAATGTATTGAAGAAATGAGTTTTCATCAGAGATGTTGATTTGTAGACAAATCCAAGCCATTTTGTATATGGCATTGTGTCAAAAACAGCAGTGAGATGAAAGTTGAGTTCATCTGTTTGTGTTGGTGATGACCGAAAGGAAATATTTGTCATGGTAATTGGAGATTTCTTTGATGTTCTTCTAACATAATCATTTGAACAAGTACTTGGGTCATTTCACTCTCTTGTGTAAGAACGGCATCAGTCTTAGAGTACAGCACAGGTAATTTGTCATGCATAGATACTGTGTTCCAGTGTTCCCTGTGGGTCTTGAACCCACAATATTCTGTATCAGAGTTGTGGGTTCATCTAATAAAATTAAGTTGCTCCAATTCTTTCCCTCATTTTCAGAGTTTTAAAATGCCTCAGAAGGAAAGTGAGCCAGAAAATGCGACCAAATTCTGTCATTGATAGTCCAGTTGCAAGACCGAGGTGCAAAAGATGAGCAGGTGATCATAGATGATAGAATCCGTACAATGTGGAAACAGGCCCTTCGGCCCAACAAATCCTCAGACCGTCCCACCCAGACCCATCTCATTGTAAGAGATGGGTGCCAGTGTACATGTGGTAATCAGCTGCAGTTTGTCTTGGCACTGAGGAGGAACTCAAGCATAAAAGGAAAAGTGGAAAGAATAATTAAAGTTAATTAGCAAATAACTAGCATTTAAAAACAACCATTGACTAGCGTGTCAAGATTACATCAGCCATTCAGGACTGCCCCAAACCCATCATGCATATGCGTGTACTTTCAGCTGAATTCACATGTGAAAATCCTCTTCTGTTACTTTATTATTTATGTAGAGTATAGTAATCCCCATTGTGCTTTGTCAATGATTAAATTCTAATTATTTTAATGGATGTTGGATATTGTGAATCTTTAGACATGTGGCTTTATTTTTTGTATAAAACAAATTATCTCATCCTTGGAAGGATGCTGCATGATGTCCTCAGGGGAGCAACCTCAGAGACATGTATTTTCTGCTGCTGTGGCAATGACTTCTCCTTCATTGTAAACTCAGAACCTAGAAAGTTCAACTATGATTGCAAACAGTTCAGTTTGCAGTTCCTCGTACAGTGAAGCTTTTCTTGTGACTGGACTCGAAATCTTAACTCTGATTTGTGTCTACAGGCTGCTAACAGAACTGCTGAATTTCTCCAGCAATTTTGTTTTTGTCTCAGCCTGACCTGATTAGCTTTCAGGCTTGGGCAGGTAATGTTTGTGCCATTTCCAACAAGAGAAAATCTAACCAACTTCTCTTGACATTCAGTAACTTTACAAGGCATAACATTAGTTTTCAGAAGTATACTGATGCCTAGCTCTACCACCCCACAACCCTTCTTGACTGCTCCATTGTTGCTAAATGTTCAGACTGTTTATTTGACATTCAGTACTAGATGAATAGACATTTCTCCCAATTAAATATTAGGAAGACTAAAGCTATTGCTTTTGGCCTCTCCTCAGACTTTGTTCCCTAACGACTGACTCCATCCATCCCCTGGCAACAGTCTGAAATTAAACCCATCTGTTTGCACCCTGAGATGATCCTCAGTTTTGGACTTCTGACTGCACATTTGTTTCATCTTGAAGATCATCTTTTACCTCCTCTGTAACGTTGCTTGCCTTTACCCTGCGTCATCTTATTGGATTTGACTATTTTGATGTATTTAAAGCCAGTTTAACACATTCTACCTTCCATTAACACGATCTTATCCAAAACTCAGCTGCGTGTGTTTTTGACTTGCAATAAGGCCTGTTCCTTTGTTTTCCCTGTTCTTCAACTGATCCCATCAAATTTTTATCCTTGATTTAAACAGTCCTTGGATAAGCATATAGATAATGATGGGATAGTGTAGGGGGAGGGGCTTAGATTAGTTCACAGGTCGGCACAACATCGAGGGCCGAAGGGCCTGTTCTGCGCTGCATTGTTCTATGTTCTATGATTTCAAACGTTTCCGTGGCCTTGCTCATCCCTGCCTTTACAATATCTTCCAATTCTACATCCCTCCAGTTCTGGCATCTAATGCATTCTCAATCATAATTATTCTACCATTGGCAGTTGTGCCTTCACTTGCCTAAGCTGTAAACTCTGGAATTCCTTCCCTGTACCTATCCACTTCCCAACCTTGCATTCTTCCTTCAAGTCATTAATAGACTTTTTTGGCCAAATCTTTGGTTACCTCACCCAATATCCTCTCATGTGGCTTAGTTTCATACTTTGTTTTTATAATGCTCTTATGAAGCAGTTTGAGACATTTTATTACATTAATATAAGTTATTGTTGTAACGCTTGCCAAATCCCCATCTACTAACATTGTGGGGCCGATGTTGACAGGAAACTCATCTTGACTTGCCACATATATGGCACAGCTATTAGTGCAGGCCAGAGGCAGGAAATTCTTTTGTAGTGACTCATTTATGGATTCCTCAAATTCTCTTCACTACTTACAAGGGACATGTCGGAATTTTGAAGGAATATTCCCAACTTTCCTGAATTAGTGCAGTATTCAAGAAACTGGACACTGTTCTGAACAAAGAATTCTGCTGGATTGGCACCACATCTACCACCTGAAACATCACAACCCCCTCTCACGTGCAAATACTATTACCCTTGTTCTTTCTTTAAGTTTGATGTCTAACTGAGTTAGATATATTCTTCATCATTGTTGGGTCAAAATCTTGGAACATTCAAGCAAACAGAATTAATAGAAGTACCTTCACCTCAGCATTCAGAAGTATATTCCTACCTTCATAAGGCCAATCAGGAGTGGAGAATAACTGGCAGTTTTCCAGAAATTTCCGTAACCTGAGAATAAATTTTGAAAGACAAAAAGTTATTGAAGCAACCGCAGATATACGTAGAGCAAAGAAGGCCTCTGAGTTGTAAGTCTGCTGTTTGATTCTGGACTGCATGGTGTTTTGAATTGAGCGACCATCACATTTCAGTGTACTAGTCACAGTCATGAAATTCTTTGATGATGCTGCATGAATATATATTTGCTAATTTTCAAAGTATAGGCATTCCAACACACTGGTGTCAGGCCGTAGAAATGGAGAAGTCTATTCTAATGAGTCAGAATTCCAAAGAAGGGATTTAAAACAAAAGGGAAACTAAATCAAACAAAAGCCATTGGAAGTCTTTTGGTGACTACAGCCTTGGAATTCTCTCTCTCATTTGTTCAAATGGTCTCTCTCTTGGTCTCCCTTAAATTTACTTCATTTATAAAATAACTAGCTAATGTTAGCTAATGACAGTGTAGGATACTGCTATACTTCTGTGTTGAGAACTTGACAGGGCAGCAAAAACATTGTTTTCATTCTGTCTCAATCCTGTAATACTTTTGCAGGATCAAAGAGGCAGCTTGAAATATGTACAGATTGATTTCTACAAGTAACTTTTGTTAATGTTAAATAGCATAGTGATTGATTCATTGTAGGGAAGGGGGCACCACCTTCAAGTTCCACTCCAAGCCAAGCACCATCCTAATGTAAATATATCACTATTCCTTTAGAGTCACTGGATCAAAATCCTGGAATTCCCTCCCACAGTCAGTGGGTCTACCTACAGCACATGGACTGCAGCAATTCTAGAAGGCAACTCACCACCATCTTCTCAAGGGTAACTCAGGACAAGCAATAAATGCTGGCCAGCCAGCGACACCCAGTTTCCACAAGTAAATTGAAAATATCCGATGCAGATCTACTCAGAACATTTCTTAGCCATTGATAGTGTACCACAAAAATGTAAAACAAGGTAGTCATTAACTGTTGCCTTAAATGGTTATGAATTTTCAGACGATATTTTAACAGTTATAGCGGAGAAACAGTTCAATGCTAACTATCAACAAAAAAAGTTTTAATTTATTTCAAAGAATATTTTTTGCCTTTTTTTGAGTAATGTGTAAAGAAATGATTACATAGTATCTTCAATTATATTCTTACATTTCTACATTGAATGTTGGGATAAAGAAAAAGAAGAAAAGGACTCCATGGATGGGAAACTGTGAAAGTGAATTAAGAATTGAAGTCAGTGCCATTTTCGTTGTTGCAATGCAGACCGCATTGGCAATTGTTCACTGATTGACAGTCTGTATCTTGATGTATTGAATTTCAGCAGAGCAAGTGTCTACTGACAGATGCATGTTGGTCCAAACAGCACAGCCATCTTCTGGACATGAACTCGACCTTTGAAAAGCTTTATTCATTGAGAGAGGTATAGCTTGGGGAGCAGCTTTTTAAGCAATTGCAAGTTGATAAGCTTGAATTGGAATTCATGTAGATTGCCAACATTAGATGTGACCTGTGAAAATACCGAAAGACAGATTATTTTCTGTCATTCTCAGGTCTTCAAGATGGCCAGAAAACTCAGCAGGAAATTCACTTTGTAATGACAAGCCCTTTTTCAACTTTTGATCATAAGCAGTATTCTGTTGCAAAGTGGGAAAAGTGCCTGACTGCTTGTTTTCTACTAGTAGAAAAAAAAATTATTGTCGTAAATGACTTGACACTGACCTGTAGATCATGAGCAAAAAGCCCCTTCCATTGCACTCTTGAAATTAATTTTTTTCATTTGGTCCATGTTATCAACTGTGAAGGCAAAATCAGGGAGACAGATGCTTAATTCAGCTGTAAAAATGCTGAATCTTTTTCCTTCAGTTTCACACAGGAGCCAATGCAACAAAACTAAAATATCTTACACTTGTTATGGTCCCAGTTGATGTTATTTCTGAGATAATAAGGTGTAGAACTGGATGAACACAGCAGGCCAAGTAGCATCAGAAGAGCAGGAAAGCTGACGTTTCAGGCCTAGACCCTTCTTCAGAAATGGGGGAGGGAAAGGGGATTCTGGAATAAATAGGGAGAGAGGGGGAAGCGGATAGAAGATGGATGAAGGAGAAGATAGGTGGAGAGGAGACAGACAGGTCAGAGAGGTGGGGGTGGTGCCAGTAAAGGTGAGTGTAGGTGAGGAGTTAGGGAGGGGATAGGTCAGTTCAGGGAGGATGGACAGGTCAAGGAGGTGGGCTGAGGCTAGTAGGTAGGAGATAGGGGTGGGGCTTGAGGTGGAATGAGGGGATAGGTGGGAGGAAGGACAGTTTAGGGAGGCGGGGACAAGCTGGGCTGGTTTTGGGATGCGGTAGTGGGAGTGGCGATTTTGAAGCATGTGAAGTTCACATTGATACCGTTGGGTTGCAGGTTTCCTATGTGAAATATGAGGTGCTGTTCCTGCAACCTTCCGGTGGCGTTGTTGTGACACTGCAGGAGGCCAGGATGGACATGTCATCTAAGGAATGAGAGGGGTAGTTGAAATGGTTCACAGCTGGGAGGTGCGGTTGTTTAGTGTGAACTGAGCGTAGGTGTTCTACACAACGGTCCCCAAGCCTCTGCTTGGTTTCCCCGATGTAGTGGAGGCCACAACGGGAACAGTGGATACAGTATTCCACATTGGTGGATGTGCAGGTGAACATCTGCTTGATGTGGAAAGTCATCTTGGGGCCTGGGATGGAGGTGAGGGGGGGGGTGTGTAGGGCCGGTGTAGCACTTCCTGAGGTTGCAGGGAAAAGTGCCGGGTGTGGTGGGGCTGAAAAGGTAGATACCACTCTGAAAAATTTGACTTAATTGATTTTTTTTAACAAGGTAGTCTTTCACTAAAACACGAGCACACAGTTCAGCAGATCTGGTTTTAACAATAAAAAAAGTTAATTATGCAAAAGAAACGATAAAATACTGTAAACTAAGCTATTTACATATCACACAATTTGAAAGATTTTGAAACACGATAAAAATATTTTCCCATCAGCCCACATTAATTAAAACTAGTTGAATGCCAGAAGAATCCCTCCTGTTTCACATCTGTTGTTGCAACAACTTTTATTTCATTCCTGCTTTCATTCCATAGGGCCGTAGAGTCATATAGCACAGAAACTGACCCTTCAGTCCAACCAGTCTGTGCTGAACATAATCCCAAACTAAGCTAGTCCCACCTGTCTGCTACTGGCCATGTCCCTCCAAACCTTTGTTATTCATGTCTTGAGAGTTTGGTAGCCTCCTCCTTGATTAGTGTCACAGCTGAACTCAGATGTTCACAGATTTAAATAACCCCTTCAGGGTTCTAACCAAACATTTCTGGTTTGGAACTTTCAAACCAGGACCCTTACACGGTGATAGAATATTTCCTATCAATTATAAACTATTTTCTTTCTTCAGGAGAAACTTTACATGCATCTACCTTCCACCAAGACCACTGCAAATGGAAATCAAAAGTTTTCCATGCTATGGGTTTTTCCCCTAAGTTCGCAAGAAAACAATGCCTTATCCTTGTAAACTGAAAGCACGCTAATGCTCCTCAATGTTCACTCTCTTTGCTCATAAAATTCTTACAATATAAGCAGATTTCCATTATAACAAAAGGACTCTCAATCTCATACTGATTTTAAAAAACCCCATGGCTCCAGAAATACTGATGAGTTAATCATTATACTCTCTCATATGCACAGATCACCATGCACATATCACTAGTTCTAATTGTAAACTCTAAAATAAATGAATGAAAATATACACAAATCACACACCTTAAATCACACTTTGGTAGATACAGAACATCCAAGAACTCCTCAGAAAGAGTTCCAAATTGCCTATGGTTACATGTTTGCTCTTATTTCTCTTAAAATGTCTTTTTACCATCACTGAGATTGCTAAATTTTAGCATACATTTGTATCAGGCGTCTTCACATAGCAATGTAGACTTTATTTTGTTCTGATTGGTATTCTTTTCAATAATCAAACATGTTGTGAGATTTGTGCTTCCATCAGTGATCATATTTGCCAGCTTTTTCCACTCCACTCCTAATTTTGTCATTCAATGGTTTACAGCCTTTAATAACAATTTTTTTGATGTGTTACCTTTTATTGCCTGCGCTGATGCCAATTCTTCTGTGAACTCAGTATTTTTGTGACACCTTTTGTTGATAAGCAAATCTATCTTGTCTACACACAAAATAATGGCATTCAACCTCTATCATTCACATCTTGAGCTCATTCCTGAATTTGAGTTTTGGCTCAAGTCTATTTTTCTAGTCAGACTGGTAATACTGTAAACTAAAGTAGTTGTATCAATGTTAAGGATCCTAGCAAAGTTCCAAAATCACACATCAAAAACTGAGAGATACTACTTCTATTTATATGTGAAATAGTTAACTCTATTTCTGACTTTCGTGATGAGTAAGCTGTTGGAGGTAATTCTGAAATACAGGATTTGTATGCATTTAGAGAGGAAAGGAATGATTAGGGATAATCAGTATGGTTTTGTGTGAGGGAAATCTTGTGTCACAACTTAATTGAGTTTTTTTGAGGAAGTAACTAAGAAAATTGTTGAGGGCAGAGTGGTAGATGTTGTTTACTTGGACTTAAGTAAAGTTTTTATCAAGGTTTTGCATGGTAGACTCATTAGCAAAGTTAGATCACATAGGATTCAGGGTGAGTTTGCCAATTGGATTCAAAGTTGGATTAATGGCAGGAGACAGAAAATGGTGGTGGAGGGTTGCTTTCGAACCAGAGGCCTGAAACCAGTGGGCCAGTTCCACAAAGATCAATACTAGGTACAATTTGGTTTGTCATTTATATAAATGATTTAGATGAGAATATAGAAGGCAAGGTTCGTAAGTTTGCAGATGACACCAAAATTGGTGGTATAGTGGACAATGGGTAGAACAGAATAAAGTCTACATTGCTATGTGAAAATGCCTGATACAAATGTATTTTAAAATTTAGCAGTCTCATTGATGATAACAAGACATTTTAAGAGAAATAAGAGAAAACATGTAACCGTAGGCAATTTGGAACTCTTTCTGAGGAGTTCTTGGATGTTCTGTATCTACCGAAGTGTGATTTAAGGTGTGTCATT
Organism: Stegostoma tigrinum; assembly: GCF_030684315.1. Taxonomy (NCBI): domain Eukaryota; kingdom Metazoa; phylum Chordata; class Chondrichthyes; order Orectolobiformes; family Stegostomatidae; genus Stegostoma; species Stegostoma tigrinum. Next base: position 19,994,125 of record NC_081381.1, read on the forward strand.
TCTGTATATTTTAATATCATTTATTTTAGAGTGTACAATTAGAACTAGTGATCAAAGATTACAAAGAAGTCTTGATCAATTGGGTCAATAGGCCAAGGAGTGGCAGATGGAGTTTGCTTTGGATCAATGCAACATATTGTATTTTGTTAAAACAAACAAGGGCAGGACTTGTATAATTAAAAGTATGGCTTTTGGTAGTGTTGTAGAACAGAGATACCTAAGGGCTCATGTATATAATTCTTAAAATTTGCCTCACATGTAGACAGGGTGGTTAAGAAGATGTTTAGCACCCTTGCCTTCAGAGCTCGAACCCTTGAGTATCGGAGTTGGGACGTTATGTTGAGGTTGTACATGATGTTCGTGAGGCCTGTTCTAGAGCACTGTGTGCAGTTTTGGTCGCCCAGTTATAGGATGGATATTATTAAGCTGGAGAGGGCTCAGAAAAGATTTACCAGGATATTGCTGGGCCTGGAGGACTTGAGTTATAAGGAGAGGCTGCTTAGGCTGGGATTTTTTCACTGGAGCATAGGAGTTTGAGTAGCGACCTTGTAGAGCTTTATAAAATCATGAGGGATATGGAAAAGGTGAATGGTCGGTGTCTCTTCCCTAGGGTGGAGGATTTCAAGACTCAGGAACATTATTTCAAGGTGAGAGGAGAAAGATTTTAAAAATACATTTGGGGCAATTTTTTTAAACACAGAATAGTTCATGTATGAAGTGAACTTTTAGAGGAAGTGATGGATGTGGGTACAGTTACAATGTTTAACAACCATTTGGGTAAATACATTACTAAGATATGTTTGGAGGGATATAGGCCAAGTGGAGGCAGTTGGGACTAGTTTAGTCTGGGATTTTGGTCAGCATAGACTGGTTCGACTGAAGGATGTGTTTCTGATCAGTATGACTCAGATGCTGCCTGAAATTCTCAGAAATTCCAGTGTTTTCTGTTTTTATTTCAGATCACCAGCATATGCCATTTTATTGGATTGAATAAATTGGGAAAATGTTCTGAGCATACTCTGTCTGAATCACTCTAATAGGATGGGATGGCACAGTCTGTAGTTTTGTTTTATGTGGTGATTTTGTTTGTAAGAACTGAGGCTACATGTATATTAATGGTCTACATGTGTTTTGGTATGGAGCAAAAGCTCTTCGGCTACTTTGAAGCTAAACCACAGCGAAGCTGTCAACCTTCTGGTGCTCTGTTCTAATTTAGATCTCTCCTAGATACATATGCTAGCCAAGATAAAAAAAAGTTGAGGGGATAAACTAAAAGCCATGAAACCGTTTCTGTCACCGCCAGAAAATTTTATTGACATTGTGATTATGGATTGGCTATTGAAAATACGTTATTTCGTATAAATTCATTGTAAAGTATCAGTACTTTTCAAGTCATTGAATCATAGAATAAGTGAAGACAGAAGATGTTAGAAACACAAGAGTAGGACAGGCAGAATATTTAGCAAGAGATACAGTTAACATGTTAGATCGGTATCTTTCGTTAGAACTAAAAGAAAGTCCTGACTTGGCAGTTTGTGAGTAAGTATAGAAGTAATTAATTGCAGTGTTTATTCTTCTGACTGCATGAAGTTAGTTAAATTTTGTTTCTTGAACAGTGAAATAATACAAGTCTTGTTTTAAGAATAATTTATACAATAGTATTCTTGTCACAGATTCTTTTAAAGCACATCACTTGCTGTGAAACGCCACAACTGTTACATAGGCACAAATGCAGCCATTTTATGCAAAATCAGAAACAACCTGTATGGTTTTATAAATCTGTTATTATTTGAGGGAGGAAATTAGTCAGGGGACAAGAATGAGCTCCAAGACCTTTCAATCATGGGAGATTTAACATTCACATAAAACGCTGAAATAGACATCTGAAAGATGGTATCTCCAACCTTACCAAACTCTATCTGTGCCGCACTGATTGCCTTCCTAGATCAAGTCCTGGGTTTGAGGTTGGATCCTCAACTGTTGAGCTTGGGGGTGACCAATTGAGCTGAGCTGAGCTGAACTTTCTGTTATATTTTAATTATCTCACTACTGAAAAGACAAAATTTACATATGCTTTTAACAACTGTTTTAGTAAATAATTTAATTAGTAGGTAGCTGAGTAGTTAAAATGTTCATCTTGTCTGTATTGGCTTTTATTTTAATGAGCAGTGCATCTGTTAAGTAATAGCTGTAGTGTTTGTTACATTAATTGCATGGAATTACTTTATTCAACTGTGCAATAGTTGAGGAAATAGTTACAGCCATTGTTGTGTGATTGTTTTATGGAGTTCTTGTTTATTAAAGTGTCAATGACAACACATGTTGTGATAGCCTTATTGATGATTTTCTACAATCTGCAGAAGAAAGTTAGAATTCAAAAGAGGTAGAGGTGAAATTGCAAGAAAAGTATTACTGATATATAGCTATGAAGTAAACTGCCGATTAATTAATGCTTGTATCTTATGCTCTTCATTTGTTTTTACCATTCAGATTGAGTTGCTTTGATCATGGATGGCACATGCATTTTTGAAATCTGTAGATATTTTAAAAAATCAGCAATGGATTCATGTAACAATTGTGGCAATGATATGCATTGCACATGGCATCATCTTCTTTGCTACAGCCGTGCTGGTGTTCACCTGTCAGCGTTGACTTAGCTGTTAGTGTTCCAGCCTCTGAAGCAGATTATTGTGGGTTCATGTCTTGAATGTAAAATCTAGACTGACAATCCAATGTTGAACGGAAGAAGTGCTGTTCTGTTGGAGGTGCTGTCTTTCAGTTGTGTCTGAATACCAATATTTTCCAGCTTCTCACCAGCGAAGAAATATTATGTTTCTCTTTTCCTTTTTCTAAATTCATGCTTTGTCACATTGTATTCCATCTGCAGTATTCTGCCCCACTCACCTAACCTCTCTGCATCCCTTTTCAGCCTATTCTTATTTGCGCATGCAAAGGTGTGCAAAAGGTTACTCCATTGAGAGCTGTGTCAGTATTAGCATGGAGATACTTCAATGTAAATTTCAACCGGAAATTGTGCAGCCTACTTGCTGTTAAATCACAGTAGCAAAATCACCAGTTATTGTTCTCTGCCAATTGAAAATCAATTTATTGAATGTGAAGGAGGTGTTTCATTACAGGCCAGAAGACGTTGTAAGCCCAGCAGTTATTTTTAGTTGGAGTCTGTACTCATAGCATGCAGTCCTGTCTTTCTTTGAAGCCTATATTCATCCCAGTGGGATACCAGGCATACATTGCTTCTGATACAATGCCGGATATGCTGATTGCTGGAAAGAAGATGAAGGTTGATGAATAATTATACAAAGTGCTGTTATAAACCTTGTTGTGGTTCAAGGTGAATGGAACAATACTACTCATGGATTAAATTTTGGTAGTGATGAGCTGCTTTTCATTTCTTCATGTGCTGACTCCACGTTAAATTAATTTAAACTTTTAAAATATAATTTAATAATCATTGAGGGAAACTAACTTGTTTTGCGGTGGAACACTGTCAGTTTTAGACCCCTGGGATGTGCATTTTCAGCTGGAATGCAAGAAAACAGGGCTGCAAAATGCTGCCCCCAGCCAGTGAATTCTGTTTCTAGATATTTCTGTATTAACCTGTTCAGATATCATGCACCTCTGAAGCAGGTGTGACTTGAAAGCACACATCCCAGTCCACAGGTAGGCATCATGAGAGGACCCCTTCAACTTTGGTTCTAATATTTAGTTACTGGATAGGCTCGTTATGACCCTTATCAAGAGCAAATAAAGGAGGTTGACTGAAATTTCCCATTTGGCTTCCAGTTCTTGGACCAACAAGTGAAAACTGAGTGGCCCTTCCTTTTTGAATACCCTGTTAATTAATTATCATGAACTGTAGGTTGCTGCTGTTATCTAGCTAGAGGACCTCTGATTGGCTGTCCAACTTTGAGAGCTGGGAATCTGCTCATGCTAGTTAAGGAGCACCTTTGTGAAAATACCAAAAGGAACTCTTCTCACCCTGCTGACAGCATTGAAACCTAGAAATAGGTCTGACCTCTGTTTCTTGGCGCTGTAGGGAAAATCAGGTCCCCAGTGACAAGGACAAGTTTCAATATTTCTCTCCTGGGCATCCTTGCATCCTTGTGAGAGTTTTTAAGTGAAATTTCCAGGATGTCAATAACAGGCAAGTTTTGCATGTTGGAGCTATATTGATTGTGGATTGAATTGAGATAGCCCAGAATTAGATTGCATTAGTTTTATATTAATTCTATGTGTGCAATGATTTTACACCATAGTGCATAAAAATCTTTAACCTGTACATGTCTGTTGGAAAGATATAAACCTCTACGTCATATTATTACCATTCATTTCAAAGATACTGAATAATAATGGAATGATGGGTTATAGTCATCATCCACATTTCCTCTGTCTGATCCTATTCTACTCCCAGGTGATTTGAATCATTTCAATGCGCCAATTCCATGCTCTTCGTGACCATTTCTGAGACTAAATCCATTTGCAACCTTAGTGTCTTGTTTAATTGAATTGAGTTACGGGCCACATGTTTACATCTCCTAGTTCCAACTCTGTAATGACACCTATCCACATTCTGCCCTATCCACATTCTATGGACTGGGTGAAATATGAGATGGTTTTTGATCAAATACTTGGAAAAGAAAATAAAGTGTTGGTATTGCATGCAGCAGTAAATTCATCCACACGATTCCCTTGCCTGGCCTTTGTCTACCTGAGCAACACTTCATTTCAGCGAGCTGAGTCCTGCTGCTTATTGGTTCTTGGATACCTTAAATGAGCTATTTTACCATGGTATGTTAGTTCAAGAATAACTAATTCTGGGTCAATGCTGTTCCGATAAGTATGAAAGGTTCCCTGCATTCCATTCATGGCTGTCATCATGTGAAATGCCTCCTTTATTTCACTCAGACTCCTTGAAGGTATTTGATTCTCTAAATTAGAAATCACATTGCTTGCTCCTGTCTTCTGCCTCTCTATCCAATCTAAATGAGTTTTAACAGAGACATTTTGTTGACTACTAGTTGATTGGAATGAGATCATTAGGGATTTCCAAGATGAAAACATTTATTTTGGAGGTGACTATACATTTTTACTTGGAGACAGATTAAAGGGCCAAAGCTTGAGAACGTATGATTCACCTAATAGGAACTTAGAGTAAGAGTAGGCCACTTAGTCCAATGGGCTTGCTCCATCATTCGGTTAGATCAAGGATCATAATCTACTCCAACATCACCTTCCCACACTATCCAATGCATCATTAATCTTCAGAAATCGATCAACTGATTGGGGCTGGGTGGGTGGGTGAGTGAGTAGGTGAATGAGTTATTGAGTAACTGTATAAATGATTTGCAGGGCATGGTTGGCGAAGAATGGGATACGTACTCAATTAATGAGTCAGTTATACACCCATCCATCCAGCTTCCAGTCAATCCCTTGCTCACTTAGCACCACAATAACTCATTCAAACTTCACCCAGATCCCACTCAGCCAGTCACTCATTCACTTGATGCGCCTCCTCAATAATTCATCCAAAACCTAACTGTTTCTAGTGTCTGATCTGATTCACAACTGTCCTCACACCCCCCATTCCGATTGACCTGTTGACTTCTCTGCCTCACTCTCGAATGACTGAAACAACTTCCAGTCCTTCTGTACATCCCCCATGCTACCACTGGCTTGCACAATTGCCAGTCACCTCTTATGACTGACCGCTTGGTTTCCATCCTGCCAACCGTAGCTCCCTCCCACTGCCGCCCCATCTGGTTCCTGGTGGCCCACCCAATCCCCATTTCTTCCCAAACTGCTGAACTCCCATCCCCATTATATTCCTGCCCCGCACCTACTTCAGCTGACTCACTGTTATTTCCCTTCTTGTCCAGCCAGTATTTCCTTGAAAACCACCCTGCCCTTGTCCCACAGACTGGGGCTCTGTGACCTGGCAGAGTTAAGTCTCTCACCTTGTACAGTTCACTACCCTTTTAATTGCACACTGTTTCTTCTCTGTATTCACTACTGGTAAGCTCATTGCCTGAACCAATCAGAAGCAAATTTGGAAGCGAACCAGTTTTTGATTGATGGAACAGCCCTTTGTAAAATTTAGTTACACTTATCTGTATTTTGAGGCTGGTTGGGTCACATAGAACCCTAAGGTGTGGGCTGCCTTTTCAACAAACGTGTTTTAGATTCACTGGCCAGGTGAAATACCCTATGTACATCTGCATTGTCATGCCTTGTCAGAATTTTGTAAGTTTCAATGAGACTACCTCTCATTCTTCAAAACTGTATAGAATACAGGACTCAGTTTGCTTAATCTCTCCTAAGAAAATCAGGTCATTCCAGGGATTTATTTGTTGAACTTATTTTGAATTCCCTTTATGGCAAGTTTATTCTTCCTTAAATAGAGAGACCAGAACTGTACACAGTGCTCCAATGAGTCTGTTCAAGACTCCTTACAATTGCAGCAAGACACTTCTACTTCTGTACATAAATCCCCTTGTGATGATGGCCAACATTGTATTTGACTTCCTTATTGATTGCACTTGAAATGCAAAGTGAACAAAATACATGCTCTACCACCTGCAAAATAGTGTGAATAGTAAAAACAACTCAGCAGGCTGAAAGGAGCTGTTCACTGGCTGTGTTCTAATAAACTAAAACTAAATTAATTATGTTTTGCCTTAGCAATTTACATATGATCATATAGTGAATCCTGACTCAGAAGTCTCTGGTCCATTTATCCGGAGCAAATCTGTAATTCCCATTGTTTAACTGTTCCTTAAATGACTACCAGAATTTTGTGTCTATAATTCCACCTGAAAGTCTGATCCACCTACTGATTACTCTCTGAGTGAACAGAAACATACTGACATCAGTCTCAAACCTGTATTGATTACCTACAAGAACCAGGGTTTGAATTATCAAATGAATGCTAATTGCTCATTCCCAAGCCAGTTGACTTAGTAACACATTGCTTCGTTATTGAATTGTTAATTTATTGAAGAAAAGTTACAAATAATTAGCATAGCATTTGTTTGATATCTACAAAGAAGACAAATATAAAGGAGCAAGTGATTTTTGATGGTGTGAGTGCCACCAAATTACAAGATTCCATTTAGTTTCCTTGGATATTTATTTAAAACTTAGCCCAGTACATAATAAATAGAATAGAAAAGATGATCTTGTGGTTTTTCATGCTCTACTTTTGCTTCAGATTAGTTCACCACCTGCAAGATCTAAATTAGTGGCTCAATAAATAGTTCTCCTCTGTTAGATTTCCTAGTACGGTTACTGTGGGTTAATTTGTCTGTTTGAGGCATTCTCATGAGTTTGAAGCAATTTCTTTCACATACAGGCCTACTTCTTCCAATGGCTGGAGAGTCATTGGAACTGAATGGACTGGAGTTATGCATTAGCACTGGGCAGAATCCCCAACACAGCTGACCTTGTGAAAATTGCCTGGGACATTGAAACTTGTAATTGGTAATGCCCCAGCATTTGGAATCTTCTGAGAAAGCAACTTCGAGTCATAGATGCCAGAAGGTTCTGACTTACTTAAGCTTATTGGTTACCAGGAAAAGTGAGAGGATTAAAAACATACTATAACTCCTGTGTAGCTAAGGATAACTGGAAACCTCCAACCCACTGAAACCCTGCTCCTCGTCAGTTATACTCCCCTGACCACTGACATCATCCTCGACCAGAACTCATTCCAGCTCGACACCTCCTCCCACCTCAACCAGATCTGGCAAACCCCACCCCAGCCTGATCTCCCCATTCCTGATTCCAATCCCTGCCTGTCACCCCAACAACTTCCTTATACCCTTACCCACCTGTCAGACTCGACACCACCATCCTCGTCTCCCCCATCCTAATATCAAGGTTTACAGTTTCTAGAATTGGATTCTGTTAACAAATTGTGTTTCTGTATTGGCACAAGGATAGTGTCATGTTTCTGAATTTGTGCGAGTGTTGTTATTCTTTAGAACTGGCACTTATGTGATAGCTTTCAGAACAACACCTCTGAAGCTATCACAGCTAAAGTGTTGAACATTTGAGGAACAAACATTTATGATTGGCTGAAATGAGCATATGTTAACATTTAATACTCCAACTGACTAATCAGAATCAGAAAGTACCAGTTTCTACCATTTGATAAAAAAAAGTGACAGAAGACTCCAATCAAAACCTTTCAATTTTCGAATCAAAAATTTCATTCTGGAATTGACAAGTTGTATGAATCAAATTACTGAAATGATTTTGTAAACTTGGATAGAATAATGCCTACCAGCTCTGTGAAAATACACATAAGTGGCCCAAGAATTTGGATTAAAAATTAAACCTTTCTCCTTACTGATGCTTCACCATGTTTCTGAACTCTGCTAAGCTTTCAGTAGTTGACTGGCTGCAAGTAGGCTTGATACTCAGGAACCTTGATCACCAAGTTGTATGCTGGTATAGCTTTAACAAATTTGCTTTTCAGGAAGTTGCAATTCTATAGGGTCAACCCAATGAGTGAGAATAAGTATCTAGTGATGTGAAAGAACAGGTCTTAACATTTTCGATATGCATCCTTATAACTCTGATTAAATGTGCCCACATAAAATATTAACCAGAGGTGATGGGAACTGCAGATGCTGGAGAATCCGAGACAACAAAGTGTGGACCTGGATGAACACAGCAGGCCAAGCGGCATCTCAGGAGCACAAAAGCTGACGTTTCGGCCCTAGACACTTCATCAGAGAGGGGGATGGGGAGAGAGTTCTGGAATAAAGAGGGAGAGAGGGGGAGGCGGACCGAAGATGGAGAGAAAAGAAGATAGGTGGAAAGGAGAGTATAGGTAGGGAGGGGATAGGTCAGTCCAGGGAAGATGGACAGGTCAAGGAGGTGGGATAAAGTTAGTAGGTAGGAAATGGAGGTGCGGCTTGAGGTGGGAGGAAGGGATAGGTGAGAAGAAGAACAGGTTAGGGAGGCGGGGACAAGCTATGCTGGTTTTGGGATGCAGTGGGGGGAGGGGATGAGCTGGGCTGGTTTTGGGATGCAACGTGGGAAGGGGAGATTTTGAAGCTTGTGAAGTCCACATTGATACCATTGGGCTGCAGGGTTCCCAAGCGGAATATGAGTTGCTGTTCCTGCAACCTTCGGTTGGCATCATTGTGGCACTGCAGGAGGCCCATGATGGACATGTCGTCTAAGGAATGGGAGGGGGAGTTAAAATGGTTCGCGACTGGGAGGTGCAGCAGTTTATTGCGAACCTCCGCTCGGTTCACAATAAACTACTGCACCTCCCAGTCGCAAACCACTTTAACTCCCCCTCCCATTCCTTAGACGACATGTCCATCATGGGCCTCCTGCAGTGCCACAATGATGCCACCCGAAGGTTGCAGGAACAGCAACTCATATTCCGCTTGGGAACCCTGCAGCCCAATGGTATCAATGTGGACTTCACAAGCTTCAAAATCTCCCCTTCCCTGACTGCATCCCAAAACTAGCTCAGCTCGTCCCCACCCCCCACTGCTTCCAAAACCAGCCCAGCTTGTCCCCGCCTCCCTAACCTGTTCTTCCTCTCACCTATCCCTTCCTCCCACCTTAAGCCGCACCTCCATTTCCTACCTACTAACCTCATCCCGCATCCTTGACCTGTCTGTCTTCCCTGGACTGATCTATCACCTTCCTACCTCCCCACCTATACTCTCCTCTCCACCTATCTTCTTTTCTCTCCATCTTCGGTCCGCCTCTCCCTCTCTCCCTATTTATTCCAGAACCCTCTCCCCATCCCCCTCTCTGATGAAGTGTCTAGGCCCGAAACGTCAGCTTTTGTGCTCCTGACATGCTGCTTGGCCTGCTGTGTTCATCCAGCTCCACACTTTGTTGTAAAACATTAACGAGTTTTTATACTTTATGAATGCTGACTAAGCTGCTGTATTTCTTCACCTTTTTCCATTTTGATTCCTGATTTCCAGCATCATTCTGCTGTAATTATATTCTGTCAACCCACTACGCAATTCAAAAATTTGCTTCTGACTCCTGACATTAATCTCAAAAATGATGACACTTCAGAAAGCATTTTGGGACATCCTGAGATCATGAAAGGACCAACAGTAGTCCTTGGAATTATTGATAATTCTTTTTATCAATAAGTCAGGAATGTAGGGAGTACTTTCCATTTTCCAGGAATGAAATGGAAATGGCACTCCTTTCAGTTCTGCCAATTTCAAATAATGTAACTGCAAGCTTTTATTTTGGCAAGTGTAGGCATAAGAAGTAGGAGCAGGAGTCGGTCCATCGAGCCTGCTCTACCATTCAGTAAGATCACGTCTGATTTTTTCATGAACTCAGCTCCACTTACCAGCCTGCTCACCATAATCCTTTAATTCCTTTACTGTTCAAAGATCTATCCATCCTTGCCTTAAAAACATTCAATGGAGTAGTCTCAACTGCTTCACTTGGCTGGGAATTACACAGATTGACAACCCTTTGAGGAAGAAGTTCCTCCTCAATCTGCTCCTCCTTATTTTGAGGCAGCATCGCTTTGGTCTAGTTTTACCCACCAGTGGAAACAAACTCTGTACTATTTTATCTATTCCCTTCATAGAAGCAGGGAGGTTGTAGGCATTATGAATGCTTGGCTGGGTTTCTATAGACCCTAAAATCTTCAGATCAGCAGATGGATTAATAATCCTAAAATGATTGAAACTTCTAAGACGATATAATAGCTGCCTTAGATTTTATTTTTTATATACATACCTAATCAACACTCAAGGGATTTTTTTTGCACTAGTGTAATTTTGTTTTCTTTTCAGTATCAACGATAGTATCTTTTAATTCAGGGTTTTATAATTTTTATTGCAGTTGCACATCTCCTGACAACCATATATACTGCACTGGTGAATGGCTATGGTGGATACAATGGTGTGTGGATGTGGTAAGAGGAATCTGAGGAGGCATTATATGGCATGGAAGTGAGTGTGTGGAAGGAGGGGATACGGAGAAGTTGTGGGCAGTCTAAAGGTGTGTGAGACAACGTGGATGACCTGAGGGAACACGTTTGGTGGATGTGGGATTGAGGGGAGAGGGGTAGGGACCTATAATTTATTTTGGGAGTTGGGATCTTATGTTGGAGAAATGCACTCAGCTTTTAAACCAGCCTGCTACTGCTCAAATTAATTTTACACACAGAGTTGCAGCTCACAAAATGCATTATGAACCTAAATCCTGCGTGAAAAAACACAAGTCCCAGGCAAAAAAAAACACAAATCAGTTGTTTTGACATATCAGAAGGTGCAAAAGTGTCCTAATTCCTGAGATGAAGAGGGTTGTGTGCCTAAATAGCTGTCAGCATTAGTGACAGAGCTAAATTGATCTTAATTCTATTCATTTGTAGGATGTGGGTTCCTCTGGCTAGGCAAGTTCTCATGTCCACCCCTAAATGCTTATGAGAAGGTGGTAGTTGAACACAATCTTCATGAACTTTGGCTGTATAGACACCCTCATTATTTTTAGAAAAAGGTTTCCAGGATTTTGAACCAGCAACAGTAAAGGAAAGATAATGTAGTTCCAAGTCAGGATAACATGTGGCATGAACGGGAACTTGCAGGCACTGGTGTTTCCCTACATCTGCTGCCCTTGTCCTTCTAGGTGATGGATGTCATGGCTTTGCAAAATGCTGTTGAAGGAGACTTGGTGAGTTACTGCATTGCATCCTGTAAATAGTACACATAACTGCCACTGTTTGTTGGTGGTGGAAGTAATTGATATTGAAGGATAGGATGCCAATCAAGTAGGATGTTTCTTTTCCTGGGTGGTGTTGAGCTTTCTCGAGTGTTGTTGGAGCTGCACTTGTCCAGGCAAATGGAAAGTATTCCATCACATTCCTAACATGTGTCTTGTAGATGTTGGCACGACATCGGTGAGACAGGAGGTGAGTTACTTGCCACAGAATTCCTAGCATCTGACCTGTTCTTGTAGCCGTAGTATTTAAATGGCCTGTCTCATTCAGTTTCCAGTCAATCATATTGCCTTTAGAGTTGATAGCGCACAATTCAGTAATAGTAATGTCAATCAGAGTTGGTTAGATTCTCACTAGTTGGAGATGGATGTTACTTGGCGAATGTTATTGCTCATCAGCCTAATCGAGGTGGTTGTCTAGGTCTTGCTGCATAAGGACACCAACTGCTTCACTATCCGAGAAGTCATGAATTATGCTGAATATTGTGCAGACAATGGCAAACATCTCTATATCTGACCTCAATGCGGAATGAATGTCATTGTAAAAGCAGCTGAAGATGGTTTGGCCTAGGACACTATCTGAGGAATTCTTACAAAAACGTTCTTGGACTGAGATGATTGACCTTGAATAACTGTCACCATCTTTCTTTGTGTTAGACATGACTCCAATGAGCAGAGATTTTCTCCCTGATACCCATTTACTTCAACATGCTAGGGCTTACTATGCAGTAAAGATTAGTTGGAAGCGAGAGGACTGGAGAGACTTTAAAAACCAGCAGAGGATAACTAAAAAAACCAGTAAGAGGCAAGAAGATGAATTACGAAAGTACTCTAGCCAGCAATATAAAAGAAGATTGCAAGAGTTTTTTTTAGATATATAAAAGTAAGAGAGAGGCAAAGTGGGCATTGGACTGCTGGAAAATGAGGCTGGAGAAGTAGTGACGGGCATAAAATAAAAAGTGGAGGAACTGAATATGTTCTTTGCATCAGTCTTCGTAGTAGAAAATACCAGTAGTTTACCAGAATTTCAAGAGAGTTAGGAGGCAGAAGTAATTGTAATGATCATCACAGAGGAGAAGGTGCTGGGTATGCTGGAAGGTCTGAGAGTGGATAAATCACCTAGACTGGACCAACTGCACCCTGGGGTTGTGACAGAGATACTGTAGCTGAGGAGATTGAGGAGGCATTGTTAGTGATCTTTTAGGAATCACTGGAGTCTGGGAGGGTCCCTGGGATATAGAAAATGGATAATGTAACAGCCCTGTTTAAAAAGGGAGGGAGGCAGAATACAGGAAGTTATTGATCAGTTTGGCTGGCGTCGGTCATTGATTTTACAGCCCATTGTTAAGGATAGGATTGCAAAGTGTTTGGAAGTACAAGGTAAAATAGGGCTAAATCAACACAGTTTCATCAAGGGGAGGTTATGCTTGACAAATCTCTTAGAATTCTTTGAGGAGGTCACAAGCAAGTTAGTCAATGGAGAGCCAGTGGATGTGATTTATTTGGATTTCTAGGAGGCCTTTGACAAAGTGTAGCATAGGAGGCTCTAAACTAGAGCTCATGGTGTTAGGGGTAAGTTGGCATGGATAGAGATAAAGCTGACTGGTAAAAGGCAGTGAGTGGGGATAAACGGTCTTTTTCAGGATGGCAGCCAGTAACTTTTGGAGGTCCAATGATTTGGACAAAGAAGCTGAGGACATTGTTGCTAGGTTTGCCGATGAACAAAGATAGGTGGAAGGGCAGGTAGTGTTGAGGAAACAGGGAGGCTGCAGAAGGCCATGGATAGGCTAGGAAAGTGGTCACATGGAATACAATATGGGAAAGTGTGAGACTTTGCACTATGGTAGGATGAATAGAGGCATACACCACTTTCTAAATGGGAAAGGATCTGAAATGCAAAGAGACTTAACAGTTCTAATTCATGATTAACATGTAGGTTCAGTTGGCAGTTAGAAAGGCAGATGCAATGCTATCTGTAATTATTGTAATGAGGTCAGCCAGGTGGACATCATAGAAGATGAGTTTCCTGATTTGGGCCGTTCATCTAGTCCAATCAGGGAGACCTGGCTGACAGATAAGAGAAAGCATGTCAGACATCCTATTCACTTGAGAGCTGGTTCTGAGGGAGCTAGATCAGTGTCAAGGATGTTCTACATGTAAATAAAGGGTGACTTTATGATAGGATACTGGCCCTTCTGTTCCTTCCTGTCTTGTTTCTTGATCATCACAAAAAACAGATTCTGCATTTAGTGACTAGCTTCTGCATCCTTGTGAACATCTTTCCCATGTTTTGCTCAAAGTAAAGGTGTACATTTTCAATCTGGAACATCTCATGACCTTAAAATCTATGAAGAAAGTAACAAATAAGAGCCCCTCTCTTTTTAATTAACTTGTGGGATATGGGCATCATTGGTTGGGCCAGCATTTTATTGCCTGTGCCTAGTTACCTTTGAGCTGCCTTCTTTAGCTGTTGCAATTCATGTGCTACAAATAGACCCACAATGTCATTGGGGAAGGATTTCCAGGATTTTGACCCAGTGATACTGAAGGAATGGCAATATATTTCCAAGTCAAGACAGTGAGTGGTTTGGAGGGGCTCTTGATGGCGGTGGTGTTTCCATGAAGTTGCTGGTCCTTGTCCTTCTAGATTGCAGTGGTCCAGCATTTGGAAGGTGCTGTCTAAGAATCTTTGGTGAATTTCTGCAATGCATCTTGTGAATAGTACATGTTGTTGCTACCCATCATTGGTAGTGGAGTGACTGAATGTTTGTGGAAGTGGTCCCAGTCAAGTGGGCTGCTTTGTCCCAGACTATGTCAAGCTTCTTGAATGTTGCTTGAACTGCGCTCATCAGGCAAGTAGGAGATGTTCTGTCACACTCCTGATTTGTGCCTTACAAATGGTGGATAGACTATGGAGACTCAGGAGGTGAGTCACTTGTTTCAGTATTCCTCACATCTGACCTATTTTTGCAGCGACTGTATTTGTATCTCCAATCCAGTTGAGTTTCTGGTCAATGGTAATCCCTCAGGAAGTTGATAGTGGGGGATTCAGTGATGTTTATGCCTTACTTGAGTGCCAAGTATTGGCAGTTAGATTGTCTTTTATTGGAGATGGTCATTACCTGGCTTTTACGTGGCACAAATGTTACTTTCCACTTTTCTGGATATTGTCCAGGTCTTGTTGCATTTGAGCATGGGCCACTTCAGTATCTGAGGAGTCTTGAATTCTGAACATTGTGCAATCTTTGGCAAACATCCCCCACTTCTGACCTTACAATGGAAAGGAGTTCATTAATGAAGCATTCATTAATGGAGATGGTTGGGCTGGGGACACCCTTCACAGTGTTCAAATCAAAAATAATTGGACCTTCTCAAAATGTACCTGTCCTCCTACATCCTTTTTATACCCAGCACTAACCTGAGCATTGTTTAACTTTCTTGGCTCTTGCCTCTAATCTTCACCTTGTTGGCCATGTCTACGTTGTTAGAGCCTTGATAGCCATTATGCAGATGCCTTATGGTTTTTTTCTTTAATGGGATCTAGTGAAAACCCACACTGTGGATAGAAACATAGATCTTAGTGCGGAATTACACTTTATGAACTGTTAAACTGTTAGACCTAATAACAATGAGCTAGACTTAGATAACAGTCGGCCTGTATCAGAAAGTTGATCTCAAAACTTTCATCATATGATTGAGTTATGTGCAGGGCCTGAACTTAACCATTCAAAATCCATCCACTTAAACAGAACGAAAATTGGACTGATAGATTTTGAAGGGAGGCACAGAAACACAGCTGAGATTCAAAATTTAGGTAAGATTGACTTTAAAGTGATAAGACATAATCTGTTAATTTAAAAAAAAGATTAGAGACGTGTTCAAAAAATAACTTAATGTATTGCAGCATCAGCCTATACCACACTAAGCAACAAGAACTGTACTTTTTATGAAAAAGCAGTTCTGGACAATTAAAGAGAACAAAACTAGAGGAAAAGGTAAACAGAGAATGCTAGAAATGCATCTACAAAGTGGGAATATGAGGGGAATCATGTAAGGATATCATTGACCAAAAACCTTTTTTAAAAAATTGCACAATGTTCAGGATGTGAATGTCATTGCCTTGGCAAGCATCTGTTGCCCATTTCTAATTACTTGGAGCAGGTGACAGGGAGCTGCTTTCTTGAACTATTGTACTCCTTGGATATAACTGGACTGACAACGTACACTCTGTGCTTACACTTGTAGGTCAGAGGCTATGCATTCTGTGGCAAGTAACTCAGAAACCTGAAACTCCTCGACCATATATAAGGCAAAAGTCATGAGTGTGATGGCATACTCTCCACTTACCGGGATGAGATCAGCAGCAACAAGATTCAAAGAAGCTTTATTACAACCAGGACAAAGCAGCCTGCTTGATTGGCATCCTGGCCACTACCTTTAGCATTCACTTCCTCCAGCATTAACACACAGAAGCACCATTTATGTGTACCATTTGCAAGATGCAGCATTGCAACTCAGCAAGGCTGCTTGAATAGTACTTTCCAAACCACAGGCAGGGATGATCATCCTATGAGGTTTTAAATGACCTGCTTCTCGAAAGAACAATGTGAGCCCCTTCAAAACTGGCCATGAAGATATGGCAAGCAAGTTGAATAATTATTTGGAATCAGTATTTACAGTAGAGGAAAAGATAGCATGTTGGTCTTCCCAAAGAAACTACGGTAATTGATTAATTATGGACTCAGCAAAAATGAAAATAATCAAAGAGGACTGTGATCAGAGATAATGGGAACTGCAGATGCTGGAGAATCCAAGATAATAAAATGTGAGGCTGGATGAACACAGCAGGCCCAGCAGCGTCTCAGGAGCACAAAAGCTGACGTTTCGGGCCTAGATCCTTCATCAGAAGGTCTGGGTAGCAGTCTAAGTGGGTATCTTGACCTGGAAAATTGTGTAATATATTCTTACCAGAGTGATACCTGAAGTTAAGGGGTTAACTACAAAGAGAGATAAGGTTGTGTTCCTTGGAATTTAGAAGGTTAAGGGATTACTTAATTGTAGTTTTCAAGATATTAAGAGGAACAGAGAGGGTAGATCGGAAAGTTATTTTTGCTGGTTGGGGGCAGCTCAGACTGGGGACACAGCAGAAAAATTAGAGCCAGACCCTACAGGAATGAAATTATTAAATACATTTACATACAACAGGGGAAATTTATTAAAACCGAAAGAACTAAGGATGATGTTAATCAGAAACAAAAACAGAATTTGCTAGAAAAGCTCAGCAGGTTCGGGTCACCGAACCTGAAACATTAACACTGATTTCTCTGCATGGGAGATATTTGTTGCCCTCTACAGTGGTGAATTTGGTGGCCAGAGACATTTATTTGGGAGAGAGGGTGGCTGGTACTCATTTGGCACTCCTCCTTGATTAAGTCTCTGTTGGGGAGCTTTGTGGATCTTCTTGACCCTGTTGCTTGACTAATTAATGCCCATTTTAAGTGTGCTGCCATTGTGAGCACCCATTAATGAGAAGGGGACTGACGATGCAGAAAGCCTAAAAGTAAATCCTTTGGGGTTGTTTGAATGTTCTTGAAGGAGCTTTCAAAGTTGAAGCAGTCAGTGCTCAATCATTAGAAAGGGGGCTGTTGACTGCCACACCACTAGTCTTACTGTCTGGCAGTTAATTTGATGGGCTTTCCTAAAGAGACGGGATGCAGGGCCCTTTCCAATGGGTGAGATTTCCTTCATTAATTAGCACCCAAGGGTTAGTAGAAATGTGAACACAGTCCCTGCAGATGACAGTTGATCGAGATCATTTATAAAATTTAAATCTTAGATTGACTTTCTTGTTAGTTAAAGATGTGATAGAGCATGGGTCAAAGATAATCTTTTTTTAATGGAAGAAGTTTGAAAGGTGAAATAGGCCCTTCATATTTCTATGTTCCTACACTATAGATTGTGCTATGTAACTAAATGTTATTACCCAACCATACAATGTTGTGGTAACCCACATTGTATATGTTTGAAATTGCCAGATATATATTGTAGAATTGAGAGAAGATTGCATTGTATTCTGCATTATACAATGAAATGAAAAAAGTGTGAATTCTTGAATAACTATGAAACGCAGCTTTTGATAGCAATTACCAACTGTTTCCATTGGATGGTAGTATAAGTCCTCAGTCGTGGGACATTTTAGTGGTCTCCAATCAGAACATTAATTCACAGGATTCATATTCTCAAAGGAGCCAGTTGTCTCTTTCATCTATTTTGCATTTATTAATTTTGGGGTTATATATAAAGGTACCCAAATTAATTTGCAGCTTTACTTACTTGCTGTGCTATCTAATTACAATTCTCTAACATAGATCTTGAACTTGCACAGTGCAGTGCTGATGTACGAGCACTTGATGCGATTGTATGAAATTCGTTTAACCAGTTTGAGGCTTTTGTTTTCATTAAAATGTTGGGCAAAGGAATTTTTTAATTGTGAACTAGATGCCCCTGCACTGATTGTTCACCAATCCAACTGAATAAAATATACACATTGCAATTTTGAATGTTGGTGAGTGAAGTTCTTGTTAAATATAAGACAAAATATTGACAGCTATCTCTGAGATAACTGAGATGGATAAATTTACAAATTTAACTTCACATTTTTGACCTCTTTGATATCACTTACTATTTTTTCCTTTTCCCTACTCCATCCATGATCCATTCTCTGTAACTTATTACATCCTTTACTACCTACCTGCAAAATCCTCTAAAATCTTTGTCTTTGATACCTTTCCTCTGCACTCCAAAATACTCCTTCATTTATTTTGATTTTTGATTTAATGTCCTTATTTTCAATATTGTTTTGTTCTGGTATTTTGTGTAATATTGAAAATGTTGAATAAATACAAGTTGTCATAATAAATTAAATGAATTTGATTTTAATCTAAAAAAATTATTCCATTCCTTTGAATTTTGTCACCAAGACTTGCTGAAGTGTTTGATTTGAGGTTTTGATCAACAGGCACCAAACATTCTCTGGTAATGTATCCACATAATCTAAGCCCCAAGTAGCAAATGAGATTTTCAAAAAACAATACGCATTTACAGGCATTCTTGTAGATTAAGGAGAGTAATCCTGGCTTGTTCTCTTCTCCTTTGTCTAGGGGTATTCTGGCTAAGTGGAACATGCCTCCTGTCTTTACGAATAGTTTTGCTAATAAATCCATTTTAAGAAAGCACAATATTTACAGCCTCATGATATGCCACAGTGGCCACAGGGTTTAACGAAGTCATCAATACTAAGTCTTTGCCATCAACCATGGAGATTTTCAGTGGATATGGGTGCTAGGTATGTTTGTAACTGTTATAAGGTCTTGTAATGTTTTTTTTAGAATTTTGTTCTACTTCCAGCAGTGTTACAATGAACTATTGATGGAGTAGTTGGATGCTGATTGTACATTGCACAACTGCAAAATCACCAAAAAGATGTGTTACGTTTCATTCATAAAGAATGTCCCTTTATAGGTAGTAAGTATTTGATTTTAGTCTGCTGTTCTCTGTGGATAATATTTTAGCTGGTGCAACAATGCTATGTTATCCCTTGTAACATAAGAAACTGGGAGTGAATATCATGGTATTGAACTATGCAAGAACATTTATAATAGCTAACCGTTATGCATAAATATTACATTCCAAGGCACCTAAGTGTCTGGGCTAACATTAAATTAATAGCTTACAACAGAATAGCTTCTTGTAGAGTGTTATGCTTCAACTTATCCAAAATGAAATGGAGCATTACATCTTTATACCCTCAGGTCATATGCTAGGATGCAGTGATGATGTCATGGGTATGCCTGTCAAAGACATACTGACATGCTGATCATGATGCATAACACAATACATTCTATTGAGAACAAGTGCCCAAGACATCGAGGAAATAATCTAACCATAATATAACTCCAAATTGCCTTGTGAAACATATAAAGTGAATGCCTTGGAACATTTGTTAGTTAAGTAATGCCCACTGTTTGCTATGAATTTGGAAATTTGTGCAAATAAAACTTCCTGCGGCTAAGACTTTGATAAAATTCACATTTAGTTTGTACCTACACCCTACTATTGAGATTAGTAGTGGGCAAATATTGGGATGAGAAGTATTTATAATGAAAGAAGCACTTACAAAATTCACGAGAATAACAAAATTTACTCTATATTTTGTACAGTTGCTTGTATTTTGTATCATACCATGTTCTATTCACATTTACCCTCCAGTCACTGACCTACCAACCTTCTAACTATATTCAGTTCAAAATTCCTGTCCATAGCATAGTCCCTATGTATCTTTACCTCATCCTATCTCCACCATTTTTTGTAACTTTTTATGCCTTCCTGCATCTGTCAGACCTCCAACCATGGCATTTTGTGCATTGTTTGACATTGTGCATGATTTAGTAAGCCCATTTATATTGATTCCATGATTCCTTTTTTGAGCATTGACTTATTAAACCATTAAACTGGATTAAATCCAGCATCTCCTGACACTACAATCCAGTCTACCCCAGCTCAGAGCCTCCCTCTCCCAGGCCTGCAAAGGACCTCTCCTGTTTTTCATTCTTCGCAGGATCCACAACCTGAACAAACAATTCCACCCGGCTTTATTGGACGGTAAAAACAGTAAGTACACTAAATTTACTGGTGCCTACCACCCAACGCAGGCTTCCTCCACCACCCAAATCCCCAATCCTACCCAACACCTTTCCCCCAATGTGCCTGCCACATTGGCCATGTGGCCACTGTCCGAGCGCCCACAGATGACGTCACATCCTCCGCTGCTGCGTACGCCACTTCCAGTACAGCGAACGCCATCAACACCGCTGCTGATGCCATCACCTCAGTTTCAGAGGCCAACGCAACAGACATTGAGGACGCATCTAACGACACCGTTGCTGCTGCCGCAGCCTACGTCCAGGACTTATCGACCAACTCTGCTCCTCCCACCATCTACCCCACTCTGCCCACTGCCCACGCCGACGTCACTCTGCCCTCCACCGACGCCGATGCAACTCCGCCCACCACCAACACCAACGTTGCTCGGCCCGCCACCGATGCCAGTGTCGCTTGTCCCTCTGCCTCCACAGCCAGCAGCTCCAGGGGAGACTGTAGCACCCAGCCCTGCCAAGTCTTCACCATTCCCCCAGACCTCCCCCTTACTGAGGACAAATGGCCAGTCCTCAGTAAAGGGCTCACCTTTGTCTCCCTCTCCTCAAAAGCCAATGAATACCCCTCATGCTTGGACGTTGAATAGTTTTCCATCGTTTCTGCCCCCACGCTTACTTCTTTAACCGTGAGCCTACCCATCCCCCTACTGACCCCTTTTCCTGCCTCCAACACACCCCTTCCTCCTGGACACCACCCCAAGGCCTCCTGCCCTCCCTCGACCTCTTCATCTCCAACTGCTGTCGATACATCAATCACCTCAACCTCTCCAACCCCCTCACCCACTCCATTCTCTTACCCCACAGAAAGTGCAGCCGTCTGATCCCTCTACTCCAATCCCAGCCTCACCATAAAACCTGCGGACAAGGTAGGTGCAGTTGTAGTATGGCACACCAACCTCTACATTGCTGAGACCGGGCGCCAACTCTCCGACACCACCTCCTACTGTCCCCTTTATCATGACCCCACCTCCAACCACCAAAACATCACCTCCCAAACCATCCACAACCTCATCATCTCAGATGGCCTCCCACCCACAGCCTCCAACCTCATCGTTCCCTAACCCTGCACCGCCCGTTTCTATCTCCTTTCCAAAATCCACAAACCTGACTGCCCTGGTCAACCCATTGTCCCTGCCTGCTCGTGCCCCACCGAACTTATCTCCAGCTACTCGACTCTATTTTCTCCTCCTTGGTCCAGGAACTCCCTGCCTACTTGCGTGACATCACCCATGCCCTCCACCTTCTCCAAAACGTCTAATTCCCCACCCCCTTCTCTTACCCACTAGCCTCATCCCACCCCCTTGACCTGTCCGTTCTCCCTGGACTAACCTATCCCTTCCCTAAATCCCCACCTACACTCACATCTACTGGCTCCATCCCTGCCTCTTCGACCTGTCTGTTTCCTCTCCACCTATCTTCCCCTTTATCCATCTTCTATCCGCCTCCCCGTCTCTCCCTATTTATTTCAAAACCCCCTTCCCCTCCCCCGTTTCTGAAAAAGGGTCTCGGCCCGAAACATCAGCTTTCCTGATCCTCTGATGCTACTTGGCCTGCTGTGTTCATCCAGCTCTACATCTTGTTATCTCTTTTTAAACCATAATGCTTTTTGGCATTGTTGTGTGACCAATGACTAAAGCTAATTAGTATCCGTTTTAATTTTAAAACTTAAGAAAGTTCTTGTCATTATATTAAAGTAACTCCATGACTTTGCCCTTTTCCTGTCTCTTTTATCCTTACAATCCTGTGATATATCTTCAGTTATCCAACTCTGGCCCAATTTCCATTTGTTGCAGGTGCCTTAAGCAACAAAGGTCCTAAATTCTTGAACTCCCTCTTTAACCTGTTTGCCTCTTGACTTCTTTGTCTCTTCCCTTTAAGTCTCCATTTAAAATCTTACGCCAAACTTTTCATTGCCTACCTTAAAATCTCTTTATGTTGCTCCGTGCTGAATTTTGTCTTGTAATGGTCCCATGAAGCATCTTAGAACATTTTATTGTTTAAAAAGTGTTACATAAATGTTGAGGCTGTCGTTCAGGAACCCGAACTTGGCATTGACATTGCTCGTGATAATCATTCTGCTATAGATGTAGCTGACCTCTTCGAGCAAATGGCAGGTAGCTGAACTTTTCTACACAATGAGCAATTAAGTTTGTTTCTTCATTATTATTTCACTTAAATCACAGATTCACTGAAGTGTAATGGTGCAGAAAGAGTCTATTTGGCCCAACATGCATGTACAGTTCATTAAATTAACAACATTACATCGTGCCACCTCCTGTTTTCCCCCCATTCACTTGCACATTATTTTTATCTAAGTAATCATCTTACGCCCGCTTGAATGCCTCAATTGCACCTGCCTCCATCATACTTCCAGGCAATGCATTCCATACCTTAATTACTCGCTGAGTTAAAACACTTTACCTCACTTCACTCATGTTTGTTTTGCGGATCGCTTTAAATCTGTCTTGTTCTTGTTCCATTTACAAGCAGGAATGTTTTCTCCGCAGTCCGCTCATGAATTTTAAAACCTCCATCTGACTTCCTGTTAGCCTTCTTCTCTTCAAGGAGAACAATCTAACTTCTTTAATCTATCCTCATAACTGACGCTCCTCATTCTTGAAACCATTCTAGTAATTCTTTGCACAACTTTTCTAACTGGACCTGTTGATGCCAGTTCGACTGGAGTTGTACTTCCTGGAATAACCAGTTAATTCGGGCTATTTTGATAGCTTTGTGGTAGATTCCAAGAAGTTTGATTTGAGACATTAAATCTGTTTTTCTGTCCACAGAAGCTGCCAGATCTGCTGAGTTTCTCCAGCATTTTTAGTTTTTGTTTCCGATCCCAAACATCTGCGGTTCTTTGTTTGACTTTATTTACATGATCTTCTGTTCACATTTGAACTGTGAAAAGTATCTGGTTGAGGACACATTGTGTCGGTCCAAATTTGTCTTGCACCTGGAGAGAAATTTTTTGAATAGAGTGGAAGTGTAAAATGCTTGTGGCTACAAATCTGTGGCTAATAGTAGGAGAGGCTTGAAGCAAGATTTCAAAATTTCATGTAACATATTGTCAATGTGATTGATTAACTAATCAGAGTATATCCTATACCTGGTTATTACAGTAATATACAGAGAGATTTTCTGGGTAGTAAATGATTACATTTTCTCTGTCTAAAAAGCACAATACACTTAACTGTCTGTTGATACGATGCATGGATTTCTTGTATAACTGCAGCATCTACACGGGCAGACGCTAAAAAAGGCTGCAGTTTCTAGCTTTTTGAGGTGGTTCATTGGTGAATCCATCCAATTTAATGTTAGGCTAAGGCACTCAGGGTGCATTATGCAGAGAAGAAAGGGACTCATCTTTTTCATCATTAAACGCTTAGGTAAGTTTAAGTGTTGCTGAAGCAGTAAATAAAGCTGGTGTCATTGCTGTAATCGGTGCTTTCTCCGTTATTACATACGGACAACTATTAGCTCCAGAGAAAGGCTTTCAGCCTCTGACACTTTGTTGTCAAGGCATTTTCTTCACAACAACCATAGCAACTTGCATCTACTTAGTGCCTTTGACATATTAACATGAGCTTTCTGAAATACAATTTGATGTTGCTGTTACCCCTGAGTTTGGAGGGATGTGTTGATTCTTCTGATGCCCCATGGCACCATTGGTCATAACAAATTTTAAATTTAAACAAAGTTTCGTGTAGGTTTTTTACTGTATTTGCTTTAGTGTGAGAAACAATTTAGCCAGTTCTGTTTTGTCAACAAAGAGTAGATTATTACAAATAATATTTAGTGAAACAAGCATCTAAACATTATTGACAAAAACAGTTTAGATTGTGCAAAGATATTTATGACTTGTATTCTAACATTTCAAAGTTAACATGAGGCAAAGATGAGAAACAGAAAACACCCTACATAGCATGTCAAAAAGGAAATGTGATCAGACTGATGCCGTAAAATTCTCAGCAGTCCCCACAGATATTAGTAATACTGTAAGTCACCTAATCTCATTAAAACTCCACAAGGGATTAAATATCTACATTTCCAATGATCTTGCCTTGAAACTCCCTCAAAGACACAGACAGACATACTTATGTGCGCGTGTGCACGCACACGCCTCACTTCATTGTCCTCTGTACTGTCTATTCAAACCTTTGTAATGTGCTTTGTCTTTATTGATTGGCAAACCTTAGTCTAACTAGCATTTTCAAACAGTCAAATGCCACACCCTTGGAACTGCTTGTACCCTTGATTCTTACAACATTCACTGACTGCTGGCTCCTCCAACAACAATTGATCGTTACACACAAAAAAAATTAATCACTGTCCCTATAAAGATTTAGTGGGCAGTCGACATGTAGGCTTTAAGGAAAGCCTGAAAAGAAGAGTGGGATTGAGAGGCGTAGAGGGTTAGGGACAAAATTCTAGAGCTTAGGTCTTAAACAGCTAAAGGTATGGTTGTCAATGGTGAAATAAAGAAAATCAGGCATAAGGGGTCAGAATTGAGGAGTGCAGAATTCTTGGAAGGTTTCAGGGCTGAAGAGGTGATGGAGATAGGAAGAGACCCATGGTGAGTACAAAGCTGAGAACTTTAAATTGAAGATATTATTGGATCATTATGAAACTCAGAGCTAGCTATCCCTCAGATTACTGTTGTGTTCTTTATAGATTACCCCTGAATCTCTTTTACTGAAGCTCCATGTTTACTGATAGCCTCAGTAATTACTCTGTGTGCTAGTGCACAGTCAGACCTTATCTGCAATGTAAAATCATACTGCACAACATAAGGACATTGGCTAATTGTAACTGATTAGGATACTCTTCTTCAAACAGTGGCATGAGAATTTTTACATTTGACTCAATAGGAGGACTGTCCCATTTTTTTTTATCAGTATGTCAGGAAGACAGCATTGCCAATAGTGCATCCCTGTCTTAGTGTTGACAGAAATAGCAGCCTAAATTAGGTCCTGAGTTCTGAGGACACAAAACGTTAACTCTGTTTTCTCCTCCACAGATGCTGCCAGACCTGTTGAACTTTTCCAGCAACTTTGTTTTTGTTCCTAAATTAGGTCCTTATGTTCTAGAGTGGAATTTCAATTCAAAACTTTATAACTCAGATGAAAGTGCCAGCTGTGAGCAAGTTGATGCCTATTCTGCTGCAGATCAGATACAGTTTGCCAAAATAACAAAATATACCTATGTCAGATGTTTATATGATACCATGGTGTTAATGGTGTTGTGGAGAACAATGCAAGAGTTCTGAGAAGTAATTGATTTACCATAAGTTGGGGCCAGGCTAGATCAAGACTTATATTTGTCTCTGTGGATGAATGAATAACAAATAAGGCTTGATAAGTAGAGCTGTTACTGAATAGGCTGTTGCTGGTCAATGGGTTTATCTTCTTTTATTTCAGGAACGCTGCGTTGCTGTATTGGCTCGTGTGGAGCGCACAGACTTTCTCTCACCAATGTCCATTGGGGATGTAGCACACGTCAGTGCAGAGATAACCTATACGTCAAAGCACTCTGTTGAAGTCCAAGTTAATGTGATGGCTGAAAATATTCTCACAGGTACTGACCTAGAATTTTTAAATAATAACCTGTCTAAGCTTTGTTTATGCTTTGCTTTGCATTCATTCTGTCTGTCTGTTTGTCTTGAATAAAGACCGTCTGTTGAGGAACCTTTGGAAATTATTTCTGATGGCATTTATACTGTCCCCATGTTTTTCCGAATGAATTGGTGTGGTAAATTATGCATAAAAATTCAAATGATGCCTGAATTGTCTGCTAAACCTGCTACTGAATTTGTGCCTTGTCCTGACCAGTTGAAGCTACAATTTGCTTCCATTATATAGAATGCTGTTTTGAATGTTTCTCCTGAACTGAGTCACATTACACTGATTCAGAGTGAAACATTGGCAAGATGTCCAAGATGGGAGATCATTGGAACAATAGCTGTTTCATTGTTCTTGCAGTCATGAGTCATGTGGTTCTGGAGTTACACATTGAACAAAGTAAAAAGTTAAGAATGTTTCAACTATTGAGTTATCTTCATGTGCAACATACAGGCAAAGAAGACAACAAACCTAAGTGAAAAGGTAGAGAGGTAATCAAAGAACAGAGTTTAAATTACTTCATGCTATTTTGAGCAATCTGATTAATGTCTTGAAATTAAACTTTGGCCTGAACTATTTCAATGATTAAGATAGCACATAGGGAAATCTAAATCCCAGTATGTGAAATCATAAATATCTTGAATATATAAGGTAGACGAATTAGGTTATGATTGTTGGAACTAAGGATGAGAATGTATAATGAACATAATGGGGGAAAAAAACACATTTCAATAAAAAAAATTACAGGGAAGGAGGAATCATAGAATCTCAATAGTGTAGAAGCAGGCCATTCAATGACTGAATCCCTCGTTGGTCCTCCAAAGAGCATCCCCCCATACCCACACCCCCTCCCCACACACAGACACAGACACACACACACACACACAAACACACACACACACACACACACACACACACACACACACACACACACACACACACACACACCTTATCCCTGTAATCCTGCATTTCCCGTGGCTAATCTACTGAGCCCGCACATCCTTGAACACTATGGTTCAATTTAGCAAGGCCAATCCACATAAGCTGCACATACGTAGACTGTGGGAGGACACTGGAGCGTCCAGAAGAAACCTATGCAGACATGGGGAGAATGTGCAAACTGCACACGGGCAGTTGCCTGAAACTGGAATCAAACCCAGGTTCCTTGTGCTGTGAGGCCGCAGTGCTAACCACTGAGCCACCATACTGCCCCTTCTTGCTGGTTATTCCCATTTTATTCAGTAAAAAAGTGTTTTTTAAGTGCAAAAAATTGGCCAATAGATGGTTGTGCACATGTATACATGGAGGGAGAGTAGCATGCAACAACTCGAAAGAGTTTGTTGTCCTTATCTTCCTCTGCGATATGTATGGATTCTACTGATGACCCAAGTCCTTGGGCACCAGGTGCATTCTAACTCCTGACCCCAAGGAGCAACTATTGATATAACAACTTTTTATCCCACAATGAAAGTATCACATCAAGCCAGCATTATCCAGAAATGGAAACCAAATTATTTGACTGTGTCCAGCACAGTCAAGACACACCTAACTTTACCACGCCTGTTACTTTCCAATTAAGTTCACCCAACTGAACTTGGAGCGGGCAATGAACCCAAGATTTTGTGCTCTGCATCAATATATAAATCAATCTACGACACAAAAAACAACTGTGCAAACACCCGAAGGACTCTATGCCTTTGAATTTATTTCCATAAGTGATGGTTCTCTGCAACTGTTGACATAGTTGATGTCCAGGTCCATGAGGCAAACAAGGTGCACTTTTCAGCAGAAATCCCTATGTTACATTCAGAAGCTGAAATTTGGTGATGTTTCTTTCCTTAGCTCAGGGCACACAATTACTGGAGTGACAAAATTCATCTTTGAAGAGAGATTAAGTGTGAGACATTCTGCTTGTCTGTGGTGAAGTCCTTTTTACAGTCTTTCCTGGAATGTGAATGCTATTGGCAAAACCAGCATATGTTTCCCCACCCCAATTGCTCAAGAAGGTACTAGTGAGCTGCTGTCTTTAACTATTCCAGTACATCTGGTGTTAACATACCCACAGAGCTGCTAGAAATGAAATTCCAGGTTTTGTACACAACAACAAGTGATGGAATAGCAATACAGTCCCGAGTCTTACATGTTACAGCATTCCTGTGCACCTGCTACTTGTGCTTGTAGGTAGTAGATAAGATAGTAGGAACTGCAGATGCTGGAGAATCTGAGATAACAAGGTGTAGAGCTGGATGAACGCAGCAGGCTAAGCAGCATCAGAGGAGCAGGAAAGCAAAGCTGACGTTTTGGGCCTAGACCCTTCTTCAGAAATGGGGGAGGGAAGGGGGTTTTGAAATAAATAGGGAGAGAAGGGGAGGCGGATAGAAGATGGATTGAGGAGAAGATGGGGGAGAGGAGACAGACCGATCAAAGAGGCGGGGATGGAGCCAGTAAAGGTGAGTGTAGGTGGGGAGGTAGGGAGGAGATAGATCAGTCCAGGGAGGACGGAAAGGTCAAGAGAGCGGGATGAGGTTAGTAGGTAGGAGATAGGGGTAGGGCTTGAGATGGGAGGAGGGGATAGGTGTGAGGAAGGACAGGATAGGGAGGCAGGGACAAGCTGGGCTGGTTTTTAGATATGGTAGGGGGAGGGGAGATTTTGCAGCTTGTGAAGTCCACATTGATACCATTGGGCTGCAGGGTTCCCAAGCGGAACATGAGTTGCTGTTCCTGCAACCTTTGGGTAGCATCGCTGTGGCACTGCAGGAGGCCCAGGATGGACGTGTCATCTGGGGAATGGGAGGGGGTGTTGAAATGGTTTGTGACTGGGAGGTACAGTTGTTGAGTGTGAACTGAGCGAAGGTGTTCTCCAAAGCAGTCCCCAAGCTTCCACTTGGTTTCCCCGAAGTAGAGGAGGCCACAGCGGGAACAGCGGATGCAGTGTACCACATAAGCAGATGTGCAGGTGAACATCTGCTTGATATGGAAAGTCTTCTTGGAGCCTGGGAAGGGGCTGAGGGGGGAGGAGTAGGGGCAGGTGTAGCACTTCCTGTGGTTGCAGGGTAAAGTGCTGGGTGTGGTGGGGCAGGAGTGGGGTGTGGAGTGGACAGAGAGCGTGGTCCCTCCGGGAGGCAGATAAGGGTGGGGAGGGAAAAATGTCTTTGGTGGTGGTGTCAGATTGCAGATGGCAGAAGTGTCAGAGGATGATGTGTTGGATCCATAGGCTGGTGGGGTGGTACGTGAGGACGAGGGGGATTCTGGTTCGGGTTTTATTGTGGGGAGCGGGTATGAGGGATGAGCTACGGGAAATGCAGGAGACACGGTCAAGGGCTTTCTCGATCACTGAAGGGGAGAGGTTGTGGTCCTTGAAAAATGAGGACATCTGAGATATATGGGAGTGGAGTGCCTCATCCTGGGAGCAGATGCGGCGGCGGCGAAGGAATTGGGAAAAAGGGATGGCATTTTTGCAGGAAGGTGGGTGGGAAGAGGTGTATTCTAGGTAGCTGTGGGAGTCGGTGGGCTTGAAATGGATATTGGTTTCTCTGTGGTTGCCAGAGATGGAGACAGAGAGGTCCAGAAAAGAGAGAGAGGTATTAGGGATGGTCCAGGTGAACTAAAGGTTGGGGTGGAAGGTGTTGATGAAGTGGATGAACTGTTCGAGTTCCTCGTGGGAGAATGAGGCGGTGCCAATATAGTCATCAATGTGACAGAGGAAGAGGTGGAGTTTAGGGCAAATGTAGGTACGGAAGAGGGATTGTTCCACGTAATCAACAAAGAGGCATGCATAGCTTGGGCCAATGTGAGTACCCATGGCCACCCCCTTTGTCTGTAGGAAGTGGGAAGAATTGAAAGAGAAGTTGTTGAGGGTGAGGATGAGTTCGGCTAAGCTCGTAGATGCCCTGGGTTTGGAAGGTGATGTTGAAAGTTGCTGCAGTGCATCTGGTAAATGCTATATACTGCTGTTACTATGCATTAGTAGTGGAGGGAGTGAATGTTTAATTGATGGATGGCATGCCAATCAAGTGAACTGCATTTGCCCTGCAAGGTCTTTGAGTGTTCCTTGAGCTGTTCTCAGGAAGGCAAATGGAAAGTACTTCATTACACTCCAAATTTATGCCTTAAAATTGATAGGGAGTATGTTGGGAATAAGGCAGTGAGTTACTAGCCATAGAATTTCCAAGTATTTCCAGTAATTATGTAGTTGGTCCAGTCAACGTTATGGTCATTGGTAACCCCAAGACTTTTGATGGTCTGGATTCAGAAAAAATAATGCCACTAAAAGGGAAGATGGTTGAAGATAGAGAAGAAACACAAATAAGTTGCTAATATATTAAAAAACATTTTAAGCTGAATTTCAGATGTTGAAGCAAGACTGTGATACTCAACCTAGGATTTTAACCTTTTCCTAAAGCCTGTGTGCACAAGAATTAAGCAGCCCAAGCCAGTAAAATTGAATATACTGGACATCTAAGGTTTTGGAGTAGATCTGTAGCTCGCCTGGGCTGGGCAAGCCAACAAACCTCAACACACTGGACACCTAAATTTTTTTTTAAATGTTGAAAATATATGGCAGGCTAGTCAACACCTGTAAAAGGGAAGGAGTTTTAGATGCATACCCATCATGAAAATCTTCTTAGTGTGCCATCTGGAACATATACACTGTTTTAACTTTGCATTACTAGATCCAGATACGAAGCAATACAAATTTCAAGCCTATCAATTTAGATTAAAGTAATGTCTCAAATTTCATATCATTTCTGGACATAGGTGTTGCTTTTAAACATTATACCAGCTGAATGCATTAACAAACTTTGTGTTTTTATTGTTGAATTTTCATCTTCTGATCCAAAATCATTTCCAGCTCTCAATAAATTTTACAGTATTGCAGCATCTGTATTCTCATCCTCATGCACCTACTCTTGAGGCTAAACTCCATTCCATCAATGTTTATTAACAAGGGTGCTTGCTTTAGACTGTACAGTACCAATTCCTAATGGCCTTCACAACTATTTGTTGTCTTCAATAAAGGAGACAAATTCTGGGCCAAACATTAACTGACAGCAAACCATAAACATGTTGGAGAGTGGAGTTACTCAGTACATTCTTCCCTATTTATCTATGAGGGTTAGCTTTGTTTGCAGTGAAAGAAATATGTGGGGCAGACACAAGATCTTCTTTGCAACCTTTCTCTGAACATTGTGTCCTCGCTTATTTAGTTTATTGAGAAAAGCCTGGCTATTATCTTGTAAATAGTTTTCCTGTAACATGTGTTGTTAGACAGTTCAAAGTCACTCCTTTACCTCTCTTCAGGAACATTTTCACATGTATTTATTTGTTGCAGTCCTTCATCTTAGTCGTGCTTTCAGAATATGCACATATGTCAGGGCCTGTGAGAATCTGACCCATTGGGTTACCTGTCTGACAAAGTCTAGTACCCTCTTTATCTAGTATACTTAGGATAACCGTTTCAATATGAATGTGCTGCTTGTAATTTAATATTACACACATTGAGAGAACATTGTGTTTAAAAGGCTGCACACTGAATGAAGGTAGTAGATTTTGATATGCAATTTGTCAGTCTTTATCCTCTATATGATTACAAGTTTCCATGCTGGAGCAGAACAATGTGTCTTTGTGGTAATGTGGCAATCACCTGGTGATGTCTCAGTGGACAGACTTAATTCTGTGAGTCACAGGGGCTGCTGGTGCTTGAAAGTACAGTAAAATTACCTTTCTTGTAGGTGAATCATTGTATTCTGACTTACTTGTACTTGATGAAGAACAGTAAAGGGAGGTTGACAAATTTACAGTGATCAAGACTGGTTTGACAAGATTGATCAAGAAATGCAGAAAATTCTTGATCGGAAATGCAATGCCTTCCTTATATATCAAAATTATCCTAAGCCACAGGAGAATAATGAAGAAAGGGCCAGTGAAGTCCAACACTGCGTAGTCATGCATGAAATGCACAGAATCTTCCAGCAGCATGGACCAAAAACAAGTGATCCTTCCCCACTTTTAGCTGGTGACAGCAATAACTTTCTCAAAGAGAATGTAGCTATCCAAAATGATTGGTTAGGGCACTACTGGAACCTTCTCATTGGGAGTCAGCATTGTCAGACAAAAACAATCCTGTAACAGCTTTGGACATCATTTTTGGATGTGTTGCCATCGCTTGCTGAAATGCACAAGGCTATCCAGTATAAGAAGAATAATAAGCAGTGTGGTTTGGTCAGCAATTGTACAGAGATCTATAAAGCTGGTGCTGACATGAGCTGTCACTCAAAGATTCAGGCTTTTCTACAAAAATCTGGAGAAAGAAAGATAATGTCTTGCAGCCTTTATAATAATGCTACTATTGTTTAATTTTGTAAGAAGGGTAATGTATCGATTTTGGGAACAATAAGGCATTTTCCTTTTGTTCACTGTGGGCAAGATTCTCAAAGGAAGTCCCCTGAACACTTGCCTATCCATCAATGAAAATACTCTTGTGGAGAGTAACATAAAAAATCAGATTTGAAACTTTGGATCAACTCTTTCTAAATCCAAACAATAAGATTCCTGTAACATAGACATTTGTAATATAATGAAAAATACAAATTTATTAAACATTGGTCTTAAAAAAACTCACAATGTGCAATATGTTAAAATAAATTTAGGTATTAATGCATCTGGAAAGAATTCCAGTTGTTTTGTATTGCAACTCACTCAGACAGTAAGAACTGCAGATGCTGGAGCCAGAGATAATAAGTAACACAGCAGGTCAGGCAGCATCAGAGAAGAAGGAAAATTGACATTTCAGGTCAGAACCCTTCTTCAAAAACGGGTGCTGATCCAAAACATCAACTGTCCTGCTCCTCTGATGTTGCCTGGCCTGCTGTGTTTCTCTAGATCCACACTGTGTTATCTCTGTTTTGTATCACAACATTTTTAGCATATATTTGAAAGTTTCATTTTCCTGGTTAAGTTGAGAGTACATTTAAAATATAATTTCTTCAATATATTTAACAATTAACATAGATGAAACTTGTGCACTTGTTTTAAGGTGCTTGTCTAAAATCGTCTGAAACCCTAACACTATAAGTACCACTTTGGTACTTCCCACAACAGGCAACAGCATTTTCTTCATGATTTCAATTATTTGCAGTGGTAATATTTAGTCAAAGACATTTTCATTTAGCTGCCTGAACAGTTTCAAAACAAAAGGAAGTCTGAGGAAGAGGTAGAATTCTGCAGTTTTGAGGTCCTAGCAAAAGAGACGGTGCGATGAAAGCAGAGGGAGAGAAATAAACTTGTTGGAAAGCATGATTGGTATTGTTAAATTAAGAGAAATGACCATAACAGACTGATTAATTGAAAATAAGAGAGGTTTTATAGTTAGAGTAAAAGCTTCTAATTATGCTTTTGTCTACCTGAAAAATGAATTCGGCAAAACAGTTTTCTGTTTTTGAGATAATACAATGAGTTAATATGGTGAAAAACAGAAACAGATGCTCTGTGGTTTATATATTTTAAGGGAAATAAATGATAAGTTCTGGATCATGGGCCTAGCAAGTTCATAACATGTCTTGTGCTGGCTCCAGTACAATGCATTGTAATATTGAGTCAGACTGGCTTCTGAAGTTGATCACATACAATATTACCAGGTTTACTTGTGCATTTGGCTGAATCCTTGAATCAATTGTGCACAATTACATTGCTCTTGGCTCTGAGTCAGGACTTCCTGTCTCTCTTTGACTTGCTATTGCAGTTTCTAAGGTAGGTCATTAGTGCATCAAACATTGTACAGATCTTGCTATTGGTCGAATGCAACCAAGGATTTTGTTAATGTCATGTGGCAAGACATCAAGTGAATTGTGGCTGGAAAGGTTTTTCACAAAGTAAACAGCCTGCTAATTCTTCTGACTTAAGTTTACCCATGGCATGTGGCATTATATTAGTTTTGATTGTATGACATAAAGGCACATCATTCACCTTTTTATGAAGGTGAATACCTTCAGTGGTACTTTCAACATCTCTGCAACAAGACCCGTAAGCTCACGACATATTGTTTCCAATATAATGTTTAATCGTGCAACATCAACATGCATGCCTTTGATATGCCTTTATCCTCCATTTTAATTGAAGTGACTCCATCTAAATGGGGGAATACATAAGTTTTTGCAATAATCCTGCAAAATAATGCTAAACTGTACCACCTAATTATTAATGAATGATTGATTCTTGATTTTATGTACGTAAATGCTCACTTTCATTCCTTGCAGGAATCCACCGAGTAAGTAAACACAGTATATGCAGTTCAGATTTCTTCCATCCACCGCCACCCGTGGCCCAGAAGTCGAAAACTATTATTTAACTGTACAAAAAGAATCACCAAGTGTTTGGTTGTCCACAAATAGAAAATCTACAATTAAAACTGATATTTAATGGCAAAGAAGATGTACGGAAAGAGAGAAATTGTAAAATAAATTTTCCTGAGCACTTCCCTTGAAGCAATGTTTTACAGCAACTGACAACAGAAAACAATCGGAGCAGAATTTATTCTGTCTGTCTGTCATATCCAATTAGCCTCAGGTTTCAAGGGAATGTGTTACAGTCTGTGAAGGGGACTGAAATATACAGAATGGGCATATCACATATTTTTGTAACCTACTCCCCTCCATTTTATTGTCGAATCAACTTGAGCTGTGTTAGTGAATTCTCTTTTAATAAAAATATATTTGGGTGATCAGTGACTGCACTTTGAGTACTTAGTAAATTTTTGATCGATCAAAAGAAAATTAAGAGTGAGAGTGGATTTTGGTTAGCTGGATGTTGTTCTCAAAAAGAGACACGCTACATTTCCACATTGTTGCTATAGATACCATTCTGTCAGGGTTGTTTTGGTTGGGTGTGATGCAGATCTCATTCCCAAAAGCATTCTGTCAGATTTAGTTTGAGTCAAGACTCCTGTACATTTTTAGCTGCATGTAGTTATTTTGTGGTAGACCAGAAACAAGAAATGGTTTATAAAATTTACCATTCTGTTTCTTTCTTTTGCATTTTAAATGTGTTTTAAGCTGGAGAAGGAATTGAATTCGACAAAATTCAATGATTAATTAGAACAGGTTGCCATGGATCTGTCAGTGGATGAAACTTGCATACATAAAATGAAATATGGGGGAGGGGTTAGAAATGGAAAAAGGCCCTATTTAGTATTAGGCATCTACTGTGAACATTATATTGATATATATATGTACATGTGTGTTTGTGTTGCACAAACAGATTGTTTAAAGATGCTGAACTGCAACACTTTTCTCCAAAATACATCATTCTGTACATCTAGGAGCCTAGATCATTTTGTAGGGGAAATGGTTTAGGTTTATTTATCTAAATTATGATTTTGCTCTTTAGGTATAGTAACCGCAACATCTTCATTTGCGTAATGTGCCAGGAATAAAAAGAAATATTTTAAATATAAAAACATTTGGTACATCACAGTAAGGATGATTTCCTTTGTAACTTATGTATCAGTGAGATTAATAACCTGCTGCAATAAATGTCTCTTTGACTACATACAATGCACAGAGGAAATCGCTCTTCCAGAATGTTCAAGGTAGTCAAATCCTTGCATGAGGATTGCAGTTTATAATAAAATAATTCTCTAATAAAATTAGGTTGTCTATCTCGTTATAAATTATTGAGTTTACCAACTGAAACATTTCCTGACTCACTACTATGCAGTGAAAAGGTTTCAATCTGATTCACTTTTAGAATTAACAGTCAGCAAATAAGTCAAATGGTTTTTAGAATTATTTTATCATAAAGATAGTAGCAATGTACTATAATAGGAGAGGAGTCTCAAATTTCATGGGTGTTTTTGGGTAGAGACAGCATGGTAGTTTATTGAAAATAGGTGTTCAACTTACTGCTCCATTTTGATTGTATTCAAAATTTCCCATTGAATGCTTAACCCTCTTAAAAGCTGACATGATCTTAAGGGAATTCAAGGAGCTGTCTGTGTTGGTTGAGTGAAGAAATTAACCGAGTTACAAACTGAAGCTCAGAGTTTATCATTGTTAATTACACTGGACAAAGCTTGCAGTAAACACTATTATCACAATGCAAACAGTTTAAACATTACAACTGTCAAAATGCAGTTAAGACTGTCTCACTTCTAATTCATTACAGTGACATGTTTTAATGTAGCAATGGGATGCACAGCAAGTCAACATTATTTTTCGGATGGACAGCAAGGCTGCCAGTCCCCTTTTCAGCAACGGATATGTCCTGAACATTGACAGAGTTAAAAACTGACACGATGAGAAACTAAGCAGGTACAGTGAATCACGGTGTCCATGCATTGTCTGCCACAAGCAAAAGGAATTGTATTTTTCAGTGACTTCATAATATATCCTTTCAGCTAGCATGTGCACATTACCCAGTCCACCTCACGCCCCCAGAATTGCCTTGAAATAGCATTGCCTGTGACTCATCATGGGAAACCCATGAGTTATACAAAATTACACCATACTATTCTGATTTAAGAATAACATTAATCTGAGTTTTTCTGGGGAAATTGGTTATTGCACATGTTTCTCAGTGGTTGTGTGAATAATTCCAGCTTGTTTGAAAGGGAGAATTACTTGGCATCATCTTTCGTAGCTCAGGATGTTGCAACTACTTCACAGCAATCGACTCATTTTCTGAAGTTCAGTCATTCCTGCAATGCAACAACTGATGAACATAGCACAGTCCCACAGATAGAAATTAAATGAATTGAAAAGTAAGAACATGTATTTGTGCCAGGCTTTCTCTAGTCCAGGGTATCCCAAAGTACTCTCCAAATAATGATGTACCTTTGAAATGTTGTTACTTCTGTAATAAAGGGAAACGCAGGAGAAAATTTGCACTCAGCCAGGTCTGACAAACACCAGTGGGACAAATGTTCAAATAATGTATGCTTTGGTGACAGCTGTCAGATCAATATTAAATAGGTCAGATGGTGAGCTCCCTAGCTATTCTTTGAATAACACCATGGGACTTTACATGTTGAATTTGGTTTAATGGCTCATCCGAAATGTGACATCACTGACAGTGCAGTACCCCCTTAAGGTGTCATCTTAAGGAGAAGATTGCAAGCTTCTCCACTCTATCAATGTCTAGTCCCTCATCTCTAGAGCCTTTGTCGTTAATCTTTTCTGTGCTGTCAATAGTACCTTCACATTCTTAAAAGTGTAGTTCGCAGGGTATTTTGATGATCTCATCCCTAAGCCATCTGGACAATTGTAATATTAGGTAAAGGTAAATTCGCCAGAGCCCTACTGAATCATAGGCTGCACTCTCATTGGAGAGAAATGATTGGTGGTAGTTTAACCTCAGGCGAGGGGAATGGTGGAAGGGAGGAGCATCCTTCATGACAACCTTGGCCGGCATGTGAATTAAACCCACATTGTTAGCATCACTGCATTGCAAACTAGCTGTTCAACCAACTGAACAAATTAACTGCTTTATCACAGTTGATGCCATGATTAACCTTAAGAAGACACTGCGTCATACAGTCATTGAGGTGTACAGCAGAGAAACAGACCCTTCGGTCCAACTCGTCCATGCCAACCAGATATCCTAAAAAAATCTAGTCCTATTTCCCAGCATTTGGCCCATACCCCTCTGAACCTTTTCTATTCATTTAACAATCCAGGTGCCTTTTAAATGTTGTAATTGTACGAGCCTCCACTACTTCCTCTGGCAGCTCATTCCATACACACAACACCATCTACATGAAAAAGTTGCCTCTTAGGCCCCTTTTAAATCTTTTCCCTCTCACCTTAAACCTGTGCCCCCCCCCCCTAGTTTTGTACTCCCCCCACCT
This sequence comes from Stegostoma tigrinum, assembly GCF_030684315.1. Classification (NCBI taxonomy): domain Eukaryota; kingdom Metazoa; phylum Chordata; class Chondrichthyes; order Orectolobiformes; family Stegostomatidae; genus Stegostoma; species Stegostoma tigrinum. The sequence goes on from NC_081381.1 coordinate 20,032,044, forward strand.
CAGGGAGAAGTCCTTGTCTATTTACCCTACCAATGCCCCTCAAGTTTTTATGAACCTCTATAATGTCACTCTTTAGCCTCCAAAGCCTCAGGGAAAATAGCCCTAGCCTATTCAGGTTCTGTCCATAACTCAAAGCCTTCAATCCTGGCAACATTCTTGTAAACCTTCTCTGAACCCTTTCAAGTTTCACAACATCCTTCCTACAGCGGGGAGAACAGATTTGCACATAGTATTCCAAAATTGGCCTAACCAGTGTCATCTGCAGCCACAACATGACCTCCTAACTCCTATACTCAATGCACTGACCAATAAAAGCAAGCATACTAAACAGTGTCTGAACTATCCTGTCTACCTGGGACTGCACTTTCAAGGAATTATGAACCTGCATTCCAAGGTCTCTTTGTTGTGCAAGTTTTTTCTTTCCAATACAGTTGTGACAATATAATGGATTTAAGAGGTATATTTTGTCCTAGGTTGTTTCTTTATGAAAGGCTGAGACAGAGGTGGTAAGTAGCCTGCTCAAAAGCCAATAAATTAAACAGCTTGTGAGGCTTTGCGGTTTTTTTAAACATTGGAGCACTGGAAGCAGCCTGAATAGGTGGGGTCAAGCTCCGCAGAACCAGGATTTGTTTTAGTTTTAGCCTTCACTGGCAGTTCCTGGGTTCTTGAAACTGGATCTGCAAGCTCTTATTTCAGCCACTGTTACAGCTAAAAGCTGGGGTTCACTTCCTGCTGCTAGAATTGCGTGTGAGGCAATCTATTTTACTGAATTTACCTTCGCCAAGGGTCTGTTTATGGAATGTCATTATATTGGAACAGTTAATTAGTAGTAGTTAATACATAAATTATTTTGTTAAGCATTCAATAGAATTATAGTTAAGGCAATTCTTTTCCTTTTATTTTGTCTGTATTTTAACGGCAGTGTAAAAATAAAGTGTTTTGCTAATCGTCAAGAAGTTTGACAAATTGAATTGCATCCGGATTGGAACACCTTGCACTTACCTTTAAAACAAGAAAGCATTGGGGTTGAGGCTGTCTCCTTAATATATTTTGAAGAGGTTTGAACTGGTCTATAACAAAATTCATGCATTGGTCTTGCTGTGTTCAATATAATCGATCTCCATGCCTCTAACTTTGGCTGATGTTATTGGCTCAATGCTGAGATTTTACTTCAATGATTTCTGGAGAAATGGGGTGAAAATTACTGGAAACATTTTCATCAGTAGTCTAAAGGAATTTAATTTAGTGTGCACTTTCAGTCCTTTTAGTGATTATTCGCTTTTAACTGTATTTAATAGCTGTTAACTAATAGAAAGCATGAATAATGTAGCAGAATCCCTCGAGTTGAAAACGTGGATGAAAGACCATGTAACATAGGACATCAGCAAGATTGAAAAGAAGAAGAATGGATAATTAGACAAATCAATAAATAGTTAATGGGACTTGCAGTATTTTCTGGGTGGTGATGCTGTGGCTACCTAATGTGTCCTTAATTGGCCCAAGTCAAATGTGCAGTTACAGATGAGGATATTGCCAGACGTGTCTAAAACCTGTTCATCCTTTTGCTTATGATCGGAGGTGGAGAACAAAAGATAAAAACAGAGGGGAAAAAAAGACAAATGCCTGGTGTTTCTGTTCCTTTTTCTCAATTGCCTTCTGTAGTCAAAATACATTACTAGAGTCAAGAAATTAGCCATGAATGCATTAAGGAATTTCATAATTATCTTACAGTAGTAATTGTACAGAACAGCATGATAACACATTGAATTTACACTGTGACTCAAAGTAAACAAATAAATTGACAATGGCTGTTGTTTTTCATCCTGGGCTATATGATAATGAGCTCTTTCAAAAGTATATCTGACAAAATATTCATGATTTCAAAAATGTTAAACTCGAACTTTCTACTTGGAAGTAAATTTGAAAGTCATAAAGCAGCAGTAATTTATTGATAATTAGGAATATTTGTAAGAAAAAGATTTCCACTTTATTCTTAAATGTAAGTAGAAGTTCCTCAAGTGGACTATTGTCTCTGTTCTGATTGTATTCCATTCAATTTTTATTTTCCATTTGAAAAGAGACTCTGTGAAATCATTGTATTAAAGACTCAACAAAATCTTTGCGAAATACATTTGTTTAGACCCAACATTGTTCATAGGCATGAAAAGGTTGTCATGCTCAGAGTATCCATCAGAAACTGAAGTCTGTTGATAACTCATGTGAAATGGAGCGTTGGGCCACATCAACATGATTCTGGTTAACGCACACTCCACTAAATCTGACACATTTTGGTTGAGGGATTGTGAAACCAACATTAGATCTTTCATTAGCATGTGCAATGGGCCATATGCTTGAAACAAGCACCAGCCAGGGTTTTCTGCATATCTCAAAGCCGTTATCACTCCAGACATATTTCTGATGCGGTTTGGCTTTGGGTATAACCTTCAAATCGGGACTGCTTTCACCAATTCTGTGTGCAAAAAGCAGGCATAGCATTGCCCCATTTTGCACCTTTTGAAGCATTGAAATTAGTAATAGAATATATTCTTCCACCCTATCCTGAAAATGCTGACTTTTGCCTATAAATGATTTCATGTCTACTTCCAGTCCTCCATGACCATACCCAAATGCTTTGCTTCAAAGCAAGGTTGTCAATCAGATATTTAACCATGAAAGAATTACACCTGATTCTCTCCATGTCCAAAATCTACACATGGAAAGTGTTCCTGATGAAGGTCACTGGGCAGTAGTTGGGAGTAGTAACCATGTTTGTTTTCCTCATCTGAGACTCCCTTGCTCCAGATATGCTGAGGCAGATTGTAGCACTCCATCACCGACCTAGCTGAAATTAGTCAGGGTGACACATTGATCACAGATTGAATGCCTTGAATATAATGGCTATGAAATGTAAAAGTGAATATATTGGTCTCTATACAGGATCATAACTGGGCCAGAATGATAGAAACTGCTAACTTTTAGGCTAACGTTCTATATTTAGCGCTGTCAATACAGAACAAAAATTATTGGAGCTGCACCTTGATATACTGAGTTGTTCCTTGAACACAAGAGGTTTTGTAACACACTCCAAACATTGCTAAGTTGCCTACAGTGTCAGAAGAGGTGCAAACAGTCATGTGACATTAAGTCTGGCAGCATCTACAGAGGGAGAAAATTGTTAACATTCTGAGTCTGGTGGAACTCTTGATCAGAACTGGGGGAGAGTGATACCAGACTCAAAATGTTAACTGTTCTCTCTGCAGTTGGTGCCAGACCTGCTGAGTTTCTTCAGCGTTTTTGTGTTTGTTTCAGATTTCCAGCATCCATAGTGTTTTGCCTTTATGTAATGTCAAGTGACTCATTATGTATCTCAATTACATTATTCCACCACCTGAATGAGCTGACAGATACAGCCCTCAAAAGTGTGTGAATAGCTACAAGAAACTGTGTTTAAGAATTCAGAGAGGAATGTCACCTTTATTTTTAAAAATAATTTAATTTGTTTTTGAAACATCTCATGATGAGTAGCAGTTTACTAAATTTTTTTTAAAAACTGCCTGAAACGAAAGCAGAAAATACTGCAGACTCTCAATGCCATTTATAGAGAGAACCTCAGTTAGTATCTTGGGCATAAGACTTAATCCTCATCCTCAACTCTTGTATGACTTAAAAAGAATGAAGGAATACTTGTAAAGGAACAGGGAAGAAGGAAGTACATAAAATGTCTCTACACACAAAGAAATGGCAATACTTACAAAGTACTTAGGTGAACAATATAGGATGGTTAAATGACAGAAAAGATATGTGCATGATACAAAAGAAGGATAAAGTGGACAAGAAAATCCAAGAAATATGAGCCACTCAAAATGCAGTTTGCAAGAATGACCAAAAGGATAGAGAGATACCCATCATATTTTCATTGAGCTTCATTGGGACAGTGTAGCAGGTCAAAAACAGAGGGGTTACAGTCGGACTGGAATTGAGAAATGCTAGAGTAATGGAATATGAACTCAAAGCTTACATGCAATTCCACTGTCTGCTATTGGGGTGACAGGAGATAGGTGTCTACTGTTCATGTCCTTTTGCCTAACAAGTACGTAGGCATAGGATTAACCCATTCATCCCCTTGACCCAAACTGGTGGAGTATAAGTGTTTAAATCACTAAAAATAGTAATGCAAGTTAATGTGCCCATTATAAAATGGCAAGCTAAGCACTGAAGATTAGTGCTGGATGCATATCATTGAAAAGCAGAAAATTGCATTGAACAGATATAGAACCTTGGTGAATCCACATTTACACTATACAGAATTCAGGTCTTCATATTATAAATCCTGTTTCTGCACATCTTATGATGTAAATAGGGCATGAAGGCATTGGAGACAGTAAGGAAGAAAACTTTATAAAAATGATACAAGATTTGGGAGGCAGTACTTTTCAAGAAACATTGGATAGGATGAGGCTCTGTTCTCTGGGATAAAAATAGAAAGATGCACGTTAATTTGAGAAGGTATGAAGGGTTTTGTAGAGTAAACATTGCGAAGGTAGTCACTAATTAACACAGTAGACAATACAGGAAGAGCTTCTTTATTCAGAGCATTATTATAATGTAGAACTCTCAATTCTAGTTGAGGTAATTTGCATAGCTGCATTTACAGAAAAGCTAAGTATGAGAGGGAAAAAGATAGAATTGATTGCATTGGTTGAAGTAGGAGAGAATGAGGCTCATTTAGTGCACAAACACCAGTATTGACCATTTTGTCCAAATGACTTATCTCTGTGCTATACATTTTCTATAATTAATGTATGTTGTGCTCCTGGGAGTCAGAAGCAAAACAGGCTGGATGCAAGGGAAAGGCCATAAATCTGAAAAAGAATGGCAGCCTGCTGGCAAGCAGTTTCTGGCTGGGTAAGCCAGTAGGAGTATGATACTTTCACTGCTCCAATTACATAAGCCTCCTTCCACCTTCAATTAATCACTTGCAATTTCACGCGAGTTAATATAAATGAGTTAGCTACAATATACATATTCCTATGAACTTTCATTTTTATGTAACATACTTTGAAAGAACAAGTTTTGAATCATTATTTTGAATCTATTTCTGGGGAAGGGTTCAAATGCAGACATTTCAGAATTCTTTCAAATTTATCCTTCAGCATAATGCCCAACAGGAGAATTTGTAGGTTTGGTTTAAATAGCAAGTTATATGTGTTACTCATGTTTATTGACAGATGTTACGCAAGCAGGATTGGTTCAGCATTACTAAATTAAACCTATATAATAATTGGGCATTTATAATATTTTAATTGGATATTAATGATATTTTAGTACCTTGCAGCCTTGCGCAAATAAAGAGCATGGTGTGCAGGAAATAAATGGGCATGATGAGGCTCAAAGCTTTTAGCACTAATTTCAACATTAAGTACAGCAACAGGGAGATTTGCATTAGCGTCCACAAGTTAGGAATGTTGGTTTTCTGTTGTTAAGACCCAGTCATGCAACAGAAAACAATACACAACGAGTGCTGGAAATCTGAAATAAAATGTTGGAACTTTTCAGCAGCCCGCAGCATAAAAACAGACCTGAAACATTTACTCTGTTTCTCTCCACAAATGCGACTTGTCCATTGAGTTTGTCCAACATTTACAGTTTTTATTTTGGACACATGAGCTTGACGTTTGAGTGAATGAGTCTGATTTTAAATAACCCATAAGCAAAACTTATGAATAGCAGATTTATGTAGTTAGCTTTTTGAATTTAATACTTGAGGTTTGCCAGCTTCATGCATATTCCTGGAGATTTCATTATGTCACATCTCACCTTGCACCATTTTACCCGTCACACACCTTTGATTAGCTCTGTAATACATTAGTCCAGATTTGCTGCGGATTGTCACTCTATCCTTTATATTTGAAAAGGAGGGTGTTTTGCATTTGTTGAGAGGAGATCCAATCAAAATTTCTTTAGAAATGCTGATCCATGATTCCATTCTTACAGTTCTCTTGTCTGGTGCAAAGGGCAGCACGCCCCCTGTTTACAGCAGTCAGCTGCTGTCACATGTTTATTACATACTGTGAGGATGATATTTGGAAGCTTCAGTACCAAGAGAGTATCGGTTCGGTTGTTAGATAAGTAGGGTGTCAGCAATGTAGGGAGGGAGGACATGGGGATAGGGTGCCAGGTTTATAGGATCTACGTGGGAAGGGGATGGGATACTATTTGTGTCAGGTGCTAGGTGGCAAGATGAGTGGTGTAGTTTTAGGGTAGATCAGGGAGGCAGGTGAGGGAGATCCAGTTTGACTGGGTGAGTGACTGTCTGGTCTGATACAGGGTTTGGGTCCCGAGGCATGGATAGTAGGGCTGAATGCAGAGTAGTGAAGTGGGATGTTAGGTCTAATGATGTGGACAGGAGGAGGTGGGGAGGAGCATGCCCTGTAGTGGAAAGGGTCAGGCGTGCCTAGTGATGGCAGAAGGATAGAGGTCATCTGCAGAACAGAATAAGTGTGATGAGATAGTAGGAACTGCAAATGCTGGAAAATCTGAGATAATAAGGTGTAGAGGTAAGTGTGGTGTCAGGACTGGGTTGTGTAAATAGTCTGGCAGACAAGTAATTGGGAATGTGTGAGGTGAGTATGGTGTTTGTTGAATAGTTGTTCAAGTTAGATGATGTATTTGATAGTCCAACTTTTCCACAGTAACTATTTACCTAATTTAGTTGGAACTCTTGAATTCTGCTATTTAAGTGGAGACATTTGGAGGGCTCCTGGCATTGAGGAAATGCACAGTGAAGTCTTTAACTTTCCTGTTAATGTCTTTGGAGTCTGCTATCATGTGAATTCTGCAGGATCACCATACTCATCTCCCATCAATGCTAGAATAATGAATGTCTGCATGGCCATCAGAAAAACTAGTCTATTGATGGCTATCGTGGCCCATCTCCTAAGCAAACTGGAGAGACCACAGTTCTTTCCATAGTTTTGCTGAAGGGTTATCAGCCTGAAACATTAACTCTTTTTGTCTCCACAGATGCTGCCTGACCTGCTAAGTGTTTAATAAATTAGAATATTTGCATATATCTATTTAACAGGATAACCTGTGTTTCATTGAATAAGATATGTATAGACTGTGTGTCTTTTTATTTTCTGTAGTTTTGATTGTGGATGAAATGGGAAAAATACTATTTTTATGACCAAGGATTGTGGAAGGGATTACTGCACTTTTTAAAAACAGGCTCCTGACACTAATTGTAGGTGCTGTTACACTGTTAGATGTTCAAGCAGTAAGAATGGTGGCGGTTACTACATATAAGTTGTAGGCGGGGGGTGAGTACAAGTGGAGATTCGGCCAGCAGCAAACGGCTAATTATCTCTGGAGTGGTCAGTAGTTGTAAATAATAAACGCTTTCTGCCTGTCAACAACAATGTGATTGGCTCCTGCCAAACTAAATAGCTTCTGGATGTGAACAATATGGTCAGAAGCATTCATAGGGGAGATGGTGTCTTCCTCTCTGGCAGAGAAAGAATACGTAAAGCCTAAAGAAAGCCAGCTTACATTTCCTCACTTCTGTGATGATTCTAGGAATAGCCCCAGCATACTAGCCTAATGAGGCATACGAATATTTAGTTTTATTCATTGTGCTCTGCATGATTTCTCCAGAACATAATGAGGCACTGTATACATGCAAATCTCATTCCTTCAAAAGTAATTGGGAACACTTTTCCCTTCTGATGTTAAGTTTTATCTTCTGTTGTTAATCCAGCAACATATCAACTCAAAGTGTGTTGTAAAAATAATTGATAACAAGATGTAGAGCTGGATGAACACAGCAGGCCAAGCATCATCAAAGGAGCAGGATTGTCAGTTTTACATTTGTTGCATTGTTACTCTTTCCTAGTCAGAATCACTGGAATTATCCAGACTGGATTCTGAATTTCTGACTTGTTTCCTTCATTCCATTTGTGGTGCCTTTAGTTGCCCAGACCCCAAACTCCAGAATTCCATTGTCACCTCCCCACAAGCTTCATCACTTGTTTCTATTCAGACATCCCCTAAAACCTCTATGTTTGATCAAGCTTTCAGTCACTTATTACAATGTCTCCCAAAGTTGCTCAGTACAGTATGATTTTGCTCCAACAAAATTCCCAGGGATATTTTATTATGTTAATCTGCAATATAAATGCACATTGAGGGTTGTTCTGGAATATTTAAATTTTTAAAGCATGTTTCCTATTATAGGTGCTAAACGATTGACCAACAGGGCAACACTGTGGTACGTGGCTCTGTCCCTGGAGAATGTAGATAAAGTGGTTGAGATTCCTTCTGTGCAGGTAACTAATTTACAGTTTTGCACGTATTTGCATTTCATTTCATGATTTTATAAAAAATGGAAGTTTCGAAAGATGAGAAGAAAAGGAAAGAAAAACATGGTCAAAATTAGAATTATAAGTTGAAAATAATGAAATAGCACAGCAATTCCATTCAGTAGCATTTAAAAGAAATGGGCAGGACCTTCACATGCTGTACTTTGCTGCTATGCCACTCAAAGTGCTTGTGGGGAACACATGCCCGCTGATTACAGCAATCCCTGAGCCACTATAGCCGAAGATGGGTCATCTACAAACCATTTGAACAGAGGTGCTGAACGAATGAACATAATGTGATAAAGGTTATCATATCTTCTTGTCCTATGGGTGTTCGGATTTTAAAGTAAAGGTAAATGGGTTTTTGGTTTTAGTTCTATCAAGTTGATTTGTTGCTTCAAATGGCTAGAAAGTCATTTTCGAATAGTGAGTTCAAACATCATTTCCAACGAAGCATGTGACTTAAGTGACTAGATAAACAACCTGAATGAAATGTTTACAAAGATGAACTTTTATGTATAGAAAGACAGAACAGGGGACACATTTCCTTTGAAATGAACAGTTTCATCTGAATGAAAGGGCAGTTTAGTTTGTGGCAGTTAGGCATTTAAAGTTGGAAAGAATTAACTAAAGCTGTCGAGCAGTCAACCAGAATTTTCTTAAAATTCAATTAGGAAATGCCAGTGAAGTACCCAATTTCTGAGTTTTTCAGGGAAAGACAGTACCAGAGAAAATCACCTCTAGTGAAAGCTGAAAGGAAATGCTTGTGATCTTATCAGTTCAAATAGAAATTAAAGAGTTATGACAGGTAGATAGATACTTTCACTGCGTCAAGTGTTCGTAAAGAGCATGGTTGAATTTTTCTTTTTGGTGTTTATGTTAAGATTTTTCTGAATTGTTACATATAGCTTTGCTTTTATTTTTCTTTTTTTATTATAACCCTGCGTTCTTTTGTTAAAATAATATTGTCAGACTCCTAAGAATATGTTCGTAAATGACCAACAAGATAAACAAACTGCAAAAATAAAACATGATTTATGAAGCCAGATTTCACTCTGAGATCTGCCTTGTTCACTATTGTAGTCAGCTGGAGTAAGAACAGTATTACAAACATTCAAGCTAGGAGCAAAATTAGACCATTTGAATTCTCCCCCCCCCCACACACACACACACCCCCGACCCCCACCCTGCCATTCAATAAGGTCCTGGCAGCATTCTTCATTCCTATCTACCTCTAATGATTTTTGATTCCCTTGCTAAAAAGAATCTGTCTGCCTCCACCTTATTCAATGATGTTGTTGCTGGCTAGTCATTGATTGACAACTTTGTAGTCCCAGCAATGCAAGTGGCAGAAGTGGATTATAAACAGTCCCAAATTTTACTTCCTTCAGTTCAGGAAAGACCAGGTAAAGCTTGGGGGTGGGCAGGTGGGTGTAGTTCTCATGGTGGGGAGGGTACATAAGGCTTTGGGGGAATGAATGCTTTGATGAGGTAGGTGCACTTGCAGGGTGTAGACCTTGGGAAGGGTGTCCAATGTGTAAGCAGGGCTCTTGTAGGAGACCACTTTCCTTGAGCCCTTTTCCTGCTTGAGGCCCAAGCAGGTTGACATGTCAGACATAGCCCTACTCTTGAACTTATCTGACCACCCTCAAAATTGACGTCACATGGAATTAAGCCCTTAAGTAACTATTGATAGTGAACTGGGAGCCAAGGCTTAGAGCTTTTATTTAACTGTTAACTTTATTCATGTGTATGCAGGTGGGACCATACCTGGAGTTTGTGAGCAGTTTTTGTTTCCCTGTCTGAGGAAAGATGCCTCGCTACGGAGAGAGTGCAACTATGAGCCCAATTTTAACTCATTCAAAATCACCACTTGCAGAAATAAAATCAGTACGGTCCTAAAAATTAAGCATATGTCTGTACTAAAAATTAGGAAGACACTTGATGGTGTCCCCACAACCTGCAAAATTATTGTTTGGGTTTCCCCAGACAATGACAATGTTTAAAGTGTGAAATATAACATTTTTTTTTCTGAACAGAGTAGTGAAAGCTCACATAATAGTGAAATTAAAAAAAATGCTGGAAACATTCAGCAAATCAGGTGGTACATGTTGAGAGGGAAACAAGCTAATGTGTCAACTGCCACCTGCTAAATCAGATGGCAGGACTGATGTATGAAAGAGAGACAGGAGTTTAGAAGAGCAAGGGGGCAGAGGATCTTTTATAGATTGGTAACATTCCAGCAGGACTAGACAGAGTAAACACAGGAAGGACATATCCAATACCCGGGAGTCCAGAACTGGAGGTCACACTCTAAGGATGTGGTATAGGCCATTTAGGATTGAGATGAGGAGAAATTTCTTTGCCCAGAGAATGGTAAGTCTGTGGGATTCTCTGTTTGGAATGCAGTTGAGGCCAAAACGTTGAATGTTTTTAAGAAGGCATTGGATATCATTCATAGGCTACAGGCATCTAAGGGAATGGAGAGCAAGTGGGAGCAAGATACTGAGCCATGATCATATTGAATGGTGCAGCGTACATGAAAGGCCAAATTTTCTACTTACGCTCCTATTTTCTGTGTTTCTCTGCAGTCTCACTACTCATCAATTGCACACTTCAAAACTTTGCCTCCTTTTCATATGTGCTGAACGAGAACTGATTAACATCTGCTTACCCATTTCTGTGTCATTGACTTAACACTAATAGGCAGACTGCCCTTGCAACTGTTAAACTTGGGGTCACGTGGAAAGGGGGATGTAATCAGGTCATTTTGGGTAATTTACAGGCAAGCCCCTTCCACTGGCCTGCTCATGAGGAAACCACAAAATCTGCTCAGTCTGTTAGATTAACATTACACATGTGACTCCTTATCAGATATTAACAGATTACTATGTCCAACATTTCCTGTTTAGTGGGTGGCAGTTGGGACATTAGCTTGTTTCTGTCTCAACCTGTACCACCTGATCTGCTGAATGTTTCCAGCACTTCTGATTTTACTATTATTATGGCAATTTTCACTACTATGTACAGAAAAAAAGAAGTTACATTTAACACTTTCAACATTGTCATTGTCTGGGGAAACCCAAGCAATGATTTTGCAGTTTGTGGTGACATCATTGTTTATCTTCCTAACTGGTAGCACAGATGTAAGAGTAACTTTTAGGGCTGTGTTCATTTTAATTCTGCAAGTGGGTGGATTTTGAATGGGTTAAAATTGGGCCCATAGCTTTTGCTCCTAATGCTCAATAATACTATCTGACCACCATATTTTGATGCAGCATGTTCCACAAAAACTTTAACCGATAAGCTTATTGTTGTTTTTCAAAATAGAGCAAAATGTGCTTCAAAATTGTAGTCTCCCACCCGAAATACACAAATGAATGTGTTGAAAATGGTTGTGAATGGTTGATAAATATTGGACCAGCTTTGCAAGCAATCTGTTATTGTAATACGGCTTTTATATTATGATTTGACAAAGTACCATGCTACTGACTTGCTGTTGCTTGCAAATTCCACACAGAGCAATTGGCTACAGTGAAACTGTCAGAAATGAATGGGCAAATAAAAATGATCAAATATAAGATATCTAATGGTGCATACTGCGTGCCCATTTTCACAGCAGGCATTTACAAATCTAGTGGACGCGAGGGACTGATTTTTTAAATGTCAAAATTGGGTATCTACAAGCCAGCTGCAGCTAAGTCAGATATAGGGAGGTGATCCCTTTGCTCTTTACTAATAATCTAATTTACTTCCAATTTTGGAAGAAACTATCTTTCTTCCCTAGTGTACGATTTTTGCTTTGGCATCTGAATCATGAATTTGAGCAACTTTTTTTCAACCTGTGTGGGAAGTGAAAATAACATCATAATACTGCACTCACTGAGCTGAGACAGGTTGTCATGTTGTTGTAAGTGAAGCCGGGCATTGCATCTATCTTATGCTAGAGCCTCCCTTATCGAGTTTTCTACTGGTATAGAGGCAGGGAAACAGTCCATATCCCAGAACCATCTTTACTCATTTTAATTTATGTGGTTGAAGAGTAGATTGTTGGCTAGTAGCAGTGCTGCTTGGGGTGCACAAGGAATGGGGAGGTGACATCTTCTATTTCAACATATATGGCACATTTGAAGCTTGGTGACTCATGATACATGCTTTATAAATAAATATAGGCTTTCAATATATAATCCCTGATAAATGCAACCAGTTGAAAGGGGAGTTAGAATGATTTAAAGGTGGAATTTCATCAGAAGATCCATGGAAGCACTGTTAATTTCCATTGAGGCTGGAGTTCTGATTGCATTTGGAACAGAGAAGCACTGGGAGATGCCATTTCACTATAACAGCTTAATCAAAACTAATTTGCATCCATCTGGGGAAATTAAAGTTTAGATTTGCTTTTTCATAACTCCACTGAAAAAAAGGAAGAAAGGCTTGCTTTTGTATACCACCGTTCACGACCTTGGAATGTCCCAAAGTGATTCACAAACAATGAATTGCTTTTGAAATGCAATCATCGTCGCAGTATTTGAAACTCTGTGGCCAATTCATGAGTAGTAAGGTCCCACAAACAACAATGTAATAATAGTGAGATAACCTGTTTCAATGATATCAGTTGAGAAGCAAGTATTTGACATGTGATTTGTAGCTTTTTGGTTTCAGTCATTTGTTTCTATTGGAAATCACTCTTCATCAGCCGTGGAATGAATTTGAGAAATCCCATGGTCATGAAGACTGCTGTATAAATGCAAGTCTGCCTTTTTTCCTTAACTGCGCTTACTAAAAGGAGCAAGTCTCCTCGCAGCAGAAGTGTGATAAGTGTAATTTTTCGAATGTTAAATAAACACTCTCTGTAATGGAAACTATTTAAGAAGCCTTTCTGTCCATAAAAATAAGTAGCAAGGAAAGAGGCATTGGCTGAAAATGATCTATGCAACATTGGCCCTGAAGAATGGTGGGAAGAAAAGACAAATATTTTTGTGATAATAAAGTGTGAGGCTGGATGAACACAGCAGGCCCAGCAGCATCTCAGGAGCACAAAAGCTGACGTTTCAGGCCTAGACCCTTCATCAGAGAGGGGGATGGGGTGAGGGTTCTGGAATAAATAGGAAGAGAGGGGGAGGCGGACCGAAGATGGAGAGAAAAGAAGATAGGTGGAGAGGAGAGTATAGGTGGGAGGTAGGGAGGGGATAGGTCAGTCCAGGGAAGACGGACAGGTCAAGGAGGTGGGATGAGGTTAGTAGGTAGATGGGGGTGCGGCTTGGGGTGGGAGGAAGGGATGGGTGAGAGGAAGAACAGGTTCGGGAGGCAGAGACAGGCTGGGCTGGTTTTGGGATGCAGTGGGGGGGAGGGGACGGGCCTATGTTCTTTTCTCTCCATCTTCGGTCCGCCTCCCCCTCTCTCCCTATTTATTCCAGAACCCTCTCCCCATCCCCCTCTCTGATGAAGGGTCTAGGCCCGAAACGTCAGCTTTTGTGCTCCTGAGATGCTGCTGGGCCTGCTGTGTTCATCCAGCCTCACATTTTATTATCTTAGATTCTCCAGCATCTGCAGTTCACATTATCACAAATATTTTTGTGGTTGTGCTGAGTAGAACTGATGAATTATGAATGTGCAAGTTTAAAAATGTGCAAATGTTGAATATCTGAGACAAAGGCTTAAATGTTGTCAATACGCAACATATAGATTGGTATTTCTTAGACAATGAAAGGTTGTAATTTGCATAAATTAGTATGTTTTAAACAGATTTGTGTCATGATCTGGATTTGCTGATTAATTTCATGGACACATTTTAGTATCTCTTTAGCAGGATGTTTTGTGTTACAATAAAGGGAAGTATTTTAATTAAAATTATTTTGCAATGCAGATTGATTGGTTGGAATCTTACCAACTTTGTCTCAGGTGTGACAGTAGGGTCACTTTTGAGTAGCAAACTTGACCTTTTGATAATGGACCTTTCAGTTATTCTTTACCTGAACAACCTATTTAACAGAGATAATGGGAACTGCAGAAGCTGGAGAATCCAAGATAACAAAGTGTGGGGCTGGATGAAGACAGCAGGCCAAGCAGCATCTTAGGAGCACAAAAGCTGACGTTTCGGGCTGAGACCTTGCATCAGAAAAGGGGGATGGGGAGAGGATTCTGAAATAAATAGGGAAAGACGGGGAGGCGGACTGAAGATGGATAGAGAAGATAGGTGGAGAGGAGATTATGGGTGGGGAGGTAGGGAGGGGATAGGTCAGTCTGGGGAGAATGGACAGGTCAAGGGGGCGGGATGAGGTTAGTAGGTAGGAAACGGAGATGTGGCTTGAGGTGGGAGGAGGGGATAGGTGAGAGGAAGAACAGGTTAGGCGGCCGGGGACGAGCTGAGCTGGTTTTGGGATGTGGTGGGGGGAGGGGAGATTTTGAAGCTGGTGAAATCCTCATTGATGCCATTGGGCTGCAGGGTTCCCAAGCGGAATATGAGTTTGTTAACCTATTTAACAGCCTGCCTCTGGACCCCTGAACCAATTAGGGAGGATAGGTGATGCAGATGCAATCATTTTGTTTCAGGGCGGATTCCTATTTTAGAATAGCACAACATGTTTCAGAAAAGTTTAGCATCACCTGAACTTTTTAGTCAGTAGCACACACAAGAATAGAGAGAATACTTGAGAAGCCTGTCTCCCACCCATGGGTTCTGTTGCTTGGCAATGAAGGAACTGCAGGGAGATGAGCTATTGTAAGCATGGGAGGAAGATTACAACCCCTCCTATCAAACAGGTGTGGATAGAAGCAGCCAATGAATTCATCGATTGATTGTCTCTCCAACCAAGAGGCTTTACATTAAGAGGATCTGAAGAGGTCCTGAAAAATGGATGGAGTATGAGATAACATAGTGTCGAGCTGGATGAACACAACAGGTTAAGCAGCATTGGAGGAGCAGGAAGGCTGACGTTTCGGGCCTAGACCTTTCTGAAGAAGAGTCTAGGCCCGAAACGTCAGCCTTCCTGCTTCTCTGATGCTACTTAGCTGGCTGTGTTCATCCAGCTCTATACCTTGTTATCTCAAATTGATGGAATATACTTTCAAGTGACAAGCCCCTATTTCAGTCTTGCCCAGCAATCTCTTGCACAGCACATCTCATTCTTTGCATCTCCACACTTTCCCCTTCCTGCAGCCATCTTACATTTCCATTTATGCAGCCATGCTTGTTCAGAGCTTAGTTCTCTTTCGTATTAATGCCTCACAAAGACAAACGGTGTCCTTCCCTCCTCTGCACAAAAATATCATTACCATTACTTGCACCTCTCTGCTTTCCCTTCTTTTAGGGGAAGAGAATGTAATACTGTAATACTGTGGAGATTTAAGGCGAGAAGCTGGGGAGGGGGCGTCCAGTGACAGACATCTTGCTAGCTATTGACATTACACACCCACTTAGCCCATTGTGTAAGCGGTCATTTTCCTTGAATGTACAGCTGTCAGTAGCCATGACAGCCTGAGTCTCTGAAGCTCAGGTGCTCAGACATATTGAGAGAGTTGGTCCTCTGTTAGTAGACAATGTGTTGGGGTTCTGCCTGGAATTGAATGCTGGTAGTTATTTCCTTTGCAGTATGGAGGTACATGTGGCTGTGGTGAAAGCAGTTATTGCAGCTACTACTGTTGACCATGTGAGTCGCTGCCCTAAACCCTAATCAGAGGACTGAAGGTTAGCAAGTGCGGTTTTTTTTCCCAAGCGTTTAGTAACCATCTGTCAAGCACTGTTTGGCAGAAGCACTGCAGCAGCCTGTCACTTGTCCATATGATAATGGGAACTGCAGATGCTGGAGAATCCAAGATAACAAAGTGTGGAGCTGGATGAACACAGCAGGCCAAGCAGCATCTCAGGAACACAAAAGCTGAAGTTTCGGGCCTAGACCCACTAATGAAGGGTTTAGGCCCGAAATGTCAGCTTTTGTTCTCCTGAGATGCTGCTTGGCCTGCTGTGTTCATCCAGCTCCACACTTTGTTGTCACTTGTCCATGACTGGATCTCTTCCTTGTGATTGATCAAAATCCTTAACAGCTTGTTTCACTGAGGATGCTGTTTCTATTATACATTGTCTTCTCCTACCTACTGGTTGCCAATATAACATAGAGCTTCTACTTCGTTAGAAAATGGGAAATTCATGTGCAAAATTACTACCTTCTTAAATATTTCAGAATACTACTCACCTTATCCACCTACCCTGAGAGGCTGGATGGGATCCCAAGCCATCTCAATTTCAGCAATTTTCCCAATATGACAGCTGCACACCTGAACATTCTTTCTTCTGATGAGGGTAATGTTCACCCATTCAGTTTGAGAAGAGTTTAAAAAAAAATCTGGTGTTCTGAAGTACAGTTAACACATTGTCAGAAAATTATCATAGAAAATAGCAGAAAATATTTGCCAAACAAGTCCAGGAAATATTCAGCTGTTTCAACTTTCAAAATAACACTTCAAAAATATAAGATACTTTTAGTTTGAAAACATTTTGCTTTATATCATCAGCACAAGCTGCATTGAACTTTTGACATTTAGTACAGTCCTCCCGTCAACTACCATATTCCCATTACTTCTCACACCCAGATTGTTTCCCACGACCTTATGTCCAAAGGAAGTCTGCTTTTTACTTTGAGAAAGTTTCTGTCAGATACAAGCTGAAGGACATGGTGTGTTTAGATCTTCTGCCCTGATCTTCCACTGCAAAAAGAAGAAAATGCAACTCAATGTGAAACTGTTTTTCATTAATGGTATTTTACCCTTGAGATAGATGTCACTCTTGAAGAACCTAATCCATAGTCCTTTAATAATTATTAGAGGCCACTCAAGAAATGGTCTTTATTATATTCTTTTTGAGATTTGGAGTATTGCACTTCTTTGCCTTCCCCAAAAATGCTAGGCCCATTGTTGTGTCTCCCCCATCTTCCTAATAGATCATTTTTCCATTTTCCTCAATTTGCATCATAATGCTGACTTAGAATCATAGAATCCCAACATTACAGAAATAGGCTCATCACGTCTACACAGACCGTCCAAAGAGCATCCCCCAGAACCACCCCTAGTCTCCTACCATATCCCTGTACCCGCATTTGACGTAGCTGATCCACCTAACCTGTACATCCCTGGCCATTTTGGGGCAACTTAGCATGGCTAATCCATCTAACCTGCACACCTTTGGACTGTCGGAGGAAACTAGAGCACCCAGCGGAAACCCACACAGACACGGGAGAATGTGCAAACTCCACACAGATAGTCACTGAATGCTGCAATTGAACCTAGGTCACCAGCACTGTGAGACAGCTAACCACTGAGTCATCTTGCTGCCCTCACCTTGGCCTGTGCATCTTGCTGGATCAGGCAGCACAATGAAACTCAGCCCTCAAAGGAGCTCAACTTGCACAGCAAGAGCAACAATAACTCACTGGGCAGATGTAGTCAACCAACAAATTATCTGTACTGAATCCGAACTACATTTCCCTGTCTTCCCTTTTATTTATTAATTCATGAGACGAGGGCATCACTGACAAAGCCAGGATTTAATGCATATCCATAGGTGGCCTTGAGAAGTGGTCATGAGCTGCTTTCTTTAGTTGCTGGAATCCATTAGTCTGCAACAATGCTGTCAGGGAGTGAATTCCAGGCTTTTGATCCAATGACCCTGGAGCAATGGCAATATATTTCAAAGACAGGAGGGTGATTGGCTTAGAGTGAAATTTACAGGTCAAAACTGTTGTCATTCGAGATGGTAATAGTTATGTGCTTGGAAAGTGCTGTCTAAAACTCTTCAGTGAATTTTGCAGTGCATCTTGTATATGGTACACACTGCTGTTGATGAGCATTGAAAGTGGAGAGAATGAATGTTTGAAGATGTGGTGCTAATCAAACTGGCTGCTTTGTAAGGAATTGTGTCAAGTTTTTTAAAGTACGGTTGAAGCTGTAACCATCCAGGCAAGTGATGAATATTCCATCACATTTCTGACTTGTGCCTTGTAGATGAACAGGCTTTGAACAGTAAGGAGGTGAGCTACTTACTATAGCCATGGTATTTATAAGGCTAGTACAGTTTAATTTTTGCCCAAGGGTAATTCCTAGGACATTTTCCTTGGGGGAAATTTATAAGTTTTGAAGCAAATTTTCTTCTTTACATCTCTTCTAAAACCGAGAGACACATGAGACAGACAAAACATGTGCTTCTGTCTGTTTCCACAGCTAGTTTTCTTGGAACAAATTGCTTGCCTGCACCCAAAGGGATGCCACTCTTGGTAAGCGTGACTGATTTGGAGAGTTTGTCACTCTTCTCACCTGTCATGTATTTGAAGAATTTATAGGCCAAATCAACTCATTTGATCAAGTAATGAATGCATCTTCTGGCATGTGATTCAAACCCAGAGCTACGACCTCAGAGGAAGGATGTTACCCATTGTGCTACAAGACAATTATATCAATACAATTTTTTTGTTGTTTAATTGGCTGAGTGCACTTTATCTTTGTCAATGTGCATGAGGTAATAAAAGAGAAATATTTTCTGCCTTCTATCGTCACTGAAAGGTCTTAAATCATTTAATGGATTGGGCTCAACTTGAATCTGGGGATTTCTTGTTGCCAGGATTCTGGGAGTTGTATTTCACTCATCCTTCAAAGGACAAAATTTCCTTTGTTGCTCCCGATAATGATGGCAAGCTATCTTTTTATTGCTATGTCTTACTGTTAGTTATAATATTTCATCCTTACTGTAGATGATACCGTTCCAGTTCAAAACTGTCATTGTTTATTCTCAAGTAGGACTGAAATCTGATTTTCTGGTTAAGATCCACAACCAAAAATGTAAACCTGTTTCTTTCCTTGCGTGTGCTGCCTGAGGATAATTATACTGAGAACATAGAACATAGAACAGTACAGCACAGCACAGGCCCTTCGGCCCACGATGTAGTGCTGAACTTTTACCTAATCCTAAGTTCTATCTAACCTTGACCCATTCCTGTGCGATTTACACCTGAATGGAACCCCAAAGAGTTCACCCCTACCTTATACTATCGTCCATATGCCTATCTAATAGCTGTGTAAAAGCCCCTAATGAGGCTGACCCCACTACCCTTGCCGGCAATGCATTCCACGCCTGTACCACTCTCTGAGTAAAGAACCTACTTCTGACGTCTCCCCTGTATCGACCTCCACTATTTTAAAACTATACCCCCTCGTAATAGCTACCTCCACCCTAGCAAAAAAGTCTCTGGCTGTCTATCTATACCTCTGATCATTTTGTACACCTCTACCAAGTCACCTCTCGTCCTTCGTCGTTGTAAAGAGAAAAGCCTGAGCTCTCTCTCAACCTTTCCTTGTAAGACCTTCCCTCCATTCCAGGCAACGTCCTGATAAATCTCCTCTGCACCTTTTCCAGTACCCCAACATCTTTCCTGTAATGAGGCTACCAGAACTAGACACAATACTCCAGATGTGGCCTTTGTATAGCTGGAGCATAACGTCACAGCTCTTGAACTCAATCCCTCTATTAATGAAAGCTAACACACCATACACCTTCTTAACACCTCTACTTACCTGGGTGGCAACTTTCAGGGAACTGTGAACATGAACCCCAAGATCCCTCTGCTCCTCCACACTGCCAAGAATCTTTACGCTAACCCTGTATTCTGCTTTCAAGTTTGTTCTTCCAAAATGAATCACCTCACACTTCTCAGGGCTAAACTCCATCTGCCACTTCTCAGTCCAGCTCTGCATCCTACCAGTGTCCCTTAGTAACCTAGAACAACCATCTGCACTGTCCACAACACGACCCACCTTTGTATCATCTGCGTACTTACTATTCCACCTTCCACTCCTTCATTGAAATCATTTACAAAAATCACAAGTAAAAGAGAACAGATCCTTGTGGTACATTACTCGTAACTGAGCACCACGTTGAATATTTTCCGTCCACTACCATCCTTTGTCTTCGAAGGGTCAGCCAATTCTGAATCCAATCTGCCACATTCCCCCCATCCCACGCCTCCTTACCTACTGTATGAGCATACAATGGGGAACCTTATCAAACACCTTACTTAAATCTGTGTACACCACCACATCCACTGCTGTACCTTCATCCACCTATTTGGTCACCTCTTCAAGGAATTCAATAAGGTTTGTGAGGCAAGTTCTACCCCTCACAAATTCATGCTGACTATCACGAATCAAACTGTGCCTATCCAAGTGATCAAAAATCCTATCTCTCAGAGCTCTTTCCAATACTTTGTCCACCACTGACATAAGACTAACTGGCCTGTAATTTCCAGGGTTATCCCTATTCACTTTTTTGAACAAGGGAATGACATTTGCCTTTCTCCAATCTTCCGCCACTATACCCACGGACAGTGAGGACGAAAAGAACATAGCCAAAGGGCCTGCGATCTCTTCCCTCACTTCCCATAGAACCCTTGGATAAATCCCATCAGGCCAGGGGACTTACCTATCTTCAACTTCCTCAAAATTCCTAGCACATCTTCCTTACTAACATCGATCTCCTCTAGCCTACCAGCCAGTTTCACACTGTTCTCCTTTACAACTAGGTCACATTTCAAATTTCCACAATAAATATCGCTGTGCTGATTTTTTAGGGATGAAGTCTGCGGTGGGCATGGAGCGAAAGCACTC
This sequence comes from Stegostoma tigrinum, assembly GCF_030684315.1. NCBI lineage: Eukaryota > Metazoa > Chordata > Chondrichthyes > Orectolobiformes > Stegostomatidae > Stegostoma > Stegostoma tigrinum. The sequence continues at coordinate 20,053,049 of NC_081381.1, forward strand.
ATATTTCCCTCCAAGACCTTGCCCAACCTATTTCAGCAGCCTCCTCTACCCCTCCATCACAGTCTGTGTTCTTCAGTCTTGCACTTCTGGTCACCTGTGACTCTGCCATCCTTTTCTCTCAGTATGTATGATGGAGACATTCCTTTCTTGGGTCTGCTGTTCAGAATTCCCTCCCTGAATCTCTTACGTTGTTATCCCTGTCAGTGACTTTAAAAGCCTCCTCAAAACCAATTTTTTAAAATAGTTCCTTGATCATTGTTGGTAACTATTTCACTGCTGTGAAGCCTCTTTGGGATGTTCTTCCAAGGTTCTGCAAATTATTGTTTCTACTGAATTTGAAAGTCACCCTCTGAGAAATTGTTGAGAAGCAATAAATGGTTTGCCTAAAATGATCAAAACTGCAACAATATAAAAGAAATAAACAAAAGATTAAATTTCTGTTTTCTTCCTGCATTTTCTAAAAGTATACAAGTCCAGAACAGCAAGAAGAAGGTAGAAAGAGGTATGAAGCTCAGAAACTGGACCGTATAGAGACAAAGCAAAGGAGTGAAGATATCATCTTGCCTGCCATCAATGTGGGTAAGATGAACATTTATTTCCATATTTGTAATGACTTGAGGGATTGCTGAGAGATAATGGATGTCAAAATTTACACAATGGTGGCCAATGTAACACTTAACTTACCTTTGCAGGACAGAGAACAGATGAATCACTGCATTGAAAACAGAAACATTGTTTTACACCATCTCAAATTGACACTTGAAGTTGTCAAAACACTTTACACTTACTTGTCACTGTGTTCCCCACACAAAACACTCTAAACAATGTGCAGGAGGAAGTCTACTTGTAGCCCTCAAATTCAAGATACTTAGCTCAGAAGAGGTGTATATGTCTTGCTGCAAAAGCCTTTGTGACCTGCCAACAAAATATGATAAAGGCATGAGGTTGGGAAAACAAAGAATTTTTCTTTAGCAAGAAGAAATAAAGCTCATTGTTTTGCAACCTGGTTCCTGTCTCCAGTTGGAGACAATAAAATGTGAGGCTGGATGAACACAGCAGGCCAAGCAGCATCTCAGGAGCACAAAAGCTGACGTTTCGGGACTAGACCCTAGACCGGTCTAGGCCCGAAACGTCAGCTTTTGTGCTCCTGAGATGCTGCTTGGCCTGCTGTGTTCATTCAGCCTCACATTTTATTATCTTGGATTCTCCAGCATCTGCAGTTCCCATTATCTCCAGTTGGAGACAAATGTCCTTCCCCATAACTTTATCTGAAGTAGTTTGATTTGTGTTGATCACTTTCATCATCAACATTGATTTTTAAGGTTTTTTTTGAAGCAATTACAATTTTAAGATACATTTTCACCAACGGGTTTATTTTAACATACTGGAAATTGTTTATGCTGGATATTTAAAGGCTTCATAATGCATAAATATGTACATATATAGAGGTAGCAGAGTGTCCAGGGTCAGCTATCAGATGTAATCTCTTTTGCCAGACTCCAGTTGCTATTCACTAATTTATATCTTGAGAAAGGATCATACCCAATGCTGTGAAAATGTTACATTGAACAGAGAGGAACTTAAATAAGTGGCATTCAAATTAAATAAATGACCTTCAAATACTCCTAAGGATAATGAAATAGAAAATAAGACATATTGTAAAATGCCTGGTAACTTTTCTCTGTTGGAGGACAGACTTCAGCATTTCATTTGTTTTTCTAAATGGTTCAAGAATTGTAGCTCAAGGACTCCCCTTTGGAGCCTCCATTTAATCAGATAAATTTAATCACTAAAGTGACTTGGACAAAGTATATCCCGACATTGAGGCAGTTACACTCATTCCCAATTAAAGAAGTGTCCCTGAAATAACTTTATTTTCCGTTTTTTAATATTTGGAAGTGCTATCACACACAACTGAATGCCTTTATTCAAACAACTAATTCACCCATGGTATTTTTCAACTGTTTTTATTTTAATTTTTTTATATGTCCAGAAGTGCTTTTGCACACAAATGAATGTTTTTATCCCCATCATCAAATCATTGAATAATCACTGCCAGTAAATCACCCATATTTTCCAGCTGATTAATTTATACACAAAACCCATTAAGGACAGTGTAGACGCCAGGGAAAGTAAGGAAGAGGGAGAGATTAAAACAAAATAAGTTGGAGGGGGCCAAACTAACTTTTTTTTCAGTTTTTACTATGCTACAAGAGCCCCAAAAGCTAAGGAAGATATACTTTCTAATCTACCCTGTTCAGAGATGTTATGACACACCTCTGGAGAAGGTGGGACATGAACGTAGATCTCCTGGCTCAGAGGTAGGGACACTGCCACTGTGTCAGTAGAGCCCAATGAACACACTATTGATTTTCTTTTCATTTCCAGCAGTGCACCTATACACAACTGACCATTTATTTTCCGCCCCATCACCAAATTATGCAGATGGCCTCAAGGCCCTCCGCTTCTTACTGCCCTGCAGGCCCAAACAGTCCCCCTTCTCCAACACCCTCATCCGCCTAGCCAAACTCGTCCTCACCCTCAACAACTTCTCTTTCGATTCCTCCCACTTCCTATAGACTAAGGCGGTGGCCATGGGCACCCTCATGGGCCCAAGCTATGCCTGCCTCTTTGTAGGTTACGTGGAACAGTCCCTCTTCCGCAACTACACAGGCCCCACACCCCACCTCTTCCTCTGTTACATTGATGACTGTATCGGCGCCGCGTCTTGCTCCCCAGAGGAGCTCGAACAGTTCATCCACTTCACCAACACTTTCCACCCCAACCTCAAGTTCACCTGGGCCATCTCCAACACATCCCTCACCTTCCTGGACCTCTCAGTCTCCATCTCAGGTAACCAGCTGGAAACTGATGTCCATTTCAAGCCCACCAACTCCCACAACTACCTAGAATACACCTCCTCCCACCCAACCTCCTGCAAAAATTCCATCCCCTATTCCCAATTCCTCCACCTCCACTGCATCTGCTCCCAGGATGAGGCATTCCACTCCCGCACATCCATGTCCAAGATGTCCAAGTTCTTCAAGGACCGCAACTTTCCCCTCACAGTGGTCGAGTACACCCTTGACCACGTCTCCCGCATTTCCCGCAACACATCCCTCACACCCCGCCCCCGCTACAACCGCCCAAAGAGGATCCCCCTCGTTCTCACACACCACCCCACCAACCTCCGGATACAACGCATCATCCTCCGACACTTCCGCCATCTACAATCCGACCCCACCACCCAAGACATTTTTCCATCCCCACCCTTGTCTGCCTTCCGGAGAGACCACTCTCTCCATGACTCCCTTGTCCGCCCCACACTCCCCTCCAACTCCACCACACCCGGCACCTTCCCCTGCAACCGCAGGAAGTGCTACACTTGCCCCCACACCTCCTCCCTCACCCGCATCCCAGGCCCCAAGATGACTTTCCTTATTAAGCAGATGTTCACCTGCACATCTACCAATGTGGTATACTGTATCCATTGTACCCGGTGTGGCTTCCTCTACATTGGGGAAACCAAGCGGTTCGCAATAAACAACTGCACCTCCCAGTTGCGAACCATTTTAACTCCCCCTCCCATTCCTCAGACGACATGTCCATCATGAGCCTCCTGCAGTGCCACAATGATGCCACCCGAAGGTTGCAGGAACAGCAACTCATATTCCGCCTGGGAACCCTGCAGCCTAATGGTATCAATGTGGACTTCACAAGCTTCAAAATCTCCCCTTCCCACACTACATCCCAAAACCAGCCCAGCCCATCCCCTCCCCCCCACTGCATCCCAAAACCAGCCCAGCCTGCCCCTGCCTCCCTAACCTGTTCTTCCTCTCACCTATCCCATCCTCCCACCTCCAGCCGCACCTCCATTTCCTACCTACTAACCTCATCCCACCTCCTTGACCTGTCCGTCTTCCCTGGACTGACCTATCCCCTCCCTACCTCCCCACCTATACTCTCCTCTCTACCTGTCTTTTTTTCTCTCCATCTTCGGTCCACCTCCTCTTCTCTCCCTATTTATTCCAGAACCCTCACCCCATCCCCTCTCTGTTGAAGGGTCTATGCCCGAAATGTCAGCTTTTGTGCTCCTGAGATGCTGCTTGGCCTGCTGTGTTCATCCAGCCTCACACTTTGTCATACCAAATTATCTGTGATATTTTCTCATCTGTCAATCATCACTAATAAATCATCCATATTTTCCAATTGATCAGTTGATATACAAAGCATGTTAAGAGCTTGAACTTACTTGCTCCTAAAGAAGAAAACTACTTACATCTGTAGTGTGTTGTTGAGAAAAAGAAAAAAGTAGAAGGAATTCAGAACACAGCCAATTATGAACATAATTATCTGAAATGTTAGCAAGTTGATTAGATTGCTTATCTGCTGTTTTGTCTAAAAGCTGTAGGTCTGTTTTTGAGTGGGCATGTGAGGAGAGCTGCTGCCAAGTGGATGGTTTTGATAAGCTGTAGTGTTAAAGTAGGGAACAGAGAGGTTGTTCTACACTGTGATGATTATCAAGTTACATAACAAAGGACAAAATCACATTCTAACTGCAACCACAATTATCATCTTGGTGATTTTTTAAATGTTAGATTGGGTAAGTATTAGATAGTTCCAATTTATTTCCTCTCCTGATGCGTGTGGATGTCTTCACTTTACAGCAATAATTACTGGATAGTGACTAAGAGTGTTAACCTAGCTGACTTTGCCACCTCTGCTGTTGAGTTTCAGCAATATGTTTTTTAAGTTTCCACCTGGGCTTTGCCTTTACCTTCAGACTTAGAAACAGATTCAGTCTATACAACTCTTTGAGCCTGTTCCACCTTTTAATTAAATCATGGTTACTCTGAGTCTTAATTCCGTCTGCCTGCCTTGGTTCCATAACATCTGATTTCTTCCCTGACAAAATTCCATTAATCTCAGTTTTTGAAATTTTCAGTTGTCCTAAATACGGCAGCATTTTTGGCAGTGTTCCAGATTTCCACTATCCTTTTTTGTGATAAAGTACTTCCTGAAATCAACCATAATGAACTCACTCAAATTTTAAGGTTATGCCCCTTTGTTCTGGACTGTCCCACCAGAGGAAATAGTTTATTTACATCTATCCTATCAATTCATTTAATCATCTTAAACACCTCAATTAGATCACTCTTTAATCTTCTTATGCATCCTCATGAGATTTCCCAGCGTTCTGCTGCTTATTTTCTGTTAATTGTGCTTTTTGGTTCACTACTATTTCCATTCTGGAATGATTCGAGTGTTTTGCTGCTTTTTACTGTGAAATGCTTGTGGTTAACAATGTATGGCATGTATGACTCCAGTCCAAAAGACATCAGAGCTTTTAAAATTTAGTCACACATTTGTTAAGAATGTCCTTGGCATCGCAACATTTAGTACTTATTCTTATATAGTATATGAGAGTGCTTGTAGGCTTCTTGATCTTTCTTGAGTGGCTCCAGTTCTTCATATGATCATAATTTCCTTTTTTACATTCTGTATCAATGGCTCTTTGAAATTGTTGTTGAAACTTGGTTAAATATCTTGAATAACTTTTATCAGTGATGATTTTTTTTCACCACTAAATCCCTCTCTTGATGGTCTAGCCAAAATCAATATCTACTATTTGATTTCAGTTATTCTATTTCAGCACTGTTTTTGAATTATCTACGGCGCTCTTAACCCAACTCTGGTGTATTCCTGTGTCATTGCTTATGGCCACGTTGTTAAATTGATGGTTACACCACAGCAATACTTAGCTTACTACATTAAAATCTTGCATTTTCATCCACTGTAAATGGATGCATGAGTAGCATATAGCTGGCAAAGGCCAGTTTCTCAAGACCACACCATGTCCTGTTACTCCGTATAGATTTTATCTCTACTACGTTATTGTAAGGAAGGTCACTGTGACCTGTTCTGTGTTGACTGTATCACGGCCAATAATTGTAGGACTGCTTTGGACTCAGTGGAAGGTTTCTAAGTTTTTGGAACCACAGAAAGGTAAAAGTGTGACTTTACAAATTGAGGCCACTGTAGCTCACCCTAAATAAAATCCATCTTTACAAGTTCGATGAATGTGAACTGGTAATAAGCACCTTGAAATTTCCCTGTGCAATATTGTTTGCAAACACATGTGTTTACAATAAATTCTTCTGTTCACAATTTTAACAAAGGCATTATTCATTTATTATACTTATGATGATGCCTCCAATAAAATAAGTGATGTAAAAATTTGATACAAATGTTATCTTGACAATATCACACTGCATAATTTCCAAACTGTATGAGCTGTGACCCTATTATGTTCCTGAATAAAACATAAAACTCCCTGAAACCCCTTTATATTGTGCATTGTGAGAGGCCAGGTTTGTGCAGTTGGCGCTGTTATTTGTTAATGACATTTGCTAATGCTATTTTATATTCCTACTTTTATGGACTGCAGCAATTATAAATTTTACTGTTTTCTTCATAAATTTTAATGTTCTATTGTATATTTACATCTGAAATACAATAAGTAGTTTTTAATTAATCACACCAGCAATATTTATTTTTCATTAAAAATCGCCTATATCTTGTGCTCAAATGTGTCAGAGAGAAGAGGAAGTTCTGGATAGAACTGAATCAAAGTTGGAGATTCTAGAGTTTTTTGGTGCTTATGCTGTTGAGGAGAGCCATGTTGATTGACATGGATAATTTTCTGTTCAGTTTAGTTGACCAGTTGTGCTCCTTGTAGCAGTGTGAACTTGGAAAATCAACCCTTAGTGAATAGAAACAAGGAAAAATGAAAATCGCAGGCTTGGGAAATGTGTGTGAATTCAGAAAGCTTCCTCTTTCCTCTCAGCTCCTAATTTTCTCCCTCCCTCTCTCGCAAAAAGAAAAGACTTAAATTTATAGAATGCCTTATCACATGTTTCAGAGTTGCCATGAAATCAGTAATGTGAATTACTTTGACAGCCAATTGCTGTATTATATATCAACAATTGGCATCAAGGTAACAGTTGGCTAACATGTTGGAAGACAGGAACAATTTACAGGGAGATCTGAAGAAGTAGCTAGAAAAAATATTGGATATATCCAAGAAATGTCGAGCTCCCCTCAAGAAAGGAATTGAATGCCAAGTTTAATGAACATAAAGTAGGTAAATATGAGTTGAACTGTAAATGACAACATGAATTGCTTGGGCCATATTCCCTGTTTGTGTTGCACCTTCTGTGTATTCTTGTTGTCTGCTATTTTAGCAATAACCCATTGTTAATTTTGCAGAAGAATGCCATGTGCGTATGTTAAACATTCATTCACTATTTTTGATACTTTCTAGCTACCTTTATTCCTTTGTACTGTAGTCCACTGAAACATAATAGGGCATGCAAAATGAAGAGAGCTTTCTGCCACATTTACGGTTAATTTGAATTAGATCAAATTGGAATGAATGTTTTATTCATCAAAGTGAAGTATTTTCAATTTCAAGCTAGTATAAGACAATACCACATAAAGGATTCATTCCTCTTGAACTACATTAACTTTAGTTTGCTTTTTTCCTTTTATTACGTTCCCTGGCAGACCGACAATCTAAAGGTAAGCTTTGCCTCATTCCACTGTTAACAGTTCTTTGAACCTCCTTTGTAGAAGTACTGCTAATCGACAATTTACATCACAAGATTCAAGATCCTGGACCAATCTTGTAGGTGAATACTGTTGTAAATTTTGAATGAGAAATAACATAAAAAATACGTGCTATTTTTCTCTACAAAACATAGGGCATTCAGAATTTTGATGTTCTGTATTATTAGTGTAAATTATGCCAGGAAATGTAGCAGTAATGGAAGCCACCAAGGAATGTTTGACCATTAGGCTGATATCTGGTAGTGGAGAGCATTGGCTTTCCTGTAGGAACAGTAGTAGCTCTTATTAAGAAACCAAGGTGAAGGGCCAGGCAATGTGAAAGACGCCACCACTATTGAAACAATTAAGATGAAGAAGTAATGGTAAGGCATTGCGAAGTAGGAGAGTCATTCTTGGATCTTCTGCACTCTTATTTGATGAATAGGAGTACAATTAGCAGAACATTGAATTTTCTCACCCATTTGCCTTCTTGTACACAATGGTCTATAGTCCTGATGAACAGATGATGTCTAGTCCCGATGGACCGAGTATAGAGAAATTAATACCTGGGCGGCAGGGGAAGGCATTGGCACACTTCAACAGTTTAAACTATTATTCATACTTCAAATAGAAATAATGACTTTGTGATTGTTTCCAAGAATATGGGATGGTTTGTCACACTAATGAGTTCCTCAACAGAGCTACATGGGCTTGACTCCACTTAACATTAAATTTGGGCAGGCCACTAGTCAAATAATGATCTCCTGATATTATTGTGAAGAATGGAACAATCGACATTTGCAATTCACAAGTGATGATTGTGGGTTTCTACTTACAAAAGCTTTGTGCCCAATGCTTTGTCTTTTTTTTATGGCTTACATAGTTGGAAGCATTTTGTTTGTTTTATTTCTTTGTGAATTGCAGTACTTTCTCATTCTCATAAGAGATTCTGTATCATATGGCTGATGGTAGTTTGTTCTGTTAGAATAATGTATTCACAATGTATTCTTATAGATACCTTATAAAACATGTTGGCTATCTTCATGGCCTCTGATCACGATGGCATTTTGTGCTAAATTGTTCTCGATTCTTGACACACAGTGGCTTGTAGATCATATTCCTGGAAGAGTTGGCTCATTTTATTTTCATTTTGCGCCTCATCTGACCTCACCTTAATGCACTCACAGTAAAGGTCCATCGGCCATTCCCATTTTGACCCAACCATCTCAGACAACAGGAAAAAAATGCGATTTATAACGCAGGGGTTTCTACACTGCAGAACAGGCACAGGAACGCTGGTTGTCCAGCCTATGCGTGGTCAGTCCGTGAAGCTTCAATTTTTATTTAGAGTCATAGAGGCCCTTTGGCCCAAACTGGTCCATGCTGACAATGGTGCCCACTCATCTCGTTTCAATTGCCTGCATTTGGCCCATATCCCTCTAACCCTTCTTATCCATGTAGCTATCCAAATGTTTCTTAAATGTTGCTATTGTACCTGCTTCAACCACTTTCTCCAACAGCCCATTCCATATACGCACCACTCTGCGCGAAGAAGTTGCCTCTCAGGTCCTTCTTAAATCTATCCCCTCTTACCTTAAACCTATGCCTTCTAGTTTTCAATTCCCCATCCTTGGGAAAAGGACTGTATGAATTCAGCTTATCTATAACCCTCATGATTTTATACGCCTCAATGAGGCCACCCCTCTTTCTCCTACATTTCAAGGAATAAAGTCCTATCCTGCTAACTTCTCCCTATAACTCAGGCCTACTAGTCCCGGCAACATTCTTGCAAATCATCTTTGCACACTATCCAGTTTAACTATGTCTTACTTATAATACGGTGACCAAAACTATACACAATACTCCAAGTGCAGCCTCACCAATGACTTATATAACTGCAACGTAATGTCCCAACTCCTATACTCAGTGCCTCAACCGATGAAGGCCAGCATGCTAAATGCCTTCTTCGCCACCCTGTCCACTTGTGACACCACTTCCTACGAACTATGTACTTGTACACCTAGGTCTCACTGTTCTACAATACTCATCAAGATTTTACCATTTCCTGGATAAGTCCTACCTTAGTTTGACATTCCAAAGTGCAACACCTCACACTTAACTGTATTAAATGGCATTTGCCAAACCTCAATCCACTTCCCGATCTGATCAAGAACCCTATGTGAATTTTGATTACCTTCATCGCACACAATGATACCTCCTAATTTTGTATCATTTGCAAACTGCTAAGCATGGTTTGTTCATTCACATCCAGATCATTTATGTAAACAACAAATAACAAAGCCCCAGCACCAGCTCCTGTGGCAAATTACTAGTCACAGGCCTTTAGTCTGAAAAACAACCTTCAACCTTAAACCTCTGCTTCCTACCATCGAGCTAATTTTGAATCCAATCAGCTAGCTCTCCCTGGATCCCATTCATGACTAGCCTGCCATGTGGACCTTGTCAAAGGCCTTACTAAAGTCAATATTTTTAAGATTGCTGCCTGAAACTCCACTCATTATGCTAGCCACCTTAGTTGTTTTGAACCTATAGCTCTGGTAGGATGGAAAGGACTACTATTTTATTGCAGACTTAAATGCTAAATCCACCAGTCACGGTGCTCCAGTTTTGAATTGCCAGATCCACAAATATATGCATGGTTTGTTTACTTGTATTAGACCCGCAGAACTCTGTGAGTGAACATGAGTGGCCCATGAAGTCAGGCTAATCTTTTTAGTAGCATCCAACATCAAGTATTGCTAGACTTTAATATATTTTCTGTCCTGAGGAAGAGTCATATTGAACTTGAAACATTAAGTCAGTTTCTTTCTCCACAAATGCTTCTAGAACCGCTGAATTTCTACAGCATTTTGCTTTTTTTTGCTAGATTTGACTCTGACTGTAGTGAAGGAGACTTAAGCCTGAAGAAGGTCATTGTAACTGTACAATAGACACACTCTGAATGGATTCAGTATTTCACTTTTCTTATCAAATCCTTTTTGATAATATTCTAACATTTCAGACCTCAATCAGCTATTTGTAGATAACCTCAATCTTGACTACAAGGAGCAGAATGTACTCTCTTATGACAACCTGAATTAGTTTGTCTGTTTCTATTTTGGCATTTAACCATCTGGAATCTAACTTAATTTGGGATCAGGCCAAGAAGTTTAGAGCCATTGTAGATAATGTAAGAGATAATTTAATTTCACTTAAAACCTATTAAAAAAAATTAGTCTAATACGTAAATTCAAATTTGACTTTCTCATAAAGAAGATTTATAGTTAACAGTATTAGTATTTTAAATGTAAGTATGCTCCCAACTAGTATTGTGGTAGAATGAGATAGGACAGGTGCTGATTGATAGTAAATTGTAAGGAAGGGCAATGAAAATTAATCAAAACAAACTTGGAGGAACTATATCTATTTTCTACTCAGTTTTTCCTCAGACTGTGTGTTTGTGAGCTACATTCCTTTTTCCCTTCGATATGCTCTTAGAAGAACATTAAGTTAACAGGAACTGGATGGCTGGATAATTGGAATTATGGTTTGTGGGCAAAAGCAAAAAATAAATGTATGTAAGTTAAGGAATGTGCCCAGCCAGCTGTATCCACAATTTCTTTCCCCCACCCTCATGCAAGTCATGGATTTCCAACAATAACAACTGAATTGATTGCCGTCTGAATTCCCTGTACATTCTCTGCTACCACTCCTGCGCCTTGATCACCAAGTGAAATATCACAGTAAAAACCAAAAGAACTGTGGAAGCTGTAAATCAGGAACGAAAACAGAAGTTGCTGGAAAAGCTCAGCAGGCCTGCCAGCATCGGTGAAAAAAGATCATAGTTAATTTTTCAGACCTGGTGACCCATCCTCAGAACTGCCAGATGTCAACTAGCACAGCTCCAATGGAGAATTGAACGTTGTCCCTCTCTGGTTTCTTGATTCAATATCTCATTGGTCAGTACATTTACTCATTTAGCCATTTGTTTTGATATGAATTTAAAATGGGTATGTCAGAGAAGCACAACAATAAAACCTTAATATTCAACTTTGCTACCCTTTACAATGGATGATTCATTATTTTGGTCAGAACCTTCCTTGATTTTCATCCTGTTCATTTCAGTAGGACAAAAATCAGACAAGTTGTATAATAGATGGGAGATTGATCGGTTCCACCAGCTCTCCCTTTAGATGACAAAATTGAGAATTATCCTCTTAGTAACAGGAGTTTGAGAGTTGGAATTCTATGTTTCAACAATCGCTAACTACTAAAGCTGAAAATTTCACACAATTTAAGTGATACCTTTTTTGAAGTGTGTTCCTTTAACAAAGAACTTGGGGATAGAGCCAAAAAATGGAACAAGAGTGCCAGTGTACAGCTGATAGCAACACAAATATGCTGGATTATTTATCCCATCCTGCACACGAAATATCTCTAATTTTGCCAACTTTTATCTCATTTAAACACCTGTGAAATGTGTTTCATTAGGTTAAAGGTGCTACACAACTGCAATTTGTTGCACTTGATTCTATTTCTCTCCATCAGGATAGAACTGTACTGAAGCGTGTCCTCATTTGATGAATTGACAGCAGATTGTGATATGATAGCACTGTTAGTGTAAAATGAATTAGAGGTCACCTTGCTGATTGACATTTTTTTAACTATTTTTGCTCAAACTGTTAACAGATTGTACTTCTGTTTCAGTATCAGTGACTAAGTATTTTTCTTTTACTTTCTTCAATTGCAGAGCCATGTACAGTAGGTTACAGCCAGTCTAGTCTGATTCACCTTGTGGGACCATCGGATTGTGCCCTCCATAAATTCGTTCAAGGAGGTAATGTACCACTGCACTTGATAATCTGAACTCAGTGGCTATGCTGCTTGATAACTACCTCTTCAGCACTGAAGGGGTGAAGGTAGAATATATAGTATTTTATCTGTACATGTATGGACAACTGGAAGGATTCTACCAGAGATCTAATCACATCATCTTGCACTGAGACATCGCTTTATCTTGTAGAATTTCCATTAGATCAGCATTTTGTTTTGTGTTGTAACCTTTAATAGAGGACCAAGAATATATTTAGCTTCATTGCGCAGTGAAATCATTACTAATTTATTCTTAAAACATTACTGCAAATTCCAGTAATTTTCAGAGGCTCTGCTTCTGATGTGGAGCATCACTTGCTAAAAACAAAAGCTGCAAGTCAGGTATGTTCACCTTTGCATGGAATCATCTAATCTGTGTTTCTACCAAGGACTGAAGAGTAGAGTTCTGGAAAATATACTCTTAATTGTGCAGAATGCAGAGCATTCCTTTTCCAGAGGGAGTAATTTTGGCTTTGAGCTTAAAGAAAATGACTGAAGTGCTCAAGTAATTGTATTTGTACAGCACACAGTATCACCACAATCACAGTTGTAAATATGGCTAATTGTTGTAAATGAACTGGAGTGCGCTGACAATTGTGCTTTACTGCTCCATAATCCAAAATGCACAGTCATAATTTGACCACCAAAGTAACTAATTTGCCTGACTGACTGCTATTCAAGAAAGAAAAATCAACCAGATATCATTTTTAACAGAAAATACCTTTATTTATTGCCAAAGTCAAAAGTCATACAACTCCAAGTTTTAGTCCAACAGATTTGTTTGAAATCACAAGCTTTTGGAGTATAGCCCGTTCACCAGCCTTCACCTGACAAAGAGGCTATGCTCCAAAAGCTTATGATTTCAAATAAACTTGTTGGGATCTAACCTGGTGTCATGTGACTTCTGACTTTGTCCACCCCAGTCCAAAACCGGCACCTTCACATCATGGCTACCATCTATTTATTGGAATACACTTAACTTTAACAAAAGGCAGAGGAAAAAAAAATGTGTTCTTGATCAATTAGTGTGCAATTGAACTATATTGCTTCAAAAACATTTTGTACACATGCGCTCAGTCATATTTAAGATACACAAATGGTTGACAAAGAATTGAACCATGGATGGAAAAAGAATGTAGAGAGTTCTGAAGATCAAAAGGTTAGATTTCAAGAATAGGTTAAATTGTTTCACACAGTCTTTTCTTGATTCCTTTTGATTTACTGTCATCTGTAAAGCTATGGTTATTTTTCATTTCAAAAATTGATCCTTCAGATCTAGGTCTTTTCTTGTTAGAATTCTTGCTCTTAGGTTTGTTGGCTTTTACTGTCTTTTTGTCCACATGGCGAAAAGGGGGAGAAGAATGCATTCAATTTGCAGCTGTGGATATTTTTCTCTCTGCTGCCCCAACACTTACAGCTTCTTAGTACTGTGCAATTCAATTAATCTGAAGGCTTTCAGCAGGTAGAATTTCCTTAACTCAAAAGACATTTGTTGTTGCTTCCCTCAAATTACTTTCTGCAGTGCTTTGAAAAGCTGCATTGCCTGGAACAGTCAAAAATATGTTGCACTTTATTTTCAAACTGCAGATTTCTTGCAGTACTCTAGCTGTATAGCAATCCAGCTTCCGTTTTAGTTTATAGTCGTGAAAATGAGTAAAAAAGTTGTGTTTCCCTGTATAATAAGAAGAAATATACTGCTTTATTAGAAAGGATGAACTTCAATTGCTGTTATAACGATACACGCTATTATGACCAGTTTATCAAGCTAGTGGATTTGCAGGTAAAATGATTGGTTAAGAATGCATTAATCAGAGTTATGATGTCTCAGAGGTTACCAGCAGCTTTTATATATTGGTTAGATGCAAGTTGACAGCAGGTGCCTCAGCAAATTGCAGACAGTGTTGACAGAATTACTTAAAGTCTAAGGAACCTGTTGTAACTTCCACAATACACTGATGATATATATCTGAGCTTTTCTGTCTCTGGAAGGTTAGTTGCCTAAACTTAAAAGAGACTTAACACCTCTGGCTCCACATTAAGCAAGCTGTTAGTTTCTTCACAGAAGCATGGAAAAAGCACTAAGACCAGTTTCCATGGAATTGTTGGATGGTATCTCATATTACTGATCAGACTAACAGATTGATATTTTGCCTGTGTGACATCACTGTGGCCACAATTGAGCAGTTGAACCCGATCGATTAAAAATCATTGGGAGCATATTTACAATAAATGTTTAAAGAGGAAAAACCCTTCGAGTGAGTGGACAATTTTAATGAGAAATATGTTTTGTTGAAAGCATCCTCCCATTTTCTAAGAGAAAAGAATAGCCTCATGAGAAAATTGAATGACGGATTTTTAAATAAAAGATCTATCAGTTTGATTCATGGCATAGGAATCCTTAATACAGATCTGTGATATCCTGAAAGAGCTATTGATCGGAAATGCTGCTTTACCACCTATAACACAAGTTTCTGAAGGCCTCAAGACTCTCAATAGATTTGAAGTTGTGGCTCCTGCTGTTCCAGTACAGTAGCTTTTGAAATACAAAGCAATATACCCAAACATTAATTTCACTGCAGTGATCTAATACTGAAATATAACTTGACTGTAACAATATCTAATTAAAAAGAAAATCAAGGAATGAAAGAACCTTTCCAGAAGAAAAATAAAGTACAGGAAATCTGAAATAAAAGCAAAAAGTGCGGGATCTATTCAGCAGGTCTGCCAGCATCTTTAGAAAGAGTTAAAGGATCAAATTTTATTGGGACCTCAATGACGTGGGCTCTGGTACAAAATCTGAGAGAATCGTGTGATAAGTCTGGTGAAGCCTTCCTCATGTCTTCTTCCAGAGTCCCAGGAACTGAGACAAAATTCTCACTAGAGAGTAGAGAAATGCTTATTAATGGAAATTATTGCTTGTTATCAACCACATTAACACCAAATCTTGCCTTAATAATATAAAGATTTTTATTTTATCATACATCGGATAGAAACTAGAAGATGAGATTTCCGAAGATGAGATTTCCCAATATGAAAGTCAGGGCAGGTACTGGCGACTCCAACTCTTTTTCTAATTTCAAAATATACTTTATTCGTAAAAGTAGCTTTTTATATATATATGGCACACGCACATAGTCACAAATGATGTTGGATTCTGTACAACAGTATATCAAGAAAACAAACAAACATTGGAGTTTAACTACATCTAAACAGACTCCCATTTAACTTTAGCAGGAAGACCTCAGACAGTGGTCTTTCTGCACTGCACCTTAGCAGCAGCTTCCCCAAGCTTTAGTCTATCCCACAGCACATAGTCCTGGACCTTGGAGTGTCCCAGTCTGCAACAGTCAGTTGGGATCAACTCCTTGTTCTGGAGGACCAACTAATTTCGGGCAGACCTAAGAGCATCTTTTACTGAGCTTATGGTCCTCAAGGTGTAGTTGATATTTGTCTGTGTGTGTGTGCCAGGGACAGCTAATAGAGCCACGGAGTCCTGGTCATGGACCTGCTAGGAACAAACCTTGATTAAAAATGACTGCATCTTTCTCCAGACTTCCTTTTCAAAGGCATATTCCAGCAGGAGATGTGTGACAGACTTTTACCAACACCCACCCACCACACCTGCTTCGAGAGCAGTGTGCAATGACACAGGTGGACAGGACATACAAGAAGGGTCTCACAGGTAGTGAGATCTTCTCACAACCAGCCAAGCGATGTCTTGGTGCTTGTTGGAAAGTTCTTGTGATGAGACATTCTACCAAATGACTTTGACAGTCTGCTCAGAGAGCCACATGACCTACTTCTCTACACTGTCACCTTGGAAACTGGGCACTAACATTTCAGCTTTTGCTTCATGAGCAGCAGTTGTATGTGCCACACATTTGTACACACTGGCTTCTAAGAAGTATGAACTTCACCACACCACCATTGGACATCTCCAGTCCATATTCTGTATGTTTTTGCACTGAAATATTGCACTCTGAGATGCACCAACAATTATCATAACAACGTTGTTGCAAATATATTTTGCATCAGGGACAGGCATACAGCTCATGGATTGGACCAGACTGCATCTCTGGGCTAAAATAGTATCAGAGATAATGGGAACTGCAGATGCTGGAGAATTCCAAGATAACAAAATGTGAGGCTGGATGAACACAGCAGGCCAAGCAGCATCTCAGGAGCACAAAAGCTGACGTTTCGGGCCTAGACCCTTCATCAGAGAGGGGGTTGGGGAGAGGGAACTGGAATAAATAGGGAGAGAGGGGGAGGCGGACCGAAGATGGAGAGTAAAGAAGATAGGTGGAGAGAGTATAGGTGGGGAGGTAGGGAGGGGATAGGTCAGTCCAGGGAAGACGGACAGGTCAAGGAGGTGGGATGAGGTTAGTAGGTAGCTGGGGGTGCGGCTTGGGGTGGGAGGAAGGGATGGGTGAGAGGAAGAACAGGTAAGGGAAGCATAGACAGGTTGGACTGGTTTTGGGATGCAGTGGGTGGGGGGGAAGAGCTGGACTGGTTGTGTGGTGCAGTGGGGGGAGGGGACGAACTGGGCTGGTTTAGGGATGCAGTAGGGGAAGGGGAGATTTTGAAACTGGTGAAGTCCACATTGATACCATATGGCTGTAGGGTTCCCAGGCGGAATATGAGTTGCTGTTCCTGCAACCTTCGGGTGGCATCATTGTGGCAGTGCAGGAGGCCCATGATGGACATGTCATCTAAAGAATGGGAGGGGGAGTGGAAATGGTTTGCGACTGGGAGGTGCAGTTGTTTGTTGCGAACTGAGCGGAGGTGTTCTGCAAAGCGATCCCCAAGCCTCCGCTTGGTTTCCCCAATGTAGAGGAAGCCGCACCGGGTACAGTGGATGCAGTATACCTTGGCAGATGTGCAGGTGAACCTCTGCTTAATGTGGAATGTCATCTTGGGGCCTGGGATAGGGATAGGTGCTCCCACGATAAGCGCCTCCGCCGCATCTGCTCCCACGATAAGAAATTCCACTCCCGCACATCCCAGATGTCCAAGTTCTTTAAGGACCGCAACTTTCCCCCCACAGTGATCGAGAACGCCCTTGACCGCGTCTCCCGTATTTCCTGCAACACATCCCTCACACCCCGCCCCCGCCACAACCGCCCTAAGAGGATCCCCCTCGTTCTCACACACCACCCTACCAACCTCCGGATACAACGCATCATCCTCCGACACTTCCGCCATTTACAATCCGACCCCACCACCCAAGACATTTTTCCATCCCCTCCCCTGTCTGCTTTCCGGAGAGACCACTCTCTCCGTGACTCCCTTGTTCGCTCCACACTGCCCTCCAACCCCACCACACCCGGCACCTTCCCCTGCAACTGCAGGAAATGCTACACTTGTCCCCACACCTCCTCCCTCACCCCTATCCCAGGCCCCAAGATGACATTCCACATTAAGCAGAGGTTCACCTGCACATCTGCCAATGTGGTATACTGCATCCACTGTACCCGGTGCGGCTACCTCTACATTGGGGAAACCAAGCGGAGGCTTGGGGACCGCTTTGCAGAACACCTCCGCTCAGTTCACAACAAACAACTGCACCTCCCAGTCGCAAACCATTTCCACTCCCCCTCCCATTCTCTAGATGACATGTCCATCATGGGCCTCCTGCAGTGCCACGATGATGCCACCCGAAGGTTGCAGGAACAGCAACTCATATTCCGCCTGGGAACCCTACAGCCATATGGTATCAATGTGGACTTCACCAGTTTCAAAATCTCCCCTTCCCCTACTGCATCCCTAAACCAGCCCAGTTCGTCCCCTCCCCCCACTGCACCACACAACCAGCCCAGCTCTTCCCCCCCACCCACTGCATCCCAAAACCAGTCCAACCTGTCTCTGCCTCCCTAACTGGTTCTTCCTCTCACCCATCCCTTCCTCCCACCCCAAGCCGCACCCCCAGCTACCTACTAACCTCATCCCACCTCCTTGACCTGTCCGTCTTCCCTGGACTGACCTATCCCCTCCCCACCTATACTCTCTCCACCTATCTTCTTTACTCTCCATCTTCGGTCCGCCTCCCCCTCTCTCCGTATTTATTCCAGTTCCCTCTCCCCATCCCCCTCTCTGATGAAGGGTCTAGGCCCGAAACGTCAGCTTTTGTGCTCCTGAGATGCTGCTTGGCCTGCTGTGTTCATCCAGCCTCACATTTTGTTATCTTGCATCTCTGGGCTACAGACTTGCTCTCGCAGTGTTCATTTATTTTACTCCCTCCTTTGAATCCTTGCCTTGTGCTTTCATGCTTAGCTCCCTCAGACAGAACTGCTGCAGACCCTTGCCTTCTAGTGCAGGCATGAAGCCAAATAACTTGCCATGTTGCTCAGCAATCATCGGTCAAGAGGGTAGGCATGTTGCTGTACAGTTCATTGGTATGTCCATCTCACACCTGCACTATGTTCCAGCAGCAGGCATAGCCCACACACTACATGTGATACAAGCAAATGGCTGTGTCTCAAAGTTCAAGGGTTGTAGTCCACACTGAAGTCCAGGGAGGCAGTTGTCAGACGCAACATAGTTAGGGGTATGGTCCTCATGGCTTATACTTGTCAGCTGAGTTGCTAAAAGGGTAGGCCATGGTCAGTCTGGATAGCCTGTTCATTAAAAATCAAGGGGTGAAATGGTTATCGGGACCAGTGCTATGGAAACGTGGCCGGGGAACTAATTAAGTTGATGTGAGTCAGAAAGCTGGAATTTGGGGGTGGTGAGGGAGACGATACTTAAAGAGGGCAAATCAACGTGTAAGGAGGGAGTTCAGTCCTGCATGGGAGGGACAGGTATCCTGTGGGAAGGGTCTTGGCAGTCAGCAACACCTCGCCTTCAGGGAGAGAACATTATACTACCATTGGCATGTCAGCTTGATATAGCTAGGGAGGAAAGGTAAGGAGATGCAGAGTCATGTGTGGGAACTTGGGAAGATACAAAGCGTATAGTGTTGAATGGGAGGGCTACCTTGAGGACCATATTTCTGTTTATGGGTTCACCTACATGAAAAGGCAGAGCCTGTTTGTGGAGCACCCCCCATTACCTTGCAACTCAGAAGTGTGCAGTGGAAATGAAGATGGCAGCAATTGCACCATAGTGGAAGGGGTGAGTGCTTTGATGTGAGTCAAGGGGCTGCAAATTTGTGCAATGTGAGAATCTTCAAAGGGCAATGATCATTATGCACACACGTATGTATTGAAGGTCAAGTACACCTCCTAGCACTGCATTCTGCCTGAGTCTTAGGCACTTGCGTACTATGTGCATTGCAAACCTTTGCTCCATACAATGCTCCACTCCAGCCCCAACCAAATGCCTGTTATACGATAACAATGTCTGCATCTGGAATCGCCCTAATTCAATACTTGAGTTCCCCAACTAACACCCCTCAGCATTAGCCCCGAAAAACCTTCCCCCAACCCCTCGCTTTACTTCTGGCAGATGGACTTCCTGGACTGACTGTGGTCCTCTTTTTGACTGATCTAGACAGATCGTCCTGACTGATAACTTACCTGACCCCTGAAATCAACTCTGTGCAGCTACCCACTGACTTACTACACTCCTTTGTCCAGTTACACTGACATACCGGGCTGACCACGGCCCATTCCCTGGACAGTAGAGGTTCAGATCTCCTGACAGCCCTGAGCAGCTGACTGATTATGTCCATGCCTGTAGGTTGATATTGGAGTGCCCTTGACTCAGTGCACAGAACCCCCTGACTGAAGGGGTTTTCCTTGATTTGATTGAAGGCTACTTCCCATAGAATTTGAAACAAGCCATCTGGTTCGTGAACATGCAGTGTGCTGTGCATGATGGTGACACATGGTGCAGGTGAGAAATTTAAGTAGTACAATGTCCATCAACATTTTCGCTCCTTTGTGGCCAACACCACTGACTGTAGAGAAGGATAGCATTTGTGCTCACTGCCTGTAAAGTGTGCCTGAGATGCTTATGATGAGTATTCAAGATGGAGGGGCAGTAGAGTGGAATCTGGAATTTCCAGGAATGTCATCGTCTAGTTTCTGTCCAGTGTGTAGGGGAATTGATAATTGCATATAAGTGAGGCGAGATTAGGCAATAATGATATATATGCACATGGATACAAATGGGCCTGTCGCCACTTATTGGTGCAATTCTCATCTTGCTGTGCAACATTTGTTTGGAGAATCGGACATTTTACTGTTGACATGTACTGCTAATCTCACACTATTTTCCCAACTTTTTTGTCAATGCTCACATCAATCAAGGGGTCAGGAAGATTCCACCAGAGAGCACTTTTCTGGCAAGCTGTGGATTGCCATAGATAGGAAATATTTTACAGTACTGAGCTATTAGCAGCTGCCTAGAAAAACCCTTACTGCTCAATTCTGCATCATAATTAGAGAATCAGATGTTCTCTATAAATACTGTCTCCATGCCAATAAATGATCCTGTTGTAACTCTAAATCCTATTCCTGATGCATTCCCCTGTAATCTGTGATATATTTGTTTAAATCTTTAAGTTACTGTTCCATAATACTGTGACTAACACCATTTATGATATTGGGATGTGAAATGCACCAACTCATTGCATGAAATTAAAGCCTTCTAATCTGTCCTTCTAATCCTAAATTTTGCCTCCATTTTAAGAATTCAACAATATATGGAAATAATGTTTATTAACCTCTTGAAATTCTTCAAAACATTGAACATCTAGATCCATCTCTCAACCTTCTCTCAAAAAGGTTGCAATCAATTGCTGATAAATGAGCTTTAAAATGATAAAAAGTCATACATGTAAGTCACGGAAAGCAAACGCTTTCCAAACACTTTCCAAGCCTTTTAATAAGAATTAGTACAAATTGTAATTCGTATCTCTGCCCCCTAGGTTATTATGTATTTTAGATTCCATAAACAGGAATAATCAGACAAGAAAGGGGAAAGGGCTGGCATTTATAGCTCGTACCTATTTACCCTTGAACTGAATGGCCATTCCAATGAGCAGTTAAGAGTCAACCTCACTGCTACGTATCTGGAATCACATGTAGTCAAAACATGGTAAAGAGAGCAAATTTCCTTCAATAAAGGACATTACTGAACCTGGGTGAGTTTTTAATGACAATCGACAATGGTTATGTGGTCACCGTTAGGCCAGCTTTTAATTCAAAATTTTAGTGAATTCAAATTACACCCGCCGCTGCGGTGGGATTCAAACCCATGCGCCCAGAGTATTAGACAATAAAATGTGAGGCTGGTTGAACACAGCAGGCCCAGCAGCACCTCAGGAGCACAAAAGCTGACGTTTCAGGCCTAGACCCTTCATCAGAGAGGGGGATGGGGAGAGGGTTCTGGAATAAATAGGGAGAGAGGGGGAGGCGGACCGAAGATGGAGAGAAAAGAAGATAGGTGGAGAGGAGAGTATAGGTGGGGAGGTAGGGAGGGGATAGGTCAGTCCAGGGAAGACGGACAGGTCAAGGAGGTGGGATGAGGTTAGTAGGTAGGAGATCGAAGTGCGGCTTGGGGTGGGAGGAAGGGATGGGTGAGAGGAAGAACAGGTTAGGGAGGCAGAGACAGGCTGGACTGGTTTTGGGATGCAGTGGGTGGAGGGGAAGAGCTGGACTGGTTGTGTGGTGCAGTGGGGGGAGGGGACGAACTGGGCTGGTTTTGGAATGCGGTGGGGGAAGGGGAGATTTTGAAGCTGGTGAAGTCCACATTGATACCATTGGGCTGCAGGGTTCCCAGGCGGAATATGAGTTGCTGTTCCTGCAACCTTCAGGTGGCATCATTGTGGCACTGCAGGAGGCCCATGATGGACATGTCATCTAGAGAATGGGAGGGGGAGTGGAAATGGTTTGCGACTGGGAGGTGCAGTTGTTTATTGCGAACCGAGCGGAGGTGTTCTGCAAAGCGGCCCCCAAGCCTCCGCTTGGTTTCCCCAATGTAGAGGAAGTCACACCGGGTACAATGGATGCAGTATACCACATTGGCAGATGTGCAGGTGAACCTCTGCTTAATATGGAAAGTCATGTTGGGGCCTGGGATAGGGGTGAGGGAGGAGGTGTGGGGGCAGGTGTAGCATTTCCTGCGGTTGCAGGGGAAGGTGCCGGGTGTGGTGGGGTTGGAGGGCAGTGTGGAGCGAACAAGGGAGTCACGGAGAGAGTGGTCTCACCGGAAAGCAGACAAGGGTGGGGATGGAAAAATGTCTTGGGTGGTGGGGTCGGATTGTAGATGGTGGAAGTGTCGGAGGATGATGCGTTGTATCCGGAGGTTGGTGGGGTGGTGTGTGAGAACGAGGGGGATCCTCTTAGGGCGGTTGAGGCAGGGGCAGGGTGTGAGGGATGTGCTGCGGGAAATGCGGGAGACGTGGTCAAGGGCGTTCTTGACCACTGTGGGGGGAAAGTTGTGGTCCTTGAAGAACTTGGACACCTGGGATGTGCGGGAGTGGAATGCCTCATCGTGGGAGCAGATGCGGCGGAGGTGGAGGAATTGGGAATAGGGGATGGAATTTTTGCAGGAGGGTGGGTGGGAGGAGGTGTATTCTAGGTAGCTGTGGGAGTCGGTGGGCTTGAAATGGACATCAGTTTCCAGCTGGTTGCCTGAGATGGAGACTGAGAGGTCCAGGAAGGTGAGGGATGTGCTGGACATGGCCCAGGTGAACTGAAGGTTGGGGTGGAAGGTGTTGGTGAAGTGGATGAACAGTTTGAGCTCCTCTGGGGAGCAAGAGGCGGCGCCGATACAGTCATCAATGTAACGGAGGAAGAGGTGGGGTGTGGGGCCTGTGTAGGTGCGGAAGAGGGACTGTTCCATGTAACCTACAAAGAGGCAGGCAGCCGGAGTATTAGCCTGGTTTACTAATCCAGTGACATTACTTCTATGCCACTGCTTCCTCAAATATACCCACAGGTGGATTTACTTGTTCTCAGAATAGGAACCAGGCATTGGGCCAAAAAAATCTACTTCTACATTTGTGAATTGTTTTATTCACTTCCAGTTTTGCAAAATTTATTTTGCCACTGTAATTGCAAAACTTTGTTTATTTTCCTTTTTAAGAAATCTAGGAGCCCCATTGCAAAGGGAAACATTAAATATTTTTAAAAATTCGGATGGAAGCCAACAAAATTACTCTAGTGATTAGGCAGCACCAAGCTTTAAAAGTCTGGAGATCATAAGGGTAAATGGGAGGATGGGAAAGATGTGGAGTTCCAGGGTTTTGAAGTCCTGGGAGAATAGGAGATTCCCAGGCGTCATTGACATACTGGCTAAAAATTCAGCTTCTATCAGAGAGAGTGGGCGGGAAGTATTGGTGACAGAGAAGCAGAATTGCAGGCTTAGACAAAATACTGGAGACTATTTCTATGGAATGAGGCCATGATGGACAGGAAGACAAAGGCAAGGATCTTGAAATATACTCACTGGGGCACAGGGCCAAGGAATCTCTCCTGAAAAATCATCATAACAAATGTTACAAGTGTGCACTTTCCTCGTGTAATGTACATAAATAGTTGGTGCCGGTTCACTTCCATTTTATTTATTTGTCATAAAATACTTATCATTAAAAGCTCCACAAGGAAGGCATTGCAGAATTTTCAAAAACATTTAAATTACTGACAAGAATGTCAGTGATGCCTCATAGGTTTATTGGGCAGGAAAAACACCAGGGCACAATTTACATTTAGTGTGACACCAATACAAAAATAGCTCGCCATTGTTTATTTCAAATGGGTTGAAGCTAGCAGTTTAAGAAAATACCATAACAAAACCTGCTGTTATGACATGCAGACAGACAGTTGACCAAATCAACCTTTCTATCTCTGTATTCACAACATAAAAATGACAACCTTCAAAGGCTGTCAAAATTGACTGCTGATGGTTACTAACCAAACTTTTGCATTCCCAATTCCAGACTCTGCTAAAAATCAATTCTAGACATCAATTTGTAACCTAAACAAAAGACTTAGCAAAAGTAACTTAAGTAAAGCAGCCTAACTGGTCTGTACAATAAACTCAAAAACCTTTGTCTTTAGGTTCGGTCACACAAAAAACAAACAAACACAGTTAAGGGACAAATAAAAGAAAATAACAAAACAAGCCAGATTACTTAAGTGGTTTTCACAACACATTGTTTCACTGGCATAGATGATTGTTTTTCGTTGATTTCTGAACATGTTGATCAGAATTATTTTATCAGTTAATCACATAAAGGCAGTGATGCTTATAACTTAGTTTTTTGGCTCTGTGAGCTTCTGAGAACGGCTAATGGGCGGCAAGGCAAGGAGCTTTCAAATCTTCATGCTGCAGTATCAACAGCCAGATTCCCTTTCCCCAGAAAACACAACCCTAAATCCAATTCAAACTCTGACCACTCCCTGATAGACAAACCATCTCCTCCGTGAGATCCCAGTTACCATTCAACATCTACTATCTGCTTGAGTGTAAAGCCTGACCACATTAATAGCCAACTTCTGCTATCTGTTTAAACATTATGCTCTTCCCCAGTAATGAAGTGCTTGCAGAACTTTGATCAGGAGCCAACCTGCAATTAATTTTAAGGCCTGCTCCATGAAAAAGCGAATGCTTGTTTCATCTTTTTTCCTGCTAACAGGAAACCTACAACCCAAAAGCTATCTTTAGCTCACTGTTCCCAGTTAAGAATAAAATAAAATGGAATAAATGGAATGTTGGCCTAGTGGTATATCACTAGACTGCTTATCCAGAGGCCCAGATAACATTCCAGGGACCTGGGTTTGAACCCTGCCATGACAGATGATGGAATTTGGATTCCATAAAATTTTTAGGGCAGCACGGTGGCACAATGGTTAGCACTGCTGCCTCACAGCACCAGGAAACTGGTTCAATTTTGTCCTTGGGCAACTGTCTGTGTGGAGTTTGCACATCCTTCCCATGTCTGTGTGGGTTTCCACCTGGTGCTCTGGTTTCCTCTCATAGTCCAAAGATGTGCAGGCTAGGTGGATTGGCCATGCTAAATTGCCTATAGTGTTCAGGAATGTGTAGATTTAGGTGGGTTATGTGGGAAGTTTCTGGATGGGATGCTCTGAGGGTTGGTGTGGACTTGTTGGACCGAAGAGCCCGTTTCCATACTGCTAGGAATCTATAACATATAATGAAAAATCATTAAGGGCTCCATACTGGGTTGTAATATCCTTCACAGTATCTTTGCTTATCGTGGATATGTGGGAGTGTAAAATTTGTCACTGTGACACACTTGCGAAACATGAAAGTTTTTGTGAATTGAACTGGAAAGGTTTGCCAGACACTGACAGGCACTTCTGAACAGCCTGGATTGCAATCTGGATCTATACTTCAGGCAGTTTTTTTTTTGCTTCTCTCATCTTGTCACACTTGTTATGAAGTCATCGAGTAATACAGTATGGAAACAGGCCCTTCAGCCCAAACCGGTCGATGCTGACCATGGTGCAGTTGGTCCATATCCCTGTTAACCCTTCCCATCCATGTACCTATCCAAATGTTTTTTAAACATTGCTATTGTACCTGCCTCAACCGCTTTCTCTGGCAGCCTGTTCCATATACGCACCACTGTCTGTGTGAAGAAGTTGCCCCTCAGGTCCTTCTTAAATCTATCTCCTCTCACCTTAAACCTGTGTTCTCTAGTTTTCAATTCCCCATCCCTGGGGAAAAAAGAGACTATATGCATTCATCCCCTCTATGGCTTTGATCAGCTGCCAGGCTCTGAAATCAAACCTTGGGTCTTTTTGCCCTATGAAGGCTCAGTCATACACCAGCCTATAATCCTTAATGAAGCAGTCACATTGGCAGGGAAGCAGTGTGTAAGGAATTTTACCTGCCAGATGCTCACCTGCTTACCTAACAATTTTTTGCATTGATTCTTGGTGAGTTGCCATGACTCATTTAGTTTTGATGGGGAGACCATTTAGAAGTAGGTGAGAGAACATTTGTTGCCCCTGTGCTGCCAGTTTAAATTGCTTAAGAAATTAAAAAAAAACATAAATCAATGCCTGTGTTGGCATAGCAATGTTGGATACTGTAGAGCATCAGATATCCCTTGCATATAACATTACTGCAGTACAAACGACAGAACATAGATCAAATGATATATTTTAATCACTTGAATAGCATTTCCTTACTGCATGCCCATGTGTGAGCAGACATATTGTAAAATCCTGTCGTAACTCCCGCAATAAAATCTAGGCTATTAAGTGCACCCAATTGACCAAGCAGATTGAGCATAAACATTTTGTTATAATGAGAAATGGGTGGGGGTCGTCTGTTGACCTCTAAAGATGTGCTTCACTGTAGGAGAAAATATAACTTAGGAAATAGTAGAGGTATGTGAGAAAGGTGCAAGAATTGGCATGGGTGATTTTAATCTGCGTATTGACTGGACAAATCTGATGGCTAAGGGGAACACAGAAGACAGTCTTTTTGTAGAGTGCATAGCAATTGTTTGTTAGAGCGATACTTGCACAACCTAACCAGTAGAGAGCTCTTTTAAATCTAGTAATGTGTAATGAGATGGGATTAATAAGAGATCTCATAATTAAGGATCCTCCAGGGGTTAGTGATCACAACATGGAAGAATCTCAAATTCACTTTGAGGGAGAGCAATTCAAGTCTCAAGCTAGTGCCCTCAACTTAAATAACGCGATTACAGAGGTATGAGGAAAGAGTCATCTGAAAGTAGGCTGGTTTAAAAAAAAGTCCAAGGGGAGGTCAGTAGATGAGCAGTGATTGACATTTTAGAAGATATTTCATAATACTCAGCAAAATATTATTCTGATCAGAAAGAATGAGTGAATTTTGAATGGATTAGCTTTATTGCCATGTATTCAAATGAGTATAGTGAAAAGTTTATAAGTTATCATGTACAGCACCATTTTAGGTACAAAGGTACCTAGGTACAGCTTCTTCAGCTACAAGATTAGTTATAGTGTAACAATGTCACCAACACATGGCAGCGTCTTAGGTACAGAATGCCGAGGTACAGTCCTTAGTTACAGAATAGAGAAATGAAGAAAAAAGATTACATTACTGGGTATACACAGTATAACCATAGGTCATAAAAACAAGAAGCAAACTTAAAAAGACAAACATCACAGTCTGTCTCCAAGGACCGCCCACAGCAGACCAGAGCAGATGTTCTTCACTTGTTCTGATTGCTAGCTGTCGCCAGGTCTGGAAATGGTCTCGAAGAGATGGGTGGACTGCCTAAGGTTAACACAGTTGTTCAAGGTGAGTATCCAAACAAAACTAATTCTAAGTGGCAAAATCTAGTGATAGGCCAAAGGATTGGGATTTTTTTCTCGGAACCTGAAGTGGATGACAATATGTTGGTAAAAAGAGAGAAAACACATTATGATAATAAATTAGGAAGAAATATAAAACAAACAGTAAAACTTTCTACATGTATATAAAAAGAAAGAGAGAACTGGCACATGGAGCAAGATCAAAGTCCTCATCCCTTGAGGAGTACCAATAGCTAGAGTGGTGATGTACAAGCCATTGAGGGTGCTGGATCTGGCTCTGTATGGCAGTGGCCAATTTGTCCATCGAGACAGCCAGGCACTGTCATGCCAGAGGCAGCATGATAATACAGCATTGGTGAAGTTTTTCAACCTTCAAGTCAGCTTTACCCAATGCCTCTGATTAACCTGCTTGCTGCTTTCATGTCTCCTTGTGCATTTCTGTGAAGCTGTTCACTCTTCAGACTGTGGGATCCTCTTTTGTCTGGACCTGAGCTGGTGCCTGGTTTCTGGCAGACCTCTGAGTGCCAATGACCTGGGGCTTTTGTTCGGGCAGCTGCCGTGACATGGTGGTGATGTGCTGACCAACAGACTCTTGACTATAGACAAAATACTCACTAAAGTTTCACCTTCTGAACTGGTGAGGGGCACATGAGGCAGCCTTGTCTGTGCATCCTCTGAGGGATCTGTGGCTTCTTCAGCATTGATGGAGCAGATGTCTTGCAGGGCTGCCCTCTTGAAACTCTGCTCATTTTGTGCTGGTACCCTCAAAGACAGAAGGGAGAATGTGTCATAAACTGGAGAAAGGGCTTGGGCATGTTTATGAGCAAACTCGTAGTGGTGGTACTGGAGAGCAGAACACCAGTGGTCAGTGATTATTACTTGGTTGTCAGGTTTTGGAATCATAATTGAAGTTGTTGTGGTTCTCACTAGCCAGGGCAAGGATTGAGTCCTCATAGGGGATGAGGAGAGGAATGTTAGGCATCCTACCATCTGACTTGATGCTTTCATCCCTATTCTGGGACATTCTTCCCTGGAAAAGGGGGATTGACTGAGATGAAAGTTGCTGGAACAGTTGTTAATGTGGTACAGGTGATGAGGAGCAATTAGGTAGCACAGAGACCATGCAAAGTAAATAGTCAGAGTGGATTTTCTGGGTGAGAGTGAGTCTGGGAGATGTTACATGCTGTAGTGAGAATGGTAGACCATGATCCTTGGTGGGAAAAGGATGCAATAGCAGAATTAAACTGAGTTTGAGGTAGTAAAAAGAAGACAGTAGCGCTTACTCTCACAGAGCACAGAAAGTCATTAACCTTCTTGTGGCACTGCTGTGCGTTCCTGACCCCAGTGGCAACCTTGGACCAGGCTGACAGAGCCTGGTAATGCAGTATCCTCTCAAGACCTTACTCTGCACCACCCCATCCACGAGGACCTCCAGATCCCTGTCAGTAAAGCAGAGTGCTAATTTCCTTACGTCCTCAAAGACTAGAACAAAACATGACATGTAAGAATCAAGCAGGGCAACTCTGCCTGATAGCACTTAACTTTGTGCACAGCGTGTTTTAAATAAAATGATATGCCAGGAATTCTGGAAGATTCTGGCAGTGGCAAGTTCTTCCACCTGTTGTGAGTGGGAAGATACAATACATGTGGCACTATAGACATGTGGTACGTAGTTAATTAGGTGAGTTTTCAGAGTTTTCAGTGTGAGAAATCTCGAAAGGGTTGACAGAGAGATATGCTCCAAACTTGACTCTTAGACGATTTCTGGTAAAATTCAAAGCTGTGTTTCATTACTACTAATGTTGCTGAGTGGTACAGCGCAAGAAGGCGATGGGTAGTGGTATTATTGCTGGATTGTTAACAGAGACAGAGATACTATTCTGCAAATCTGAGTTCAAATCCTGCCAGGGTAGATGGTGGAATTTGAAATCAATTAAAAAAAACTGAAGTAAGAATCTAGTGCTGATCATGAATCCATTGACAATTGTTGGAAAAACCCATTTGGCTCATTAATATTATTTAGGGAAGGAAACTGTGATCCTTATTTGGTCTGGCCTACCTTGATTCCAGACCCACAGCAATATGGTTGATTCTAAGGTTTTGGAGTAGATTTGTACCTCGGTTGTGGGTGTTGAGGTTGGTTGGCTCGTCGAGCTGGTTTCTTGTTTCGCAGACGTTTCATCACCATGCTTGGTAACATCCTCAGTGCAGCCTCCGCTGAAGCGTCGGTATATTTTCCCACCTGGTCCATCTCAATGGACCCCAGAGTTTTAAAACCAGGCGGGAAAACATACCGACGCTTCATTGGAGGCTGCACTGAGGATCGAAACGTCTGCAAAACAAGAAACCAGCTTAGCAAGCCAACCAGCCTCAATGTGGTTGATTCTTAACTGCCCTCTAGGCAATTAGGGATGGGCAATAAATGCTGCCTAGCCAGCGACAACTTCATTCTGTGAATGACCAAAAGAGGAAACATAGTTAGACTCATAGCATTGACTATGCTTCATCCGAACAGAATACACATTGAGCTGCTCAAGCATGTAAGCAAGAGTTGGAATGAATGAATACTGTGAATCCTGACAGGAACAGAGTCTGTGCATGAAACTCAATTTCTTGTTTAAAAGCAGAAGACTCTGATAATGAACAGTTGATCCGACAGCATCTGACAGATTCAGAATATGTGTGGAGACCGTTTATCCTGAAACTCTCAACCTGTCTATTCTAGTTTCAGAAACTGGTGGACCTGCTGCCTGTCTAAAGCATCTAAATATTTTGATTTATTTTTGTACATTTGTGACCAAATCCAATGTGCCATAAATCTAACAATAAAGTAGTGCAGGTCTTGGAAATCGGAAGTGAAAAAGTAAATGCTAGAAATTCTTTGTCACTGATTTTGAAGAGGGAAACAATGATTTCAAGTTAACGAGTATCAATTCAAAAGAATACCTTAGATTGTAAGTATAATAAATCCAGAAGGAAACATGGTTTGAATATGGGGCATACCATCACAAACAGATGAAATAAATAGTATATATTTATTTAAGAGGAAGCTGGATAAGTACATGAGTGCGAAAGAAATTGAAGGGAATGTAAATATAGCCAGCTGGAATTGCATGAAAGAAGGCTTGAATGGAGCATAAACATGGCCATAGACTATTTTGAATGAATGACCCATATCTGATGATATCTATTTCTGTATAATATTTTTTGTTCACGTCAGATTTTCAGTTTATGTATTTTTAATTTCCACTAGTCTTTGTCTTCTGTATCATTCTTTGCAGTAATTTCTTGTCTAGTTAGGATCTGCATTTTGTTGAAATTTTTGATGTATCTTATTATCTGTTACTAAGGTGAGCGTTTCTGCTCATTGCTATGGAAACTCAGTTTGATTGCTGAAAATGCTTTAGAGACCTGAAGAAATCTCATTCCAACTGAACTCAGATATCACTGTGCTGCCTCAGACGGTTTAATTAAATGTTTCTTGAAGTTATAGTTCAACGAAATAATATAATGCAATATATGTAGTATTTTGTAGTTTAAACTTGAAGTAAAAGAGTTGGAATCATGAATGGTATGTTCTTAATTCTCATTCCTTGAGTCTGATGGACTATTCCTAGGTTTTTATTTCTATTTTCTAACTCCAAACAAGCAAAAATATATTATGGATATGTCCAAAGAAACTGAAAATATTTGAATGATTTATCGTTTCTAATTTGCAACTTAAGTCACCCCTGTGGTAAATTGACATCATCTTTGACTAATTGTGATATATAAAGTATTCGATATCAAGTTCAATCCTGATCTGTTCTACCTTTGGTTGCTTGATCTAGACATTCGGCATGAGATGATCTGTATGCACTCCATGAACTACTTGTGGAAAGGGTGTCATGGGTAGGGGAAAGACTAGGCCCTTCATTGTGGAATGCCAGCTAACCTTCACTTTTGAGACTTGTGAGTGAAAATGACACCTTGTGAAATATTCCAAGTCACACTGAAGAACAATGTCATCGGAAAACTTACAAACATGAAGATGGGCAAAATTGGCAAAGTACAATCTACATCTCAAATTAAATGATGAAAACTACAACGAAGACATTCATTGTAGTGTTTCATAAATCATTGCTAAACAGATGCTTACCCACTTTAGGTTAATGTTTTTTTTCTGGCAACAAGTTTTTTAAAATTTTCAGAGATAGTAGTAACTGCAGATGTTGGAGAATCTGAGCTAACAAGGTGTAGAGCTGGATGAATACAGCAGGCCAAGCAGAATCAGAGGAGCAGGAAAGCTGACATTTCGGGCCTAGAGCCTCCTTCAGAAGAATTTTGCAATCTGTTTAACAATATCTTTCCACACACAATTGAAATGAACAATTCGACATATACTTTATTACTATATTGATTGTGTCGCAAAAATGTATGCAGTCTCGTCCAGTAGTTTAATACTGACACTTGCTATGTGTTGTCAGTTGGCTCAGTAATTCACAAAGGTCTGACAGCATGCAACCATTATTAAATGATATAATAGTACTGGGATAATACTATAAATTTTTGTAGTAAAATATTTGAGTGTCTGCATGTTACCAGGCCTTACAGTGTGCCGGCTGTATTAAAGCCAATTTTACACTGGCATCTATTTTGATCTGCTCCTAAAAAATCCAAACTTACATTTGTAAATCTGGCACCTTTTCCTGGATGGCATCTCTCTAGCAGATTCTTCCAGTCTAAGGAGT
The DNA here is from genome assembly GCF_030684315.1 of Stegostoma tigrinum. NCBI lineage: Eukaryota > Metazoa > Chordata > Chondrichthyes > Orectolobiformes > Stegostomatidae > Stegostoma > Stegostoma tigrinum. The sequence continues at coordinate 20,085,486 of NC_081381.1, forward strand.
GTCAGACCTGGAGCTGGGACCTTAATTATGTGGTATCCTAGTAACATGCGCATTGTACAAATGGATTTGTAGTGTGAAGGTGGTGTTTTGGAGTCTGGTCATGTGCAGGCGTTACCACATGGATGAAAGTGTGCAGGCAGCTGTGTAGTGTTGCTCAGGATAATCTAATCCTGTAGTACAAATGTGAACGAATGAAGTATGAGTGTACACCAGTTCAAAAGGTCATGGCTTAGTCCCAGAGCTAACTGTTTGAGTCACTGAACCATGGTAAAGAGAATGTTACTGGCTATTTATTTTTTGAGTATTCCATAATGGGAAGAGATGGAAGGGAGAAAGCCAATGAAACAATTCAACATTTTGCTACAATTTTCCCTGTAATATTGAAGGCTGAGGGGTGATCTTATAGAAGTTTATAAAATCATGCGGGCATGGATAGGATGAATAGCGGAGGTCTTTTCCCCAGGGTAGCGGAGTACAAAATGAAAGAGTATAGGCTTAAGGTGAGAGGGAAAAGATTTAAAAGGGACCTAAGGGGCAACATTTTTGGTGCATGTATGGAATGAACTGCTAGAAGGGGCAGGGGAGGCTGGTACAATTACAACATTTAAAAAGCATCTAGATTGATGTTTGAATAGGCAGTGTTTAGAGGGATATGGGCCAAATGCTGGCAAATGGGACTAGATTAATTTAGGATATCTGGTCAGCATGGACGTGTTGGACTGAAGGAGTTTTTCCATGGTGTACATCTCAATGGTGCTACATGTCTGCTTTCTGTTGGTAAGTATTAGTGCATGGCTAGGAGTCACAGAACTGTATAAAGCAATTGTCTCCATGGAGAGTGGAAAATGTAATAATAAATCAATACTTGGCCCTGTTTGCTGCCTGCAGTGTTTCTACTGAGTGTTACACTCAGTGTTGCTTTCTTGTTCTGAGTTTTTATTAAAAATGTAATTATTTTCTTTCAGTATCTCACAGTCTGTTTGTTGAACAATTCTTCTGTGTGGGATTGAATTCTTGCTTATTACAGAACTCATTTAAGCTTGCTTTTGTGCAAATTTAAAACTAGTTTGGCTGCTGTGTTTTTTCTTTGTTCAGTAGCTTTTGTCACCTGATCTTCATTCTTGGAGCTGCTGATTGCTTCTTACTCGAAAGTGGTTTGGAAATCAACATTTGTTGGAATAGCATTATTAATGGTCTGTGCCTTAAGATTGACTGGATACTATATACACCTGATTTCATGAAAGAGAACCTGCCTCAAAGAAAATAGTCCAATCTGCACAGGATCATTCACTGAAATCATTGTTGTACTTAACGATTGGGTGATTTAAAAGCATACTCTGGAAATTTTCCCCTGTTGTGGTGGTATTGTGCTCTGGAGCATTAATGTTTGCTTTTGGATAGCAATGAGGCATGAAGTTGATTTAATGTCATCTGAGTTTTAATTTTCTGCTGTATGTTGCGACAAAAAGAGATAAAGTAGAGACTGGGTTATGAGCTATCAGAGTGGTGATGGTGATTATTGAGTAGGGGTTGTTAGGTTGGAGATTCAAAGCAAGAATTGCTTCTGAGTTCCTTAAATATAATTTCTCTTTTTGTTTGTTGTCATGATGGTATTAAATATGGACTGTTGAACTTTGAATTCTGCTTATCTATATAGTACCCAGGACTTTTGTGGAATGAAACTGTTTTAAAAATGGCAAGCAAAAATGGGCTTAAACTGACTACAGGAGATAGGTAAAGCCCTTTGGCAAAAGGGATCAAAGTGTATGGGACAATAGCAGGAACCCCAGAGTGCTGAGTTGGATGATCAGCCATGATCATATTAAATAACAAAGCAGGATGGAGGGCCAAATGGCCTGCACCTGCTCTTGTTTTCTGGATTCTATGTTTCTCATTTCAGTCCACAGCCTTAACAAAGCACGAAAATGTAAAGACATGGACTTTACAATTTCCTGCTTTGATACAGGTGCAATCTCCTTAGCATGACCTGATAGAGGCATTTGGATCCCTTTCAGATGGCAGGTAGGGTAGTAAGGCACCTCTAGATGTCCTGAGATGACAATACTTGGGTACCTGAATGTCAGTGCTCCTGAATGTCAGTGCACATTGATGTCCTCTTAAAGAGATCGGGTACCCTGTAGAGAGTTTGATGTCCCGCAGTCCCCTCTTACCTGGCCAGTGAATGAATGGAGCCATGGCTCAATTGATGGAATGGAAGTTCGTGCACATATCCGGTAAATACTGATTTTTCTGCCCTGACTGCCCATGACAGCTGCTACTCATTTCATCGAGGCAATCATATGCTCACAACATCTGACAGAACTTGGGCAGATTCCTTTGCCCTTCACTCCAGTGTGTGCATGGCATCTCAAACCTGCTCCAGATGTTCCTCTTCTTGCTTTTGCCTTATTAATGGTGTACTGGGCGCATCATCTTTTTAATGGTGTACTGGGCTCAGCAGGGTTTCATCCTTCAACAATTCCCCCAAATGTCAGAGACCTTGGCTGTTTCTTCCTCCATTAACCGTGAGCTCATGTCAAAGCATAATGTGTCCATGACCCTATGTTGGATAGTTATCCACTGTGGTGAATACCTTTGTTCTGGCAGAGTGTGGGGAAGGAACACCTTAACAGTGCATACTCTGAGGTGTAGTTTGAGGCGCTTGTGGAGATGGGCCTGGGGATTGAGCCTGAAATGTTTTTGTTGATCTGTTGTGGGAATGGGAATGGTGGCTGCATAAAATCACAACATGTTATCTTGAGCAGCCAATCTCACCCACGGTTTTATTCAGATATAGGTGCTTGATGTGCAGCTGGGAGTAGCAGATAGAAGGCAGACAAAGACAGGCATTTTAGGTACTGAGGACCTATCTTGGTCGGTGAATTAGAAGGTTGTTAAGCTAACGGTGCGGTGTTGCCTCCCCATTTGAACTTCCATTGCAAGGTTGTTCTATGTTCTATGTTCTATGTAACTGTAAAAGCATCAGTGCTCATTTTAGCATAATGTTTCTCTTAGTCCAGAGCAGACAGACAGCTCATCTTCCAGCTCCTTGGTGTCAGTTTTAGCTGAAATCTTTGTTCCCTGTCATTTTTCCTGTCACTGCACAGACCTCCAAGGTCTTTGTGCAGTAGTAACTTCTGGAATCAGAAGTCAATGCATCTGCACACTGCTGCAGTCCTCAGGAGAATCTTATGGAGCTGTAACAAAAATGTGCTGCTGCTTTTGACTGATCGCTGACTTCTCCAGAGTGAGAGCGATGATGGGCAGAGGCTGTGTGATGTTTTTAGGTTCCAATCAGTGAAGTGCTGTCTTGATGCCTTTTAAATAATGCACCTGGAAGTTAGAGTCTAGAAAGTCCTGGCTGGGATAGAGTTTCCTATCCACCTGGCCACCCCCCTCCTCATAAAATTTATCATTTTCCCAGTGCATGCATATGTAAAAACTGAGAAAAATGTAATCCCAGGTGAAAACCTGTACTGTTCTCAAGTGGAAGTACTCGAGACCCACTTTCACACTTACTCTTAAAAGACAAGATTCCCAGGAATTTTACATTCTCTCATGGTTTCCAAAGGCCAGGTAGTTGTTCTTCCAGCATAAATGTGAGTTGTGTATGGGGAGCCCTGTGGAATCCCTGTTGGAATGCACTTGAATTGCACCCTATTGAACTGACTTTTATTTATTTCAAAAATATACTTTATTCATAAACAAACCTTGTATACATACATTGTCACTAATGCAGTTCAGTTCTGTACAGTTACATATCGAGTAAATAAACACAGCATTGGTGTTTGACTCTATCCAAAAATCTGAAGACCCCTCTTATACATACAATACTTATATTTACATATATTTGAGGCATTAGGAGGGTCTGATAACTGAATAAACCCTGCTCTAACTTTGACAGAAAGACCTCAGACAGTGGTCTTGCCCCACTGCCTTGGCGGCAGCTTCCCCAAGCTTCAGTGCATCCCTCAGCACATAGCCCTGGACCTTGGAATGTGATTGTCTGCAACACTCGGTCGGGTCAACTCTGTGTTCTGGAAGACCAACAAGTTTTGGGCAGACCAAAGAGGGTCTTTCACTGAATTGCTGGACCTCCTGGTGCAGTTGATGTTTGTCTGTGTGTGCATTCCATTGAAAAGACGGTAGACCACAGAGTCCTGCATCATTGAACTGTTCAGGATGAACTTCAACAAAAACCACGGTATCTTTCTCCAGACTTCCTTCACAAAGGAGCATTCCAGAAGGCGGAGTGAGGGCAGCGTACATCCTACCAAGCTGATGTCTTGGCACCATACTCACCTGGCACACTACTGACCAGGTATCTTAGCTCTGGCAGCCTACCCCTCCCAAGTCGGCACCATTCACAGCTGGTGTCCTACTTAGCTAGCACTCTACCCTCCCTAAAATCTTGTATTAACCAAAAATGATTGTCAGGACTTTTACATTTCAGAGTACAGCAGCTAACTGCTGAGGTGAAGGGATGTGGTTTGATGTCTTCTGAAATTTCTGTGCAATGAAAAAACTATTGGAATGGAAATACAACTCTGCGTTTCTGAGGGAGCCATGATTGTAACCTCCTCTCAGCAATGCAGAGCTCCCTTTATTTGAAAAAAAAACAATTTTCATCAATTTTCACTCTTCTGCTCGCGACGGAATTTGTTTGTTCCTGGGAAATAGTACCTTAGCCACCCATTAAGATTCTTCACATGTGAAAGTAAGCGCAAAACTCTGCCTGATTTTACCTTCCATAGCCCAGAGGTGACTCAAGCCAGTTGTCATATGCTTGCTGTTGGTCATACTTAAGGGCAGCACGGTGGCTCAGTGCTTAGCACTGCAGCCTCACAGCGCCAGGGACCCGGTTCAATTCCAGCCTCGGGCAACTGTGCGGAGTTTGCACATTCTCCCCGTGTCTGCGTGGGTTTCCTCCGGGTGCTCCGGTTTCCTCCCACGGTCCAAAGATGTGCAAGCTAGGTGGATTGGCCATGCTAAATTGTCCGTAGTGATCAGGGGTGTGTGGGTTATAGGGGAGTGGGCCTGGGTGGAATGTTTCAAGGGGTGGTGTGGACTTGTTGGGCCAAAGGGCCTGTTTCCACACTGTAGGGAATCTAATCTAATACTTGAGGTCAGTACTAACTTAGTGCTGGCTGGCAGCAGGACTGGAAGCTTTCCCAGTTCGAGAAAAATCTAATACTTTCTGCTATGAACAATTTAGCCTTCAGGAGGCACTGTTCTATCAGTCAGCTGAGAATAATCATTGTCAAATATTCGTGAGTTGGTTTACGTCTTGAGAACAATGGTACACAGTTTGAGGAGGAACAGTGAACAAAACTAAGAAGGGAAGAATATGTACATTTTTCCAGTCTACCTGGAGAGATATTTTGCTCTGGTAATTAGGTCCAAGTCACACTGAATTCTCTCAAAATTATTGTTTATTATTAAGGAGGAGAAGCCTGGCTTTCATTTTGCACCCCTCCCTAATTCCTGTGCACAAAGGCCAATTGTAGTACCCAATCTTCTGCAGCATCTGAAATCAGACTGAGAATCAAACCTAGGACTGTCCTATTAGGTTGGAAAATGTATTTAGCCTCTGTGCCTTGGAGTGAGCACCTCAGGTGGATGTCATATTAAAAACTGAGTTGGGCTCTTGTTACATTTTCTGGATCTGTTTCAACAATGAATTTGTTTTTGTAGCTGACAGTGAGCACAAACCTACTACTTCATTCACTTAGCAAGTACTTCAGGAAGATTAGATGGTACAGTTGCTTAGAACAGTGTAGTTTAGCTCATTTTAAGGTCACATGGTGCTCAGTGTTATTTGTTTGGACAGTCAGAATCCACTTTTTGTGGGTATAACTCCACAGCGTAAAACTAACCACGGTTAGGTTCTAAAATTGACAGCGGTGCATTGAAAGAACATAAGGTTGGTTGTTTGAGGAGATAAAAATAGCATATTGTTGCAGTAGTGGGTAGTCTTGAGCTAGCACAGTGCTGAATATACTGAGACTACCCAAAAGTTGTTAGAAACATCATGGTGTTATTATATTTCAGAGTGCATACTGATCATCTCTTTTGTGATTTGGCATTTGACTATGTTCAGGGACACTGAAAAACCCCCACTCTTGCATCTTAACTTTACTTAATATGAATGCAAAAGACTGTGGACACTGGAAATTGTAAATACAAAGAGAAAACTCTCGTCACGTTTAGGAATGAAATATTTTGTTGAACAGAACCCCAATGTTTGGCTGAAATATGAATCGAAAACCTACACTGTGTGGAAAACAGGCATTCATTGTGACTTTCACTGGGGCAACCAATTAATGGCTGGAAGATAAGTTTACCATGGCAGTGAAGTTCTCAAAGCTGGCATGTCAAATCAGAAGCCTTGCAATTTGAAAGCATTAACTGGTCATAGTGGAGGATGAGTCATGGAGAGTAGCCAATGTTTTTGAACATAAACTGGATATGGGTCATGCAGCTTGGCACTTCTGGGTTTCTCTAAAGGTCTGTTTTTGATTCCTGTCAGACCAGGCCTGTCTGGCTCTGCTGATTTATGGAAATCACTTCTTTACAGTTATGTTCATCACCACTGCAGGATCAAGGAAGCTGTTTGGAAAACCCACATGTGGGTGATAGCCCTTCTGTCTGTCTCCGCCATTCTCATTATCACAAAAATGACCTGGGTGTGAGATAGAGCCAGGGACCTTTCCTGTGGACTGGTGAGCTAAAAGTTAGCCCTTTTGTATCTGTCCCCAAATCAATGTTAGCACTCCACCTCAATAACATCTCTGAGCCCAACGTCAGAAGAACAGCTCCAATACAATACATATTTTCCAGTTTTCCACGCCAACTACCCTGAAGCTTATCTGAATGGCTGCCAGTTTGCAGCTGAATTAGAGCTGACCATACATATTTCACATCAAAGTGTTCTAGCTAACAGCCAGAGCAATGTTTGGTTTAAATTTTTGCAATATCAGAAAGCTTCTTTAGACCTTTGAAAATGACAGAAGGAACCTAGCTGCTGGAGGGAATTGAGCTGCTTAGAGGATATGAGGGCAGTGAGTGGGCCTGCATCATGAGGCAAGAGGGCCTAACAGCTTCTAAGCCGAATGGGATGAAGTGCTGGAGAACTACAAAGGCCCCTCTTGACACTTGTCTGTCCCCATGGCAACCTATGCTCTGCTTTTGGCATCAGTGATACCAAGTGTATCCTGCAAATGTCCCTATGGAGTAAAAATCATGTGCATTTTACCAAGGCAGGTCTAACAATTGGGAAATCTCCTGACTTGAGTTACCCATCTCAGTAATCAAAACCTTTCTGGTACATTCATTCTAGTTGGATTTGAACACAGGTGCCAGAAATGATTGATTACTGCCCATCCCATTACACTATCAATTTTTCATGCAGTTTCTGGTTCTCATAGAATCCACATTAAAAAAGTAACATAGCTTTGCAAGTGTGAAACAGTATTTTCAGTTTTGTAAAATTTGCAGCATCTTATATTGAAATGGACACATAATTGATGTATTCCAGCCTTCAGAAGCAACGTGATTTATTATCATAAAACAATAACATTTTTAATAAATCTTTTGAAGTCTTTTGTTCGGTGAAACTTTGTAAAACACGTGCACTCTCATGAAATTTTAACCTATCTAAAATTGATCGGTTTTGAGTCGCATCTTAAAGTAAGGCTTTAAACTTTGCTCAGAAAAGCACAAAGTCTTCTAATGATTATTCATAAGAATAAATTGTTCTTAAACAAGTGATAAGAGCAAGCATAAACAAATACCTCTGCCATGCTGTGTTAGCTCAAGACTTTTACAATTCCACAGCTTTCTGTAGCTTTTACCTGCTTGGTGATGCTCTGCGACTACAAAGCTAAAAAAGAGAAATATTTTTCTTTGGACCTTCCATCTCAATGAAAACTGTCTTGGCCAATTCACATCTAACAACCTACTGTGAAAAATCTGCTTACATTTTGACAGCTATGACAAATTCCACCACAGTAGCTGTGACAATCTACAACAAATACCATTCTAAATCACACAATCCATAACATACTTTAAAAAAATTCTCATTATCTTGCAATGCTAATAGATTCTTTGAAGCATGTACCCAAAAATTCAGTTCCACATCTTAACCAAAACTAGTTGGTTCCTCCTTGGGTCATTTCACACCTGTGTATCAAGTTTCACTAAAATCTGTCCATCAGTTTTTGAGATGTATTGTTTAAAAACAAGTGGGCCCACAAATCAGCTTAAAACATTGCTGGAGGTAAAGATTGTTCACTATCATATTTCATATCTCCTTGTGACCTCAGTATGTGGCTGTACTGTACTCTTAAGAATTACAGCCAAGCTTGAGACAGACTATTACATTACGGGAGGCTTAAGAAAATAAGCTGTGATGTAAAAACTTCCCTAGTGCATTATCAGTTCTTTAGATTATTAGCCTTTCCACATTATTACGAAGATGCTGCAGATTTAGTGTCAGTTTTTCTATATGTTCAACCCACAGAATTCTTAAAAAGAACTTGGGGCACATTCAGAAAGAAATTGCATTGGAATCAGGTCTCCTTTGAATGCATTTCAGAAATGTACAAGAAAGGCTGGCATTGAGATCAACTTAGCCTATTGATACCCTAATCCTCCCAATACGCTTAAATGTTGAACAGCCCTGATGTCTTTTGCCTCCATTATTCTGCCTGGTAGATTCTTGCAACTATTTATTATCCTGTTATCTGAAGGCATGCCTGATACCTGTATTCGGCATAGCTTTGTAAACATTTCCTCAGCTAATCATGAGCTGGCACTAAGAGTCTTGACATTACATTGTCAGGATTTTATCATTTCAAATATTGTTTCGGTGTACCTTCTGCTTCATGATTTGATTTATCCTAGTCTTTTGTACAATATCTGGAAAATTAATGCTGTTCAATCTGAGGTTTCATGACAAACTTAAACAAAATCCAAAATGTTATCTAAGCCAGTATTTAAATGCAATAGCTATCAATCCACTTTGAATAAATTGGATAGTCAATAACTCTTAGACTGAAGGTAACTTAGGGAGTTGTGGTCTGTTTTTGACAGATTTCTTTTCAGTTGATTGATTAAGATAGTCTGGGTAGAGTTAATAGTACAGAAAATTGGAAAAACCATGCACACGATAGCTTGTTTCCTTGTTTATTTTATACAAAAATATTTAAATAGTTTGCTCCCTCCACCTTATTTTTTCTTCATTATTCTATTGATCATATACTTAATTTTTGAACATTCAACAGTAAATGTTGCATTTTACATTAATTATAGCTTTTGCAGTCTCTATAGAGGTTGGACATATTTGACTTCTTGTGGTTGATAACTGGCTCCAAAATTGATTATTTCAGCAGTGAAGATTTAAACTTCTGAATGTAAACACTGTTGCCTTATAAGCATACCAAATCAATCACCGATTTTTTTTCGCATAAAGTTAAACCCAAGTATGGGACAAATTACCTTTCCTCAAGGAAATATATCATCTGTGCCATAATAAGACATTGAGTTAAACTCAATGTTATGCTTCCTCATGGAGGAACATTGAACAAATGCTAATGCCCATTTTGAAAACAGGTCCACATGAGTTTAGGCATAAAGCAATTTTGTTGAAACCATCACTCACCGGATCCTGTCTTTTCAACTCTCAGATGTTCCAATGCAGGATAAATACTTCAAATAAATTCTAAACTTTAAATATCAGTCCTGTGTTTGGGAAGATTTATTTTATCCTGTGAATGATGAATGGCCAGTTCTGTATACGGAGCAGTCTGTTATTTTCTTGTGGCTTGTGAGTGCCCAGGTCTCTGCTTGTTCAGTTGTGATTGTTTTCATTCTGTGGACTGCCAGCAGTTGTTCAAGTGTGAAGTGTTACTTTTTTTTTGAAAGAAGTATTTGGAGAGCGAACAGTTCATTTCCTGAGCGGAACAAGTTTTTTTTTAGTCCTGTACACTGATTTTTCGCACTTGTGTGTCTGCAGACTGCATATGGTCAGTCCTGCGTGAGGACTTGTTTCCAACCTGTGGGCTGCCATTGGTCAGTCCTGTGTTGTAAACTGCTTTTGTGCGTATCCAAGCCTTTGGCATTGATCTTTAACTCGTCATTGTCTACAGGAATAGTGCCAGACGACTGGGGGATAGCAAATGTGGTTCCTCTGTTCAAGAAGGGGAGTAGAGACAACCCTGGTAATTATAGACCAGTGAGCCTTACCTCAGTTGTTGGTAAAGTGTTGGAAAACGTTATAAGGGATAGGATTTATAATCATCTGGAAAAGAATAAATTGATTAGGGATAGTCAGCACGGTTTTGTGAAGGGAAGGTCGTGCCTCACAAACCTTGGAGTTCTTTGAGAAGGTGACCAAACAGGTAGATGAGAGTAAACCGGTTGATGTGGTGTATATGGATTTCAGCAAGGTGTTCGATAAGGTTCCCCACAGTAGGCTATTGTACAAAATGCGGAGGAATGGAATTGTGGGAGATATAGCAGTTTGGATCGGAAGTTGGCTTGCTGAAAGAAGACAGAGGGTGGTAGTTGATGGGAAATGTTCATCCTGGAGACCAGTTACTAGTGGTGTACCGCAAGGGTCGGTGTTGGGTCCACTGCTGTTTGTCATTTTTATAAATGACCTGGATGAGGGCGTAGAAGGATGGGTTCATAAATTTGCAGACGACATTAAGGTCAATGGAGATGTGGATAGCAACGAAGGATGCTGTAGGTTGCAGAGAGACATAGATAAGCTGCAGAGCTGGGCTGAGAGGTGGCAAATGGAGTTTAATGCAGACAAGTGTGAGGTGATGCACTTTGGTAGGAATAACCAGAAGGCAAAGTACAGGGCTAATGGTAAGATTCTTAGTAGTGTAGATGAGCAGAGAGATCTCGGTGTCCATGTACACAGATCCTTGAAAGTTTCCACCCAGGTTGACAGGGCTGTTAAGAAGGCATACAGTGTTTTAGCTTTTATTAATAGAGGGATCGAGTTCCGGAACCAAGAGGTTATGGTGAAGCTGTACAAAACTCTGGTGCGGCCGCACTTGGAGTATTGTGTACAGTTCTGGTCACCGCATTATAAGAAGCATGTGGAAGCTTTGGAAAGGGTGCAGAGGAGATTTACTAGGATGTTGCCTGGTATGGAGGGAAGGTCTTACAAGGAAAGGCTGAGGGACTTGAGGCTGTTTTCATTAGAGAGAAGAAGGTTGAGAGGTGACCTAATTGAAACATAAAATAATCAGAGGGTTAGATAGGGTGGATAGGGAGAGCCTTTTTTCCTAGAATGGTGACGGCGAGCACGAGGGGGCATACCTTTAAATTGAGGAGTGAAAGATATAGGACAGATGTCAGAGGTAGTTTCTTTACTCAGAGAGTAGTAAGGGAATGGAACACTTTGCCTGCAATGGTAGTAGATTCGCCAACTTTAGGTACATTGAAGTCGTCATTGTATAAGCATATGGACGTACATGGAATAGTGTAGGTTAGATGGGCTTGAGATTGGTATGACAGGTCGGCACAACATCAAGGGCCGAAGGGCCTGTACTGTGCTGTTATGTTCTATGTTCTCCTTTAAGAGTTGCAGCATTGACAGTAATGATTAGGACGAGCTTGCTGCCAACTTGCTCAGAATGGCGAAAGTTTGTCCATCAAGTTGCATCATGCCTTAGTTCTCAGTGCCTTGATGATGAGGCAGAGTGGCAGCAGAGAAGGGAAAGAAAGTGAAGCAAATTCTGCGTTCCAAATTTCATTATTTTATGGGATGCCCTTTCCCATGTGTCTAAACATCTACAAATTGGGAATCAGCCTGTTCAGTCACATGAAGTTCCATGGCAGAAACTCGCAACCCTGCATACGTGTCCTCCTCAAAACAAGGAACAGTGGACAACAACAAGTCTGCTGCATTTAACCAGTGAAGATAAATGACTCTTGATTAAATGCAGTTCAGCAATGAAGCAATATGAGTCTCTTGATGCCAATGTAAGGAATAAGAAGGTATAGTTTGAAGACTGAGAGAAAATTACTTTCAATTCTCTACTGAGTAATAACCTATTCTTTCTGGAAGGGCCAAAGGAGCAATTCCTATGGATTGTAATTCCTAAATTTGAATTGCTCCTTAGGCTGCCCTAAATTGCTCAGGTCTATTGGAGATATCCTTCTAAAGGAACTAGCTGATAGCAGTGAAAATCTTATTCATACATTTAGAAGTACTAATTTAGCATCACACACATTCTGCAGTATTATGAGGCATTGGTGGAGCAAGATAAAAGAGAAACTATGAATACTGAATATTTTAAAATAAAAAATAGAAAATACAGCGAATGCACAGCGGTTTGGCCTGGCCTTGGTTGATGAACCTGTCCAAAATGTAAAGCTGCCTATTTTCTTTCAGAATTTGATTGAAATGCCCAGCAGGTCAAACATTTTCTGGTGCTTTAACAGTAGTACTTTAAGCAATTTGAGTTGATTTTATGAAGCAGTTAGTGACCTTGTAATGTATGGTATTTATTTTATATCAGGTTTCATTTTATATTAGGTCAGCTAGTCTCATTCGTAACATGGTTAAGCAACATCTAATATCAAATCCTGATATTTGATAAATGATATTGTACCATGTGGTGTGACAAACTTGAGATTGGGACTGGCTTAACTTCTTACTGTCATAGTTTGGAGACCTGCAGGATACTGACCTTTCATCTCATGAATCTGGATTGAACTGCAGCCCAGTTGATAAAATGACAGACTCATCTTGTCTGTTTGGCTTTCTTTTGTAGGAGACCTAAGTGAACTGAGCTTGAGTGGTCTCCAGCTAGAAAGCCATTAGGGTTATTTTGAGATTCAGGACAAGGCATGTCCTGAAAGGAAGCAAAGGAGCCTTTACTCCACATTGAGCTGTGCTTCATCTAATTTGAGTGTTTTATGTTGACACTGGTTGCCTGAAAAGGCGATTGTACCATTCCTTAGCTCCAGCATCAAACAAATAAATAACATTGCAAGCTGTTATAAAGCTTTGCTCTGTGGGAAAATAACAGTATCAGAACAAAAACAATCTGTTGTATTCCGTCACTCAGAGGGTGAATCTTTGAAGTTCTTTATCTGAGAGAACTGTGGAAGTTCAATTATTGAGCATCTTCAAGACAGAAATCGATTGTTTTCTGCAATGCAATAACATCTTGGTATATGGAGACAACATTGAAAAGTAGAGTTGAAGGTAGATGATCAGGTTGAATGGCCAATTACTGTGCCTGTGTTCCTAATTAATAAAATGTGAGGCTGGATGAACACAGCAGGCCAAGCAGCATCTCAGGAGCACAAAAGCTGACGTTTCGGGCCTAGACCCTTCATCAGAGAGGGGGATGGGGGGAGGGAACTGGAATAAATAGGGAGAGAGGGGGAGGCGGACCGAAGATGGAGAGTAAAGAAGATAGGTGGAGAAGGTGTGGGTGGGGAGGTAGGGAGGGGATAGGTCAGTCCAGGGAAGACGGACAGGTCAAGGAGGTGGGATGAGGTTAGTAGGTAGCTGGGGGTGCGGCTTGGGGTGGGAGGAAGGGATGGGTGAGAGGAAGAACCGGTTAGGGAGGCAGAGACAGGTTGGACTGGTTTTGGGATGCAGTGGGTGGGGGGGAAGAGCTGGGCTGGTTGTGTGGTGCAGTGGGGGGAGGGGATGAACTGGGCTGGTTTAGGGATGCAGTGGGGGAAGGGGAGATTTTGAAACTGGTGAAGTCCACATTGATACCATATGGCTGCAGGGTCACCCATCCCTTCCTCCCACCCCAAGCCGCACCCCCAGCTACCTACTAACCTCATCCCACCTCCTTGACCTGTCCGTCTTCCCTGGACTGACCTATCCCCTCCCTACCTCCCCACCCACACCTTCTCCACCTATCTTCTTTACTCTCCATCTTCGGTCCGCCTCCCCCTCTCTCCCTATTTATTCCAGTTCCCTCCCCCCATCCCCCTCTCTGATGAAGGGTCTAGGCCCGAAACGTCAGCTTTTGTGCTCCTGAGATGCTGCTTGGCCTGCTGTGTTCATCCAGCCTCACATTTTATTATCTTGGAATCTCCAGCATCTGCAGTTCCCATTATCTCTGTGTTCCTAATTGCTGTTTTGCTTATTAGCCTGTGGAAGCTTACTTTTGATTCCAAATATTAAATTTTAACGTGATGTCGAAGTTTTAGGCTCACTGTGAGACTTTAAAAACTTCAAAGAAGGAAAGAAGAATGATAGTTGTTGAACTCCTTTTAACCAGAGTGATTGTATTACGATCAGTTGGAAACACCAACACTACTGAAGACTCGGAAGTGCACTCTTTGTTATCCAAGGAACTGGCTACCATGGCAACAGTTCATTATCGGGCAGTTTTGTTTTAATTATACAGCTTCAGGCAGTGATTAGAAAATATTCTCTGAAGGAGTGAATTAATGTACGGTTCTAAAATTAGAATGTTTGTTACCAGTAATTGCAGCCCTTGTTGAGGCCTCCAGTTTTGTGAAAGTACCAGAATCTTCCATGGTGATTTTGTATTTCAATCCTGTTATAAATGACCGAACTATCGTCTCGTTTACAAGGAATGTATACTAAAATTGGCATTTTAGTTTATCTGTTACATCTTTTGCTCTGAGGATAAACTCTTTCTTTATTTCTTCATTTTTCTGACTTTACATTCTATTTTTTGGTTTATTTTTCAGTTTTAAGATGGTGTTGGAGAGTGGCAACACTGTCTTTTGTAACAAGTTACTCATGACAATAAATAATGCACTTTAGTTAAGAACATGTGATAATGGGAACTGCAGATGCTGGAGAATCCAAGATAATAAAGTGTGGAGCTGGATGAACACAGCAGGTCAAACAGCATCTCAGGAGCACAAAAGCTGACGTTTCGGGCCTCGACCCTTCATCAGAGAGGGGCATGGGGAGAGGGAACTGGAATACATAGTGAGTGGGGGGGAGGCGGACCAAAGATGGAGAGAAAAGAAGATAGGTAGAGAGGAGAGTATGGACTACCTCCTCACCCATACTCTCCTCTCTACCTATCTTCTTTTCTCTCCATCTTTGGTCCGCCTCCCCCTCTCTCCCTATTTATTCCAGAACCCTCTCCCCATCCCCCTCTCTGATGAAGGGTCTAGGTCTGAAACATCAGCTTTTGTGCTCCTGAGATGCTGCTTGACCTGCTGTGTTCATCCAGCTCCACACTTTGTTATCTTAGTTAAGAACATGATGTGTTTCAGAGTTTTAAGACTTTGCCCCCCTATTCTTTCCCTTCTCCCAATTACCCTTCTCCCCCACTCACCCACTGTCAAGTTACCATCTGGAAATGAAAATTTCACATTACAAAAGAAGGTGATATAAACATTTACTGTTTCTGGTGAGGCACTTAAATCCCAAAGGGTGTTTCAAGACAGTTCTCTGAGGCGCTTTTAAACAGGTGGTGCCAAAGGGTAGGGTCACTTTTTGCCTGATCTCTGACATTTCCAGGAGTTGTAGAGAGTGAAATGTTGTCCAGATATTTAAGAATATGGCATCTGGAAGTTGGACCCTGGAAGGTACCAGTGGGCTTCAAATTTATGATCCCAAATTTATGACCTTTAGCTATTGGTCATTGGAGGTAGTTTTCCTTGACTTGCTTGATCAAAATTTGTCCTTTTTGACCACTCTTACCCCTCCTAATCATCTTTTAGTGAATAAATATGTGAATTCAGTGATAGCTTCTGTACATTTATGTTCTATATGTGCCAATATTTAGGGTCTGCATGCTGAATATAAAAGGCCTAATGTCACCTGCAGTCCTTTCCCATACTGAACTGCCCGTATTTCAGTTGGACTGGGTTAACTACCTTCATAATAGCCAAACTTACGTGCAGTTCTGACTGCCAGCCTTGAAGCCACTAGAAGTTGCTGCCAACAAGGTACGATTTAAAAATTTAAAAGTTAGAATAAATGTAGACATGCTGATCAGAAACTAGTGTAGAAAAACAAACATATTCTTACACTAAATTATAAATGCACAATTTATGCAGAACTGTGTTTATTACAGTGAAGTAATCTTAGGATTTGTTCCCCTGCCCAGCATTTTGGTCATAAATGAAGATTTTCATGTCTGCTTTCTCCCTGTGATTCAGGTGAATGCCAAAGATCATTGTCTGCCTGAGGGCTGTTGTGTTGCAGTGGTGGAGACCCTACCTCTAAGCTAGAGGCTTGAGTTCAAGTTCCATTTGTGCAGAGGTGTCTAATAAGATTTCTGAACAGATTAGAACAGGGATCCCTGTCCAACATTGTGCCTAAACAACAGGAAAGAAGATAATACAATGTGAGGCTGGATGAACACAGCAGGCCAAGCAGCATCTCAGGAGCACAAAAGCTGACGTTTCGGGCCTAGACCCTTCATCAGAGAGGGATGGAATTTTTGCAGGAGGGTGGGTGGGAGGAGGTGTTTTCCAGGTAGCTGTGGGAGTCGGTGGGCTTGAAATGGACATCAGTTACAAGCTGGTTGCCTGAGATGGAGACTGAGAGGTCCAGGAAGGTGAGGGTTGTGCTGGAGATGGCCCAGGTGAACTGAAGGGTCTAGGCCCGAAACGTCAGCTTTTGTGCTCCTGAGATGCTGCTTGGCCTGCTGTGTTCATCCAGCCTCACATTGTATTATCTTGGAATTCTCCAGCATCTGCAGTTCCCATTATATCTAGGAAAGAAGATAGGTCCTTCATTTGTTCCATTACTGTTGGTGGCATCAAAATTTCTGCAGCACTGCCTGTATATGATGACTGAAGTTGAGAGTGACCGATAGGAAGTGATCTAGAGTTCTTCTGAGAGATGTTATGAGCAGAATTTTATTGTTTTTTGAAACTAAGTTTGGATAAAATTGGGAAACTGGTGTCTCTTCAGGAGCGAGGTGAAATATTTTGCATGATTGTTTTTCTCGGATTATTATTGTTCATGTGTAGGTAAATCACCAAATTTTACGTTTGGGTGCAAGTTCTGAAGCCCACTGGTACCTTCCAGGGTCCAACTTCCAGATGCCATATTCTTAAATTTCTGGACAACATTTCACTCTCTACAACTCCTGGAAATGTCAGAGATCAGGCAAGAAGTGACCCTACCCTTTGGCACTACCTGCTTAAATGCTGTCCTGAAGACTGGCCGGGTAGATGCAAAGTTACTTTCTTTACTGGTGGAAAAGGAGGTCATCCTGACTGATGGAAGCCAGACAGGACAGAGGTGGCTACAGAGTCAATGGGTGTGGAGTGGCACAAGAATGACCCTAATACGACAAGAACATGAATGATCTCCTGCACTCAGCCAGGACACGTACCGCTGTCTATTCAATACTTTAAATTTCTGTGATTGTGAGTTAGAATTGGAAGGTTGCTACCACACAGGGCTGTCACACAAGAGGTTGGGTGCCAGGCATCTCCATGAGATGCCTGATGTGCAATCAGTTTCTTTGACTTCATTGCTACCAGTGTACTACTAGCAACACAGTTGCACTGCTTCTGATAATGTCTGCCAGGGTTCACACTTAAAATATAAATGGAGCCACAAAACTCATAGCTCACATGCCATCAGCTCCTTGATCTTTTATCAAAACTAGAAGTCACGCATCTAGTTTTTTTTTCACCAGAAGCTTATGTGAGACAAGGACACATTACAAAACATCTTTCAAGATCAGCCTTGATTAACTGGTGTCATCCAAGGTGGCTGCATCATTCCGTCAGGCTTAGAATAGAATAGAATAGCCTTTATTGTCATGCGCACTCGCATGAGTGCAGTGAAAAGCTTGTAATGTTGCCTTTCAGCACCATCTTAGATACAGAGGACCTACGTACAAATGCTTTTAAGTGTCATTACAGTGTATAAAAGTAGTATTGTTACAGAATAAAGCAAATAGATCAGCATGCAAGTGGTCGAAACAGTCCAGAATAATTATATGATAATAAGTACTTTATTTTCAGTGCATGCTCACCAGCCCATGAGCTCGAGGTCATGCTGCCTCATTGCTGCCAGGCTTGTTGACCTGGTCAGGCTTCATACCTAACACTAAGCATTTGCACAAAGACACCCTGGGTCCTGATCCCGAAATGTCAACTCTGCTGCTCCTCTGATGCTGCCTGGCGTGCTGTGTTCATCCAGCTCCACGCTGTTATCTCTGACTCCAGCATCGGCAGTTCTTACAATCTCTGCACTAAGAAATTGCTTGTTTGTGAAGGATCCAAGTCATAGAAGAGGTTTGTGATCTCTGGAGCATGGAGGAAGAAGTCTTCCTCGCCAGGTCCATACCTCATGTACATAGTTCAGTTTGTGAACACTCTTTTTGGTTAACCAGATTGTACCCATAAAAGTATACCAACAGCTGGGGTGTTGATGAATGTTCATGACATGCTAATAATGCAAAATTAAATCTCTCCACTTCCTCCAATAAATGTATCATGTCATGTCAGTTGCCAGATTTGGCCGTTGAACGTGCTTCTTCACTGCTTGCATTTTAGGAAGAACAAATCTGACTTGAGGACTTAATTACTCCAAGGTTACTGCACGTGAAAGTACCTATTCCCTATAACTTGAAACTGTTCATCTTTATCAAAAGATGGCTGTAGATTTTTGACATAGAAATTTCTGCAAAGCATTAAGGCCGGGAAACCCAACCCATCTGAAAGCTCCTGAGAACATAACAACAGGAAAATCTCATCTTGCTGTTGGGAAACTGAATTTCTGCTTCCTTTCCAATTAGTTTCCACTGCCCACCCTTCCAAATACTCCATGCAGGCCCAGAAAATTCGACTCAATGAGTGTCTTGTTTCAGTGTAAATTCTTTCTAAATTCTCTTCTGACACTACCCTCTCAGAACGAAATGAGGGTGTTAAGGAATTTCTGATTCTTCGATTGAAACTGCTGAAATGGCATTAGTCATTACCATGGAACAGCAGAACTTTATGTGCAAAGAATCTACAACCATTTTCTGATAAAGAAGAACCTGTGCTTTATAATTCTATGACTCTGTAAGAACTGTTTCAAGTTCTCGGGAGTAATTGCCTTCATATGCAGAAACCTTGAAATAATTAAATCCTCAAGTCAGATTTGTTCTTCCGAAATAGGAGCAGTAAAGCACCTTCAATGGCCAATTTTAATTGCCCACATGACACATTTACTAGGGGGAATGGAGAAAATTTAACTTTGCATTATTAAAGTAATTAATTGTACCATTGACTGAATTCAAATTATAGTAAAGATTACTCAATTATTCCATGACAACTGGATGTGTAAAGAGTTTCCCGTGACAGGACAGTTCAGCTCTCAGCAGATTTGACCCTAATATTTTTGCTCGTCCAAAACACAGTCCGAAGTATGTTGACATGTGTGGACCTTTAACCATTGTGTTTGCACAGTGGCTCAGTGGATACAATTGCTGTCTCACAGCACCAGGGACTCGGGTTCAATTCCAGCCTTGGGTGGCTGCCTGTGTGGAGTTTGCACATCCTCCCTGTGTCTGCATGGGTTTCCTCTGGGTGCTCCAGCCGCTGCCACAGTCCAAAGATGTTCTTTAGGTAGGTTGGCCATGCCAAATTGCCCTTAGTGCCCAGGGATGTGAATGTTAGTTGAGTTAGCCGTGGGAAATGCAAGTTCATTGGGATGCTGTTTGGCCTGCTGTGTTCATCCAGCCTCACATTTTATTATCTTGGAATCTCCAGCATCTGCAGTTCCCATTATCTCTCATTGGGATGGGTTTGGGTGGGATGCTGTTTGAAAGGTTGGTGTCAATTCAATGGGCTGAATGGCCTGCTTCTGCACTATAAGAATTCTATGAATATTAAATCATTCAGATGTATTTGAATAGTGTCGCCAGCTCCACTGCTGTTTACCTGGAAGCAACTGTCAAATAGCTGCAGTGAGGTTTATTTCTTATTTCTCTCTGAAACACTGCAATTTCTGCTTTGAAGATTACAGAATATTTAATGTAACTTTTTTTCCTCTATTCTTGAATCTTTGTTACAGCTCATGCTTTCTCACAGTTAGTTGGAGGATACTTGGAAGCAGAAGTTCCCAGTTTTATGTGAACAGTTACTAACCAATTCTGAGGTTCAAGACAGAGATTAAAATGTACCTTGTGGTTGCTATTCTGCTGACCTTTCCAATCACAGTAATTGTGGAAATGCATCTTGGCTTTCCTATGTTAACCACTGGCAGTTTTGCCTTCAGCTACTTTAGCCCTAATCTCCACAATTCTCTCCCTAAATCTCACTGACTTGCTGTCCTTCTTTGAAGTACTCTTTAAAACCCACCTTAGACAATCTTTTAATCACCAGTCAAAATGTCTCATTGTTGAAAATTGGGATACCAAGGTGTAGAGCTGGATGAACACAGCAGGCCAACCAGCATCAGAGAAGCAGCCAGACTGACGTTTCGGGCCTAGACCCTTTTTCAGAAACGTTGTTGAAATCTGTTTGATAGCCCTTCTATGATGTAGCCTCCATGTAAATGGAAACTGCAGTTGGAAATCACATCTCAGCTACTTTTGAAAACAGTAGTTATTGTGGCTATAACATACAATTCTGATTGCAACTGGTCGTTTCGATTAGTCACCTGTCCAGTATTTTGATTAATTAAAAAATTTACAGTAGATGACCAATTTCTGAACTGTTACTTTTAAAAAAAATCACTGTGCAGCACAAGTTACTTCATGTTTTAAGCCAGTTTCTTGCCTAAAATGTCTTCCCTCATTTAGTTTTTAATCTGGGCACAAAACTACCACTTTTATGATGAACTCTTGCAATTCCTTGATTATAATTGCTATTAACTAAATTTGCAAACAAAAATGAAAACAGTGGCAGAATAGTTAACAAACATTTAACTTGATGTATAATTGGGGTGGGAGCCTAATTGACTGATTTCTGGTTAGTCAGTTGTGAACATCTTATCCTGAAACTTGGATTTTTATTGATTCTTTCAGAATGTCTTGGATAGAAATGGCATTTCGCAGGGAACTGCTGCCACAGTGACCTTAACACTCCAAGTTAGCCATACCTGTTTCCTTATTTTTACATTCATTCTCAGGCTGGGCATTTGCTGGCAAGGTCAGTGTTAATTATCCATCTTTAAGAATTGAGGGGCTTGCTAAGTGATTTCAGAGCCAACCGTCTTAGTTCATGAGTTAATCTTGGCATCTCTATGAGACATTTCAAAAAGACCTCATTCATTCCATCAAATCTACGTTTTATACATAGGCTAGGCCAGTGAAGACTGATCAACTCGCTTCCCCAAAGGACATTAATGAACTAGGTGGGCTTTTCTGACAACCCAACAGCTTTATAATCACTTTTGCTGATACCAGCTTTATATTTAAATTTTAAGCAAGGGTTGTCCAACCTTTTCACAAATGGAAGCCACTTTTGATTTTTTTGTGTATAAGGAGGCAAATCTCAGAAAGATAAGGTGTAGCACAACACTTAAAACAAGAACAGAAATTGATATTGAAACCAAGCAGATCTGGCTGTAAGTGTGGGAAGTAAACAGAGTTAATGTTTTGAATCAGGTGACTCTTCATCAGAACTGATAGCAGCTAGGTAAAGGTGGTATTTATGCTGAAGACGAAGCTGTGGGGTAGGCGTTTGATGGTGGCTGTGGTGAAGGGGAGGGGATAGGTCGAGTTGAGTCTCAGAAACAAGGCGATTATTAAATAGTAGGCCAGAACTTGAATTGTAGGGAGAAAGAATTCCAAAGCAATAAATTGGTAATTCAAATAACTGATAATTAATAAAAAAAGCCTTTAAAAGAGCAAAGCAGAACAGCTAACTAACAAAAGTTTCCTTTGCCTTTTTGGTTAAGAAGCAGAACTAAAGAGACCATCAGGGAAGGAGTGGGGACCAAGGCCAATCGAATGACATGTGTTTAACATTGATATTGCTTGTGTATCTGCTGATGAACACTCAACTGGCTGAAAGGAATTCATCGAAAGTTGTTTTTGAGAGTGGGTTGCCTTTAGCCTGGACTTTCCTCCTCTTCTAGCCTATTTTGCGGACAGGATTGTGTAGAATGAGGATGAAGAAAGAGTCGGTATCTGTCTGGTTCACCCTCAATATCAGGATTTGCATACTCTCTCTCTCTCGCAAACATACTCTCCCCTTTTCCCACTGACATGCACATATTCTTCCTTTCTCACTTAGGTATACACACTCACACACTCTTCCACTTGCATATGTACACTCTACCTCTTCTACTAACATGTGTGCGCTCTCCTATTTGCACGCACACTTTCCTTCACTCTTGCACCCTTTCCCTTCGTCTAACATGCCCCTCTCACTTTCACCCTCTTTCTCTTTGTCTTCCTCCCTCCAACTCTCTCTCTTTGCAAGGCTCCCCTCCTTCCTCCCATCTATCTCTCTTTGTCTTTGTTTCCCCTCCAGTCAGCCACTGTCTCTCCACCCATCTCCCACCCAACACTTTTTCTCTCTTTCCCTCCCAACTGCTCTCTTTTTCTTTATTTCAACCATTCCTCTTTCCCTCTCTTCCGCCTCCTCTTCATTCCCTCCCTGTCCTCCTCACCTCTCGCTTGCACCCCTTCCTTCCACAGTCCACTCCTTTCTCTCTTCCTCCTTCTCTCTCTTTCCCTCCTCCCATCCTACTGTCTTTTCCTCATATTAACCCCTCACTGTTTTTCTGATATCCCCCACCAACTTTGTCCCAATAACCCCACTCACTCACCTTCTCCCACTCCACCTCTCTCCCACTTCCTCCTTCCTGCATCCCCTGTCTCACCCTCCCACCATATCTTCCTCCATCCATCTCTTTCTCTCTGTCTCCCTCACTTCCACCCACTCTCTTCCACACCCTCCTTTTCCACCTTCATTCTCCCTTCTCTCTCTTCCTCCCTCATGCCTCTCTCTCTTCCTCCTAATCCCATCCCCTGTGCCTCTCTCACTGTCCTCCTTTCTCTCCCTTCCAACCTGTCTTGGCCACCTCCTCTCTCTCTCTCAGCATTTCCTCTCCCTCTTACTTCCAACATCACCCCTTTCTCTCACAACCACCCCACTCCCTCTCACTCTTTCTCTGACTCCCCCAACTGTCCCTCTTCACCCAACCATCTCTCTGTCTGTCCCATACCCCTTTTATATCAACCTCCTACACTTATCTCTCACCATCCCTCTCTTCCTGCTAGGTCCTCCTTTTGCATTCACCCTCCCTTCCTCTGTCCTTCCACCCTCATCCTCTCTGTTCTCCATCCTACCACTTTTCCTACCTTCTAACACTCTCCCCACCTCAATTCTCTCCAAATGATATTGTATCTTTGAAAATATCACATTGTTAATAAGCAGCAGCTATGAATCTCTCCCAAAAAGCGCCGCATACTCTTGCTAAAAAACTTTTGCTTGGGGTTAAATCTCAGGCTTGATTTTAATTGACATGATTTTTTTTTAACCTCAGATTTCAAACCTGCATAAGCATATCTGATTTTCAGAGATTATGTTTTTATTTTTAAAATACGCAGGTTCATAAGCAGTTGAAAACATAGTTTCCAACTCCTGTGCCAAGTTCTCGATATTCCTTTGACAGCTCTTCATTTTCCCAGAATCAAGTTCTATTTGATCAGAATGACAGCATCTGACTGAGAAATTTTTTTTCAGCTTTACCATTAATGCCTCGCTGATCTGAAAGCTTGTAAAATTATGGAAGTCTGTCTGGCAATACCTTAAATGGATTATTGTGATTATCCAAAGTAAACCAGGAAAACAAGTCATGCAAAAAAGAAATTCAGAGAACATAGACATCATCTGACACTTTCACTGGGCCATAATCTCTAACCTGCTACTCAAAAGCAGTGTGGAAGTACTTTTCACCACATGTTCTGTAACATTTCCAGAGGAACCTAACCCATCTTGAGGTTAATTAAGTGTAAGGCAATTAATGCCAGCTTTATTAGCAACGTCCATAACCCAATAATGAATAAATCACTCATTGTGCATTTGAATTATACTGATCAGAATGTCCCATATTTTGCCAAATATTAAGTTTTCTTGTTTCAATCAGAGTTGCTGTGAAGCTAAAGTCAGGCGAAACTTTCCTGTGATACGGCAGAGAAAATTTGCCAGTTTTCCTTCTGATTACTAGATGACAAAGTGTGGAGCTGGATAAACACAGCAGGCCAAGCAGCATCTTAGGAGCACACAAGCTGATGTTTCGGGCCTAGACCTTTCATCAGAAAAGGGGGATGGAAAGAGGGTTCTGAAATAAATAGGGAAAGAGGGGGAGGCTACTCGAAGATGGATAGAGGAGAAGATAGGTGGAGAGGAGACAGATAGGTTAAAGGGGCAGGGATGGAGCCTGTAGAGGCCAATGTGGTATACTGCATCCACTGTACCTGTTGTGGCTTCCTCTAGATCAGGGAAACCAAGCGGAGGCTTGAGGACTGCTTTGCAGAACACCTACGCTCGGTTCGCAATAAACAACTGCACCTCCCAGTTGTGAACCATTTCAACTCCTCCTCCCATTCCTTAGACAACATGTCCATCCTGGGCTCCTGCAGTGCCACAACGATGCCATCCGAAGGTTGCAGGAACAGCAACTCATATTCCGCTTGGGAACCCTGCAGCCCAATGGTATCGATATGGATTTCACAAGCTTCAAAATCTCCCCTCCCCCCACTGCATCCTAAAACCAGCCCAGCTCGTCCCCACCTCCCTAACCTGTTCTTCTTCTCACCTATCCCCTCCTCCCACCTCAAACCGCGCCTCCATTTCCTACCTTCTAACCCCATCCCGCCCCCGTGACCTTTCCGTCTTTCCTGGACTGACCTATCCCCTCCCTACCACCCCACCTACACTCACCTCTACAGGTTCCATCCCTGCCCCTTTAACCTGTCTCTCTCCTCTCCACCTATCTTCTCCTCTATCCATCTTCGATCCGCCTCCCCCTCTCTCCCTATTTATTTCAGAATCCTCTCCCCATCCCCCTTTTCTGATGAAGGGTCTAGGCCCGAAACATCAGCTTTTATCCTCCGAAGATGCTGCTTGGCCTACTGTGTTCATCCAGCTCCACACTTTGTTATCTCGGATTCTCCAGCATCTGCAGTTCCCATTATCTCTTCCTTCTGATTACAATTGAGTTTCTGCTGCTCGGAGCTGAGTATGTGGTTGAATGTCAAGTGAAGGCAGTTTTAGGCCTGACCTTGTTTTCCATGGGTGCAATACCTCGTTAGATTCACAGGTAGTGACTGGCTCATATAAGAGGTAGAATCATTCATTGAAAATAACAAGGAAGTATGGAGAAACTAAGTATTGAGAAATAGATTTTGTTCGGTGATCACCCACTCCCTTTTTTTTAATCTCCTGGCCTTGTGGAAGCCCTGTGCAGCCTCAATGGACTTCCAGCCTTGAGAAAACCCAGCGTGAACTCCCGGCCTCGAGGTGAAGCCCAGCTTTAGAAGGACTGTAATGCTGAACTTTTAACTTTATGAATTGTATTTTTCTAATTTATACCTAAGATTTTGTACCTAGGTATAATAGCACATGGATGATGATAGGATAGTGTCGGGGGATAGGCTTAGATTAGTTCACAGGTCGGCGCAACATCGAGGGCTGAAGGGCCTGTTCTGCGCTGTATTGTTCTATGCAGGTATCTTTGCATCTAAAATGGTGCCGGAAATGGTGTCTTTGTGTACTTATTGCTGTACTCATGTTTCTCTGTACTTTAGTCCATGTGACAATAAACCTAATTCTAATACAAATTCTATCTATGTAGCATCTTGTAGGTTAATTATCTTCTACAATTTTTTGTATATGAGTACTTGACAGGCAGTAATTGCTGGCAAGTTTTGCTTCTTTCCCTATCGTATTCTGCATACTACCACTTACAACTGATTGCCAATATCTGTGTCAATATTTAGTCAGACTTCCTCTCACTTGAAGGAATACAAGGGAACACAATTAGACTATGGCCATCATTTTCAACATCTTGTACCAAACTGCAAGTGTTCAGAGAAAATAAAAAACCTATATTAATGCTCTTCAGATTTTTTTCACCTTGGTTCTTTTAGAGATTTGTATTTAATCTCTAAAGACTTCAGGACTATCCTGCAATTTGGCGACATGTACTTCTTTCTCCTGCTGCCTCGTCATTCCACCTCCTTCTGCTATCCCAGCTTTTGTTGACTGCTGAAGTCTCATTGAAGGTGTTGTGACTTTTGCTATAACCTTTGCAGAACTCATAGCCAGTCATTGCTTCTGATAATATTAGCTCCCTGAATCAAAGTTCAATGACAATCACTGGAGCAAACATGGAAAGCAGTCTAGAGACACAAAAAAAAACTGCAGATGCTGTCCAAACCCACTATATTCTGACAATGCTGAATGATGGCTTGTTACAACCATTTGAAAAAATTGTAATCTACTTTTCCTCTGAGCTTTCAGAAATTTTCCTGAGCAAACAACACACTACTGCATCTTTATTAACCAGCCTTCGGTCTCTACTCCCTCACCACACAGGCATACACACACAAATAAACTGAGTGTTTGCTACATTGTCAGTTATTTTAATGAGAAGCAGGATGCCTTCAACCATTACAGTTTCGTTTATTTGCAGACTGCAGTCAACAGATTTGTCATGAATTTGCACAGTGAGAACAAAGCAGATAAATGCAGGACAGTGACGGTCGATTTGCAAACAGAACAGGTGATGAAACTGAGCATAAATCTCTCATGAAGCTCAGCCTGGCATTCCAAATTTGCCGTGAACACATTTGCAGATGTTGGTCAGTTACATAAAGAATGGGGTCTCTAAAAATACTGTAACTTTGTCTATCAATGCATATCATGTATCTTCAGAAGGAATTGGCTGTTTTTGTTCAATCATGTTGTCATGTGGGTTCTTTGAGCACTGATCTCAAGATCAGGCCAGATATCTTTGGAATGAAGAACGTGTGTTTATTGCTAGGTTCTGTTTGTGGACAATGTTACCACCAGGTGGAGCACTACACGCTCGTATGCAAAATCCAGAAGCAATGTGCCATGTATTATAAATAAACGTAGATAAAGGCCTAAGAATTGAAAGTACATTTGGGAGGAACCTTTGAGAGTAGACTTCAAAGAGCTAACTGTGTTTGGAATCTGAATAGATACCTTTTTCCCTATGTTTTAATAGATCCTCTGTACTTGACTGTCATTTGTTCAACTCTGATGTCCCTTACGGCCTGCTCTATTTGTCTTGCATCTAAGTACCCAATCTCAGCTGGCAGCGATAATGGCCTTTCAAAACTCCAAAAGTAACTGGCAGTTTTCAATTGTTTAAAAGCATATTACTTTTTCAAAAGTGCATCAACAGCTGCACAACCTTTACGTGACAGGCTGTCTGTCACTAATAGTGTGATGTCACACTTGCAATTGTGATTGCACAGATGGATCATGGTGGCCATTTTTCATGGTCGTACTTAATCTCCCGCCACTCTATTACTGTTACACTGTGTAACATGTTAAGAGTATGGAAGAAAAGGCTCTGAGCGATATTGAACCTAGCTTTTTCATAGAATCCCTACCGTAGGGAAACAAGCCCTTTGGCCCAACATATCCACACCGACCCTTGCAGCATCCCACCCAGACCCATCCCCCTATTATCCACACACCCCTGAACACTATGGGCAATCCACCTAGCCGGCACATCTTTGGACTGTGAGATGAAACCCGGAGCACCTGGAGTAAACCCATGCAGACACGGGCAGAATGTGCAAACTCCACACAGACAGTTGCCCAAGGCTGGAATCGAACCTGGGTCCCTGGCGTTGTAAAGTTGTAGTGCTAATCCTGAGCGACCGTGCCACCCTAAATTGTACTGGAAATCTAATACCATGACATCACTGCTCTTCTCAGAAGCCAATTTATGCAGTCATCAACTCCTTTCATAGAAACATCGAAAATAGGAGCAGGAGTAGGCTATTCAGCCCTCTGAGCATACTGTGCCATTCAATGATTATGACTGATCATTCAACTCATTACCTGATTCCTGGTTCCTCCCATACCCTTGATCTCTTAGCCCTAAGCACTATATCCATCTCTTTCTAGAAAATGTCGAATATTTTAGCCCCAACCGTTTTCTGAGACAGAGAATTCCCCAGGCTCACTACTCTCCTCATCTCAGTCTTAAATGTCAAGCCCTGTATCCTTGAACTGCGAACCCTGGTTCTGCAGTTCTATGTCATCAGGAACATCTTTCGTGTTTGGTTTGAATTTTATAGGTTTCTCTGTAATTCCCTCTCGTAACTATTCTGCACTTTCAAACTCAAATTCTAAACCTGTAAAAATTACTAATAATGTTCTTTTAAATCTTTGATCTTGTTAATATGATCTTGCCTAGCACACAGTGTAACCTGTATGCCATACCCTCTCCAAGTTTTTTTCACCCTATGATCTGTATGTCCTTGCTTACTGTGATCAGCCTGTACAGCTCACAACGTTTTTCACTTAGATACACTGAAAATAAACCAAATCAATCAATCACTCTTCCAGTGAATATAGTCCTAACTGGTCTCTTTTTATACAGCCGTCTTGCTGCCCCAGGATTCAGTTTGCGGTAAACTTTTTGCTCCCTCCACAGCCCGAACATCCATCTTCCTATAAGGAGGCCAAAACTGCACACAGTACTCCAGGTGTAGTCTCACCAAGGCACTGTACAATTGCAGCAAGGTATCCCTGCTCCTGTACTCGAATTATGTCACAATGAAGGTCAACAGTTGTCTATCTGTGGTTTTATCTTTTGATTATACTATTCCTGATGTTAAAATTAAGACAACCCGAACAAAAATGATAGATTTAAGTTTGAATAAATAGAAGAAAAAACCTAAAGGCCAGAAACCAGAAGATGCTGGAAATGCACATTAAGTAATAGTGATTGAAAGAGAAAGATAGTTTAAAGTCCTGTGTATAGGCTCATTCTGAGAATGGAATAAGTTCAATTGAAACTGTTAATCTGTCTTTTTCAAATGCGATCAACTATGCTCTACATTTCACCCATGTTTTTATTCATCCATTTGCTACTTCTTGGTATTGGTGTAATATTAACAGCTATCCTAAACCCACTGTCACTCAGTTTTAAATATTCTTTGAACCACTGACAAATCTTCTTGTATCTAGTAGGTCTACTAAGTTTGAGAATTGAACTTATCTTTTGTGTGTTAGAAATGAAGAATGTTGAATCTGAACAATTTTTAGTCAAAATCATCATGTTACTGAAATTACTGAATTCTAAAACTTGCACCACAACAAAAATACTTGCAATTACAAAGCATCTCATTCTAATATCAAAACATTTCAAAGCATTCCACTAGTTTTGACAGCAATAAGATGAACAGCAGTTAATCTGTTTTTTGTACCGTTTATTGTTGAGTGGAATGTTGACCCAGACGAAAAGAAAGCATTCTAATCATTGCTTATGCTATGAAATATTTAACTTCCACCAAAAAAAGCAGATGGAAACTGATTTAAAGTCTCATCACATTGATAGCATTTAATTTGATGGTCAAGTTAGTTTTAAGGTATAAACTCAAGTTCAGCATGAAATTTATATCTGTAACTGTGAATCTGAGATTAGGAATCAAATTAATACAATATTTCGGCACTTACCTGTACACAGGTCTTTAGTTCAGTACACTTATAAACTTGTCTCCTGTACATTTACACTCACAGTGGAAGAATTTTAACCAGCCTGAGTGTGTTGGCTGAGTGTCAATCCATTCTAGGGGTTAGAACACCAAAGATGCCTGCCAACTCTTGTATGTACAAAAACAGAAGTTGGTGGAAAAGCTCAGCAGGTTTGGCACCATCTGTGAAGAAAAAATCAGAGTTAACGTTTCAAGTCTGGTGACTCTTCCTCAGAACAGAACACTTGCATGTATCAGTGCAAATGGCAACCACCAATAAGGCAATATGTCTGTGATTTAAATATGCTAAGAGTCAGTTAACTAAGAATTTAACAACGCCTTCAGATTGTAACTGCCAGGTTGCCTGGAACTTGTAAGAGTGACCAAGGCAAGCACACGCGGGTTTGAGAGGATTGTGAAGTTAACAGGCTGAAAAATCTCTAAATACTAAACTAGGGCAGTACCTTCTTTTCTTAAATGAAAGGCTTTTGCTTACAGTGTTGATTCAAGAGTATCTTTAGCATTTTCAAGGTGATTTGCTAAATTTTAGAGATAATTTCTGCTACATCATGCTTTTATGTCTTTGATTGTTTTTCCTGCTGTCATCTTTCTGAGCATAACAGGAACTGCTTATGCAATTCTGTCTTGGAACTGTGATGAGGAAGACGTTCAGTAGCAGCTGCCTTGTCTCTAAGTCAACAACATCATTACAGAGCACCAACTCATAGGAGATGATTCCCCAACACAAGGTGTACAGAGATAGGACCACTTTTCTTGACGTGACTGAACATCAGTGCCTCAACATATTCAGGATTTCATTGTACCTCATTGCTAACATCTGCAGATACTTGGAACAGGTCTAGCATTGTCGGCATGCATTGCTGGTGGTATTAATGTCATCATAACCTTATATTCCTTTGCGCCCAACTGCTTCCAGAGGTCTGCTGGTAAAATCAGCATCTTTCACAGGCTTCTGCATGAAAATATATCTCTAAAGTAACCATGTTATGTTAGCCCATACTACCACTTAACCACCATTTTGCACATGAGTACAACATTCAGAATGGATTGTCTGCCAGAGGGTATAGGGAGTCAAAAACAGCACTTATGTGGCTAAGAAATACTTCCTGACAAGCAGGAGTGCTCATTGATTTTAAAAAGATTTCACTTTGATTAATATCCAACTGGGTGAAACCACCAAAAGATTTATCATGCATAAGTGGACAGTGGTTGACACCTTCATTTGGCGTCAGTCAAGTATAACACAGCTGTGATGCCAACAAGTAGAATGATGAACACCAGTAGCGTGATGGAATGCCCATTTAAGATGGGGAATTGGTGGTCTCCCTGATAACTGGTGACAAATTAGATATCACATGGTCACATGGCACATAATCATACAGGTTGACTCATCGTCACCAGCAACTGGAATGTGTTGAGAGGTTGGAATGACAAGATTTGTGAAGTCTGCGTGTGAGATAGCAATACAATGAGAGGGAGAGTTAGAGGTGCTGTTCAGATGTTAACGAGAGGAATGTTTAATGAGAGAGAAATTGTTGGAGATGCATGATGTGTTGATAGAGGACTGCTGTGCCAGAGAAAGCTGGACAAGCAGCATTTGTGTGTTCGCATTTGAATGTAGTTTGTCACTGATTTCCTGTCCTGATAAAGTTATTGAATCTGTTTTGACATTCTCTTCAGAAGTGCCTGACCTGATTAAAGCATATCGAACTGACTGAATTTAATTTGACGACTTGCAACAATTTTGAGGTTTACTGTCGCGCTCCGGTTGGAGGCAGGTTTTGGGAGTGAAAGGTGGTACATATTTCTAATGTTACTGACTCCTGCTACTCACTTCCTTGACTTCAGTCATATACCTGCTTCTCTTCAATTGCTGGCGTCTTTCTTGCATTTGCAAGGAAGGCCATTATCAGTGGGCCGTTACAGCCTATTATATTGCCTTTGAGATCTGAGGAAGTGAAGAGGTGCCAGCCTCTCCACATTGAGATTCTAATTAGCACAGCCTCTCTATCATGACATTAACAAAATGGATCTATTCTGATCCTTGCTAATGTCCCTTTAAATAGTGCAGTTTGAACTGTCAAATGTGCGTCTGTAGCCGAGCAACCCGGAAGCAAGATGCTGACACCAAAGCTGAACTAAAAAGCCATATGTATCCCTTTCAAACTTATGGATTCACACCTGCAACTGCAAACTCCTCCACAGCAAGCAACAGTCAAACTGCTGTCCGTAATCTTCAGTTTGGGCCTTCCATGTATCTGATAGCCTTGATATAGTTGTCGGCCATTGTGCTGAAATATTTGCAAAAGTCTTTCCATTTCATTGCTTAATATATGGTGTCGTAACATTTAATTATTCCCACCTGTCAAAACCTCATGTGCAATTTATTCCATGCCATTACTACCTCCAGTCTACCACTTGGATCTGATTTATTTCTGGCTCTACTGCATTAAATGAAATTGTCATTAATCAGACAGTACATATGTATCAGGAGACAACATAATGATGAAAAGTTGCTCATATAAAAACCCACAGCTTTCTGATGTATTGACAGAAAGAAGAAAGATCTTGCATTTATGTAGCATATTTCAGGCCCACTGAACATCTGAAAGTCATTTAGAAGCAATAAAGTCGTTATGAAGTGTAGTCCCCGTTGTAATGTTCTTACAACTCTTAACAGGAGGGACACACTAGTAATTACGCTCCACTACTCCACAAATCTGAATATTTTCCTTCACTCTACAGTGATCAGCATATTCTTTCATCACAGGGACTCCAGTGAACTGAGAAGTCAGCTGATGTTATCCTTTGAGTTCAGACCCTTTACCACAAGAATGTATGCTTTTCCATTTGCCCCACATCATAATTATTGTAACTGTTTTAATTGAATCGCCTAAATGGCCATATTGTTTCCCTTTATTAATAGGTCTAGAATGAGAGTTTCCACCAGGTTTCTTTAATAAACTCAAAAATAACCATTTTGCTATAAACAAAAGCTACCCTTAAACTTTATTTAACATAGTGTGGAGTTGGAGCAACACAGCAAGGCCAGGTAGCATCAGAGGAGCAGGAAAGTTGACATTTACTTCTTCAGAAATTTTTGCTGATCCTTGATTTTTCTGAAGGGTCCCGACCCGAAACGTCAACTGTCCTGCTCTTCTGATGCTGCCTGGCCTGCTGTGCAGCTCCATACTGTGTTATCTCTGACTCCAGCATCTGCAGTTTTTGCTACAACTTAAACTTTGGTTGTAAATTTTTGTAAAAGCCCATCTGGCTCACTTATGTCCTGTAGGGAAGGAAATCTGCCATCCTTACCCAGTCATGCCTACATGTGACTCCAGACCCACAGCAATGTGGTTGACTCTTAACTGCCCTCTGGGCAAATAGGGTTGGGCTATAAATATTGGCCTAGCCAGTGAAATCTGCATCCTGTGAATGAATTTTTAAAAATGTGAAAAAACTGGTTAAACAACAAAGTTGTTTTTCAGTGTAAACTATTGCCCCTCAACTCCAGACAAACATACTTACATGATAAACAAAATAGTACAGTTCTGCAGAGATGATATAGGTATTTTTTTTGGAAAAAAAGGAAAGCAAACATCCCTGTACCAAAGGGTCCAAGCCCAAAGGATAAAATTAGATGACTACCCGTTGTTCCATGAGTTTCCTTTTGATGAGGCAAAATGCTGACCAATGTAGAGTGATGGAACATGTTCAGACTGGACTTCAGTTCAGATGGAAATTCAATTTGATATAGGTCTTGAGTAGAAGTACTGCTTCAGTTTTATGTGTTTATGAGGTACTCAGAGTTATTAATATTTGTGAATTTTCTCAGGTTCATAGAATCATAGAATCCATACAGAGTGGAAACACACCCTTTGACCCAACAAGTCCGCACCAAACCTCAGAGCATCCCACCCAGACCCATCCCCCTGTAACCGACCTAATCTACACCTCCCTGAATACTTCAGGCAATTTAGCCTGGGCAATCCACCTACCCTGCACATCTTTGGACTTTGGGAGGAAACCAGAGCACCCAGAGGAAACCCATGCAGACATGGGGAGAATGTGCAAACTCCATTTAGACTGTCGCCCGAGGCTGCAATCGAACCCAGGTCCCTGTGAGGCAGCAGTGCTAACCACTGAGCCACTGTGCTCCTGAGATGCTGCTTGGCCTGCTGTGTTCATCCAGCTTCACACTTCATTATCACTGAGCCACTGTGCTGCCTGAAAGAATATTTCACTTGGAGAAATTGTCCAGCTTTCAGATTTCTTCTCACTTTCTTAACAAAGTGTCTTGCTTACTGCAAACTTTGGAGGTCTCCTCCTTCCGCTGAAGTATCCGCATGTCCTGGTGAAACAGAAACTGATGTCAGAAGATAGTTGCTCAGACCAAATTTGTCCAGCAATTAAAGCAAAAGACCTCATTTCTCATCTCCCTTAAAAGCTTTGCTTTTCTCCTTTTTAAAGTACTTTTCAGTAATAAGCACGTAAGACATAACTCACATTGCTGCTAAACAATTCTAGGAAATCACATGTCCCTTCAAATCCTTGGCAAACCCATTTCAACCCAGGATGTCCGAACACTTCCATATTCCAGTACCTCATACATTCCCACCCATGTAGGAAATGTGACCACCAATATATACTTAACAAACTCACACAGGAAATTATAGGTCAGTTAACTTGACTGCTGTCGGGGAAGGCATTAGAATTAATCATTTCAGAGGTTATAGCAGGGCATTTAGAAAAACAAATGGTAATCAGGAGGAGACAACATAATTTGTGAAATCATAGAATCCCTATGGTATGGAAGCAGACCAGTTGGCCCATCGAGCTCATACTGTCCCTCTGAAGAGCTTCCCATCCAGCGCTCCCAATCTCTATAACCCTGCATTTCCCATGGCTAACCACTTAACCTATGCATCCTGGACTCTATAGGCAATTTAGCATCGTGAATCCACCTGACCTGCACACTTTAGACTGTGGAGGGAAACCAGAGCACCCAGAGGAAATTCACTCAGGCACAGTGAGAATGTACAAGCTCCACACCGGCAGTCGCCCAAGGCTGGAATTGAATCCAGACCCCTGGTACTGTGAGGCAGCAATGCTAACCACTTAGCCACCTTTTCGGCAAATGATTAAAGTTCTTTGCAGGAGTAACATACTGTTGATAAATGGGAGGTTGGAGATGTACTGGACTTGGATTTCCAGAAATCATAAGACAAGGTACTGCCTAAAAAGTTATTGAAAAATTAGAATGAGTAACACATTAGCATGGTAGAAGATCGACTGTCTGGCCACAAACAGAGGGGATGCATAAATTGGTCCTTTTCTTACTGGCAGGATATGATGAATGGAATACTACAGGATCCTGTGCTGAAGCCTCAGCTTTTCTTAATCTAGATCAATGACTTAAATGAGGAGAGTGAAGGCATAGTAACTATGTTTGCAGATGAGACAAAAGTAGATAGGAATGTATATTGTGAAAAGGATACAAGCAGGTTGCAAACCAATATAGATCAATTGGGTAAGTAAGCAAAAACCTGGGAGATGGAGCATATTGTCAGAAGCATTTTTTGGCAGAAAGAATGATAAAGCAGAGTATTACTTAAATTTAAAACAACTGCAGAATTCCAAGGTGCAGAGGCATCTAGGTGTTCCAGTGAAGGAGTCACAATTGGTTCGTATGTATGTGCAGCAAGTGATGAAGAAGGCTTCTAAAATGCTATCCTAGATTATAATAAGAATTGAACAGAAGGTTGAGGGTATTATGCTTCAGTTATACAGGACCTTGGTAGAAGCATATTTGGATTACAGTGCATAGTTTTAGTCTCTTTATTTAAAGAAGGACGTAAATACATTGGAAGCAGTTCAGAGAGGAATTACTAAATTGATAGCTCCTTTGTGTGGATTTCTTTTGGAGGAAATTTTTCACAAACTGGACTTTTCCATTGAAATTTAGAAGAGTGAGGGATGACTTGATTGAAATATATAATATTCTGAATTGTGAACTTGTATACAAGTAATGGTGGTATGGAAACAATATTTTCTGTTGTGAGTGAATCCAGAGTTAGGGGGCACCCTTTTAGGACAGAAATGAGGAGAATATTTTCCTCTCAGATGCTTGATGATTTCAGAAGACAGTGGAGGCAGCATAATTAAATATTTTTAAAATGCAGGTAAATAGATTCTTGTTAAGGAAGAGAATCAAAGGTTAGTGGGAATATTTGGGAATGTGGAATGAAAACAGATCAGCCATCGTCTTATTGAGTTGTGCAGCAGACTTGAGAGATTGAATGGCCTATTTCTGCTCCTAATTACATGTAGGTTAAGGAGAGATAATGGGAACTGCAGATGCTGGAGAATTCCAAGATAATAAAATGTGAGGCTGGATGAACACAGCAGATCACCTGCACATCTGCCAATGTGGTATACTGCATCCACTGTACCCGGTGTGGCTTCCTCTACATTGGGGAAACCAAGCGGAGGCTTGGGGACCGCTTTGCAGAACACCTCCACTCAGTTCGCAACAAACAACTGCACCTCCCAGTCGCAAACCATTTCCACTCCCCCTCCCATTCTCTAGATGACATGTCCATCATGGCCTCCTGCACTGCCACAATGCTGCCACCCGAAGGTTGCAGGAACAGCAACTCATATTCCACCTGGGAACCCTGCAGCCTAATGGTATCAATGTGGACTTCACCAGTTTCAAAATCTCCCCTTTCCCTACTGCATCTCTAAACCAGCCCAGTTCGTCCCCTCCCCCCACTGCACCACACAACCAGTCCAGCTCTTCCCCCCCCACCCACTGCATCCCAAAACCAGTCCAACCTGTCTGTGCCTCCCTAACCGGTTCTTCCTCTCACCCATCCCTTCCTCCCACCCCAAGCCGCACCCCCAGCTACCTACTAACCTCATCCCACCTCCTTGACCTGTCCGTCTTCCCTGGACTGACCTATCCCCTCCCTACCTCCCCATCTATACTCTCTCCACCTATCTTCTTTACTCTCCATCTTCGGTCCGCCTCCCCCCCCCCTCCCTATTTATTCCAGTTCCCTCTCCCCATCCCCCTCTCTGATGAAGGGTCTAGGCCCGAAACGTCAGCTTTTGTGCTCCTGAGATGCTGCTGGGCCTGCTGTGTTCATCCAGCCTCACATTTTATTATCTTACATGTAGGTTAACCTGTTTTTCTGTTCTCATTTTTGCTGACATAGGGAAATGTATTAAATTAGAGTGTTGTTTAATGTTCTTATTTAATTGTCTACCAAAGCTTACTTGGTATAATAATTTAATTATGATCTTTCTTCAAACTTAATCCTGGCTGGGATTAAAGTATTGCACCGTATTTAGATCAAGATTATTAGCTACGTTGTATCAAGAGAGACTTTACAATAGATATGAGCCTTTAGGTGAGTTCATATATAATATGGATTTTTCACTGCGGGCCCCTTGACCATGCACCAAAGTGAGATAGTACACCTCTACGTTGTCAGAAATATTCAAATTCATTGGCCACTTAGATACACTTATAAGTCATTTTGCTAAATAATACAACATAGGTCGATCAT
The DNA here is from genome assembly GCF_030684315.1 of Stegostoma tigrinum. Classification (NCBI taxonomy): domain Eukaryota; kingdom Metazoa; phylum Chordata; class Chondrichthyes; order Orectolobiformes; family Stegostomatidae; genus Stegostoma; species Stegostoma tigrinum. The sequence continues at coordinate 20,122,711 of NC_081381.1, forward strand.
TTTCCAGTTGATTCCTGACCAGAAGGCTATGAGTTTATATTCCAGAGTTGTCTGGAACATTATCCTCACCCAGACTGTTGCATGGAGCAAAGTATTCAGCAATATTTGACTGTACCGTTATCCCCTGAACTGTGAGAATTTCTATATAGCTTGTGAGTGTGTACAACACTTACCTTCTGCGTAGAAGTAGAAGGGATGATTCTCAGTGACTGGTGATGACAGTGAAGGTGATGTGGGCCAAATCATAGCCTTGAAGATGATATGAGGAACAGACTCACTCAAGTTGGAGAATTATGGCCTTAATATGTGAGTACTCATTGTACAAGTGTATCGTTGAGATTTGATTTGAAGGATGAAACTGGATTACTCCACAAGAGACTGTGCTGTCTTATTGCTATTTCTAATGCAGTGTGTCTGATCCTTGTACAACACAGTGAAACGCAAGATATGTAATAAGCCTGACATGGCAGTGTACGAGTGGACTAACTTGTAGTCACTGCTGATGAATTCTCAGAACTTGCTGGGAATATGCAGAATTAAACATGGGGAGAAAAGGATACAAAATGTGCAAAGATTATCAATGGATGGTGTTATGATTAATGGAACCATCACTATAATTCCCAAATATAATGTCAAAGTCCAGTGAGCATTTTTCATAGAGAGTTTAAAGCAAAGCTGGAGCTTCTGACAGTAATGCTTTTACTAGGATCACTGCCAACGGTTTGCTGTATTGCAGATATTTACAGTTATGTAGAGTTTTTCTTCAACTGAATGTCAAATTGTTTATCATTGCGCAAATATGAGGCAGAAAATCTTGAAGCTTTCAGACTTTTGCTGATCAGGACATGATATGCAAGAAATCAAACTTAGAAAGGGAACATCTGATTGGCTGAGAGCAGCACAGCTCATTACTAATACATATATATGGGGAAAAATATACAGCAGAACAGCATCTTATTTAATGATTTTGTATCAAAAGGAAAGAAAGGAGTTATATTTGTGTCAGCACTTTTCTGTGATTCCTGGATATCTTAATGCACTTTACTAACAATTAACTACTTTAGAAATATAGTCGATGATTTAATGTATGAAATGCAGCAATCAGGAAGTGGGCAACCAACACCTACCAGGAGCAATATGATAAAGATCAGACAATCTGTTTGCCAATTCTGATTGAAAAATAAGTATAGGTCAGGATATCTAGGCTAATTCCCCTACTGCTGTTCAGAATAATGCTACGGCATATTCTATGTCTGTGCAAGCTGGGATGTTTGGGCCTTGTTTCAATGTTTCATACAAAAGGCCATACTTCTGACAGTGCAGCACTCAGTGCCACCTTTAATTTTTGTACTCACCTCAGTCCGGGACTTGAACTTGGAACCATGTGACTTTAAGGCAAGTACCTGTTGAGCCAAGGCTAACACTGGCCAAGATAAAGACATTAAAAGAGACAAGCAATTAATGGAGGCTTTCTGCTTTCATGTTTTAAAAATTGATTATTTTAGAGTGAATGCTTCATAACAGCATTATTTCATAGGGGCACTGTTCTGCTAAAATGAGAACTACCATGTGTTATATACCCCATGATTGATTAACTTGACTTCTGGAATTATGTCTCATCAGTAAGTAGCTGATTGCTTTATTCTAAACAAAGTTGGGACATTGGCCTAGATTTTGAAGGTAACAACAAAAATATGACTGCTGCTGCTGACCTTGAAGGAATAAAGATTTAGCAGGCTCAGTATCATTGATTTCCTTTGTTCTAATGGCAATTTTGTTCTTGCGTCATCAATCAGGGATCTGCGGCATGCAGGAGCGATGTAGTATTAAAGCAGTGTGAGCAATTAAACAGATTGAAGAATTTTTACAGACAGCAAACCAGGAAGTAATAAGCACTGATCATCATTCACTTACTTTATCATTTCACATTAGGTAAAAACTGAAGCTTCAGAAAAAAAAGGAATGTCTTAATATTTAAAGACTAATGTAATTTGTATCACAGAAAAGTTAAGACACTTCAACCTTCTAAAATTAGTTCTACAGAGCCAGACGGCTTGTTCAACGATAATTATAAGCATTATTAAATGTTTGGTAAAACTTTATTCAACAAAGCACAGTTTTTCTAATGATAACCAAGTGTGAAGCTGGATGAACACAGCAGGCCAAGCAGCATCTCAGGAGCACAAAAGCTGACGTTTCGGGCCTAGACCCTTCATCAGAGAGGGTTAGGGTTAGGGTCTAGGCCCGAAATGTCAGCTTTTGTGCTCCTGAGAAGCTGCTTGGCCTGCTGTGTTCATCCAGCTTCACACTTGGTTATCTTGGATTCTCCAGCATCTGCAGTTCCCATTATCTCTGATCACAGTTTTTCTAGTGGATATTTTGGCAAAAATATGGTGTGAAAATTTGAAGTTTGTATCAAATAACTTACTCCGTGTTGATTGTGTCTGCAAATACTATAACAGCGTACCCTATAGAAGTAAAGCACTGGCAGTAACATCTGCATTTCTGCACTTTATTGCAAATGTTGCTCCTTGTAGTGATGCCAACAGTGTGGGTTTGTTTTCCAGCTGAGGTTACCATGAAGACTCTCCTTCTCAACCTCTCCCCTCACCTGAGGTGTGGTGACCCTCAAGTTAAACTATAACTGGTTGTTTCTCTGCACTGAATTAGTAGCCCTGTGGCCCTGTAGGAAGGACATTGATGATTTTATTTTTACTTTATACAATAATGTTGACAAATGTTGACAGTTTTGGCACCATTTCAGGCTGCAAATTCCAGGCCAACGTATTGAGACCAGTTTGATGGTGAAAGATTGAATCTCCAAATATACTCAGTCCACACTTCCATACCATACTGATTTATTTCACTCCCAATATGTCTCAAACATGTTTGTGGTATTGGCTTTACCTGGGATTATAGTTTGTCAGGTGCCTTATTAATTGCTAGCTTGTGTGCTACAGCTATTTGCAAGCTGTGTGTCTGACAAAGACAAGAAGTATTTGATTTTTTTTCTGATGACTTGGGCTGAAATGAAAGAAAATTCCTCTAAATTTTCACTGAACAACACAAAGAAATACTTGCGTTTCCCATTAATGGACTTCAGTTTTTAAATGAATCAGCACAGTCCCTTGTTCCAAAATAGCTGTATTTTAAGTATAACTCTCCTTCAATGTATTAGACTCGGGGAGTTTTACTTCATGAAAACTTCATGAAAACTGTCAAATGTGCTGAAAGGTTGAATACTTCAGTGATTCAAAGTCTTCCAGCACTCCGTACTGATCTAAATGGCTAAGATGTTTCCAACAACATAAATTCAGCAAATGACCTGATCTTGACCTTGGCTTTAAGGAGTGTGGGTGGGAATGCAGAACAATGAGAATTAAATGCCCAAATTTTGCAATGAAGGTCTCTGGGCAGCAGCACAGAATTATGGGCAGAAACAGAAATAGGACATTTAACCCAATTAGTCAATGTCAATGTTTGTATTTCGCAAGAGCTTCCTTTTCTCCCCTTTATCTCATTTTGTCAACAAACTTTTTGATTTCTTTCTCCTTCATGCGTTTATCTAGATTTTCTTGAAGTGTTTCAACTCTACTGCTTCCATAATAGTGTTAAGTCACACCGTAGTTCCCTGGAATATCTGCACCATTAAACCTGTGGACAGCTTTGAGTCTCCATTGATGACACATAAGGTTTCAGCAACTTCAAGCCCAGAATTTTTGGTGCTATATAATTTTTTTTGTTATCTGTCAACATACCAAAGGAAATTTTCATCAGATTTGCCCTGTAGTGAAGTAAGAAATTGAAAATGGAGCCTATGGTTTTTACTTGGATGTGGACACCCCATTCAATGTATCACCGTGAACCTGACCTCCCCAAAACTCAGTACTTTAAAAATCTTGTTGCATTCTGACCCCACCACAGAAACAGGACAAAGCTTTTCAATAGATCTGTGTCTTAACTTGCTCCCTCCCACCTTGGCTCCATATCCCTTTTCACCCTGGGCTATCACTTACAAATATATAGCTGTTAAAGGAGCATTTGTGTGGATTTCAATAGTTCTGCCGTCCTTTGAACAGAAGTAGTTCCCATCTATCTGATTCCAACCACGTTCAACACAGACTCAAGAACATTTTATTTTCTTGATACTGCATGCAATGTTTCTGATCTGAATGCTAGTTTTTCCAGTCTTTAGTTACAACCTCGGTACTTGTCTGCTGGAGCGAACTGTTAAAACCCAAGTTGACTTCGCAGGTGTAAATACTTGTTTGGAACATACTGTCGCGGCTTTTTCTGCTCCTGTTTAGGTTTGTTTTATTCTCTATGTTGGACTAGTTGACCCACCATCTTTCCGGTAATGTTCTGCCTTCATTTTGGACATCCTACTTTTAGATTCTTTTCTCTCGTTCTAGTTATGCTATTTCCTCAGATATTATTTGCATGGGTTTCTCAATGACTTCCAGATTTTTTTGTTTTCATTTAATATCTCTCCATTTCATCGGTGATCTTTTACAGGAATTAATAGTTTGTCTGAATTAAATAGTTTGCAGGTTATGCAATTAACTGACTCCTCCTATGCGATTGAAGCATCTTTGTTTCTTCTTTTCCATTCATCCCTTTCTACTCTAATCCTATTAAAATGCTGCAAGATATATCGGTTTATGATGCTGAAGGGTCTGCATTTAAACATGACCTTTTTTACCTTATGATTACTGACAAGATTATGCATGAACAACATTTTTGTTTCTCAATTTCAGATTTCCAGCATCTGTAGTGTTTTCCTTTTTATTGGTATTCAATACTTCTTGATTTCCCTGACTCCTTTCCTATTTTGTTCAACTCTTGCAGTGACATGTATTCTGAGCCGGGCCCTACACTCTATCTTCTTAATTAAGGCTCAGTTGGCTGATAATGTTCAGATTTTAGAAGTAAAATTTAGTAATTGAAGGATTCATCATGAGATTGCTGCTGAACGAAACAGGAGATTATTTGGTCCATCATACCCCAGCCTGCTCTTTGAAGGAGTTATCCGAATAGTTCCGTTCTCCTGCTCTTTCCCCATGGTCTTCCAACTACTTACCTTGTAAGAACTTACCTAATTCTTTTTCCAAAGTTATTGCTGAATTTGCTTCTGCCAGTTTCTCGGGCAGTGTATTTCCTGGTCATTACAACCATTTGTGTAAATTTATTTTTCCTCATGTCGCCTTTGGTCTTTTTGTCAGTTGGAGAACCATTTTGATGATTGGATGAGCACACAATCCTTTCACTCTTGTGATAAGACTTCAAACCCAGTAATATATTGTTGGAAAAGCAGCTAAAGTAAACATTTTCAACACTCCAGGCATCTATCGGGAATTAGCACAAAAATATTCTTTTTACTGACCTATGCAAATTGTGTTTAAAAACAATAAAATGTTACCAGAGTGCAGGGATTAAGACAAGAAATTTAATTGAAGCAGAGCAATTTTCACACTGTCTAATGTAAAACATTGCAACAGGAAATAGTAATATTTCAGAGAGGTCTCTTTACCAGCCTTGTCATAGTAATGAGGAAGATTTAGAGACTAAATTTTATTCAAGAAAGGACTCTTTAAGTCATGTCACCTTGCTGACAGATACTCTGGAGCAAAGCTGTGATTTTTTAGCTACAAAGATGGGAGTGTGTTTAACCTTGCCTGTCCTTTTCACATCATAGCTCAAGTATTTCCTATAAGCAAGTGGAGCAAGTGGGTAAATTAAGATGATGGGTACTAAATGTAAATTCCTGACCTTGGTGAGAGAACATTTTTAGCAGCTTGTACATTCCTGATTCCAGGAATGTACAAGCTGCTAAAAATCCAAGAATTCAGCTTGAAATGATTGAATTTCTTCCACTTCCTGTAAGATTGTTTGGATCTGTACAAAAACAACTTGGCACTTTGAAGCGTCAAACCTGCAGTATGATGGATGTAGAGATAACGGGAACTGCAGATGCTGGAGAATCCAAGATAATAAAGAGTGAAGCTGGATGAACACAGCAGGCCAAGCAGCATCTCAGGAGCACAAAAGCTGACGTTTCGGGCCCAGACCCTTCATCAATTTTAACCTCACTGCGAAGCGTCTTCCAGGGATGCCTAACCTGAAGAAGTTAAAAAAAACTTCTCTGATGAAGGGTGTAGGCCCGAAACATCAGCTTTTGTGCTCCTGAGATGCTGCTTGGCCTGCTGTGTGCATCCAGCTTCACTCTTTGTTATCTTAGTATGATGGATGTATGCTGGATGAAGTGTTTGTGTGGTGCACATGTTCCAGTCAGTGGCAATACTAGATGTAACAAGCTTTTTCCACCCCAAGAAACTGTGTGTTTTTAGCTAGGACTTCTAATGCCAGCTGAAGGGGAAGTGGGTCAGCCCAGCCTCTCTGGGGAAAGTCGAGCAAGTGTGAAAGTGTCAAAGGGAGGAGGGGACACTTTCCATTTTTACAGCCTGAGGTGCTATATCCCTCATAAGTTTCTAAGATCTCAAATCTTTTAATGAATGAGCTAGGGGATGAGTGAGTGAGTGAGAGGGTGAGTAGTCAGTTTGGTGTTTAGTTGCATGGGGTGCAGTCAGGTTGCAAGGGCAGCTATGTGGGTGGCTAGTTGGGTTAAGTGCAGGTGAGTAGTCTGATCAGAATAGGGACAGTTTCGTTTGACATGGTCAGCCATGTCTATGCATAGATGGATCAGATTTAATGGGCAATCAGGTCAGATCGATTGGAAGGTGAATTGCAAGGGTAATTGGGCTAAGTCACGTGGGTGATCAGGATGTGGGAGTAGTTGTGCCAAGGGCGTTGGTAGAGAGAATTGAATTGGGGGGTGCTGATTGGAGGGTTTGGGAGGCAATTGGTTGTGATGCTCAGTTCAGTTATGTGGCTAATCTCTCAATTCGATCACATATTAACCAGCACAATCTTTTCACCTTAAATAAACAGAATGGTCCCACATATCTAGCCAAAGAATCTAAGTGAAGTCGAAGTCAGAAACATTTATAAAGTGTCCCATGGAGTGGAAATCAGTCCATCAGCAGTTTAAACTTCTCAAGGGTTTGCACACCTGAGGGCTTTTAGAGGGTTCTTATGTACAACACAGACTTAAGTCTGTAATTCACTGCCTCGGACATCCAAAGATTTGGATTTATTTGTTCAAGCAGATTTGCCGATCATGGTTGATATGAAGGATAATTAATTGAGCAGTAAGATACTATATCTTTTTTTGTGTTATTTTACAAAGGTATGTCTTCAGGTCAGGATGACTTAATTGTTAAGCTATCAGCTTTTTAGGTAATTCAGAGTTTGCTAGTTTTGATCAGACAAGTTGGGATATTGGACTGTGCTTGTCACTTTTCAGGTGGAGCAATGTTTTAAAGTTATTTTTCACCTGTAATGAAATGTGACATTTGAAATGTGATATCTGCTACATGACATCTGGAGCTACATGTTGGTGCATTAACATACTGTAGCAGTGGCTATTGATAATCAACATAAAGGAGGACTAACACAAAACCTTGCAATTGATGAAGGCTGCGCAGAAAGGTCTACAGATATCAGTCAAATTTAGCTGTATGGAAGTGACCTTTTCTCCCAGCTGCACTCGAGGCTTAGAGAAGTCTGCAGCTTGACTGCTCTCTCACTAGGAGGATCCTATAACATATGGTCTCACAGCAGGAGGTATCTCCTGGCAGCTTTTAGAATAAAATTAAGTTCGAGTTGAGGGATTAAATTTAAAGAAAGTACATACATTCATGTGGACAAACAATGAATCTAAATGTAATAATACATCTGAAAATAGCAGTTTAAAAGAAATCAACTATAAATCCAGCTGCTGTAGTTTTACTGTGCATATATTTTCTCCTTTGACATTGCATAGTTCAATAATTATTTGCAGCCAAAATAACACCACAGAAGCCAATATCCCGTCACCAAGTCATCCTTTATTTACACATGCACTGTGCATGGACTCTGACCAGCTAGTTCAGAACCAGTGCCTGGAATAGTGAGAGTCTCTGAGACTCCTGTTTGTATCTGCGAGCCAGGATTGGCCCAGGCTAACAGCCCCAATCAGGAATCTCGTACTCAGTGAGAACCACCTGGCCCTCTTTCCAATCATTACAATTGCCTATATACTTGGCAACCAGATTCCTTTCCTCCTAGTAAAAGGATGTTCAGGAAGACACAGGGCACTTACACGTCAGTGTTCCTAGTACTGTTTTCAACCCACCACTCAAGTGAAGTGAAATGATAAAAAGATATCCCCATATCTACTTAAATTCACTTAGTTCCACATCAAGCCATGGATCAATGTGCCTTTCCAGTGCAAGCTACACTGACAGATCTGTGCATCGTTACAAATTGAATACAAGTACAATGTGAGCCATCAAATGTAACACTACACACAACATTTATTTCATGTGTAATCCTTTCTATTAACTGTTGAACATGAGATATATCATGCAGTCTCTGGACAGGCTTTAGAGACTTTCACTCTGCAACTTTGGAAACCATTTATTTTTAGAATGGGAATCGGAAGAGGATAGAGCATAAATAGTAGTGTTCTTTAAATACTTAAAATTTCTCATTCAGAATGATGGGTAGTAGATTTGTGGCCACGTCTTTACATGCAAGTCATCATTGAAAGTCCTAGATTAGCTCTGCTAGCTCCTGACTCAGGATATTGCAATCAAATGTTCCCAGCTGTGCTGTCCAGAGTGCATGTCAGGAGGATTCTCTGCTACATTGGGGAACTGGCAGCTGGTGCAGATGATTCATAATATTCACAGATAAGTCACATTATATGATTGGTATGAAATACCCTTCTTCACCTTGATTAAAGTCTTACATTCCTGTCTGAGAACACCCACCACTCTTCCTTGAAATGAAAACAAAGTGCTGGAGGATCTCAGCAAATCCAGCAGCATCTGTGGAGAGAAAAAGAGAGTTAACATTTCAAGTTCCCATAATGCTTATTCTTCTGCTATGATTCAGAATAAGTCATATTGGACTCAAAGCATTAATTCTGTTTTTTTCTCCACAGATGTTGCTAGACCTGCCGACTTTCACCAGCACTTTCATTTTTTTATTTCAGGTTTCCACCATCTTCATTATTTTACTTTTTATTATATTTTACCTGTTTCAGTTAAATTTAATAATATGTTAGAATGCTGTAAACAGACAAATCACATTTTGGATTATTTTGATTTTAGAAGCCACAAATACTGAATAAAACTCAACATTTTATTTCACGATTGTTAGTTTCACAATTTGAAATGGTCCATTATGATATTATTTGCTTAACAATAGTGCAACCTACCCTAGCATCCAGTAAAATAAAAACCAAAGAAAATGCCCTTTGAAGATCTTAACCCTAACAAAGGAAACTTATAAATGTATTAATCCAGTCCCTGCTGTGCCACCAGACATGGTAGCATGAGTTTAATCTATCTTGACAATTTTGCATCAGCCAGCAGTTAGAATTCATGAAGACTGCTTCTGGTATCTGAGGTCTCACTGGAAATCTGATTCTTAGCTGTAAGTCCCCTACATAAATTGAGTTTTGGCAATCTTAACTTAAGTGCCCCCTGGTGTGGATTACCACTTGAAGCTGCCTCAAAATTTGGAATCAATTGTGAATAAATTGGTCCTGTTATGAACACAGCTGATGTTATTATTGGAAAGTCAGATCCCAGTCAGAAACCAGGCTTGATAGATCATATTTTTTATTTATTTTGATTTTAACATGTTGATCTCAAGCTTAAGATAAACACAATACTGCAGATTAACAAGAAAACAGAAGTTTAATACAAAAGAAATTAAGATAACATAAAATAACATGAATTATTTACTTATAGTACAAATTTAGAGAACATTAAACATACAGTAAAAGCATATTTATAAATTGAAATCTATAAAGCAGCTATTGTGTAGTTTCCAAAGCATTCAACCTGTATAATACTCACATATAATGTCCCTGGATCTAATATATCAGTAAGTTTAAATCGCTTGTGACTTTACATTTCAGTCTGGAAGTACAGATAACTTCTTACTGGAACTACCATACAACTGAGCTTTAATGTACTCAGCTTTTAGGGAACCTCTTCAGGGATTTATCTCAATATGTCTGATCTGGGACTAACACTTCATTCGAAGGTAATCTGGTCATTATATATCTGTCCCTTTTTTGGAGCACTTTTTTACATGGCCATCCTATTCCAAGGGCTTCCCAGGAATGCCCCATTTAAAGCCAAAAGTGAAACTAAAAGTCTTTCTCTCTTTCAGCTTTCTCTTTTAATCATAAAGAAACCCTCAGCTGCTGAACTCTCTATCAAATCTTGAAACCCCATTATTGAGCTAGGTTGCAAATAATCAAAAGTAAAATAGTCCATTAGTGGATAAACCCCATTCGCTCAAAAGCTAAGCTTCAAAAACAGTTTTTAGAAGAAAACGCCAATGGTTACAGAAATGCATACAGTCAGATATATTATTTTCCGAATCGCAACATACTCTGGTTATTAACTGAAAAATACAGAAATCCAAACTCACAACAAATAACATATGAAAAACACGTAACTCTCACAGTTTGCATCACAGTCATCTGACACATAAGAGATAAGGTGCCATGTGCAGAGAGCAAAATTTTGCAAGAGTGTGGTGAGAGTTGAGCTTAGCACTGGGATGCATTGTGGCAGCACAGTAGTGGGAACTCTGTATATGATCAGTGTGTGTTGAAGCTGGCATGGGAGTGTTTGGTATGGATGCAAGGTTTTTGGAATGGATGCAAATTTCTTGCTGGAAAGTAATCCACTTCCCTGAAACCCCTCAACTTGGTGAAAACAGAATGACTAGGAGATTGTTTTCTAAAGTAAATTAACTTCCATATTATTCAGAGAGCATCTTTGGATAAAATGGGAGAGTTTGTATAACGCATGATTATATAACTGTTATCTGCTGTTGTATGACTCAGCAAGCCTACTGGCAAAAAATATAATTTAAACATAAGGCTTTTATGCATTGTAAGGATCAGTAGTCTACATAAAAACACGAGGACAATAAATAGAAAGTCATTTGTCTAACTTAACTCATCAACCATGGCCTAATGGAGAGGGAAAGCCATGACTCGATGGCATCACCCATATACATGAGTCAGAAGATTGTGGATTCAAGATCCATTCCGAAATGACAGTGCAATGTCTAGGTTTGCAATCCAGTGAAGTGCTGACACCAAATGGCAATACTATCTAATCTCGGGTAGAATTATTTTGAAGATGAACAGGAGAGTTCTACTCTTTGTCCTGTTAAATATCTAAATTAGATCTAAAAAAACAAGGCCCTGGTTATTATTAGATTGTTGTTTATTATATCTTGCAATGTGCACTTTGGGTGTTTCATTTCTCTCATTACAACAGCAGCTACACTTCAAAACTACTTCATAAGCTATCAAGCACTTGAGACTTTGTGAGGTTATTGAAAGGTGGTGTAAGTCTCATTAAGCTTGAGGTCCTTTATCTGTTATATTGTTCAAAGGTTTTTGCTTCCACCACTACTGTGTCATCTGCTGCTATACTGGCACATCTGGCTGCACACTAGAACAAGAAACGGATGCTGCTGTTGTAATTGTTTCATGGCCATCCCCCCTTTTACTGTGCCTTTCACTGATTTATTCATCGTACATGTACAGTCCTGTTTGCTGTTCTGTTTCCTGTTCCACTTCCTGAATCTCTCTCCCTTGCTCTCTGGTCACTGCCACTTTGCTTGGGAAGGTGGGCAACAAGGAAATTTGTGAAGAAGGCAACTGAGTCAGTGGAGATTCAAGAATTGCGATTGGATCAGCTACAGAGTCAATAAGAAGGACAGTAAGTGGAACGGTGAGGAGTTTCGAATTAAGTGATGGGAAGGATCCACTGAATGTCTTTAAATAATGATAATTAAATGTTAAAGTAAAATGTTTGTTCATTTGTTTATACCATGTACATTATTTGAATACAGTGAATGCAATTTAGCAGAATAAAAGATTAAAATTATGAACTGTATAAGTTTCCACTGTTATGTTGTTGGGTAGAGTAATTGTGAATCGGAAGGCAGGAAGCTAAAACATGTGGTTTCTTTAAGAGATTTGTACTTTGTCTGTACTTAGGGGAATTTAAAAAAAGACTGTCTGTGAGCAGTAGCTGAAGTTGCCAGTACAGAGAGCCTCAAAAAGCAAACAAGCGTATCTAAAATGCCTTACAGGTGGTAGGCCAAACAGCAATCTTGTTTTGATAAAAACCAAAAGAACTGTGGATGCTGTAAATCAGGAACGAAAACAAAGTTGCTGGAAAAACTCAGCAGGTCTGGCAGCATCTGTGGAGGAGAAAACAGAGTTAACATTTTGGGTCCGGTGACCCTTCCTCAGAACTGTTTTGGTGTTGTGATAACGAGTTTGAATTTGACCAATTAATTTAAAACCAAACTCAGCGATTCAAAACCAATTGAATTTAAAAACTGATGGTGTTGACAACCTGAAACCAAATAAGAATTTGGTTATATCATTATGGATATATAAGACAAGAGCATTTGGAAAATAGGAGAGAGCCAACTGCCATCTAAAAGAGAGAGACAACAGCCACCTGCCAGGGGTAGCACCATTCAGCTCTCAGGGAAAGCCTATCTAATTAATTAAAGGTACTGTGGTATTTTAGCTCAAAGTCCTCATTGAAGAAATTATAGAGATATAACATTCCTGACTGCAGAATTTATAGAAGAAAGGTGTTTGTTGAAGACACCGGAGACAACAGAATATTCCAGAAGACAGTCTGTGTGAACTTGGAGAGTTTAATTTGATATATTGCTTCTTTTTAATTGGGTTTACATCAATGGGACTTGTCTTTATTTGAATAGCATTCCAGTAGAATTTAGACCACTTAGGGAGCAGTTAGTGGTCTGGGGGAATTATTTGCTTTATTAGTAATTCTGTTAATTTGTTCATTGTTAGGTTAAACAAATAAATTGTTTCATGTAATTTGTAACGTGGAGATCAGAGATTTTCTTTCTTTTAACACTCTTATAGATTAAGAGGGGAAAGATGAGCTTCTCTGGGTGTTTTGGGTGTAATTATTAGAGGGAAACCCCATATTCCTGTCGTAACAGGTCGGGGCTTGTGTTTTAGTTGACTTATCAGAGGATTTCTGCCATTCCTATTGTAACACTACATTTATTTAAATAGAAATATTTGGGTAAGGCAAAAATGTGCCAATTACAAGCAGAGTCAGGAAAATTTATAAAAGGAAATAGAGAAATTGCAGAGATACCAAATGATCACTTTGTGTCTGTTTTCACTGAACACGACATAAAATATGTCCCACAATTAGAAATCCAAGTGACTATGGAGCATGGGTAGTTGAAGCAAATTAGTATTTGTAAGAAGGTTATACTGGGAAGGTTAATGTGGCTGACAGTTGATAAGACCGCTGGACCTGATAGTTTATATCCCAGAATGTTGAAAGAAGTGGCTGTAGAGGTAGTCAATGCAATGGTGATCTCTTTACAAAATTGCATAGATGCTAGAATGATTCCTGCAGATTAGGAGTAAGCAAATGTTACCCCACTATTTAAAAAAAAATCAAGCAAATAGAACAACAGACCTGTTAGTCTTATATCCGTAGCAAGGAAGGTGCTAGAATCTATCATAATGGATGTGTTAAATGGAAACTTGGATAAAAATGATCTGGTTGGGTATTGCATGATTTATGAACCAAAACTTATATTTTGCTGGCTTTTTAGAATTTCTTTGAGGATGTTACTAATCAAAATTTATAAAGGTCACTCAATGGACTTAATGTACTTAAATTTTCAGATGGCCTTTATTAAAACCCCCCACAAGAGATTGGTTAACAAAATTAAAGCAGATGGGGTCGGAGGTAATACACTGGTATGAATTAAGGATTAGCTAACTGACAGAAAATAGAGAGCAAGAATAACTGGATTATTCTTGTATTGGCAGACTGTAATTACTGAGTACCACAAGGGTTATTTTGGACTCCAGCTGCTCACAATAGATACCAATGATTTGGACATGGGGGCTAAATATAATGTTCCCACATTTGCAGATTATACAAAATTAAGCATGGATATGCTTTTTGAGGAAGATGTAAAGCAGTATCAGGAGGGTTTGGACAGGCTTAAAGAGTGCAGGAACATTGCAGATGGAACGTAATGTAGACAATTGTGAGCTTATCCATTTTGGTAGGAGGAACTGATGTACAGTGAATTTTTTATATAGTGAGAGACTGAAAAGTCTGGATGTATAAAAGGACCTGGGTGTACTTGTGAATAAGTCACTGGAGGTGAGTACGCAGGTACAGCAAGCTATTAGAAAGGTTCATAGAATGATGGCGTTTATTGCTAGATGATTTGAGTTCAAAGAGCTGCCTTGCTTCAATTGTATAGGAGCTTGGTTGGATTGGATCTGAAATATTGTCTTCAGGACTATGATCAGTGTGTCTCGGGAAGGATATTACTGCCATGGAGGCAGTGCAACAAAGTTCCATTGGGATGGTGAGACTGTCCAGTGAGGAGACATTGTGCGAGCTGGGCCTATATTTTTTACAGCTTCAAAGTACGAGAGATAATCTCATTGAGACCTAAAAAAAAATACTTAAATGGATAGACAAGGGTAGATGCAGGTAAGATGTTTCCCAGGTTGGGAACTCTAGAACCAAGGACAAGAATTAAAAGTTAGGGGAGATGTCATTCATGACTGAGATGAGCAGAAATGTTTTGACTTAGAGATTTATGAATCTGTAGAATTCTCTACCCCACAGGGACATGGAAGCTGAATCTTTCTGTATGTTTGAAGTAGTGATTGATATCTTTCTGACTACCAATGCTATAAAGTGTTGTGGGAATTATGTGGGTAAAAGGCCTTGAAGCATTTGATCAGCCGTGTACATATCAAATTGCAGAGCAGGCTCAATAAGCTGAATGATCTACATCTGTTCCTATGTTCCTATTTAAATGGATTTTTCCTTACAGGTGTCACTATGAAATTGATGGATGAGGTAGCCGGTATTGTGGCAGCTCGACATTGCAAGACCAACATTGTGACTGCATCTGTTGACGCAATAAACTTTCATCAGAAGATTCAGAAAGGTACAACTCTTGCCACTTTCACAATTCTTCTCACAAGGGTACTTACATTGGCTCTGTCATGCTGTAATGTAAACATTTTGTACTCTATATTTCCATGAAATGGATTGCAATAACTCACAGATTATAAATACTACTGCCTGTTTAGTTCACATAGCTTTGCCTTTAAATGTTGCTTCAAAATCAACATTTTCAAGCACATTCCAACAACATTAGAATAACAAATTCACACACCACTTCCAGCAACAAGGGAACCAAACCACAAAAGAATGTAATGCACTATTAAACATATTTGCTTTATAGTCAATATTTTAAAACAAAATCACCACATATTATTCTTTCAGATGGTTCACCAATTCTGGAATTCCTTCCTTAAACCACTCTGCCTCTCTTACTACTCTCCTCCTTTAAGGTACTCCATAAAGCTTAACTCTGTGACAAATCTTTTGGTCACCTGACCTTTTGACCGAAATTTTCTGAACTCCACATTGTTGGACACTGGGCATACAACTGAAGATCTATCTAATGACTTCGCACCGGTCGTGACATTGGAACACACGTGGAAGTTGTCCATGCTGTTTGAACTCCTGATGGAGAAGTCCCCTGTTTCCTGTGACATTTTGCAAACATCTCTGAGTGAGAGTCAAGAGAATTGGAACAGTACCGTCCAGCTTACCTCAATAGTTAGGGAGGAAATATAAGGCAGATGAAAACGTTGTCTAATTCGAGAACTGACCCCAGTCCCAGTTAAGTCTAGTTGCTCAACTTACCCTTCAACCTGACTCCACCAACTCCAACATTCCTGACCAGAATCATCAACTACCTTGATCTCATTACCTCCCCTACTACCACCATGGTCGGACCTTATGACCATTCCGACTTGACTACCCACTCATCCACCTGACCCATCTAACCACTTACCTCCTCACTGCATTCACCTGCCACCTCTAACTCAACCACCTACTGTTCACCTGTCTCCCTAACCTATCTGTCCACTCAGCCACTCATCTAGAGGTAAATGGGATGCTGGGTCTTTTGCCCATGCTTTCCATTATTTATGCTTGGCTGCATTTGGGGCTGTTAGAAATGTTGGAGGTTGTTTGCATCTTCGTGGAAGCTTCTTTTGGAAAGGTGAGGGGGTTTCTAATTGAAACTTACAGAATACTGAACAGCCAGGACAGAGTGAACTTTGGGAAGATGTTTCCACTGGCAGGAGAGATGAGAAGAGGCAGGAGAGCACAGCCTTGAAGGAAAGACACTTTAGAATAGAGATAAGGAGAAACTTTTCAGCCAGAGAGTGGTGAATATTTGGAATTCATTGCCACAGAGGCTGTGGGGATGAGGTCTTTGAGTATATTTAAGACAGAAATAGATATGTCATTGATTGTCAAGGGCAGAAAGCTGAAGAATGGGGTTGAAAAACTTACCAGCCATGATTGAATGGTTGAGCAAATTCAGTGGGCCAAATGGCATAATTTCTGCTTCTATGTCTTACGGTCTGTTATGGTCTTTTCCAGTTTGCTCAATGATGACTGTTTAATCACTGCCAATTGTTGTAAAAACCCATCTAGTTTACTATTGCCTTTTAAGGAAGAAAATTTGCTGTCCTTACCTACATTGGCCTACATGTGACTCCAGTCTCTCAGTAATGTGGTTGACTTTTAACTGGTCTCTCGGCAGTTAGGCCTGGGCATTAAATGCAACACCCACATTCCATGAGTGAATAAAGACAAATGCTGTAAGATGTAGTCAAGGGCACTCATTTCGAGGAGATTGCTGAAAGGATTGCTTTCAATAAATGGTTGCTTATGATGGTGAAGTCAAGCAGGTGCAAATGGCCAGAGCAAAGGTGTTGACTTGAAGTCTTGTATTTGTCTCTCTATTAACATGAGGAGGATTCCGCCAGTGTTTGCCTTCCCTATGCTTCTTTGCCTCATCTATCTAACCACTCATCTACCTACCCAACCATTCATATTCACTCACCTCATCCACCTGCCCACCTTCCACTCACTCTCCTAACCAAGTCATCAGCCTATATACCAACCCACATCACCTACCTATCCACCTACTCACATTCCCCATCTATGTTCTTACCCAATTCTACATGTGTTCACTTTCCCATCTAACCACCTAGCCATCTCACCCATTCAACCATCCATGCATGCTTTGGCTAATCCACACACAAAAGATTAGACCTTTAAATTTACTGTACAGAATACAGCAACTATTGCTGTAAGAGGTTGTGGGTCCTGTCTTCCCTCTGCTCCGCTATATTTCCCTGAGGGACACTGCTCTGTGTAGTTCTGTGACAACAGGGTTTGGTAGATCCTAGAAAAAAAATGTGTGGAAGCATCAGATTAAAAGAACCTTCATGTGCTCAGAAGATTGAGTCCAATATCTCCTTATGTAACTTGGTGGCAGATTTTGTTTGGTAACAATCCCGTGAAACACCTTGAGAAGTTTTGTTATTAAGATGTTGGAAAAATTGAATGGTTCCATAAATTATTTTGTCTGAAACAATTTCTACTTCCTTTGATAACTGACTACACAACTCTGTACCTTGTTAATATGGTTGTTGACATCCATTTTAATTGTTTCCTCTCTTGAACCATTTTTGGTTGGAACATCATTTCAGAAATGCATTATTTTTAAAAGTTTTACATTAATGTTTTCCAAACAAGAGATTTAATGATTCGTTTTAATATTTCTCCCAGAAAATGCTGTCACAGTGAACTGAATCTCAGCTATCACTTCTAATATTTCAGTTTGCTTCATAAAGGACTCTACCAAGCATTTACCCTTGCCCAGGTAGTCATTCTTTGCATTGGTACTTTATTTATCTTGTCCTCACCAGCTTTCTGCAGGAGATGGTATGGCTTTGTGAAGTGAAAGTGCCAATGATGGCAATCTTTAAACATAACCACCTAATCTGTTTGTCATGTTGACTGAGGGATAAATATTGGGCATTAAACCAAGGAGAACTCACCCATTTTCATCTTTGAAAAATTGCCAGAAAATCTTTTGTGACTACCTGAGAAGGTAGTCCTCTTTGTGTAGAGACAAAAAAAGCCTGCAGATACTGAAATCCAGGTACACAAACAGGAGGCTGGAAGAACATAGCAAACCAGGCAACACCTGGAGGAAAGGAGCAGTCAACATTTTGAGTATTACCCTTCTTCAGGACTGGAGAAGGGTAATACGCAAAACATTGACTGCTTCTTTCCTCCAGATCCTGCCTGACTCACTGGGTTCTTCCAACCTCCTGTTACTCTTTGTCTGCTATCTCATCTGAAAGTTGTCACCCGACAATGGTCTCTTTCTGTGCTATAAACTGTAAGAGTGCAACACTCCCTTTCACTGATCATGTCATCCTGAATTATGTGCCCAAGTGTCAAGTGTAACTCTTGAGCCCATAAATTTCAAACACAGAGGATATGGTAGTATTACCTTGTCATTGCAGATAAAACCATGAGAGGATTTTTTTAAGTAAAAGTTAATGTAGTATAATGAAACATAAAACAGAGATTTTAGAAACATGCAACATTTGTATGAACATCTGATGGACAAATACAGCTAGCTGTTTCAAGTTGAAGTTCTCTTCAATTTCATTAAGCAGTTTCAGTCTAAAATACTAGTTTCTCTTTCACTTTGAGGTGTGGGCAAGCCCTTTTACGTTTTCCTCAGGATCTTCTGATTTCATCACTGACTTTGATCGTTTGCATTTCCCCTTTTTACATTATTAAAACATGGCATCATAAAGCAGAGAAGAAGCAATACTGCAATCAGCCTGTACCAATGTCTGACCTTTGGTGGAACTATCCAGTTAGTTCAAACACACCGCAATTTTTATTTTTCAAGTATATACCCATTTCCCTTTTGGATGTTGAACCTTTCAAGCAGAGGATTCCAGACCCCATTACAGAGTGGAGAAGTTTTTCTGTTTGGGATGGTATCATTTACAGATTGTTCTGATGTCCAAAGATTAGTTCTCCTTCAGATCAGGAACTCTCCAATCATATGACGACTTGAAGTTTTCCTGCCAACATCTTCACAGGAATCAGTTTGACTCCCATGCCATGCCAGCAAGTTGCAGACATTCCTGCTCATTAAAGAATGCTTAATAAGATAATTAAAGCAAAAAAAAAGTTATTTTTACCCAGACAGGAACCAGCAATGTCCGTATTCCAGTCGAGATTTGGCTGCAATGAGTTGTGGAATAATTCAGATAATATTTCAATTTAATTGGTTCCAGAAATGCTGAACTGAGCATGGGAAATGTTCTTGCTTAGTTTTATGGTGATTTTTCTTTTAAATTCAGTCAGTGCAAGATGGCTAACATTTTTGTTCATTTGTAATACTCTGTTGGAATATTCTAAGTGGTTCTAGTTGAAGCAATATTGGTAATGTTTCATACCACTGTCCATGATTCAGTAAAATTGGTGCTGCAAAAGACATTGCTGGTAGGAAACCACAACGAGACTACCAGCCAATGGCAATTAAAGCAGCTATGTCACTTTGACAGTGGATGAAATGGTTGATTGTGAAGAGATTTGAAGATTTTACAGATTTGAAGAGACCAGTTAGTGATTAAAAAGGGTTCATTTAATTTTTTTACAGGGCTGATGCATGCAAGATGTTAAACATACCAATTTTAATGAGTAGAGAATTATGTTTTGCCATTTGGAACAGAACAGTGAGCTCCCTAATAACCTTAAATGTATTATTTTTACAGTGCACTGTTTTTTAGCTGTTCAATTGCCGGAATATTCAGTTGCAGACAAAATCACAAATAATATGGGCACTGTCTTCATCTTATGCCCACACTTCACTGTGGGATGTCACTAAATATCAATCTGAAGCAGAAACGCTGGTTGTTTTCTTTCTGCTCCCAAGCTCAAGAGCACTGTATCTGTTGACATAACAATAATGCCTGAATTTAGAAATAATTGGAGCATTCTTATTCATTGTACCAAATTGATGGCAGCTAACTCAGTGTGAGATGGACATCAAATTTGGATCCTTGCTTGTGTGTATGATTTAATAGTATGCTTGATTGTAAATAACTTGTTAATGAAACACTCAGTTAACTTGGATACTTATGGTTGTGTATGATTTAATAGTATGCTTGATTGTAAATAACTTGTTAATGAAACACTCAGTTAACTTGGATACTTATGACTCAACTTTGAGAGTGTGCAAGGCAGAATTAATGTTGAATTGAATATTTTTGTTTATTTCACACCTTGCTTTAGCACTGTTAATACCAGTTGCCTGAAGCTACTTTGGAATCCAGGAACTAGAGAGGCTGAGATGGGACTGCTAATGGAATCACAGTGACTCAATCTGTGAAGTTTCAGTGCTGTAAAGACAGGATGATAGATGAGGGGGATTATCGTGATAATAATTCTGACACATCCATGTCACCAGCTGAGAACGTATCAATTTGTTTGACAGCCTCACAGCATTTTGTGATGTATTGATTCCTTGGAGGGTTCTGCAATGCATTGAGACTGATGATCTTTTCTTACATGTTTTCATGACTGAGACATTACAACAAAAAATGTAGTAGTTCTTGGATTTAAAAGACTTACATTTATATGGTGCTTTATCATAGTTCACGTTCCACCTGCAAGATGCCCTCTATTAAAGAGCAGTATCAATATTAAAGTAGAAATACCATCCTAGATAAAATAGGAAATCTCAAAATAGAAATTGCCTCTAGTTTCAAATGACATCCATCCATGGAGAAAAGACAGATGCTGTATGAACCCTTTTCCCATATGTTGAAGAACTCTATTGAGTTAAGATTAGTTCTGTTAGAGAAGGCCTACATGGGTTTGATTATTTAACAAAAGATTTAGATCAGAGCCAGAAAACTAGAAAACTGTCAGCTGATGCCCATCATTGTGGGGCTGGTTATAGAATCCCAAGAGGTGCCCTTTATAATTATTGGAAAAGATATGGGGCTGTTCCTAAATTTTTTTAAGCTGCTTACTCAGTTTTGGATGAGGGTGATTGACTACCTGGATTTCCAGTATGGTTCTAACTACTTCAAAATGAGTTGTTTCACAAAGTAGAATCTTGTAATATCAGGAAATATCTAGTCAAGCTGCTGAAGGTATCATGAGGTTTGAAAAATTTAATTGACTGGTTGATCTTTTCCTGTCTCCCGTTTTTATATATTATTTCTGTGAAATCTTCCGAATTGCTTCATTAGTTAATCACTTTGAAGTTCAGCCACTGTTGTTATGTCAATGAATGTGGCAGCCCCCCCCATTTGTAATACATTTATTTGATGAAAAACACTTTGCATAAATGAGTGTGCAAGGAATCGCAGATGAATTTTAACATGGCACCTGGCCTTGTACATTGGAAAAGGATGAACAGTCAATTGGTCTATATTAACAAAGATGAAAATGGGAAATAATTTGAGTGATAATCAACCATTCTCTAAACGTATCCAGTCAATGCGAATGTATTATTTACACGACTCGTCAAGTATCAAGGGACACATTAAGGCTGTTTGATTATAAATTCAATTAGGTTACTTTGGCCCTTTTTAAAACATCAGAAAGCACACACTTTAATGTGCAAACTGGGTATTTTGTCTTCAGAATTGAAAAGAGTTCAGGGACACTTCTAGGATTAGGATATTACATTATAAACAGAGAATCACAGAACTGAGTTTGTTTTCAATGATGAAAGGAGGCTTGAGAAAATAGTACAGTAAAAGGACAGTAGTGTGATAACTCCCAGGAGTTCATAATTTCACTTTGGAAAATTGCAACTGGAATTTAATATATCTAATAATTTGTATAATATCAGGAGGAAAAAGGTATGCAAAAGCTGTTGTTTTGTTGTGAAAATTATACTAATCCCCATTCTCCTTCAGGGTGAGAACCTGCCTAGTTATAACTCTTAATGTTCCCTCAGTCTTAAGGAATAAGGTGCATTTCCACTTTCCCAAGGCAGCTGCATGATCTAAGTACATACTTTTGGAATGATTGGGCAGGAGTTCCCGTGAATTGGCATGTACGAGCCAGGCCATTTCCTGACATTGCAATCCCATCTACTGATAATTTCCATCTTCCAGAATTGAGCCCAAGCTGGAGTTATACAGACCCGAAGTCAGAGTGTAGGGTGTGGTTGTGGATGCTGAAGCAGTCGGGTCACAAGACATGCTTTTGATCACTGGAATATCTGTCTAGTTCTCTACATATTAGCTGCACCTCACAGCCCTCACATTTTTAACCTCCACTCACGTCCACCCATTGCCAATGCAACTCCTGAAGCTCCTCATGCATCGTCCATATCTATTTACTTATTTTTCTGTATTTATAGAGCTTATTACACTGGGAAATGGTTGAACTTCTCGGGAAATAAGAAAAGAATCAACAACCATTCAAAATCTAGTTGAGATGAATTGCCCATTGGGAACTCATAAAATTTGGCAAAATAAAACCCTTAAAAACAGTCCAATTTCAAATGCTTATTAATCAGTCGGAATAAACAGACATTCAAATACCTCTTAAAAACATTTATTCCAATTATCTACTCATATAACTTTTAATTAAACACAACACACAGTCCCTTCCATAGCTGTGTCAACAGCCTCTGTTCAACTAACTGTAGTGGGGCCATGCATTCAAAGTAGCATTATATTGCACAGCTGAATAAACAGACCCTGCAGAGCTCATTATAATTATATGTTTGAAGTTGACTGACCAAATATCCAGCCGTCTGCATTTTTTTTCAAAAGCTCAGTGGTGTTTCAATCAAAGAGACCTGATTGTCTCAGTAAATCTCTGGAGATTAAACCAATGTAAAATTAAAACCACTGCATTAGCATCACCCATTTAAATCAGATTCTTAGTATTTTGAATGCGTAAGAGCACTTTGGATGAAAACTCTATTGCATGTGAACATTTCTACAGTGCTGGTTTGTTTAATTGTTACATCTTTTAAAGGCACAGCACCAAAATTAATCATTGTATTGAAAATATAGATAAATCATCATGCGCTACTGCATTCTGACATTTCAAGTTCACAAGACCGTTTGAATTTACCTGTCAAAAGGTTACTGACCCCACGGTAGGTTTGTGTGAGGTTCAAGTTTTGACTTACCTGACATGGTTCCCAAAGTCTTCAGAAACTCGACTGCCTCAATGAAAATACCAATGTCAAGGAAAATTGCATTTGTAGTATGTAATAAATGATGGTACCAGTGTTCCAGGCAGCTCCATTAGGAATGGCTCGGCATGTTTAATATTGCACCCTCTAGTTTCCCAACATGGGTTTGCTCAGCATCAGGAAGAAAATAAACTCCAATCCTCATCACTCAATGGGTTATATGAAGGATCATTCTACTTTCTTCACTGTGTGGCAAAAATGTATAATTGAGGCATTTAAAAAATGTTTGATGAATTTTACTGATTTTTTTAGGTAATCTTACGGGATAACTCTCAATGGATATTTTTTAAATAATTGAAATATCCTTTAAATATTGCATCTTGTTATTTATTTATCAGATTTATTTTCATCAGATGCACAGTCAAAGTTGCCTCAGCTTAACATCTGAAATCCCAGATATATTCTACATTAATCACTCTGGATAATGACCTCTCTTACTGTACTATCTGTTATGTAAATTGCATGACTGTAAACTGCTCTCCTATGTACATATGAATCTTTTGCTAGATTGACAATTTTCCCTCAAGTTTCTTGTTCTATTTTCCTGAAGGTGCTTATAGATGCTGGGCTGTATTTTCACAGGCGGCAACAATCCTCATTCTTTAACAACATTTGCGCTTGGGATGTAGGCAAAGCTGGCAAGGACATGTTTGTCATCCATTTCTAATGAATCTGAGACAGTAGTAATAGACCTTGCTTAAAATTAAGAGGGTCACTATGTAGTTTCAGAGGACATGAATTCTTATGAGCTTTAAAAAAAAATCTGAATGTTCTTTAACTGCAAACCTTGCCTGTGAGTATCTTGTCATGTGAGATAGGAAACAACACAGCTAAGGCTAATTCTTTCCAAATCAGATGCCCACTCAGTATTATAAAAGCAAAATACTGCTGATGCTGGAAGTCTGAAACAAACACAGAGAATGCTGGAATTATTCAATAAATCTGGCAGCATCTGTGGAGAGAGAAACAGAATTAATATTTCAGATCTGGTATGACACTTGTTCGGAACACAATCCATATAATATTTACTGACGAGCAAGAAGATGGAGTTACAGTCAGGAGCAAGGCACCAGTTTTTTTTCCCCTTGCATTGGAGACACCCTGGCAAAGTTTAACTCACTGAGCATTATCCAGAAGTAGAACTTGATATTTTCTTGCTTTGAATGGCTTAGTATGCGGAACATGTGCTTCATTTACTCTTTTCTGAGCGTATTTTTCTGAATGGTCAGGAATACACTTGCAATGAAAGAAATGAAGTAATATCAGTATCCAAATCTTGCCACTGTCCACTCATAAGTTCCTGCATGGGGTTTCCTGTAGCTCATTGCAAAAAATGAACCTGATTTATTCTTAATTTTTTCTATTGGAACAAAAAGTGGAACTGGCAAATATGGCGTGTTAGGTGGATTTGGACAAAAATGGCGCACCTCATAGAAGCAGTATTGAAGCTGTTTTCCCGGGAATTGTAGAATAAAAGCAGGGCTACAGCATTATAGTTCCAGTGTATGTCTAACTGGGTTGGAAAGAGGTTGCCCAAAGTTTTTTCTCTCCCAAATTGATTAGTGTTTTTTTTTCTGGGCTCACATCCTCTAAAAAGATCTCAAGAGGCACAAATAATCATTCCCAAATGAAAATAATATACACCTTTATCACACTTAGTGCTCTACAACTATACAGGGGTTCCTTGATTTCTGAATACGTGACTTGCTTACAGTTGTACTTGAATGCGCTGTCATACAGAAATGTAATTTTTAATACCCCACATGTGAACATTTCCTGTATTCTTGAACAGCTCCTTAGTACTGTCCTGCATTGTTTTCTGACTTACGAACAAATCGATTCAGGAATGGACTCCAGAATGGAACCCAAGGACAACCTGTAGTAACAAGTAGCTAGTGTTGTTGTTAGGTAAATATTTTGGTGCAAAAAGAATACCAAAAGTGCTACTTCTTAGCATTTTAATTGTTTATCTTACATCACATAATTGTATGCACTGAACATATTAGCTTTTCAGTTGCATCAAGAAGAGATAAGGAGATCATTCTGACCATCCTTCCTGTACCTGCATTTTGAAAGAGTTATGCAGTTGCACCCAGTTCTTTGCTTGTATGTTTTTTACCCTGACACAGCCTTGCAAATAGTTCTCTTTCAAGTATTTCCAATTCCTTATGGAAGTCACTGTAGAATCTGCCCCTGCCAACTGTTCAGGGAATAACAGAGTCATGGATGTGAGTTTGTTCGCTGAGCTGGAAGGTTCGTTTTCAGAAGTTTCGTCACCATTCTAGGTAACGTCATCAGTGAGCCTCCGGTGAAGCTTTGGTGTTATGTCCCGCTTTCTATTTATCTGTCTAGGTTTCCTTGGGCTGGTGATGTCATATCCTGTTCTTTTTCTCAGAGGGTGGTAGATGGGCTCCAAATCAATGTGTTTGTTGATGGAGTTCTGGTTGGAATGCCATGCTTCTAGGCATTCTCGTGCGTGTCTCTGTTTGGCTTGTCCTGGGATGGATGTGTTGTCCCAATCAAAGTGGTGTCCTTCCTCGTCTGTATGTAAGGATACTAGTGATAGTGGGTCATGTCATGTGTTACATGCAGACGAGGAAGAACACCACTTTGACTGGGACAACAGATCCATCCCAGGACAAGCCAAACAGAGACACGCACGAGAATTCCTAGAAGCATGACATTCCAACCGGAACTCCATCAACAAATACATTGATTTGGAGCCCATCTACCACCCTCTGAGAAAAAGAACAGGAAATGACATCACCAACACAGGAAATGACATCACCAGCCCAAGGAAACCTAAACAGATAAATAGAAAGCGGGACAATAACACCAGCGCTTCGTCGGAGGCTCACTGATGATGTTACCTAGAATGGTGACGAAACGCCTGAAAATGAACCTTCCTGCTCAGCGAGCAAACTCACATCCAGAACCTCAACCTGAGCTACAAATCTTCTCAAAACTCGCTATAACAGAGTCATAGATTGATAACAGAATAAAATCGGACTTGTCGGTCCAACTTGCCCATGCTGACCAGATATCCTAAATAAATCTACTCCCATTTGCCAGTGTTTGGCCCATATCGCTCTAAACCCTTCCTCTTCATATTCCCATCCAGATGCCTTTTAAATGTTGTAATTATACCACCTCCACCACATGCTCTGGCAGCTCATTCCATACATGCATCACCATCTGTGTGAAAAGGTTGCCCCGAGGTCCCTTTTAAATCTTTCCCCTCTCACCTTAAACATATGCCCCTCAAGTCTTGGACTCGCCCACCGCAAGGAAAAGACATTGTCCATTCAGCCTTCCCTCATGATTTTGCAAACCTGTATAAAGTCACCCCCACCACCACCAACCTCCAACACTCCAGGGAAAATAGTGCCCCAGCCTAAACAGTCTCTCCCTATAGCTCAAACCCTTTAACCTCGACAACATCTTTGTAAATCTTTTTTGAACCCTTTCAAGTTTCACAACATTCTTCCTATAGCAGGGGGACCAGAATTGTACGCAATATTCCAAAAGTCCTAACCAATGTCCTTGACAGTCACAACATGATCTCCCAACTCGTATACTCAGTGAATGTACCAATAAAGGCAATACCAAATGCCTTCTTCACTATCCTGTCAATCTGGGACTCCACGTTCGAGGAACAATGAACCTGCACTCCAAGGTCTCTTTGTTCAGCAATACTCCCCAGGGCCTTACCTTAAGGTGTATAAGTCCTGCCCTGATTTGCCTTTCCAAAATGCAGCACTTCACATTTGTCTAAAGTAAACTCCATCTGCCACTCCTGTATCCATTGACCCATCAGATCAAGGTCCCACTTACTCTGAGGTAACCTTCTTTGATGTCCACTGCATCTCTAATTTTGGTGCAAATTTACTGGCCAATCATCTGCAAACTTATTAACCGTACCTCCTATGTTCACATCCAAATTATTTATGCAAATGACGAAAAGCTGTGGACCCAGCACAGATCTTTGTGGCACAATGCTGGTCACCGGCTTCCACTCTGAAAAGCAACCTCCACCACCACCCTTTGCCTTCTACTTTTGAGCCAGTTCTGTTTCCACATAGCTAGTTCTCCCTGTATTCCATATGATCTAGCCTTGGTAACCAGCCTACCATGAGGAACCTTGTTGAATGCCTCACTGAAGTCCATATAGATCATGTCCTCTGCTCTGCCCTCATTAATCCTCTTTGTTACTTCCTCAAGAATCTCAATCAAGTTAACGAGACGCGATTTCCCACTCACAAACCCATGTTGACTATCCCTAATCATTCCTTGCCTTTCCAAATACATGTACGTGCTGTCCCTCAGGATTCCCTCCAACAACTTGCCTACCACTGAGGTCAGGCTCACTGGTCTGTAATTCCCTGGCTTTTCCTTGCCACCTTTCTTAAATAGTGGCACCACATTAGCCAACCTCCAGGTTTCCAGCACCTCACCTGTGGCTATCGATGATACAAATATCTCGGCAAAGGGCCGAGGAATTATTTCTCCAGCTTCCCACAGGGTTCTGGGGTACACCTGAGCAGGTCCTGGGGATTTATCCAACTTAATGCATTTTAAGATGTCCAGTAACTCTTCTTCCAAAATGTGGACATTTTTCAAGATGTTGCTGTTTATTTCACAATGTTCTCTATCTTACATATCCTTCCCACAGTTTTGTTTCTTTATCATTGTAGTAGAATTGTTACCTTAATCGAAGTTTAAAATAGTTTAATAGTGGGGAAAATGTTTAATTACACACATTAACCACATATACATTACTGTCTTCCTGCCGTGTGTAATCCAAGGAACCTTTCATGTAACATAAAACGTAGACCAAACATCATTCAGATTTAAATTGAGGACAAAGTATATGATGTATCACTACTATTATGTGCAATTCTCTTGAGCACTCTCAAGATCGATGGGTTTGATAAGTAGATCCATTGTGTGGGAGGCAATCAAAAGTATACTTTTTACCTGCAGGGTAGCTTTGCAAGTACACATTATAAAGATAAATAAGCCTTCCCTTCGCCAAATCCATGATGAGTGCCAAATCTGCTATCAGTAAAGAAATTTTTTCTTCATGCAATGGACGTATGTTGCGGCAGTACAGGTCTTGCGAAGAACCGAAAAAAAAAATCATTTCTCACAACAGGGGTCAGCACAAATATTTGATCTACGTGTGCCTATCAGGTAGATAAATTTAACTCTGTTGGTTTCATATTGCCATCTGGCTACTCAACAAATACTCACCTCACTGGCTGCTGGAAGAAACAAGTAGTGCATGCCAAGAGAAATATAAACAGGCAGAACAAAACGTGTTCTTATCGAACGTAGAAACCTGTGGGTTCAGGTACGTAGTTCTTTGAAAGTTGTGTCACTGGTAGACTGGGTTCTTCAGAAGGCATTTGGCGCTTGCCTTCATTGCTCAGAGCACTGAGCATAGGAGTTGGGATGTCTTGTTCCTGGATGTTGATGAGGTCACATGTGGAGTACTGTGTACAATTCTCATCGCTATAGGAAGGATACTATTAAATTAGAGAAGGTTCAGAAATGATCTACAAGAATGTTGCTGGGACTGGAGGGTTTGAGTTATAAGGAGAGGCTGGATGGGCTTGGACTTTTTTCACTGGAGCGTAGGAGTTTGAGGAGTGATCTTATAAAGGCTTATAAAATCACGAGGGGCATAGACAAGGTGAATAGCAAAGGTCTTTTCCCTCGGATGGGCAAGTTCAAAAATAGAAGGCATGTTTTTTAAGGTGAAAGGAAAAAGATTTAAATGGGACCCAAGGAACAACTTTTTCACATAGAGGTGGTTTGTATGTGGGATAAACTGCCAGAGGAAGTTGTGGCTGCAGGTACAGTTCCAACATTTAAGAGATATTTGGGCAGGTACATGAATGGGAAAGATTTAGAAGGATATGGGCCAAATATAAGCAAATGGGATTCGTTTAGTTTTGTAAACTGGGTCAGCAAGGACAAGTTGGACCGAAGGGCCGGTTTCCGTGGTGGCTGACTATATATTTGATATAGCTATTTATTCTAATTCTGTTTTCTTACTTCATCCCAATTTTAAAATATAATCATAATAGCAAGGGGTTTTTTTTTACAATTTAATGGTATGTATTCTATTACTTCTATTGATGAGGGAGACAGGGGGGAAAGTTGTCACCCTGAAGATTATTAGTCAACACGAAACAAGCCAGGGCAGCAAAATCTTTTGGAATGGAATTCATTTGGCAAGTTTCACGAGGGTTAAGTGTGGGGGCAGAGGTCAAATATTGCAGAATTTTGCACCCTCCATTTTACAGAGATCTGAGCTCGAATTAGATTTCCTTATGGAGGCTTGGGACAACACTGAGAGGCAACCAACATCGGTAAAATACCAATCAGAGAACATTATCCATGGAAAAAAATGTACTAAACACTTGACTAATAATGACCTCATCGATCAGAGACAGCAAGGATTTCCACAAGGGAAATCATGTTTGACAGACTTGTTGGAGTTTTTTTGAAGTTGTTACAAATAAAATTTATGAAGGGTCGTTGATGGACAGATAGATATTCAAAAGACTTTTGTTAAGGATCCCCAAACAACTGATTCTTAAAATTAAAACACATAGAATAGGAGATAATGTACTTGCATGGATTAAAGATTGGCCAACAGACAGAAAACAGAATGCAGGAGAAAGGGCCATTTTTGCATTGGCAGGCTGTAATTGGTGGCGTACCGCAAGAATCAGTTCTTGGGCCCCAGCTGCTTACAGTACAAATTGATAATTTGGATGTGAATATCAAATATAATGTTTCCAAATTTACTAATGATACAAAGCTAAGTGAGGTTGGTTATTATGAGGAGGATGTAAATCGACTGCGAGTGATTTGGACAGGCTTAATGAATGGCCAAGAAAGCGGCAGAGGGAATATACCATAGAAAAATGTGTGGTTCTCCATTTTGATCTCCTAAGTGACAAGTGGATGGAAAATGTCAACACACAAGTAGATCTAGATATCCTTGTTAATAAGTCACTGTAAAAAGTTTAACACTTAGGTGCAGCAAGCTGTTAGGAAGGCTAAGAGGAGTACAGCAGTGGAGATGCCTTGCTTCAATTGTATTGAGGCTTGGTCAGACAGCACCAGGAGTACTGTGTGCAGTTTCGGTTTCCTTATCTCAGGAAGGATACTTTGCCATAAAGGGAGTGCAATGAATTTGCACTGAACTTGTTCCTGTGCTGGCAGCACTGTCCTATGAAGAGAGATGAGTTAAAGGGATAGTTAAAGGATAGATATTTAAAGGGACTGACAGGGTAGATACAGATGTTTGTGGAGTCCAGAACCAAGGGCCACAATCTAAAAATAAGGGGGTGCCATTTAGAACTCAGTTGAAGAGAAATGTTTTTACTCCGAGGGTTTTGAATCTTTGGAATTCTCCACCCCAGAGGGCATTGAATGCTCAGTCTTTGAGCATGTCTAAAGTAGATATTATTCTGTCTCTGAGTAACAGTAGCATAAAGAGTTTTGGGGATAGTGTGAGTTAAAGAGTCATGATCATATTAAATGACAGAGTAACTTGATGGGCTGAATAGCTTAGTCCTATTCCTGAGTTCTTATTTTCCTAAGAAGACTGAAAATAGACATTTTTTACCCAATAGTGCAGTTTTATGTGGGTATCATAGACAAATATCAGGAATCTAAGTGCCCATGTCAATCTCATGCCAGCAAGGTCCAAAAGGAACAATCAGTGGGTGTTATGTTGCTTATTAACATACTTATATATCTTAGTGCCTATTTTGATGCATCTCTGGAAATGGTTCCCATAAACATAGCGGAGAGGCAACATTTACTCCTAGCCTGTAGCCATCTCATTGCTAATTTGGTATAGTTTACACTAACTTTATAACTGAGAAATAAGCAACTATTTCAATTTCTACTACGTGCCTTTACTGCGTAACTCTTATGGTGCACTTGAGTCATGTAAATAGATAACCACTTTAATTGATTTGTTCTTTATGCAACTGACTGTCCCTCCCTGAATTACCACTGAGGTCAGTGTAAAACAATCATGCGTAATTTTTTAAGATATTTGAAAATTAGACCCAGATATTGTTAAGTAGGATTACTTGTAATGCAGTCCCATTTATAGTAATGAATAACATTCACAATCATCTTTCTTATTTAAATTGATGGATCAGCTTAAATCAGACAGCTTCTTGCATGGATCTTTTTAAGCAGATTGGGTCACCACATTGGTTTAGTGGTGACTGATTGCAAGACATTCAAGTCTTGCTATTTATCTATTGGTTGCTTTTTAGATCCATAAAAGGCAGGCTGAAATCCCAAAGTGCTGTCAGTACATATAGTTTTCTGCACCTTGCCCAAAAGATGTTTACTGCTTGGTCACTTTGAATTAAGCACTATACATTACATTAAATACACAGTGAACACAATTATGTCTTTGTTCTCTCTGCAAACACTGAAATGAGACACTTTAAGTATAGTGTATCATTTAAGGGCTTCCAAAAGCATACTAAAAATATAATTAACTCTAATCAAATATATGTCGAATACACTAAGAATAAGTTAAAATTCGGTGACAAATGATATCCATTATCAGTTTATGTGCAAACTGTGATTGTCCATACATCCTGTTCCAAATAGCATTGTGATCCTGTAGAATGCCTAGATTGAAAAGGACAATGGTCAAGGTCATGTCAAATCTAAGTGACCAAGTACTGGGACAACGTTGGACCCCACTGAGCCACTTGTTATGGGAAGCTGCTGGTGTCTGGCATAGAAACTGATAATATGGCATGTAGCACACACATCTTTTAGGCAGCCCTTAATCCAATGGAGACTGGATGGATATTACAGGACAGCTGCAGCAAAAGGTGCTCACATTTTTGTTCCAGAATCAAACTGCATGAAGTAGTGAAAGTGTTCCATGTAGTTTGTTCCAGATAACTTTGTTCATTATCTGACATTTATACCTTCTAACTCACGACATTTTATTAATACATAATCCATTAGCTGTGAAAGGATTTGGCACATCCTGAGGATGTGAAATCTTGAAGTTAATTTGTATTAATCACAAGACGTTAATGTAATTATAGATAAAGGACACTTGCCCTATTTTATTTCAACAAAAAGCTCCACAATTTTCTAAACTGCACCATCTTTTTTTAAAAAAGATTCCAAGGATTCTGACGTAATCCGATCAGAGTCCATTCCAGACTCCTGTCCATCAACTAAGGTCCACCTTCAACATCATTATCCCCTCCAGACTGATCTCAAAACTCTGAGACCTAGGTCTCAACTCCGGCCTCTGCAACTAAATCCTCAGTTTTCTGACCCACAGGCCACAATCAGTGAAGATAGAAACCTGTGCCTCCTCCATGATAACACTCAACACTGAAGCCCCTCAAGGATGTGTTCTCAACCACCTACTGCACTCCCTGTATATCCACAACTGTGTTGCCAAATTCCAAACGAACACCATCTACAAGTCTGCTGACGACACCACCATGGTAGGACATATATCAAACAGTGACGACTTGAACTACAGAAAGGAGTTAGAGAGCTTGGTGACATGGTACAATGAGAACAACCTTTCTCTCAACATTAGCAAAACTAAAGAACTGATCATCGACTTCAGAAAGAAGGGAATAGAACATGCCCCATCTACATCACGGAGCTGAGAGAATGGAGAGCGTCAAGTTACTAAGATGAATGATAATCGACAAACTGTCCTAGACTTCCTGCATAGATGTGATGGTCAAGAAGACACAACAGCATCTCTTCTTCCTCAGGCGGCTAGGAAATTTGTCATGTCCACAAGATCCCTCACCAACTTTTACAGATGCACTATTGAAAGCATACTGTCTGTTTGTATAACAGCGTGGTATGGCAATTGCTCTGCCCAGAACCATAAGGAACTACAAGAGGTTACGTTCACAGCCCAGACTGTCACAGAAGCTAACCTTACAACCATGGACTGCATTTACATGGTCTGTTGCTGCGGAAAGACTGCCAACATCATCAAAGACACATTGCACCCCGGTAATGCTCTCCTACAACCACTTCTGTCAGGCAGAAGATACAGAAGCTTAAATACATGCTCCAGCAGGTTCAAGAACAGCTTCTTCCTTCCTGTAATTAGACTGATGAATGGACTCTCTAACTTCAAATAACGCTGATCCTGCTAATGTTGATCTTGCCTAGCACGTGCCCTGTGCGATGGAACTTGTCTAACTCTGTTTAGTATTCTTTTTTACCCTATGATCTGTATGTCCTTACTAACTATGATTTGCCTGTATTGCTCATAAACAAAGCTTTTCACTGTACTTTGGTACATGTGACAATCAATTAATCCAATGCAATCAATTCAATCCGGTATGTTGATTTCTTTTTGTGAAGAATATTCCCAGTGCCAGTTCTAAATCTACCTTTTGTTAATTTGTCACCTTATCCTACCTACTCTTGCAGTTTGCTGTAATTTTTTTTCACATTTATCCTTCTATTTCATTAGTTAACTTGGATGACTGCATAATATTGCCTGACACATCTTCCTTTCAATCCTGAGAAATTCAATTTTTTTCTGAAATGTTCAATTTAATTTAAATATAAATACTGATAGCATGATTATTGCTCCTACATAGTTCAGGGGGTTTTCTTACCCTTCATATAAGTTGCACACTAGCTGAAACAGGCTTATTGGCTTAGGTGGAGTCAATATAGTGCTAGATTGTATCGTTATTAAAATGGAATTGTGAGGATGAGGCTGATAGCAGCTGATATCCTCATTAGCTGCTTACAATATGCTGCCGTGTCTGTCCTTCTCAACATGACTCTAATTCATCGAGCAGTAGTGAGTGAATTGAGTGACATGTCCAATGTGAATACATAAAAATGTATATCCAGAGAAAAATGAAAAATCATGATTACAGAGCTCCCATTTGCAAATTGTCAATTACAAGTGAAAACTGGGCTGTTTTGGCATTCTATTTCTTCAAACGTTTATTTTTAAACAATGCTTTCTTGTTTATACTGTCCAGTTCAGGATTTAAAAAAAATGAGTGAGGTAGCACTCATTCATATGTATTATGAGTACTGTGAAGTTTTTTGCAAATAGTGAATTGATTTGCGGTACAGTGATTGCTACGTCGGCAAGCTCAGAAACAGCACAGACAGCAAGATACCACAGACAGAAGTGTGATGAATGATCAATTTTGTCTGTTTTTAGTTATGTTAGTTGAAGGAAAATGATGCTGTATTTCAATGTTGTACACCTTCAGCATCCACCTGTTTACTAACATAAGCAGATTGGACTTGATTTAATATCACATCTGAAAGCAACCACCTCCAATAATGCTGCCTTCCCTCAGTATTGCACTGAGGAATCAGCCACGGTTACGTTTCTAAAGCCAGGAAATGAAGGCAATGTCTGATGAGAATTTCCATGAAAAGTTTAAAACTTTTGTCTATTATTAAATAATAAATATCCTAGAGAAATGCATGGGAATCTGTCACAAGTGTAAAAATTATTTCACAATTAGATAAATTCTTAAATAAGGCAGAATAATTTGACCAGAGATCAGAATTTAAAGATTTCGCAATTAAACTTTGGTTAGATACCAGGAGGAAACTTTGCATGTAGTTGGTTAGAATGTCTGGAATAATCTGTTCAATAAAGAAGTGGAATGAAGATTTTGGAAATTAAAGGTTTGTGTTTCACCACAGTTGTCTGCTAACATTGTAAAGCCTGACAATGTTATCAAACTTCAGAGCATCATTCTGTCAGTGCACCACAAATGAAAATGCCACTTTTATTGATCAAGATGCTGCTCCATGTCACTATACAGGATAACCATGGCTGAATAAGATGTCATGTCTCCTCCTGCTGTAGTCAAGAGTTCAATATACACCCGTACTTTTCAAATGTTAAATGGCTATTTGCCAACTGGACATGGTTCTTCTCATTCAATCCACAGAGGAAAATCCAATACACAAATTGCCAATTTGGCCAGGGAATGGTGTGTTTTTTGCACAAGACATGGATTTTAGAGTTGCCACGTAATTGGAAGCTTCTGATGAAGACCACCTTAATAGGAAGCTCTGATCAAAGCAAGTGATTTACAGAGTTTCACTATCTAATAGACAGGATTTTTCTTTTAACCCTTTTTTTCCTGTACATAGCATTTCTAAATGTTATGGCCAACAATGACAACGACTGAACAATTAATGCATTTGTGCAATCCTCTGTCTGTTATATTACAGAAGATAGAACAAGGTAATGCTCTGCTAAAATAGCTAACAGAGAAAAATAATGCAAACGTGTTAAATGTTTGTTTGCTATTATTGTCAGCAGTAATTCACAGCTTCAAATGAGTGGATTTTCCTGACATTCCATCCACCCAAGAAATTTATTTATATCATTGTAATGTAGAGTTGCCATAGTTTCAGCGGACCCTAGGTCTCTCATTAGAGAGAGACACTGTTGATGGTTTAACCTGAGGATGATCTCGCCTCAGGTGATAGGTGAGATCAAGAAAGCAGGAACTTCATGGTGACTTCTGCTGGTATGGGAATTTAACCCACACTGTTGGCGTTACTCTGTACAACCAGCCAATTCCATGCTGAGACATTAAATTGCAATTGTTACAATCATAAAACAGTACAGATTAGTGCTCCTTAATATTCATGTCAGCATACAAGGTCAGAGACTTCAGTTGTATAGAGGGCTGAGAGTTGATCATTCTTGTATACTGTTAATGATCAGTGTTCAGTTCAAGTTTTGGCTCCTTTAAAATATTTGTTGCCTGGATGTTATTATTTGATTAGCAGAAAATTCACAGTACTGCCTTTTCAGCTAAACAGGAGAAATTGTGCTCAGAAGCTTACGCCAACCAGTCTGGGGTATGTCTCTGGCTCAAGTTTTGAGGGGATGTACTGGTCATTTTGATGGCATAATTTTTTCCTAACTAACTGGTGTACATCGCTGATCAATAATATGGAGCATTGGGATTAGCTAAATTGGAACTGCGTTGTAGTTGTTTAGCCTCTCGTACTCATTGCTGAGATGTTGTATATGCAGAACAGTTTATATAGGCACATTCTGAAACTACGTTTTAGCTAAGTGTTAAAATAAGTTTATATCATCAGATGGATTTTTGTAAATCCCGAGCACCAACTTATCAACCTCATGTGATATGTTGTTTACATTTTTTATAGGGTGCCATTTGGTCATTCATGTGATACAGATATTGATGGATAGATGTTTTGAGGGAGGGGGAGGTGGATGGGAAGAAATTTGTTTTAACTTCCCCCTGGAAAATGATATTTTCTTTTAGGGTGGAATATTTGTATCTTTTAACAGTTTAATGATACTCACACATGAATGGGGAAGAAAGTACTTGGAAGCTGACCAGAGCAAAGACAAGTTTGTGAAGTGGAGGGACAAAATGAAAACCTTCTTTTTAACCTCCTGCCAACAATTGGTCAGAAGAACTGGGTGGCAGGGACGTTAAGGAATACATTTAATCTGGATTTGGAAAAACTGGCTTTGCCAAGTGTTTTTGTGTACCATATCATCTAACTACTACATTCCCATTTCAATATGTCCACAAGAAAATGAACATCATTGATCATCATACACTAGAAAATAATTTCATAGAATGTGCTTAAGAGGGGATGCAGATATAATAATGCATGGTTTATGGCTCTTCTGTTGTAATATTGACTACATTTCAAAGGTACTTTAAAATATTGAGGAATTAATCTTGGCTTTTAATAAACACTTTTAACTCCAGATTCCTAAGTCTGTGGGTTCAAGTCCCAATTCAGAGATTTGAGCACAAAACCAAGGCCACATCCGCAGGGCAGTACTGAGGGAGTGCTACACTGGTTCAGGTGGCATCTTTTAAATGAGACATCAAATCAAGACACTGCCTGTTCTCTTGGGGTGGACTTTAAAGTTCCCATGGTGCTGTTCAAAGAAGAGGTGTGTTTGGAATCCAGCTGTCTAAGAGAATCAGAACCATATGTTAAGACATACAGCTGCGTTGGCTACGATTGATTGCAATCAACAGAAAATCAAGGATTGTGAACTCATGATTTCTTGAACTGTGCTCCCTGCAATCACTGCTGTCTGTTGTAACACCTGGATCAGAGATACTCCTAAATGGCTCAAAATTCCCAATTTTTATGTCCACTTTATTGTAACACTCAAACATGCATTGTCTTCGTAGTTCTAGATATTCTTTGACTTAGGCTTTCTCAAGTAATGCATTACTCAAGAATATTTTATATTAGAGATGATCGGAACTGCAGATGCTGGAGAATCCAAGATAACAAGGTGTGGAGCTGGATGAACACAGCAGTCCAAACAGCATCTTAGGAGCAGGAAAACTGACGTTTTGAGCTTAGACTCATATTACTTGCATTTACACACTGTTTTAAATGGAATAATAACGTGCACTAACTACACCAAGGATTTTTGCACAAAAGTGCAAACTAGTATGATAGCACAGTCTTGTAAAGGTAGTCATGGAAGTAAAAATTTTCTTATGCACAGTTTTAGTTTATTTTTCACAGATTCTCTTAGTTTCCGGGACTTGTTTAGCTTCAGGTTTTTCTGTTTGAAAGCTATACTGTGCATCCATTTGAACAGACAAAATCCATTTGCAATAAGCATGTGTGCCAGGTAGCTGTATTAAAAATCACTTCTATCACATATGAGATGAGAACAATTCCATATTGATGTTCAGTCAGCATCAATTAGATTAAATACCATAAAAATGGGTGGTAATTGAACAAGAGGGCTTCTTCCTTGCACTTTGGTATTTTTGAGGGAGGTACTGGCTTTTCTGAATTCCTTAAACCTCTACAAGAGAATATTTTCTGAAGCAAGTCCTGAAGATTCTTCACCTGCACTTTACTATCAGAAATGACTGGTACTGCTCTTGTGCCCTGTGCTGGTTACTGTGTTTACATGCTGGTAATGTATGCTTACCGACATGTCCTTATAAGAATGAAATAATCTTTTATCCTGCTATATAGAACTTGTTCAAGGACTCATTCAGATAGATTTCAAGGCATGCATGCCTTAGATGCCAAACTACATTTCTCCACTTTCTATGAACTGAGTCCATTTATTTATTTGTTTGTTGAACATTGAAAATCAAGTACAAGTTGCTGAATGTGGCAATTTATTCCAGACGATCATGTAGATCTTTATACAAAAGCAAAATAATGTGTGGATGCTGAAGACCTGAAGTAAAAGGATATGCTGAAAATGCCACACTTTCCAAAGAATTATAGCTTTTACTGGTACCTATCCAAAGTAACTACCAGTTCACTTTTCCTTGTTTAGCAGAGTTGTAATGCCCATTGTTCATAGAATGCCATTTGTCGTAGTATTCTAGGAATCCGGAACCAACTTGCAGCAGCAAGATGAGCTCCACTCCATTTCCATTTTTCTTAAGTTTCCATGGGTCCATCTCTCAAGCCAGAAAATGAACACTCAGCAGCATCCTGCCTGGAGATTATCAGAAAACAATGCTTTTCTCTGCTGTTTCCATCAGCTGCTGGCACTGTCTCTCTCTCTCTCTCTCTCTCCCTATCTCCCGCCCTCTGTGGATTATCTCTCTTGCTGTCCAAGGTATCTGAGTCAACAAATTTGGCAGTGGTAAGGCCAACTACCTTTTCCTTTTTTTCAAGGTGATTAAAAAAGTGGTCACTTAGTTTCAATAGAGTTTGATCTGACCCCTTAGTTGCCCTGACAACCAGGTCACACAGTCTTATTGCCAAGGAGTACTAGTTGGGAGATCGCCCCTCTCAATGACTCCATTTTACCTGAATTAAGAGAGACAGCTTAAAGCATAACCATATTGTAATGTCTGGTAACTGGTGCTAAATACTAGCTACCTTTCTTTGTGTTTTGTTTTCCCTTTTATTAAACTAATAATCAAATTTTCTAATTTCATGTTAAGAACTTTGTGGTATTCAAATGCCCAATACCCTTACATACGGATCTAAAAGTAGCTTGGATCATACCTTCTCAATTGCCTTCCTTTCCATTGACAAGCCAAATAGCCCCTTCAGCTCCTCCTTAAAAATGCACTTAGAAGGCTCATTACTATTTTTATTGTTCTTCTGTAAACTCCATCTACCATTTCCCTTTCATCATTGAGAAATATTACAAAAACTAGAAAAGTAATTTTAAGAGTATTGTTGCCTTTTTTAAAAAAAACTCCATGAACCTACTTATACAACAGAATGCTCTATTTAGTTGGGCAATTGCTGTGAGATGATGCAACCTTTGCTCAATTAGCACTTCCAAATATTTTTTCTGCTTCATCACGTCTAACAACATGCCACTTATTATATAATTGCTTCTGCTACTTGTAGCAGCAATCTGTAATCCATTACATTTCTTAATATAAAATGCCATTTACTAGTTACATGCCTTGTTGCAAAATGACTATGAATTTTTAAATTTTATTCCTCTCCTAGGAGTACTTAGCTATGCAACTTTGTACCATCCACCAGCTTAAGCCAGTCTACAGAAACAGTTTTTGTGAAGGTCGTCAGTAATTACTGTGAACAGCAGAGTTCCCAGCAGAGATGCCAGGAAAGGTGCTACTGATTGCTCTTGACCATTCAGAGCTATGTTAACTGATAAGTACCATCTGTTATTGATTGCCCAGTCAATTCATAGTTCAGTTTAATGCTTCATTTTGTTTCAATGATTTTTCACACCAACCATGTATCAGCCAGAGTGGACCACACTAAATGGTTTCTCTCAATCAAAATATGCATCTCCTGACTCTCTTTTGACTCTAAAAGGAAACATACACTTATTATAGATCTTCTTTTAGTGCCTTGGCTGTTACAAACCAATAGTATTAATTGATTACATACACATCAATCAGGTTAATCATGCGACTGCACAATCAGATCATAGATAGCTTTAGAGCATCCCATGATAACATGATGTTTACCAAACTCCTTTTAATTATCCTTGGGCTTTCTCAAACTATCTTAATAAACTGCATTCCAGGCTTAGCTCCTGTACCGTTATATAATGCTCCCCTGCTGATAATAAGGGGCCTCTTCAATCTACCTTAGATTCAATATCCAGCGGAAAGCAGATAACACTTAAAATCTCCATTTCATTATACGGTACATAGCTGCTGATATGGATCAGACTCTTCCCTTCTATCTCATGATGAATGCCAGACTTTGGACCAGCCTGGTATAGAGGCTTCTATGAGCACTTCTCAAGGATATGTCTTGTCAAACTGTCTCTGTATAGCAGCTGCATTTGCTTCTGTTTAGCAGTGTTCATTGTGAGTTACTTTAAACCAGTTATCTTGCATATAGAGTCATACAGAATAGAAATAGACCTTTCAGTACGCACACCAAACTCCACTAATTCTGTTTACCTGCACTTGGTCCAAGGCCTAGTGTGCCATGGCATTTTAAGTGCTCATCCAGTTCCTTCTTAAATATTGCAAGAGTGGGATGATGGTGTTGCATGGCAGGCAGGTCACCCTGATTATTTAATCAAGAAAACAGGCACTGTGGTGGGATTCAAATTTGAATTCAATAAAAATTCAGGCAGCACATTCCCTATTTAGACCACCCTCTGGGTGAAAATGTTTTCTCAGATCCCCTCTAAACCACTTACTCCTCCCCTTAAACTGACGCCCTATGGTCTTAGATATGTCTGTTGGGTATGACAACTTTTTAACTATTGTTGGCATGTATTCTGCTGAAATTCTACTGAAATTAGCATTGAATGCATCAAATCTCTTGGTTGAAGATGCGCCAAAATTACTGCAAAATAAACAGATTTGTACATTTCTTAAAATAGTAAAGCGATAATGTTCTCATGATGTTATGCATTTTATCACTTTCCTATGAAACTCCTACGTAAGTCCTTTTTCTGCATTATTGTCTTAACCCTTGTTGAGTGCGATGAAATTGCTTTCTTTCTAATGGACTCTAATACTTTGTACTGACTATTACAGATAGCAAGCTAAAAGTGCTATGATTCACAGAACTGATTCTTTTAGTCTCTGAGTCAGAAGATTGTAATTTTAAGGCTTGCAATAGACATAAGTCATAATCTTGGCTCACCCTTCAGTTCAGTATTGAGGAGCAACTTACAGTTCAGACATTAAAACTGTAGGTGAGATTTTCCGTTCCCCAGTTTAGGTAATTGGTTCGCTGCTTCCATGATTAACATAGTTCGCTGCATTGCGAGCCATTGTTGAAGCTTGACCAGCAAGCTTCTCAGCCAGCTTAGAAGCTGCCAGCCAATCAGAGGCCAGCAACAGACTTGGTTGTAGTTTCACCTTCAGGGCATCCAATGGTGTGTAGGTAAATAGGTGGAGGGTTACAGAGAGTGGGTGAGGTCAGGGGGTATTCTGAGGCAAGGGTAGGGCGTGGCTTTCAAACGATACACCTTTACTGTCTATTCATGCCTCCAGTTGCCCAAACTTTTTTTAATTTATTCATTTTGTGGGATGAGGGTGTTGCTTGGCAGGCAGGTCACCCTGGTTATTTAATCAAGAAACCAGGCACTATGGTGAGATTCAAGTTTGAATTCAATAAAAATCTGGAACTAAAAAAGCCTAATGGCAATTGTGTATCCTTTATCAGTTGTCATAAAAACCCATCTGGTACATAAATGACCCTTAGAACGAGGAAATTTGCCAGCTGACCTGGTTTGCCTTCATTTGACTCCAAACACATGGATGTGTGGCTGAGTCTTAATTGCCCTCTGAAATGGTCTAGCAAACGATTCAGTTATATTGATCTGCTACAAAGTGTAGACAAAGGAATAAAATCAGACAGACCACCCAACATCAACCTAGGCACCAGAAGCACAGGCAGCACTACAGAGTCCTCCTCATTGATGTTTGGTGGTTTTCGCCAAAACTAGAAGAGCTGCTCCACAGAATTATCATGCAACAGCTGATTTAGCCACACCCACAGAATCACATCTTACTGACAATGGACAGAACCATATAAAGGTCTGAACAATGTGGGCTATGAATTAGCCAAGAGGCCAACTGTGACATCAGGAGAGTATCACTTCATTTTTTTAATGTTTTCATAAGCAGCATAGCAAGATTCTCACTAACCTGTGGTGAGTTTCTAATTAAGGACTTGTTAAAGACCTTGTTAACAGCCTGGACTTGCCTTCTTAGTGTTCATTTTTTATATTACCAAACTCATCAAACAAGTTAGATGGTGAGAAAACTTGATCTCGAAATCAGAGAGTTTACCTGGTGAATTCAGCTCCACCAACTCGGACTTCGCTAAAAAAAAAACAAAATGTGATTCAGCCTAATGTCTTAGACATTATTACCAAACACAGACATCTTCAGCTGTTTCATCGATGACCTTCCCTTCATCATAAGTTCAGATGTGGGGATGTTTGCCGTTGATTGTACATTGCTTAGTAAAATCTGCAAATCACAGATGCTGAAGCATTCCACATTCATCTGCTGCAAGATCTGGACACTATGCAGGCTTCACCCAAGCCAGACAATGACCATTTCCAATAAGAGAGAATCTAACCATGAATCCTTAACTTTCAATGACATTACCATTGCTGAGTCCCAGAATATCAGAATCTTAAGGGTTACTTTTGACCTGAAACTGCATTGGACCATCCTTATACATAGTGTGGCTGCAATTGCAGGTCAGAGGCTAGGAATCCTGTGGCAAATAACTCACTTGTAGTCTCCCCACTGCCTGTCTACCATTTAAAAGTCACAAGTCTGGAGGGGTATGGACCAAAGGCAGGCAGAAGGGATTCGTTTAATTTGATGTTGTGTTCAGTGTAACATTGTGGGCCAAAGGGCCTGTTCCTGTGCTGTACAGTTCTATGTTTGATGTTGTAAGCCAGGAATGTAATGGAATACTCTCCAGTTTCCTGGAGGGGTGCAGCTCCAGCAATACTCGAGAAGCTTGACACCATCGAGGACAAAACACCCAATAGACTGCTATTCTATCCATCACCTTCAGCATTCACTGCCTTTGTCACCAACACACAGCAGCAGCAGTATATACCATTTACATGTTACACTGCGGTA
This sequence comes from Stegostoma tigrinum, assembly GCF_030684315.1. Lineage (NCBI taxonomy): Eukaryota > Metazoa > Chordata > Chondrichthyes > Orectolobiformes > Stegostomatidae > Stegostoma > Stegostoma tigrinum. The sequence goes on from NC_081381.1 coordinate 20,166,138, forward strand.
ACTCACCAAGATTTCTTTGACAGCATCTCCTGAACCCACAAGCTCTGTCATGTAGAAAGACAAGGGCTGCAGATGTATGGGAACACCAGCATCTACAAGTTCCGCTGCAAACCGCCAACCCCATCATGAATTGGAATTATATCGTTGTTCCTTAATTGTTGCTGGATCATAATCCTGAAACTCCCTTCCTTCCAGCACAGTGTTATACCTAAAGGATTGCAGCAGTTCCAGAAGACAATCACCACACTTAACCAGAGCAATAGGATGGCAATAAATGTTGGCTGAGCTGCCAACATCTATGTCCTTTGAATGAATTAGAAAATAATTAAGTGTCTTAATTGCCGGTAGGTCAAGAAAGACCTAAATGGGCCTTCTCACCTAGCACACTTAACCAATTATTTCTCCTTTTTGCTACCTCTAGGGAAGTGGATATTGCATCTCATATTCCTTTTACATGTTGGGTTGAATATGAGCATCCCAGGACATTATTTTAAAAACTCAGTTGGAATTTCTGCCAGTGTCCTGACCAATATTTCTCACCACACCGACATCAGCAGAAACAATGATCTGGTTATTCGTCAGCTTGGAGTATGTGAGAAGCTGCTTTATGCATATTAACTGCTGGATTTGTCAACACAACAGCAACAATTAGTGTGTGACAAAAGTAACAAATTGCATGCAAAACCAATGAGGCCTCAATGAGCTGAGTGGCTCCCTGTGCTGCAACAATTGTATAATTATGAAAAACTTTATGACATCCCAAGGCCATTATAAGAGACTGCAAATACAAATTTCTTATTTTCAAAAACTTGTACAAAGTTACTTTTCATTACATCCTCTGGTTTAGCTGATATCTGATGACACACAAAACAGGTGAGGAGGAATCTATTTTCTCCGAGGGCAGTAAATCCGTGGGATTCTTTACCACAGAGAGCTGTCAAGGCTGGATCGTTAAGTGTATTGAAGGTGGAAATACAGTTTTAATCCGCAAGGCAGTTAAGGGTTAATGAGGAAAAAGGCAGGAAGGTGGAATTACAGATTGTCAGATTAGGAATGACCTCATTAAATGGCGGAGCAGAATCGAGGGGCTGCTCCTGTGTTTTATGATCTTACGGACATGTGCAAAGTTTTATTGACCTCACACCATTTCGTTACTCTTTTCTGTCCAATATTTGCAGCTCTTTTTTGTCTGTCCCTGGAGTTTGTTGAGACATCGTAGTCCTGAGTTTCGTATTGGATTATCTCATGGTACAATTTAGTAACAGGTTTCACTCTTCTCTGGAACAGAAATGTGGTTATAACTGGGTGTGAAATTGCGGGAACAGTCATTTGTACTTTAGCAGGTAGGGTGGAACCAACTCAAGGACTCAAGCTTATCTTGAACTGAAATCTAACTGGCACAGTCTCAAAAGTAAGTTTAAAAAGTCTGCAGATACTTAAGTGCTTGAACTATCCCACATATTTTGAAGTTTAATTTTTAAAAAAATTTACGTTTAGCAGTTCATGCACAGCTCTTGGTTTTCGCTGTTTCAGTAACAAAGAAGAGTTGACTCTATAACTTAAGCCTGCTGGCTCCAAATCAGTCAAGTTCGAACAAGTAGCATAATTACTCATAATGACTGTTTAATTGTTCACCATTGATTTCTCCATAAATTAGGATGAAAACCCTGCAGTTAAGATTGCAATCAACATTTACTGAAGTCAAAACTATTGGAGAAAATTGCTATGGAGTGCTGCTGTGCCTTGTTCCAGACCTGTATCACACTGTTGAATGCAGTGACTTTGTGATTGCTGGTTTTCAAATGCTGCACCTGCCAAATTTAAAATCATCTTCATGGATAATGTTAGCTCGGAGGTCAGTTGTTGCAGGATTTTGGTCTGGTGCTGATGCAATCTATTATGGATTTTGCTCAGATTCATTTCAAGATGAAGTTTCCGGAGGGTGACCATGCAGTGACGTTGGAGAACAGGTCTAGAGACCAACAAGAATACATCAAAAGAACCAAGCAGTGACTCTGAAATTACAAACACCTTTGGAGATGGTCAAAGGTTCCAAGCAATTGATTGTAATTGGTGACTTAGGGTCACAGACAGACATCTCTGTGGCTAACAGCAAGACATCAGAATGATGTGCTGTCTCCCTGGTACTAGGGTCAAGGATATATCAGAGAGGCTTCAGAATATTCTCAAAGTGGAGAGTGACCAGCAGAAGGTCATTGTACACATTGATAACAATGACTTGGGAAAAGAAAGGGATGAGGTTCTGCAAACAGAATGTAGGAAATTAGGATGTTAAGAAGTAGGTCCTCAAGGGTAGTAATGTCTGGATTACAACTAGTGCGGCATGCTAGTGAGAGTAGCCAAAAAGCACTTTACACTGTATTTTTATATGCACGTCACAATGAATCTAAATCTAAATATGCAAGAATAAATAGACACAAATGCATGTATATGCATTTAAAGACTCACTGGCAACGTTCAATACAGAAGCTGTTTGTTACATTTCCATTGCCCACAGTGGAACCACACAACTTTATTCAAGTGATTCATGGAAAAACTAAGAACTTTTGCCATGGAAAATTATAGGTGATAAGATCCAAGCACCAGATTTGCAGGGAGTACAAAATTGTTCTCAATTAACCATATTATTTCTTTTAATCTGTCACGTATGCATGTTATGTTGTTTCCTGAGCAGTAATTGTGACCAGGATTTTACTTACCGCACTTTTTTAAAAAAAGGACAGATTGCTTGCTGAGGGAAAATGTACTTGCAAAGTTCAACACTTGAAACATATGGGCTGATGTTGCTAATTGTGCACTTGTGGCACAGCTCAGTATCTCTGTTGAGAGAATTGTTTGGAAATGTAGAGATTTGATATCCCTGATTTTACTTTAAATTGACAGGAAAATCTGGAGGACTCGCTGCAGTTTCCTGAGGTATGTAGGACCTTAAGGAATTCATACATTTGCAGCATCACATGGAAATCCACAATTGCAAGGAGTGATTCTTTGTGCCTCTGGAGCATGCTTTATTGAGATTCCCCCTCCCACTCCAGCCCAAGTACATTCCTAAGCAATAAATGAGCTGAAAAACCAACCAATTTTTTGCTTCGTTGTGGTGAAAACTCTTGAAAAAATATTCCTCATTTAATGAGGTATAACCTGTTTCTTAACAGTGCAGTAAGTTTATGCTGATTGCTAAAACCTCTGACTGGCCCCAAAAAGGTTAACTTTATATATGTGGAATATCAGATTTCTCTGTTGTTGTAAAAAATGTGACACCTTTATAGAATAATTTTTTAAAAGCTTATATTATGTTATCCTTCGTCTCAATATCCAAATTTATTTTACTATGTGAAAGGTTGAAATGACAGTGAAAGATGATCATTACTCTTCACTTCCTTTTAACTTCTTTTTGGCTGTCTATGAGAATACTTTGATGTGACTAACTGCTCACCTTGCTTGCTGACACTGCTGCTGTTGTATACTTGGAGATCCTGTTGAGTGGGCATCAAAGTTAAACGGCCTTCAGGAGAGAAGAAATCCGACAGGCCAAAGTGATTGCTAAATCTTTGTGGGTAGCGTTCTTTGAAGTCAGCAGTGAATATCATTGCTGTGCAAAATTCAGCCCATTGATCCTTGTAATACACAACTCAACAATTTCCCAAGGAAGATTATTTTGACTTTAGATGATAGCATGAAATGGGCACTATTAAATCAGACGCATGTTATACATCTCTCCCACCTTTTCCATTGGAAAATGAACCTCAAGCAAAATATTGAGGGCAACCATCAGCAAGTTAAACTGTACCCAGCAGAAGCTACAGCTCTTTCAAGAAAATTAGAGAAGATAAACATTTAGCTCAAAACTACAAAGCACATATATGCAAATAGTTCTGTTTGTGGAGCGCTGAACTGAGAGGTTGAAAATAGCAGCTTATGATATTTCAGATATTGACGTTAGTGCTATTTTCGCCAGTTCCAACGATCCCACCACCTGACACATGTCCTGTCCCCTCTGTCTTAAGTATTCTGCAGGGACCGTTCCCTCCAGGACAACCTGGGCTCATCCTCCTCCACTCCCAACACCTCCCACACTCCATGGCACTTTTCCATGCAAGCATAAAGATGTGACACTTGTACTTTGTGTGCACTCAGTCACATCTTCCCTGGTATTCACAATGTAATCTCTACATTGGGAAACTAAACACAGAAACAAACACAGAAATTGCTGGAAAAGCTTAACAGATCTGGCAGCATTTGTGGAGAGAAATCAAAGTTAACGTTTCAGCTCCAGTGACCCTTCTTTAGGTTTGGGCCACCAGATCCAAAGGTTAATTCAGATTTCTCTTCACAAATGCTACCAGACCTGCTGAGTTTTTTCCAGCAATTTCTGTGTTTGTTTCTTATTTGCAGCATCTACAGTTCTTTCCATTTTTATTTAGGACTGAATGCAGACTGGGTAACCAGTTTGCTGAACATCTACACTCTGTCCTTAAAATTGACCCCAAGCTTCCAGTTGCCTGCCAGTTCATATGCCTATATTTCTGCAGTGCTCTGGCAAGGCTCAATGCAGGTTGTAGGAACAACAACTCATCTTTTACCGAGGGACCTTACAGCCTTCTGAACTCAACATCTGGGTTTTTCAGGACATGAGCACTCTCTCCCTCATTTATTCTCTTTCCCTTGCTCATTCCCTTTGTCCAAACCCCTAGGGCCTGTCCTGTATAGGTTGCTTACAGCGCAGCTAATGCATATTCATGCATTTAGACTGCTTGTTAGCACGCCATCTAGCTATGATCTGTTTCTCGGCTTACTATCAGCAATCTCTTTTTTTGCTTATGCTCTCACTCATAGTCTCTCAGTTCTGACAAAAGGCTATCAGACTCAAAATGTTAACTCTGTTTTCTGCCTACAGATGCTGCCAAACCCACTGTATTTCTTCAATATTTTCTGTTTTTGTTTCATATTTCTAACATTCATGGTTCTTTGTGTATATGGGTTTTGACTCTGACCTTGAAGTCCAAATTGTGGTGATTCATCAATCAGTTTCACACTGGTCCCTTTCTTTCCTCACAATTCAGTTTTGTGCTGGTACTTTCTTGCCCTTTACATAGTGTGATCGAAACTGTAGGATATATGTATATTTAACATCATTTTTTGTAAATTTGGGCTCTTGGTTTCTCAGTTAGAAACCAGTGGGTTTCTGTGGATCTGAGCTTAATAGTTAATTTGTAAATATTTCTGTAGCCATAGTGATTTCTTTTAAAACAGTTTTTGAGGCCTGACTTTAGAGTGGATACACTTCTGTGCACCAAAATTTAATGTTTTGTTTATTTTAGATTGCTTTGTGACCCAGCAAGATAAAAAAAATGGGGCTTCAGATTTCTTAGAGACTTAGAACATAGAACAGTACAGCACAGAACAGGCCCTTCAGCCCACAATGTTGTGCCGACCATTGATCCTCATGTATGCACCCTCAAATTTCTGTGACCATATACATGTCCAGCAGTCTCTTAAATGACCCCAATGACCTTGCTTCCACAACTGCTGCTGGCAACGCATTCCATGCTCTCACAACTCTCTGTGTAAAGAACCTGCCTCTGACATCCCCTCTATACTTTCCACCAACCAGCTTGAAACTATGACCCCTCGTGCTAGCCATTTCTGCCCTGGGAAATAGTCTCTGGCTATCAACTCTATCTATGCCTCTCATTATCTTGTATACCTCAATTAGGTCCCCTCTCCTCCTCCTTTTCTCCAATGAAAAGAGACCGAGCTCAGTCAACCTCTCTTCATAAGATAAGCCCTCCAGTCCAGGCAGCATCCTGGTAAACCTCCTCTGAACCCTCTCCAAAGCATCCACATCTTTCCTATAATTGGGCGCCCAGAACTGGACGCAGTATTCCAAGTGCGGTCTAACCAAATTTTTATAGAGCTGCAACAAGATCTCACGACTCTTAAACTCAATCCCCCTGTTAATGAAAGCCAAAACACCATATGCTTTCTTAACAACCCTGTCCACTTGGGTGGCCATTTTAAGGGATCTATGTATCTGCACACCAAGATCCCTCTGTTCCTCCACGCTGCCGAGAATCCTATCCTTAATCCTGTACTCAGCTTTCAAATTCGACCTTCCAAAATGCATCACCTCGCATTTATCCAGGTTGAACTCTATCTGCCACCTCTCAGCCCATCTCTGCATCCTGTCAATGTCCCGCTGCAGCCTAAAACAGCCCTCTACACTGTCAACAACACCTCCGACCTTTGTGTCGTCTGCAAACTTGCTGACCCATCCTTCAATTCCCTCGCCAAGTCATTAATAAATGGAACTTTTTTTTAATTTAGAAATGGAGATTTCTGGTTTCTCTTTTACTTTGTTTGGGCAATCCTGAGAAGTTCTTAGAATAGGATAGCTACATATACCTGTGCTCCTGAGAAAGGGATGATATGTACTATACTAGTTTACCTTGAAGTAAAAAATTGGTGTCTGTCCCAGATGCAAAATGTCGCAATAAAACCATGAAGAGATCGCTTAAAGCTGAATACATTTAAATTCAAGTGTATGATGGCTCCAGGAAGAAGCTATCTACAGGTCAAATCTAAAATTTGCAATTACAAGTGACGTAAACCAACTGAAGTGTTCAATTCAAGATATATGAATACTGTATGAGTGATGTTTTGGATACTGTACCAGGTGTGTGCCTCAGGTACTATAAAAAGAGTTTTTTTTCTAATTTATTTAGTAATGTTTTGGGTTGAATGATATCATACTCTTACTGCATATTCAAAAATCTTTGAATTTGTATTGTAGGTAGACAATTTGATTTCTTCTATTCTTCCATCATTTCTTTTATCGATAAACTGGTGTTAAAGCCAAATTGCAGTAATGTGTGCTTCTGTGTCTCAGTGAGACACCACTTTGTTAAAAACCAAACAAGTCCAAATGTGATCTATCAAGCTAGATTTTTGCCTGGGGTGAGAGATGGTAAACATTGGCATCATTTCCAAAGTGGTGAGTTGTTAAAGGCTGCACTGAAACAGTAGACCATTAATAGGATAGATTAATCAAACAGTATTGTTCTAATCCCAAAAGTAAAATCCTTGCTATAAAATATGACAGATAATCTGTAATTCACTGATCTGTGGCCTATCCATTGATGTAATGGATGTTTTGCTTACTGGGCATAAAATCAACTTGTATAAAATCTGATCAATGCATAACCTTTACAGCGTCTCTCAGCTCTGCCTCGGTTCCTGTTCCTATGGAGGTTTCCTAAGCATGAATTTTGAATTAAGATCCTTGATCCGTTCACCCAGTTTTGACTGAAATTATTCTTTTGGCCTGATCCAATGAGCCTGCTGCTTCATTGATTGCTTTGCATCTTCAAAAGTTTTATTAATTGTTGTCTCAGGACATTGTCAAATTCTGAAAATGCTGTTACTGGGAGTGAGCACGGTGCCAGAAAACCTAGCAACTGTTGTATGGCTCATTAATTCAGCAACTGATTTCTGTGATTCACCAACAGCATGTGGGTGCATGCAACTCTCTAGGGTTTGTTATTGAATTATTTGTGTAGTTTGAGAATTCTGTCAACCAAGATAACAAGCATCAAGAGTTTAAGCTGTAAAGATGTCAATATAGGTGGAATGCTTTGCTTCACTGAAAGACTAAGTGATTTTTGGAGTTATTTATTGAGGGTGCTTGTATGGATAGAAGCTTAAATATTTTCAAGGCAAAATTAGACAAATATTGTGAAGAGAAATCGTTTATTGGTTCTCACAGCCAAACCTACTCCTTTGCTGTCTTCATATGTCCATGGAGATGAGATTTGGGGTTGAGGGGTTATTTGTCACTAAAATGTGATCAAGAACCGTAAGCCCTGGTTGATTCCCTCCACCTCACTCCACCCAGAGAAGAGTCACTATTCATTGTGTTTATCTCAGAACCATTCAACAGCTCAGCAAACAAAGACCTGGAAAATGGAATATTTTCTATAGGACAATGTACTTTGGAAAATATATGTTTTAAAACTATAATGTCCCATTTTTATTTGTTGACCTCTAAAACAGGCCTTGCATGCCATGATACTTTACACTTTCTGACATAATCTTAATCAATTACATGTTCAAAATTCTAGAGTTTCACACAGAGTATTGATAATCTGCTACTATTTATTTTAAAGTAGCAGATAATAACCTTTGGTTTTGATTAACCTGTCAGTGGAATTACATCTGGTATGACACACTGGATGTAGTATTTAATTTCATCTAGTGGTAAATGATTGAATGTGTATCAGCATGAGAGAGATGATTTCCCCTGAAGTAGGGGAAGAGGCCTATAGTTAAGGTTCAGGTCCAAGTCGACTATTTTTTATGAAGACTAGTATTTCTGTGTAAAGAAGCAGAACATAAGTCTCATCTTGGTTCAACACCTCTGTTGTCCCTGAGCTTGAAGTTTGTGTTCAAGTTGCAGTTCAGGGCTTAAGCACATAAACGAGGTTGATGCCATAAGACCGTACTCACAGGAATATGAGAAGGCCATTTGACCCATCGAGCCTGATCTACTATTCATTGAGCTCATGGCTGATTTGATAATCCTCAACTTCACTTTCCTACCTTTCTCCATTACCCTTGATCCCCTACTGGTTAAAAATCTGTCTGTCTCAGCCTTGAATGTACTTAAAGACCGGGCTTCTACATCCTTCTATGCTAAAGAATTCTGCAATTTAATCACCCTCCAAGAGAAAAAATTCCAAGTGAAAAATTTCTTCACCTGTGTCCTAACCCAGTGATCCCTTAATTTGAGATTATGCCTTCTGGTTCTAGACTTGCGCACAAAGGGAACCTACCTCTCAGCATTGACTCTGTCAATCTCTCCTAAGAATTGTCTCTAAGAATTTTAATGTTTCAATAAGGGTTGCCTCTCATTCCTTTAAATCCAGTAAGTACAGGTTCATGGCTTCTCATTAGAAAATCTCTCCTAAATTCCATACCTAGAATCAACATAGTGAATCTTATCTGGGCTGCCTGCAATGCCGGCCTTTCTTTAGATAAGAGGTCCAAAACTAATCACAGTATTCTTGATGTGGTCAAACTAGTGTCATGTCTAATTTTAGCAAGTTTTTTTTTTAAATTGACTTATTTTTATACACCATAAAGGCTAACACTCCATTTACCTTCTCTGTTAACTGCTGAACTTGTATGCTAGCTTTTTGTGCCTTATGTGCAAACTGCCTCTGTACTACTGTTTTCTGTAGTCTTTGTCCATTTAAATAATATTCAGCTCCTCCTCAGTGGAGTAAAGAGCTTGCTGATTGTCACAGGTGCCATTGTTTAGACAAGCTGTTAAATTGAGGCCTCCTTCACTGATTCAAGTAAATGTGAGAAATTTTTGAAGAAGTATGCAAGCTCTCTCAATATCTTGATCAACTTCAGCCATCAATCTGCAGTGTACAGAAATTTACCATCAAAAGAATTGCACTTCAGCAAGAATTGTTTGGCTTTTGGTTGCTTTGGAATATTATGAATATGTGAAATGCTCAGTGAACACAAATTCTCTTCAAGTCATTTGTCTGATTACAGAAAGTTAATGTCTTGTTTCTAACCACAACCACTTTCCATTTCAGGGTCTGTAATGACTGTTTCTGGTCGAATGACATTTACTAGTAACAAGTCTATGGAGATTGAAGTTTTTGTGGATGTTGACCATGTCACGGAATGTCCAAAAGGAAAGGCTCCTGCTGTTACTGCATTCTTTACTTATGTTTCCTTGGACAAGGAAGGAAAAGCACTTCCTATTCCTATGTTGAAGGTGAGAGAATGCATGTATTAATGTAACCAATTTTAATCTATCTACTGGAATTGTGTTTTCTACATCAGAAGAGTTGAGGAATAATAGTGTGTAATATGTACAGCAAGATACATTTGGTCATTTCACACATAGAAGGGTTTGCTCAGTTTGGACCAGTATGGCTGGGATTGAGTAACTGGCCTTTATATTAACAGAGCTCATCCAAGTCAAAGGGAAAAGTGCTACATGTGGTTGCGACACCTGTTGTAAGGGTTTGAAAGGGTTCATGCTGAGGAATGCATTAAACATGGCCAAATACGATGATGCCACGTGAATTTGGGCAGGGGGCGCAGCTTTGGATCTTGAAGCAGTAAGATCTAATATTGAAGTCTCCCTCACAGTGGCAGCAACAATGCCTATTATATCAACCTCACTTGTGCTTGTTGCTACCACGCACAACAGCATGTCTTGTTTAAGACAATAGCCTCTTCTTGTTAGACTGCCAGACCAGACCAACAGGTCCTGTAGGTCCCCACCAAGAGAAAGGATGGTGGCAGCAAATCGACCAGATGGATCTTACACCATGATGCTCTGTGATGTGAACCGAATTTAAAAGAATTTCTGTGATAGGGAAGGTAAATCAATCAGATGTCCTGATGCCCATCCAGTGATGGCTGCTGGAAAGTAGACACTAAGAGGAAGATTAGGTTTATACACCAATTGGAGTGAAATTATGAACCTGTTCAAGAAACAGAAAAGTGCAGATGATTCCTAACTTTGTTCTCTATCTGTGTTTTATTTGAAGGATGACCATAAGAGCATAACAGCACTCAGATAAAATATTGAAGGTCTTTAGAACATTATCTCCAAAATACTCAGTATCTTGGCAAAAAGTAATATCCGCATAGATCTAATGTCCTTCTTATCATTCTTTCTTAATGTGATTGTCAGCCTGGCTGATGTATGGTTGCAGTTCAAGTCCAGGGAAATTTCAGCAGCAAAGGGAAAAGTGCTGGAAAGTCAAAAAAGAAACAAATCAGTTTTTTTTTGTCAAAGCCTTTTATTGATTCCTCTGTCTTTTCCTGATGGTATAAATGACTTTGGACTGAAATTATTAGGAACTGCCTTTCTTGACAGAGCACAAAATAGGATGTGCAATCAATCATTTTCTGTTGGGGAAGATGAGAAGTGATTTTGTTTATGTCCTGGAAAGGACAATAAAAAGCATCACAATTTTCCTGTGAATGGAATATTTAAAATTTTCAGCTCCAATAGGTTTGGTAAATATCATTAGCAAGCACAATACTGTAGATTTTGATAATAGTTGAGGATCCTTGTATATAGTACAGTGAAAAGTTTGAAATAAGGTTGGGGGGCATATTGCCTCCCATTGCATTGGCATAACTACATCATTTCACCATGGCAATAAATAACACTGGCAAAAATTAAGAAATCAGCGTGGCTGTGCTGGCAGCAATATACTGTACAACTGCATCAGGGGAATCAACGCAAGTCTGGAAGTGTCAGTATGCAAATGAATTTCTCCTCCCATAGTTCTTATAAAATGTTAGGTAGAGACAAAAAGACAAACCGGAAATGCCGAAAATACAGTTTTGAATCACATAAATAATAGAATTATACAACAGGCAAATCAGCATTCAAAAGGGAAAGATAAGCCAGCATTTCGATTGAGACTTCAATCAGTTTCTAGAGATTCAACAAAAGGATCACATCTACAGCTTTCGCCAATCTTTTCCTTTCGATCGTTGACATACATTGCATTTAAAGTTATTTTCATTTTTACTTTGGAATTATAGATAACAAGGAATTAATCCTGGATGTAGAAAATTTAAGGGTGTATTAGTTGACAATTTTTATTTTGGTCATTGGATATCATATATTATCAAATGGTTAAGAGTCTCCAAAACAAATGACAGATGATATCCTTACAGATAGCCTTCTATTGCATGACATGGAATGCACGTTGTTTCCACACGAGAATACTCCCTACTGACCTTTAATAATTGAAACATGGCAACCAGCTTTGGCTGTGAAACCAGAAACCACTACAGGGTACTGGACACTGTCCCCAGCTTCAGGTGAATGGCAAAGATAATTTCCAAGGGCAGCGGATGAGGAACACAGGGATAGAAAATACAGAAAGAGATGAATGAAGTCGGGTGCAAGAGGGATTGTTTGCTTGAAGCATGCATGTTGCAGTTGTGTCAAATGACCTGTGCTGCTGTAAATCCTGCATAATCCTTGCCTGCCCAATTAGAATCCTACCTACTCAAAATGTCAGATGCATATTACATCTGGAGTGAATCATTTTGGAGTCCAGCTTCTATTACAGGTTGGCGCCACCGTTTTACTTTAATCATCCAGGTTGGCTGTCAGCCGACAACAATTTTGTCATGGTTGCCACTTGTCAAAGTCTGCCACACGCTTGGTTCCAAGCACACATCAGGCATGCCATTGTAGTGTCAACTTGGACCTAAGAGGTAAATAATTTATATCAGAGTTACAGATAGGATTTTATTTCAGAACATACAAAAAATTATTTGCAAATGAGGGAATAGTCATTCTGCTGTGTATGTTCCATGTAGCCAAAATAGACCATAGTTTTCATGGGGCAATGATGCATTTTTCTCTGTTAGAGAGAGAGATAAGTAGTCATAGCTGAAGAGGCCCTTTCCATCAAACATAGCTGACCATGAATTTTTCCTACTCTTACTACCTGCCATGGGCATGCTTGAAGCATTTGTAAGTTGATCAGTAACCTGTTTAGCCACATCAAGAATTCTCTTTCTGTGACCAACAAATTCTAGGGTGTGTCTTGGGCCTGGAACTTCTGGCTCGGAGATAGGGACTTCATCTACTTACTCAAAACTTCCCTGATACATTGTACAAATACTTGAATAATTTACTTACAATCAATTACACACAGATCTATGGAAGGGTCACTTAACCCAAAACATTAACTTTTGTTTCTCTCCACAGATGCTACCAGCCCTGCTGAGCTTTTCCAGCAATTTCTGTTTTTGTTTCTGATTTACAGTGTTCTGCTGTTCTTTCGGTTTTTAATTTATTTACAATTCCTGTTGGTTTAGATATTGATATCATTTTTCTTTTAGACAGAGTTTTGTTTACTCAGTTTGTTTACTTTACTTCAGTGAGTGAGTAAGGATAGGACTCCAGCAGATTTGTAAATCTAGGATTTGCAGATGTGGTTGGCGAGAACTTTATATCACTGATATGACTTGAAAATGTAAAGATGCATTGTTCTCATCTTACAAGGTATTGTTTTTAGTGATGCTCTGCACAAGAACGGACCATCTCAAAATTACTCTGAATGGGTTTCTGACTTGAGCAGTACATTGCTGACCTAAACATCAAGCCCATCAGAATTGTGGAAGGGTCATTTGACTTGAAATGTTAACTCTGATTTCCATCAACAGACGCTGGCAGACCTGCTGAGCCTTTCCAGCAATTTCTATTTTTGTTTCCCATCAATACAGTGTCTTTCAAACAGTTCATTGGCCCGGTCAGTGCTGCTCATAGCCAACTAATAGGGGCATGAAGAAGCAGTTTGATAGAGGTGCAGGATGTGATTCTGATCTTTGGAGACAACTTTAGTGACATGGATCATCCACTCGTCCCAGCATTAATGCAATGCTCCATAGGAGATCACAAGAGATGTTAAAATGGCAGCTCCCCAAAAGTGTCATCCAAACTTCCACAGTTGTATCAGATAGATGGGGAGTGTCAGTAGCCAGTAAGGAAAATCCTTGCCAGGCGCCACGACTTGAATTTTGCAACCACCTTCATCATGACGTGGCCTAATTTTGTCTGGGATCGTGGAGGAGAATCTAGCTGCTTTCATCCAAGCTTCTCACCATTGCTTGCCTGTGCTTTGCTCGATGTTTCCAAGTGCTCACAAGACTGTAACTGAGGTTAGACATTCTACGGGCTGGATGAGACCCACTCCTCACCTTTACACAGTCCTGTACATTTGTGTTCTCCACCTCACCACCAATTTTCAAATACTGAACTCTATTTCAGAGCATTGTGAACCACAGTTTCATGAAGGTCAGATGTAATTTTTGATACATTTGAAATCAAGAAAAAATGGAGTGTAATTTGGATTCAAATAAAATGCAAAATACTTTCTTCAGACACAGGGCTCATGTATAGTTTGAAATGTACCTGTACAGCTCATTAGTTTATATTTACGAAAAGAAATAAGTTTTGCACTGACAACTGCTTCTGAGGTTGACTTCACCTGGTTGCCAATTACCAATTCAAATCTGAAAAGTGGATTCAATTCTGGCACTGAAATGAAGTAGCAATGTAGGGAGGTGGCATGAGACAAGACACCACAAAGTTACTGTCCATTAGCAAGGAATTAAGGCAAAGTTAATGGTACTGATTTTTTGACAGACAAAGGTATGGTTCTAGAGTCACAAAGGAACATTTCACTGCACTGTCTATTTGTTGTCGCATTTGTTACAGTCACGTCGTCATACGATGTACTTTATCCCCGTATTCCTTCTGCGACTCACACCTGATTTACCACCAATAGCACTCACAGTTTCCAAGCAGAGGAGGATAAATGATGTAGCCTGATTTTGTTCACGATCTAAACCCACTGTCACATTTTATTTGTTCTTTCATCTTAAAATACTGTCCACGCTGTCCATTTTGCTCCTGGTCTGAGCTTATTATTCTCTAAGCAGTAACCTTGGCCTTCAGGGAACAAGAGGTATTTATAACTTAACAAAAAGAACAAAATGGGAAAAAAAAGACATATTTGATGGTTGCAGAGAAATTGAGTTGTTATTGGTGTACTAAAATAAGAACATAACCTTGCTCTAGAGCTATAAATAGCACGTTAGTCTTTCCAATGTGTATAAGTAGCACTGCTGCCTCTGTATCTTGTATAAATAGCACTTTTACTAGCCACTTTTTAAAAACTGACTTCAGGTGACATTGAGGATGCTTTTGAGGCTATTTTTAAATCTGTCTCCACTATGAATGGCAGAGATGGGGAGCGTAGAAGCTAAACAGAAATAGGGCTTTTGCTGCTCATTCCCTGGGTACATTGTTTTGTTGCTTTATGTTAGGCATTTTTTGTTACATCCATGATCATGTACCAAGCATCATTATTAGCTTCTGAGCTGGATTCTTGATGTTCATCCATTTTCAAATGTTCTTTAGTCAACACCAGAAATCTTTTCCCAGAGCTAGTTTGAAGGTAAAGTACAAAAATTTACAAAGTATCATCAGCACCTGAAGTGGAAAATTGAACAACTCTGGGAAGACAGAGATAATGGGAACTGCAGATGCTGGAGATTCCAAGATAATAAAATGTGAGGCTGGATGAACACAGCAGGCCAAGCAGCATCTCAGGAGCACAAAATTGTTTCAATTGTTTGTTGGCAAGTGGAACTACATCCCTGTTAAATTTGATAGGTAATGCCTCACTATCATTACTGATGCACCCACGTCAGTCATACAAACAACCCCCCAACCTCTCTGATGAAGGGTCTAGGCCCGAAACGTCAGCTTTTGTGCTCCTGAGATGCTGCTTGGCCTGCTGTGTTCATCCAGCCTCACATTTTATTAACTCTGGGAAGACCTTTCTTTCTAACTGCAGCAGCTAGCCCATAAGAACTTTACTTTTTCAAGAGCAATCCTATATTCTTGAAAGTCCATTTTTAAAGAATATAAACCTTAATATTTATGGACTTTGGTCCCTCTCCGCAACCACTGTTGCCCTTCACAATGGTCTGTTTCCCTGCTAGGAGATATTCTATATGGACAGGGTTGGGGGGTTGTTTGTATGACTGACGTGGGTGCATCAGTAATGATAGTGAGGCATTACCTATCAAATTTAACAGGGATGTAGTTCCACTTGCCAACAAACAATTGAAGAATGCAAGGAAAGAGTTAAAGCTGCTGAACAATTTGCTTCGAATGAGAACCATTTTGGGCCAATTTCAAAAATTCTGGATGCTGTCTTTCTTGAGGGATGATCTGGGGACTTTTCAGGGCCTCGGTGAATCACGGAGCAGCTTTCAAAAAAAAACAATTACTGTACAGTATAAAAGAAAATCAGTACCTGGAGATTCTGTCTCAAATTCTGATCTCCAAGGCACAAATCTGCCTTTGCACCTCTTGGGCTAAAGGATTGCCTAGGCTGTGTTGCATACTGATGAAATGAAATTGTTTTGCATTCTGTATCATCAGCGATAGGAGTTACATCTCCATTTTCTGCTACTTCAGACGCAAGATACCTTGATGTTTGAGATAACAAGGTGTAGAGCTGGATGAACACAGCAGGACAAGCAACATCAGAGGAGCAGGAAAGCTGACGGTTTGGATCTGGACCCTTTTTCCTTCTTTGGAGAAGGGTCCAGACTCGAAACGTCAGCTTTTCTGCTCCTCTGATGCTGCTTGGCCTGCTGTGTTCACCCAGCTCCACACCTTGTTACCTCAAATTCTCCAGCATCAGCAGTTCCTACTATACCTGGATGTTTGTTTCATTTCACTGAAATAATTTAATGCATGCCATACATTTTGACAATATTTCCTGCATTTGCAAGTTGAGATCACGCCTCCCCATGGCCCGCAAATCGAAATACAAAACTTTCATGTCATCAGAATATCTCAACATAGTTTATAGCCAATCAGTTGCTTTTTGAAGTGTCACTTTGTAGGCTGATGCAGATGTTCACTTAATAACTTATGCCAAGATATTACAAAGATGAAATTTGGTTAAAGGCCAACTAATCCATTTTGGTGGTGATGAACGGAGCTTCATTATTGACAAAAGCACTTAGAATTCATTTACTTTGATAGATATTTTTGTATCCACCAGAACAGACAGATAGAGTTTTGATTCAATGTGCCATGTAGATGACACGCCTCAGACAATGCACCATTCCCTCACTGCAGTGACATGCTAGAGTAGTGTTCTCAATTACAACAAGGTGACAGACTTCTACAACCAACCACAAATGTAGGCTGTCAGTTTACATTGATTATTTATCAACAGTTTATATTCTATTAGCCATCTGCTGTTGTCTAATTCAGTCTTTATAATGTTGCATTTAATAAGTAATTTCTTTCTGAAAGATCATCCATGATCTCACTCGAGCCACTGATTTTATAGATGATCTAAATTGAACAGTCTTATCATTGCTTTTAATAAACTACTCCTACAATTTCAAGTGAATGCGATAAGCGAAAGTACATTCCTTTGTACAGCCACAAAGTATAAATAATCATACCCACAGACAAAATGGAGAGCAGTAGATATTCATGGATGCCATTACTTTATGACAGCCCTGTGGATGTCTTGGAAGGACTGAAAATAAAATAAAGTTTTTTTTTCATTTCATTTCATTGAAATAACATCCGCAATGAAAGCCTGAGAAGAGAACATTTTTAAATATTTTAGAAAGAATGAATTATTTATTGAATATCAGGATTAGCAGCTGGCACTGAGAAAGAAGCACTGAGGTATTCCCCAAGTGCTCCTAAAGTGCTGTAATTCTAAAACACAACAATGATTTTTTCCAGCAGATTGTGAAAAACAGGCAAATTGCGCTGTGCTGCATTATGGGCACTTTCCAGCCTGGAATTGGAGCCTTGGCTGCTTAATTTTCTGTCAGTATTGTCAGGCGCAGATGATAGGTGGCATAGAGTGTAGTTTTATATGATAGATATAGGATGGGGGACATTGGGATTGGTTTTTAATTTGGGGTTGGGTACATGTGCCTTGCACCATGGCACAGTTTTCAGTTGTAAATACCATAATTGAGCTGAAGATGAGTGGTTGTGAACAATATCAGAAGTTAGGAGCAGCCTGCTGAAATAACTCCATAGGGATTGGTATCCTGTCGCCATGTCACCCTTTATTTACCCGTGGAGAGTGTTTGACACTAATCCAGCTCCGTTATAGTCAGCTCTCAGAGTGAGCAGGATATCTGACACTCCTGTCCTTATCCAGGGCTCTCTGATTGGGGCTGTTAATCTGGTCCAGTCAGGGAACTCATTCTATGAAGTCCACCTGGCCAACAAACAGGAATACGGCACAGGAACAAGCCCTTCAGCCCTACAAGCCTGCACCAACACATTTTTCCCTTCCATACTAAAACTGTCTCTAATAACTGGATCCGTATCCCTCATTTTCCTTCCAATTTTATGTATTCATTCGGGTGCTTCTTGAATGCTGCTATTGTGTCAGCTTCTACCATCTCCTCTGGCAGCACTTTCCAGGAAAATCCCACTCTTTGTGAGAAAAACTTGCCACACACATCTCTTCTGAACTTTCCCTGCCCCATACCTTGAACCTGTATCCCGCAGTAACTGACCTCTCCACCCTGGGAAAAAAACTCATACTTTCCACTCTATCCTTGCCATTCACAATCTAATAAACTTCTATCAGGTCACTCCTTAGTGTCCAACATTCTAGTGAAAACAAACCCAGTCTATCCAACCTATCTCCATGTCTAAAACCCCCCATACCAGACAACATCCTGATAAACCTTTTCTCTACCTACTTCAAAGCATCCAGATCCTGCTGGTAGGGTGGTGACCAGGGCCATATACATTATTCCAAGTGTGGCCTAATTAAAGTTCTATAAAGCTACAGCATAATTTGCCAGTCCTGATACTCAAAACCTGGTTACAATCACTACATCCCTCCCCTCTGAGTCCAAGGACATCTGCAGGTTCTTATTTTTTGTAGCTCCTCCTGGGACATTTTAGCACTAGGTCAGTTTCCTCCAACACAGCATCAGATATGGGCGGCATGTAATGCACAGCAACTCACCTCTTGTGTCCGGAGTGTCACGGAAGAAATTCCTTTTCTTTATCAGGTGGCAAATGCATCAAGGTGGCGACATCTGCCGTGTTATCTCAGATTCCGAGGTTTCTTCAATGTTTGACAGAGACAGAGAACCCATAGGTTCCGACAACCTTGCCAACTACTGAGGAGTCAGGCATATTTTGCCCCTGCCCTGTTTACGGGTTTGCAGCTTTCATATCTTCCATGTGCTTGTTAAGGACCGTTGCACCTACCAGAACTTTATGTGTTACTGGACTTGACCTCATGTTGAACATGCCTCGTACCCATACAGGCCATTGCAGTGGCTCCTACACCAAACGTCCTCCCCGAAGTAACCTGTCTGTCTCGCTTAGGGGAGCCTCGAGTATGACATTGGCATTACTGATGCTGTTTCACCCTCCCCCCTCACCCCTGAGGTCAGGGAAAGTCAGATTCAACCTGGTACACAGAGTCTTCTCCCCCTTTGCAACTCTGATGGAGCTATCCCTGTAGTTGCTTGAAAGGTAGTTGATAATCAAAAAGGAACCAGGACACCCTGACATCGAGTGAAGCCTGCCTTCAAAGTTTGAACTGCTGTTTCTGCCAGACCATTAGATGATGGATGGTGTGGAGCTGGCCTTATATGTTGAATGCCATTCGACTTTAGGAACTGCTCAAGTTCCTTACACATAAACGATGGTCTGTAATCTGTGACCAAGACTTCCAGAAACCCATGTATTGCAAAAGGTGTGTGCAGTTTCTCTATCATGGCGCCTATGTCTGATAAATGAACGCAATGCACATCCAGAGATAGTAGGAACTGCCGATGCTGGAGAATCTGAGATAACAAGGTGTAGAGCTGAATGAACACAGCAGGTCAGGCAGCATCAGAGGAGAAGGAAAGCTGATGTTTCATGTCTGGACCCATGTCCATCCAGCTCTGCAATTCTTCACCATGTTCCAGACTGTTCAGTCTCCATAACTTGCGCATTGAAAATCCCTACTGGACGCTTCCCAGACTTCAGCTGAACAGGCACAGTGGAGGTCAATGTGTTCCTGTGTTCTGTCCATTCAACACCCCACCCCCACCCCCAACCAATGCAGCCTTTACAAATTATGTTGTGTATTCCAGAGGCAACAGAAAGCTGTGCCACCCTCTCGGAATCCAACTTTTAAAAATTCTTAGTTCACTTATTCCCACCCCCAGCGTCTTAAGAAAAAATCCAGCCCATGGATTCAGAATTACTTAGATATCTACCTGCTGTGTCACTCGTGAACCTGCTTTTTGGATAAACTTCATTGCAACAGCAGTCTCATCAGCTCTCAACAATTTCTGGACTATGTACTCCACTTACTTTTTTTTTGTAAATTGAAAAATCTAGCGGAAAAGTCAAAATTCAGTTGGCTTAATAAAAGAATGGAGTGGAATTGGGATACATCAAGACATCTTGACATCTGACATCAAACATGAATTTGCATTATACGTTGTCATAATGTCTATTATAGGAGAGAAGGAAGACTCAGGATGATGAGAACTCATAAGGTCATGACAATGAATAAGTCAGGGAAGGAAATGAATGCAATGAATTTTCATTTTGATACAGTGAGGCTGTAGGGTATAGTTATGAGTCAACAAAAATATGGCTGCTTTTTGAAAATCTGGCATCTACTTCAGTTAGAAACTAGTCGTTCTCAGTTGAATACTTTATTGCCTGATCAGTTGTGGAATGGTTACTTTACATGTGTCTTAATTTTTAAATGTCTTTGCTCCACTGTGATGCACATTCAACTATTCTGTTGAGATTAATGTGTCGTCTACAACTATGTTTAACTATGTTTATTTCTTGGCATATACCCAGTAACTATCATAAGGACATAGGAATTGTGCACTGTAAAATAGATTAATTAATTCTACGTTTTCAACAATAAACACGGGATTCAAATTCAATATATTGAGCCTGGATGAAAAGCCTTGCATTTCTGAGGCTTTTAATCATTAGGTTGTTGGGAGCCATATGTATTCTCTGAGTTGGCCACTTAAAAATAAACATTCTGACATTGTGGCTGTTGTCCTGCAGAATTGATACTGTTGTATGTCAATACCCAGATTTACGGTAACATTCTTGTCTTAATTGCATTAAAGTTGAATGAAGTAGTTTGCAGAACCATTACTTCTTTTTTGCCAGTTTTCTCTACTTCTCCATTCTCTGTTTTAACTGCATTGCATTCTTTCACACCTTGCCTGATATCTTCTTCGTTTGGAGAAGCATATTTGTTTTCCTGTACTACTTCAGTCCATTATGGAGCTAAGTCCTATTTTATTCTTCATTGTTCTCAGCTGGCCTGAAAATCCCTCAACAATTTGCTAGTTGGGAAGCAGATTATTGAAAATATTGATAAGAGGAAGACTTGGTCAAATGACAATGTCCCCAAAAATATGGCATCAGTAATGAGTGTACGAAGAAACAGTTATCATGCTGGGCAGCAATCCAAGGGCTTTGATTTGAAAACTAAATGGGAAGCCTCATTACAGTTCTACAGATTCAAGTTTGAAGTGTAAGATTTCCTGTTGCATTAACTGTAGATACTAACAAGACAAAGATAGCAGCTGTGAGACACAAAGGTGTCACATCAGTGCAGTAGGAAGTGCTGTTTTAAGGATGAGGCCATATTATGCCTGCTTGCTATGATGGCTGCTCAATGCCACAAAAAATCTGTTCAACGAAACAGGAAATAGAATTCAAGTACTCGCAGAGAATAAATGTAATTTTCTCTTAAACTGTATTCAAAATTCTGGGTATAAATGGCCATAACAATTACAGTGAGTATAACCATAAGTGGCAAAATAAAAACCATCTCACAATCCTGTTCTTGGTCACCTTAACAGGACACAATAAATAAAGATAAAATATTTTAAGTTCAAGTTCAGTTTTAAAAAATATCTTCAAGTCTGCTACTTTACTTCTATTATGATCATTGCAAAGATTTTGATAACAATATTTCATCAAGAAGTCATTTGCTGAGCTTGGCATCTGCCTTGCGATACTCCCTGTTTGCTGTAAAATGCATATCAATGTGGAGTTCACTTGTAAAGAATGAAGAATTGCAATTAAATTTTTTCATCATGAGCAAAACATTGTAAGTTACAGTTAAGAGTCACCAGCAGATCCTCCTCCCTCTAGAAATTACAGTGTGGATTATAGTGCACATCTGATAAATCTTTGCCATTTTGGAGAGGTTAATACATTTATTTTAAGCAGTTTAATGTCTTCCGTAAGTGACAGAGGAGTTGTGTGCAAACATATTAAACATTCATAAGCTGTTATGCTCATTGCCATTTCCATGGCCATTTATACTCAAAATTTTAAATACTGTTTAAGAGAAAATTACACTTATTCTCAAGTGTCCTTGAACTCTATTTCCTGTTCCTTTGAACAGATTTTTTGTGGCATCAGTGTAAGTGGCATTTATAAATTGAAATACTTCCTGATCACAGGTTCTTAAGTATGTTGGTGCTGGATGAGGGCTCAGTTGCCGAACTGCACCCAGAATGTGCTGAGCACTCAGTCAACTTTACAAAGGTAAAGTTACAATCAACTCATTAGCAAAAATCGTACTGTAAAATCTCATTTGAATCAGCACAGTCAAGGGGTGCATTGAGTTTGTGACTAGAACACCAAAGAGTAATGAGAAAAATGAACCATTCTTCAACAGCTAATTTAGTACCTTTTGCCATCCTTGTTCATGGTGCAACCTGCTGGACCCAGTATTTCTCTTGAACTTAGAGTCATAGAGATGTACAGCTTGGAAACAGACCCTTCAGTCCAACCCACCCATGCTGACCAGATATCCTAAATAAATTTAGTCCCATTTTGCCAGCATTTGGCCCACTTCCTTCGAAGCCCTTCCTATTCATATACCCATCCAGATGCCTTTTAAGTGTTGTAATTGTACCAGAATCCACCACTTCCTCTGCAGCTCATTCCATACACGTACCACCCTCTGCATGAAAAAGTTGCCCCTTAGGCCTCTTTTAAATATTTCTCCTCTCACCTTAAACCTATGCCATCTAGTTTTGGACTCCCCATCCCAGGGAAAAGATCTTGTCTGTTTATTGTCCAAAAATTTCTTAAAGAATTGTCTGTCATGTCACGGAGTGCCCAATAGATATAACTGACCATCTGTGCTTGTGCTACCTCATCCTGGAATGCTAGCAAAAATCTGCCCAGGTCTGATACATTTGTCAACTACTGTATAGTGCATTTAAAGACCTTAGTCATGTAAATAATGGCCAAACAGCATTTGAAGGATCTTTTGCTGAAAGGTGTGTGCAACAAATGGAAATTATGTCAAGACCAGCTCAAAATTGCTGTTCGTTCTAGGGATCGCCAACAGAAAGAAGATTCTTTCAAATTAAACACCATTATTTCAGCCAGAAGGAATATTGGTGTTCTTTACTTCTCAGTCCAATGGTGATGCCATCATTCCCCCAACTGATTCCGTCCCCAATAACCTACTCTACCCCTCTCCTGGGACTTGACCTCAAGACTGCTGATGAGGTTGATGAGACAGACTTTACATTGTCACCGTTGATCCCAGTCATGAAGTTGAGGCCCAAAGACCAAGCCCTGGCAAGTCTCGGGCATCTCGGTTCAAGTATGTGCTGTCCTTACTGTGTGAGTCTGGAAGAACAGACTCAGATGAATATCCGCACTCCTGAGGCTCCATGATCCATAACTGAAATTGCCTTCACTATAAAATCAAAATCAAATGATTTATGTCCAGACTTTGCTGATTGGTCAGTCAGAGTGGTTTTACAAATTCAGCCTAGTTTGTGGGCTGTGGTAGTCAGAAGCAGGCTGGTGGCATGGACCATTCATAATGTAAGAAGTTCCAAGGCACATGATTGAAACACAGCACATCCTCTTGCTTGTTGAAAATGTTCCACACCTTTCACTTTGGAGAGCCATCCCATGTTCAATTGAGACAAGAAGGCTGTACAGATGTTTGAACGGTGCAAGTAAACATAAGTGCAGAATGTATACAATGATTGAACACCTGGATGGCAACTTGCCTTTGAAAATGTTTTCTTCCCCCTCCTTCTCACTATATCTAGGTGCAGACGCAACATGCATAGCGGGTATGGAGACAGCGTACCATCTGTTATACTCTGATGACTTTGAAGACATTGATGGGCATCCTTTGGAGGCTCTGGCCCTAGAAAGCCTGGCCCACTGAGAGTGTCTGTAAAAAGGTAAAAGTGCAGCCTGAGCTGCCTAAGGATTATGGTCAGATCTAGGGGAGCGATGGAGGGACATGCACTTCTGCAATGTCCTAAGAAGCAGTTTCCAGGGTGTCTGTCCATTACTTCTCCTCCGCTAGGTGTCTGCTGGAGTTACTCTGTCTCCTGAGAAGAATGGGCAACTAGAATGGGGTTGAGGTGACTTGTCCTCCCTGCCACCTTGCCATTGCTACTGAACACTCATGGCTAGAGTGATAAAGTGTAGATCCAAGTACAAATCCAGCAATTGATGAGAGTTTGGTTGGGTCTGGGTCTCCAAAGCAGCTACCACCCTTTCCATAGAGGCAACCAAGTGCCAGCATGCTGGAGCCACCACTATACTGAGAACATGTTTGGATGTCACCATCTTTTATTCTGGCCTACATAGGACCTCTGACACACCTGCCTGATGTTGTCTTAATGAGTGTAGGGTGTGAATCATATAGATATACCATTAATATCAGTTATTTTAGAGTGCAGAGTTTGAGATAGCGGAATATGGATTTTGATCTATGTATTAGGGCATTTAATAATTAACTTAATAATTGACTAATAATCAGCCTTTCTAGAACCCAATTTTTTAAACCAATATATATGAGTGAGCAGCTCCAGGAATGATCATGGGAATTTGTTTGTATTGTGAGGGTTTTATGATGGGAAAAAGTAAACATTGCAAAACATTAACTTCTCTTTGGCTTAGAAGAATCAGATTTTGTTTTCATTAGGGAAAAATCCAAAAATTGGAAACTTTTTGTAACAGTTCAAGACATTCTGTCTTAAAGAACAGCTTCTCCCAGACAACAGAATTATTGTGGATCAGTGAGGAGTTAGGAAATGGGTTACCTCAGTGTAAGATTTTGGTTTGAAAATTCCAGGTTTGAAGTGTTTGCGCAGAAACCTGAATGAGTTGTTTGAAGCTAGGAAAGTATAAGCTTCATTGTGTGAATAATCAATGAAAAGACTATCAAGTTCTCAACACCAGCAATTGAAAAAAAATGTTAAGCCAAACCTACAGATGTGATAGAGAAGTCCCGTAAAGTGATGGCGTTGGGAGATAAGATTTTATGTTTTCTTTTATTCATGTCTGGGACATAGACATCTCTGGCTGACCAGCATTTATTTCCCAGCCCTAGTTGCCCTTGAGAACATTGTGATGAGCTGCCTTCTTGATTTACTGCAGTCCATGTGCTACAATGTATTCAGGGAGAGAGTTCCAGGATTTCAACCTAGCAACAGTAAAGGATTAGTGATACATTTCAAGGCAGGATGGTGAGTGGCTTGGAGGGGAATTTGCAGGTGGTAGTGTTCTCAAGTATAAACTGCCCTTGTTCTTGTAGATGGAAGTGATTGTGGGTTTAGAAGCTGCTATCTAAGGATTTTCAGTGAAAGTCCGCAGTGAATTTTGTAGAAAGTACACACTGCTGCTACTGAGGTGCAGTGGTGGAGGGAGTAAACGCTGGTGGATTTGGTGCCACTCAGGTGACTACTTTTCCCTGGTTGGTGTTCAGCTTCATGAGTGTTGTTGGAACTGTACTCACTATGTTTAATGTGTTTTGAAATCGTGTTATATGTAAATAACTGGATTTATTATATTTTACCCTCATTTCTTTTGCATAGTAAATTCTGTTTGTTGTTAAAACCAGACCCGCGGCATTGCATCGTAATGTTTCAGTGAAAGGCCAGCATGTTACTTTTTTGAAACTATGATCAATCAAAGCAGACTGTGAGCATACATAATCTTGTTGAGTGGTGATCCCAGCAAATGGGTCCGAAGTGCAGTAGGTGGAAAGTGTTTGTCTTTTAAAAGGATGAAGTGAGCGTGAGCCTTTGAGTGCATATCATGCACGTAATGCTGAGGCTTGGAGGTTATTCCCATTTGTGAGACACAAGTGCAGTGGCAAAGCTAGAGTAAGTGATTCATCTGCCTCTGGCTTTGACTCACTGTAACTTGCTTCCAAGTTGAACGGATTTGATGGGATGGCCTCCTGGTGCCATCCCCAATGAACAGGATGGATCTTCTCTCAGAGGTTCCATTCGACAGTGACTGCAAATTACCATCAATAAACCTGGAAGCAGCATTCCTTCTAATTTGATTTTCCAGATGCTTGGGCTTCCAAGATTTGTGTCTGGTAGCTTCTTCACGAACTGGAGCTGATGGCCACGTAGAACCTTGGAGCAGCTATGTGCGCGTACAAGCACACAGCTTATGGCTTCTTGGAGGGTTTTCTAGCTTTCTAGAAGGAATCACCACAGGCTCTTGGAGGTTCCCAGTTTGAAGTGAAGTGAAGTGTGTCCAATTGGCCTTGGCAAGATTTTCCAACTCACTTTCTACATCTGATTTGTCAAATAACTCATGCAGCATCTCACTTACGTGTTGAGAAACACATCAGGTAATTCGCCTCAGGCATTGGCGCAAATAGCACCATCTAAGATGTGCGCTACAATGCTTTCATTTCATAATGCAAAATCTCAGCGTGAGCATGCAACTGATTAATAATATTACTGCTGTGCTCCCTCCATTGATTTGTGCATTAGTGAATGCATCTGCATCAAATTCTTGCCTGTGCAACTTTAATGAAGTCATTAACGTGAATGTATTAATTCAATATAAATGTTAACACACAGAGGAATTTAAATACAAGTTTGTAGGTTCTCATACACTGATATGAGTGGTATGCTTAAAATATCTATGATCCCTGTGGGAGACAATTTCCAAATATTCTCCCCTGTTCCCAGCATCTGATTTAAACATGCTAAATCACTGATACTGTGCTCCAGTAAAAGTAAACATAGAACATAGAACATTACAGCACAGTACAGGCCCTTTGGCCCTCGATGTTGTGCCGACCTGTCATACCGGTCTCAAGCCCATCTAACCTGCACTATTCCATCTACGTCCATATGCTTATCCAATGACGACTTAAATGTACCTAAAGTTGGCGAATCTACTATCGTTGCAGGCAAAGCGTTCCATTCCCTTACTGAGTAAAGAAACTACCTCTGACATCTGTCCTATATCTTTCACCCCTCAGTTTAAAGTTACGCCCCTCGTGCTCGCCGTCACCATCCTAGGAAAAAGGCTCTCCCTATCCACCCTATCTAACCCTCTGATTATTTTATATGTTTCAATTAAGTCACCTGTCAACCTTCTTCTCTCTAATGAAAACAGCCTCAAGTCCCTCAGCCTTTCCTCCTAAGACCTTCCCTCCATACCAGGCAACATCTTAGTAAATCTCCTCTGCACCCTTTCCAAAGCTTCCACATCCTTCTTATAATGCATTGACCAGAACTGTACACAATACTCCAAGTGCAGCCGCACCAGAGTTTTGTACAGCTTCACCATAACCTCTTGGTTCCGGAACTCGATCCCTCTATTAATAAAAGCTAAAACACTGTATGCCTTCTTAACAGCCCTGTCAACCTGGGTGGCAACTTTCAAGGATCTGTGTACATGGACACCGAGATCTCTCTGCTCATCTACACTACTAAGAATCTTACCATTAGCCCTGTACTTTGCCTTCTGGTTACTCCTACCAAAGTGCATCACCTCACACTTGTCTGCATTAAACTCCATTTGCCACCTCTCAGCCCAGCTCTGCAGCTTATCTATGTCTCTCTGCAACCTACAGCATCCTTCATCACTATCCACATCTCCACTGACCTTAGTGTCGTCTGCAAATTTACTAACCCATCCTTCTACGCCCTCATCCAGGTCATTTATAAAAATGACAAACAGCAGTGGACCCAACACCGACCCTTGCGGTACACCACTAGTAACTGGTCTCCAGGATGAACATTTCCCATCAACTACCACCCTCTGTCTTCTTTCAGCAGCCAATTTCTGATCCAAACTGCTATATCTCCCACAATTCCATTCCTCCGCATTTTGTACAAAAGTCACCATAGTGCCCCTTATAGAGAGATATAATTATAGAGAGAGACCTGGAGGTGGTTTAACCTGAGGGTCACCACACCTCAGACAAGGGGAAAGGTTGAGAAGATGGGACCTTAATGGCAACCTCAAGTGTTACAGGAATTGAACCTGTGCTATTGGTGTCAGGCAATGTCAGAGACCAGCTGTCGAGCCAATTGGGTTAACCAAGTATTTGAGTACCTTCAGAGTCATGGACCTTAGAGGTATCACACCTGAGCTTAACTATTTGCTCATCCATTGCCCGCATACTTCCTGGCAGAGTGTACTGGATGTGATTTGAATCAGAAACCTTGCCTGACTGTTGCCGTCTATATTCAGTTATATACCCTCAACCTGCAGGGATCGTCATAATTTAAAGACGTAGAAGTATACAGCATGGAAACAGACTCTTAGGTCCAACTTGTCTCCTCAAATATCCTAAATAAATCTAGTCTCATTTGTCAGTTTTTGACCCTATCCCACCAAACCCTTCCTATTCATATAGCCATCCAGATGCCTTTTAAATGTTGTAATTTTACCAGCCTCCACCACTTTCTCTGGCAGGTCATTCCAAGGACGCACCACCCACTGCGTGAAACATTGCCACTGAGGTCACTTTTAAATCTTTTTCCTTTCATTTTAAACCTATGCCCTCTAATTGTGGACTCCCCACTCCAGGGAAAATACCTTGCGTATTTACCCTATCTTTGGCTTTCGTGGTTTTATAAATCTCTATAAGGTCACCCCTCGGCCTCCGAAGCTCCAGAGAAAATAGCCCCAGTCTATTCAGACTCTCCCTGTAGTTCAGACCCTCCAACTCTGGCAACAACCTTGTAAATCTGTTCTGAATCCTCTCAAGTTTCGTAAGATCTTCCCATAGCAGGGAGACCAGAATTGCAAGCTGTATTCCAGTCGTGGCTTAACGAATGTCTTGTACAGCAGCAACGTGACCTCCTCCTCTACTCAATGCACTGACCAGTAAAGGCAAGCATACCAAATGCCTTCTTCACTATCGTATCTACCTGTTACCCCACTTCCAAGGAACTATCAATGTGCACTTCAAGGTCTCTGTGAAGCAACACTCCCGAGGAGCTAACCTTTAAGTGTATAGGTCTTGCCCTGATTTGCCTTTCCAAAATGCAGCATCTCACATTTATCTGAATTAAACTCCATCTGCCACTCCTTGGCCTGTTGGCCCGTGTGATCAAGCTTCGATTGTACTTTGAGGTAACTTACTTCGCTGTTCAATACACCTCCAATTTTAGTGACGTCTCCAAACCTACTAACCATACATTTATGTTCACATTCAGATCATTTCTGTTAATGACAAAAAGCAGTGGACCGAGCGCTGATCGTTCTGGCACGCCACTGCTCACTGGCCTCTGGTCTGGAAAGCAACCCTCCACCACTACTCTCTGCCTTCTTTCTTTGAGCCAATTCTGCGTCCAGAAAGCTAGTTCTCCCTCTATTCCATGTGCTCTAATCTTGCTAACCAGTCTACCATGAGGAACCTTGTCAAATGCTTTACTAAAGTCTATTTGGATCATGTACACTGCTATGACCTCATAAATCCTCTCAGCTACTTCTTCAAAAAACTCAATCAAGTTAGTGAGACACAATTTCCCACACACAAAGCCATGTTGACTATCCGTAATCAGTCCTTGCCACTCCAAATATAGGAATTCTGTCCCTCAGGATTCCCTCCCACTCCTTGCCCGCCACTGATGTCAGGCTCACCGTTCTGTTATTCCCTGGCTTTTCCTTACCACATTTCTTAAATAGTGGCACCACGCTAGCCAGCCTCCAGTCTTCCAGCTATCACCTGTGGCTATTAATGATATAGATATCTCAGCAAAGTGCCCAGCAAATCACTTCCCTACCTTCCCATAGGGTTGAATAATTTGATAACATGTTAGAACGCACCTACCAGTTGAGTCATTGGGCAACCTATGCTGTTTTTAAAACAGAAGCCTGGAGTTCATAGAGTTCATACAGTTCAGAAGAAGGCCATTCATTTCATTGAGTCTGTCCTACTTCATTCAAAAAAAACTGCCTAATTAGTCCCTGCCCCTGGTCTTCTTTGTCATCCTGCAAGAAATCCCAACCAGAAATGTCAATCTGATATAGTCTTTGTTTTAAATCAAAACGTCTGCTATAAAATTGAAATAATAATTCATCCTTGTAATCTCATTGGGCTCATAAAATCCTGATATATCAGATATCGATGTATCAGGCTACACCAGCCAGAATGCAAAGTGAAGTGTGGCAATTGAAAAATAAAGTTACTTGAATGGGCAGTGCAAGATGTTCAGTAACTGAACATGCATAGATTATTTATCAGAATTTTAATGCAACCTGAAAGAGCTGAACTCAGCTGCCTGGTCTGCCAGTGTAGCATGGTATCTGTTGCTGTGTCAGGTAATAGTCCTAATCACCTGCCTGCACCAATTTAATTGTGTGACGCATAAAGTTAATTGAAATTTTCAAATAATTGAGATCAGATAATTGGTCCCATTGATCTACAAAAATATGGAGTTACGTTCATTATAAAATGTCATCTACTCCAGTCAGTTAGCTGCCCAATAATTGATTAAGCTGTTGTTAGTTAATAACAGCAAAGTTCATTGTAACATCTTTGATGGCCTAGTAAATTAAAGTGTTGCATTGTGCAATTCAGGCATACTTCAAGCTCATCTTCAGTCAGCAGACTAATCAGAGTTGGTTGATTTGAACTAAAGAGTAATTGAGCCCCCATGACTCAATGTCAGGGCGAGAGGAAGTGTGTGTCTCTTCTAATCATTATTCATTCAATCCTTCTGGTTGGTGCACAGGGAGCTTAAATATCACATTAAAATATTTAAGTAGCCTTCTGTTGCCCATTCTCTGGGCCTCCTGTGGAATAATGACAAAACTACTGAAATTGGAAGATGGAACATTTGGGGGACAGGCACTACTGGTGTTTATGTTCAAGACCAAAACTAACAAATTTAAGTACATAAATCTAATCAAGAATTCAGAATAAACACTTTTATTTAGAGAATGATTAGAATGTGGAACTTGTTATTGTAAAGAGCAGTTGAAGTGACTAACATAGATGTTTTGTTTTGGTATTTGGGTTGACATGTTTTGCTACATTGTATATCACATATTAGTGTGCCCTGTGTCAATCTATTGTCATGCACTGTTTTAGTGTGTTGGTGTGTCTAGATTTCATGGAGTAGTGTGTCTTGTTTTAGTGTATTTGTGTAACATGTTTGGCTGTGTCAGTGTGCCACGTATTGTGTGTCATGTATTCTATTTTGGTATATCTGTGGGTCCTAATTTTGTTTAGCATTGTTACTTGTTTTCTTGTGTTCATGCATTAGTATATCCAGTTTGGTGTGTCGATGTGACCAGTTTGGTGTGGTGGTGTAACCTGTTTGATGTGTGGGTGTGACCTCCTTAAATGTGTGGGTGTGTCCTGTGATGTAACCTACTTGATGTGCGGTGTGCACCAGTTTGGTGTATAGGTGTATCCTGTTAAAATGTGTCAGTGTGCCCTGTCTGGGAGTGTCATTACACTGTGGTTTAGAATGTTTGAGTGCTCTGTTTTGGTGTACCCATGTGTTCTCTTTTAGAGTGTTTGTGTGCCCAGTTTTGATGTGTGTGTTTGTTCAATTTTGGTTTGTCCTGTCATACATTTTGCAGAGTATCCTTTTAAACCTGTATTTAACAGCAACAATTGCTCCTCGAAAGGCCATT
Source organism: Stegostoma tigrinum (assembly GCF_030684315.1). NCBI lineage: Eukaryota > Metazoa > Chordata > Chondrichthyes > Orectolobiformes > Stegostomatidae > Stegostoma > Stegostoma tigrinum. The sequence continues at coordinate 20,197,699 of NC_081381.1, forward strand.
TTTAATGTGTACCTCATGTCTTTCCTCCAGGAAGTTATAGAGTAGCTGCTCAATTTTATAAATATGCGAACAACTTTGAAGCATTGGTTACAAACTTGATTGACTATAAGCTTGGAAAAAAAAATGAAAATATGGACCAGAGAATAATTTCCTGATTTCCACCTGGATATCTGAAAACATGTTGCCATGCAACACACACTGAGTAGCAATCACTGTATTGATTTTGTGTTGGCTGAGAGTTATGAATATCCTGGCATAGATATGTGGAAGCTATTTTTTGCCCCGTGCAAATAATATGATATAAGTAGTATCTCTGATGTTATTTTGAGGTGTGCGGAATAGCACCTGTTCACTGTTACTCATGAAAAATTCATAATGTGCCTCCTCAGGCATAACGTATAAGGACAAATCCAGAGGCTGTACGTGATTCATTGCAGTTGAAAGTGCTTGGAACACAGAATCAGATTGAAGATGTAGAGTTACACTTGTTCCCTGAGTGTCTTGAGTCCCATTCAACTGTAAGTTCATCATATTGATTCTTCAAAGCTTAAATTATTCTGTCTTCATGCAAAGGCTCTGATCTCAGTGAGATATTCACCTGCTTTAAGGTCAGGTGATTGAGCGTCAAACACCTTCATCAACTCAAGGGGATTAATGAGCCTTCGTCTTCTGTACTTGGAGCTAGCTAGGCCAAGCATTACACATTCACACTTCCTTAAGTGATTTTCATTTTAATGAAAAGCTCAGTGAAGGCTGTGATCCAAAGTGCAGGCTAGCACCAAAGTAGTGAACAGCATCTGAGGTAAATGGAGCAGTAATTATATGCCAACAGTTTTCAGTTTTAAAATCAAGAAGATTGTAGAATGCAAGAAAGACCAAGGAGATTAGAATGGCCCCTACTTTTGTGATATCAAAGTGAATGAAATGGACAGTGTTTCAGATTTCATCAGCGTAAGCTGCAGAGAGCAGGAAGAGAGTGGAGAATAATATTGCAGATTGAATGAATTAAAGAAAAGTTATGGAGAGCCAGGACTATTGCTAGATAACTGGAGAAGCAAGCTGCAGTCTGTTGCTTCAAATTCACCTTGGCTCAATTGATAACCCTCTTGTTTCTTCAACAAGACATTGTAGATTAAAATTGACTTCAGTGCATAATCCAGTAGTACATGATGGGAATAAATTTCACCAACTCGCACTGCATGGCAATAATTGAAGAAGAATGGTAATTTATTCTTCTAATATTTCTAGCATTAGCAAATATTCTTCTCTCAATCATAAAAAACAAATTGCCTGGTAACTAATTCATTAAGCAGCTGTCGAAGTACTGTAGACTGCTTAAATTTACTGTTGTACATACCCATTTAACAAATAACTTAATTCCAAAAATAGTTTGGAACTTCTGCAAATGTGAGAAGTGCCCAGTAAATATGAGTTTTAGTTTAAAATCAGTCATCTGCAGAAAATAACTGAATAAACTGTGACTATTATAAATTCCTGACACAGTGTAACCTAATTCAGATGCAAGAGGCAAGTTACATAAACATGAGAAAAAATATAATAGAATGTTACACCAATAGGGTTAGATGAAGCTTGTGTGAAATGTGAATCAAGTGGCTACAAGATTTGTTTCTTTGTTTCTCGGGCGGAAAATTATTCCTGTTCCTTCTAGCCAATAGATTGGTAAACTTGAATATTTACACTGGCCTGTCCTGGTCCCCACTGCTGACTACTTCCAAGTTGCACAGCTAGGTTTGACCAATGCTACAGCCCTGCTGATAACGTAAATAGTCCCCCAAGTTTCATACAGCCCTCTGATTTCCTTCATGCCTTCATCAGCCTCAGCCCTAAGATCTGGAATTTCATTCCTGAATGACTGTTATACATCTCTCTTGTTTAGGATGCTCCATAGAGTCTTCGTCAAACCATTAGTATACTGCATCCACTGTACCCGGTGCGGCTTTCTCTACATTGGGGAAACCAAGCGGAGGCTTGGGGACCGCTTTGCAGAACACCTCCGCTCAGTTCGCAACAAACAACTGCACCTCCCAGTCGCGAACCATTTCCACTCCCCCTCCCATTCTCTTGATGACATGTCCATCATGGGCCTCCTGCACTGCCACAATGATGCCACCCGAAGGTTGCAGGAACAGCAACTCATATTCCGCCTGGGAACCCTGCAGCCATATGGTATCAATGTGGACTTCACCAGTTTCAAAATCTCCCCTTCCCCCACTGCATCCCTAAACCAGCCCAGTTCATCCCCTCCCCCCACTGCACCACACAACCAGCCCAGCTCTTCCCCCCCCACCCACTGCATCCCAAAACCAGTCCAACCTGTCTGTGCCTCCCTAACCGGTTCTTCCTCTCACCCATCCCTTCCTCCCACCCCAAGCCGCACCCCCAGCTACCTACTAACCTCATCCCACCTCCTTGACCTGTCCGTCTTCCCTGGACTGACCTATCCCCTCCCTACCTCCCCACCTACACCCTCTCCACCTATCTTCTTTACTCTCCATCTTCGGTCCACCTCCCCCTCTCTCCCTATTTGTTCCGGTTCCCTCCCCCCATCCCCCTCTCTGATGAGGGGTCTAGGCCCGAAACGTCAGCTTTTGTGCTCCTGAGATGCTGCTTGGCCTGCTGTGTTCATCCAGCCTCACATTTTATTATCATTAGTTTCTGAGTGTGTGTCCTAATATCCCCTTGTGTGACTTGGCGTTAAGTTATGTCAGTGAAGCATTTTGGGACATGTTACTTTTGTTAAAGGTATCATAGAAGTATAAATTGTCATTGTAAGATGATTAGGACAAGAGAATGGAAACATTATAGTTTCTGCCCTGCAACAATTTTTAACCATTGTCTGCTGAGTTTAAATCTGAACTTTTATCTTAATTTTTGGCTAATCCAAGTGAGGGATGCCTGTTTCAGGCAGCTGTTTTTTGTATCAAGCGACCCTAGGTCATACAGGGTGTGATTTGTCACATTGTGAAGCTCCGTTAGATTTCTGTTTAAAAGGCAATTGGTTATGAGCTGAGCTAAGCTGAATTTGAGGCAACAGATTGCAACTTGCTTACCTAGCCTCCTAGCAATGGACCTTGCTCTACCTAATTTTTCTTTCATCCCTCCCAAGCTTCAATTATACTATTATCTTCCACTCTCTTTCTGTGCCCTGTGTTCTGATCTATTTGGGAAAGCATGCTGATACTTGAGCCCCATTACTCCCAGGATCATCACAAACATTAAAGATTTAATCTGATGAAGGGTCTAGGCCCGAAATGTCAGCTTTTGTGCTCCTGAGATGCTGCTTGGCCTGCTGTGTTCATCCAGCTTCACACTTTGTTATCTTATCAAAGATTTAATCAAATTACCTAAAATCCCCAGTTTTCATTGCCTGACAAACTGAGGTTGACCAAAAATGCTGACCAGGTTTCTGCACTTAATAAGAAACTACTGTTCATTAGAAATAATTTTTAACTCTCTGACTTAAACTCTTCCCTGTCCAAACCTATACACTTGCAAGCAGACAGATTCAGACTTTATAGCAGAGCATTTAGAAAGCAGTGGCAGGATTAGACAGAGTCACCATAGATTTATGCAAGGCAAATCATGCTTGACAAACCTTTTAGAATTCTGTGAAGATGTAATTAGTAGAGTTGACAAGGGGGAGCCAGTCAATATGGTATATTTGGATTTACAGAAAGCGCTTGACAAAGCCACGCACAAGAGGTTATTGTGCAAGATTAAAGTGCATGGGATCGGGGGAAGTGTATTGAGATGGACAGAAAATTGTTTGGCAGAGAGGAAACAAAGATTAGGAATTAATGGGCCCCTTTCAAATTGGCAGAAAGTAACTAATGGGTTGCCACAGGGATCGGTGCTGAGATGCAGTTATTCACAGTATTTATTAATGATTTGGATGAGGGAACAAAATGTAACACCTCAAAGTTTGCAGATGATATCAAGTTGGATGGGAGGATGAACTATGACAAGAATACAGAGATCCTTCAGCATGATCTGGACAGGTTGGGTGAGTGGGCAAATTAATGGCAGCTGCGGTATATTTTGGATAAATGTGAGATTATTTACTTTGGAAACAAAAACAGTAAGGCAGATTACTACCCGAATGGCTGTAAACTGGGAGAGAGGAGTGTACAGCAGGACCTGGGTGTCCGTGTGCACCATTTGCTGAAGGTAAGCATGCAGATGCAGCAGGCAGTTAAGAAAGCAAATGGTATGTTTGCCTTCGTTGCAAGAGGTTTTCAGTACAGAAGCAGGGATGTGATGCTGCAGTTAGAAAGGGTCTTGGTCCGCCACACCTAGAATATCATGTGCAGTTTTGATCTCCTTTTCTAAGGAAAGATGCTTTTGCTCTTGAGGCAGTACAGCAAAGGTTTACCAGGCTGACTCCAGGGATGGCAGGACTATCATATGAAGAGAGATTGACTAGTTTAGACTTCTTTTTGCCGGAGTTCAGACAAATGAGGGTGGGATATCATAGAGACTTATAAAATTGTAACAGGGCTAGACAGAATAGATGCTGGGAGGATATTCCCAATTGTGGGTGTGTCCAGAACCAGGGATCACAGTCTAAGGATTTGGTGTAGACTATTTAGAATGGAGATGAGGACATATTTCTTCACCCAAAGACTGTTGAGCCTGCAGAATTCAATACCACAGGAAGTAGTTGATGCCAAAATATTGAATGCATTCAAGAGGTAACTAGATATAGCACTTGGGGAAAATGGGATCAAAGGTTATGGGGCAAAAACAGCATTAGGCAATTGAGTTGGATGATCAGCCATGATCATGATGAATGGAGGAGCAGGACCGAGGGGTCAAATGGCCTCCTCCTGTGCTTAACTTCTATATTTCTATGAAGATCAAATTCATAGATGTTATGGGTGAAAGAAAGAGTATGAGGGGAACACTGTTCAATACACCAGTCCATCTGATTGAATGAGATGTCCTTTTGCTTCTGAATACTTCCGATTTCTGATTTTCTTCATTTCAATTCCCCTCAGTTCTTTACTGAAGTCACAGGGTAGTTGGCACACATTGTTCAGTGTCAGGATATTCAGTTAGCCACACTCCATCAAACGCAATTCCACTGATTTACTAACTCCCCATATTTATCCAACCAATTCAAACCCAATTTACTCTTAGTTAATATAAATGTTACTCGTTCCCTCATTCCATAAGTTCTCAGGCATTCCTTTAGATCATATTAGATGACAACATCTTCCACTCACTTAGAAGCAGCAGCTTATAGGCAAATTGTGTTTGTGAATAGCTAGTTATCTTGCAAATTGTTCTTACTACTCTGCACAAAGAGGGAGAGGCAGTTCTCTTTTTAGAGTCTGCAGTCTTTCTGTTGCTGTTATAGTTCACACACAGGCTGGCCACCTGTCCAGAAGTCAATAAAAGAATTGTTGTCATGTTGATACCTCCTGACCCACACAACATTTCTGACTGAAAAATCAATTACTTGTCTGTCTGTGGGCAAAACTGCCCTGAAAACACACCCACAGTGCCAATGAGTCCAGCATTTCTCCCTCACTGCTTGAACAAAGCAGCAATGTAAATAAAGCTCATGGTGAACTCCAATAACTTATTTTAAAGCTGTAACTTCTCCTTCCATTGTCCTTGATTTAAAGCAGTTTGCTTTTCCCATTTTTATCCCGAATTCAAAACCAATGAAAAATAAAATGATGTGGCCTTTGCATCTGTATCATAAACTGATTAGAATTAAGATTCTGATGCCTATTCTAACTCATTAATTCTAAAGTCATCAAAATTATGTAATATCCTAATTTCCTCAGTTTTTCTGGCTTTCTACAATCTTCAAAATTTTAAACTTCAAGTTTGGAAGCATATATTTACTGTCTCATTTACCTCAGATGCTCTTCACAAACTTGATGCTATCCTGCATCTAGATCATCTGTGTTTAGACTTTCTGGGTAAGGCCTTCATCTAGTTTTCTCTATTTAAAAAAGAAAATCATTTGATGTGCAAATGTGTAATCCTCAGCCTAGCTCTTTGAGCTCAGGGTGAGAAGGCCCATGACTCACTGATGCCTTCAGCTTTATGACAGAATACGGTATCAAATCTCAATTAAAATGAAAATCCTTCAGTTGGAGCCGATGTGCCTGAGCATTACCCCTTGGAAATACCACCCACTGTGTCAATGTTAGTTTTCTGTTTAATGTACACCTATCCATTATACCTCAGGAGGCAACTGAACTATGGTGTTAGCTGTGTATTATTCCATGGAGTTTTGGAGCTGGCTGCCCAGTGAGGCAGAAATTGCATGAAAGACCAGAGTATATGAACGTAGCTTGTTATCTCTGGTGTAGATACTAAAACATACCTGTTTGAAAATATGGCCATCATAATAATTGCATTCTGCCAGGGCTCGAGTTTTAATGTTATAGGAACCATTGAAAAGGTAATATGAGATGGCTGTGTGTTTCATTTCATAATTTTAACAGGATGTATGAAATGATATATTGCACAGGCTTGCTTGCCTCAAGTCCTGAGATGAACTGTGGCTGTGAATATTTTGCTCTTTATCTATCAATGTCACATAGAGGCCTTGCCATTTAATAGTGATGATGCCATTTCTGTACCCATCAAATCTCCAAAACATTGGAGTAGAGAGTGGTGGTCTAAATATCACCACAATACTGCCTGTTCCTTCACCTTCAGCCTGCTTTTACTGCTCTATACTTGATCCCAAAGTAGAAGTTTATCAGGGTGATGTGACGCAAAGAGGTTGGTAATTGTACCAACCAATCCTCCAACTGGCAAGGCAACATAAATAATCAGATTTAGATTAGCATCCAGAAATAAAAAGAACATGAAAACCTGGTGATTTATTATGGTGTACAGACCAAAAGGAGCCAGTTTTGTTTTCTGGTCAATGATGATTGAATTGATTGCATCTGTTGTAATGGTGTATTGCTCCAATATTGATCTGTACAACCTAAATATAAGGAAGAGAAAAATAAGCAACTCCTAACAAGGATGTAGTTATGTTTCTTTATAAGTGCACGTGGACTTGTGCTTCAGTACTTGCCACTCTCCTAGCCAAGCTGTTCTGGTAACAACACTGGCATCTAACCAGCAATGTGGAAAATTGCCCAGGTATGTCCTGCGCACAAAAAGCAGCCCAAATCCAACTCAGCCAGTTACCACCCCTCAGCCTACTCTTGATTATCAGTAAACTGATGGAAGGTGTCATCAGCAGTGCTATCAAGCAGCACCTGCTCAGCAACAACCTGTTCAATGATGCCCAGTTTGGGTTCTGCCAGGGCCACTCATTACAAGCTTGGTTCAAACATGGGAAAACAGCTGAATTCCACAGGTAAAGTGAGAATGACAGCCCTTGACATAAAGGCAGATTTTGACCGAGTATAGCATCAAAGGGCCCTAATAAAATTGGAATCAATGGGTATCAGAGCCAAATTCTCCACTAGTTGGAGTAATGCCTGGCACATCAGAAGATGGTTGTGGTGTTGGAGGTTGGTCACCTCAGCTCCAGAACATCTCTGCAGGAGTTCCTAGGCCAAACCACCTTCAGCTGCTTCTTAAATAACCTTCCCTCCATCATGAGATCAGAAATTGGGATGTTCACCAATAATTGTACAAAATTCAACACCGTTTGCAACTCCTGAGATACTGAAGCAGTCATGTTCAAATGCAACAAGATCTGGAAAATAACCAGACAATAACAATGGCCTAACAAGCCTCTCAGTTCAAAGGCAACTAGGGATGGGAAATAAACACTGGCCCAACCAGTGACACCCACGTCCCATGAGTGAATAAAAAAGCGCATGTCATTGTGGACACTCTTTTTGTATTTATATTCAGCAAAAATTATCTGAATGGCTTTGGAGGCTAATCAAGGGAGAATAAGTATCAGCAAGACACCTGGAAGCTGTGGACTTGTAACCCAACATGAATTAACACCTTTCTGATGGATGCAGAAGTAGAATTGAATTAATCATCTCAGTACAGCCACTGAAGATAATACAAGTGACATAAACAATTTGGCATTCATATTAATAAAATCTTGTTACACAATTAGGAGAAGTCACTTGCTACATTTTTCTCTTTCATTTAAACGCAGGTGTCATGAGAAAAATAGATCAAATGTTTTATTTTTATTCTGGAGTGCAGCTGATTCCTCTGATGTCTGTGCCCCATCTGCTGCAGATTTTAAACAGTCCATTGCTTCTTTTCACTTGCCTTTATAGTTGAAAACCATGAAAATATGTAAAATAGAATTCAGTACAAAGCAAACACTTCTTATTTTATTGACAGAGAAGCTGAGACCTCTCTGCTACAAGTCTATGCCAGGTATATTTAGTGAATATATCCTTCAGTTAATAACTTCCTCCATAATTTAACCCTCTGACTCCGTGTTCTATTTCACTGAGTTACAATTCCTATTCTGATCTTGGTAAGACTGCTATTTCAGTTTCCCCAGTATAGCAACATTATTTTCACCTCCACTGCCATTGAATATTTTATCCATGTTTTTCTTTCTTTTAAATTTGACTTCTCCAACACCAGCTTCACAGTCATTCTTTAATTCACTCGTGGGATGTGTGTTTCACTGGTTATTGTCCATCCTAGTTGCCTTTGAACTGAGTGGCTTGCTAGGCCATTTCAGAAGGTAGTTGAGAATCAACAATATCACTGGGTATCTGGAGCCACATATAGGCCAGATCAGGTGGGAATGGCAGTTCCCATTCTCAGTTCAGTTGGCAATGACTTCATGGTCATCAGTACAAGTAGTTTCTGCTATAACGCATGTTTCGTTAACACGAATTGGCTGTAATGCGATTGATGAATGGTGTTTGGATAATGTGACCTTAGTGCTGTACAGCTATAGTGATTTCCCTATATATATTCCCCGATTTTCTATAGTGTGGGGTCACACAAGAACGCAACTATTGTGTTATAGGAGTGCTATCTGTCGATTCTTAATTCGAAATTATTAATTCCAATTCTACTATCTGCCATGGCAGGATTCAACCCCAGGTCCTCAAAACATTGCCAGAGTTTCTGGTCCAGCAATAATACTACAAAGTCATTGCCTCCCCTGTATGCACCCCTAGCTTATTATAAACTGCACATGTATTAATCTATTCTGTTCTAAGTCTCACTCACAGATCATGCTGCTCTTCCCAAACCCCAGCCCAAAAACATTGAATCCAAACTCACCTTCTAATGTAGCAAGCGCTCTCCAGCCTTATCTCATCCTCCCTCTGCTAACTCCCCACGCTACATCATAAGACATGCCCTTGGTTCTTTTGATCATGCCTTTTGGTGTGTATCCACCTCTTTCTGCTTCACCATTTATGTTGAGTTCTACTCAACTCTTCTTACAAAATCTCTCTGCCTTGCTAGTTCTCTTTCCACTTTCAAAATCCTCCTCAAATCTGCAGCATCGGCCGTGCTTTTTGTTGTCGTTTGCCATTGGAAATCTGTCATCTTTACCTGATCTGGCCTACATGTCACTCCAGACAATAATAGTGTAGTTGACTTTTAGCTACTCTCTGGGAAATTAGGGCAATAACTGCTCCATGTACTGATGTTCACATTGCATGAGTACATTTTAAAAAAACATGCCTTTTTGATACAAAATTGCTTGTGTTGATTTATTTTTGTGCCAGCTAGACAAATTCCTTGTTAATGCTAGAAGCATCTGCTGACAAATTTCTATTTCTGCTGAATATAATTGCCCTCCAACACCTCAATACCTGTTTAATATTTGAGAAATTAAGGAGTAAAAGGTTAATAAGTGATAATGATTTAATTTCATGATTATTTTGTGTGATTTATAATTGTTGGTTAAACAACATCTACATAATTTCCCTTCCATTTCACTGGGGACAAAGAGATGAAGACAGTCACCTGCAAAACAAATGACAGATGATACAAATGTGCCTTTGAAACTAGTTTTGCTCTAACCTGTTTTTGACTTGATTTTTAATTCTGGATTTGCTTTCAAGCATTTGGTAAGGATTTGAGTTTCAGACAGGAATGGAAGTATTTCCTTTCTCAGATAAGGCACTATGTCATCTGTGTGCTATTAATCATGTTAAAAGGATCACTGCTTTCATGAAATAGTGTTTTGGAGAACCGTATTTTTATGGTTTGTTCCAAAACAAAGCATGTGTCAAACCACTCAGTTATCTGTCACTGCGTGTTGGGAATATAAATGGACTTTGAGAAGATTTTCTCTGTTGATATTTGTAAATAAACCAGCACTGTCCCTGAGTGACTTGTGGTGTCATTGTGCTCAATGATTAGAGAGCGATTATTCCCCACTCTGCTGCCATAAATTCTATCCAAACTTATGTATGCAAAGAAATTGCCACAGTGATAATCACAATTAATTTTTCTTCCTAAAACAAAACAGTTTGTCAAACACTTCGTCATAAACGTAGCGTCCTTTTATATGTTGATGTCTTCTCCCATACTGTGGAAAATAAAAACATAACGCAAAGCCATATGTTACTTCTAACTATTATTTCAAGTTCTCTCCACTCATTTGATATGAATCATATTGAATTCAAATCCTGTATTTATGCTGCCTTTTGTTATTAATTATTAAAAGTAGATCAAAATTCACTAGAATAGTACTTGTGAAGAAAAGCTTCCAAAATTGACCCAATATTCTGCAGAAAATGGAAAATTAAGTGGGCAAAATGGATTACACAGATTTTAAAACCTCTTAAAGGTTTGGAGTTGACAACCAGTTAATGAATCATCATTAATATCAGAAAAAAGTAAATTAGAAATATTTTCTTTCAAAGGCGGTTATTAGCACACAGTGCTTCAGAACAAATAATTATGGAGATAGACTGTGACATAGTATGAAAGGGAACTTGATAACTATTTGAAAAGAGTGTAAAAGGATATAGGGAAATGGGATTACAATAAATCAGTCCAGTGGTGAACTAGCATAGAAATCTGATTGTCCTCTGCAATGCTATTGTTGCTATAATTCTAACAACTGACCTGTATTTATGATTCAATCTATATTTTTATACAGTCTGATTATTGTTGCATTGAAATATAGAATATCTCTCAAACACTTGGGCAGATGCACCGTCACAATTCTACATATTTACCTAGACATCCTATTCAGTGATGTTAATACACACTTCTGGAACAAGTGGGACATGAACCTGGGCCTTCTGGTCCGCAGGTAAGGATAATACTACTGTGCCACAAGAGCCATTACTGTCATGATACTACTTGAAGGTGTTTGAAAAATGTGACAGCTGTAAGTAATTAATTTCTGGTAACTTGCTCCTTGTTAATTAGGCACCTGCTCATTTTGTCCGTATTTCTCAAGCGTGAGATGCTCGGAATAATTAGCTTTTCATTTCCGAACATGTATAACGCAGCAAACTGATCAGAATTCAAAGTGCTCCAAAAAATTCAGAAAACACAAGAAATGCAAGAAAAGAGCTTTGATGGAAAGTTTCAAAATAATTTTGGAATTCTCTTCAAATGTTGCATTTTGTTGTATAAGCAGTAGTCTACCATTACCAGGGGAAAATACGCAGTTTGTAAGACAGTGATCAATATAAATGAATGCCAAGCCAAAGCATATTAGGAAGGGTGACTAAACGATTAATGAACAAGGAAGGTTTTAAGTAGGGAGTTAATTACAGAGCAAAGCTGTAAATGACTGGTGGCGTGGACTCAAGAGTGGAGTGAATGCTTGTTTGAGAAGGACACCGTAGATTGGTGATGTAAAAGGCAATAGAGAGATTTGAGAAAGGATAGTATATTGTGGCCATGTACACTTAAGATGTTGCAAGTGGCTTTGAATTGGGCTGTTTTGTTGCTGTGACAGGAACTGCAATTCATTCTGAAGGGTTTTAAACGTGGAACTGTGGAAAAAATGGGCATGGATTTGGGAGGAACCAACATCATTTGGACAAGAAAGAGAAGTTAAAGATGGGCTGGCAATTACAAGGCCAGATGGGTCAGAAGTGAAGGCGGCTAGTGATGACAGACGATTTGAAAGGGAGCAAAAAGAGACCAAATAAAGGGAACAGTTTACAATGTCAGACAGAATACGCCTAGAGAAAGTTGGGTGGTCAGCAGTTCAGTGAATGAATGGAGGGGGAAAGTCTTGTAAACAAAATTAGCTTGAAGAGAACATGGGATAGGAAAGAAGTGAGAGAAAATTATAAGTAGGAGTGGCCTAAAGGAGATTTGGCTTTGGAAGTATAGACATTTGTGGGAAGAGAAGCAGTTGAATGGATAGTATTAATTTTAGTGACCGAGACATGTATATGCTCCTTGAACTTGTTGAATGTAAAAGGGAAAGTGGTTAAGAGGATGGTTTGTAATGAAGAAAAGAATCTTGGGACGTGGTCGATATTTTTCTTTAGTAAACATTGGCAGTATTAGATCTAATGGGTATGCTGGAAGTTAATAAGAGAGGACAGTGGGACAATTAGGATTGTTGCTAATAATGAGGAAGGGATATGTTCTTCAATTGGCCCTTTGGAGAATGCAGAGAGCAGCAGCAGGGGGTAACTGTGGGTTTAAGCAAAAGAGATCCAAGTCGGAAAGTAGGCAAGTATTGATGGTTTGGAGTGTGCAGTGAGGGTGCAGAAGTAGCAAGTGGCTTGCCTGATTGACAGAATTTTCAACATTGCTGATATAATTTTAAACCAAAAACTGCTAAAGTGGTCCTTTGCTATGCTAGTTATTTAAGTATTAGGCAAACACTAGCTTTAGTTGTGTAACTCATCGCTCAGTGGGCATCACTAATAATGTTTAATATTTCTTTCTATCTCAGCACCAATTGATTCAGTGATTGTATAGTTAAGAGTCTTTTGACCTTGACACCAACGACACCTCCAGTATTCTCAGTAACAAAGACATCAGTGAGTAATGTTGGTGGAATGACACTCGAAATTCATTCCATTATGCCAGCAAAAATGTGTCAAGTGTAGTACATGCGTTGGCTGGCATTGAGATAAAATTGCAGCACAGGAGGATATGTATCTCTTTTTCAGTGAAGTATCTAAAGCAATAATTTGGAGTGTTTACTGACACATTCAATATATCATTGTCGTGCATTTTGCAATTTATTTGCAATGCCAGTGTCATTCTTATGGTTAGAGGTTTTCCCTGTCATTATGCTACTTATTAAAGTTTATTTCTCCAATTAGTAGTTACACCAACTGCACAGAATAGCACTGAGCCCCTCTTCATCTGAACTGATCAGCATGGCCTTTCCATCCCTTTCTCCCTAATGCGTTTATCCAGCTTCCCTGTAAATGTGCCATTTGCCTCAAATATTTCCTGCAGTAGCAAGTTACACATTTTTTAATTGAATCTTCCCTGATACAACCTGTCAGTCCTGGTTTCGTCCTTAACTTTCCTTTTTGCACTTTCTCCAGTGTCTCTGAATTTGTTTTATTGTACAGAAACCAGAAATGTGCATTATGCACTTAAGTGCAGTCTGACGTTCTTTACAAGTTTGACATAGTCCCTCTGCTTTACAATTCTTTTCCTCCACAAATGAACCTTACTGCTTTGTTTGCTTTTCCTGTGGGTTTATAGACTGACATTCCATCTTGTAATGGTTTGTGTGTCTGTACTCACTAAATCCCTTTGCGCCTGTACCCCAATTAAACTCTTACTTTCCAGGTAGTGTGTGGCCTCCTTATTCTTCCTATCAAAATCAACCTAGTTTATGACTTCTGATCATTACCCAGTGACTTCTGCTAGAAAGTGAATGTGGAGCGCAGTGAGCAAAAGAAGTCCTGCTGCACACTGTAGAAGTTTTCCATACAAATGGGATGGATTCAGACTTGGATTTCTTTGGTTTGCCCAACATGAATATACAGATGGCCGGCTCTAGTGTCTACTAGTGATAATGTGTCTTTGAGTGGTGCCGCAGTCATTTCTCCACATCTGCAGTGCTTGTCATGGTGGCTTGTGGAACCAGCCTGGCAATTAACTGTCCAAACTCATCTCATTCATACTGACTCATGTAACTGTCAAAAGGCATCATACTGTAGCCTGACATTTCACAAGAGTGCTGATCTCGAACGCATGTGAGGGTGTACGCTAGCTTCAGACTAAAGAACTGTCAGCTCAATTAAAGAACAGTGGGTCAACTCATACATGGAATTACCAGACTGTAACTATAATTAAAGAAGAGTAGATGCAGAGAAGTTCAGTTGCTTGGAATTACAGACGGAAACAGAACATGTCTTGAATATTTTACTTAAACTAGTGCTCTTACAACCTAGAGTTGAATTGCCAACTAATTATTGCATTTGGATTAGAATTAACCATAAATGTTCAGTATAGCCTTTTTTTTTCTTTGAAGGAGCATTTTGAATAACCATTAATTGAAACTGTGGCATGAGCAGCAACGCAATAATGCCTCAATTAATCATGTCTGCTGTCAGATCAGAGTTGTTTGCAAATGAATGGATCTCCCTTGGTATTATTATAGAATGCCTTGATAGCATTGGTTGAAGGATAAATGCAAGATTTGAAAGATTTCTAGTATCCATCCTGACAAACAGTGGTAGCTTTGGTTTGACATCTCGAGCCAAAGTCAGCAGCTCTGATAATTCCAGCGCTCACTTTTTGCCACCCTGAAATTTCAGCTTGGATTAAACCACCTTGAAGTTGGGCTTGGATGCAAAACCTTCTGGCTCAGAGGCCAGAGATCCCTTTGAAAATGCCAAGCTGACACTTCATCTAAGTAACAGTATTGGCTGAAACTTGAGGTGTGGTCAACTGATCAGTACCCACATGGGCTCTGCCATGGCATTGCCCACTGTAAATATAGTGAGTTGCTACTTTTTATGGACAATACATTGTACAGTATGATGGTGCTGATTGACATTGTTTTCGATCCCAAAGCAGTTTCATTAAATGTGTTCTGTTATTAGGCTCATCACCAATGCCAAAAGATGCTGGCAATGCATATTAAATTTCTTAATTAGAAAGGAACAACAATACATCTTGATCCTAGGTGATTATCGCTGAATCCACAAACCTGTTAAATCAGGTTGTACAATGTCTCACAGATCAAACATACATCTGGCCTATCCCCCATTCCTGATTGGAAACACTGAATGATCCAATATCACCATTTGTTTCTTTATTAACAGATTGAAACAGAAGATGAAAAGAGACGGTTCGAAGAAGGAAGAAACAGATACTTACTTACCAAAGCCAAAAGGATGGCTCAAATACAGAACATTCAATAATGCACAAACTATCAATAGCCCAAGGCAGCTAATGAGAAGTATTTGACATTCGGCTCTGTATTACTTGAAAACTATTTAAGTCTTAAATGTTAACCAAAGCACTATTGTGTACTGTTTAAAACCTAGATAGTATTATATTTGAGCAAATCTATGCATTCCATTGAGATATTTGTGTTTGCAGGTATTATGTTATTGAAAATATATCATTACAGAAATAAATGCTGCCAGGCTTTGGCTTATGAGAAGACTTGATATTTGTTTTTCTCGTTATATTCTGACATTTTCCCAGAACCTCCCATGCGAAAATGGTGATTTTTGTCTTGGAAATAAGAGCCAATGTGATCTGTGCACAGGAATTGATTCCTTGGACTGAACATGTGGAAATAAACAAGAGGGGATCTTCACCTCATTTTCATTGGACCAG
This sequence comes from Stegostoma tigrinum, assembly GCF_030684315.1. NCBI lineage: Eukaryota > Metazoa > Chordata > Chondrichthyes > Orectolobiformes > Stegostomatidae > Stegostoma > Stegostoma tigrinum. The sequence continues at coordinate 20,213,395 of NC_081381.1, forward strand.
TGACTAGCAGATGTTTGTTGCACTGTGGCAAACTGTATGTTGCTGAAATGAGGACAAATGTTGGACTTCTGCAATGCCAGGAGGGACCCTTAGGTCAGTTCTGAGAGGGAGCATGGATAAAGGCAAAGAACAGTTGGGTGGAGGTGGCTGATGTCTGTGACTAATGAGTCTGAATTAAGGCGATTTTAAAAACAGAGTTCTGGTCTCTATGACTCAGTTAAGCATTGAATAAATCGACTGATTCATCCTAAGGACTGAAAACTGACACTGATTATGCTGCATATATCTACAGTGTATTGATGGCCTTGAGATGACAACCTACTTAGTGTGAAGATGCAGTGACGCAGGGAACAGGTAGCAAATGAATCCTAAGAAATGTACCTCAACATCTTCAATATACTGAGCTTAGAGAATGGACCTCCATTGCAATCTGCTGCCCATTTATCGCCAGTTTTTCAGGATATTGAATGTTAGGAGCTTCAACTAATGATAATCGAATTGCTGCAATTCACCAGTTTGGTGGCCCACTGGATGATCTGTGGTACTACAGCACTGAGTCATTGATCTAGGGCAGAAAATGGATCTCATTCTGTCCATTTTACAGCATGGCCTTGCCTCCGAGTCAGAGGTGGTATGTCTATGCCCCAAGCCAATGACATGAGCAGTTGGCACTTCAATACCATACGGAGGAAGTGCTGCATTATCAAAAGTGTCATCTTTTGGATAAGATGTTAAACTGAAGACCTGTCTGCTTTCTTGGGTGTAAAATATCCCAGGGCTTAGGGAGCCAGCAGACTGTCTGAACACAGTATATTAAAGTTGTTACGGTAAACCAACAGTTTGCATAAATTGCTTAATTTTATTTACCTTGATTCAAAGTTTTCAGTCCAAAACAATGCATGCACTTACTTTTTGTCCACTTATTTTGAAAAATGGATTGTGATCCTGTAGATGAATTGGATTGAAAGCTTATAAAATGTGTGAGGAAAGGAGTCACTTATTGCTGCAGATAGAATTGCCTAACCTGTGTTCCTTTCTGAGGTTGTGAAAAATGCTATAAAGTCCAAGTTCTTGCTTTCTGTCTTTCCTACTGGGAGTGGGAATTCATTCTGTGAAATAAACAAGCTTGCCCAGATTTAAACTTTTGCCTACCACTCTATAATTATGCCATAGTCACAGTTAGCGAGTCACATGCATTGTGATCATATTAAGTACTGTAGTACATGGTTAACAATGACCTTATTCTCGTGTTACTTGTACGCATAGAATAGGGTTCCTACTGTATTTTTAGGTTCTTCATGAATGGAAATATTACACTTTGTGTCATGTTGATGCAGAAGAGGAAAAAAGTTGCATTTATATATAATTATTGATACTTTAAGTTCACTATGGGAATGTATGGCAACTAATTTTGCAAAGAAAGTCAGACATTGAGCTCCTTGAGCCTCCTCTGCCATTTAATAAAGTCACAGTTGATTTGATTTTAACAACAAATCCATATGCCTGTGTACCCTTGATAAACTTTCACCACCTTGGTTGCCAAAAATCTTCCACCTCTGCTTTAATGACTTTACTTGCACCACCTTTTTAAGAACAGTTCAAAAACACCATCAACATTTCCCCAGCTCCAATTTAAAGGGCAACTGCTTATTTTTCAACAATAACCCTTCTCTGTAGGTTCTCCAAAGAAAAAAAGGAAACATCTTCTCCACATCCATCCTGTCAAGGTTCTTTAGGATCTTACCTGTTTCAAACAAGTTGTCTTTTACTCTTTTAAACCCCAGCACATACAACCCAAGTCTGCCCAATGTAATAAAATGTGAGGCTGGATGAACACAGCAGGCCCAGCAGCATCTCAGGAGCACAAAAGCTGACGTTTCGGGCCTAGACCCTTCATCAGAGAGCTCTCTGATGAAGGGTCTAGGCCCGAAGCATCAGCTTTTGTGCTCCTGAGATGCTGCTGGGCCTGCTGTGTTCATCCAGCCTCACATTTGATTATCTTGGATTCTCCAGCATCTGCAGTTCCTATTATCTCTGCCCAATGTTTCCTCATTAGACAACTCAGCTATTTCAGACATTAGTCTGGTGGACCCTCTCTGAACTTATTCCAACATATTTATACTTTCTCCTCAATAAGGTGACCAGTATTATACCTTGTACTTCAGATGTGTATTCACCAGTGTCTTGTACAACTGTAGCATAACCTGCCTACTTTTGGATTCAATTTCCCACACAATAAATGATAGCATTCTGTTAGTTTTCCTAATTACTTGCTGTAACCACATTGGCCTTTTGTGATTTATGCAAAAGGCATCTCAGATCTCCCTACTTCTTAGAGTTCTGCAATTGTGAATGGTGCTGAACTAGCTGTATAAATACAATGGCTACAAAAGCAGATCAAACACTAGGAATACTGCAGTAAATATCTTACCTCTGACTCCCCAAATGACTGTCCACTATGATGTGATGATGGAATACTCCCCATTTGCCTGGATGATTGTAGTTTTTACAGAACCAAGAATCTTGGCACCTTCCAGAACAAAGTATCCCACTTGGTAGACATTTACAAACATCCACTCCCTCCACTACTAACCACAGGAACAGCAGTGTATACCATCTACAAGATGCAGTACAGAAATGAAACAAAAATCCTTAGATGACACCTTCCATTATTGACAACCACTACCACCCAGAAGGCCAAGGACAGCAGATACGTGGGAACTCCACCACCTGTAAGTTCCCCTCCAAGCCATTCACTATCCTGAATTGGAAATATGTCGTAATTCCATCAGGTCTCTGTGGCAAAATGCTGAAATTCCCTCCCTAATAGCATTGTGGGTTAACCTATAGCACATGGAATGCAGTGGTACAAAAAGACTGCTCGCCAGCACCTCCTTCTCAGTGGCAACTGGGAGTGGGCAATAAATGCTGGCCCAGCCAATGACGCTTACAAGTGAATACATTTAAAAAAACTCTGCTCATTTAGATAATATGCTTTTTTTTATTCATCCTGCCAAATGAACAGTTTTTTGTTTGCCCGCATTACATACCATTTACCAGATTTATGTCACATAACTGTATCTTTTTGTAGCATCTTTATATCCCCTTCACGACCTTTTCACACAGAGGATGGTGCGTGTATGGAATGAGCTGCCAGAGGAAGTGGTGGAGGCTGGTACAATTACAACATTTAAAAGGCATCTGGATGGGTATATGATTAGAAAGGGTTTAGAGCAATTATTGGCCAAGTGCTGGCAAATGGGACTAGATTATTTTAGGATTTCTGGTTGGCATGAATGACATCTATTTCCATGCTGTCCAGCTCTATGACTCTCTGACTTTGCTGCTTACCATCAATGCATTTGGCAACCATATGTATTGTCTCTTTGTCAATAATGTTGATCTTGCCTCGCACACGCCCTGCTCAATGTGACCTGTATGCCTCTGTCCAAGTTTCTTTTTCACCCTATGATCTCTATGTCCTCATTTACTATGGCGGTACTGCTCATAAACAAAGCTTTTCACTGAACTTAGGTACACGTGTGTCGGGGTGACCAGTATCTGGCCAAGTGAGGTGACTTGTACCTGTACAGACTAAGCGGCCCATGCCTCCTTACAAGATAGCAGACAGGAGCTGAGCAAAACTAAGTACCCTGCTCACACAGTGAAATACAATGGTACCTTTGAACAGAACAGCTAAAAGGTCAATAAAAGAGCACTGTAAATTCCCATCCAAGTTAGCTCTGATAAACGGATGCCGTAGGACAGATAAATGACCAATTCCAGCTTTATTAATGAAAGGATGATTGTCCCTATAAATGAGTAATGTTAGGTGCTAGATTAGGTCCTCAAGCAGCTTCAAGGATATTAGCTAAAGTTATTTCATAGTAAATCATTGCCTCTTTGAAGCTAAAAGCAATACTCCATAGTTTCCAGCTAAAAATGCTCTAATCATAGAAGTTGATTTCAGTACATAACCAGGATATAATACAAGCATTAAAAAAAATTAAGCTTAGATGTAAAGATTAACTAGCCTAAGGAGACCTCTTATGCCTTGAACAAGGTAGATTGATCACAACCCATAAATTACAAAAATGTTGACAGTGGTTGTATAATGTTACAATTGTAATTAACTTTATAACAGATCTTAACCTTATAGTAATTAGTTAAAACGAACTGACTTTTTACATTATGTAATTGGGATAGTGTGAAAATAAAAGGAGTAACTGAACGGGATAATAAAAGCACCAAAATACAATGGATGATGGAATTTGAGCTGTCCTTACAGAAAAACAAGCCCAAGAAAGACACGAAAGAGTAGAGTCATTAAACTTTTGGAATGTGAATGAATAAGATGCATAAGTAGATCCCAAGGTCTAGAGATTATAGTGCCTAATACGATAAGATCATGGTATTAGCTGGGGCTGTCCATAGAAGTGCCCATCACTGGTTAGGTGTCCCACAGGATTGGGTGTTTGAATTGGGGGAAGGACAGTGACTATGCTCTATTTGATGACTGTAACACAATATGTATAAAACTGCTGTGTTTCTCTATAAAAGCAGAGGATGCGTCATTGATCCATCTTCCAAAGCCAAATTCAGTGAAGATCCTTTGGCCCTCTCCCTGCATAAATCAGTTTCTCCTTGAAGGAACACCTTCCACTTGCCTGAATCCTGCCTGCCTCCTGAGTCTTTGTCCCAGGTCAGGAAAGATGATCCTGCAATGTGACAGATAAAATCAATCAATCAATCAGTTAGTCTTTATAAATTGTAAGCAATTGAGGGCTTAACACTGGTGTCTGTGGCTTACCACTCATTACATCTTGCCAACTACTTATGTCTCCTCTCTGCTTTCTGTAATCTGGCCAATTTTCAATTCATGCCACTCCTACACCATGAGCTTTTATTTTCTGCAATAGCATTCTACGCAGCACTTTAACAAATGCTTTCTGGAAATATAAGACCATTGGTTCCTCTTTATCTAAACTGCATATTACTTTCTCAAATAACTCCAATAGATTGATTAAGTATTATTTGCTCTTCACAAAGCCAAGTTAATTCATGTCCTGCGATAAATTCATAATAATTACTAATATTTTATTTATGAATGATGTTAAGTCAATTGTCCCATAGATTCCTGCTTTCTATATTTCTGTCTCTGTTCCCCTCTATCTCACTTGCCCCCCCTCTACTTTTGAACATTGGATTTATAATGTCTATATTTCAGTGTAATGGGACCTTACCCAAATCATGGAAACTTTGGAAAATTAAAGCCAGTGCATCGGCTATTTCACTATCCACCTCTTTTTACGACCCTGAGATAAAGTCCATTAGGACCCTAGCACTTGTCAGCCCACAGCTCAATACAACGTCTCTGGTCATCAGAATTTTCTTGAATTTCACTCTCTCAATTTCCTCATTTATAGTTGCTTCTGGGATGTGACTAGTGTCCTTTGCTTGAAGGCTGATGTAAAACACCTGTTCAATTCATGCAGCATTTCCTTATCTTCCGTTAATAATTCTCAAAACTAACTTTCTAGACAACCAATATTTACTTAGTTAAATGTTTTTAAAATATTCATAAAAACTTTTACTAACTGTTTTAATTTTCCTAGTCAGCTTTCTCTCTTTTCCTCATATTAGTGTTTAGTCATTGTTTCCTTTTCTTTATATTCTGTCTAACCTTCTGGCCTGCCACTTGTCTTTGCACAATTGTATGCCTTTTGTTTTACATTTGATAAGTTTACTTTTGGGAGGCAGGGGGTGCTGTTAACTACTCCCACAAGTGACATCTATCCTTTATTATTTCTCATCTCTACCCAGATCATTTCTATATCCTATTCTGAAGACTCAAAATGTTAACTCTGCTTTCTCTCCGCAGATGTTGCCGAGTTTCTCCTGAAATTTCTGTTTTCCTGAACTTAGTTCATTCCTCTCTATTTGCTCGTATGGTTCATTAACTGAAGTATCATTGAAAAACTTTGAAAAGAAAAATTAATTTTAAGTTATGATATTTTTATAAGAATGGAGAAATGTAATTAATGGTGCCAGTTCCAGTTTAGATGAATCAGAAGGATTAACGGCTGAAAGTCAGTTGCAAAATCCAAAACAAAATGATGGCTGATATAAGGGGTGATCACCCAGTATTGTGACTATCCATGGGTAAAGCTGGAAGAGAAAGAGGAAGACTGAAGGATATTCCACTTATATTCCATTGGATTTTAAGGGCCACAAAGGCTATAAAGCAATACTATGAATTAAATATGTTGTTAGGAAAAATAATTACACTTCATCATAACCGATATAATTTAACAAGGTGTTATTTTTATAAGGGTTTCCACAGGAAGATTAACAATATAAAAGGGTAGGTCCTCACGAGTTTAGTGGTCTCTCAGTGTACTTCAAGAGCCTGTTAAATATCTCACAACAACTTCTGAATTTCTGACTTTACCTGCGGGTGTGTAGCCTCCAGGATTTGCTGTCAGTTTCAGAGGAGTACAATGGGCAGTTTGCAAGTTTGCCATCAATACCACCACAAATCCCCACCTAATGTGTCTCACTACAGGCTTAATTGGTTCATGTTAAAGACCAAAAGTGTGAATGAAATAAGACCGCAAAACAATATTTCTCTACTGGAAAACTCTCCTGCTAGTGATCAGAGAGAGTTGTCAAAATCCACTCTGGGAAATGAACTGTCCATCATCACCAACAGCTTTGCTTATCCATCTGCTTTGATAGCAACTGGTCCATTAAAAGATCAATGCTGTTACATAATCCACCGTCAGCTGAATTTGTTGCCAACAGCTTCTGTCAGTATCTATCAGCACACTAGATCTAAATTATTAATCCTGTTAATCAGTGTTGGCCCACAGTCTGTTCCCAAGATTGCAGTCATCTGGAGCCTTGATGATCCCTTTGCTGTTTGTCTGAAAAGTAACTGGTTGGAACAGAAGGAGATTAGTTTTGTTCATTTGCTTGGCTTATAAAGAACACAAACAGTGACAGTGTGTACTGAAGAGACGGTAATAGATCATTGTAACCTTATTTGTGCACTAATAAGCCAAGCACTTTTTATTCCAGTCCACTTTCTGTCAGCCATCATTCAGAGGATTACATTGTCACTTCTGAGTCAGCACATTGTGCATTCAAGTCCCAGCCCAGACACTTGAGTTCAAGAGCTAGGCTAGCTCTCCTGTGCTACTTACTGAGCAAGTGCTGCGCTGTCAAAGCTGTAGCCTTTCAAATGTAATGCTAAACTATGGCTCCTTCTTATCACTGAGATGGATGTAAAAGATTACTTGGCACTATTTGATGAATATGAGAATTCTTTCAGTATCCCGATCAACATTTAATGTTCAGTCAATATCACTGAAGGAAACCAGATTGGATCATATCTTGGATCATTATCACAATTGTATTTGTGAGACCCGGGATGTGTGAAATAAACAGCAAATACATTTCAGTGTTGCAATGCTCATGCAATATTTTAAGATGACCTGTGGTCTTGAGAGGTGCTATATCAATGCAAGTCCTGAAAGATAATGCTATCTGATCTTAAGTTGTTATTTAGCTACAGTGTTCGGCGGTATGAAATTACCCGATGCACGTAGATCAGGATTAACATGAAGGCCAATCACCACAAGTCCTATTTGTTCTAAATCATTTTCAAGTATGTATTCTGTGAAATAAATCAAATATTTGAACTATCAGTGCATTTATGGTGAGGATAGTGTGCCTTTGGAGTTACAGTTAGAAATAACAGCACAAAAGAATCTAACCCATAATTTACTCCATGGGATGGCTCCTACCAGGAGAAGTGAGACAATGACTCACTGAAGCACAGCAAAGAGGAGGTCAGCATTTCACCAAAGATGCTGAATCCCTACCTGAACTGTTGAAATGATGAACTGTGCATGTACAGGGATCCAATCCCGAAGCTCTAGAATCCAGTAAAAATTGTTACTGAACCCAAGGCCACAGGGTCACACTTTTTTGGGGACTGTAACCAATAAGCAAATGGTAAGGTACATAGTTTGTACTTTCACTTAGCCCAGGAATAACATTGGAAAGATCACAATCCAGGGTTACAATATCATCTGTGCAGTGCGCCAACTTATCGCTGAGAACAACAAATCCTGACACTACAAGGTGGAAGTATAAATCATACCACCATGTACAGCATGGAAGCAGACCCTTCGGCCCAACTTGTCCATGCCAACCAGATATTCTACATTAATCTAGTCCCATTTGCCAGCATTTGGCCCATATCTCTCTAAACTCTTCCTATTCATATACCCATCCAGATGTTTTTTAAATGTTGTAATTGTATCAGCCTCCACCACTTCCTCTGGCAGCTCATTGTCTGCGTGGGTTTCCTCTGGGTTTCCTCCCACAGTCCAAAGATGTGCAGGCTAGGTGGATCGGCCATGATAAATTGCCCGTAGTGTCCAGGGGTGTGTGGGTTATAAGGGGATGGGTCTGGGTGGGATGCTTCAAGGGGCGGTGTGGACTTGTTGGGCCAAAGGGCCTGTTTCCACATTGTAGGGAATCTAATCTAATCATTCCATAAATGCACTACCCTCTGCATGAAAAAGTTGCCCTTAGAAACTCTTCTAAACCTTTTCTCTCTCACCTTAAACCTATCCCCTTTAGTTTTGGAACCCACAGTATAAATGGAAATCCCCTATCTTGGGAAAAAGACCTTGACTATTCAGCCTATCCATGATTTTATACACCTCTATAAATCCGACGGGCTAGGGAAACTATACCCAGCCTATTCACCCTCTCCCTGTAGCTCCAACCCTCCAATCCTGGCAACATTCTTGTAAATCTATTCTGTACCATTTACAATTTAATGATATTCTTCCTATAGAAGGGTGACCAGAACTGTACATACTATTTCAAAAATGGTCTCACCAATATCCTGTACAGCCACAACTTGGCATCCCAGCTTCTGTACTCAAAGCTCTCAGCAATGAAGGTAAGCGTCCCAAACCCTTCTTCACTACCCTGTCAACCTGTGACTTCATCCTCATGGAACTATGCACCCGAACCCCTAGGTCTCTATTCAATGACACTTCCCAGGGCCCTACCATTAACTATGTAAGTCTTGCCTTGGTTTGTCTTACCGAAATGCAAAGCCATATTTATCTAAATAAGATTCTAAGCTGACTTTTTGGCCCAGTGGTCCAGCTGAACATGATCCAATTGTACTCATGGATAACCTTCTTCAATGTCCACAATACCACCAATTTTGGTGTCATCCACAAGTTTACTAACACTGCTTCCTTAAATGACAAACAACATTGTGAAACACTTCAGGTGATAGGCACCCAGTCTGAAAAACAATTCTCTTTCACTATCTTCTGTCTCCTGCTGCCAAGGAATTGGATTGATCAACCAAGAGATGAGCGAGTGTTCAGGCACTCCCAAGAAAGAACAACACTGGAGGTAGTTGAGAAGCAGAGTCTTTGAATAAAGAATGGAATACATCTAGAAGAAGACACAATTATCACAGTCATAAAGACATAGAGATGTACATCATGGAAACAGACCCTTCAGTCCAACTCATTAATGCAGACCAGATAGCCTATACAAATCTAGTCACATTTGCCAGCATTTGGCCTGTATCCTTCTAAACCTATTCCTATTTATGTACCCATCCTGATGCCTTTTAAATGTAACTGTACCAGCCTCCATCACTTCCTCTGTCAGCTCATTTGATACATGCAGCACCCTCTGCACGAAAAAGTTGCCCCTTAGGTCCCTTTTAAATCTTTCCCCTCTCATCTTAAACTATGCCCTCCAGTTTTCGACTCTCCTACACTGGGGAAAAGTCCTTGACTATTCACCTTATCAATGTCCCTCATGATTTTATAAACTTCTATAAGGTCACCCCTCAGCCTCCAACACTCCAGGGAAAATAGCCCAGCTTATTCAGCCTCTTCCTATAGGTTGAACCCTCCAAACCTGGAAACATTCTTGCATATATTTTCTGAGCCCTTTCAAATCTCACAACATCCTTCATATAGCAGGGAGACAAATTGCACACAGTATTCCAAAAGTGACCTAACCAATGTCTTATATAGCCGCAACATGACCTCCCAACTCTATACTCAATAGTCTGAGCAATGAAGGCAAACACAGCAAACACCTTCTTCACTATTGTATCTACCTGAACTCGGCATTTAAGAACCTGCACTCCAAGGTCTCTTTGTTCAGCAACACTCCCCAGGACCTTACCATTAAGTGTGTAAGTCCTGCCCTGATTTGCCTTTCCAAAATGCAGCACCTCACATTTATCTAAATTCAAGTCCATCAGCCATTCCTTGGCCCATTGACCCAGCGGATCAAGATCCCATTGTGCTCTGAGGTAACTTTCTTTGCTGTCCACTACACCTCCAGTTTTAGTGTCATCTGCAAACTTACTAACCATACCTCCTATATTCACACCCAAATCATATATATAAATGACAAAAAGCAGTGGGCTCAGCACTAATCCTTGTGGCACATCACTGGTCACAGGCCTCCAGTCTGAAAAGCAACCCTCCACCACCACACTCTGTCTTTGACCTTTGAGCCAGTTCTGTATCCAAACAGCTAGTTCTCCTTGAATTCCATGTGATATAACATTGCTAACCAATCTACCGTGAAGAATTTGTCGAATGCAACCTTGTCAAAAGCCTTCCTGAGGTGCACATAGATAACATCCACCGCTGCCCTCATCAATTCTCTTCATTATTTCTTCAAATAACAGGACATTTGTAGTAATTACTGACATTTTAGTAGATTGCTAACAAATCCCTGGAATTTGTCTCAGAGAATATAGAACAGTACAGCACAACATCCTGGTAAATCTCCTCTGCATCTTTTCCAACACTTCCACATCTTTCCTGCAATGAGGCGACCAGAACTGGACCTAATACTCCAGATGTGGCCGAACCAGGCTTTCGTATGGCTGGAGCATAACTTCATGGCTCTTGGACTCAATCCCTCTATTAAAGAAAGTTAACACACCATTCGCCTTCTTAACAACTCCATCCACCTGGGTGTCAGCTTTCAGGGAAATGTAGAAATGAACCCCAACATGCTTCCGATCCTCCACACTGCCAAGAATCTTTCCACTAACCTGCTTTCAAGTTTGTCCTTCCAAAATGAATCACATCACACTTTTCAGGGTTAAACTCCATCTGCCACTTATCAGCCCAGCTCTGCAACCTATCAATGACACTTTGTAACTTAGAACAGCCCTCAGCACTGTCCACAACTCGACCCACCTTTGTATCGCCCGCGAACTTACTAACACACCCTTCCACTTGTACATCCAAATCATTTACAAAAATCACAAATAGAAGAGGACTCAGAACAGATCCTTGTGGTACATCACTCGTAAGTGAGCACCACGTTGAATAATTTCTGTCCACTATCACCCTTTGTCTTCAAAGGGTCAGCCAATTCTGAAACCAATCTGCCACATTTCCACCTATCCCATGCCTCCTACCTTCAGGATGAGCCTACCATTGGGAACCTTATCAAACACCTTTCTTAAATCCATGTATACCACATCTGCTGCTCTACCTTCACCCACGTGTTTGGTCAACTCTTCATAGAATTCAATAAGGTTTGTGAGGCATGTGATGGATTCACAGCAGGAGCTCATTGTTCCTTAACACAGGCATGAAGCTTATAGTGGAGGTCCTCCAAAAAGCATTGCTTTTGCCAAATAGTGAGGAGACAATCAGCCAGAGTTACGTCTCTTCCCTTATCTAAGGAAAGATAGACTGGCTTTGGAAGCAGTCCAGTGCAGTTCACTAGGTTGATCATGGGTGTGGAGGGATTTTCTCATGAAGTAGGTTGAACTAGTACTCTTTGACGTTTAGGAGGATGACAGCAGACTTTATGGAAACATGTATGTTTCTCATGGACCTCGATAGAGCAGTTGGTGGGGGGAAGTTGTTTCAATTTATGGGAGAAAGCAGGACCAGAGGGCAAAATCTCAAAATAAGGAGTGACTCATTTAAGAAAAATGTGAGATTTATTTTATCTCAGGTGATGGTGAATTTATGGAAGTTTTACCACAGAAGGCTGTTGAAGCCTACTTCTGCTCCTAAACCGATGGCCTTCTGGTTACCCAATGATCAAAGCGGTAAAAGCTATTTATGTAGATGCTAGATGGGGATAGATGAAAGCTTTGCATTTTACCAAGGTTACCAATCTGAGGCCATGAATGCAGAGTGATATCTTGGATATATTATTAGAACGTACCTGCAAACTTATATCAAGAAGGAGTTGCACCTTCATGAGACAAGTGTGCAAGCAGTAGAAGGAGATTTAGCTGGAGTGTTTTGTTTTTTAATTTATATCAAATGTTAACTAGAAAATAAACAAGGAAGTTACCAAAGCATTGCACTGTTATTCAATTGTAAATTTAGTTCGAATTAATTACTCCCTCAGAGGATCAGCAATAAATAACAGTAAAACTTTATTCACTTTCAGAAATGATAATTACTTAAGAATAGCAATGAATTCAAGTGAATCATTTTGTATTTGGATCATAAGCAACATTTTCTGTGAAGGAAGTAACGGAGATTTATCATTTCCAATATGCTGATTCTTGACTCTAAAATAAAGCCTTAGGAGACAAGCCTCTTGTCATATACATGGCTCGCGATTCTTGTCTTTAGTTCAGTAAATATTTAATGAGCTAATGCCCTATTAATATCTGCTGGACCCCCATTGCAATTGGCCTTACTGTTGCTGTGGAGATAGACCCCTGCTGCAACAGGGCTCTCTGTTGCCATGGACACCAAGAGTTCTTGCTGTGCAGGAAGCAGTTTCCCACAATGCCTTAAGATTTAAGCCCAGTGAAAGGATTCATTAAATGGATTAATTCAGCAATAAGATCCCTTGGAATGAACCTGACAATTTCTGAATAGCACAATTAATATTTGTCACGGGTGTACAATTGTATGTCTTTTATGCTTTTCTTAGATCTGCTTTCCATTATTGTCGAGTCCAAGTCACCTCATATAATCAAACTATTCTATCATTGAATGTCATCCTTTGGAAAGCATCTTTTCAGTAGTCACATGCACTGATGAATAAATTATTCAAACCTCATTTAACATCACCACATTAAGCAAGCACCCCTTCACTGATTCCATATACTGAATGGTATGTTATTCAAACTTCATTTAACAACACGACAAAGGGGAGAAGTGATTTTTTTTATAATCCAATAGACTGCATGTTATGTTTTATTCATATTACACTGGTACAGTCTGATCATGACAAGCTCACTTGCACTACTGTAGGCAGTATGGTAATGATAAAATTCAAGCCACTGACCAAAACGTGTTCAAATCTGAATTATTTCTAAACTTTAAGGACACTATTAACATGTTATATCCAAAAATGTTTGAATTCAAGGCCTGAACAATTAGTTCCTATGATAACTTAGTTTTGAAATCTTGGAAATTTGATAGAATTCATATTTTTCATCATTTTCCCTTCTTCCTCCTGTTATTTAGTACAAATTCAAGTTCATAGAATCAGAAGATGACTACAGCGCAGAGGGAAGCCATTCACCCCATGTGTCTCTGCAACAGCACACCAGCTAGCCCTCGGCCCTTTGTCTGTGGCCCTGCAAATTTTCTTGCTTCTGGTACTTTTTCTGTCATACTTGAAAACCTTAATTGAATTTTCCTCTATCAAACATTAAGCCACTGCATTCCAGATTCCGCAACCACGTTTATAAAAAATGCGTTTTCTCCGACAGCTGTTGGTTCTCTTGTGACTCACAATATGTCCTCTGGTTCTTCCCCTTTCCATCAATGGGAACAATTTCTCTCTGTCGAGAGACTTCATGGTTTTAAACACCTTGACCATATCTCCTTACAACTTTATTTCCCCTAAGAGGAATAATCACAGCTTTTCCGGTCTCAGCTAAGTATTTCATCTTGGGACTATTGTCATAAATGTTTCCAATTGTTAGTTCTTTTATGAGACATGAGCACCACTGGAAAACCTACTGCCGGACTTAAATAATGCTTCTTCCTTAAACTGTGCACAGCCTGCTAAAGCAGACCGATACTAACATGTGGAATATTTCCCTCAAGTGTGCGCCACACTGAATTGTAGAAAGATCTGTGTAAGAGTTGCTGCCTTCCTGCTTGCATGGCTTCTACATTTCGGGGTATTTGTATCACATGCTCACCGGCTTCATTAAAATGGATTCAACAGTTTGTGTTCAAGGATTTTAATGTTACAATGCCTTTGTATGTTTTAATTACACAATGCATATAGGAATAATACAATTTGTTTGATGGGAGTACAATGGATAATGCACAGATTTGTAGTGGCTTGTTTGGTCTGTGTCCCTGGAGATTTGAAATTAACTAATGGATGTTCATGAAAAAGGTAGTCAATTCCGATAGGTTTAAAACAACTGTTTCACCGTGTTATGACCTTGGATCAGATCCTGAAGTTTGTTTAGGTCCAATTACGGTTCAGTAACTTTTTGTTTAAAGTAGATGAAGTTTGGGAATCACAAATCCTTACAAATACAATTAAGTCACAAGATTCCATGGATATGAACACCTAAATATAAACTTTATTGCCCCAAGAAAGTAAAATAACTTATAATCTCTATCTTATACCTTAATATCCAAATCCAAATGAATAAAGCTGCAATGTCAATTTTATACACTAACATCAAAATCAACTTGGGATAAACATGAATAATTAAGCACAATATCCTGCATATTAAGTGGCAGATGTGATCAAGATATGGAAAGGTGCAGAGGAGATTTACCAGGATGTTTCCAGGAATGGAGGGAAGATCTTACAAGGAAAGGTTTAGAGAGCTGGGGCTTTTCTCTTTAGAATGATGAAGGATGAGAGGTGACTTGATAGAAGTGTACAAAAAGATAGAGGTACAGATAGAGTGGACAGCCAGAGACTTTTTCCTAGAGTAGAGGTAGCTATTGCGAGGGGGTATAGTTTGAAAGTGAGAGAAGGTAGATAGGGGAGACTTCAGAGGTAGGTTCTTTATTCAGAGAGTGGTCGGGGTGTGGAATGCAGTGCCGGAGAGGGTAGTGGAACTGGACTCATAAGAAGCATTTAATTGGCTAATAGATAGGCATATGGATGATAGCATAAGGTGGGGGTGGAGGTTATATAGACCTTAGGGTGAACGTTCGGCACAACATTGTGGGCCAAAGGGCCTGTACTGTGCTGTACTGTTCTATGTTCTATGTTCTGTACAGAAAATGACTTGGTGGAGTCTACACATTCTCCCCATGTCTGCATTGGTTTCCTCCAGGTGCTGCACTTTCTTCCACAGTCCATAGATGTTCAGTTCAGGTGGATTGGCCATGCTAAGTTCTCCATAGTGTCCAAGGATGTACAGGTTAGATGCGTTAGCCATGGGAAATGTGGGGTTAAGGGAATGAGGTGGGAGTGGGGCTAAGTGGGTTGGTATGGATTCAATGGGCTGAATAGCCTGCTTCCACACTAAAGGATTCTTTGGTTCTATGCAAAGAAAGATAAATACTTATGCAGTGATGATAATACCGTGACTGTTCGGCACTATGATTGGAGTTCAAATCCAACCTAAACTGATTGGACATGAGTGTCCTCTGCAAGTTTAGCATCAACAAGAAGCTGAAACCACTTCACACAGACACTAAATCTGAAGTGTAAATTGGGTGACAAGAATAAAACTGACTCAGAAGCAAATCAAAGTGACACTCCTTTTCCAGGATATTTCACTCAGCTGGGTTTCACTGTCAGTCCAAACCCTAATGCCAGCTTAGTCTGCAACCACCGTCCTGGTGCAAAACCTAAACCTCTCCTCATCTTTAACTTCCGCTATAGTATTGGACATACTCAGAGTCCTTTGTGAAAGGGGTTTAACTAAGGAAGGGTCACCGGACCCGAAAAATTAACTCTGATTTCACTTCACAGATGTTGCTAGATCTTCTGAGCTTTCCCAGCAACTTCCGTTTTTATTCACAAAACCAGCTTTCCTAGTGGGCATAGGTTCCAAGTACACAACTGCCCCCAGTTAAAGATCTTAAAAATTTATACGTGCAGAAATAATTTCGCCTATAACAGTGATATCGTTTGTCTCGATGATTGTACATAAAGTTTAAATCAAATTATATATTATTGGATTGGATATATATAGGATTGACCGGAGGAAATAGGACGTAAATCCTAGTATTACTTATTAATGGAAAAATATGAGATAAATAACTGAATTGTTTTCTAGTAGGATTCAAATTCCCTTTAAGTACTTGATTTGCCTAATACTGTGCAAAAAAATTGTATGAGCAAAGAATTCTACAAATCATGTTTACACTGTCATATGTAACCTCATTTACCATGTTTACACAGTCATATGTAACCTCATTTACCATGTTTATACTGTCATATGTAACCTCATTTACCAATTTGCTAAGAAATACTTCTGATGAAGCATCAAACCATTTAAAAAGTGCTGCAGTAATTTGAAGAGCCTGATACCATGGCACCAGGCTGGGAAAACAAGTCGAAAGATCAAAATAAATTAAACACTAATATGTTTCCTTTGATAAGCAAAATCCTTTCACAAGGAACACCAGCTTAATGAGGTTTGTTGACATTCAGGGATCTGCCATTCTTGTGTTGATAAATGCAAAGTTTTTTTTACAACAGAGGATTATTGAATGTTTGTCATTGTTTTCAGGCAACCACATAATTCCTTCAAAACCAAGAAATGTGATTCAGTGGTGCAGCAGTGCAAACTGAATAGTGATTCCTACTTCATTCGTTACAGGCTTGAGTTACTGAAGACTAAACACTTCCCTCAACTTTCAAAGTATACATCTGTTTCCAGAAATGAGGCATTGTAACGTTCTTGACTTCTTCACAGTACAAAGACTAAATAATACAACCAAAAGCATTCAGCCTATTCATGGAATCCCTACAGCAGGGAAGCAAAACATTCAGTCCATACTGACTCTCCAAAAAGCATCCCACACAGACCTACCCACCTGTGCCCCTGCATTTCCCATGACCAAGCACCTAAACTGGACATCTTTGGAGTGTGGGAGGAAACCAGAGCATGCAGAGGAAACCCACGTAGACAAAGGGGGAATGTGCAAACTCCTCACAGACAGTCACCTGTGAATGAAATTGAACCTAGGTCCCTGGCACTGAGGTACCAGTGCTAACCGCTGAGATACTGTGCTGCCCAATTCTCAGAGTTGAGCACTGTACTTCAATATGTTACCCAATGTGAAATGAATTATTTCGTCATTGCTTGCTACTAGGCATTTATAATGTTAATTATTTCATGATCCTTCATTTAGAACTACCATTGTAGGCATATTTGTTGCCTCAAAGTTGTACGTGGTTCACTGTATTGTTCTGAGATACACAGAACAGGAAAATTTGAATGCTTTTCTAATTCTGAATGAGCTGATCTAAGTTAAAGGTGTGGGGAAATATCTAGCCATGATCTTCTTTATTTCTGACCAGGCTTTCCGCTCCTGACCATTCTCTAAATCTACAGGAAATATGCAATGTTGGATCAGGGTTTGATCAGGTTCAGGCAGAATGCTTTTGAATTAGCTGATGATGCTAATGACCAAAGCTTGCGCATTGCATCTTCAGTGAGAGGTGTTGGAAGGCTCTGAACATCTGTGAAAACTACCCTGACAAAGGCAAGCATCTTCTGGAATGCTGGAAATCCACTGAAAAGAATTTAAGAGGGTATGGGTTGAGAAAATGAGTGATGTGTTCAGCCTTGCTCAGACCCTCATGATGTGCAATTTTGTGTGTTGATAAGATGGGTTTCTTCTGGTCAAATCTAATCCTAAATGTTTTGCCCAGTGATCATTGGAATCCCCCACTGCGGGGAAAAATCCCTTACCTGTCTACCCTATCCATGTCCTTCAGGGAAAATAGCCCCAGCATATTCAACCTTTCTCTACAGTTTAAACCCTCCAACCTCAGCAACATCCTGAGAAATCTTTTTTGAACCCTTTCAAGTTTCACAATATCTTTCCTATAGTAGTGGTGGTGGTGGGGTTGGGGGTTGGGGGGGGGGGGGGGGGGTTGGTTATTGGGGGGGACGGCTGGAATCAAACACGTTATTCCAAAAGTGGACTAACCAATGTCCTGAACAGCCACAACATGCCCTCCCAACTACTATAGTCAATGCACTGGCCAATAAAGGCAAGTTTGCTTCTCTACTCTGTCTACCCGCAACTCCACTTTCAAGGAAATATGAACCTTTGCCACAAAGCCTCCTTGTTGGGCAAAATTCCCCAGAATGCTACCATTAAATGTGTAAGTGGGTTGAGCAGAGAGAGAAAATTGATCGCCAGGAGATCTGTGCATTATGAAGAGCGGAATGAATTTTTGAAAATTTTCTTTCTAAGCTGACTCCAATGACATAACAATGGGAGATGTAATTTGCTCTGTCAGTTCAGGTTTGCAGGTTGCGTTTGAGTCAGGTTATGCATTCACACCATTCAGGAACACAAAGCCTTGGCAGAGGGTAGCACAGCGGTTAGCACTACTGTCCCACAGCACCAGGAACCCGGGTTCAATTCTACCCTTGGGCAACTGTGTGGAATTTGCACATTCTCCCCATTTTTGAGTGGTTTTCCTCTGAATACTCCGGTTTCCTCCCACTGTCTGAAGATGAGCAGGTTAGGTGCATTTGCCATGCTAAATTGCTCATAGTGTGCAGGGTAGATGGATTAGCCATGGGAAATGCAGGGTTACAAGGAATTGGGTTGGGGATGGGTCTGGCTGGGATGTTTGGAGAGTTGATGTGGGCTTGACGGGCTGAATAGCCTGTTTCCACACTGCTGGGATTGTATGAAGTCTATGACCCTTTGGCAGAAGAAGAGGAATTGCTGAACTGTCATTGTTTGAGTGAGTTGTCACTGAACTGAATGTAAAAGCTGTTATGAAGGTAATCAGAGAGTTATCTCATTGGAGCAAGGAACAGAGCTAACACTTGAGATCAATGACCTTCTATCAAAACTCCCCATCCATTCTGTGGAAAGATTATTCACCCAAAGCATTATTGCTGGGTAGAATTTAACATGCACCAAGGTGGGTTTGATGGTGGGTGGGATGGTGGGGGGGTCAGTGAACTGCCCTGGTTAAGTCTGGATCAGGAAGGCAAATGAGGCCATAAGTGGACAATTAATGATCTTGTCAAGCCTCAGGCCACTGTCAATGGTATTAACCCAGTGGGAGCTCGGCATTCGGAATCCTGAGAGGCAAACCCATGTAAGGGTTACAGGCTGGAAAGGGAGGGCAAGCAATGTCCCTCATTCAAAGGTGCACAGTGCACAACGTCAGGAATGGGGAATGCAAAGCACCAACTTTTCAAAGAATCCCTACAGTGTGTGGAAGCAGGCCATTTGGCCTAACAAGTCCACACCAACTCGCATCCAGGCTCAACGCCCTACCCTAACCCTGTAACCCTGCATTTCCCATGGCTAATTCACCTAATTGACATATGCCTGGACACTGTAGGCAACTTAACATGGCCAATCCACTTCACCTGCACATCTTAGGCCTGTGGGAGGTAAGTGGAGCACCCGGAGAAAACCCACACAAACATGGGGAGAATGTGTAAACTCCACACACAGATCGAGGGTGGAATCAGACCCTGGTGCAGTTAGACAGCAGTGCTATTTACTGAGGCACGGCGCCACCTCTTACCCTTGTTGCTAACACCCCTTTCCCTCTTCCCTTCCTTGTCACCCCACACCTCTACCCCTACCCGGAGCCTTTCAACAATCCTGGGCTTCAGATGAGGACACTACTAGCACCTGCCACCTTTTCTGCTTGCATGCTGAGCAGCAATACACAGCTGCCAGCCCGTGACTAGCATAATTCAATGGGCATTGCCGAAAGGAATCAGAGTTCTCTCTGAGTGAGAGATTTCCATCGACTCCAGTCAATACCACCCTGTTTCCCTCTACATATGCCCGCTGAGTATTTCCACAATGCTCTGAGTTATTTTCAGAATATTGTTTTGAGCACCCAGTGGTATTTTGAACTCGTGGTTTTTGTGTATAAGGCAAAGGTTTTGAAGAGGTTAATGTTCACGTAAGATTGGCTCCACCCATTCTTCTGCGGTCACACAAAGTCTGTGGCTGGAGATAAGGTGCTTGACTCTGGATTTTGGAGGAAGCAGGTGTATCTGGACCAGCTCCCTAAGGTCCTTATAATTCAACTTGAACAAAGGTCGCTGTACATATCACTGTTGTACGGTAGACCTTCTTATTATCTAAGAACTGTGCCTCATCTGTAGATGCTCTACAGCAGTGTATTCTCTACGACTAATCACTTGATCGGCCTAAGGCAAAGCAATGACAAAGGAGGATTAAAATAGTATCAGAGATAATGGGAACTGCAGATGCTGGAGATTCCAAGATAATAAAATGTGAGGCTGGATGAACACAGCAGGCCAAGCAGCATCTCAGGAGCTCTCTGATGAAGGGTCTAGGCCCGAAACGTCAGCTTTTGTGCTCCTGAGATGCTGCTTGGCCTGCTGTGTTCATCCAGCCTCACATTTTATTATCTTACAAAGGAGGATTGATGACAGTAAACTAATGATGAGAGATTGGAAAGTGTTAACGTTGTTCATAGATCATTGAAAGATGCAGCAAGCAGTTCAAAAAAGGGAAAAAGCATGTTAGCTTTTATGACAAAAGGTTTTGAGTTCAGGAAACAAAAAACTTTCTCTTCATTGACAACAAACGCTAGTGAGAATGCACTTGGAGGGCTGGTCCTGCTGCCTGAGGAGGGGTGTATTTGCCACAGACAGAGTTTAGCGGAGGCTCATCAGACTGATTCCTGGGATGGTGGGACTGTCCAAATTTTGGGGAGATGAGGGGTCATCTGATAAAAACTGACAAAATTCTTAAACGGACAGACAGTAAACATAGAAAGAATGTTTTCACTGGCTACGGGGTCAAGTACTAGGGGCCAAAGTCTCAGAATTATAGGCAGCTCATTCAAGAGTGAACCGAAGAAGACCTTTTTCACTCAGAGGTTGGTGAATCTTTGAGATTGTTTATTCCAGAGAGCTGTGAAAGCTGGGCCATGATGTAAATTCAAGACAGAGATTACTAAATATCTAGTTACTAATGTCATCAAAGTACCTGGGGATTGCATGGACAAATGGCATTGAGGTAGTTGATCAGGCATGACCTATGATAGTGGAGCAGGGTCCGGTGAGTGAATACCCTAAGCCCCTAATTACCGCAAAGAACCTGTATGACATATTGGTAGAAGTGGCCAATAATAAAATGAACCAGGAGTGATCATCTGGGTAAATAGCATGGCTGTCCCTTATCTGACCAAAATCTGAAGCAAAATTGTCAAAAAATCAGGTAAGGCCGTTAATGTGTCCATTTTGATTTATGGAGTCATGCAGCACACTGCCACCTTTACTGATAAAACAACTGACTCTTCAGGATAATTCACATGAGACACTTCGAACATTTCTGAAAAATTAACGAGAAAGTGTCAGATAACTTCAACCAGTCTTTTATGATTTTGAGTGATGGTTATTGTTCTTATCGGCTGTGAGCAGAATACATTAGTTCTGACCAGGCACAGAGTGTGAAAAAGTATATTCCAATGATTTACATGTAAACCACATGTGAAGGGAAGAGCGTTTTCCCCTGCGATCAGTTTAAAACCAGCTGCGTTACATTTTGATAGGGATTGTGATTTAAGTGCATTTTAGTTTCCTGTCCTGTGAACCAGCCACGCAGTCTGTACATTTGCTTGTTGTCAATCACATTCAAGTACTCTATTTTCATTTAAGGCAACAATGCCAGCAGGTCATTCAAGGCATTCTGCTCCTGTGGTGTACCCTAATTCAAAGCATTAATAGTGTCCGCTGGAGTACCAGGACTTGAGCATAATAAACCTACTCCCCCTAATTTCAAGTAGAGAAACAAAAGAACTAGAAATTTTTTCGGATTATCAGATTTAAAATGATCAAAATTCTACACAATGCTTGGTTGATGTTCTTTCTGAGGTTAATTGGCTTTCTGATTGTTAGAGAAGGTGTAAATGGTCTTTAATTGATGTTGGATTCCGAGGCCTTTGGCAATACTTCTCTAGGCCCCATACTTTAAAAGTCAACACAGTGTGGAACTGTAGGAACACAGCAAGTCAGGCATCAGTATCATCTAGATTCAAAACGTTAGCTTGCCCTCTCTCCATGGACACTGCCCAACCTGCTGTGATCTCCAGGGTTTGTGGTTTTTAGTACAGATTCCAGCATTTGCAGTAATAGGCCCCACACCGTCTGAGCTCTCTAGCCAAAGGTAGAAAAACCATCTTAGAGCTAGAGTCTGTTAGCTTCAGGTTGATTGTTTCAGAAAAGAGGTATGAAGTGGGAATGCAAGCTGACCAACGTTCCCATGTCTGCTAGTGGTTTTCTTTATTATTTCTGTGAAAGTTTTTTTTTAGATGTCCAGGGCTCTGTCCAAAATCTAAGGTTCTGCGCATATGTCTTCATACTGGTGATTTTTGCAAAATATTACAAATTGTCCTTAAACTTTCCCTACAAAATAATAATAATTGTCAAACATAATAATAAAATGTGAGGCTGGATGAACACAGCAGGCCAAGCAGCATCTCAGGAGCTCAAACGCTGACGTTTCGGGCCTAGACCCTTCATCAGAGAGGGGGATGGGGAGAGGGAACTGGAATAAATAGGTAGAGAGGGGGAGGCAGACCGAAGATGGAGAGTAAAGAAGATAGGTGGAGAGAGTATAGGTGGGGAGGTAGGGAGGGGATAGGTCAGTCCAGGGAAGACGGACAGGTCAAGGAGGTGGGATGAGGTTAGTAGGTAGATGGGGGTGCGGCTTGGGGTGGGAGGAAGGGATGGGTGAGAGGAAGAACCGGTTAGGGAGGCAGAGACAGGTTGGACTGGTTTTGGGATGCAGTGGGTGGGGGGGAAGAGCTGGGCTGGTTGTGTGGTGCAGTGGGGGGAGGGGACGAACTGGGCTGGTTTAGGGATGCAGTAGGGGAAGGGGAGAGTTTGAAACTGGTGAAGTCCACATTGATACCATATGGCTGCAGGGTTCCCAGGCGGAATATGAGTTGCTGTTCCTGCAACCTTCGGGTGGCATCATTGTGGCAGTGCAGGAGGCCCATGATGGACATGTCATCTAGAGAATGGGAGGGGGAGTGGAAATGGTTTGCGACTGGGAGGTGCAGTTGTTTGTTGCGAACTGAGCGGAGGTGTTCCGCAAAGCGGTCTCCAAGCCTCTGCTTGGTTTCCCCAGTGTAGAGGAAGCCACACCGGGTACAGTGGATGCAGTATACCACATTGGCAGATGTGCAGGTGAACCTCTGCTTAATGTGGAATGTCATCTTGGGGCCTGGGATAGGGGTGAGGGAGGAGGTGTGGGGGTAAGTGTAGCATTTCCTGCGGCTGCAGGGGAAGGTGCCGGGTGTGGTGGGGTTGGAGGGCAGTGTGGAGCGAACAAGGGAGTCACGGAGAGAGTGGTCTCTCCAGAAAGCAGACAAGGTTGGGGATGGAAAAATGTCTTGAGTGGTGGGGTCGGATTGTAAATGGCGAAAGTGTCGGAGGATGATGCGTTGTATCCGGAGGTTGGTAGGGTGGTGTGTGAGAACGAGGGGGATCCTCTTTGGGCGGTTGTGGCGGGGGCGGGGTGTGAGGGATGTGTTGCGGGAAATATGGGAGACGTGGTCAAGGGCGTTCTCGATCACTGTGGGGGGAAAGTTGCGGTCCTTGAAGAACTTGGACATCTGGGATGTGCAGGAGTGACCTCTACATCACCGAGGCCAGACGCCAACTCTCCGACACCACCTCCTACTGCCCCCTCGATCATAACCCCACATCCGAGCACCAAACCATCATCTCCAACACCATTCACGACCTCATCACCTCAGGGGACCTCCCACCCACAGCCTCCAACCTCATTGTTCCCCAACCCCGCACGGCCCGTTTCTATCTCCTTACCAAAATCTACAAACCAGCCTGCCCTGGTCGACCCATCGTCTCAGCCTGCTCCTGCCCCACCGAACTCATCTCCACCTATCTGGACTCCATTTTCTCCCCTTTGGTCCAGGATCTCCCCACCTACGTCCGAGACACCACCCACGCCCTCCACCTCCTCCAGGACTTCCAATTCCCTGGTCCCCAACACCTCATCTTCACCATGGACGTCCAGTCCCTATACACCTGCATTCCGCATGCAGATGACCTCAAGGCCTTCCGCTTCTTCCTGTCCCGCAGGCCCGACCAGTCCCCCTCCACCGACACTCTCATCCGCCTAGCTGAACTCGTCCTCACCCTCAACAACTTCTCTTTTGACTCCTCCCACTTCCTACAGACTAAGGGGGTGGCCATGGGACCCCGCATGGGCCCCAGGTATGCCTGCCTCTTTGTAGGTTACGTGGAACAGTCCCTCTTCCGCACCTACACAGGCCCCAAACCCCTACTCTTCCTCCGGTACATTGATGACTGTATCGGCGCTGCCTCTTGCTCCCCAGAGGAGCTCGAACAGTTCATCCACTTCACCAACACCTTCCACCCCAACCTTCAGTTCACCTGGGCCATCTCCAGCACATCCCTCACCTTCCTGGACCTCTCAGTCTCCATCTCAGGCAGCCAGCTTGTAATTGATGTCCATTTCAAGCCCACCGACTCCCACAGCTACCTAGAATACACCTCCTCCCACCCACCCTCCTGCAAAAATTCTATCCCCTATTCCCAATTCCTCCGCCTCCGCCGCATCTGCTCCCACGATAAGACATTCCACTCCCGCACATCCCAGATGTCCAAGTTCTTCAAGGACCGCAACTTTCCCCCCACAGTGATCGAGAACGCTCTTGACCGCATCTCCCGTATTTCCCGCAACACATCACTCACACCCCGCCCCCGCCACAACCGCCCGACGAGGATCCCCCTCGTTCTCACACCCCAACCTACCAACCTCCGGATACAACGCATCATCCTCCGACACTTTCGCCATTTACAATCCGACCCCACCACCCAAGACATTTTTCCATCCCCTCCCCTGTCTGCTTTCCGGAGAGACCACTCTCTCCGTGACTCCCTTGTTCGCTCCACACTGCCCTCCAACCCCACCACACCCGGCACCTTCCCCTGCAACCGCAGGAAATGCTACACTTGCCCCCACACCTCCTCACTCACCCTTATCCCAGGCCCCAAGATGACATTCCACATTAAGCAGAGGTTCACCTGCACATCTGCCAATGTGGTATACTGCATCCACTGTACCCGGTGTGCCTTCCTCTGCATTGGGGAAACCAAGCGGAGGCTTGGAGACCGCTTTGCAGAACACCTCTGCTCAGTTCGCAACAAACAACTGCACCTCCCAGTCGCAAACCATTTCCACTCACCCTCCCATTCTTTAGATGACATGTCCATCATGGGCCTCCTGCACTGCCACAATGATGCCACCCGAAGGTTGCAGGAACAGCAACTCATATTCCGCCTGGGAACCCTGCAGCCTAATGGTATCAATGTGGACTTCACCAGTTTCAAAATCTCCCCTTCCCCAACTGCATCCCTAAACCAGCCCAGTTCATCCCCTCCCCCCACTGCACCACACAACCAGCCCAGCTCTTCCCCCCCACCCACTGCATCCCAAAACCAGTCCAACCTGTCTCTGCCTCCCTAACCGGTTCTTCCTCTCACCCATCCCTTCCTCCCACCCCAAGGCCGCATCCCCATCTACCTACTAACCTCATCCCACCTCCTTGACCTGTCCGTCTTCCCTGGACTGACCTATCCCCTCCCTACCTCCCCACCTATACTCTCTCCACCTATCTTCTTTACTCTCCATCTTCGGTCCGCCTCCCCCTCTCTCCCTATTTATTCCAGTTCCCTCTCCCCATCCCCCTCTCTGATGAAGGGTCTAGGCCCGAAACGTCAGCTTTTGTGCTCCTGAGATGCTGCTTGGCCTGCTGTGTTCATCCAGCCTCACATTTTATTATCTTGGAATTCTCCAGCATCTGCAGTTCCCATTATCTCTGATATAATTGTCAAACAATCAACTTTCAGCTTACATCCAATAATTCATGGCTTTCTCTCCTACCCAATGAAGTCCTGTAGTCAATAGATATTTTATTTTATAATATACAGAATCAGAGAAAATTTTAGCAGGAATGGGCCATTTAGTCCTTTGAACCTACTTTGCCATTCAGTATGATCATGACTGAACATCCAGCTCAGTGCCCTGTTCCCATGTTCTCCCCATATTCTTTGATCCCTTTAGCCCTTAGAACTATATCTTTCTCCTTGAAAAAATATTAATACTTTGGCCTCAACTGCCTTCTGTGGCAGAAAATTACACAAGCTCATCATTCTCTGTATGAAGAAATTTCTCTTCATCTCAGGCACAAGTGGTCTACGCAACATCATTACATCCTGTTAGAATTTTATAGGTTTCTATTAGTCCCTGTGTCATTCTTCTAAACTTCAGTGAATATTGGGGAGGTGATAGCCTGCTGGTATTATCTCTCGACCTATGAATCCAGTGACCTTGGTAATTTTCTGGTTGATATGCATTTAAATCCTGCCAAGGCAAATGGTGGAATTGAATAAAAATCAGGAAATAGGAGGCTAATGATGATCATAAAACCATTGCCAATTGTTAGGAATAACCATCTGGTTCAGTAATGACGTCTTGGGAAGGAAACTGCTGTCCTTACCTGGTCTGGCCTACATGTGACTCCAGATCGACAGCAATGTGGTTGACACTTAATTGCCCCCTGGGCAATTAGGGATGGGTAATTGTTGTGTTACAAATATATCCTTAACATACTTGTTACAGTACAATTGAAGATCAGTTGTTTTGTGATAGTGTTGTTATGTCCTTTTGTTTTATTCATGTCTGTTCTGTGGTAACACTGACAAGGCAGCATTTATAGAGTCAGAGAGTCATACAACACAGGAACAGACCCCTCAATCTAATCAGTCCATGCCGACCATAATCCCAAACTAAATTAGTCCCATCTGCTTGTGCCTGGCCCATATTCCTCCAAATATTTCTTATTCATGTACTTATCAAGATGTCTTTTAAACATTACAACTGGAGTTGCATCCATTTCCTCTGGTTTGAGTAGGTGTTGATGTAAACGCACTGCCCTGTTAGGAAGGGAGGTTTTGATCCAGTGACAATGGAGGAATGGCAATACATAACCATTTGTGATAGTGTGTAACTTGCAGAGGAACACACAAGTGTGGTGTTCCCATATATCTGCCATCTGTGTTCTTTAGTGGAGGCTGTGAATATTTAAAAGATCAGGTGAGTTCGTATAATAGGTCATAGAATGAAAAATGCATTTAACAAGGTCACTGCTTATCACAACTGAGTACCTCACATTCAGATCATATTGGCGCATTGTGTTTGCCACCATTTATATAAAATACCAAAGGAATATCACTTGCAGTTTAAAATATTTCAGAGTACAAAGATCTCACTGGCTAATTTATGCATTCAGCCATTTTGACTATCAGAGTTTACTGGCACAAGTGGGGAGGTGGTGTGCCACAGTCAGTAGTGTCCCTGCCTCTGAGCCAGAAACACTGTGTTTGAGACCCACTCCAGGACATGATAGTTACTGGACGTGTATTCAGAACATTGTCAGGCAGTTTAGTTATAAACTGTAAATCCTTCCAACACAGAAGCAGCGGGTGGCAAGAGTGACAGAGACTCCTGGATGTGGGGTGGTGCCCCTCAAGCTGCTGTCTCAGGCTTCAGGCTAGTGACCCATTCAGCTGTGTATGATTTTCAGGACCCTGGAGTAATGATGTCATTAAGTTTCACCTCACTGAGCATCAATAGTACAGTGTGGGCAGAGTTAGATCAGATACAACAATCACTACACCAGAATAGACCTTAAGCGTAAACAGAAATAGGAGGAACTGCTGATGCTGGAGTCTGAGATAACATAGTGTAGAGCTGGAGGATCACAGCAGGACAGGCAGCATCAGAGGTGTAGGAAAGTTGATGTTTCGGGTCAGGTTCCTTCTTCAGAAATGGGGGAAGGGAAGGGGTTTCTGAAATAAATAGAGAGGGGGGGTTGCGGTGATAGCAGGTAGATAGTGGAGCAGATAACTGGGAGTGAAGACAGACAGATCAAGGAGGTGGTGATGAAGCTGGTAAAAGTGATTGTTGGTCGGAGGTGGTAGGGATTGGTCAGTGAGGTGGGAGGAGTGGATCGGTGGGGGAGAAGACAGACATGTCAATGAGGCGGAGATGAGAGTGGGGTGCTGGTCTTGGGATGAGGTCAGGGGTGGGAAGATTTTGAACCTTAAGAGTACTTGGACATAAACGTGTAAAGAAAGTGGAGTTACATTACTTTAATTTTCAACCTAATCTAAGATCAAAGCTTGGTATCTCTATAAGTACCACGTATTGAAGTTTGGCATTAACATACAATAAATAGCATTAACTTGAAGTCTAAGCCTGAAAACCTCACTCTGTTTTCTCCCCAACCATCTATTTTGAACTCAAAGCAGAAATTGCTGGTAAAACTCAGCAGGTCTGGCAGCATCGGTGGAGAGAATTCAGCGGTAACGTTTCAGGTTGAATGACCCTCAGAAAGTTCTGTTTATTTTTCTGATTTACAGAATCTGCAGTTCTATCAGATTTTATTTTGAACCCAAATTCAATGTGGCATCAAACCACGTGACTGAAGATGTCCCAGGCAAAACTAGCTGTGGAACACAGACGTAAGCATGTCTCTATCTGTCTCATGTGCCTTTAAACGCAAATGTCTTCCACGTTTGATGCAATGTGTTGGGCTGCCAGATCACCAATATTGCTAACCTATCCACCCACTCCAACCTCTCCCCCGCAGAACGGGCAGCCCTCCACTCCCACCGCTTCAACCTCAACCTCACCATCAAACCCGCAGACAAGGGTGGCACAGTGGTAGTATGGCGCACTAACCTCTACATCGCCGAGGCCAGACGCCAACTCTCCGACACCACCTCCTACTGCCCCCTCGATCATGACCCCACACCCGAGCACCAAACCATCGTCTCCCACACCATTCATGACCTCATCACCTCAGGGGACTTCCCACCCACAGCCTCCAACCTCATTGTTCCCCAACCCCGCATGGCCCATTTCTATCTCCTTCCCAAAATCCACAAACCTGCCTGCCTGGTCGACCCATCATCTCAGCCTGCTCCTGCCCCACCGAAATCATCTCCACCTATCTGGACTCCATTTTCTCCCCTTTGGTCCAGGAAATCCCCACCTACGTCCGTGACTCCACCCACGCCCACCACCTCCTCCAGAACTTCCAATTCCCTGGCCCCCAACACCTCATCTTCACCATTGACGTCCAGTCCCTATACACCTGCATTCCGCATGCAGATGGCCTCAAGGCCCTCTGCTTCTTCCTGTCCCGCAGGCCCGACCAGTCCCCCTCCACCGACACTCTCATCCGCCTAGCCGAACTCGTCCTCACCCTCAACAACTTCTCTTTTGACTCCTCCCACTTCCTACAGACTAAGGGGGTGGCCATGGGCACCCGCATGGGCCCCAGCTATGCCTGCCGCTTTGTAGGTTATGTGGAACAGTCCCTCTTCCGCACCTACACAGGCCCCAAACCCCACCTCTTCCTCTGGTACATTGATGACTATATCGGTGCTGCCTCTTGCTCCCCAGAGGAGCTCGAACAGTTCATCCACTTCACCAACACCTTCCACCCCAGCCTTCAGTTCACCTGGGCCATCTCCAGCACATCCCTCACCTTCCTGGACCTCTCAGTCTCCATCTCAGGCAACCAGCTTGTAACTGATGTCCATTTCAAGCCCACCGACTCCCACAGCTACCTAGAATACACTTCCTCCCACCCACCCTCCTGCAAAAATTCCATCCCCTATTCCCAATTCCTCCGCCTCCGCCGCATCTGCTCCCAGGATGAGGCATTCCACTCCCGCACATCCCAGATGTCCAAGTTGTTCAAGGACCGCAACTTTCCCCCCACAGTGATCGAGAATGCCCTTGACCACGTCTCCCATATTTCCCGCAACACATCCCTCACACCCCGCCCCCGCCACAACCGCCCAAAGAGGATCCCCCTCGTTCTCACACACCACCCCACCAACCTCCGGATACAACGCATCATCCTCCGACACTTCCGCCATCTACAATCCGACCCCACCACCCAAGACATTTTTCCATCCCCACCCCT
This sequence comes from Stegostoma tigrinum, assembly GCF_030684315.1. NCBI lineage: Eukaryota > Metazoa > Chordata > Chondrichthyes > Orectolobiformes > Stegostomatidae > Stegostoma > Stegostoma tigrinum. Next base: position 20,243,641 of record NC_081381.1, read on the forward strand.
GTCTGCTTTCCGGAGAGACCACTCTCTCCATGACTCCCTTGTTCGCTCCACACTGCCCTCTAACCCCACCACACCCGGCACCTTCCCCTGCAACCGCAGGAAATGCTACACTTGCCCCCACACCTCCTCCCTCACCCCTATCCCAGGCCCCAAGATGACATTCACATTAAACAGAGGTTCGCCTGCACATCTGCCAATGTGGTATACTGCATCCACTGTACCCGGTGTGGCTTCCTCTGCATTGGGGAAACCAAGCAGAGGCTTGGAGACCGCTTTGCAGAACACCTCCGCTCAGTTTGCAACAAACAACTGCACCTCCCAGCCCCAAACCCTTTCCACTCCCCCTCCCATTCTTTAGATGACACGTCCATCATGGGCCTCCTGCACTGCCACAATGATGCCACCCGTAGGTTGCAGGAACAGCAACTCATATTCCGCCTGGGAACCCTGCAGCCTAATGGTATCAATGTGGACTTCACCAGTTTCAAAATCTCCCCTTCCCCAACTGCATCCCTAAACCAGCCCAGTTCGTCCTCTCCCCCCACTGTACCACTCAACCAGCCCAGCTCTTCCCCTCCACCCACTGCATCCCAAAACCAGTCCAACCTGTCTCTGCCTCCCTAACCTGTTCTTCCTCTCACCCATCCCTTCCTCCCACCCCAAGCCGCACCCCCATCTCCTACCTACTAACCTCATCCCACCTCCTTGACCTGTCCGTCTTCCCTGGACTGACCTATCCCCTCCCTACCTCCCCACCTATACTCTCCTCTCCACCTATCTTCTTTACTCTCCATCTTCGGTCCGCCTCCCCCTCTCTCCCTATTTATTCCAGTTCCCTCTCCCCATCCCCCTCTCTGATGAAGGGTCTAGGCCCGAAACGTCAGCTTTTGTGCTCCTGAGATGCTGCTTGGCCTGCTGTGTTCATCCAGCCTCACATTTTATTGTCACAGATTGTTTTGGGTTCATTTCTATCTTATTATAGATTTATTCCAGCAGATATTGACATCTGTACCGAATTTTAATGAATAATATTAATGCTCTGTGGCAATGCAACATGTTGGAGTATTCATTTTTGATCACTTCCGTTTACTTCATCACATTTGAACTCATTTCTAGATGATACAGGCTTGTTTGAAGACTGTCACAAAAGCATTAGAAGGGAACCTTGAAACTGAAAAGGGCCCTGGTGAAAATAGAAGCTTAATTGCATTCACCATGGCAACAAAGCAAGTCTGACCTCTTGTCCTTTTGTGACCTGAGGAAATAAAATAGGCATCCAGAAAGGAGAACTCTGCAGGGTATGGATGAAGGGAGTGGGCAGAAGTCAAACAACAACTTGCATTTATCTTACACCTTTAATGTTGCATAAAATTCCCAAGGCCAATCACTGGCCAGGGGTTAGACCCCACAGAAACAGAAAGAAAAGATTGTGTTCTGCACTGTCAAATGCAGGATTTTTCAAAGCAGTTTGCAGCCAAAGTGCATCTTGAAACAGGATTGCTGTTGTAATGTAGGAAATTTGGCTGCTAACAGATGCATGTCAGGATCCCACAACCAGCAACGACTAGTTAGGGATAATGGGAACTGCAGATGCTGGAGATTCCAAGATAATAAAATGTGAGGCTGGATGAACACAGCAGGCCAAGCAGCATCTCAGGAGCACAAAAGCTGACGTTTCGGGCCTAGACCCTTCATCAGAGAGGGGGATGGGGGGAGGGAACTGGAATAAATAGGGAGAGAGGGGGAGGCGGACCGAAGATGGAGAGTAAAGAAGATAGGTGGAGAAGGTGTGGGTGGGGAGGTAGGGAGGGGATAGGTCAGTCCAGGGAAGACGGACAGGTCAAGGAGGTGGGATGAGGTTAGTAGGTAGCTGGGGGTGCGGCTTGGGGTGGGAGGAAGGGATGGGTGAGAGGAAGAACCGGTTAGGGAGGCAGAGACAGGTTGGACTGGTTTTGGGATGCAGTGGGTGGGGGGGAAGAGCTGGGCTGGTTGTGTGGTGCAGTGGGGGGAGGGGATGAACTGGGCTGGTTTAGGGATGCAGTGGGGGAAGGGGAGATTTTGAAACTGGTGAAGTCCACATTGATACCATATGGCTGCAGGGTTCCCAGGCGGAATATGAGTTGCTGTTCCTGCAACCTTCGGGCGGCATAGTTAGCCTGCATTTTATTGAGTATAGTTGGTCAATGGATAAATATTGTTTAGAACACCAAGGAGAATTTCCTTGGGCTTTGTCAAAAGGATAAATGTCCCCAGAATCACAGTATTGTTACAGTGCAGTCCATTGTGCCTCCACCTGCTCTGAGCATTTTAAACTAATGCTATTCTCCCATCTTTTCTCTATATTCCTGCACCTTGTTTCTGTTTAAGCAGCCACCTCATGCCTGCTTGAATGCTCAATTAAACTTGCCTCCAACATGTTGCAGGGCAATGTGCTTCAGACCCCAACTGTTCAATATGTGAAAACAGTTTTCTCATCTTGCATTTGCTTCTTTTCCAAGACATTTTAAACCTGTTCTTTCATTCTCAATCCTCTTATGAGCTGGAACAGTTTCTCCCCATATATACTCTGTCTCGAATGCTCAAGATTTTGAAAACCTCTATCAGATTTCCTTTGGCCTTCTCCTCTCAAAAGAAAACTGTCTCAATTTCTTCAATCAAACCACTTTTTTGCCATTTATATAATGATTTGGATGTAAACTTAGGAGGTATAGTTAGTAAGTTTGCAGATGACATCAAAATTGGAGGTGTAGTGGACAGTGAAGAAGGTTACCTCAGAGTACAACAGGACATTGATCAGATGGGCTGATGGGCTGAGGAGTGGCAGATGGAGTTTCATTTAAATAAATGTGAGGTGTTGCATTGTGGAAAGGCAAATCAGGGCAGGATATATATACTTGAATGCTAAGGTCCTGGGGAGTGTTGCTAACAAAGAAACCTTGGAGTGCAGGTTCATAGTTCCTTGAAAGTAGAGTCTCAGGTAGACAGGATAGTGAACAAAGTGTTTGATATGCTTGCCTTTATTGGTGAGTGCATTGAGTATAGAAGTTGGAATGTCATGTTGTGGCAGTATAGGACATTGGTTAGACCACGTTTGGAATACTGTGTACAATTCTGGTCTCCCTGCTAAACAAAGGATGTTGTGTAACTTGAAAGGGTTCAGAAAAGATTTACAAAGATGTTTCCAGAGTTGGAGGGTTTGAGCAATAGGGAGATGGTGAATAGGCTGGGGCTATTTCCCTTGGAGCATTAGAGGCTGAGGAGTGACCTCATAGAAGTTTATAAAATCATGAGGGGCATAGATAGGGTGAACAGACAAGATCTTTTCCCCAAGCTAGCAGAGACCAAAATTAGAGGACATAGATTTAAGATGAGAGGGGAAAGATTTAAAAGGGACCTAAGGAGCAACTTCACACAGAGGGTGACGGATGTATGGAATGAGCTACAAATGGAAGTGGTGGAGGCTGATACAATTACAACATTTAAAAGTTATCTGGAGGGGCACATGAAAAGGAAAAAAATTAGAGGGATTGGGGCCAAATGCAAGCAAGGGGGACTAGATTTATTTGGGATATCTGGTTGACATGGACAATGTGGACTTAAGAATCTGTTTCCATGCTGTACATCTCTATGATTCTTTGACTCTAACTGTCGTTACTGAAGTGTCTCAAGCCTCTGGAATCATTCTTGCAAATCTCTTCTGCATTGTCTCCAATGCAATCGGATCTGACAGGGCAGCACTCCTTTTGTACTGCACAGGTGTGTCTCAGCCTGGATTATGAGCTACACTCTCAAGAAAACATATTTATTAAAATCAGGTTGTGAGAATGTCATCACTGCAAAGTTCTACATTTGAAACAGGAAATATGTAATTACCGTTGCAAATCTTGAGTATTTAACATCTTTACCATTGAAGCAATTGTCCTGAATATTTTGAGATTATACACACAAGCTGCAAAGGTGAGAGTTAAATTTGTGTGTGTGTGTGTGTGTGTGTGTGTGTGTCTGTGTATGTGTGTGTGTGTGTGTGTGAGAGTGAGTGTGTGGGAGAGAGGTGTTTGATGAATAGGATGAATCATTACACTATTAGGAGCTAATTAGCTCCCAAATTGGATTAGAAAGCAAGTGTGAAAAGATTTTTAAACACAAGTTTCGGACTCGTAGGTGGAATGCCTGTTTAATATGAATTTAGAGCATATGCATATACAAAGGAGTTTGAGGACAGAACAGACGTGGGTCAGGTGATGACCCTGAATGTCTAACCTTGTGTTTGTGGAAAATGTGGGGCACTCCTGCCCACTGTCCTGCCCACCTGCCAGGCTCCAGATATGAATAAACTCAGCTCTCAGGCCTCTCTTTGACCAGAGCACCATATGAATTCATTTGTGGGATGTGGGCATCGCTGGCTGGTCAGCATTTCTTGCCCATTCCTAGCTGCCCTTGAGAAGGTGGTAATGAGCTGCCTTCTTGAACCGCTGCATTTCTCCTGCTGTGATTTGACCCCCAATGCCACAGGGGATGGAATTCCAGGATTTTGACCCAGTGACAGTGAAGGAACAGCAATATATTTCCAAGGCATGATGTTGCGTGGCTTGGAGGGAGCTTGAAGGTGGTGGCATTCCCAAGTATTTCCTGCCCCAGTCCTTCTAGGTGGAAATGGCTGTGGGTTTGGAAGGTGCTGTCTGAGGAACTTTGGTGAATTTCTGCACTGTGTCTTACAGATGGTTCACACCGCTGATACTGAGCTTCGGTTGTGGAGAGAGTGGATGCATGTGGGTGTTGTGGCAATCAAGCAGGCTGCTTTGTCCTGGATGGTGTCAAGTTCCTTGAGTGTTGTTGGGGCTGCACTCATCCAGGCAAGTGGGGAGTGTTCCATCACACTCCTGACTTGTACCTTGTAGATGGTGGACAGGTTTTGAGGAGGTAGGAGGTGATTACTCTCCTCTAACCTGCTCTTGTAGTCATATGTTAGTCAGTATGTGCTCTGCTCTTTCCAAAAATAGCAACCAAGGATTTAACTGACATTGTGGAACCTGATTATCATGTTAAATGTGTTGGTTTAATCCGTGACCTCCTCTAGCCCTACAACACTTCGTTCTCTGTATTAGTCTAGTGCTGCTCTCTCAAACCTCCCTGATTTTTCACTGCTCTGCCATTGATGTCCATGTCTTCTGCTGCCTTGGCTCTAATCACCAAAATTCTCTCCCTAAACTTATCTACTCCTCCATCTTTCTCACCTCCTTTAAGAAAAATCTTAAAACCTGGCTCTTTGATCAAGCTGTTGGCCACTTCTCATATCCACTTATGTGTTGTTAGGTATCAAATTTGTTTGATAATTGATGTTATGAAATGTTTTATGATATGTCACTGTTTTAAAGGAGGAAAATCAATGCATTGTTCTTAAAGGAGCCTGCAATCTAATCTAGCAGCAGGCTCTGGAGAACATTGGTGTAATCAAAGCAAAACTGGGCCTTGACCGCAATTTACAGAATACTTTCTTTCCTTTTTTATGGATACCATGCCTTATCTAGATTAAGTCTTCAACATATTTCAGTGCAGCTTCCTTTGTCTTCTTTTGATAAATTGATTTTAAATAACTCCTTTTAACCTAGGATGTCCCGGAGTATTTTTCAAGCCATCAAAGAACTGCCTTGAAATGTAATCACTCTACTAACGTATGTGACAACCAAATTTTACGACCAGAAAGCTGAAATAAACTGTAAATTAGTAATGACCAGAGAATCTGTTTTTCAGTGATCTTAGTTCAAGGATAAATATTAATGAAGGCACTCTCTAAGACCTCTCAAACTCTTCAAAGAATGTTATGGAACTCACTGAGCTTCAGCTGACCCTTTAGTTAAATTTGAATAATGAGATATAAATCACTCTGAGGCTTATATCTGTGGTGAAGCAAACAGGTATGCAGGTAATGCCTTATTTATATTGTCTGGCTCAAACTGTACTTCCCTTGCCCAGAGAGACTGCAGTTCCTGGGAGAAGCTAACCAGTTTCCAGTGTCCAAACCAGTGCTTTAGAGATTGTTCCTCATATTAACAACATGTAGCTGAAGCGAAAATGTGAACATACTCTTACTGAGTTGGATGTCTCATGAGACAATTATGAATCTTCAATGTAAGATACCTATCTATTTAGTGATATGTAATAAACCTTGGATGGTGAATCAATACACGAGCCTATCTTTTACTGAATATGCCATGCAGGCATTCTTCAGCACTTAATTTTGGTATTTTGGCTAATCCTGATAAGAAGGATTGGTGGCAGCAAATCTACCAATCGAAAGTTGACTGTTCTGGCATGCAACATCATAAGACTTACCACTTCCAACTCACCACTTCTGGAAGCAGAAGATTCGGCCCTAAAAGGGAAAGGACGCATTTTGCACGCAAGTGACACATCCACAAGAAATGTATCTTAAATACTGCAATAAAAATATAACACCATCCTCTCAAATCAGCCAAATCAATCTGGGCTCCACTGTGACCACACCACACAAGAGCTATTCTCTACCTCTGTGAGACTTTAGGCGCAAAACTCCACTCAAGGGTTTATCAGTTTCCACAAAACTACTGTGGGATTTCTTAGAATACAGAAGCTACCAGGAGATTTCTTATTGCTTTATAAGGGTGAGAGCATCAAGAAAAGTGGTAGAATCAAAAGAAGGGAACTCCCTACATGCCTGCTTCTTCGCTGCCGGGGCACTTGGTACTAAGATCGCTATATTGAGGGTTTGGAGATATACTGGCCTCCACAAGAGTAACTGTGGGTCACACCATTGGGCACCACTGGTAGATGGCCCAGACAGTGAATGTTCACTGCCAGGAGACCAGGGCTGTGCTTTAATTAGTGGATGTGAGATGGCGGGAGGCCTTTTGTAAGTTTCTGGAAATGACACAACTTGATTCCAGCTTGCTATGCCAGTAAGGTGTAACATTAGATTGAGCAGAGTGACAAAATCACAAGACTTATTGATGTAACTGTCTCAGTTGTCAGCGAAAGATTAAAGGTGTGCATTTATGCGGTCACCTTTTCCACTCTGGCTTCTGACCAAGGCATCCATTGTTCTGCAAATGTATCCTTAATCTTAAATCTGAATCTGATCTGAGGGAAGACCAAAGAAGGCGTAGGCTTCCTAGTGAGGATAACCTCACACTGCTTTGAATTCAATGAAGGCATTAATGGCCCACTTATAATGCTCCAGTTCAGTGGAATATGAAGCTAAATTCATATTGTTAACTTTATCTAATGACTGCATCAAGAGTATTCAACAATTAATACAATTACATTCCCATTGCTTGGCAAATCGTGGCCTTCCATTGTGGAGCATAGCAGAAGTTTCCTTTGTTTGTATAGCTAACTACAAATTTGGCCAAAAAATTTCATTTGGTCAATATTCCTAGCAAACAGAGTAAGGTAATACAGAATCAGGTTTAAATGACTTATTTTTGTTTATGGAAAGTAGACTTAAAAATAGGAAAATAATTAGATTTAATGTAAATCAAAAGATTTCTGAATACTAATGATGCCAAGGAACATGGGGAAGACAGGGAAATTGGTATTGAAGTTAATGGCTGACCATGATCTGTTTGCATAACTTGGCATTCATCCTTAATAGGATGAATGTCCTACTTCTGCTTATATCTCTTATATTCATGTGAGAAAGATTTGCAAAAAACATCAGGAGAACTCTCCACCCCTCTGCACGTTGAATCCCCATCTGAATATGTTCAGGGCCCCCAGTCGTGAAGCCTTTCTAAACAACCACCACATAGCACTGCCAGATCTAGCACAGCCTCTCATATTGGAATGATGCCAATTAAGCCAGGCTGACAAATAATGAATTTAAAAGCATCCCATTAGGTTTATAATGTCATCAACTCATTGCAGCAAGACGAAACTTATCCCTCGAATGTATCCAAATTCATTTTCTCTCTGCAAATTATTATCAGCATTCATGCTAGTCCTACTGCAGGTATCTATTGGAGCTAGTCATTGGTGCTGAAACTCTATTATAAGTAACATATATTACTGCCTTAATTTGCCATTGAGGTACTCTGAGTAGCAACACTGAAAATATTGTTTTAAATAATCTGTATTTTAATAGGCTACACAATTCTAATTGAATGGCTACAACAAGATGAATAGTTGATTTAAAATCATGTCTCTTCTATCCTATACATTAAATAATGTCTGATTGAAGGACTCACCATGTGGGAAACTATGGGTTTCCTGGCTACGCATTGTTGTGGGTGCTTAAGGGAAGATTCCTGTTTACCTCATTAGAGAGAAAGGCTTGCATTCTTCTGGTGAAAGAAAAAGCCTGTTTCTATGGAAACGGATGAATTACATCAAATAGAGCCAGCATGATGCTGTTTTCTACCCCCCACCGCTCTCCCCCAGTATTTGAAGAAGGAATAGAATTGTGCTGTTGATGTCTCAGTTATCGACAGGGTTTCACCTCTTCACTGTTCTTTCCACAGAACCTTCAATGATACATGTTGCCTCTAGGCCCCATCTAACCAATTGAAAGCTAGCACAAAGATTAAGAGCAGATGATTGCAAGCAGCACTCCGGTGTTTGTCCAATACATATATGGATCATTCTGTGCTGATGTGCCTCTGGCAAGGGGCAGAGTCCTTGTGTATATTTTAAGCTGAGATAGATAGATTCTTGATCAGTCCAGGAACAAGGCTTGTGGGGAAAGGGCAGGAGTGTTGATGTGAGGTGTGTCAGATCAGCCATAAAGTCATAGAGTTATACAGCACGGGAACAGACCCTTCAGTCCACCCAGTCTGCCCTGACCAGATGACCTACTCCCATTTGCCAGCACTTGGCCCATAAATAAAATCACGGGGGACATAGATAAGATGAATGCATATAGCCTTTTTTCCCAGAGATGGAGAATTGAAAACTCGAAGGCTTAGGTTTAAGGTGAGAGGGGTTGGATGTAAGAAGGACCTGAGGGGCAACTTCATGGAATGGGCTGCCAGAGAAAGTGGTTGTGGTAGGTACAATAGCAACATGTAAAAACCGTTTGGGTAGGTGCATGGATGGGAAGGGTTTAGAGCGACATGGACCAAATGTGGGCAATTGGAACTAACTAAGTAGGCACCATGGTCAGCATGGATCAATTTGGGCAGAAGGTCCTGTTTCCATGCTGTATTAATCTATGACTGTATGAGTGTATCTTTCTAAACCCTTCCTCACTCAACTAGGTTACTTTTAAATGTCGTAATTGTACCCACATCCGCCACGTCTTCTGTCAGCTCGTTCCGTACACGCACCACCCACTGTGTGAAAAAGTTACCCCTCAGGCCCTTTCTAAATATTTCCCCTCTCACCTTCAATCTATGTCCTTGAGTTTTAGACTCCCCTATCATGGGAAAAAGACCTTGGCTATTCACCCTATCCACATCTCTCATCATTTTATAAACCTCCATAAGGCAGTGATGAAATAAACAGCAAACCAGACTTAAGGGGCAGAATGGCCTATTCCCATTCCTATTTTCTTATGGCCTCATGGTCTTATGGCGCATGTAGTCATGAGGAGATGTGTTTGCATTCGTGTTTTTATACCATATCAAATTTATGTTCCAGCAAACAAAGTTCGTGAAGATTTAAGTTCTAATGTGGGATAAATTCTCATGGTTTATAATTTAAATTAAGGTGTGGGAAGCGACAACTTGGATGTTTGAAAGAGATGGAATAGAGCTGACAGAACAAGTGGAGTCGGGTTTAGATGAATCGTGTTGGAAGGAGAACTGAAAGGTGGGAAATGCCCCTAAGGTAGCAGAAAGTTGACTCTCACAGGCAGGGTAGTGAGGAAAACTGAAATAGGGAGGAAAATTGTTTATTGATGAGTGTCTCATGGGTGGAAAAGCAGAACGAAGGAAGAAACAGAGTTTTGGAGTAAGAATTCAGGAAAATGTTTGAAACAGACAATTGAACTTGCTCAATAGGTAAGTCAATATAGTTCTATGATATATTGATGCTGGTGTTGGACTGGGTGGACAAAGTCAGAAGTCACATGGCACCAGCTTATAGTCCAGCAGGTTTATTTGAAACCTCAAGCTTTAGGAGTGCTCCAAGATAATAAAATGTGAGGCTGGATGAACACAGCAGGCCAAGCAGCATCTCAGGAGCACAAAAGCTGACGTTTCGGGCCTAGACCCTTCATCAGAGAGGGGGATGGGGAGAGGGAACTGGAATAAATAGGGAGAGAGGGGGAGGCGGACCGAAGATGGAGAGTAAAGAAGATAGGTGGAGAGAGTGTAGGTGGGGAGGTAGGGAGGGGATAGGTCAGTCCAGGGAAGACGGACAGGTCAAGGAGGTGGGATGAGGTTAGTAGGTAGGAGATGGGGGTGCGGCTTGGGGTGGGAGGAAGGGATGGGTGAGAGGAAGAACCGGTTAGGGAGGCAGAGACAGGTTGGACTGGTTTTGGGATGCAGTGGGTGGGGGGGAAGAGCTGGGCTGGTTGTGTGGTGCAGTGGGGGGAGAGGACGAACTGGGCTGGTTTAGGGATGCAGTAGGGGAAGGGGAGATTTTGAAACTGGTGAAGTCCACATTGATACCATATGGCTGCAGGGTTCCCAGGCGGAATATGAGTTGCTGTTCCTGCAACCTTCGGGTGGCATCATTGTGGCACTGCAGGAGGCCCATGATGGATATGTCATCAAGAGAATGGGAGGGGGAGTGGAAATGGTTTGCGACTGGGAGGTGTAGTTGTTTGTTGCGAACTGAGCGGAGGTGTTCTGCAGAGGAGGCTTGAGAAATAAAAACAAAAGCAATTAGTTGGGGAGGAATATGTCCCTGCCTCTAAAATCATTCACACATTCTTTTGAAGCAAAAATGGATCTGATAGTAAGAAGCACCAGGTTAATTGTAGCAATCAGACTACAGCTGCTTTACTTTGGGGTGATGGTCAGTTGTATCTAATTTCTGACACAGGGTTACAGCAACAGAAGGTACAGATGCAGTTTTGTGTTGTTGCTGTCTTCTGGAAGTCTGGCTAGGTTCCTGCCTTGTGCATTTGCAAACTGTAACTCTTGCCCACTGCTGGAAAGGGGGTGGCAATTTATTAGCATGTAGGTATTCTGCAGTATTCACACTATTCTCACCCATACAGCTGTTAGCTTTCATGAGTGTTGTCATGATGCCTTAATTTCAATTTTAATCCTCATTTCCCTATTGCTCTGGGAGAAGTGACAGCTTGCTTGGCTGTTTGTTGGAGGATTAATTTATTGTCATTTTAACAAGGCTGGGCTGAGTTTGCTCTGATACCATTTTCTTTCCATACGCCTTCTGCCCAAATAAGTCTGCAGACACAAATTTCTGTCACTGATTCCATCATGTGGCCTTTTGAACTCAACCCATAGCAAAACTAGAAGAAAAATTAACGAGTCAGAAAGCTGAGTGGCAAATCAAACTTTATCTCAAAACGAATTGGAATAAGGAGAGCTGCAATCTTGAGTGATTCCAGACATGTGGCTTTTGGTTGAGAGTTCCAGGATTTTGGTCCATGTCATAGTGGTGTCCTGGTAGATTTGGAACCATAAAGGCATAGGAGCAGAAGTAGACCATTTGGCCCATTGAGTCTGCTTCACCACTCAATAGCATGGCACACTGTCCTTGTGACGTGGTGTCCACTCGGTTCTGCATGGCAGTCTTCTGGCGGCACATGGCAGCCCCTCATCCTGGTGCAGCCTCAGCGTGGTCTCCTGGTCTCAAGGTGATTCCAGAGCAATCTCTCAGCTTCATGAACCTTGGGGTGTAACCCCATGTAGTCTGGAGCCAAGGTCCGGTGCAGACTGGAGGCTAGGTACCAGTGTGGTCTGGTTGTAGATGTTGGTATGTCTGCCGAGCTGGGAGGTTTGATAGCAGATGTTTTGTTTCCTTTCTAGGTGACATCCTTAGTGCCGTGGAGCCTGCGGTGAAGCGCTGTTATCTTGTGCCAGTTTGAATTTATATGGTCTGGTTTCTGCTGCTTCCGGTAGGTGCCATTTTGTGTTGTAATGGTGGGTATATCGAGTCCATATTCAATGTGTTGGTTGATGGAGTCCACGGATGAATGCCAAGCCTCCAAGAATTCCCTAGCTGTCCTCTGTTTGGCTTGTCCAATGGTAGTTAGTGTTGTCCCAGTTGGAAGTATGGTTTTTCCTTGTGTATGTGTATTGAAACCAAGAACATCGAGTTGTGTCGTTTAGTTGCTAGCTGGTGTCCGTGGATACGGGTTGCTATTTGCCTGCCTGTTTGCCTCACATAGTGTTTTGTGCAGTCTCTGCATGGTATCTTGTAGACTACTTTTGTCCTGTCCATGATATCTTTCGGGTCTTTAACCCTGATCAGTTGCTGTTTAGCGGGAGTAGCCTGGCTGTCAGCTCCTACAATTCCTACAGTGTGGAAACAGGCCCTTCAGCCCAACAAGTCCACACTGATGCTTGGAGCCACCCAGACCCATCCCTCTATAGCCCTATAACCCCTGAACACTACGGGCAATTTAGCACGGCCAATCCACCTAACCTGCACATCTTTGGACTGTGGAAGGAAATCAGAACACCTGGGGGACACCCACGCTGGCAGATGGAGAATGTGCAAACTCCACACAGACAGTCACCCAAGGCTGGAATTGAACCCATGTCCCTGGAGCTGTGAGGCTACCGTGTTAACCACTGAGCCACCCATGCTGTCCTACTTCGAGGTGTTTTTATATATGATATAGTGATTAATTTTATATCTGGTCTGGGTTGGAAGACCATTGTTCTGGACTTTGTATTTTTCTATTTTCTAAGATTTTGTAATTGGCAAAGCTGTACCTCGGTGCCTTTGTACTTCGGATGGTGCTGTAAGTGACGACATAAGATCTTTTCACTACACTCATCTGAGTACATGTGACATTAAAGCTGATTCAATTCAATTCAATGATATCATGGGTGATCTGATTATTTTCAACACTAATTTCCTATCTTTTCCCAATGTCCTTTGATTCCCTGACAAATTAACAATCTGTCAATCTAAATCTTTGAATATTCTTGACCATCAGTCTCAACAGTTCTCTTTGGCAAAGGATGCCACCGATTCAATGTCCTCTGAAAATAAATTGTCCTCATCTCTATTTTAAATGAGAGAACCCTTATTCTCACATTTTACATCTTTTAGACCTAGGCTCTCCCACAAGTGAAAAAAAATTCTCAATATCTATCCTGTCAATTCCCTTAATAATATTGAAAACAAAAATTGCTGGAGATCATAGAGGGTCAGGCAGCATCATGGAAGAGAAAACAAGTAAATGTTTCAAGCCCATTCTCTCTCTGTGGATGCTGCCTGATCTGCTGTGATCTCCAACTTTTTTGTTTTCAGTACAAGTTCCAACATCTGTAGTAGTTTGTCCCTAATAATATTACATGTTTCAATAAGGTAGCCTCTCATTCTTCTCAACTCCAGTGAGTACAGGCCCAATATTCTCAACCTCTACTCATAAGAACATCCCTCCAAGCCTCGTATCAGCCTGCTAAACCTTCTCTGGACTGCCTCCAATGCTATTGTATCTTTCCATAGATAAGAAGATAAAAATTGGTCACAATATTCCAGCAATGGTCTAACAGGTGCCTTATGCAATTTTAACAAGATTTCCTTACTCTTATGCTCTATTCCCTTTGAAGTACAGGTCCACATTCTGATGGCCTTCCCTATTATCTGCTGAACCTGGATGCTGGCTTTGTGCGAATCATTCTGTAGAATTCCCAAAGCACTCCTCGCGTTTTGCAATTTGCCCTCATTTAAGTAATATTCAGCTCCTCTGTTCTTCCTGTCAAAGTACATAACCTCACATTTCCCCACATTACATTCCATCTGCCAAGTTTTTGTCTATTTGCTTAACTTGTATGTATTTCACTGAAAACTCTTTGTCATCCTCACTACTTGTCTTTCCACCTACTTGTGGGACTTCAGCAAACTTGGCAATAGTACATTCACTTTCCTCATCCAAGTCATTAATACATATATAGTAGATAATTCGCAGCCCTAGTGCCTGTGGCATAACACTAGTTACGGGGTGTTGGCTGGGTGACTGGTTTGTGATGCAGAGAGATGCCAATAGCGTGTGCTCAACTCCTGCTTTGGCTGAGGTCACAATGAAGTTCCTGTCTCCTTCACCTCACCCTTCTCCTGAGGCATAGTGACCCTCAGCTTAAACCCATTACTCGTCATCTCTCTTCAATGAAAGACTAACCCTATGGTACTCTGGAACCATGGCGTCTTTACATACATTCCTCCTCGTTCTGTACAATCCAATCACATCAGGGTATACAAACATGAGATACAAGGTCAGAAGCAAACCTCAATCAGCAAACTATTAAATAGGCCTCTCCGATTTTCTAAATCACATCAGGAATTTACCACTGACTATGTTTTCTTTTTATCCTGTTGGAACATTCTAAATTTTTAGAACCCTTTAAGTAAAGACATTTTTTCAAAGTTATAATTCATATTTGCATCTTCTTCTGCTTGCCTCATTTACCTGAATTATTTTTTGGAATTCACTGCATGTATTCTGTTTAATATTTATGCACATCAGTAAAGTCCTTTCTACATTCTATTTTTCAACTGAAGTTGAAGTTTCTCCAGTTTTCATGGTTCATCTAAATTTTAAGAGGAGAAGTCGTACTTTATTGGGTGAAGGGCTGAGCAAGTTATTTTCTGATATTATTTGATGCCGTGAGGTCTTGTAGCAACTGTGGCCACTCAGGTTGTATGATTGGCACCATCGGCTGGTGGGATTTGCAGAATCATCCATTCTCTAGTGTCCTTGTCCTCTGCCAGTAACAATGTGATTAAATTCACTGTTCTGTGATTTGTTGCAATGCGATTAAGTCTCTATGTTCAATTTTGTTGTAATGCATCTTTAAACTGCACAAGGACAGAGTGGTATCACTGAAAAATCTATTGACTGTTGAACCAATAGCACTTCAGCACTTTACGGTGGTGTTGTGTTTGCGTCAGAGACCATTGACCATTGTGTCAGAGGCCAGGCGAGTGCTAGTGCAAATCCCCTCATAACAGCTGCATGAAATTGAAATTCAGTCCATAAAATCTGGAAGTTAGCTTCAGCAATAAAGTAACCATTGGTACCTTTGTGGCCATGCTTAACTGCACTCTGAACTGACTTAGCAAGCCCTTCAATTCAGGGGCAATTAGGGACGTGCAGCAACTTCTGGCTTTTCCAGAAACACACATATCTCGTGGAAGAATACATTTCAAATAAATAACATGAAAGGAAATACATTTGCTGACATCCCACAATTTGGGAAATTTATTTTCCATTCTACATGTTATTGTTCAGACCATTTGCTTATGAACATATTGTATATTTTTATAACTTCTCACTACCCATTATTTAAATTGCAAACTAGTTAGAGAATTCCAACAGCATGGAAGCAGGCCTTTCAGTCCATACCAACCCTCCGAAGAGCATCCCACCTAGTCTCACCCCATCCCATCCTGTTATTCCCATGACTCACGCACCTAGTCTGCACATCCCTGGACACTATGGGCAATTAAACACTCAATCTGCCTAACCTGCGCGTCTTTGGACTGTGGGAGGAAAAAATCCATGCATCCATAGGGAGAACATGCAGACTCAGTTGCCCAAGGGTGGAATTGAACCCAGGTACCTGGGGCTGTGAGGCCACAGTGCTAACCAAAAAGCATCCATGCACACATTTTAATCTGAGTTTAAGAAAGAGCTTGTATTTATATTCATGGACTTCACAATCTCAGGATGTCCCAAAGATCTCTAAAGCCGAATAAGAACTTTTGAAGTCACTGTGACAATATAGGAAAACACAAGAGGCAAACTGTACACAACTCCTACAAATGGCAATGTGCTAATCATCAAATCATCTGATTCAAAGCAAAGTATTGCGAATGCTGCAAATGTGAAGCAAACACACAGAATTCGGGAGAAACTCAGCAGGTCTGTGGCAGCATCTGTGGAGAGAACAGAGCTAAAATTTCAAGACTGGTATGACTCTTCTTCAAAATCAGAAACACTGTTGACGTGATTTAATGGCAAGCTTTCATTTGGATGTTCTTTTGTGAAATAGTGCCTCGGTACAGTCACCCAAGAGGGAAGATGGGCCCTCAAGTTACAATCTTATGTAAAAGTGGCACTTCTGAAAGTGCAGCTTTCCTTTGATAGTACACTGAACTGCCTGGAAAAGTTATGTACTCAAGACTCAAGGACTGGAGCTTGAACCTAAAATATTCAGACTCAATGCTACCGAATGAATGAAGTAACTGGGTTAACACCAATTTGAAAATAGTGAAAGTTAAATAAAATATAAATATGTTAAGCATTCAAGTGTTAAAATTGAAAACAACAATTTCTAAGGTGCTTAATTCTGGAAAAGCACGGTATATAAATCACATGGTGTATAAAATTTCAATTATGTGTTATAGGCTAGAATATTATGGATTTCAATTTGACATTACATGCTATCCATTTCTAGCTCAAGCGTATAAGTTTGTTCAGCAAAAATATGTATTTTTATTCCTTTGGCAGTGATCATCAGTAAAGAATCTCCTCAAATGATAGCTTCAAAGAAATATATTCATAAATTATACTTCCAAATCTACTTTGATGATTCATCTACATCCCACACCATGTCTGAAGCCTTTTGAAGTAGGTGCCATCATATTGTCTAAGGAGGAAGAAGTGAAGTAAATGGAGGGGGTGGGCATCACTGGGAGAGAAGAAATCAAAGAGGATGCCAACTTAATTGAAGGATCTTTTAATGGGATGTTTCATGAAAAAGATAAGCTAAGCTCCTCTGAAGGCTTAATAAATAAATATGTCACCTGATGTAGCACTGAATCATCCAGGCAACAAAAGGTCCCAAGTCTATAGTGCAGTTGTTATGTTATTGGAATAGCAATCTAGAAAGCTGCACTGATAATCCTACACAATGGGAGCTCCAATTCCAGTTGCAGTTTTTTGAATTCAGTTAAAATAACCTGGCATTAATGAAAGTGACCATAAAATCCAACTGTTTGATTGAAACCCCATTGCGAAGAACGTTTGCTTTCCTCATTTCATACTTGTTGTTTGTGATTCCAGTTTCACAGAAATGTGCTTGACTCTTAACTACTCTGTGAAGTTTATATTTCATAGACAATGCAGCTGAAGTCCAGAGGTGAGGTGAGGATGAGACATCTGGTGAGATTTTACGAAGTGTGGTATCAAGAAGCTCGAGGAAAACTTGAGTCATTGGGACCCAGGGAGAAAATGCTCATTGGAATATTGTTGTAGCCATCAGAGGTCAGTCATCACAACTCCAGGACATCTTTACAGGAGCTCTCCAGGGTGTTGGCGTCTTCAGTTGTTTCATCAATGACCTTCCCTCCGTCATAAGATCAGAAGCATGGATGTTCACCAATGATGACACAATGTTTAGCACCATTTAAAACTCCTCAGATACTGAAGCAGCCTATGTCTTGATGCAGCAAGATGTGGACAATATCTAGGTTTTGGACTGGTAAGTGGCAAGTTACACACAAATTCCAAATGATGTCCATCTCCAATAAAAGACAATTCAACCATTGCCCCTTGGCACTTGTCATTAGCACTGCTGAATCTCTCAATATCAACAATTGAGGATCATTACTGACCAAAAACTGAACTGGTCTAGCCATATAGATATATTGACTCCATAAGCAGGTCAGAGGTTAGGAACCTTCAGTGAGTAACTCACCTCCTGACTGCCCAGAGCCTGTCCACCATCTTCAAGACACAAGTCAGGAGTGTGATAGAATACTCCACACTTGCCTGATGAGTGCAGATCCAGCAATACTCAGGAAATTGACAACATCCAGGACAAAGAAGCCCACTTGATTGTCACCACATTCACAAGCAGCCAATCCCTCCACCATCAATTCTCAGTAGCAGCAGTGTGTATAATATACAAGATGCACTGCAAACTTTCACCAAAGATCTTTAGAGAGCACCTTCCAAACCCACAGCCAATGCTATATCGAAGGACAAGGGCAACCAATATATGGTAACTGTACCGCCTGCAAGTTCTCCTCCAAGGCACACACCTCCCTGGCTTTGGAATATTTTGCCGTTACTTCAGTATCACTGGGTCAAAATCCTGGAACTCCCTCACTAATGACATTGAGTCTACCCACACCAGATGGTCTGTAGCTGTTCAAGAAGTAACTCACCACAATGTTCTCAAGGGCAGTTAAAGATGGAAAATAAATGCTAATCTGGCCAACAGTGCCCACATCCAAGTCAGGAATTTAAAAAGTGTGGTTTGGAGCAATTAAGAATGAGAAGTAAATGCTGACCTCACTATAATAAGAATAAGTAAAATCAAAATGCATCATATTTCAAGATGGAGCACTAACATTGACAATGTGCTTGATCAAGACAGTGGGCATCATTGGCCAGATTTCTTTTGATCTGAAACATCATTGTAATTTCATAGTCACACTTTTACATGCTTTTTATTCCAGATTTTTACTGACTTCAAATTTCATCATGGTGGGATTAAATGCCATATTTGGGCCTTATTAATAGCCCAAATGACTTCATTAATATTCAGCTTCCAACCTTACCGGACGCACTAAATGTTGAGAATTCTCAACATGGATGTTAGAGTGCATACCTGATTACTTCAACTTGCTGCAATGGAGCGCCAAGTTGGACACTGGCCATTAACATCTCAGGGCACATTCTATGGGCATCATCGACATGCACCCCACATCCATGGACATTGGCATGTGCCAGCCTCTGAGAACCCTCATCCATTTGCAGGATGCTTCTGCCCTTCTGTGCTGCGTGTTGGGCTGCATAAGTAACTCTCATTGAAATGCTAGACTAAGGACAATGGATGCTCAGGAACACACACCCAGCTCATGGACTGGTCAAGGCTGCACTGCCATGCTCTTCACTCACTCACTCACTCTGAGCTGACCTTGATGCTTAGAACATCCCTGCCTCACATTGCCTTGCTTTTTTGAGCTTTGTTCCCTCAGCCAGAGATATGAGGCTCACATTATTTCTATCTTACAGTTTGGTGCAGACGTGTCAGCAGGAAGCTTGACATAGTTTTTAGCAGGTATCAGTCAAGTGAAGGGGGATAGCCTTCACTCTGGTGTTCCCAGCACAGGAAGACCAGAGCAGCCTCTCATACCTGTCCAGGAGCTCAGATGCAGTCAGTCAGCCATACAGGTCAGAATCAGGATGCTATCCAAAATAGTGGGTGGGGAACTGAATGCCTGGTGACCCCAGCACCCAACTTGACATTTCCTTCCCTATTATGACTGTTTTTCTCTTGGCATAAAAGAGACGCAAGAATTACCGGAGATGGAAGTGAGTGGCTCAGCTGTTACTGTTGGTGCAGGTCAGGAGGCAGGATAGAGGGCGTCAGTGTCAGTGTAGCTGAGAGCAAGTGAGAGAAAATATTGCAGGGAATAATGAGAGTGCTGCCACATGAGCCTTGGTGGGAAAATGGATACAGTAGCAGAGATAGAGTGAGTGTGAGGTATCAGAGAGAAGATGGTGGCATCTACATTGGTGGAAAGGAGAAGGACATTGAACTTATTCCTACATTGCCATGGATTCCCCCAGGCAGCTGAGTCTGCATGAACTCACACAGGTGGAAACCATGGACCAAGCTGGTCTCCACTGCTGGTCCTGAAGGAAGAGGAAGTCCTGTGTCACCACCACTTGCCCGGCAGAATGTTTACGTTCCTGCCCCAAAAACAGGGTCAATTTGCCCTTATCTTCCATGTCCAGGGAAAATACCAAGAACAGAGCAGCTCCAAACTGACAAGGCTTGCCTGGGGCTTTTGAAGCATTGAGTACAGGAGCTGGGGCTTCATATTACAGTTGTACAAGACATTGGTAAGGCCGCATTTGGAGCACTGCATACAATTCTGGCTGCCCTGTTACAGGAAGGATGTTGTTACATTGGAAAGGGTGCAAAAAAGATTTACAAGGACATTACTTGGACAGGAGGATATGAGTTATAAGGAGACGCCAAGCTGGGACTCTTTTTCTTGCTACACAGTAGGCTGAGGGGTGATGTTATAGAGGTTTATACCTTCATGATGAGCAAGAATGAATAGCAAAGGTATTTTCCCCTGTGTAGGGGAGTCCAACATTAGAGGGCATAAGTTTAAGGTGAGAAGAGATAGATTTAAAAGGGACCTGAGGGACAACTTTTTCTCGCGAAGGATGATACGTATATGGAATGAGCTGCCAGAGGAAGTGGTAGACATGGGTACAATTAAAAAATTTAAAAGACATTTGGACTGCTACATGAATCAAAAAGGTTTAGAGGGATATGGATCAATTTTAGGCAAATGGAACTAGTTTTGTTTGGGAAAATTGGCATGGGTGAATAAGGCTGAAGGGTCTGTTTTCATCCTGTGTGACTCTAAAATGAGTTATTCTGGGATTGGCACATGGTAAGGTGCGGCTAAAATTAGATTTGAGGAACATTATAGAGGTTGTTAATGAAGCATGTATGGTACGGAAAAATCTCACTGGGCCTCGTGACAGAATTCCTCCAAAAAAACATGACTTAACCTACATTGGTAAAAAAATGCAGATTCAGTCTGTTGCGTTATTTTGCCTCTAGTCCTCAAAATGGTGGGGAAGCTGACAGAGCTGCACAATATTATTCACTCTGACCAGCTGGTAATTGGCCGTTTTTATTGGCTCTTATTTTTGTATAGCTTATCTTCAGTTTGTCCACTTTTACATTTAACACGACGAGAAAGGTTAAAATCCATAACAGAGGACACCTGTGGTTTCAAAAGAGCTGACGAAAAGACAAAGTAAATGGAGAAGTAATGCTGAATGAAATAAGAAGCTGGGTTGAGGCCCTTACTGCCCTCTTGGGAGAATGTAAAATATCCCATGGTACTGTTTGGTGAAGAATGAGAGTTTCACCACAGCATATTAACTGTCAGAACATGAGATATCGGAGCTGAATTAGGCCATTCAGCCTATTGAGTCTGCTCTGTCATTCGATCATAACTGATTAATTTCTTAACCTCATTCTCCTGTCTTCTCCCTGTGACCTTTGATCTCCTTACAAATCAGGAACATAATTATCTGGTGTCATAAACACACTCAATAACTTGGTTCCCGCAGCCTTCTGTGGCAATGAGTTCCACTGATTCACTACCCTCTGGCTGAAGAAATTCCTCCTCATCTCAGTTCTACAGGGCCATCCCTTCACTCTGAGCCTGTGCCCTCAGATACTAGTCTCTCCTGCCATCTTGTTCATGTATCCAGGTCTCTCAATATTTTGTAAGTTTCAATGAGGTCATCCCCCTTGTTCCTTCTGACTATAGGCACAGAGTCCTCAACTGCTCCGCATATGACATGCCCCTCATTCGGCCAATATTCACACCTCAACCATCACAATAACGTTTCAAAACAGATTTTCCAGTCATTTATCTCACGGCTCTTTGTGATTTAGATGTGTGAGCAAATTTGTTGCATGGTTTTTACGTTATAACAATGACTGTACTTTAAAAGAGGTATAAGCTGTGAAGTTCTTTGTAATGTGAAAGGCAACCAAAAATACAAGTCTCTTCCTTTCCACCCACTGATCTTGAGCTTTGAAAATCTGTAGGTTGTGGAATAAACTTCAGTGATGGATGTGTGTTAGGTACAAGGAATTTCCGGTCTGATATCCTGGGAAACAATGAGTTAGTTTAGAGATGGTGCACAAAGCAAGCTGTAACTCCTGACTCCGCAAACCCAGCGTGGGAGAAGATACCTCAATTTTCATTCTTGGAGCCAGAGATGGAGACGAATTAGATTTAGGTTTGCCAATATGCATAGAGATTTCAGAGGCAGATATTGGAGCTGCCGGTCCTGATGTAGACTTATTTTAAAGAAAAGGAAAACTAGAAACTGCCTTCAAACATCACACTCTCTCACTCCCCATGCCCACCCATGCCACTCATGCTCAACACCCACTCTTTGTGATAATCAAGTGTGGAGCTGGATGAACACAGCAGGCCAAGCAGCATCTCAGGAGCACAAAAGCTGACATTTCGGGCATAGACCCTTCATCAGAGAGGGGGATGGGGTGAGGGTTCTGGAATAAATAGGGAGAGAGGGGGAGGTGGACCAAAGATGAAGAGAAAAGAAGATAGGTGGAGAGGAGAGTATAGTTGGGGAGGTGGGGAGGGGATAGGTCAGTCCAGGGAAGACGGACAGGTCAAGGAGGTGGGATGAGGTTAGCAGATAGGAAATGGAGGTGTGGCTTGGGGTGGGAGGAAGGGATGGGTGAGAGGAAGAACATGTTAGGGAGGCAGAGACAGGCTGGGCTAGTTTTGGGATGCAGTGGGTGGAGGGGAAGAGCTGGGCTGGTTGTGTGATGCAGTGGGGGGAGGGGACGAACTGGGCTGGTTTAGGGATGTGGTGGGGGAAGGGGAGATTTTGAAGCTGGTGAAGTCCACATTGATACCATTGGGCTGTAGGGTTCCCAAGTGGAATATGAGTTGCTGTCCCTGCAACCTTCGGGTGGCATCATTGTGGCACTGCAGGAGGCCCATGATGGACATGTCATCTAAAGAATGGGAGGGGGTGTTGAAATGGTTTGCGACTGGGAGGTGCAGTTGTTTATTGCGAACCAAGCGGAGGTGTTCTGCAAAGCGGTCCCCAAGCCTCCGCTTGGTTTCCCCAATGTAGAGGAAGGCACACTGGGTACAATGGATACAGTATACCACATTGGCAGATGTGCAGGTGAACCTCTGCTTAATATGGAAAGTCATCTTGGGGCCTGGGATAGGGGTGAGGGAGGAGGTGTGGGGGCAGGTGTAGCATTTCCTGTGGTTGCGGGGGAAGGTGCCGGGTGTGGTGGGGTTGGAGGGCAGTGTGGAGCGAACAAGGGAGTCACGGAGAGAGTGGTCTCTCCGGAAAGCAGACAAGGGTGGGGATGGAAAAATGTCTTGGGTGGTGGGGTCGGATTGTAGATGGCGAAAGTGTTGGAGGATGATGCGTTATATCCAGAGGTTGGTGGGGTGTTGTGTGAGAACGAGGGGGATCCTCGTAGGGCAGTTGTGGCAGGGGCGGGGTGTGAGGGATGTGTTGCGGGAAATGCGGGAGACGCAGTCAAGGGCGTTCTCAACCACTGTGGGGGGAGAGTTGCGGTCCTTGAAGAACTTGGACATCTGGGATGTGCGGGACTGGAATGCCTCATTGTTGGAGCAGATGCAGCAGAGGCGCATGAATTGGGAACAGGGGATGGAATTTTTGCCGAGGGTGGGTGGGAGGAGGTGTATTCTAGGTAGCTCTTCCCCTCCCCCTACTGCATCCCAAAACCAGCCCAGCCTGTCTCTGCCTCCCTAACCTGTTCTTCCTCTCACCCATCCCTTCCTCCCATCCCAAGCCGCACCTCCATTTCCTACTAACCTTATCCCACCTCCTTGACCTGTCCGTCTTCCCTGGACTGACCTATCCCCTACCTACCTCCCCACCTATACTCTCCTCTCCACCTATCTTCTTTTCTCTTCATCTTCGGTCCGCCTGCCCCTCTCTCCCTATTTATTCCAGAACCCTCACCCCATCCCCCTCTCTGATGAAGGGTCTATGCCCGCAACATCAGCTTTTGTGCTCCTGAGATGCTGCTTGGCCTGCTGTGTTCATCCAGCTTCACACTTTTATTATCTTGGATTCTCCAGCATCTGCAGTTCCCATTATCACCCACTCTTTGTGGCCTGAATATCAACCTTGCCAACATATGTCTTCAACCTGTCCCCCATGCTCTCATGCCATCCATGCCAATTCACTCAATATCCATAATGGGCAAATTTTGAATTTTCAATGCTGAACTTAAAACAAATTGCAAAATATCCATCACAACCTACACCATATTTAAATTAAACTTGTTGCTAAAAGTCTATTCGATACATATAAATTCCTCCAAGCACTTAATTAAATATCTCTTTCAATACTTAATTATCTATAAAAAATAGTCTCACAACAAAGACAGTTAATCCCTTATAACCTCCCTGAGATTATTAGGAGTGTGTAAAGAGCCAGATAGCAATAATATCTCAAAAGAAAATCAAGAAAAGTCAATTGAAATTTCAAGTACTGACTTCTTTTACAAAATTCAAAGGGCAGGGTATTTAAATGGCTTCACAGCTTAATTGTTCTGAAGACTTAATCCATTTTTTAGGACCATCTATGTTTTCCCTGGACAGTCCCAGGTACCTAACCTCTCCAAAAGGATATCGAATGAGTTTCAAAAGTGTATCTTATGTACCTGAAGAGCTCTGCTGATGTAGGAGCAGCACTCCGAAAGCTTATGATTTCAAACAAATTTGTTGGACTAGAATGTGGCGTCGGGTGACTTCTAACTTTGTTCACTGAAAGTGAAGGGAGCTGGAGATGAAGGGTTGGAATTCCAGATTCCAGGCTCCAGTGCCATTTCAGTTAAAGTATGGAACGTTTACAAATTAATGAAAATGCAAGCCATAGTCTTTGAACACTTCAGTATTTCAGACCGTAATACAAGATAAAAATCATATGTGAAAGTAAAGGTTCATAACACCCGCGTCTGCCTGTGGCTGTGAAAGGGTTAATAGTCAACATGAAGAAATTTGATGTAAAATTCATAACAAACACTTGTTTCTTTGATGTGAAATGTGGCTTTAAATGGATTAGCATGTTTGATGGAATATTCTTAAGGAGCAATCTAATTTGAACATAATTACAGAGATGAAGTGTGATTGATGCCCCATATTATATATTCTGTTTATTCATTTAAAAAAAACTGTTCAAATATCTAATTCACTGATATGTGTTGTATGATATTATAAATAACATTTAATCACTACTCATTAAATTTTAAACAACATGATAAATTTGACTTTTAATAAGCACTAAAGTTCACAGTGACACTTCCACACGATCACAAGACAAGTTCAGATGTTAAAAGGCCACAACTTATTTGATATGCATTCTGTAGAATACCAACCACACCATTTGCCCATTGTAGCATATCCAGAAATTGACCATTCTTCTTGGTAATATCCTATGAAGAAATTGGAACAAAGGAGCACAGGAACAGGAGTAGACCATCTCGCCCATCAAGCCCGTTCTGCTATTCATGGTTGCTTGTATTCTAACTCCATATACCTGCCTAGATAACAAAGTGTGAAGCTGGATGAACACAGCAGGCCAAGCAGCATCTCAGGAGCACAAAAGCTTTTGTGATCCTGAGATGCTGCTTTGCCTGCTGTGTTCATCCAGCTTCATACTTTCTTATCTTGGATTCTCCAGCGTCTGCAGTTTCCATTATCTCTCTCCATATACCTGCCTTTGGCTCATATGCCTTTATACCTTTGGTTAACAAAATTTATCAATTTCACACAATTCCTAACTTTGGGCATCCAACACTTTTTTTACAATTCTTCTCCTACAGCTCTTGTGATGTTAATATATTAGAATCATAGATTTGTACATCACAGAATGAGGTAATTCAGTCCATTATGCCCATTATAACTCATTGTAAAAATATCCATTTAGTACCTCCCCACCATAGTTTTGTAGTATTTTTATCTTTATCCAAGTTCCTTCTGAAAGTTCCATTAGATCTACTTCTAATGCTCTTTCAGGTGAAGTATTCCAGGTTATATCACCTCATTGCATAAAACAAAACCCTCCATATCTCGTTTGTTTCCTTTGTTAATTATTTTAATTAATCTGAATTCTTTGGTTATTGACCTTCCTGCCAATGGAAATTATAACTATTGATTTATTTTTGTTTATGCAGAGAATGTGAATGCAGCTGCCTTGGCCAGCATTCAGTGTTCTAGCTCTACCTTCTGCGTTTAGTTAAATATTTTCCATTCCTCTGCAAAGCCTCCTCCAACGTACAGTTTTTGGAAGCTTTTTGCTTTTCAAGTTTTTCCTCAAAATTCATGCTCTAACTTCAGTCTTTTCTGCCTCAGAGAGTTAGAGATGTAGAGATATAAAGCATGGGAACAGACCCTTCAGTCCAAAACATCCATGGCTACCAGATATCCTAAATTAATCTGGTTTCATTTGCCAGCATTAGGTCCATATCCCTCTAGACCCTTCCTATTCATATACCCATCCAGGTGCCTTGTAAATGTTGTAATTTTACCAGCTTCCACCACCTCCTCTAGCAGCTCATTCCATGCATGTACCACGTTCTGTGTGAAAAAGTTGCCCCTTAAATCCCTTTTAAATCTTTCACCTCTTACCTTAAGCCTATGCCCCTCTAGCTTTGGACTCCCGTACTCTGGGAAAAAGACCTTGGCTATTCACCTTATCCATGCCCCTCATGATTTTGTAAGTCTCTATAAGGTCAATTTTCACCCTCCGACGCTCCAGGGAAAATAGCCCCAGCCTATTCAGCTCAAACCCTCCAACCCTGCAACATCCTTATAAATATTTTTTGAATCCTTTCAAGTTTAGCAACATCTTTCCTGTAGCAGGGAGACCAGAATTGAACATTCTATTTCATGTAGACCAGAAGTACATGAATAAACCAGTTGTATTCCAACCAATCACAAAAAAATGATAATTGTCATTCTGTAATGATGGAACACCTCTCAGTCATTGCAAAAATGGTTGAGGAGCCTGAAAATTAGATGTCCGACCTACAAACCCAAAGCACCACTTTCCCAAGGTTGAGAATGAGGGAGGATCATGTTTTGAGCCTGCATTGTAGAAGCATGTATGAACTTTGTGGATTCACTTGGATAGCCATAGTACCCTTTTGGAGAGGTATTCTGCCACATTGGATATGATTGCAGACCACCTTTGCAGGAGGTCAAGTGCACCTTGGAATTGTTAAAAGTAGATACAATTGTGTATACAATGTGCATAAACCCATTGGAGCTATGAAGCACATTGGAATTGTGAAAAGCACCACTCAGAATTGTCAAGAAGATCTGTCAAAGGGACAGGTCAAGCCATCAAGGCAATAAAATTCCTGCTCTCTAACATTCTTTTTAAAATGTCACATTAAAAAATTTCTATTCTTTCATTTTGTCTGTTGGCATAACTCTTAAAGTTACCATTATTGGGTTAGTGTAAATAACTGATTATGGAAGCTTTCTTTATCACATTTAGCTGCCTTCCATTGCACCTTGATTGATTGCTTCAAATGTTGATAGACCCTTGAAGTGGGACTGTGAATTCCAGTGCTTATTTTTTAAATCAGGAATTATACACTTGAATGAAACATTCATTTTCATGTCCATTATTTAACTGAAGGAATATAACAGTAGGGAATAGATTTCTATGAATGTGTTATTTTTAAAAATAGAATTTCCACAAATGACATAGAAGTTTGTTTCAATTTACCTCAAGATGAGTCCTGAATTCTGCCAATGGTGGATTCTGGGTAGGCATGAGGGAAATTTCTGATTTATCAATAATGTGGGGTGGCATGAGTTGGCACTAACTTTGCAAAGTACTTATGAAGGCACATGATGTGTTTGAGGATGGCATAGCTCGACGTGGGGGTATGAGCAGTTATGGGATGTGCAGAAGGCCATTAGTTGCAACAAGTGAAGCATGAGGATTATGATGGATGGATGGTAGGCATGGGCGGTGTGGGTTAGGTCTGGATGGGGTCTAGGAAGGGTGGGTAGAGCTGAGTGAGTGTGAGAACTGAGAGTTGGAGAGCTCTTTATTGCTCTTCTCATTAAATGTTAACACATTGATTGTGCACTTATTTGGTGTTGGGGGTTGGCGGGGTAGCCCAGCCTGACTCACAGAGAAGCTGGACACCTGGAACAGAAGTTTCAATGTCCAGAACATTTCTTCCCAGCTCAGGTCTACAAGTCCCGGATATGTCGTGAATATGCGGCATGGTGGCTCAAGGCAGCTTCACAGCACCAGGGTCCTGGGTTTGGTTCCACCCTCAGGTGACTGTCTGTGTGGAGCTTGCCATTCCACCCATGTCTGCATGGGTTTCCTCTGGGTGCCCCCTTTTCCTTCCATAGTCCAAAAAAGCACAAGTTAAGTGCATTGGCCATTCTAAATTTCCCATGATGTCCTGGGATGTGCAGTTAAGTGGATTAGTCATGGGAAAGGCAGTGTTACAGGGATAGGGTAGGGAATTGGGTCTGGGCAGGCTGTTCTTTGGAGAGTCAGTGTCGAAATGATGGGCCAAATAGCCTGCTTCCACATTGTAGGGATTCTATGTGCCCCTCACCCAGGAGCAAAACATTAACCCTTGCTAAAGAAATTCTACTTTGGTTCCCTTTATAGGTGAGGCACATCCCAATGTTGCAATAATGGTTATTTTCCCAATCTGTGCTAATTCAATTCATTTTAGTGGTTACTGTATTAGACCTGGCCTCTGTTGTCTTGACTTAGGGAAAGAATGAGATTTGAGTTTGTTTGCTGTCAGTGACCTTTGCCTGCAAGTAGAAACATCTTGTGATTTATTCTAATATGTTTGATTAGCATCATTCCTTGCATTCAAGCATTATGCAAATTTACTTTTTCTCAGTTATATCGCAAAAGTATTTATCAGACTGTCTCGCCAAATTAAAGCAGCCGTCTGAAGCTTTTGTAAGGAGAGAGAGAAGTTCAAGCTGAGTACGTTCCATAGATGGTGAAAAATAGAAAAAGTGCACTTTATGAGTAATATTAATTATATTAAGGCTTAATGAAATAAGCATAAAATATTATTTTCTACTACTTGAAGACCTGGGAATAAGTGTTGTAAAGTCCACCTTCTGCTTTGCTGCTATTTACTTCATCTGATCCTGCACAACAAATCTGTTTGGTAATTAAGACCTGTCAGAGAGTGTATTTATTTATAAAGTATACTTAGTCAATGTGTTATGACATGCCTCAGGGGCAGATGGAACTTGAACCTGACCCTTCAAGCATAGCAGTGGGGATACTACTGCAGTACCACGAAAGCCTTCAACCATTAGAGATCAAATTCATGCCTTAAACAGGCAATGGTGAACTAGCAGCCATTTCCTATCTCTCCTGATTGAATTTGATGAAAACTAAACTATATGAAGTGAAATAACTGCCGACATACTATTTATTTCCTGTGTTATACTAGAGCCTACCCTAGAGGTTACTGTAATTTTATCATACTTATTTCTTAAGGAAAGGGGGATCACATGACAAAATCAGGGGCAGAAGTTGCCTGTGCACACTGCAGATTTACCATGACATCTAACAGCAAATCACATTCAAGAGTTTTCTGAACGGTTTTGGGGTTCAATTGCCATCATGGCAGATGGTGACATTTAATTTCTATCGTTAATAAAAAGTGATGAAAAGGGTTGCTACCTTGGTCTCTATCCAGTGTATGTTTGTTCATTGAAGAAATGATGCCTTCTTTCTCTGTTTCCACAGGCACATACCCAACTAATATTAAAGGGTAAGTATTGATAGGCTGTGGTACCAGTTCACAGCTTGACCTGTGGTGGAGGATAAGCCACTAAACACTACAGCGCTGACTTTGTGACCTATGGTGGGAACAGAGTATCTTTCAATGTCATCCTTTTAATGTATAAAGGAAGGATTTGCATTTATATAGCACCTAATACACAAGTTTAGAAGGACAAGAGGGGAATACACTTGAGTTTAGAAGAATGAGAGGGGATCTGATTGAAACGTATAAGATTATTAAGGGATTGGACACGCTGGAGGCAGAAAGTATGTTTCTGCTGATGGGTGAGTCCAGAACCAGAGGGCACAGTTTAAAAATAAGGGGTAGGCCATTTAGAACAGAGCTGAGGAAAATTTTCTTCACCCAGAGAGTGGTGGATATATGGAATGCTCTTCCCCAGAAGGCAGTGGAGGCCAAGTCTCTGGATACTTTCAAGAAAAAGATGGATAGAGCTCTTAAAGATAGTGGAATCAAGGGTTATGGGGATAAGGCAGGAACAGGATACTGATTGTGGACGATCAGCCATGATTATAATGAATGGTGGTGCTGGCTCGAAGGGCCAAATGGCCTACTCCTGCACCTATTGTCTATTGTGATCTGGGAACTTCCTGAAGTGCTTTCGGGCCAATGAAGACACGAGATGAGTTAGCCACTTTGATGACGTCAGGTGCATCGGGGATCAGTGACCTCAGGGAGGAGGGAGAGAAAATTGAAATGGAGACCAACTGGCCAACACTGAGTCTTGAACAACAGAGGAGATCAAGATGATACAGCAAGAGAACATCGTGTGCCAAAGTGTCGAACTTTTTTCTGTTCCCATTATAAATCTTCCACACAGTACATGAAATAGAACCTTACTCAGGGATCAACTGTCTGATCTAAAAAGAAGTCATCTGTACTCTACACAGCAGTCATAGAAGGCTCTGTGAAATTAATTTCAGATTGGGACTCCACTATCTTCATTATGTTTCTGGTGAGAATGTCCTGGGATGCTCTTTCCATCCCACCGGGATTTGAGACATTTGAAGTGGTGTCACTTGGTCAATTAATGTTCATTTAATCACCCCATTTATAATCAACCCAATAGGCTTGCCAAGTGAACATCAGGATATACAAACTGTGGTGTGTATGCTAGTATGCTCCACCTGTGTGTGTGTGTGTGTGTGTGTGTGTGTGTGTGTGTGTGTGTGTGTGTGTGTGTGTGTGTGTGTGTGCGCGCGCGTGCATGTGCGTGCGTGTGTGTGTGTGTGAAGGAGGAACAGGGGTGTGGTCCCTCATTTAAACAGCCTCAGTGCCTTATTGAAGGTCCCAGCATTGGAGAGACGTTCACCCCTTCTTTGCAACCAACTCCCTCCTACTCTCCCTCATGCCCATCACCCAGCCAGCCTCTTTCATCACCTCCTGTGCATGGATCCCTCCTCCACTGGAGACCTTGGGCTAGTTTATTGACACAACACAGACCTCACAACTTTCAGGTCAGTCCAGCTCAGTACCATACAGCAGAGAAACAGCCTCTTTGGTCCAAACAATGCAATTATTAGCCTATGCTTCCCCTGCTGTTCTCTTTGTGTTGAAGTAAAGAATAACACTAGCACCAAAACAATTAATCCCTCTTTATCCTGAACTTTAACACTGCTTCAACTTTTCTCACATGTAACTTCCTGCCTTTCTCTCAATCACACTTTTCTTAATCTGCTATGATAAACTGAGAGTGGTTGAATCTGATGTTATTTTCTCATATGCATTGTGAAATCTGAAGATTTTACAAAACTCTCCTGGTCAGTATCCCTATGTCAACTCAGCAGAGGCACAGCTCAACAGGCCACACTCTATCTTGTATGGATCCAGCACACCTTTGATCCCTTACCTCATCAGCCTCCATCAGTTTCATATCACGCAGCTTTATAAATCTTGTTCTCTTTTCCAATCCCTTCATGTTGTTGGTCCATGATGAGTCAGCACTTCTCCAGTCTGTGCACTTTGATCTTCTGAATGTGTTCCGCTAATTTTTCCCCAATCTCCCTGTTCTCCGCAAGCACTGTTAGTGGCTGAGTCTTTGATCACAGTTTTCTTTTAGAATCTGTTTGGCCAGTTACATCTCTACCCACTTCTGGAAGCCTCCTCACCTCCTTTGACTGTTGGTTTTGCCAATTTACACACCTTCACACTTACACACCAGTTCTGAGGAAAAGCCATCGGGCCTGAAATGTTAACTCTGATTTTTCTTCACTGATGCTGCCAGACCTGCTTGAGAGCTTTTCCAGCAACTTCTGCTTTTGTCAACACCTTCTTGCCTGTTTTCTGTCTTTCAATCTCCTTTGGATGTTAAGTATACAAAACAATATCTGAGCACAGTTTCATCTCAGGAGAATCTAGGTAAGAGAATTAAGGAGAAAGCATTAGAGATTGGTGATTTATTGGTGGAATTGTCTGCCATAGAATGCAGTTGAGGCTAAATCATTAAATGTTTTCAATAAGGAATTACATATAGTTCTTAGGGCTAAATGGATCAAAGGGTATGGGGTGAAAGTGGTCACAGAGGATTGAGTTGGATGATTAGCCATAATCCTATTAAATGGTGGAGCAGATTTGAAGGGCTGAATGATCTTTACCTGTTACATTTCTCTATGTTTCCATTTCCATAATATGCTGAATAGTTAAGGTAAATGCAGTGGGAGGAGGCTTGTGTAGAGTATAAACCCCAGTATGGATCATTTGGTTCAAGTGCCCTATTGCTTTGCTGTAAAATCCTGTACAGGCTATTATTTTAGAATTAGACGCTGTCCATGTAAGCAAGCACTTTCCACAAAGTAACTGAATTTTGGGTAAAGTTTCAAGGCTGGTTCAGTGATGACAGGTCAATTTCAGTATGCATTCTACATGCTTTCTTGCCTTGCTTCTGCAATGTTTAATCTAAGTCTCCAACTATGACAAAGACAGGCCAGTTGGATGAGTTTCCTCTTGAGCAGCTGTTGCCCAGGGAACCATTCACTGAGCATCAATCAGATCAAAACAATTTTAAATATTGTCTGAATAAATCAAATTCACCCAACAGTCTGCAACGAGGTTTCACGTCTCAAGTTGTTATTGTGAGGGAATGACAAACTATTTTAGGTTGTCATGAATTTAACATGAAGAATCTGTGCTAAATTTGACATACGATGTTAATGGTTCACTTGAT
Organism: Stegostoma tigrinum; assembly: GCF_030684315.1. Taxonomy (NCBI): domain Eukaryota; kingdom Metazoa; phylum Chordata; class Chondrichthyes; order Orectolobiformes; family Stegostomatidae; genus Stegostoma; species Stegostoma tigrinum. Next base: position 20,276,269 of record NC_081381.1, read on the forward strand.
CTAATTAAATGTGTAAATGTAATTATTATATCATCTTCAACCAATGTTAGAAAAAAATTATCGTTAACTAAGGTCCGCTCTTAATGAAGGAAAGATGAAGGAAGTGGAATTTCAGGCTGTTTCCGAAGGTTGGTTATCATACAGTAAATAAGATGCTTCATTATATATTTTAATTTGAAAAAATTGGAACATATCAAATATTGCACAGTGTATGAGAACTGTAAACATGAAAGGACCAATATTTTGATCAATTTGCCTTCATTGCTCTTAATATTTGCAGAGTCCAGGAGAACACTGAAGAGAGAACTCATTTTATTTTCTACATTCACATAACATTGCAAACTAAACAATATTGATGCCACCCTTGAGTAAAGGTCAAATCCTGATAAGATGGTTCAGGAAGTCTTTTGAATAAATCGCAGATATTGAATTTCCACAGAGCAAAATGATGATTTCTGCCACTTATGCCCCATGGAGTCTCCCGACTTGAGGCTGTCTCTGAGCCTGCACAAATAGCTAGATTTGTGGGTGGAATGATGTCAAACAACTTGAAGGGATTTCCTGGGAAATGTTTAAGTGCAACAATTAATAATTTTGGTTTGTATTTTGCTCACGATTTAAACATTTTTTCTGGAAAAGCAAAGAAAAATATTCACATTAATGCCAACATAAACAAATATTTATCATTATCACACATGCATCCATCTGGTCATTTATCTATTAACTTATCTAGATCACTGCATTCATTAAATTTGTGGATCAATGAATTTGTTGATCCATCATGACCAGTATGTTCAATGTATTTGTCTATCTGTACAGCATTATCTCTGATTCTTTCCCAACTCATTGGCAATGACTTTCTTATCATGAAGACCTCAAAGAGAATTAACAGTTTGTACATTTCACAAATCCTTTGGGAGATTTTTTTAAAAATTTGGATTTATACAACACATTTCACATTCCCGATGTGCTTTACAGCCAATGAAGTGGGGAGTAGGTCATCCTTCAGAGCGTCGGTATGTGCTTGATGGGCTGAGCGGCTTGCTTCCACTCTGTGGGGAATTCTATGATTCTGGATACTTCTGAAAGGTAGTCATTTCTGTATTGTTGGCAACATTGTATCTAAATTGCACACCACAAGTTCCCATGCAAGCAATGTGATGACTGACCAGATAATCTGTTTTATGATGCTGATTGAGAGATAAATATTAGTGCAGACACCAGGGTTAACTCCCCTACTGCAAAATACAATCATGGGATCTTTAACACCCAACTCCATTTAAGTACTATCCAAATGTCAGCACCTTCCATATTGCAGCATTTCCTCTATTTCATTGAAGACCTAGTCTTGATTTTTATTTTATTTTGTATATGCAAGTCTGGAATGGGATTTGAAAGTACAGCTTCCAGTAAATAGATAGTATATATAATATTCTTATCCCCGGCAGAACTTGGAAATGACACTTGTGAAACAAGATGATGGTAAGTTTCATGGAGTGATATGAGTATGTCAATATTCTATCTGATCATTATGTATTCACCTACATGTAACAGATTCAGAACAGAGATACATGTCTTCTATTTGTTGTTGAGTCATAGGTGCAGAAAGAATCAAGGCTACAAGATATTGTGTCCAGAAAGTGAATTTATAACTTGCTCTATTCTTTCAGAACTCACTCCAGAAATTGACAATGCTGCTTCAAGGTTTTGTTGCCCTTGGGTTAGGGTGAGAAAAGAAATGCAATAAAGTTTTGTCTTCTCACATAGAAAAATGGAAGCAGAAAAAACAGGAGCAGGAGTATGTCACTTGGTCCTTCAAGCATGCTCCGTCATTCAATATGATAATCTAACTCAATATCCTGTTCCCGCTTTGACATTGTTTCTGTCTCCATAGATGCTTCCAAATCTGTTGATGTTCTCCAACATTCCCTGGGTTTGTTTTCAGGTGAAAGCTAGAGGTATCTGAAAAGCAACATGAATTCAGCTGATCACAGGCCTTCCACTTCTTGTGAAATTCTTTGGAGTCAATTTCACCTGACATATATGAGAATAAATTTCTAAATCATGCAGTGGAACTATTTTTGTGAATAATCACAGGCCCACTGCCTTCCATTTTCTGCCCATTGACTTTAACGGTTGCAAAATCCTAGGCTGTAGCAATGCTTCACGTAAGAACCTTTTAAAAATCTAATAACTTCATATGCAGGTGCCACTGCCAGTAGGAAAATCATTCAACTCTCCCCTAGCTTCTGATAAAAAGAAAGGCAGACATAGTGTATGTCTCTGAGCATCAGTCTGGGAATGTTGCGCTAAAGTGTACCACTGCCTCAGTCAGACTTAAGGCCTGATGGAGAGATTAGAATTGAGAAGGACTGTCCGTTGATGTGGGATTGATTCACTATCCAATTTAATACATTCTGTCCAGGGGTCCACAGTGGACAGTGACTGAAGGTCCAGATAGCACATGGACAGGTACCCATTCCCTGCAAACCAACAGCATCACTTTGCCCATCTGAGAAAAGGCTTGAACTACTGTGACCTGCCACACCTCATTTCCTTAGAGTATCAAGACATCACCCTACACCCTCCCTTAGTTACCTTTGACCTTTCCTCCATTACCCTCAATCCTCCCTACCTCTGTGACCCTCAAGACCTTCAAGTCACTCCCCCATCATTTTTGGCCAACTGTCTGTGAACATATAATTACCCCTCTATTACTGTTGAACTACCACACACACACACACACGCGCGCACACATACACACACACACATGTACGTACACTCATACGCATATACACATACACACACAAACACACACATACGCACACAGTCATACACACACTCACACATACACATACACACATACAGCAGAAATTCACCAAAGATCCTGAGACAGCATCTTCCAAACCCACAACCACTTCCACCTAGAAGGACAAGGGCAGCAAATATTGGGAACACCACCACCTCCAATTTCCCCTCCAAGTCACTCACTATCCTGACTTGCAAATATATTGCCATTCCTTCACTGTCACTGGGTCAAAATCCTGGAACTACCACCCTAATAGCATTATGGGTCAACCCACAGCAGGAGGAATGCAGCGGTTCAAGAACGCAGCTCACCACCACCTTCTCAACGGCAACTAGGGATGGGCAAGAAATGCTGGCCAGCCAGCGATACCGACATCCCACAAAATGAATAGAAAAAACATGAACACACACATATACACACGCCAACACACACACATCATTGGCCCTGTCATGACTTTTCATCCTTGAAAAGTAATCAAAACATCATAACAAATAGGAAGAGGAGTGGGCCATTTGTCCCCTTGAGCCTGCTCCAATAGAATCATGGCTGATCTGAAGTTCCTCACATCCAGTTTCCTGCAGTTTTCCCATAACCCTTAATCCCCCTAACAATTAAGAACTTATCTATCTCAGCCTAAAACATACACGAAAATTTGCTCACACAAATCTCTGTGGCAAAGAGATCTAAAGACTCTCAACCTTCTGAGAGAACAAATTCCTCCACGTCTCATTTAAATTTGATGCCCCTTCAGTCTGAGACTATACCCTCTGGCCCTCAACTTTCCCATGAGGGGAAACATCCTCTCATTATTTCCCCTGTCAAATTCCTAAATATTCCATCATGTTTCAATGAGCTCAGCTCTCATTCTTCTAAACTCCAGTGAGTAGAATTCCAACCCGCTTAACCTTTGGTCATAAGACAATCTCTCCATACCTGTGATCAACCAAGTGAACCTTCTCTGAACTGCCTCCAATGAAATGATATTTTTCCTGAAAGAAGGGGACCAAAACCGCTCACAGTACTCCAGATGTGGATCTCACCCGCACGTAGTACACTAGCAAAAGACTTCTCCACACACACATGCACACACACACACACACACACACACACACACACACACACACACACATGCACACACACACACACACGCACACACACACACACACGCACACACACACACACACACACACACACACACACACACGCACACATGCACACACACATACACATGCTTATATTCCAACCTTGTTAACCATTTACCATAGCCTTTGCTTAGACACCCCCAACATTACTTCTGTTTCCTTTCTTCTCGACTCTATCATGGTCTGCCACAGTGATTGCCCAGATTTGTCCCTCTGTCCCTTATGCTCCTCCTTAGGATCAAAGCCTGACCTCCCCCCGCCTTGAATATCCATGACCTTACCTTTCACAGAAATCAGTTGAGGCTAAAACATTTAATGCCTTTAAGAAGGAGTTAGCTATAATTCTTTGGGGCATAGTGATCAAAGGTGGATGGGCCATGCTAAATTGCCTGTAGTGTTCAGGGGTGTGTGGGTTATAGGGAGTTGGGTCTGGGTGGGATGCTTCAAGGTTTGGGGAGAAAGTGGGAACAAGGTACAGAGTTGAATGATCGGCCACAATCATATTCGAAAGTGGAGCAGGCTCAAAGGGCCGAATGGCCTGCTTCTGTTCCTATTTTCTACATTTCCTATTTCCTATCAGCTCCTTGTACAACTGCTACAATCCCAATGCAGCAGCTCAGCCTTCCCACCAAAAGTTCAGCTAAGGTGCCCGCCAAGAGAAACAGCCCCTACACACTCCAAATCCACCAGGAGCACTACCACATCTGCTGCTGGCCACCTTTCTCCTGACAGTTCATACAATGCCCACTAAATCACAAAGGCAGAGTATAACCTGGTGATTTTTTGTTTTAATAAGAATGCCTGACATGCTAATGCATTAAAACATAGGTTCCCACTGCATAGCGTCAGGAACCAATATCTGCCTCTAATTCATTACTAGTTTACTTCCTGACTTTCATCCCAATGTCAGGAAGCTGACATTTATCCTCATGCACAATTAAATGACCGTGTCTGCCTCATTTCCCTTTCCCTGGAGCTTCACTAGATTCTGCCTGATGTTCTGAGTATTGCGTACGTTGCGTACACTGAAATGTCACAGAAACAATTTAAACCAAGGAGCTGACATAGAGAAGGATCAAAAGTTTGGTTTTGCCGTTTAAAATAATGAGGAGGCTAAAGAAATTGAGATTGGTAGTCTTGAAGGAAGTTGATTGAGACAGGGTCTTCTAGAAATATAAAATCTATTCAACGGTTCTGGAAAACTACTTCAAGGTAAGTAAAGACACTTGGGAGTGGATGCTCCACATGACATCAGCACAGATCAGTGGAATCCCTGCAGAAATATTGTCCTGGCCATTTCTGCTGAAGTTACATAAGGAGGATGTAATTACACTTATACATCTTCCAGATGTGGAGTAGTGTGTCTCAGTTAAAACTGTTCAAAGGATAATTTAGAACATATGTCAGGAAGACTTGCTTTGTACAAAGGGTCGCCAGCACTTCGGATTGGTTTTTGGGTAGGGTTTAGAATGGAACAACTTGGATTGGTTCAGTCAAGAGGCAAAAATGAATGTTTTGGTGACTTTGAAAAATACCTATTTAGGATGTGCTCATCCAAATTAAGAGTACAATTTAGTACCCATTCCTAATCACCCTTCAGAAGAAAAAGGGTCTTCTTCTTGAAACGGTGAGGCGTATGTGCGTGAATGGGTATCTATGGTGCTCTTTCGTAAGGATTTTGATCCAGCAATGATGAAAGAACAGCAATGTGTCCAAGTCAGATGCTGCATGACTTGGAGGGAAATGTGGAGGTGAGAGTATTAGTCTGCTCTCCTTGTCTTTCTAGGTTGTAGGGGTTTTGCCATTTGGAAATGTTTATGAAGAAGCAAAGAGGATCAGATGGATCAAGTGCCCATCTGTGCTTATCTTGTCTAAGATATTCCAGCCCAGAATATGCTTTGTACTAAACGTCCAAGGACTGGAATACAAATTACGTCAAGTCAGGTATATAAGCAAAACGTGTGCCAGGTTTGAAAGTGGAACAGATGAGAGAGCTTTAGAGAATCAAGTTACTGTTTTCCCAAGGGGTTTCTATATCACAATTAGATGAACAACAGTAGTATTAATCAGAGGCTAAATTGATTTATAGTACATTCATAACTTAATAGCCTATTGATCTTTGTCAATGATAAATTCACTATTGAGGTCATACCTGCACATGTACTCCAGATATCATATAAAATATAAAACCATAAGAAATAGAAGCAGGAGTAGACCACCCACCCGAGGTTTGTTCTACTATTCCATGCATCACAATTAATGTTCTACTCCAATTCTATCAATTAATTTCTCTTTATCTTTTCGATCCTTTACTATGCAAAAGTGATGATCCACCACTAGAGTAAAAGTATCAGGGCTGGTCCACCGCACTTAATGACTTGCACGCTGGAGTCATAAGACGAGTGGTTATGGAGATAGTCAAAGTGTCAATTATAATCTTCCAAAATTCTGGAAAGGTTCACTTACAAACTTCATAGAATCCCTAAAGTGTGGACGCAGGCCATTCAGCCCATTGAATCCACACCAACTCTCCAAAGAGGATCCCACCCAGACCCACCCCGCCATACACCGTCCCCATAACCCTGCATTTCCCACGGTTACTATGGGACATATTAGCACGGCCAATCTGCCTAACCTACACATCTTTGGACTGTGGGAGAAAACCAGAACATCCAGAGGAAACCCACGCAGCTGCAGGGAGGATGTGCAAACTCCACAGAGACAGCCACTTGAGGATGGGAATTGAACCCTGGCACTGCCAGCCACCATTCCACCCCCTATTTAAATGTATGGTCCTTATTGAAGTCAGTGTGGAGAGAGAGAAAGCTGAGAAGTATAGTCTGGTAAGCCTCACATCTGGCATTCAGAAAATTCTCGACATTGACTTAAGGTAATTGGAAAAACAGTTAGGGGAATAAAATATGTTTTGCATATATGCAGTGTTACATTCTAGAATGCAGAAGGTGGTGGAAACAGACTCAGTTGTAGCTTTCAGAAACAATTGAATGTATACCTAAAAAAAACAATTATTTCCCCACTACAAGGAAAGTGTGGGGAGTGGTGTGAATTGGTAGATCTGTCAGACAGCTAGCATAGACATGTTGGACTAAATGACCTTTTGCTACGATTTATGATTCTATAATAACTGTCATGATTTACTGCCTATCATTCTTATGCACACATACAGACAAATATTCTATATTATATACAATTTGTGATTATGTATAATAAATGAGATGTTCACTAATTTCTGATGTCATTGCTCGTAATGAGTTGATACTTACTGCTCTTTAAGAATCATAGGATATGCTGCACAAGGTCCACTTGCATCCATTTTCTTTCCATTTGAAACGAATGTTCTCCACCACATCAATTCTGTTTGTGCTGCTATTTTCCATTGAGTCAGTCTGGATGACTATAATGGCTAATGATGTGTGATGTTAGCAAGATGCACTGGAGATCAAAAGTAGAGACCATAAATGGAACTCATATAAGGAATTCAGGAGAAAATTAATTATCTGAAGATTTGTAAAAATATGGAACTCACTATTCTATGAAATAGCTGTGACAATTCATGCAAAGATATATCATTATCCAGCTCTCTCCAAATGTGTTTATTCCTCTTCACTCATGAGCCCCCTTAAGATTTTTGTGAAGTTGCTGCTGTAAAAACAGAAAACTAAATTGCTGGTATTTTAAAACTAACTTTAACTCATAATTACTAACGTTAAAATTTAAAGAAAATGAATCCCAGAAATCAGAAATGGTAACATAAATACTGGAACTACTACTCTGGTCCAAAGATGTGCAGGTTGGTTGAATCGGCCATGCTAAATTGCTCATAGTGTCCAGGAATGTGCCGGTTAGGTGGATTAGCCGTGATAAATGTAGGGTTACAGGGATAAGGTAGGGGGGTGAGTCTGGGTGGGATGCTCGTCAGGGGCTTGGGGTAGACTCAATAGGCCAAACAGCCTGTTTCCACACTGCAGGGATTTTATGATTCTATGATTCTAGGCCAGTTAGGTTCTAGGTGAGGAAAGTACATTAATATTTACCAGTCAACATTTTGAGTTAACAACAAGAGAATGCTGGAGAAATTCAGCAGGTCTGGCAGCATTGCTGGAGAGAAAAACAGAATTAATATTCTGAATTTGGAATGATTTCTTCAGAAATAAAAGTGTTGGAATTTTTTTTTGATATTCTTTTGAAGAAGGTGAAGGAGGGGGAAGGGAACAGTTGTAGAGGCCCAGTGCGAGAGTCAAAAGGATATTAATGATTGTGAAAGAGAAAAAAAAGAGACATAAAATGGGTATAAGTTAAAGTGTGAATAGGAGAGAATTAGTACACTGTACTGTGACCAAATAAACAAGGCACAAAGAGAAAAAGGCTGTGGGATGGGATAGAGGGGGCAGGGAATGTAAGAAACACCGAGGACAGTCATCGTGCAGTCGGGATGTGAAGTTATGGTTTTCATTATTGAGACCTCAAGGTTGTAAAGTGCCAAAGTGGAAAATAAGGTGCTGTTCCTCGTGCTTGCATTGTTCTTCATTGAAACATCACAGCAAGCCCAGGTCAGAAACGCTAGCCTGAGAGCAAGGTATTTTATTGAAATGCCAAGGAACTGGAAAGGCAGGCTCATTTTGGGTTGAGTTTCTATTTTGGCAATTTTCTTTCTGCATTACTGTCATTGAATTAGATAAAAATAGAACATAGTTTGATGTTTTGACACTGTAAAAACAATCTCAAAATACTTTATGATAAAATGCATTATTTTCTGAAGATAATTATTTCCTAGAAGTGCAGAAGTACGAGAAGAAAGTCCCCAGCATGGAATAGTACAATAAGATGATCTCAGGAATATGTTAGTATTGATGGAGTTCCCTCAAAATGTGTTACAGGAGGAATCCAGGAGTCTCTTATCACGCTGTCATGATCAGGTGAGTCGGAGTGGGTTGACTTACCCGTTTTAAACTCCCTCTTGTTCAGTTGCAAAATATGATATATATTCTTTTTAGCACATAGCTATCACTTCAATAATAGCACAGTACCAGTCAAAGTAAACAGCTGAAGATAAAGTTCTTCCTGAGTGAAAGAAAGAGGAAGTTTCTTACTTACCAACTCTAACAGAAATAATAAAACACATCAAACACTCTGCAGGCAGTGTTTCATGTACAATACTTAACAGGAATGTGCAAATTGAAACAGGAGATGCCAGTTTGTTCATATTGACTCTGTGACTGGTTCTGGATGTGAGTTTGCTCGCTGAGCTTGAAGGTTAGTTTTCAGACGTTTCATCACCTTTTTTTTCATTTGAAAAAATATACTTTATTCATAAGATGTACAAAAAATAAAACATATTTACACACCTACCCAGTCATGCAGGCCACTCCGGGTTACCCAGGGGGTACGTACACCAACTAAAGGAAAAAAACAAACAAAGAAGAAAAAGAAACAAAGCAAAGAAAACACCCCGGCAGTCGTTAACCCGCACAGTCCCCGTTGGCCCCCTGACCAGTTGGGGAAGGCACCAGCTGGGCCCAGTGACCAGATAGGGCCCTTTTTTCTATTCTGGACAAGGGGTTTCATACGGTGGTCTTTCCCCACTGCGCCTTGTCGGCGGCTGCCCCAAGCTTTAGCGCGTCCCTCAGCACGTAGTCCTGGACCTTGGAGTGCGCCAGTCTGCAACACTCGGTCAGGATCAGTTCTTTCAGCGGGCAGACCAGCAAGTTGCGGGTAGACCAAAGAGCGTCTTTCACCGCATTGATGGTCCTCCAGGCGCATTTGATGTTGATCTCGGTGTGCGTCCCGGGAAACAGCCCATAGAGCACGGAGTCCCGTGTCATGGAGCTGCTCGGGACAAACCTTGGCAAAGACCACTGCATCCCCCTCCAGACCTCCTGCGCATAGGCACACTCCAGAAGGAGGTGATCGACAGTCTCCTCTCCCGCGCAGCTGCCTCGAGGGCAGCGTGCGGTGGCGCAGAGATTCCGGGCATGCATAAAGGATCTCACTAGCAGAGCCCCTCTCACCGCCAGCCAAGCAATGTCCTTGTGCTTGTTTGAAAGTTCTGGCGATGAGGCATTCTGCCAAATGACTTTGGCAGTCTGCATGGGGAACCACACGACAGGATCCAACCTCTCCTTTTCCCGAAGGGGCTCAAGGATACTACGTGTGGACCACTGCCTGACGGCCTTGTGGTAAAAGGTGTTTCCTTTCAAAAATTTCTCCACGAAGGACAGGTGGTACGGAACGGTCCAACTACTCGAAGTGTTCCGCGGCAAGGAGGCCAGGCCCATCCTTCGCAACACCGGGGACAGGTAGAGCCTCAGTAAGTAGTGACACTTGGTGTTTGCGTACTGAGGATCTACGCACAGCTTGATGCAGCAGCACACAAAGGTAGCCGTCAGGGCGAGGGTGGCGTTCGGTATGCCCTTTCCCCCATTTGCCAGGTCTTTGTACATGGTGTCCCTGCGGATCCGGTCCATCCTCGATCCCCAAATGAAGTGGAAGATGGCCTGGGTGACTGCAGCGGCGCAGATCCAGGGAATAGGCCAGGCCTGCGCCACATACAACAGTACCGAAAGCCCCTTGCACCTGACAACCAGGTTCTTACCCGCGATGGAGAGGGACCGGAGCGTCCACCTGCCCAGCTTCTGCTTCAATTTGGTGATACGCTCCTCCCAAGTCTTAGTGCATGCCTCAGCTCCGCCAAACCAAACACCCAGCACCTTCAGGTAGTCTGTCCTGACGGTGAAGTGGATGAAGGAGCAGTCGTCCCAGTTCCCGAAGAACATGACCTCGCTCTTACCCCTATTGACTTTGGCACCTGAGGCCAGTTCAAACTGGCCGCAGATGTCCAACAGTCTACTCACCGACCGACGATTGGTGCAGAAGACGGCGACATTGTCCATGTACAGGGAGGTCTTGACCTGAAGGCCTCTGCTGCCTGGGATAGTCACGCCCTTCAGGCTCACATCCTTCCTGATGGATGCGGTGAAGGGCTCCACACAGCGCACGAACAAGGCAGGAGAGAGCGGGCAGCCCTGCCTGACTCCAGATCTGATGGGAAAACTGTCCGATTCCCACCCGTTGATCGAGACTGCACTAACGATGTTGGTGTAGAGCAGCCGGATCCAATTGTGGATGCCCTCCCCGAATCCCAATTTGGAGAGGACGTCCCTCATGTAAGCATGAGAGACCCTGTCGAAGGCCTTCTCCTGGTCCAGGCTGACGAGGCAGGTGTCCACCCGCCTGTCCTGTATGTAGGCGATCGTATCCCTGATGAGCGCGAGGCTCTCAGCGATCTTCCTGCCCGGCACAGCACAGGTTTGGTCAGGGTGAATCACCGACTCCAGGACAGACCTGACCCGGTTGGCTATGACCTTGGCCAGGATTTTGTAGTCCACGTTCAATAGCGAAATAGGATGCCAATTCTTAATTTCTTCCCTCTCCCCCTTCCTCTTGTAAATGAGGGTGATGATGCCCTTCCTCATGGACTTGCACATTTCCACTGCCAAAGCACACTATCATACAACTCCAGCAGGTCCTAGCCGACCAGGTCCCACAGAGCGGAATACAGCTCGACCTGTAAGCCGTCGCTCCCGGGAGTCCTATTCCTCTCCAAGGCCTTGAGGGCTCTGATCAGCTCATCCATTGATATCGGCCCGTCCAGCCACTCCCTCGAGCCATCGTCTAAGACCTCTGTGATAGACAACAGGAACAACTCGGAGGCCGTGCTGTCCATGGGCTTTGTGTCGTACAGTCCGGCATAGAAGGGTCTGCTGATCCTCAAAATGTCGGGCTGAGACGACATCACCGAGCCGTCATCCTCCTTCAGCCGGCTAAGCACAGAGCTCTCTTTGTGCACCTTCTGAAAGAAGAAACGCGAGCACGTCTCGTCCTGCTCCATGGAGCGGACCCTGGACCGGAAGATTATCCTGGAGGCCTCCGCGGCGAAGAGTGAGGCTTGCTGGCCCCTCACCTCACGGAGGTCCCCTGTGATATTGGCCCCCATCAACTGCAGAAGGAGCAGGTTCTGCACCCTTTTCTGGAGTCGCAACAGCTATCCCCGCCTCTCTCTCACCTTCCGAACACCCTTGAGGACAAAGAACCTCTTGATGTTCTCCTTCACAGTCTCCCACCAGTCACCCGGAGACTCAAAGAGGGGTTTCATGGTTCTCCAACCGGAGTACTCCCTCTTAAGCTCCTCGACGTTCTTTGGGGTCAACAGAGTCGTGTTGTGCTTCCACGCCCCCTTGCCGGCCGGCTGGTTGTCCTGTAAGTGACAATTGGCCAGCAGGAGGCAGTGGTCAGAGAAGAACACCGGCTCGACGCCGGTGGACCTGACCGAGAACGCCCGTGACACAAACATGAAGTCTATCCTTGAGCGAATAGACCCGTCTGGCCGCGACCAGGTGTACCTCCGCTGCACTCCGTCTGCAGGGGCGCTGAAGACATCGAGCAGCTTGGCGTCCTTCACCGTGCCCATCAGGAATCTGGGCGTGACGTCCAGTTGACTCCCCCCACCCGCTGTCCCAACGCCGGATCTTCCATCTGCATCGATGATGCAGTTGAAGTCTCCGCCAAGGATGACCGGCCTGGACGTAGCCAGTAGGGGTGGAAGCCGCTGCAGGACGGCCAACTGCTCACTCCGTACCGCTGGGGCGTACACGTTGATCAGCCTCAGGGGAGCGTTCCTGTCGGTTCCTGAGAAAAAGAACAGGAAATGACATCACCAATGCAGGAAATGACATCACCAACCCAAGGAAACCTAACCAGATAAATAGAAAGTGGGAGATAACACCAGTGCTTCGTCGGAGGCTCACTGATGATGTTACCTAGAATGGTGACGAAACGTCCGGGAACAAACCTTCCAGCTCCATGAACCAGCTTACATCCGGAACAAAATAAAGACCCACTCTCTTATGGACCGAGAGGAGAAGAGCGCTGTGTTGGAGGTGGAGGGAAGACGTCGGGTTGGCTGTGCACCCTTCCAACCGGTGGATCTTAATGCTGGCTTCGGCCTAACGCTGGTTCAGGGGAGCAGCCAACCTGCAACGATGGCTGCAGCAAGTGCTCGCGCCCCAGGTCAGGGGGTCCGGAACACCATCTGTGTTTCCGTGAAGAAGGTGGATGAAGGTGCACCTGTGGACCGCACCTTCTTCGTGAAGAGGGACCTGTTGGACTGTTGTGGGTTCGCTGCTGCAGACATTTACTGCCTGCAGGATTTCCCCGGAGGAGGTTTTTACGACGTGACCTTCAGGAGTGCCAAGCTTTGCGAGCGCTTCCTGGAGGTTTTCAAGAAGAAAGGAGGTGGGGGCCCCCTCTCTGTATTGACCGCTGTCCCGCTGTTCGTGATGCCAGCGCAGAGGAGCCGTATGGTGACTGTACATATGTACAAACTGCATGTACCAGCGGTCGATGTCCTGACCTTCCTTGGAAGGTACGTGAAGGTAGAAGGGGACCTAACCGACATCATGGACCCCTTTGGCATCTGGACCAGTAAGAGGCAGGTCAAGGTGACGCTGAGGATGGGCGCGGACGGGAACGTCGTACACCCACCGTCCAGCTTCGCGATCGGCGGGAGCAAGGGCTACCTGACCTATGCAGGGCAACCTAAAGTTTGTCATGCCTGTGGTAGGTCAGGTCACGTGGCGGCCGACTGCAAAGCCGCCATCTGCAGGAACTGCAGGAAGGAGGGACACCTTGCAAAGGATTGCCCACAAGGAAAAAGCCGCAACCTTTGCGGGGAAGCGGCCACCTCTCTAGGGATGCCCGCGGCAGGGGACCACCTACCCCCAGGTCGCCGGCGGGGGCAATGTGGGGCCAGCCCCCCTGGAGGAGAGGAAGGCACCAGGGCCCTGCAGGGACCCCACTAATGTGCAGGAGGGACCAGCCGCGCAGGATGGGCCCGAGGCCAGCAAAGTGCCCCTCCAGGCTCCGCTCCCCCGCCCGACAACCCAGAGTCGATGCAGGCGGCGACAAGCGACCCAGGGGAGTGGACGATGGACCGGAAAGCGAGGAGGAAGGTGCGTCGGTGGGCCCAGGAGCCGCAAACATCAGGCGGGAAGAGGCAGCTACAGGGGGGCTATAAGAGCTCCTCTGACGAGGCGGATTCAGAGAGGGCCCGCCCGAAGAAGAAGTTAAAGATCTCGAGGGAGAAGGAAAGCAGCACCCCGCTTCCAGGTGACGGGAGGTGTTCTGAGGCTCCCTCCGACACCCAGCCACGTGCCGCTGGGGCACTGGAGTGCCCCCCGGAACTTCCAGGCCGGAAGGAGGAAACAGCACATCCCCAGCCTGACCCAGAGCCGGACTCTCCTGCCTCCGTACCCCCGACGGGGGATGCCACCCGGAAGGCAGCACGGATGGTTTCCTGATCCCGGAGAGCATCCAGCAGTTAGCCCGGGCAATGGGCATGAAGGGACAAATGGAGGGGCTGGACCTTGGACTTGGGGAGGGTACTGCGGTCACTGCCCACAATGGGGGTACGAGTTGTGAGCATTAATGTGCGCAGCGTCAAGTCCACCGCAAGATGTGTGTCCACGTTGGCCTACCTGACCACCGTCAAGGCGGACCTCCTGTTTCTGCAGGAGTGCGGGATACCGCACCTCAGCAGGTATGGGAAATGGTTCGGTGCCTGGACCTGTGGGCCTTCGATCTGGTCGGGGGGTAATGACTGTCGGTCCTCGGGCCTGGCTATTTTGCTGCGGGGGCGCAACTTCATCATCTCTCAAGTTCAGGAGGTGGTGGGGGGGCACCTCCTAGTGGCTGATGTCACCTACAGGAACGCTCCCCGAGGCTGATCAACGTGTACGCCCCAGCGGTACGGAGTGAGCGGTTGGCTGTCCTGCAGCGGCTTCCACCCCTGCTGGCTACGTTCAGGCCGGTCATCCTTGGCGGATACGATCGCCTACGTACAGGACAGGCGGTGGCCACCTGCCTCGTCAGCCTGGACCAGGAGAAGGCCTTCGACAGGGTCTCTCATGTTTACATGAGGGACGTCCTCTCCAAATTGGGGTTTGGGGAGGGCATCCACAATTGGATCGGCTGCTCTACACCAACATCGTTAGCGCAGTCTCGATCAACGGGTGGGAATCGGACAGTTTTCCCGTCAGATCTGGAGTCAGGCAGGGCTGCCCGCTCTCTCCTGCCTTGTTCATGTGCTGTGTGGAGCCCTTCGCCGCATCCATCAGGAAGGATGTGAGCCTGAAGGGCGTGACTATCCCAGGCAGCAGAGGCCTTCAGGTCAAGACCTCCCTGTACATGGACGATGTCGCCGTCTTCTGCAACGATCGTCGGTCGGTGAGTAGACTATTGGACATCTGCGGCCAGTTTGAACCGGCCTCGGATGCCAAAGTCAATAGGGGTAAGAGCGAGGTCATGTTCTTCGGGAACTGGGACGACCGCTCCTTCATCCCCTTCACCGTCAGGACAGACTACCTGAAAGTGCTGGGTGTTTGGTTCGGTGGAGCTGGGGCGTGCGCTAAGACTTGGGAGGAGCGTATCACCAAACTGAAGCAGAAGCTGGGCAGGTGGACGCTCCGGTCCCCCTCCATCGCGGGTAAGAACCTGGTTGTCAGGTGCGAGGGGCTTTCGGTACTGTTGTATGTGGCGCAGGCCTGGCCTATTCCCTGGACCTGTGCCGCTGCGGTCACCCGGGCCATCTTCCACTTCATTTGGAGGTTGAGGATGGACCGGATCCGCAGGGACACCTTGTACAAAGACCTGGAAAGTGGGTGAAAGGGCGTACCAAATGCCACCGTCGCCCTGGCGGCTACCTTTGTGTGCGGCTGCGTCAAGCTGTGTGTAGATCCTCAGTATGCAAACGCCAAGTGTCACTAGTGGTGAGGTTCTACCTGTCCCCGGTGTTGCGAAGGATGGGCCTGGTTTCGTTGCCGCGGAACGCTCCAAGTAGTTGGACCGTCCCGTACCACCTATCCTTCATGGAGAAATTTTTGAAAGGAAACACCTTTGACCACAAGACCGTCAGGCAGTGGTCAGCACGTAGTATCCTCGAGACCCTTCGGGAAAAGGAGAGGTTGGATCCCATCGTGTGGTTCCCCACGCAGACTGCCAAAGTCGTTTGGCAGAATGCCTCATCGCCAGAACTTTCAAACAAGCACAAGGACATTGCTTGGCTGGCGGTGAGAGGGGCTCTGCCAGGGAGATCCTTTATGCATGCCCGGAATCTCTGCGCCACCGCACGCTGCCCTCGAGGTGGCTGCGGGGGAGACGAGACTGTCAATCACCTCCTTCTGGAGTGTGCCTATGCGCAGGAGGTCTGGAGGGGGATGCAGTGGTATTTGTCGAGGTTCGTCCCGAGCAGCTCCGTGACGCGGGACTCCGTGCTCTATGGGCTGTTCCCGGGACGCACACCGAGACCAACATCAACTGCGCCTGGAGGACCATCAATGCGGTGAAAGACGCTCTTTGGTCTGCCCGCAACTTGCTGGTCTGCCAGCTGAAAGAACTGACCCCGACTGAGTGTTGCAGACTGGCGCACTCCAAGGTCCAGGACTACGTGCTGAGGGACGCGCTAAAGCTTGGGGCAGCCGCCACCAAGGCGCAGTGGAGAAAGACCACCGTACGAAACCCTTCGTCCAGAATAGAAAAAAGGGCCCTATCTGGTAACTGGGCCCAGTTGGCGCCTTCCCCAACTGGTCAGGGGGCCAACGGGGATTGTGCGGGGAGACGACTGCCAGGGTATTTTCTTTGCTCTTTTTTTTCTTCTTTGCTTGTTTTTTTTCCTTTAGTTGGTGTATGTACCCCCTGGGTAACCCGGCGCGGCTTGCATGACTGGTTAGGTGTATAAATATGTTTTAGTTTTTGTACATCTTATGAATAGAGTATATTTTTTTCAAATAAAAAAAAGGTGACGAAACGTCTGAAAACTAACCTTCCAGCTCAGCGAGCAAACTCACATCCAGAACCTCAACCTGAGCTACAAATCTTCTCAAAACTCTGTGACTGGTTTCCATGTCTTCATGTAAAATGGTAGCTTCATTTCAGATCGTTATTCCACGTTGGCTTCTTCAACATGTCCCAATCTATTGTCAGTTTATCTCTGCCACTATTTCAGGTCATCGTATTGCCTTTACTAAAAATTCTTCTCGTCTATATCAGTGTCAAGCACTAAATTAGATGATGGCAGTTGATTATTGATAGTCCAGTTTTCACCACTTTGTGTCATGTCCTACTATGAAGCATGAATAGAAATGATTTTCCTGTCTTTTTGTTTACAGTGAGCATTCCATCACAAATGAATGTATGAACATATCAGTTACGAGCACACTCAGGCCATTTCATCCCTCAAGCCTGCTCTGCTATTGAATAAGATCATCACTAATTTCTTGGCGTTTCAAATTCCACTTGCCTCTCTAAAATCTACCCACCTCCACTTTAAAAAAAATCCTTCGGAGGCAGAATGTTCCAAAAATTGCACAACCAGTTGAGAGAAAAGAATCCTTCTCAACTCTGTCTTAGGCAAGATGGCCGCTACAATTTATACAGTGCTCCCCAGTTTTGGACTGCCCCACAAGAAAAAGCATTCTTTTCCCAGTTATCTCATCAAGGCCATTCAGAACCATATGCATTTGAATGAAGGTACCCTTCACTTCTAAATTTGAGTGAAGGCAAGCCCAATCAATCCAACCTACCCTCAAAAGACAATCCAGTCATTCTGAGTATCAATCCAGTAAGCCTCCTGCTCCAATGTATTTACACCCTGCCTTAAATAAGGAGAACAAAATTTCACATGATTCTCAGGATGTGATATCACTAATGCCCTGTACAAATGAAGCAGAATATCCTTATTTTTATAGATAACAAGGTGAAAAGCTGGATGAACACAGCAGGCCAGGCACCATCAGAGGAGCAGAAAAGCTGACATTTTGGGTCTGGACCCTTCTTCTGAAGGGTTCACTATATGTGCAGTAAATTATAAGTGGCACCTTGTCAAATACCTTCTAGACACCCAAGAGAAATACATCAATGGGGTCCCTCTTATCCACAGACCATGGACTTTTTCAAAGAAATTCGATAACATGATTTCTCTTTCCTTAAACCATGCTGACTCTTACCAATAACTCCAAAGCTTTATAAGACCCAGCTATAAACTTCTTATTAATTCATTCTAATATCTTCAGTACGACAGATGTGAAATGCACTGGCCTATCGTTTCTTGTTTACTCCCCCCTTTCTCATTGAGTAGAGTGATTGTATTCACTAGCCTAATGGAACCATTTCAGGGTCTGCAAATTTTAGACTACCTAACTAGTCACCTCTTTTGAGACCTGAGGATGAATTTGAACAGAATCCCAAGACTTGCCAGCCCACAGATTCATTAGTTTACTCTGTATCACTGCCTAATTTCGCCAAATTTCTTTTTCTACTGACTTACAACTATTATTGGGTTGCTTTTATATTCTGTATTGTGAAGAGAGAAGCTAAGTCATTCACCATTTATTTATTATCTGCAATAGCTCTCCATTCTCACTCTCTAGAGGATAAAACCTATTTGATTTTTACCATTTGTTTAGTTATCTGTAGAACCTTGTTCTCCATTTTTACTAGCATCCTCTCATTCTCTAATTTCTTCCCTCTGATTAATTCTGAAATAATTATCTGCTCTTCTTTATATTTGGACCAATTATCTGCCATTCACCTTTTCATAATTATATGCTTTTTCTTTAAGTATGATGCTTTCTTTAATTTAGTTAGTTAACTGTGGATGATGGGTCCTCCCTTAGGATTGTTGTTTTATTTGTAAAAATATATTTATTCAGATTATTTTTTAAAATGTTTCCTTTAATATCTGTCACTGTTTTGGCCTGGTTTCTCAGCTCACTTCATCTAGCTCAGCTTTTATTTCCATATATTTGCCTTTTTCATGCTTAAAATACTAGTTTTGAACCCACCCATTTCCCATTCAAATTGGATGAAAAATTTAATCATTACTGTGATCGTTGGAACCTAGAGGTTCATTTACTCTGAGATCAATAATTAATGCTGTCTCATTCCAATGTACCAAATCTAATATAACCTGCTCTATGGCTCCAGAACATGTTGCTCTGAAAAACAATCTCAAACATATTTCACAGAATCCTCACCCAGGTTTCAATTGCCAGTCTGATTTTTCCAGCTCACATGCAGATTAATATGACCCATATTTTGCCATTCCTTTATCACAAGCATCTAATATTTCTTCTTGTATACTTTGTTCTATATTGCTGTCATTGTTAGGGGCCTATAGATCACTGCCACTGGTGACTTCATTCTCCTACTAATCCTCATCTCTACCCAACGAGTTCTACATCCTGACCTCCTGAACTAAGCTCATCTCTAACTATTGCACTAAAGTTATCTCTGATTGACAATGCTACTCCTCCACCTATAAAGAGTTTTTATATCTACATTGGAAAAGCAACACAAGTATTCTGCATTCATTCTTTGAATCCTAACTTGGGACTTTGGGACTAGTATCCAGTCTTACTCTCTGGGCAATATTGCCTTAATGAGTTTTAACCTTTCCATGGACATTTCTATAATCCACACACTGAATTCAGGCATTTTTATGGATTTGATTTGAAAGAAATTGCTAGGTGGTAACCTGAAGTTACCTCCTATTTGGAGTCGGGACTTGTATCCTTTAGCTCATTCCTATTTCACTTTATATCAACCTGATTTGACTGGTTGAGGATTGGGGCTTTGTTTTGTTTCTTGGAACACCATTGGGCAACTCTTAGTTTCACTCATTGACATTTTCCTGTGGCCTCTAACAACTGTGCTTCTGGCTGGATACGTTCCTTTTTTGATTTGGAATAGGTTTTACCCTGTCCAGGATCCCTACTGCCACCATGTGGATGCTCAGCTCCTGTTATGTGCCATTGCAGGATTGCAGCTCTTCCACTAGTTGAGGCTTCATGTTCACTTTCTCTACCTGTCTGAGAACTCCTTTGGGCTTCTTACAATTTTACCATGAGGGCGTCTGTTAACAAGATCTCTGGCTCAAACCTGCCATCTATTGTTACCTACACTAGCCTATTCTTGCCCTCTTTTATGGCTATTGGACTAACTCCAGCCCTCTTAACTCCTGCGGGTTCTGCACTGACCCTTTGTGCTGCTGGGGGCAATCATTAACACCATTTCATTCGCGTGAGCCTTCATGAACCTCTTCAACTTTTATGGGTTTTCCTGTCCTCTTTGGGGCTTCAGAACCACTTGTGGTTCCTGGCTTTTCTGTAGCTTGGTCTTGGCTACCACTAGTCTTTCCAGTCTCTCTGGTCTGTCCATTTCTGTTTGAGAGGGATATTTTGGCACCCACTCATTTAGAGAGAGCATTGAGTTTTTGAACTCCTTTAGGAGAATTACCTGAAAAGATTTTCGTAGGTGACCTTAATTTTAAGTGCCAATCAAAAGTAAACTGCTTAATCCATTCAAATTCCAGGTACATCTGGTCATATTTGAAAGCAGAAGATAATTACCTGTATACTTCTGGCACTAACTAGTATACACTTAAAATAGCCCTTCATCTGCCTCATAGTAAGTGGTACTCTCCTCAGGCAGTGGGGATATACTTTGTGAGCTTTTCCTGTTAGCCTGCTCTCTAACATCATACCCACGGTTGGACTGGGCACTTTAAATGTAATGCTAAACTTTCAAAGGAGTAAAAGAATGCATCCACTTCTTATTCATCAAGACTCGGAGTTAGGAGGTGAGATGAGAGTGACTGCCGATGATATCAGGCTGCATTTAGTCGAATATGCCATTAAGGAGCCTTGAGGAAGGCATCAAGGCAAAACGAGACTCAATGGGAATTAGGGGAGAAACTCTCCTCTTGTTTTAGTCATATCTGGTGCATAAGAAAGTGGTTGTGGTAGTTGGAGGTCAGTCATCTCAGCTCCGGGACATCTCTGCAGTTGTTCGCCAGGACAGTATCCTAGTCCAACCATGTTTAGTTGCTTCATTAGTCGCCTTCCCTTAATTACACATTCAGCAATGGGAATGTTCGCTGACAGTTGAACAATGTTGAGCACATGGTTCATGATTCCTTTGATGCTGAAGCAGTCCATACCCAAATATAACAAGACTTGGACAATATCCAGGTTTGGGCTGACAGGTATAATAACATTTGCACCACACAGTGCCAGACAATGACCTTATCAAACAACTGAGAACCTAACCACCTACCCCTTGACATTCAATAGCATTACCTTTGCTGAATCCTGAGTTTTCATCTCCAGGCATTTCGCTACCTGTTTTCCACTTTCTGTTCATCTGGCTTTCGGGTATAGTTCCAGCTCAAAATGTTAGGCTACCTTTTTTAATTCTTCCAAAGACAACACCTTAATTTTTCAGAAGTTACTTTGTCCAGCTTTATGAAAGCATTATCATCAAATGCAGATGTCTTAGCTCTTTTGAAATCAGAAATGCAGTTTTTTAAGCAGTTTTTGAAGAAAGTTTGTCCTCTCCAATTCTGTTGATTGCCTGTGGAAATGTATTGGCTAAATTCCCAAATTTGTTAGGCCAGGTGAGGAGGAGTAAGTCAGGGTTCCACTTTGAACCCTGTCTAAGTCAGTTTCAATTTTTATTACTTTATAGAATAGAGCTATTACACTTCAATTAAAATGATGTACTATTCAATTAATTGTCAATTATATTGTTTCTTGAGTGAAGGAAAGATAAATTTTATTACTTATCAATGCTTAGAAAAATAATCAAACATGACATCAAGCATGTAAATACAAGTATAATTTTTATAATTTTTGAGATTGTGGGATACAGGTGATGAGCACGAGAAACAAATGAAAAGAATAAAGGCTAATGCAGCGTAAAAGTGTTTTGTGGTGTCAGGTTTCATTTTGAGATTCCAGTTGCTTAATTGTTGACTTGAATGCTCAGCAGTAACAAAATCTGTAGAGATCTTTGAGTTTTTGGCAAATAGTTATTTGTGCAGTTCACTGTTTCACTGGTGATAATGAGGATGAAGCAGGGAGAGACAACTTCCCAATCCATATTTCTTTTCCTGTCATACTCAGAAAACAACCAGCTACTGAAGTACAACTCTTTTGTTTATTCCCATGTCTAGCTTCATCATTTTCATGCAAGCTGGATAACCTGCACACAACCATTGATCTCTATCTGATTTGTTCCACTTATCAGGCACGTGTGAACTTAAACAGGAGATGACAGTTTCTGAATCAATGACTAGTTTAAATATCTTAGATAAAATGATAATTTCAGACCAGACCATTCAATTTATTCCATACTGCTTTCCTTAAAGTGTCTCAGTTTGTGATCAGATGATCACTACAGCCATTTTATGTTAGTATTTGCAGTTTTTAAACATTTTTTTACTCTATGAAAGTCTCAAGTATTAAATTCAGATGATAGATTTTTAATATTCATACTTCATGTTTTACCACAATTATGTCAGCTTTTAGGAAGTCTTTTGAACTATTCTATTGTTTTCAGAGATGCTCTGGACTTTTGCAAGGGATCTAGTGGAGTGTATTAATATTTGCAGCTGTATCCCACACGGAAAAGTTTGAAATCGTCAGTTTTCCTCAGTTATTCTTTAGCGACCATGCTCTGCATTTTCATGGAGGAAGAAAAAGGGCTATTCATTGTCAATGTTTTTCTCAAAAGAGATGTGTCCTTTGAGCACCATCATATCTATTTAAATGTAGGTTGTAAAACCTCTGTTTGACAAATAGAATGACTGGGTGTCACAGTCGTTTAGATGCTAGTTTTTAAACTCCAGGAATCTGGTCTCAATTCCATTGGAATGATTTGATATTGTCTCTGCTGTTTGCTGATTGTGAGATTTCTATGGGACAAGAGTTTTGAAATCCTCAACTCAGCTTTTGGCTGTCAATCCCTTTGAGCAACTTATTCATATGGTGCAGGAGGAAGTCATGTCTGAGGCATAGGGTATGAATGTATGGGTGAAGAATCTTTGCTAGCTCTTGAGTATCAGTTAGGTTCTGTTAACTTTACTGTTGCTTAGTGATCTGATTCTAGAAAGAAGAAATGGTACAGCTAAAGTAAGAGACCATGTTATTTCAGTAAAAATATCAGTTTGCAAAATAAATGCAGGAGCCCTGAAATTAAACCAAAAATGACTTTCAGAAGATGATTTCACACCCAAAACATTGAAACCTATTTTCCCTTTGCAGGTGGTGACTCACTCGCTGTTTGACTTCAGTGTTTCTGCTGTTGAATATGCCACACCTGGCCTAGGAGCATTTGGCATTGGCAATGGGTGTGTGATATTACAACATATTCAATGCCCAGCAATGACTTATTTTCTCCACCCAAAGAGTACTTTCTAATTTTTGCTTTCTTTCTGTTGTTTAACAATTTCTCATGTTGGTTACATATGTTATATATATATGCCCTTCAGTGTATATGAGTGTGCGCAATTTCTGATACCTGCTGCCCTTTCTGACCATGTGCCTGGGGCTGGACTCTCACCCTGAGAAGGTATGATTGTTACTAATTGCTATAATCTAGGCTATCAGGGTTGTGAGCAGTTTCATTGTCTATTTTAGCTGACCCTGTATAATAGCTCAGAACAATAAATTCTCACGTCTGTAAATTACAGATAATCCACCCCTTTTCACCTACTGCTGTGAGGTCACTTAATGCCTTTGAAAGTCCAACATCTATTACAGGCCAGAATATGATACATGGTCCATTTAGCAAGTAGTTCTTAGCCAACAAGATGCAGTAACTCATCTGAAATGAGTCAGCAATGGAATGAGACCAGAACCTTGAACTAAAATAGAAATTGTTAAGCTACACCTCAATAAAAGGTCAATATTTATGAACGAAAGAAACTAGATATCAGTAAGAAAATATTTCTACTGTTTTTGGATCACTTTCCACTAAAGACAAACTATGTGGACATATTGAAGTGCTTTAGAGGCAATGAATTAATTTCAAAGTGCCGTTACTGTTGTAATCTAGAATACATGGCAATCAATGCATAGAAAGATCCCAAGAATGGTAATGTGATCATAATCTGATTTTTTGTTTGAGCAAAGCTGAAAGCTAATTCTTGATCAGAACAATGGTGAGCACTGGGCTGATTTCCTGCCCTTTTACATATATCTAAAGGAAAAGGTGAAACCTTGCGCTTTAACATCTTGTTTGCAAATGACACTTTTGACAGTGCAGCACTCTCTCAATCACACTGGAGCAGCAGCCTGAATTTTGTGCTCATCACTGAATCAAAGACTTACTGTCTTCAAGGCAGCTATACTGCCATTGCGGCACATCATGTCAATTCATTCAGAGCCTGAAGTGTGTAATGAGGAGTGTTGGCTTTTCTAAAGGTTGATCTACAACAAACTGATTGGCTTCTATCACCTTCTATCACGGAATTTTGCATTGGAGTATGGGAAGTACACAATGCAGAAGCAGGCCATTCAGCCTAATTATTTCATATTAGTCCTCATTCCAGTATCTTCCAACACAACTTGATTGAACCCTATCAATATAACTTTCCATTTCTTTCTCTGGAACGTGTTACTCCATCTTCTTCTTAATTACATCCTTTTGTTTTGCTTCAAAAGTTCCTAGTGGTAGCAAGTTCCACATTCTAACTACCCTCTGGTAAAAGTCTTTTCTCCCAAATTTCCAACGAGGTTTGCTATCTGCTATCTTATGTTTGCCGCTTCTTGTTTTGGTCCAGTCTTACTCCCAATATGGTAGAAACATTGGGTGGAATCATAAATGGTCCTGTGTGATCTGGGCTATGGCAAAATTTCTGGAAGGATTGGCCAAAAAGTTCCTTAAGGCCCATCTCAATGTCGGCAACATTTCTCAGCATCTCCTGTGCAATGGCCAACTGGCGAGGTGAATTTGAAGAAAATGTAGAGATGGTCATTGACCTGTTTCTGCCATCACTGTGTATTCCTCCAGAGGGCTGACACCACACTGATCTGGGAGGCATCTGCAGACCATCCTAGCACGTTCTGGTGTCATGTCCTCACATCTGATCTTGTAGAAGAGGATGTCTGTCACCCCTTGCCCAGCAGGACCTCTGGAACCCTGTCTGAAAACTGGGAGCATCAATGACCACTCATCTGCCATGCTCCGAACAAATGTCAGTAACCTAGCAGGTCAGATCCAAACTGACCATATTTGTCCATGAGCACAATGGCATGGGCACAGTAGCCTGTCTGAGGATATCTGATCAATGGAGTGTTGCTTCAGAAATAGAGTGCAGTGAGGCAGGAATAGAATTGGATGTGAGTAACACCACTGGAGTAAGGTAGATAGTTAATGAGGCAAATTTGGTAAGAAATGCTGAGAGATGCTGTAGTAGGGTTAAGGTTAGGATTAGGGTCTAGCTACCAGAATCAGGACAGCACAGTGGCTCAGTGGTTAGCACTCCTGCCTCACAGTGCCAGGGACCTAGGTTTGATTCCAGCCTCGGGCGACTGTCTGTGTGGAGTTTTCACATTCTCCCTGTGTCTGCATGGGTTTCCTCCGGGTGCTCCAGTTTCCTCCCACAGTCCAAAGATGTGCAGGCTAGGTAGATTGACTATGCTAAATTGTCCGTAGTGTTCAGGTAGATTAGGTGGGTTATAGCGGGATGGGTCTGGGTGAGATGCTTTGAGGTTTGGTGTGAAGTTGTTGGGTCCAAGGGCCTATTTCCACACTGTAGGGATTCTATGAAAGAAAATCACTGAGGGCAACTCGCACTTAAGCCAAAGGAAGTTAACATTTAGCCCATCTAATACTCCATATTAAAACATTTCTGAATCATAGCAAGCTCTACCAGCCTGTGAATTGCCCTGATTGGATGCACTCGGCAGGCAGGATGCTGCTGTGAAAAGGTGGGGGGAATGGGTGTTTAACTCGGAGCTTCGTTCACCAAATACCTCGTCATGCCTTGGAACACCTCCTGAGGAATATTATCAGGATTCCGGAAATATTGTACAGTAAGTTGACAGGGGAAGATATTAAAAAAAAACAGCCCTGGGAATTGTGAGGGCTAAATAGGTTTCATGAGCATGCGTTAAATAAGATTTAAGGAATGTTTGGTGGGGGTGGGGATGCGGGGTGGTGGAGTGGAGGGAGAAACTAGCCCCAGAGTGAGCTTGATCTCCACACTCTTCCCTTGTCGTGACAGTATATTCACCAATAAGCCTTGCGGATCTGTAGCTGCAAACGTGCAGTCATTGTCACAGCGCCACAGTTTTGAGGGCAGCAGAGCAGAAGTTATGAGGACAAGGGGAAATCGCACATTTCCGGGCTCCTCTGGGACGTTTGTTCGGATACTGTACACGTCTGTGAATGGGATGGCTGACTGTAGCTGCTAACCTCTCTGCCGGTGCCCAGTAACACTGTGCCTGTACAGGTTGGTTCCAGCGGGCTAACACTTTACTCCGTGACCGTGTATCTGGGTGACTGCCCCACCGTCTGTCTCCATCCCTTCGGCGCCGTTCTCCACTGGGGGTGGTGGGGGGAGTATATTGGATCTGCGATATCTTACCTTCAGAAGATGGGGGCGAATTCGTGCAGGGGTTTTGGTGAGCGTGTCAGGCTGGAGGTCTGCGTGAGCTGGGCTCTCTCTCTAGAGGTATCTGAGATGCTCGTGTTTTCATTTAAAATGTCTAACATTTCTCTCCTTCTCTCCCTCGTTTTGTTTTTGACAAAACGTTCCGCAGAACTGTTTGTACAGAGGGAAGGGGAAAAAATTCCAAGTTCGGGAAATGAAATGTTTATAAATGTTGGAAAAATGACCTCGGTTTTGTTTTTTAAGGTTTGTCGTCAACCCGACATCGGACGGATTTGAGATAGTTTTGAGAGATAATTGCTCCCTTCCAAAAATATATCTAATACAAAGTTGATTCAGTAAAATGCATTCTGTAAACGATGGGATCTGTGTTGTAATTGGTAATAAACAATCGGGTTGTAAGAGAGATTTATACAATGTCTCGAAATATCAGACCTTGCTGGTTAATGTCCATCACAGAAAACACTTACAATTTACAAGGTAACAATATTTATTGAAGAGAAGATCATGTGAAGTTGATACAATGTTCATTGGATTTAAATGTTGATGGTTTTCCAAATGCAATGAGTCTTCCTGTTTGGTGCACATAGTTTCCCACGATTTATGATTTCATTTTGTGTGCTATCTTACCCCTGGAACTCCGCAGAAATGAACTGGAACCGTTCTCTCGATCCTCCTCCCACCGGCGCGTCCCCGAGATTGTGGACGCGCGTTAACCTTGGAGGCGCGCCCCCTGGCTCGGCCCGGTTTGCTTCGGTCAGGTCCGCGCTCTGACTTCATGATCACAACATCGTGGGCGTTCTGACATCCCACGCCCAATCCCTAACATCAACCACTGCCCCTTCCCCCCAGTCACCCCTCCCCACTACCCCCTCCCTCCTTTAAACCCCCCACTCCCATTCTTCTCAAATCCCTCACTCTTTCCAAACCCCTTAACTATCCCAAACCCCAATTCTCATTAAATAACCCCACTCCCAATCCCCTCCTCCCCACTCACTCCATTTCCCCTCCCACTTCTTCTGCCCCACTGCCTTTCACTCACCCCTCCCACTCCCCATCATTCCCACCCTCCTCCAACTCCCCCCCACTCTCATTTCTCCTGCTCCGTTCTCACTCTCCCAACTCCCCCTCTCCCCACTCCCCCAACTCCTACCACTCTACTCACTCCTCCACTCCATCCACCTCCACCATTTCAGTGCCCTGAATCAGCCTCCACCACTCCCCACCCACTCTCACCCCTACTCCCCTCCCCTCTCCCACACTTCCAACCTCACTCTCACCCACCACTCCACTTGCCTACCACTCCACTTTCCCCTTCCATTCCAGTCTCCCGACTCTGCACTCCCACTGCCCACCCACTCTCCCCCAACTCCCCCACTCCCAACACCACTCTCGCTCCCACTCCCACAACTCATCCTCCCCCTTCCTCTTGCCCCCACCACTCCACTCTCCCCAACTCTGCAGCCCCACTACCCTCTACTGCCCCAACGCTCCCACTCCGAGTCCCTTCCCACTTCCATGTCCCACACTCTCCAATTGCTACGTCCATAACCGTGCCACCTAATCCCTTGGTTGTGAGCCTTCTATCACTCAAACCATCTACACTTAAGGAAAGACACTGAGCCTGGTCCTCTCAGTGTCCATTCTACCCCAATTTTAATACTTAAATTTGTTGTGACTTTCACCAAATAATGCAAATGGAAACAATGTATTAGATCTTCTCTTCAATAAATATTGCTACCTTGTAAATTGTAAGTGTTTTCTGTGATGGACATTAACCAGCAAGGTCTGATATTTCGAGACATTGTATAAATCTCTCTTACAACCTGATTGTTTATTACCAATTACAACACAGATCTCATCATTTACAGAATGCATTTTACTGAATCAACTTTGTATTAGATATAATTTTGGAAGGGAGCAATTATCTCTTGAAACTATCTCTATTTGCAATGCTGGAAGGAAGCTGAATCCTTTCAGCCGGGTGTAAGCTGCCGGTGTATAGTAGATGCATGTGTACTCAGAAATTTATAGTCAAATTTGTTGATCACTTCATTGTAACAGAGCTGCTGGTTAACGCCGAGATAATGGGAACTGCAGATGCGGGAGAATCCAAGACAACAAAGCTTGAAGCTGGACGAACATAGCAGGCCAAGCAGCATCTCAGGAGCACAAAAGCCGAAGTTTTGGGCCTAGACCCTTCTTCAGAGGTCTAGACCCGAAACGTCAGCTTTTGTGCTCCTGAGATGCTGCTTGGCCTGCTGTGTTCGTCCAGCTTCATGCTTTGTGGTGCTGGTTAATGCCTCTCAGTCTAAACACCCCACATCCAATCTTACCCTAGATTCAAGGATTTCAACCTTCAAAATATCCACGTACCTCTGCTCACTCCATCACACCCAATTCTGACACACGCACCTCGGTTAACATGCAATCTGTATTTCTGAGTTCCATATTCCACAGGCGATCCAAAATCACCCAGACACCTGTAACCCACATCCTTGTGTACGAAGTGCCGCTAATTCACAAGCTTATACTGCTGCTCTCTGTGAGAGCCCATTCCATCATGACATTGAGTTTGAAATTCTTGTCTGCGAGTTCCTAGTCCTGCCAGACCTTAACCTGCATCCCAGCTTGCATCATTTTCATCAGTCTGAAGTACTTTGCACCCCCAACTCCTCAACATCACAGTAGTACCAGAGACTTCATGTGCCCCTGCCTTGATCTCTGGAATTCTATCTCAATATTCTTGTGGTAATGCCATCTGCCTTCAAAGGCCTTTCTCATAGCTTGTGTATTCAAACATATATTTGGTCACCACTCCATACCATCTAAATCCTGCTTGGTGAGCAATCAGTACTCTGTTTTGATGTAACTTGTGTTCCTTTTCGATATTAAAGTAATTTGCGTGTATTGGTCGTTGCAATGATATTAAAGTTATATTTCTCACTGCATCTGGCACTGAAGTTAATACTTTTAAGCACATTTGGCACTGAATCAATAGCTCCCAATCTATGTGATATTGAAGTAATACCTCCCAGTGCATTGGGCATTGAAGTTAATATCACCCAACACATAAGCTATTGAGATTAATGTCAACTAATTAATTCATTCATTCCAATGTCCCAGTGCAGTGGACTGAAGTTAACTCTGTGCAATGGAAATCAAAGGTGGCGGCTTGTTCTCAAATTAGTGTCTCCCTGTTTAATAGAACAGAAGTTAATTCATCATCGAGCAATGGGTAGTGTGATTAAAACTTTCATTGTAACAAGTCTTTGTGAGTTGGATGTATCATTCGTCACATCCAGTGGGTTGGGCACAAACATTTAGGCAATGAGCCTCTTTAACATTTGGTGGCAGTTTAGATGTACACGATATGCAGTAACGGCAGGTGAGAAGAATAAAAAAGGAAGAAAGAAAGAGACACAAGTAGTCACAAGGTAAGTATCATGATGCTTGGGGTTTATTTTAGAAGATCAAAAATATTTAATCAGATAAAACTGTTCAGGTGGAAATGAGTAGAAGGTGGTATGATAAGACTTTGCTTAGATACTTTGAGGAATCAAGGAGGATTGTGAGGTTAACAGGTAGATGGGCCCCTACATTATACTTCTTACAGTGTTAATATTAAGGTTGGGAGATGTCTCACTCAGTCTCTTTGAGGTTTCAAGGGAAAAGTTTGCAGTGGATTGGGGGTAAAAACAGAAAGAGGAATTGGAATCATTGCTTGGTGGTCGATTGCTTAAGTTGGTGCAGTGAACTCATGAGAACTGGAGCTGATGCATTGTTGTGTGAACAGCTGTGTTTCGCTGTAGAACTCGCCAGCTAGGAAACACCTGCTTGGTTGGGAGGCAGGAGCCACTTGACAGGTTGCATTAGTCATTGTCACTGAGACAATACTAGCTTTGCCTTCACAACACATTATTTAAAAAAAACTGAATGGAATACTTTCTGATGTAAAAGATATTATGTAAACTGTTGTGACTAACCTTTGAGATGTACACGATAGTATATTGCACAAACTAGAGAAGGTATATCCATGAGGTATTTTTAGGAAAGGTGCTCAGTGACACACCTTTGTCAAAAACCACTACACTTTTATTTCCTACTGTTTCGTGGGATGTGGACATTGCTAATGAGGCCTGCACTTTTAGCCAATTCCTGATAGCACATGAAATGAGTGATTTCCCAAGCCATTTCAGTGGTAATTAAGAGTCAAATACATCATCTTAAGCCTGGACTGTCATGTAGGGCCAATCAGATAAAGTTAGCAGAATTTGTTCACATTCACAAACAAGATGAGTTTTCATAACAAGCATGATAGTTGCCATGATTACCAATACTGAAATTATCTTTATGTTCAGCTTTATTATTAATTTCTTTAAATTCCATTAGCTGCCATGGTATCCTGAACTGGATTTCTGGATTATTAGTCCAGGAATGTTACAATTACCCCACCATTTTCCTATAATATGCAACATGAATTGTTCGGAGTAGGCCTCTCTGCACTTGTACTATCACTGTATGTAAATGGATTGGTGCCCCTTGCTATAAGATGCTTACTGTCTGCCTGTTTAATCTTGTTCCTCACAAGCTGTGTATTGATTTTATCGTCAACAGCTTGGCTGAGATTAGCATTTCACAGTGTATCTCTGGAGACAAGTGCACAACGTCTTCAGCACTTTAACTGATAATGTCATTGGTTGGTTTGTCTGGCTTAGTTCCAGAGGATAGAGTGTTGAATGGGTGGAATTGTGCAGTTAGCTGATTGATCAGCTATTGCAGTAGCTGCTGATTTTGTCAAGGTGAAGAAGCGACTGAGTGCTCCCGATTAAGAATCAGACAAGGAACCTATTACATAAGTAGTGTACATTTGTCTCGGCGATTTCAGTTATTGTCAATTTCCACATCTACCAGTGCAGCCCTTCTATTATGCTGGACAATTGAAATCCCCCTGTAAACTGCTCAATGTCTCCCTCTTCGGATAAACGATATGACAATTGCATGTGTTACTTGGGGTATCATTAATTCTGTCTGTTACCAGATATTGCGTGCTCTCCTCAGGAGATCCCTTATTCTGTACATCAGGTGTAATAGCTTTGTCTCTTGATGGTTAAACTAACAGACCACTTTATCATGATGGTTTTAGACTATTTGCCTTGATGTTTAAGTTTGAGGTAGTTTAAATGTGTCCAGTTCTGATGACCAGGAAGCAAAGCAATCAGTTGATTGATGCAGTGGAGAGAAAAGGCATATCTACTGTGAGTGGTCTGATTCCTGTAAAAATGAAGATTTATCTTGGTTGCTTCTCTGAGAAAGGAGGAATTGATCAGGTGATGTAGTACAGGTAAATAAGTTAGTTAAAGGATGGAGAAAGTAAAAGCAGAATTTTACATTGCATTAATTGCAGAAGTAGAATGAGGGAACAAAGACTCAAATCAGAAAGCATCAGGATTGATATCAGGAAATCCTCCTCATACAATAAGTGATGAACATGTTGAATGAAACCCCCAGCTCATGCGGTGGAGACAAAAATCCAGAATGATTGAAGGAATATTTGACCGTTATGGTGGGGCACATTAGCATTGTACTGGACAGATAATTAAGATGTCCAAATAGCCGTCTATCCGTAAAGATCCCATGAACAGCACCCGATAGTGCTGTCAACGCTGTCACCTTGAAAATGAGATTTGATATCAAGTTATTTTCCATTGACGATACCTTAGTTAAAAGTGCCATTCAGACAAATCTGTTTTGGCTGTATCCATGAGAGGTCCGCACTCGTTCTAGACTTAATAGAGAGCTTTTGCATGAGATTTACATTTTGGGAAAGCCCTACCACCATTACAGTCTCTGTGGGTTGGAATGAATATCTCCGTAGTCCATACACGTTCTCTATTCACTTGAGATTGTGATCCAAATGTAGAAGGGCCAGGGATTAAGATCTTCTGTAAAAGAGATTGCTATAGATTTTCATTTCTGTTAAAATAAACACACCATCTATGAAAAAATCATTACAACATAGGAAACAGTTTTATTTATATTATTTTTCGCTAGAATGCCTCTCTAAAGTGTTATAATCCCAGCTGATGGTCAGATCCCAGAATGAATCTTGGCTTGATGGATCATATGTTAATTTATTTATTTCAGTTCATTAAAATAGTGATTAGCCATCGAAACATATTCACGTGAAGCTGCAAATGTTCTTTAACAACAGAACATAAGTAGGAACCAAGTAATATAAATTTAGAAGACAGTTTAGAAAGAATATGTATATCAGCTCATCTCCTGTTGAAATCTCATCCATGGCTTTCATAGCTTTAAATCTGATTAGTCCAATGAGTTCCTGCACACACTGGCTGTCTATGACCTAATATGTAGCCAAGCAGCTGTGCTCACTGCTCTACACTGACCCCAGCAAAGCAAAGCATTGATTTTAACATTCCCATCAAATTCTTGTCTGTTCTCAGCACCTCCCTATCGCTGTATTCATCTTCAGCCCTATGACCTTCCAAAATGTCAGCACCCATACAGTTATAGCCTTCTGTGTATCCCTCACTTTATTTCTACCATCATTGGCTGCTGCACTTCCACTGAAATAGTCAAAAACTCTGTAATTTACTCTACGAACCTGTGCACCTTAATTTCTAAGACAACAAGTTATAGAGCTGGATAAACACAGCAGGCCAAGCAGCATCAGAAGAGCAGGAAAATTGACATTTCGGGCCGAGAACTTTCTTCAGAAAAAGAAAGGTCTAGGCCTGAAACATCAACTTTCCTGTTCATCTGATGCTGCTGGCCTGCTGTGTTCATCCAGCTATACACCTTGTTATCTCAGGTTCTCCGGCATCTGCAGTTCCTACTATCTC
Organism: Stegostoma tigrinum; assembly: GCF_030684315.1. Lineage (NCBI taxonomy): Eukaryota > Metazoa > Chordata > Chondrichthyes > Orectolobiformes > Stegostomatidae > Stegostoma > Stegostoma tigrinum. Next base: position 20,309,614 of record NC_081381.1, read on the forward strand.
CCCCACTACACCTTAATTTCTCTTTCCTTTTTTAAAATGATCCTTAAAATCCCATGCCTTACTAAGACATTGGTCAGCTGTCGTGATATATTAATTTTTTTGATCCAGTGTTAAATGTTGATGGGCACACATTCTTGTTGGATTTAATGCTACAGATACTAATGTTGTTATGAAAGGAGGATGGGTAACAGCCACAAATTATGGTATTGATTCATGCTCATGATAGCCCACAGGAAGAGGCTTGAGACCCACAGGAAGTTTCAAGTAAAAGAGAAGAACTGATAGACATCCCTCGGTTAAATCAGTTGCGCACTCCCTACTGGTTAATTGTAGAATCATATTAGCCCAGGCACAGTAAAGGCCTAATTCTCCTCTTGAATGATATCAGGTCTCCAAAGTTGACAGCTGTCAAGAACTACATCTGGATTTATGAAATATTCCCAATATTTGTACACATTGAGAAATAATGGGGGGTGGGGGCAACAAAAAGAGAATTGCATTTATACGGTAACTTCTACTAGCTCCAGATTTCTTAAGTCCATCATTGGTAGTGCAATATCTTTTGAAGTGTAGTCACTGTTAAAATTTTGAAAGAATTGCAGTCAAATTGCTAACATCAAGATTCCTCGCACAACAATGTGACAACGCTCTGATAGCTGTTTTAAGGATGTATGAAGATTTCACAGATGAATCTGCCCTTTTACAAAAAAAAAAGAAATGATCGCTGTTGACATTTTTCTAGCAAGCTGCATTTTATTTTTTCTCCCTGATCCCTCTTGACATCTTGCTCCATGCGTTATTCTTAGATGAGTTGGTGGGCAAACTGACCTTTTCTCAGCCCTGTCAGCTGGTGCCAACTGTGGTGCCATGTGCTTGGAGGTATACAAGAATAGCAGGGGCTAAATGGTCACCAAAAAATTACAGCACAGCAAGGTACCATTCGGCTTTGAAGAGACAGTCCATGTAAACTCATTCCTTGATTTCTCCTTGTATAAATTTCAAAAAAAAGGTCATTTTTAAGTATTTATTCCTTTAAATTTTGAAAGTGATTTGAATGCTATTTCTAACATTTCTTCTTGTGGGCCATTCCATACCTTCATAAATATCGCTATAAAAGAACACTCTCCATCTCTCCCATTATTCCTCAGTTGATCTCCCGCAGGCAGTAGTCTGTTAATTAGTGGAAACAATTTATTTTGATTTTGCCTGATTAGAGCTCTTAAAGATTCTGAATATTCTCATCAGACCACTTCTAACTTTCTCTTTTCTAATGTGAAAGATCTCAATTTCTCTGGTCTCTCCTTGTAACTTAACCTTCTCATTTACGAACATAAGAACAGGAGGGGGCATGCTGCTCTGCCATTCACTTGGATTGTGGTTGATCTGCATCTTAACACCATCATTTGGAGTATTGAATGCAACTGCTGGATAATATTAAGAAAGGATATACTTGACATAGAAGGAGTGCAGCAAAGAACCACTAGGATAGCAAGGCTGTTGTATGAGAAGAGATTGTTTAACTAGACATGTATTCACTAGAGTTTAGAAGGATGAGAGGTCATTTGATTGAAATGCAAAAAATTCTGATGGGTTAGACATACTAGATGCAGGAAGGATGTTCCTCTGCTTGGGGAGCACAGAACCAGGAGACAACCTTGGGATGACCATTTCGGATGAGATGAGGAAACATTTCTTCAGAGGGTCATGAATCTATGGAATTCCCTACCGCAGAAGGCTGTGGAAGCTGAGTTACTGAATATATTCAAGACGTAGATTGATAAATGTTTAGATTATAAAAGCATCAAGGAATACAGGGAGAAAACAGGAAAATGGCATTGAGACAAAGGAGCGACGATTAATATATTGAATAATAAAACAGGCTGAAAGGGCTGAATGGCCTTCTCCTGATCCTAGTTTCCATGTTTCTTACCTCCCTGGATTTTACTTCCATTGCTGTTCTTGTCAACCAAGAAAATATCAGACTCAGTTTTGAAATTTTTAATAGATTGACCTTCAACACTTCTTTGTGAGGGCAGACATTTCCACTGCCTTTTGTACCAAGAGATGTTTCAAAGCATTCAAAATATTTGAACAGTGTTGCACTAATTTAAAGGTTATGGTGCAAGGACGCCCTGTCTTTAACTCTCTCTGTCCCTCTCCGCTTGTCCATGCCATCAACTCCTTTAATCATCATCAGCACATTAATTAGATCAAAAGCAGAGATTGCTGAGTTAAGTTTCGGGTCCAGTGACCCTTCTTCACTGAGTTCATTCCACTTTCTCTATACAGATGCTATCAAACCTGCTGAGTTTCTCCAGCAATTTCTGTTTGTGTTTCAGATTTCCAGCATCCACAGCTCTTCGGCGTCTATTTTTTAAAAGACATTAATTAGGTCACTGCTTAATCTTCTAGATTCAACTGAATACTATCCAACTGAATGCAATTATAATTTAAGCCTGTTAGCTCAGGTATAATTTCTTTTTATTCTTTGTGAGTTATGATCATTGCTGGTAAGGGCAACATTTGAAGCCTAATCCTAATTGCCCTTGAAGGCCAAGACATCTTGATTTATTATCCTTGTCATCTTTCCTGAAGCAGGACACCCAACTAGCTCTTTCCTTTCGCCTGTGGAAAATAGCTGGGAGCTCATGAGAAAATCAGATCAAAGCTAAAATCCTTCAGAGAAGTGCATTGGAGCTCCAGTCCTGTGCTTTAGTGCCAGAATACAATTGCCCATTTATTCCTGCTTTGAGAAGTGATCTTTATTCCACAAGTTTTTGATCCTTCTGCACTCATCCACTTCTGGATCGTTGGGGGGCTTTTATTTTAATCATTTCACAATTGTTAGCTGTGCCTTCAGCCACTAAGACCCAAAGCCCTGGAACCCTCTCCTTGACCCTCTCCACTTATCTTTTTTTCTTTTTACATATAATCTGCCACCTCCACTGCGCTTTTTTGTTAACTGCCTAAATATTGTACGCTGTGGCTTGTGTCACCTTTTGTGTGGTAAAGCACCTAATTGCCTTTGAACATTTTACAATGTTAATCACAATTTGTTATTGTTCAGATGGTTGGAAATGTGATCAATTCACAGCAGGTTGCAGACAAGTAGGAACTGCTGATGCTGGAGAATCTGAGATAACAAGGTGTGGAGCAGGATGAACACAACATTTCTGAAGAAGTGTCTAGACCCGAAACGTCAGCCTTCCTACTCCTCTGATGCTGCTTGGCCTGCTGTGTTCATCCAGCTCCACACCTTGTTATCTCAGGTTGCAGACAATTCGGGAATAGATGCTGTTCCTACATTTTATATTATTTCACATGATTGGGTTCAAGGACATTATTTGCTTTCACTGGAATAAAGCATTCAATGAGAACAATGATTAACCACAACCGCATAGATACAATGATAACTATTACTAATAATAATTATTTCATATGCACTTGAGACATTTTTACACTGAAATGCATTACTGGTGAATACAACATAACATAAGCTTCGAGCAAGGGAGATTCAGCTGGCTCGAACCTAATTGAACTCTACAGTTTTTATTCTAACACTCCTCATATTATATCTTCTTTTCATTCAGGCTATGTGAAAATGCACATATATTACCTTGTCCAAGTCTTTGGATTATCAATTTGCTAAGAAGAATTCTGAGTTTTTTACCTCATCTTGATTAAACTGTCGTTGACAGAAGGCACTTGCAGGGAAAAGTCCCTGTTCAGGGATTCCTGCAATCTTTCAAGGAATCACTAGCCATTGCCATAGCTTTCTGACTTGATGACCAAAGCATGTCTGTATATGTTCTGCCATTTTAGATATAGTAGCTCCCAAAGATGAACAACCAAGGCAGTTTTTGGTCTCTCATTGTCAGCTATCATATTGTTTGGCTGGAATCCCTTTTACTAACTAACATTGCTAACAGAAACTCACTTTATAAGTTAAAAGTAAAATAATTAGCTCTTTCCTTACAAACAGAAAACCTGCGTAATATCTTGCTTCTAACCACTGCCCATTATTACTTCCTGGGGATTGGTTTAGCTCAGTTAGCTGCTTGGTTGTGATGCCAGGGGCATGTGTTCAATTCCCATCATCTGCTGAGGTTGCTATGAAAGACTCTCCTTCTCAAACTCACCTGATGTAGGGTGGCACTCAGGTTAAACTGTCACCAGTTATCTCTCTCTCTAATGGGACAACAGCTCTATGGTCTGGTAAGAATATGGTGACTAGGTACCTTGATTACTTGCTTGAAAAATATAGATTGGTGAGCTTTGTCATAAGTACTGGTACATTCTACAAACACTTTGTATTTACAAAGTGGTGAAATCTCTTCAGATATAACCTATATATAATTGGTAAAGTAATTGTATAGTAATCTCATAAAAACGTTGAGAAGGGATTGAGATATTGCAAGACAAGGAGAAGGGACAAAATATAATAACAGGGGCTTAATTTAGATAAATAAGGAAAGTCGTGATTTGATGTATGACCACAAAAAGCAGAGCCTAATTCTAACCAGTGGTGGCCTGGGTATTTCTTTGATTTCACTTAACTGTGTGTTTAACAGCCTCATTGCTAGATTTGCATCAGAGAATCACAGTCTGAATGACCTTCTGTGCATTTTCTGGAACCTGTGTGTCAGTTCTTTAAAACATTTATCAAATTAGTCTCACTCTCTTGCTCGTTCCATATAACCTGCGAATTTCTCTTCTTAAGTACTTGTCCAAATTACTTTTGAAAGTTGCTGTTAATCCACTTCCACAACTAGAATTTTGCACCACTGACAACTCCATGTGTGGGGAATAATACCCATCTCTCCCTTTCAGTATTTCTGTAAATGATTTTATACCTTTTTCCCCTGTTGCCAACTTTGCTGACAGAGAAAATGATGCCTGCTTATTACCTCTTATCAAAATCCTTCATAGTTTCAAACAACCTACCTTAACTCTCCCCTTAACCTTCTCTGCAATTCCAAATGATTAGCCAGTTAAATTATCTGAACTCAGGCTAAGCCTGGAGAAAAGGTAAACAAATGACACCTTCAGGAGGGAAGAGGAGAAAGAGAAACTTTCTTACAAATGTAATTTATGATTATGTAGGGCCTTTAATCCAATAAAGCCAAAATGCTTTGTAGGAGAATTACTAGACAAATTTGGCACCAAGTTAAATCAGGAAATATTAGAATAGATCAGTTTAAGCTTGGTTAAAGGTGTAGGCTTTGAGGAGCATCTTAAAGGAGGTGCAATATCAGTCTCTATGGGCAACACAGACTCTGGCAGACACTTTCCATTTGAAAGCTTTAAATGTACACGCGCATTTTCAATTGCTCCATTGAACCGTGAGGGATTGAGAGTGTCTCCTCTGCTAGAACACGGATCTCTGAACAATAAACAACATTGGATTAAAGGAATGGCCGTGGTTTAGTCCTGCTGCTACTAATTACAGTGAATCCGTACCTCACTGTAATCATGTTACATCAATCAACGCTTTGCTTTAAGGTATCCTGATAATTGCACTTGAGTTTTTATTTTCCCTTGTCTTTCCTTCCCTGTATTATAGTGCAATTATTTTGTCCTGCCTAAAATCTTTTAAATCAAGAAAATTTCTTCAGCAATCACTTATTTCTTAATGTAGAGCATCTGTGGAGTGTAGCAGGGTTTCTGCGGCAAGCTCGGAGAATCCTACAATACAAGAGCAGATTAGCCTCCGTCTTCCTAGTTGGCTAAAAATAGATCTATTGCTTTCTCCCTTTCATGCTCTGTTTTCATTGTGCTAGAAACTATTCAGCTTCATGGTTATTGTGAAAAACATGGAAGCTATAGAGTGAAAATATTTTGAAGTCACTTGGTTTTCTAAATCCATAGTTTTGCTGGTGTTATCAGTTAAATGCTCTTCAGTATATCAGCATTATGGGCCTTTGTTCAACTGAGAAGCTATTATGAATGAAACAAACCACAGGACAATTGTACTATGGTATTTGCCATCTTGTGGGTATGCCTATTGATGAGATACTCTTCGGTATTTTAGTATGGGGTTTTGTCTTGTGTTAATGAGCTATTATCAATGAGATGCTTCTCAGTACTTTACTACTGTAAGTGGAACTCTCATACTTGCTTATTGCAAGTCAGAGGATATGTTACTTTGTAATTGCAGAAATGTGACAATATCAAGGTGAATAATTGTGTTATTTTTGTTACTAGGGGAGCTGTTTCCCTTTGTCCTATCTCTTCAAACCCTGATTGCTATAAACTGGAGATTTCTGAGATCAACTGTAGATTAATAGCAATAGGTGAAGGAAGTTTAGAGGCTAAAGTGATTGTTAATTTCTACCTTTGGTGTCGAGAGAGTGCAAAATGACTGACTTTCACTTTTCCTTATACTTTGGACATCCAGTGTATGTCATCTGAAGTGTGAGGTGTAGAATAGATGAAAGGCTTTTATCTAAATGAATAAAAAGAAATTGATGGGTGGATGGACATCAGTTGAAGAACTATTGCTGATACATCATTTTGAATATTCAGTGCTGTGGGGTCTGTTCTATACTGAAGTATAAATTTCATTGATTAAAATTAAATGTACATCTTGTTGGATTTCATAACTGTTGAGGGGCATTGTGAGTGCATCTGGAATGATTTTGTGCATGAGACATTTAGAATACTCTAGATGGCACATGCGCAGCTCTTGAAAGGTGATTGTGCCCTGTTCACCCCAGGCTAGATCCTGTTACTGGATCTGCTACAGCATCTACTTATGGAATTCCTCAAGTCAGCCTGTTAGAACATGTATTTGTGCACGTCTGGACAGGTGGGATTTGAGCCTAGCCCTTCTGGTTCCGAGGTAGAGACACTACCCCTTTCAGCCTCCATTTATAGGTTTGGAAGCAAACATTGAATAATTAACTTTCCTTTGGATTATAAATCAAAAAAGCATCAGTTCTTTTCATTGCAGACTTGAATACTGCATCTGTTCTTGGGGAAATTCATAGAACATCCCTCTCACATTCCTGGTCTGGATACAAGAAAAAGGTTATTATATCATGTTAAATGAATTCCCCCTTATCTCTGACCTACACCCTTGTTGCAATTTTCTTGTCTCTATCTGAGCTATGTTATTAAAGACAATGCTGCTCCAGACTTCACTCTCTTCTTCCTGGGCTACAAACTACTCATTCTAAGTCAGATTGCAATTGGCAGTAAAGATTGGAAGAGTCAGTGCTTAGGACAGAGAGAGCATATAGGCAACTTAACAGAGAAATGGGTTGTGAGGATAGATGTGAAGGGAATGATTCCATTTGTGGGAAATCCAAACATAAGGGCTTAACATAATGCCGGAACATTTTGAATCAAACTATTGAATCTAAAACAGAAATAAGGAGAATTTTATTTAGTCAGAATGGTTTGAATGCTGCACTTCCTGCCACAGGAAGTTGTTGAGGCAAATTGCGAAGAGGCTGTTAAAAAGAAACGAGACCAGTACATGAAATGAGGTGGATAGAATGGGAATAGACTCATGTGGAAGAAAAAGACTAATTGGGCTGTAAAGCCTATTTCTGTGCTGTACATTGTATACAAATCCATATACTCCATAGTTTCAAAATAACGAAGAGGTAATAATTTGATGCATCTGCTCCCATTAAATCCTTTACTGTGCCTTGTTTCCACTTACTTGGTACCTAATCTAGTTTGATACTCCAGCGGGTATTGGACAGTGTTGGGCTTGCAGAGGTACTGACTTTTAGATGAAGTGGTAAATTTACCCTCTTAATTATTTATGAGGATGCACCTTCCACCAATTTAAGCAAGGTGTTCAGATGCTTGATGCTGGGGGTCTTCTTGTGGTGCAGTGGTAGCGTCCCTACCCCAGAGCATCTCTGAGCAGGTTGACAAGAAAATTTGGTTTTAAGAAAAGACTCGATGTTGAAAGCTCTTATTTTACATTGATAATATCTCTACCTCTGAGCCGGGAGGTCCGCATTCAAGTCCCACCTTCCCCAGAGATATGTCGTGTCTGAGCAGGTTAATTTTTAAAAAAATGTCTGTTGATGTACATTGTGCAATCTGCTATCTGACAAATAAAAGTCTTGTTTAAATGCTTTATAATGATTTCGTTTTCCCATTATTTTGTCTTGTATGGAACTTCTTATTTAAACTGTGCTGCAGGCGTGAATAGAGCCAGTGACAAGTTAGTGACAAATTAAGTCATCTTCAAGACTCTGGCAATGTCTGCGTCAGGAAATGTCAGATAGTTCATGGGGAATGCCTGTGGATTTCCCAATGTGTGCTGGCAATAGCTGTGCCTCTTCATTGGTAAAGAACATTTACAAAATGTGACTTGCAGTGTCTGGTTTACATTTTTGTATCATTCTGGTGGTAGGCCCAAAAACGAGACCCCTTCAACTGTGCTGTTATGGGAGCACATTTCTGTGGGGCCCGGGTTTCAAATGAAACAGAGCAAGTGAAAGTAAAAGAAGTTAAGGTAGAGAGTACCCTGGATCGATTTCAACTGGCAGAACATGCATGAGTACCTGATAGCCTTCTTTTTTTGTACTTCTTGAAGGCCTTTGATTCTGATGAGGCAGCTCCCAGGAGGTGTGTAGGAGGGAGCAGCTGATGACTCTTCCTCTTTACTGTGACTGGCGTCTCCTGATAACAGAGATTGGGCACAATGAAAAGTTTAAGCCTGTATCCACACAGAAACACCATCTGCTAATGCATTAACACTCTATGCCAATGACCCACCAAGTGCCTATGCAGCCACAAAACAAAAACACACAGGTAATTTTAATGTACTAACAAAAGAAATGAATATAATCCTCTTCCATGACTGAATTTTAATGCTTTTTGTTATCTTAATTGGTGATCATGGGTAGCTGTATGTATAGCATTTTCAATATTCATACTTTCATCAAATATATTAAAGTTTGATGAAGGAAAGTGTACTTTAGTATGTCATCACATCCTAAGTAGATTCCATTGTGCTTTACAACAAAGTCAGAATTCGTACTACACCAGGTTAGAGTCCAAAAGGTTTATTTGAAATGATATGCTTTCAAAGTGTTGCCCCTTCATCCTGCACACAGTCCAATACCAGCGCCTCCACATCATTTTCCGTCATAGAATCCCTACATTGTAGAAACATGTCCTTTGGCCCAACAAGTCCACACTGACCAATAGAGCATTCTGCCCAGACCCATCACCTATAACCCACCTAATCTACACATCCCTGAACACTATGAGCAATTTAGCATGGCCAATCCACCAAACCTGCACATTTTTGGACGGTGGGAGGAAACCAGAGCAAACCCACGCAGACACAGGGAGAATGTGCAAACTACCACAGACAGTCACCCAAAGGTGGGATCGAACCTGAGTTCCTGGTGCTGTGAGGCAGCAGTGCTAATCACTGAGCCACTGTGCTGCTCCTACAGCAAAGTAATTTGTTTTGAAGCTAAATTATATTTTTTAGTTTGATGAAAGAACTGACTCCAATTGACAAGAATTTTCACCAATTTTGATGATGGTACAATTTGCTTTCTGTGTATCTTTGTAAGAAGGACACAAAGTGTCTGGAAAGGAAGTTAGTTAGGGTTAAGAGTGGGTAAAAATTTGGTATATGGAAGAAGATGGGAAAATGTAAGTTAGTCCATTTGGCCTGGAAGAACAGAAACGTAAGAGAGTAGAACACTAGGAGAGCATCTCATTTCTCTTCGATATGTATTATAAGGAGAGCCTGTGAAGTGTGGGCAGAAAGCCTGTGACTTAAGATGCTTAGAATCTTTATCAATCGGTAGGAGAATCAGAGGTACTGCAAAAGGACAGGAAAGTGGACGTTAGGAGCATTGGGGCAGCCATGATCCTATTGAATGATGAAGCAGGCTTGAGGAACTGAATGACCCACTCCTGTTCTTATTTCTTATAGTTAGATTAATGAGCAAGCAGGTGAGATGTTGAATTATGTGGCCTTTCAAACAATTTAGTGCCCCCTCTATACTGCCCAGAAGTGTTGACTGAAGTTGAATGCTGACAACTGCAACCTTCTGATTCAGTAAATCTGGCCTAATTAAATTTAAAATTAGATGTTTATTTGGCAGATAATGCAAAAATAATTTAATGGTTAACAGTGAGATGTGTTAAAATGTTCACTTGTCTACTTGATGACAACATTTTCTGTATGTTTCTGCAGTTCATTATTTGTATATCTGAACGATTCTGTGCATTCAACGTTTCTTTCTAATTGTTTTTCATTTTCCTCACTCATTTTTCTCTGAATGAATCCCAGAAAGCAGGAAACCCTGCAGTAAGCCCAGCAAGTGAGCTTCAGCAGCGGAAAGAATCACAGACAAATTGAAGAGATAGTAAGAACTGCCGAAGCTGGAGTCAGAGATAACACAGTGTGGAGCTGGACGAACACAGCAGACCGGGCAGCATCAGAAGAGCAGGAAAGCTGATGGTTCAGAAGAAGGGTCCTGACCCGAAACATTAGCCTTCCTGCACCTCTGATGCTGCCTGGCCTGCTGTGTTTCTCCAGCTCCACACTGCGTTATTTATAACAGCCAGATTGAACCCTGGTCTTCCATAATGCCCCACACATCATTTCCAGCAGGATTCCAGATGGAAAGCTTGACCATTTTGTTTCTTCTGTCCCCAATTTCAATATCTGAAGCACAACATTTCTGAAATTGATTTAACGAAGATAGACAAAGTTACTATTCTTTGCACATCTTTGTGTGATATCCTTGGAGGGGGTAGGAGTGCAATAATGTATTCCTTGCAGAATGGCTTGTTCTTTTCATCTAACAGAGAAAAGCGAAGACATGAATGCAAAAGCAAAATCCTGCAGATGCTGGAAATCTGACTGAAAAACAATATCCTGGCAAGTTTCAGCAGGTGTGCCAGCATTATGAATAGAAACATGTAGCAGCCTAAATTTTTCACCTTTTATGCGGGTAGCAGTAGCCCAGGAAATTCTGAGTTTCATTCACCTGGCCCAGGAAAAACCAGCTGCAGAGGCACTGTCTTCGTTGCCAGGGATGGGTATGAGCTGCCGTTGGCCCAGCAGTTCAGAGAAGATCAGAGGCAGCTACATGGACAGCAGTGATCAGGGATCCAGAGTTATCAAAGGCTAAGCTTGGCTGAGAGAGAAATCCACTGGACTACAAAAACACTTAAGCCCCATTGTTCTGGCTCTCTGATTTATTTTGTCAATTGCACAGAGTTAAGATGTTTAAAGCGCTTGTAGTTTCTGCAATTGATACTTTTAAAGGATCTGGATGATTGACACTTGTATTGGCCTGTAGTAACAGAACGATCATGGGAGCTAAGTTCGTGTATAGCCTGGCATGTGTGACCACGGGGGTGCTGGTAGGCAGCATAGCATGGCATGGGGGTGCATGAAGAGGACTACTTTGAACACGTTTTCCACTGGATTCCCTAATTCTGTCTACAGCTAATGACTTCACTGAAGTGGCATGAATAGCAATTCTTTGAAAAGCTGGCCTTGAACCACAAAAAATAGACAATGACTATGACATGTTTATCCCTCCAGTGGAGCTGGCTTGTTCAGGAGTGCTGGGTATGGGCTCATGACTCAAACTGACCTACACGCCTTAGAGGACATGACGGAAATGAGGTTGCTTGGCTCCGAATCAGGACTAGACTCATCCCAACTCTGAAAATCTAGGCCAATTTTTCAGATCATTGCTCGAATGACATGGGTATTAATTCTTATTTCCCTCTCCAGATGTTGAGTATTGCTAGCATTCCCTGTCAAAAAGTCATCAAGCCTGCGTTATGTAAGTTACATTTTGAAATGTGACGCAATTCATACGACAAACTAAATTTATCAGAAATGGCAGTGTCTGAACAACCTTGGCAAATGTATATTTAAGTCATCCAAATTTACAATATTGCGTTTAGGTTGTAGAGTTACACATAGCCTTCTTAATTTATTTTGTCAACCTATGTGCAAATATCCCATCACTTCCTCAGAGAGTAAGATGTTTTTCTTTAAGCTTTGCTTCCATTATTATGAACGGATTCCTCAGCGAGGGAGACTGGAAGAGAAGGGTATTACATTTCAGAGATAATGGGAACTGCAGATGCTGGAGAATCCAAGATAATAAAATGTGAGGCTGGATGAACACAGCAGGCCCAGCAGCATCTCAGGAGCATAAAAGCTGACGTTTCGGGCCTAGACCCTTCAGCAGAGAGGGGGATGGGGAGAGGGAACTGGAATAAATAGGGAGAGAGGGGGAGGCGGACCGAAGATGGAGAGTAAAGAAGATAAGTGGAGAGGAGAGTATAGGTGGGGAGGTAGGGAGAGGATAGGTCAGTCCTGGGAAGACGGACAGGTTAAGGAGGTGGGATGAGGTTAGTAGGTAGATGGGGGTGCAGCTTGGGGTGGGAGGAAGGGATGGGTGAGAGGAAGAACTGGTTAGGGAGGCAGAGACAGGTTGGACTGGTTTTGGGATGCAGTGGGTGGGGGGGAAGAGCTGGGCTGGTTGTGTGGTGCAGTGGGGGGAGGGGACGAACTGGGCTGGTTTGGGGATGCAGTTGGGGAAGGGGAGATTTTGAAACTGGTGAAGTCCACATTGATACCATTAGGCTGCAGGGTTCCCAGTTCCCAGGACTTCACCAGTTTCAAAATCTCCCCTTCCCCAACTGCATCCCTAAACCAGCCCAGTTCGTCCCCTCCCCCCACTGCACCACACAACCAGCCCAGCTCTTCCCCCCCACCCACTGCATCCCAAAGCCAGTCCAACCTGTCTCTGCCTCCCTAACCGGTTCTTCCTCTCAGGCTGGGCCTGCTGTGTTCATCCAGCCTCACATTTTATTATAAGATAATAAAATGTGAGGCTGGATGAACACAGCAGGCCAAGCAGCATCTCAGGAGCACAAAAGCTGACGTTTCGGGCCTAGACCCTTCATCAGAGAGGGGGATGGGGGGGAGGGAACTGGAATAAATAGGGAGAGAGGGGGAGGCGGACCGAAGATAGAGAGTAAAGAAGATAGGTGGAGAGAGTGTAGGTGGGGAGGTAGGGAGGGGATAGGTCAGTCCAGGGAAGACGGACAGGTCAAGGAGGTGGGATGAGGTTAGTAGGTAGCTGGGGGTGCGGCTTGGGGTGGGAGGAAGGGATGGGTGAGAGGAAGAACCGGTTAGGGAGGCAGAGACAGGTTGGACTGGTTTTGGGATGCAGTGGGTGGGGGGGAAGAGCTGGGCTGGTTGTGTGGTGCAGTGGGGGGAGGGGATGAACTGGGCTGGTTTAGGGATGCAGTAGGGGAAGGGGAGATTTTGAAACTGGTGAAGTCCACATTGATACCATATGGCCTCACATTTTATTATCTTGGTATTACATTTCAGTTCTTTTCCCTGGCCTTTCTGAGGTGACATTTTGTGTTTCAAGTTTTCTATTAAGCAATCTCCTTCCTGTTAATCTAGTTCATTCTCACTATAATTGAGTATCTGTTGTTTCAGCTCCAAATTTATGTAAAAAATGTGACATGCGTGCTGCTAGAAAGGCCAATGTTTATTGCCACTCTCGTCATTTTATCTCCAGCAGCTTAATTCATGTTTACAATGGGATGAGAGTTTCTGTTAGCAAACTGAGTCTCTTAAGACCTAAAATGTAATTTTCTCTCATATATAACTTCGTGCATTGCTAGTTTTACAGTTACTCTCGAATTATGACAAATCACTCAACAACTATCGGTTGCCCTTTAAAGACTAAAAATAAAATGCCATAACCAAGCTTCTTTTTCAGGCTAAAGTCCCAGGTCAGATTTAAGCAACAGCCAAAAGAACTGCAGATGCTGTAAATCAGGAACAAAAACAGAAGTTGCTGGAAAAGCTCAGCAGGTCTGGCAGTACCTGTGAAGAAAAGGATCAGAGTTAACGTTTCAGGTCCAGTCCGGTTTCGAGGAAAAGTCGCCTGACCCGAAATGTTCTCTCTCATTTTTTCTTCACAGATGTTGCCAGACCTGCTGAGCTTTTCCAGCGACTTCAGATTTAAGCAAAACAGATAGTAAACAGCACAAAACCTTACGATATCAGTTAGATTAGTTCATAAGGAGCTAATGGTCAATTTTCAGTAGATAGCTTCCAACATCCTAATAGGAGTCAAAAGACCTTTTCTGTGTTCCATTGTCCTTCAAGAAGAGAGACTGTCATACAATGATGTGATTTCCATTTTGCTGTTGGAAATCCTGGCTGTAATTCAAGAAGTTGTAAACTTCAAGTCAGGAACGTGTTTTTGTGCTGTGAGCCTTCGTTCCTATGAAGCCATTTCTTTAAGTAAACAAGTAAACAGAGCTGTTTGCAGTCTTTACACATCAGTAGGTGAGATAGTACTGCTTTGAAACTGTGGCATCCTTTGAATAAGACCCCAGATTGAGTTTAGCAAAAAAAATGCAGTTCCATCTGTCAAGCCACATAGATTACCATTTCTGTTGAGTTGTTTGAACAACAAAGGTAAAATCAGTGGCACATTTCCCCTGTGTCTGGGGCTGAATTCCATCGTGGAAAGGCACCATGCACCACCTGATTTGCTTCCAAAATGGTATCTTGCATTAAAGCACAGGATGAATTTCACCATTATTGGGATTTTACACAGGGATGGTAGCAGGTGGGCATTCTGTCTGCCTCCTTGAAGAAGCAGTATTGTTGAGATGGTAGAAACCTCTGCATGTCCCACTGCTCCCCTCTCCTTTGTTCCAAGTTAGAGGCAGAGGTATTCCTGTAAGTGACAGGTTGTCTGTTGAAGTGCACTCATTCAGCCGAAAAAATGGTTCTTTGGTCAGTCCTTTCCTGTGGGTGAAAGTCTGCCTTTCAAATCAGTGACTAACTTCAGCATGATTGAGGGAAGGAGCTGTCAGGTGGACATTTGTCCAACATTCTTTAATGACATACCTCAGGTTCTCAAGAAAGGTGTTTTTTTGGTGATTATGTAATTCCATGAATTTCCAGTGAGTCGTCGATTTGCTCAGTCAGCTAAACCGGAGGACTTCAGTCACAACAATCTTTCACATCTTACATAATAATCCATCGCAGTGGGATTCATCTTGCAGGTACAAAGACAAAGAAGAAGAATTTCTTAATGGGACAAAATACTGTGGCTTAATTTAACTTAATTATGGTAATGGCAACTTTGTTAAACAGAACACAGCGCCATCTAATGTCAAAGTGAAGTGGCCAGTGTTTATGTATGGCAGTGGAAGTGTGCCCAGGATGTGTCTCAGGTTGGTGACTGTAGGCCATTGCAATGAAATAGAATGTCTTGTGAAGGATGTTGATTTCCAGAGCTCTTTGTTTTGGAAGCCAGTTTGAACTCCTCTGCCACTGTCAATTGACTGTTCAACGCCACCACTTAAATAAAATCCTTGGGGCAGTGTCGTCGGCAGGTCAAAGTGGAGGTGTGTGTCCTGGCCCTCTGTTCACTTGTGGACTTAATGGCAATGATCTTTAAGCTTCACTGATTCCATGTAAAATGGCGAGAAAGAATGCAGCCCCATGTCTGAAGCAAATTGGAACAGCAGGCCCCTCGACGTAATTTTTTAAAGATGCTATAGTGTCATCCTGTGGAATAACTAAGAATAGCAAACATTTACATTGTAGTATAAAAAACTGAAAGATTATCTATAAAAATATATAGGAAAAACAATGTGCTAATATAGCTTTTTGCACAACTTCAAGGTACCCAAAAATATATTACACCCAATGATGTACTTCTGAAATGCAGTCACTTTTATAATGTAGGATAAACAAGGCAACCAAATTGCACACAGCAAGCTCCATCCCGTGTGATAGCCACCTGTTTTGCTGATGTTGGTTGAGAAACAACTATGGGTCAGGAAAAATATGTCTTTTTAAAGATAGAAATGTCCCTACTTATCGCCAGGGGGGTAGGAAACCAAGGTTGAGAAGTTTGGAGAGGCTTTGGTTTTTGGAGATCAGACAGGGATAAATTTCGCTGTAGGTTCTACACCAGCCAAAGGAGGAGAGCAAGTCAGGATCAGGTATGTGCAGATTGAACTGCGATATTCTGAAACAGAAGAATCAATATCTGAGACAAACCTTGCATTTTCAACTCAAAATGGAGGGAGTTGCATTTCTTATCTTATTCCTGATAATCTGCATTTGAAAAACACTCTGTTCTTGCTAAGTATTGCGTATCTGAGGTAATTGCTGCCTGATGACCTCTTTGACACTAGGCGGTACTGTGTTCTGTTTAACAATGTCACCATTACTATAATTAAGTTTGTTATAATTAATCTGGAGTGTTTTGTTCCATTAAGCAATCACTGCCTTGTTCCTTGTCTTTGTGCTTGCAAGATGAATCCCATCGTAATGGGATGTTGTAAGATGTGAAGCATTATAGTAACCAAGGTCCGCTGGTTTGGCTGACTGAACAAATGAGTGACTCATTGGTGGTTCATTGAAATAGATCATCGTAAACAATGTCTTTCTAGAGGACGTGAGGAAAAAAATGGTGGAAGATTGTCCACCTGACAAAGTGACCTACTACCTTCAGTCATGCTGAAGTTAGTCAATTATTTGAAAGGCAGGCACTTGCCTGCAGAAAAGAATTAACAAAAGAACCAATATTGCAGCTCAATGAGTACACTTTACGAGACAACTTGTCACTTACAGGAATAACTCAGCCTCTGAGGAATTTTCCTTTGCTCGAATTTGCTAGGCAGTAGAAAAAGGAATGTGGAATTCCATTTCAGGAATTACTCCATAACCTGACCACCTCAGAAATAAGGAATTAGATATATTCCAGGAATTTCATCATTTGACTTCTTGCGTTTCTGTTGTTGATTGTCCCTATATGCTGACAGAGTAATGCACGGCTTTCTGATGGTCACCCACTTGGAGAATTCATCATTACCAATACTGTTGTGTTATAATAATTCTAACATCTGTGTGATGAATAAAACGAAATCATTGAAAGAAAGCTCTTTAATGCCTGTATGATTTTTATCCCTGGTTGCTCAAGGCAGCATGTGGGTGATTCATTTTAAGTTGTGGGAGCCTTGGGGACAATTGTGGAGAGTTGGCAAACTTGTTCGTGTGTGGGCTGACCTAAATCAAAAGTTACATCAAATGTTGCAGGGGCTTGGTCTGTAGAATGTATGATCAATACAATTGCGCTGGAGGCAGAAATATTGCCAAATTAATCAAATAAGCATTTCCTGTGTTTTTGAGCCTTCTACATATTACTAAACTGATCATTTTACTTTACTACATTTGTGGAGGAAGATCCACTGCCACTTATAAGTGACTTAGTTAATGACTGGGAAAAAATTGCAGCTAGCTTCATGTAAGACAAAATAGTTTGTAACACAATGACTTGTTATATTGAGGAATCATTTTGGTGACAGCAAGAACCCAGAAGCAACCAGTTGGTTGAGGATGGAATGATGGCTACTTCATTATGAGTCTTTCTACTTTGCTTCAGATAATATTGTGGGATCTTTTAACATCTATCTGAATAGGGGTCTCTCTTTAATATCCCGTCAGAAGGATGGCATCATCTGTGGTACACTGCAGCAATCACCTCAGGTTATGGGTGTGATAGTGTTATTTCTCACTCAGAAGGGGGTGTTATGTACAATAGGTGTGACCCAAATTGGAGGGGAGTTACAATATCCTAATCCCAATTCTCCCCGCTTATTGAGCATAACTCCCAGCTGAGAACTCGAATCTTGGGGCAGACTGGTAAATCAGCAGACTCAGAATGTCACAGATTGATCCTCATAAGAATAACTGAGCTGTTTTGATGCCGTGTTTAGGAAACAGTTCTACTAAGAACCAGCTGGTGATTTGTTATAACACAACCAACTGGATGATATTGGTCTCTGTAAATTATCAGCATCTTTAAGGTTTATGATCATGACAACCAATATTTTCCAAATCGGTTGATTAAACTCCATAAGTTTAAAAACAGCTACAAATCTGCCAGACTATTCCACAAAACCCAATGGTTGCAGGGTGTTTCTGAGCATTTGCTTGAACAGTAAATGGTATAACCTAATAATTCACACCACTCATAGCAGAAACATTCAAAAAGCTATTGGATAAATATGGGCTACGGGGAAAATGCCAGGGACTGGGACTATTCAAATGGCTCTTTCAAAGAGCTGGCACCAGTAATGTAGGCCTGATGGCATCCTTCCACGATGTATGATCCTTTGATTTTAAGTACTCCTGCTAACGACTGCAGGTTATTCTTAACCAAGTCACGTGGTGAAAGGTCTCTCATGATACCGGTGTGTTGTGTTCTTGGAGGTGAACAGTTCTACCCATTGACTGGGTCCCATTCATAGAGTTATAGAGTCATACAACATAGAAAAAGACCCTTCAGTCCAACTCATCTATGGCGACCAGATATCCTAAATTAATCTTGTCCCATTTGCCAGCATTTAGCTCATATCCCTCTAAACACTTGCAATTTCTGTATCCATTCAGATACCTTTTAAATGTTTAATTGTACTTCTCTCGCAGCTCATCCCTTACATACACCACCTTCTGTATGACAAAGCCTCACCATCATAGACATGTTTGTCTCTGGAAACACTAGCAGAAATGCCCGCACAGAGACCTTGTGAAGACAAAGTCTCATCTCTACCGTAAAGCCATTCCCTTTGTGTTCTCTAATGCTAACACTGCAGATAGAATAAGGACTGCTCTGGTAGCCCAAAGCTAGTTACAATGGGTCATCAGCAATGCCATAATCGTAGACTACCTCAATCTGTGACTTTGTGACCTGACATACCCTCAATTCTTTGATCAACTGGAAGGCAAGTGATTTGGTTCAGGAATTGACAAAGAACAAAATCAAACATATCTTGGAATGAATTCTGAATCTAATGCATTGAGCAATCTGTCTGCTAAACATAAAGGTGATAGGTTATAAATGGGTTAAGTGCCTCTAGCTTCTTGAGGGCCTATTGTATCCATTTGTGAGTTGACAGACAATAGCCAGAAGGTGGAGGGGTTTACATGCAGACCCTATCATTAGCTTCGGTGGAACTCAGGATTTGGAGTGCAAGAAGTAAGTGTTTTCAATCTTTTACAGCCAGACGTTTCAAGTAGATAGATGTTCAATCCCACTACTCTTGTACCTACCACTGTCTTAGACATCAGTGACCAGCCAATTTTGTTCACCTCACTGAATATCATCAGTAGGTCTGTTACACCTGTTCATCAATAACCTGATTCCAGAAGTGCATGGCATATAACAGAACAGGGGATTGATGTCTAAGGCAATGTCCTCCAGGGACTGAAGTATACTTGAGACAAAGAACAATGGTGTGGAGTTGTAAACCAGTCACAATGGGCATAAGATTTCATTTCAAGGATTTCTCAGGGGTGCTACCAACCATTGACAGCTGTTTCATCAATGAAATAATAGGGTAGTGATGGGCTAGTGATATGACACTAGACTATTAATCCAGAAACCCAGCAGGTGTTTTGGAGACTTGGGTTTGAATCCCACCACAGTCGATGGTGGAATTTGAATTCAAAGTTTAAAAAATGTCTGGAATTAAGAATCACTGATTGTAATGAAATCATTGCTGAATGTTGGAAAAACCCACTGGTTCACTAATGCCCTTTAGGGAAGGCAATTTGCCACCCTCACCTGGTCTGGCCGACATGAGACTCCAGACCCACAGCAATGTGGTTGACTCTCAACTGCCCTCTGAAATGGCCGAGGAAGCCACTTAGTTATACCAGTTGCTACAAAGTCTCAAAGAAATGAAACTGGACAGATCACCTGGCATCGACCTGGGCACCGGAAAAGACAACAGCAGAAACAGCCCTGTTGACCATGCAAGTGTCTGGGGGTTAGTGCCAAAATTGGAAGAGCTGCCTCACAGACTAGCCAAGCAACAGCCTGACATAATCATACTCACAGAATCATATCTTACAGACAGGACAGACCCAGCAGAGGTGGCAGCACCGTGGTATATAGTCAGGAGAGTGCTGCTCTAGGAGTCCTCAACATTGACTCCGGACCTCATGAAGTCTCATGATTTAAGGTTTTAATGGGCAAGGAAATCTCCTGCTGATTTCCACATACTGTCCTCCCTCAGCTGATAAATCAGTATTCCTCAATGTTGAGCAACACTTAGAGAGAGCACAGATGATGGCAAGGGCACAATATATACTCTGGGAGGGGGTTTTCAATGTCCACCACTAAGAGTGGCTTGGCAGCAGTGCCACTGATCAGGCTGGTCAACTCCTAAAAGACATAGCTGATAGACTGGGTCTGTAGCAGGTGGTGAGGGAAACAAGCGGGAAAAACATACTAATCCTTACCAATCTGCCAGCTGCAGTTGTGTCTGTCCATGACAGTATCAGTAAGAGTGACCATTGCACAGTCCTTGTGGAGATGAGGTCCCACCTTCACATTGAGAACAACCTCCATCATGTTGTGTGGCATTATCACCATGCTAAATGGGACAGACTTTGCACAGATCTAGTAACTCGAGGCAGGGAAGTCATGGGCCATCAACAGCAGCAGAACTATACTCCAACACAATCTGTAACCTCATAGCCCAGCTTATCCCCCACTCAACCATTACCAGCAAGCCAGGGGATCAACCCTGGTTCAATGGAGAGTGCAGGAGGGCATGCCAGGAGCAGCACCACGCAGACCTGAAGATGAGGTCTCAACCTGGCGAAGCCACCAAACAGGATTACTTGCACACCAAACAGGGAAAGCAGCAAGTGATGGACAGAACTAAGTGATCCCACTGCCAATGGATCAGACCTAAGCTCTGCAGTCCTGCCACATCCAATTGTGTATGATGGTGGACAATTAAACAAATCAATGGAGTAGGGGACTCCACATATACCCCCATCCTCAATGATCGAACAGCCCAGCACATCAGTGCAAAACATAAGGCTGAAGCATTCACAGCAAACTTCAGCCAGAAGCATCGTGTGGCTGATCCTTCTCAGCCTCCTCCAGTGGTCCCCAGCATTCCCGATACCAATCCTCAGTCAATTCGATTCACTCCGCGTGATGTCAAGAAATGGTTGGAGACACTGGACACTGCAAAGGAGGGAGAATTACATTGTTGGAATATTGCCTTTCAGGTGTGAAGGCCAAGGAAAGCCATGTCTGATCTCTCAGGTGGATGTTAAAGACCCTATTGAGTTGGTAAGGATTGTGTTCACTGGAGTTTAGAAGAATGAGGGGCGATCTAATAGAAACCTGTAAAATTCTACAGGACTAGACAGGTTAGACACAGGAAAGATGTTCCTGTTGGTGGGGGAGTCCAGAAATAGGGGTATAAGGAGTAAACCTTGAGACAAGGAGAAATTTCTTCACCAAGAGAGTGGTTGAGGCTAAAACCTTGTATTTTCAACAAGGAGGCAGTTATAGCTCTTTTGGCTAAAGGGATTAAGGGGTATGAGGGAGGCTGGGTTTAGAGTATTGAGCTCGATGATCAGCCATGTTCATGTTGAATGGTGGAGCAGGCCTGAGGTGTCGGATGGCCTTCTATGCTTCTGTCTTCAATGTTTCTTTGACACTGTATTGAAAAAGTCCCGGTGAAATCTCATCCCTCAACTGACATTTACTAAAACATGTTATCTAGCCATTGTTAGACTCCTGTTTGTGGGACCTGGCTCCGCATGCATTGCCTGGCTACAGCATTTCCTATATTACAACAATGATTACTCTTTAAAAGTGCTTCATTGGCTGGAGTGTGTTTTGCAACACACTGTGACTGTGAAAGGTAGCTATAAAAATGCAAGTTCTTTTTCTAGAGAGGCAATGAATTGAAGTATAAGCTGAGAAAAAGGTTAGGTGAACCAATAAAGATAAATTGATCATTTTCTTGGGTCTAATGATTATTCCTAAACATCTATCCTGTATTAATGATGAGATTTTTTCACTGTAGGGTTGAGAAAGGCAGAGGGAATTGCAGCAAAGATAGGAATTTAGACACTTCTGGGGAGAAGGAAGTTAAGACTGGATTCTTTCTAATGCTTTGTTTGCATCACCCCTAACGCATACGTGACCATGGAAACACACTCTCTGCAGGGACCAGTCTGCATTAATGTTTTATCTTTTCCACAAACTGTTCTTGTCAATTGAACAACCCTTCTGCTGTGTTTATATAGCATTTCCAATATTTTCCAAAAGAAAAGTCTGTTTGTCTAAGAGAGGTAAGTGTGTGTAAAACTGACAGGCTAGTGTCTGCCCTGAAACAGTGATGTTGAATAAAGATGCAGCAGGGCTCTCAAATTCAGAGATTAATGTTGCCCATCTTCTTTCTTCAGCTATGGTTTTATTTTAAGAATTAGCTGTTGGCTCTGCCTTCGGAAATGCTGCTGAACTGAGCTTCCTGCTGCAGGAGACTAACATCTGAGTTTCTTTTCCTGAAATAATTTATACATTGCATTTTTTCTTTTTTTCCAGTTTGGGTGCTTGGAGAGGATGAAACTGGGTTCTCTTAGGAGCAGGTAGGAGCTGCAGTGATCTGCTTTAAAGCTGTTCTTTTTGCCGCTTCCTCTCCATTAAGCAGTGAACAGTTTCAGGATCTGATGGAGGAGAGCCTTAAACTGTCCCATTTCAGCGGTTCAGACAGATGTTCAGTGCCTAGGGATCTGGTCTAGGTGATGGAGATGGGTGCCTTTGTGTATAAGTCATGAGATGTGCCATCCGGGAGCCACCATTACTTCACCAACAAGATTTATAGGAATGGGGGAGGTCTGTGGGAGGTGTCAATATCTTACTTTGGCAAGAAGCAAATGGAATGGAAAGCACTGCAAAAAGGAGGATTGTGGAATGCAATGGAGGGATAGTGAGACTTGGTTGGAGGGAGGGGTCATACTTGGGTGGAGGGAGCTGTCAGCCCATACTAGGGGTTTGGTTAAAGCAGGGATGTGTATATTGGGGCTGTATTGGCTTGGGGGTGTATGTATTGGATATGGGGTGGGGTCTTGTTTTGGTTCAGGGGCAGAGGTGTGTATGCAGGGCAGGGGGAACGTATTGAGCTGGACTCGGGCAAGCGGCGTGTAGAGTGAGTGGGATATTGGGTTTGGGGGAGTGTTGACTTCAGCAGGAGTGTAGGAAATACCAGGTTATGTGGCATGTGGGAGAGATGGTAAACTCTGATTGAGAAAGTCAACAGTTTGGGGGAAGGAGATGTGGGCGTTGTGATGAAGGGAGTGTTGAAGAGACTGCTCAAGATGTTGGGAGAGAGGGAATTTGTGGCGCGGGGAGGAGTGGGGTTGGGGCACGAGAGGGGAGTGGGGTCAGGGCTTGTGGTGGAGGACGGTCAAGGCACAGGGGTCTGAGATAGGGGTGTGAGGAGTGGGGTTAGGGTGTGAGGGAGGAATGAGGCTGGGGTGTGAGGGGGCAGAGGGCTCGGGTGTGAGGGGGAAGGAGATTCGGGGAATGGAAGTTGGGGCCATGGGGTATTGGGGTCAGGATGCAAGGTGAAGTGAGGTTGGAATGCAGAGGGGAAATGGAACCAGGAATGAGGGGGGAGTAGATCGGAACATGGGGAGAGAGGATAAAGGTGTGAGGTGAGGGGGGACGGGTGCATGTGGAGGGAGTTCAGGGAGCAGGGAGAGGGGGAGGGCACAAAGCAGGAGGGGTGACCGGTGTGTTGGGGTCGGAGCGTGGGGGAGTGGGATCAGGATGCGGAGGAGAGGGGGAGTAGGGACGTCTAGGGCTGGGGGCCAGGGTGCCGTGGGAATGGGGCAGGGTTTCAGGTTGAGGAGTGTTGCAGCGGGAGCAGAGGGTTGGGG
Organism: Stegostoma tigrinum; assembly: GCF_030684315.1. Taxonomy (NCBI): domain Eukaryota; kingdom Metazoa; phylum Chordata; class Chondrichthyes; order Orectolobiformes; family Stegostomatidae; genus Stegostoma; species Stegostoma tigrinum. The sequence continues at coordinate 20,333,387 of NC_081381.1, forward strand.
TTGTTGGGAAGGGTTGGGGTGCAAGGCACTGAGGATCAGGTGAGGTTGGGGTGAAGGTGTGAATGGTGGAGTGTCATATCAGGCTGTTTTGAGCTGCGAAGGGGCATGTTGGAGACAATTTAGGACTGAATGAAAATTTTTGAAAGATTGTGAGCCCCATTTAGCTCCTGCTCCAGCCTACAATCCCAGTTTAGTGCCAGGATCCAGCCCCGCACCTGTCACCTTTCCTTGGACCCATAACCAACTCTCTCTCACAGTGTTGTGGTGAAGGCCAATGACCACAGGTGCCTGGCGTTGGTTAGCTCAGTTGGCTGGATGGCTGCTTTGCAATGCAGTGTAACACCAACAGCGTAGGTTCAATTCCTGCACCAGCTAAGATTACAGCCCAGTTTCTCAACCTTGCCTGAGGCATGGTGACCCTCAGGTTAAGCCACCACCAGTCATCTCTCCAATAAGCGAATGGGATTATGTTGACTTTACTATTTAGAGAGTTTCTACTCCAGGTCCTGTCAATGGTCAAGCTGGTGAAATGCCTGATTCTAACCGGCCAACCCTGAAAATGGACAAACAGACTAGGGCCCAATCTGTCCAAATCCTGGCCACGTACCGTCTCCAAGAGTGCCTGATGAAGTCACCCAGAGCTGGGGCAAGAAGGGCCAGGGATTATCACAGGGACACTTGAAGGAGAGCAGAGTGTTCTCCCATTGTCAGTGTATCTTTAGGTTAAGCATGTGCACAAAGCATTAGCTTCGTGTTGGATTATAGCGTGTACTAAAGCTGAGCCCATTCCTGTCTTAATCATTGCACATAGAGACATGCACGCAGGGACCAAGACGGAAATGGATACAGACAGACTTAGATGCAGACAGACAGACACACACATACATAGCAATAAGGGGCCGACAGACATGTATATACTTACAGACAGACATGCACATGCAAAGGTAGACGCACACACATAGACTCTGATATACAGACACACATGCAGACACACAGACATAAAGAGGTGCACACACAAATGCATACACTGACATAGGCACTCATAGACATACACACATACAGAAGGATACAGACTCAGGCAAACACAGATGTACAGACATACAAAAAGGCAACACACACACAAGTACAGTGAAAGGCAAGGAGAAATTCTTGACCACTGGGAGTGATTGATAATTTTCCATGCCCTCAGGGGTGCTGAGGCTAAGCACGCTGCTCCCACTGTTTTAGTTAAATTAGTACAAAATAAAGAACAAGTTTCAGGTTTATATGCGAAAAATTTGATGTGTCTTTGAGAGAAGCTCAAAGGAACAGATTTAACCCAAGATAATAAAATGTGAGGCTGGATGAACACAGCAGGCCAAGCAGCATCTCAGGAGCACAAAAGCTGACGTTCCGGGCCTAGACCCTTCATCTGATGAAGGTTCTAGGGCCGAAACGTCAGCTTTTGTGCTCCTGAGATGCTGCTTGGCCTGCTGTGTTCATCCAGCCTCACATTTTATTATCTTGGATTCTCCAGCATCTGCAGTTCCCATTATCTCAGATTTAACCCATTTTGGCCCTTGAGCTCTAGCCCTTGAGTTTCAAAGTTTGTGTCATTTCTAATGTTTTTTAACATGCAGGTGATGGTGATATGTCGTGCCTGTGCAATATTCTATGTGTGGGATGAAAGAACATGAGGCTGCATTGATTATCTTCGCACTGGAACGGATTGAATCCTAGAATGCCTTTGCTCCGCATCATACTTATACGCAATCTGCTACAGGTCCCATGCAATGGGAGCTCCACGATCCACAATGAGTGAGAACACAGATGAGCAGAGTTTGTACAACAATGCATTAGCTTGGCTGATCTGCTCGGGGGTGTCTCTGCTGGCCAACACCTGGGGGATCCTGAGCGTCAGTGCCAAGCAGAAGAAATGGAAGCCACTGGAATTCCTCATCTGCACATTGGCTGGGACGCACATTCTTAACGTGGGCATCCCCATCACTATGTATTCAGTCATCCAGCTGAGGAGACAGCACTCGGACTATGAATGGAATGAGGGGCTGTGCAAAGTGTTCGTCTCCACTTTCTACACACTGACTCTGGTGACATGCTTCTCTGTGACCTCCCTGTCCTATCACCGCATGTGGATGGTACGGTGGCCAGTCAACTACAGGTAAGGAGTTGGGATGAGGTGGGTGGAATGATATGGCTCTCCATTCAATGATGCCAGTGGGATTTCTTACAACTTCAGCTGCTTCGTTCAAACCCTGACTTGGTCCAAAGTATTGTTAGCTTTCTGCACACGTGTACCTTTCCTTCTGGTCACTTGGGTACCCGACCCCTTTTTTGGCTTATTCTCTCCTGGATTTGAAATTCATGTGTATCCTCAGAATCAGTGCCATCTTCATAGCCTGGACATCCAAATGAAATATTACATTCACGTATCTCCAAGTATTTGATCCAGGTGCTGAATTAATAGGACAATATCATCTGTCATCTAATTGAACAATGGAACAGGATCATGGGTCTGAATGGCCTACTCCTGTTCCTGTATGCATTTGGAGGGATTTTACAGTGATACTTCACCCAATTCATAAAGAAAACATATCCAGTATACAAGCTAAGGGCCGAGGCATGGACACCTCTTTATAATTTGACATGGTAATGAAGGGCTGATTCTGCAGGCCAGCACTTGCGTCAGAGAATAATACTTGCAGGGAGCATACTGAGTTTGCACCTGGCTGTTTTTGTACTTTCCCCTCAGATACACCCCTTTCAAAGACTATGCCAGCAGATCATGGCCTGCACACGCCTAGTTACTGATGGGATGTGCATTCCCTGAAGTTAAAAAAAAGTACTATTAAAAAGCAAAGAAAGTGTTGATTTTCTTAGACCTAGACTCTTCCTTATGCAACCCAAATGCAATCACTCCTCTGAATACCATTATTACCAGTTTGGATTTTACATAGAGATAATGGGAACTGCAGATGCTGGAGAATTCCAAGATAATAAAATGTGAGGCTGGATGAACACAGCAGGCCAAGCAGCATCTCAGGAGTACAAAAGCTGACGTTTCGGGCCTAGACCCTTCATCAGACCCTCTGGGTCTAGGCCCGAAACGTCAGCTTTTGTGCTCCTGAGATGCTGCTTGGCCTGGTGTGTTCATCCAGCCTCATATTTTATTATCTTGGATTTTCCATAGCTCAGTTGAGATTGATTTTTGAAGGACACATTTACAATGGTCAACCTAAGATGGAACAGGAACAGAATCACAATGATGGAGGATGACAGGCTCTTGGCGAGGGTACCTGGATATGGAGGGACAGATTCTCCTTTCCTGCATCTTGGTACCCAGAATCAGCAGGACAGTACAGTGAGGAAATTTGGTGAGAGAACATTGTTAGCCAAACATCTATCCAGGACCTGAATCTGGAACAGAAAGACCTACATTAGAATTTTCACCACAACTTCACCTAAATTAGAAGACCCCCTGCGCTTCAAGCTGGTACGTGATTATCATTGAATCCCTAGCGTGCAGCAAGAGGCCATTTGACCCATGAAGTCTGCACTGATCCTCTGAACAGCATACCATCTAGTCCCTGTAACCCCGCATATTCCATGGCTAACCCACCTAGCCTGCACATTTCTGAACACCAGGGATCAATTTAGCATGCCAATCAACCTAAACCACACACATTTGGACTTTCAAGGGGTAATTAACTGGCTGAAACATTTGGAGACATTTCTGTGTGTTAGAATACTGTGTAATTGTAAAAATTGTAATACCATTGAAATTTTAGCACAGGAGGGGGACATTTGATCCATTGTATACATTTTGGTCCTGTGACCACAGAAGCTATTCTCCATTAAGTATGTTATATTTTCATTTACTTTGGAGACAATGACATTGTAGCAAGATCAGCACTTATTGGCCCATCTCCAATTTTCCTTGGGAATGTGGTATCGAGTCACCTTCCTGAACCACTACAATTAACGGCAAAGCTGTAAAATAGCCAGCTCTAGTTTTTACCTTCAGAATTCTTCCTTTAATCTAACTTCCTCTTCAGACCATGGGTTATTATAAGTAAGAAAACAGGCATTCTATATAAAACATGAGTTTAACTTTTATTCAATTTATTTGGTGTTTCTCAGTGTATCTAATTCAAATTCAGATCTTGTACTTGCTGGAATGGACAGAAAATCACCGGTTGACTCGTCAAATCAGAATTGCTATCCCACTCTCCTTCTATTGCATAAGAGCATCTAGAATGACATTACAGAGTTATCTGTGAATGAGTAGTGCCCTTTATAGAATATCAGATCATCTCAGGTTTGAATCCCAAATGAAAACTTGAGCACAGAATTAACGTTAATATATGATCTTCACGCATCTAACTATGCTGGCCACTTTAATTGCAGTCCCTCCTCTAAACAACTGCATGCAAAATTTAATCATTTAAACAGGACTTTCTACCTTTTAAATACAGTGTCTCCTCCTGCATGAGTATAAGGTGTGGTGGGTCTCCCGAAATTAGAGCCATCCTCTCATGACATGGTCAGATGGCAAGGCCGAGTTGCATAATTTCATGAACTTGTCACCATGTGACTGGATTCTCGTAGCTGCATCCTTCTTGTGCCAAATTCCCAATTCCTTCTCGTCCCACCAGTGGACTCATCAACGGTAGAAAAACATTCAGTCTAGCACCGGTTCAAAATCCAAAATGTAATAGCTGATTCTATAGGCTTTTCTGTCCTATTCCAGGATCCATTCCTTGTATTTCTGACTAGAGCACAGAAAAAATTCTCAAACCACAAACCCATTGTTACATCAACACCAATGTGGATGATTGTAGTTGCACATGAATGCTGTAACAACCTGTCTTTCATTTTGTGCTAATAATCTTTCCTTTGGCTGTTTTAAGTTCTCAGGTCCTAATGCTGATGTATGGTTACCAATCTTCCAGAATTGTCCTCGAGTCTCTAAACATTGAGGATTAATATTGTTACAATCTCTGCAGAAACTGATACTATTTAAAATTTGAACTTCCAGTTAATAGCTATAAAGGATAACATGACAAGATTTTGTATTTTAAGATTTTTACTGTAACAAATTACTGAAAATGCTAAACCAAACACAATTTTTATTGGTGATTTATACTGTAATCTACAGAAATGAACTATCCTCTGTAATACTTCCCTCACATTGCAATTTCTACTGCAGTACAGTCCTTATAGCAAACAGTCCACATTGGTTTCTGATACACAACAAGTTTGAGTTTTCCCTGTAAAGATAAAGTCACCATAGTTATACCAGACCATAGCCTGCTGTCTCATTAGAAACAGGGATGACTGATGGTGGTTTAACCTAAAGCTCACCACATCTCAGGACAGGGAAGATGTTGAGAAGGAGATTTGTTAATTGTAACCTCAGCCAGTGCAGTAACTGAACCCACACTATTGGTTTCGTTCTACATTTTGAATAAGCTATCCAGCCAACTGATCTCAATGTATCACCAAGTTGCAGCTTCAAGTATATTGTACTTTGTATGTGGTGGTTTTGGAGGCTGCTGCACATAGGAAGAGTTGCCTTCAAGCAGGTATAACTTCCATTCATGAAATGTTTAGGGTAAGGTCTAAGTGTACTGGCATTCTTTGGAAAGGTGTCGGGACCCCTTTTGGAGAGGCCAAATGAAATTTGGGATGATTAAAGTAGACATCTAAGAAGTGAATAAACTCAATGAAATTGGTAAGCCCATTGGAACTGTAATGCTGACAAGACCTTTAAAACCTGCTGACCTTTAAATTAAGGACATATCCTACAGTTTAGAGGAAAAAGTATCATATCTTCCTATTTTTCTTTGTTGACATCAACCTGAGAGAGATCATGATATGATTTATGCTGCATGGCTGATTTTGTACCAGTTGTTTTCACTGTGGGCTATTGGATCAACAGCTCCAAGTCTTTGATGTATCTATGAATACAAATGCTTATTTTTACAGAGAATTGTACAATTGAAGTAAATGTATTCGTAAGGGATTGCAGAGTTGAAGAAATTTAAACCAAGTGAATTATTTTTTAATAAATGACAGTTTTTCTTAATTGCAAAGTAAAGTCAGCAACACGCAGATAGAACATTATTTTATTTCTTCTCAGAACGCCAAAGTAGATATTGGGTGGATTGCCATCGGGGATAAAAGAGAATAGGGTAGTTTGTAGAGGCAAGACTTAGTATGAATTGGCATAGAGCTATGCATGGACATGGTGAGTGGGTTGAGGGACATAGCCTGCCTAGAAGTTCTGAGGGGTATGGGCTTGGCAAGAGGGGATAAAGGGGAATAGTGTGGAAGGGTGATTATGAGAGGCCATGCAAGTCTGCAGGAATAGGTTTACCTGAGGGTTATGGGGAACAATAGAGACAAGTAGAAGGTGTAGAAGGGTATTGGTTAGCTTGGAGGCGTTGAGGGGATATTGGAGTAGATAGCAGAAATGAGCTAGCATGTGGAGGGCTTTGGGGTTGGGCAGAATAAGTGATAAGGACTGTTCTCTGTTGCTTTTTACAGTTAGAACAAAGAACTGAAACACTGAGACCTGGCCTAACACCCAGCCCCTAAAACAAGGTGCCACTATTTAGAAATCAGGTCTCACCCATTTAAAACAGAGATGAGGCAAATTTTCTTTATCTCAGACGGCCAATTGTATCTTCCTGAAATGGTGATGGAAGCAGAGTCCTCGAATATTTTTTAAGTCAGAGGTACATAGATTATTGTTAAGCAAGGAGTTGAAATGTTCTTAGGGTAGGCTGGAACCATATAATTATAGAATCATACAGTAAGGAAGACCTTTGGCCCATTGAGCCTCTATCGCCAAATATATATGATTATCTATACCACTTGCACTTTCCCAGGCCAGTCCAACATGCTTGAATGATGTAAGTCTTCACTAGAATCTCTTCTCACAAGATTCAGGTGAAGTCAGTGAATTTTGCAACTCTACATCTTTTGTAGATCTTGTGTTGATACAATGTTGAAAGCTTGCTTTTACTGAAGTCTACTGAAATAATTTGTGCATTTGAGGTTAAAATCAGATCAGCCACAAACTTCTTGAATGCAGGGCAGGCTTGAAGGGCTGAATGCCCCACTTCTGTGTATGTACACACCAGGCAGCCCCTGCAATTGCCACCAAAGTGTCTGATCAGACTCGACTTACCACACACACTGTGCAACGACATTGTGAACATCCTCATCTGTTAATTCACTTCCTACCATGTGATCACTGCCTTTGTTACCCTTCTTCCTTTTTTAAAGTGCCGTTCTTTTGATTTTTATCCCCCAAAATTCCAAAACAATGCAACAGCTTAAAAAAACAGTAATTACTGCTCCTAGAATTCAAGGAAATCAGCCCCAACACTGAAAATACCTCAAAAAAGCAGCAGCTCTTACAGCCACAATTTCTTCCTGTCCTCCATCTCAGATTACCCAGAGGATGTAGCCAGGGTTAGAAGGTTTGAGCTGTAGGGAGATGCTGAATAGGCTGGGGCTATTTTCCTTGGAGCTTCAGAGGCTGAGGGGTGACCTCATAGAGGTTTACAAAATAATGAGGGGCATAGGTAGGGTGAATAGACAAGGTCTTTTCCCCAGGTGGGGGAGTCCAAAACTAGAGGGCATAGGTTTAAGATGAGAGGGGAAAGATGTAAAAGGTCCTAAGGGGCAACTTTATCACGCAGAGGGTGGTGCGTGTATGGAATGAGCTGCCAGAGGAAGTGGAGGAGGCTGGTACAATTATAACATTTAAAAGACATCTGGATGGGTACATGAATAGGAAGGGTTTAAGAGGGATATGGGCTAAATGCTGGCAAATGAGGCTAGATTTAAATAGGAAATCTGGTTGGCATAGATGAGTTGGACTGAAGGGCCTGGTTCCGTGCTGTGTCTGTCTATGTCTCTATGACTTGTGAGTTGTGTTTGCTGACATTTGTGATACCTCTGGTGAGCATTAAACCCAGGCCTTTTAGCTTTGAGGTATGGAGATGTCCACAACGCCATAGGAGACCCTGCATTTTCTTGACTAGGCTCCCAGCTAAGAATTGAAAATTCAGGCTGCAGTCTCCAATGTTAACACACAGCACACTGCCATTGTTTCCAAATATAAAAACCGTGCACCTACCTCCAAGTAAAACACCTAAATATTTTGTTAATCTGTAATAATAAAGAAAGTCTTGCTGTCAGTCAGACCTCAGAACCAGTTATATGACATCCTTCATTCTACCTTAAATTTAAACATACAGACCCAAAACCTTTTAAATTTCATAATCATAATGGTATCTTGGACACTTTCAAACTCAGGAGAAAAATCAATTGGAGGCTTCCTGAAATCCATGTTCTTTTCATTCTTTCAGAGTCTTGTTATCAATGGGTGGTTGGTTCGCTCAGTTGGCTTAACAGCTGATTTGTGATACAGACTGACACCAGCAACATTGGTTCAATTCCCACACCAGCTGAGGTTCCTATGAGTGACTCACCTTCTCAATATTCTCCTCTCTCTAAGGCACAGTGTCCCTTAGGTGAAACTACCACAATGGGAGAGATGCTCTAAAATTCACCAGGACAATGGCGACTTTCCTTTTATTAGCTGAGTTGGAGATGAAAAGAGAGACGGCTGGTTGAGTGCACAAGGCAAGGGAAGGGAATTGGAACCCTCCAGGAATATGTACAGTAGGAGTTGGCAACTTAATAGCATAGATAGTAAGAACTGCAGATGCTGGAGTCAGAGATAATGCAGTGTGGAGCTGGAGGAACACAGCAGGCCAGGCAGCATTTGAGGAGCAGGAAAGTTGACGTTTCGGGTTGGGACCATTCTGTCTTATCTCTAGCAGAGCTTAAATCATTGCCATATGGCCTCATCAGAACATAACAGCATAGTATCAGAGATAATGGGAACTGCAGATGCTGGAGATTCCAAGATAATAAAATGTGAGGCTGGATGAACACAGCAGGCCAAGCAGCATCTCAGGAGCACAAAAGCTGACGTTTCGGGCCTAGACCCTTCATCAGAGAGGGGGATGGGGGGAGGGAACTGGAATAAATAGGGAGAGAGGGGGAGGCGGACCGAAGATGGAGAGCAAAGAAGATAGGTGGAGAGGGTGTAGGTGGGGAGGTAGGGAGGGGATAGGTCAGTCCAGGGAAGACGGACAGGTCAAGGAGGTGGGATGAGGTTAGTAGGTAGCTGGGGGTGCGGCTGGGGGTGGGAGGAAGGGATGGGTGAGAGGAAGAACCGGTTAGGGAGGCAGAGACAGGTTGGACTGGTTTTGGGATGCAGTGGGTGGGGGGGAAGAGCTGGGCTGGTTGTGTGGTGCAGTGGGGGGAGGGGATGAACTGGGCTGTTTTAGGGATGCAGTGGGGGAAGGGGAGATTTTGAAACTGGTGAAGTCCACATTGATACCATATGGCTGCAGGGTACCCAGGCGGAATATGAGTTGCTGTTCCTGCAACCTTCGGGTGGCATCATTGTGGCAGTGCAGGAGGCCCATGATGGACATGTCATCAAGAGAATGGGAGGGGGAGTGGAAATGGTTTGCGACTGGGAGGTGCAGTTGTTTGTTGCTCAGTTCGCAACAAACAACTGCACCTCCCAGTCACAAACCATTTCCACTCCCCCTCCCATTCTCTTGATGACATGTCCATCATGGGCCTCCTGCACTGCCACAATGATGCCACCCGAAGGTTGCAGGAACAGCAACTCATATTCCGCCTGGGAACCCTGCAGCCATATGGTATCAATGTGGACTTCACCAGTTTCAAAATCTCCCCTTCCCCCACTGCATCCCTAAACCAGCCCAGTTCATCCCCTCCCCCCACTGCACCACACAACCAGCCCAGCTCTTCCCCCCCACCCACTGCATCCCAAAACCAGTCCAACCTGTCTCTGCCTCCCTAACCGGTTCTTCCTCTCACCCATCCCTTCCTCCCACCCCCAGCCGCACCCCCAGCTACCTACTAACCTCATCCCACCTCCTTGACCTGTCCGTCTTCCCTGGACTGACCTATCCCCTCCCTACCTCCCCACCTACACCCTCTCCACCTATCTTCTTTGCTCTCCATCTTCGGTCCGCCTCCCCCTCTCTCCCTATTTATTCCAGTTCCCTCCCCCCATCCCCCTCTCTGATGAAGGGTCTAGGCCCGAAACGTCAGCTTTTGTGCTCCTGAGATGCTGCTTGGCCTGCTGTGTTCATCCAGCCTCACATTTTATTATCACATAACAGCATAGCACTGGATTGGGTTCTGAAGAAGAGAAATCATGCTGGACTTGAAATGTTAACTCTGTTTCTCTCCAGAGATACTGCCAGATCTGCTGAGTTTCTACAGCACTTTCTCTGTTTATTTCAAAAACATAGCATCTTTCCCATTCTTGAGGTTGCTTGTTCCTAAGAGTTATCTTATACTTAGCTGAGCTGATAAGTCTGCTCATTAAGAGCAGAGTTACAGCACACCCCTATTTTATATGTTAAACTGGTCTGCCAGTTATTCCAACAGAGTTTGACTGAATAATTTGCATTTAATTTGTTTGGTTGGGAGGGGCTATGAATATTTAATTCACACCCTGAGGCACGGTAGGAGTGAATAATTAATTCAGTGCCTTGATATGTTAAACACAGAAAAACAAAGCGAGCAGAAAGTTAGGAATAAAATGAAGTTTCATGCAGGGACCAGGCCACAGAAGTGCTTTTTAAGTCGGAGATAATAGGAACTGCAGATGCTGGAGAATCTGAGATAACAAGGTGTAGAGCTGGATGAACACAGCAGGCCAAGCAGCATCGAGGAGCAGGAAGGCTGATGTGTTGGGCCTACACCGTCCGATGCTATTTGGCATGCTGCGTTCATCCAGCTCAACAGCTTGCTATCTCTACTCTTGAAGTCAGTTTTTGTGTGCATAAACATGAGAAACCTGTACCTCACAGCTGCTGTGTGTTCCCAGTTTATTTGCTGATTTTCTCTACCCTCTTTCTGCTGTATCAGGATATCATCCCATCAGTGCTAATCATGCCTGTTTTGTTGGCTACACAGTGACTTGCAACATTTTCACATATGGGGAGTGTGACAGGACACTCTAATATTGTCTGCAGGCATGTAGTATACATGTACAAATGTGTGTGTATTAATATGTGATGTGTGTTCATATGTATTATATGTGTGATGGATGTGCCACGTTAGGACTCGACCTCAATGGAAGCATTTATGGATGATACCTCCTCGTTCTTTAAAGAAACCCTTTTTCAGTTGACTACACCATTCAACACCTGCCCCTCCAAAAATTCTGTCGCAGCTTTGTAATGATGATCCTCCCCCAGAGACCACTGCAGACACAGGATACAGACTGGCAATGAGATATGCTGTTTGGATGGAGAGTCAGTGCTGCGTGTTATACTGGACAGGGATTTGAATGAGTAAAGTAACACTCATAGAAAAGTGAAATGCTCATGATCTGAGGGTAAAGCATGTATCCTTTGTAATCTTAGCATTATGTTTTCTATCAGAGATAGTGGGAACTGCAGATGCAGGAGAATCTGAGGTAACAAGGTGTAGAGCTGGATGAACACAGCAGGCCAGGAGCATCAGAGGAGCAGAAAGGCTGATGTTTCGGGCCTTGACCCTTCTTCAGAAATGGGGGAGGAGAAGAGGGTTCTGAAATAAATAGGACAGTGTTGGAGGTGGATAGAAGATGGATAAAGGAGAAGATAGGTGGAGAGGAGATAGACAGGTCAAAGAGGCGAGGATGGAGCCAGTACAGGTGAGTATAGGTGGAGAGGTAGAGAGGGGATAGGTCAGTCCAGGAAGGACAGACAGATCAAGGGGGTGGGATGGGGCTAGTAGGTAGGAGATGGGGGTGGAGCTTGAGGTGGGAGGAGGGGATAGGTTGGAGGAACGACAGGTTAGGGAAGCGGGACGAACTGGACTGGTTTTGGGATGCGGTTGAGGGGAGGGGAGATTTTGAAGCTTATGAAATCTACATTGATACCATTGGGCTGCAGGTTTCCCAAGCGGAATATGAGTTGCTGTTCCTGCAACCTTCGGGTAGCATCATTGTGGCAGTGCAGGAGGCCCAGGATGGACATGTTGTCTGAGGAACGGGAGGGGGAGTGGAAATGGTTCGCGACTGGGAGGTGCAGTTGTTTAGTGCAAACCAAGCGGAGGTGTTCTGCGAAGCGGTCCCCAAGCCTCCACTTGGTTTCCCCGAAGTAGAGGAGGCCACCGTGGGAACAGTGGATGCAGTATACCACATTGGCAGAATGTGGTATACTACTTCTGCTGTTCCCGTTGTGGCCTCCTCTACATCGGGGAAACCAAGCGGAGGCTTGGGGACCGCTTCGCAGAACACCTCCGCTCGGTTCGCACTAAACAACTGCACCTCCCTGTCGCGAACCATTTCAACCCCCCCTCCCGTTCCTCGGACGACATGTCCATCCTGGGCCTCCTGCAGTGCCACAACAATGCCACCGGAAGGTTACAAGAACAGCAACTCATATTCCGCTTGGGAAACCTGCAGCCCAATGGTATCAATGTGGACTTCACAAGCTTCAAAATCTCCCCTCCGCCTACCGCATCCCAAAACCAGCCCAGCTCATCCCCACCTCCCACCTATACTCTCCTCCCACCTCAAGCTCCACCCCCATCTCCTACCTACTAACCTCATCCTGCCCAGTTGACCTGACCTTCTTCCCTGGACTGACCTATCTCCTTCCTAGCTCCCCACCTACACTCACCTGTACTGGCTCCATCCCCACCTCTTTGACCTGTCTGTCTCCTCTTCACCTATCTTGTCCTCTATCCATCTTCTGTCCACCTCCCCCTCTCTCCCTATTTATTTCAGAACCCCCTTCAGCTCCCCCATTTCTGAAGAAGGGTCTAGGCCCGAAACGTCAGCCTTCCTGCACATGTTTTCTACCTTCTGATCGTAAAAGACCTTTCACCTTACCTCCAGTTATTAACCTTGGACAACAAAACTTGAAAATGATTCTTCAAAAGTAGGTTTACATGAGTGAGCAGAGTCAGGTCTGTGGCATAAGTGCAGCCACAGGTAGATGTTTTATACTGCATAGCATGTTGTTCTGCTGCAAGTTCTGTGAAATACAATTCCTTTATATGTCATACCAAGAGAAAAGTGAGAGTTATTACGTAGTACTTACATTCATTATGTTTGAACAATGCATTGTAAGTGGTGTTTAGAACCAGCGAGGTGTCTAACTGTTTTTAATAACTGTTCCAGGTTGAGTAACACCAAGAAGCAAGCTGTGCACACGGTGATGGGAATTTGGATGGTATCCTTCATTCTATCTACATTGCCTGCAGTGGGCTGGCATGACACCACAGAACGCTTCTATGCTAAGGACTGCCGTTTCATCGTCACAGAGATAGGCCTCGGTTTTGGGGTCTGCTTCCTGTTACTGATTAGTGGGAGTGTAGTGATGGGCATGGTCTGCATTGGCATCGCCCTCTTTCAAACATTCACTGTCCAAGCCGGAAACAATACTAACAAGAACAAATTCAATGTGCCCACAATCGTGGTGGAAGATGCCCAGGGTAACAGGAGGTCATCCATTGATGGTTCTGAACCACTGAAAACCTCTCTCCAGATAACCTACTTAATCAGTGGAATAGTTTTTATCTACGACTTTTTGACTGGATTTCCCGTTTTGGTAAGCTGCCTTTTCTTTTCATTTGCTGTTAGTATGTTGAAGATTTACATGTTGGGGGTGGATTGCAGTTTGTGCAGGAAAGTTGTAAAATGACGGGTTAAGGTTTGCTGCCCAGGGCTCCTTATGCTGAAGTTAAAATAATTGAATAGGGACAAAAGAATTTAAGAATTGTTCAACCTTTGGAGCAAAAGGGTCAATGCTACAAATCATTTTGGAGATAAGTCTCTGCACCGAGACATTTTTCCCAGCTTATTTGCATTTCCTTCTGATTTAATTTTTTTAGTTTATTAATAATAGATAAATGTGAAAAATTACATCTATATTGCTGGGCTACAGGGAAAGAATGGGGAATGGAGGCTACATAAATTGCTGTTACAGCTCCTGCTCGGCCAAATGGGTACCATTGAATAGTTGAATCATAACTATGCAGTGAGTCTATAATATAACTCAGTACAACATCTCGCAGATAAAATTCAAACTACTTGACATGGTGACATATTACAAAGTTAAGTGACGGCTATTCTGTGGGCAAATGTGGTCATTTTTCATAATTCATTTTGGTAATAAGCTCCTCAGCGTTTGTGACTTTGCCTAAGACAATGGTAACCAGAATGTTAAAGGAAACTCCTTGCCGAGTGTCACAGGATCAATAGCATTCACAGAAGCAATCTGAGCAAGTAGGTAGAACCTCAGTTGAAATTCTCATTTGGTGGATGCCACCTCTGACTGTGCAGAACTCCTTCAGTACTGTTGTGGAGACTATCAATCTAGATTAAGTGCCCAAGCCCCTGGCATAGGAGTTAATGCGAAATGGATGTGATAGCCCATTTGAGTCAAGGTTCAATAATTGTATAAGACATAGGAAAGAGTAACCTCTTTTTTTGGTGCTGTGCAATCTGTAGTTCAGACTATCAGTAATTTCTTACAAATAGTTTTGTTTCAAAAATAGATTTTCCTGAAAAAGCACAGCAAGTTACATGGTTATCATGTTAGATCAGAGACAGTAGTTTCAGTTGCAGTGTAATTATAGGGCTGAAATATGAATGTTTTGTTTCTGAACTGAACATTTATTTCCTATTTATGGCTATGCATTCAATTTTAAGAATGTCCTTAGCTGTTTATTTAAGGTCCAGGTATGGAACATAGTTAACTTTATTGTAAACTTATTTTCTTGAATTTATGAACAGCATGAATTTACAAATGACTCACATAAAAATAAATCAAATTACAGCTAAGCTGTCAGCTAGAATTCCATTTCTTTCTGTGTGTGCGTTAACAGCATAGGGTTTATCTTCCAGGGCTGCCAGACCTGGGAATTGCTCAGGTATGCCAGGAAAGGCTTACCTGCTGGGTTGTTAAGAGATACCGTGGCATGGGACAGCTGAGAACTTCCATGGCCTTAGCTCGGGCACAGCCTGAAAAAGCTGAATGTTATATCAATGCCAGTCGGGACTCTGAGTCAGAATGTTGTGTGTTCAAGTCCCAATCTGGAGATTCAAGCATTTTCTGTAGGCTGGCCCATGAGTGCAAGAGCTGTGAGAACATACACTGTTGGAGTTGCAGTTTTTCAGGTGGGATGTCAAACTGAGGTCCTGCATTCATCTTCCAGGGTGGATGTAAAATATCTAATTGCATTCTTTAATATTGTTAAAGCAGATTATCTGATTATTATCACATTGCTACTTGAGTCACTTTGATATTTCAAAGCAGAAAATGTCCAACTAGTAAGATGAATGATGTGTCTTTTCCCTCGGGTGGGATGTTTCAATACTTCAGTACATATTTTTAAGGTGAGAGGAGAAAGATTTAAAAAAAGAAAGGAGGGGCATCTTTTTTTACACAGAGTGATTTGTATGTGGAATAAATTCCCAGAGGAAGTGGTGGATGCATGTACAGTTACAGTATTTAAAAGACATTTGGATAAGTACATGAATAAGAACTGTCTGGGAGGGAGATACAGGCCAAGTACAGGCAGGTGGGACTAGTTTAATTTGGGATTGTGTTCGGCATAGACTGCTTGGATGGAAGGGTCAGTTTCTGTGCAGTGTGACTCAATGCAAGCATTAACTATCAGTTAACATGCATTTGAACAATTTTTTTTTCTATTTGATGTTCAAAGTAGTACTATTGAAAGAAAGAGATTCATGTCTGATTAAAAACTATTTAACCCATCGTGTTTGTTTCTCACCTGAATATCACTGCTCTGCAAAATCCCTGAACTGCTTTATATTTTTCTCTGCTTGAAATATTTATCCATGCTTCTTTTTCAAATGGCTTCTGCCATTTCATTCTTCATTCCGACAACCTTTCTTGCACGTATGGTATATTAAAATCATCTTTTACAAATAGTTACAAATATTTGCAGAAATTAAGCTGGCAAGTTTTACCATTTACTGATTTGAGCTCTCCATTTTTCGACGTTTGAGACATTGCAATATGGTCACAGCCAAGCTTGGATTCCAAGTTGTATCGCCATTGCATGTACGTGATACTATTGTGATGTCCCTTACCACCAACACACCGTCCAATCAATTCTGGAGAAGTATAATGAAAGTAGCGAGAAGTTCTTGGCAAATCTGCTCAGATCAGGGAACCTTTGTCAGGGTCAAAACTATCAGAGGGACAGGGATTTCCATAGTGCTGACTGCACTTTAATCATCTGCAAATGAACATTGGTCTTCAGTTCTGGAAGAGCCATTGACCTGGAACATGAACTGTTTCTGTTTGCACAAACATTACCAGACCTGCTGAACATTGCAGCATTTTTCTTTTGTCAGATTTCCAGCATCTACAAAGTTTTTCTTTAGCATTATTCTTCTCTATGTACTGAATGTACATAATTACTCCTACTGTCCTTTTATTGTATAATTTTAGAATTTTTGTTCATTCAAATATATGTTCAATTCCTCTTTGAAAGTTGTTTCCACTGATCAGGCCATGAGTTCCAGATCGTAACACCAAGGCTCCTTGGACTGCACCTTTCAGACATCTGAACTCTCTCACCTAGAAGGAACTACATGGGAGCACCATCACTTTCAAATTGCCCACCATGCTTCATGCCATCCTGTCTTGGAATGATATCTCTGTTCCCTAACTGTCACTGGGTCAACATCCTGGAACTCCCTTCCTAACTGAGAATGTGCCCCCACCCTAAGGACTGCTGCAGGAGGGATGGACAATAAATTGTAGCCTTGTTAGCAATGTTCACAACCAGTGATGACACACAAAAAAAACTAAAGTTTGAATTCTTGTAACCTTATAAGTGGGAAGGAGAGGTTGGCAGAATATTAACCCCCAGTGCTTGAGAAGTAAGTGTGGAGAGTCAATGTGACAATCGACACCTTCATTGCCTCTAGACTTGACTGTTCAAGTGTACTGCTTGTTGATCACTCACATTCCACTGCCCTTAAGGTCGCAAAAACACTCTGCCTCCTGTGTCTTAACTTGAATCAAGTCCTGCTCAACTATCACCTCATATTCAATGGTGTACATTGGCCCAAATTCAAGAAACACCATTGATTTTAAAATTCCCATATTTGTTTTCCAGTCTCTCCAAGACTTTATCCCTCTGTAATCTCCTACAGCCCTCTGAGATCCCTGCACTTTTATAGTTCTGGTGTCATGAGTACCCTCTATTTTAGCCCATTGGTGCCCATGTCTTTGGTTGCCTGGATCCTCAGTTCTGAAATTGAGTTCCCTAAAACCTTGCCTCTACTTTTTGCTTTCCTTTTTAAAATGCTCCTCAATACCTGCCTCTTTGACTTAATAGTTCCTTTGGTGATATGACCTAATATCTTCTGTGACATGGTGTTATATTTTGTTCTGCAATATTTCTGTAAAGACCCCACGGGATGGTTACAACATTAAAGGAGCAACATAAATACGTGTTGTTGTTTTATGGGACAGTTGGCTTTGTTTTTGGGGTGAGGATGTGGGCAGGCAAGGCTAGAATATAAGAATTAAGAAATGGGAAAGGACGCAGTAAACTCATTTGGCAAGTGTGCAGATCTGATTATCACCAACGGCACAGTATTCTAGCCCCAATCCGTCTGCAGCAGACATGGAGCCTGCCTCCTCACCCTTTCCACAGTCTTGGCAGTTTGCCATGATTCAGCAAATAATCACTAAGGACTTGCCTTTGGATGAACATCTCAAGCAGAGAAAAAGATTTTATGGACTGAAGAAGGTCATCCTTGTTGATAGGTCAGCACATTTCCCTGAATGATCAATTAAATTTCTTGGGGCTAAAGGCCTCATCTTGATCCTCCCATTTCCTGTTATCAGTTTTCTATTGGCTTCTAATTATGATGTATTGTTGGGTCAGTTCTGTGTTATTTTCTTTTACACCCTTCTGCCTTTTCAATGTTGCTCATGAGTTGAAAGTTTTAAAAAAGTATCTGTCTGAAGTGGTGTCCCACTGCACTCATTCAGCAAATAACAATACTGCCTGATATTTCCCGTATCACATGGCAATGACTTTTCTATTAATTTTCTTTATCCAAGCATTTTGCTTAGATGAAAAAGCATAACAAAAGATTGATATTTATGATGTGGCTTCTGTTTGAAAAATGTGGTGCATTTAAAATGTATGGTATAGGGAGAACTCTGCAAAATAGCAGTGCAATAATTGGGTTAATGCTGATTAACTAGCAGTTCAATTTATATCACAAAGAGTTGATAGGCATATTAATTGGATAAATAGCACGTTTGATTCTTGGTCGGTGCTAAGTTGCTTTCCATCATTGTACCATAATGGGGTTCAGCTCCCCATAGCCTAGGGAAAACCATATTCATCCTAGTGGCCTTCAGGTCACTGATCTCAGATTGTCAGGATCGGTGGACATTGATGAGGAATAAGATAGAGGTTGGCCAAATTCACCTTTTCCTCATTGCATAAATATTTAGCACTTTGCTTCATGTTTATAGAAAGTGACTATAGTAAAAATGATGAGGCCTCTCGCACTGGGTTGGTTTGAACCTCAGCAGTCAGTCACTGCAGGAAAGAAGGGGAAGAAAGCAAAATTTCCTTTCCAATGGCAGTCTACTACTGGCATTTTCCATTTGGAAATTCACAGAAGGATTGCTGCCAGCCTACTATTAGTGCCCATCTGGTTATGAACATACAGATTAGAAGCAGGAGTAGGCTATTTACTTCTTCGAATAGAATAGTGTTTATAGTCCCATGCAGTGAAAAGTTTGTAATGTTGCCACTTTGGCACCATCTTAGGCACAGGGCAACTAGGTACCGATACTTTAAGTGTTTGTTACAGAATTGAAAGAGTGAAAAGAAGTGTAGCATAGGAATTCAAAGTTTTAAAAACTCAAAATAATCCCCAATCCAGAATAAGAATAAAAGGACCTTTAAAAAGTATCAAGTTATTGTCGATTTCACTGAGTCCATGCCTGCTGGGCTTCAGAACTCGAGAGCACACTGCCTCCACGTGCTGCCGTCACCTCCAGGTGTGATTCACCTCCAGGACCCGTGTCCCAACCAGCCTGGGCTCTGACTGCATCCCGCTCTGCTCTCCGGCCTGTGACTCACCTCCAGGACCCGTGTCCCAACCAGCCTCGGCTCTGACTGCCTCCCGCTCTGCCCTCCGGCCTGTGACTCACCTCCAGGACCCATCTCCCAACCTGCCTGGGCTCTGACTGCCTCCCAATCTGGGCTCCGGCCTGTGACTCACCTCTATGACCCCTGTCCCAACCAGCCTGGGCTCTGACTGCCTCCACATGCTGCCCTCCGGCCTGTGACTCACCTCCATGACCCGTGTCCCAACCAGCCTGGGCTCCGGCCTGCATTGTGCCTTCGGGACCCGCCTCTTATTCTGCATAGTCTCCGACTTTTCTCCTATGCCGTGCTGGGCTCGGATTTGCCTCCTTTCTCCATTTCCTCCGGATAAGTTTAAGAATCTAAAAGTTGTTGGGGGGCAGGGAAGGAAAACTGCAGAAGAGGGAAGAAGAAAGAAAATGGGCAAAACAGAGGAGCTCCATCTGGAGTTCAACCAATCACGGCTAACTTGGTTGACTCATCCTCTATTTAATTGCAACCCCCATTCCATCTTTCTACCATCACTGATGGATGAGGTTCTTCTGGACTTTGCTTAGATATATTTTGTAATCAGGAATGGCAGGGTGGCTCAGTGGTTAGTCCTGCTGCTTCACAGTCCAGGGGACCGAGGTTTGATTCCACCCTCAGACAAGTGGCTGAGTGGAGTTTACATATTCTCGCTGTGTCTGTGTGGGTTTCCCCTGGATGCTCCAGTTTTCTCCTACAGTCCAAAGATGTGCAGGTTAGAGGGATTGACCATGTCAAAACGCCCAGAGTGTGCACACTAGGTGAATTCGTCATGGGACATGCAGGGTTACAGGGTAGCAGGTGTGAGTCTGGGTGGGATGTCCTTTATGGGGTTGGTGTAATCTTGATGGGACGAATGGTCTGTTTCTGCACTGTCAGGATTCTAAGAAGTTCTCAGTGACGATTAAAAGCTAGAAAGCTTTTCTTTCCTTTGAGGTGATCTGGGCTTGATAGTGCATAAGGAGGCTGTTTTTGTGAGCACAGTATGCCAGGACCAGTTATCATCTATCCAACCTGAAAATTTTCCAGTTTCCCTTATGCAGGTCAATCATCCCTTAAAGTGTTCTGATACTCGAATGGAAGAATATACACAAGGCAGACTTTTGCTGTCTTCCAAATTTATGAAAGGTTTTGTAAAGAATAAATTGATAGAAACTAGTTCTGGCGACAATAAGCCAGTAATCATAGGTCACAAATTTAAGTTTAAAGTCCATAGGGGAATTGAGAATTTTTCTTTTAGGCTATGAGTTATGATCTGGAATGCTGTACCTGAGAGGTGCTTCAAGTGCGTTTAATTGTAATTTTCAAAAGGAACTTGGATGTAAACTTGAAAAAGAAAAAAAATGCAAACCACGAGGAAACAATTTGAAGTATAATTAATTGAGCTGGCAGAGGTACCAAGGGCTGAATGGCCTCCTTCTGTGTTGTGCCATTGTCTGGTCCCTAGTGCCGTGGCAGATATTCCTCCCTTATCCAATATCGCTTAATAAAAACAGGTTGCCTGATTGTTCATCTTGATGTGGTTTGCAGAATCATGCTGTGTGCCAAATGGCTGTTGTGTTGGTCTAAGTAACAACACAATTCAAAGCAATTGTTTGGTTTGAAGTTCTTTGAATTGTTTGTGATAAGTATGAATGCAAGCTTTTCTTTCATTCTGTAGCAGACTACAATTAGTCTTTATGTTCTTTTGAAAAGAACCTGCCTGAGAAAGGTCATTGGTTTGTCAACCTGTTCACCCAATCTGCCCTTTTTACTGTTTTCCACTCGGGTTCCCTGCCTCACTTGTTATCTTTGGCCTTCTCTCATTCTCTTTACAATTCCTGGCCAATTTTGTGTTTGAGAAGGAATGCTGGCACTGCAAAATGGAACACTTTCACTTTCAGCCGTGACACATAGCCAAGCTGCTTCCGAATCCAATGTCTCATTTTCAACCCCAAAGCAGAATAAGCAATAAATGCTGGATTCTTTCTGTTTCCCAAACTTATCATTCTGTGACCTTTCAATGTGAGATTGCCAACTTTGTACCACTATGGGATCATACTGTGCTTCAGCTCTATGTCTATTTGCGGTTGAAAGGAGACAGAAAGGAGCGCAGATGCTGGAAGCTAGAGTCAGTAAATGTGGTGTTTGAAACATTGACTTCCCTGCTCCTCGGATGCTGTCTGATCTGCTGTGCTTTTCCAGCTCCACATTTATTGACTCTGTTTGCGAACTGAGGTGGGTCTACCCCAAGCACGAGCCTTAACATCCCAAAAGAGACTTTAGCTGTTTCATCAGTCTTGGCTGAATTTGTTGGGGTGCATTTTTTACTTGCTGCCCAGATGAAGAGGGAGAATGGTGGATCAGGAACACCCTACAGAAAGTGTCTGTAATTGATTTCAATCAGAATACAAGTTGGCTAGTCCCTAAGGCAACTGCCACTCTGCAACACTGATTTTCACACCTCAAGAGCAAGTTGAAAACATATGCTTATGAAATGCTTGGAAATGCTGTTCTCAAGGGCAGAAATCCAGCTACTGAGTATCCTTTTATTATCAAGTGTGCTTTTAGGCCTCAACGTGTTTTTTTAAAATAAATCCTTAATGACAGCATGTCAGTTTTGGGAATCAGCCATTTTGGATTAGTCAGTTTTTAGTCAGTGGAACCCTTCTTAAAATTTGCTACAAATTGAGGACGCGGAACCAGGAAAATAAAATGGAAATTTTTTGAAAGTGTAGGTTAAAAACAACAGAACTTCTTTTTCCAAAATACAGCACTATTAAAATAAAATAGAAGAAGGAGAAAATAAACAAATGAAAGGAGAGGACTGTGTTATTGACCAGATCAAACCCCTCAAAATATTTTAAAAAGATAGTCTTGGCCCCAATGCTTTCTTTGTTTTTAAGGCAAGTGTAAGATTTTTACCATTTTCACCATGGACGTCCAGTCCCTATACACCTATATTCCTCATGCAGATGGCCTCAAGGCCCTCCCCTTCTTCCTGTCCCACAGGCCCGACCAATCCCCCTCCACCGACACCCTCATCCGTCTCGCCGAACTTGTCCACACCCTCAACAACTTCGCTTTTGACTCCTCCCACTTCCTACAGACAAAGGGGGTGGCCATGGGTACCCGCATGGGCCCCAGCTATGCCTGCCTCTTTGTAGGTTACGTGGAACAGTCTTACTTCCACACCTACACTGGCCCCAAACCCCACCTCTTCCTCCGTTACATTGATGACTGTATCGGCGCAGCCTCTTGCTCCCCAGAGGAGCTCGAACAGTTCATCCACTTCACCAACACCTTCCACCCCAACCTCAAGTTCACCTGGGCCATCTCCAACACATCCCTCACTTTGCTGGACCTCTCAGTCTCCATCTCAGGCAACCAGCTGGAAACTGATGTCCATTTCAAGCCCACTGACTCCCAAAGCCACCTAGAATACACCTCCTCCCACCCACCTTCCTGCAAAACTTCCATCCCCTATTCCCAATTCCTCCGCCTCCGCCGCATCTGCTCCCAGGACGAGGCATTCCACTCCCGCACATCCCAGATGTCCACGTTCTTCAAGGACTGCAACTTTCCCCCCGCAGTGGTCGAGAACGCCCTTGACTGCATCTCCCGCATTTCCCGCAACACATCCCTCACATCCCGCCCCCGCCACAACCGCCCCCAGAGGATCCCCCTCGTTCTCACATACCACCCCACCAACCTCCGGATACAACACATCATCCTCCGACACTTGCGCCATCTACAATCTGACCCCACCACCCAAGCCATTTTTCCATCCCCACCCTTGTCTGCCTTCCGGAGAGACTGCTCTCTCCGCGACTCCCTTGTCCGCTCCACTCTCCCCTCCAACCCCACCACACCCGGCACCTTCCCCTGCAACCGCAGGAAGTGCTACACTTTCCCCCATACCTCCTCCCTCACTCCTATCCCAGGCCCCAAGATGACCTTCCATATCAAGCAGATGTTCATGTGCACATCTGCCAATGTGGTATATTGTATCCATTGCACCCGGTGTGGCTTCCTCTACATCGGGGAAACCAAGTGGAGGCTTGGGGACTGCTTTGCAGAACACCTCCGCTCGGTTCGCAATAAACAACTGCACCTCCCAGTCACGAACCATTTCAACTCGCCGTCCCATTCCTCAGATGACATGTCCATCATGGGCCTCCTGCAGTGTCACAATGATGCCACCCGAAGATTACAGGAACAGCAACTCATATTCTGCTTGGGAACCCTGCAGCCCAATGGTATCAATGTGGACTTCACAAGCTTCAAAATCTCCCCTTCCCCCACTGCATCCTAAAACCGGCCCAGCCTGTCTCAGCTTCCCTAACCTGTTCTTCCTCTCACCCATCCCTTCCTCCCACCTCAAGCCACACCTCCATTTCCTACCTACCACCTCATCCCGCCTCCTTGACCTGTCCGTCTTCCCTGGACTGACCTATCCCCTCCCTACCTCCCCACCTATACTCTCTCTCCACCTATCTTCTTTTCTCTCCATCTTTGGTCCGTCTTCCCCTCTCTCCCTATTTATTCCAGAACCCTCTCCCTATCCCCTTCTCTGATGAAGGGTCTAGGCCCGAAACGTCAGCTTTTGTGCTCTTGAGATGCTGCTGGGCCTGCTGTGTTCATCCAGCTTCACACTTTGTTATCTCGGATTCTCCAGCATCTGCAGTTCCCATTATCACTGTAAGATATTGTGTTCTGGAGGCAAATCAATTGGTTAAACTACCAGGTTTGAAGCAAAACTTTATTCTTACTCTATGGTTAAAATTCAAACAAAAGAAAGAAGAATTACAGTAATATACCTAAATTGGAATACTTAACAGTATAATGGATTATTTAACCACTAAACAGCAACTGTTCCAATATAGTAACATGCCATAAACATGCCTTTGGCAATGGCATATTCAGTAAAACAGATTGTCTCACATGCAATTCTAGCAGCAGAGAGAACCCCAGCTTTTAGCTGTAACACAGAGAGGAATAACAGCTTTCACATCCAGCTTCAAGACCCGACTGAAGTAGCAACTACTGAAAGTTAAATTAAAATCCTGGTCCTGTGGGAGCTTGACCCACCCTTTCATGCTGCTTCTGTATACCAATGTTTAAAAAAAAACAAAGCTAGCTGAGCATATAGCAAACAGCTTGGCTCCAAGTTTACAACACTTGCTTTTGAACGAAACATGGCAGAACAATCCTTCTTCAAGGCACATCTTATAACAACAGGTTGAGCGTAAATTAAATATTTGGATAATTTTTCTTGAATTGAAATATTTTACAAAAACTTGAACTTCAGACTATTAATTTAATGTCAAGGTGGTCACATCGCAACTATTGACTCGCAGAGGCAGTGTGGTGGCTCAGTGGCTGGTGTTGCTATCTCACAGTATTGGGGACCAGGAGGGTATAAATTAGGTAGATTGGCCTTGGAAAATGCAGGGTTACATGGGAAGGGGGAATGGGTCTGGGTGGGATGCTCTTCAGAGGGATGGTGTGAACTGGTTGGGCCTTTCTCCACATTTTAGAGATTCTATGATTCTACGCTTTGTTAACTAATTCCTGGTCATCGACCATTCTGGAAGATAACATTTTTTGACCATGTTTTTAGTCACATCTCCTATATTTTCTACGATTGTGCCTCCTGCAAAGTGTCTCAGGATGTTGATATATGTGAAAGATGATGAATACATTTTTTTTCATTTTTTGGGAAAAAAGAGAAAATGCCTGCACAGGGAGACAGGTTTCCATGCTGTACTCTTGGCGTTTGTTCATTATTTGCTCATATTTAAAAGAAAACTTTGCTGTTTTTTTTGCTGAATCTCAGAAGTACGATTGCAGATGCCATCTAGATTCATGTTAAAAGTGTTAAATATGTCAGCAATGACTCAGTGCTAGCATTTTCATTTCTGAGTCAATAGGCATCAAAAAGTCACTCCAGGGACTTGTGTATGCTCTGAACCAACACCCCCATAAAATACCAAAGAGCTGTTTTTCCAGTGAAAGATTGAATTGAGGTAGTGTCTGCCCTCTCGAATGGATGTAAATAATCCCAACACACATTGTCAGAGATTTTCTCCCTGGTATCTTGACAATTCATTCCTGAACCAACGTTCACAACAGACTGTCTCACTGCTCTATGTGAAACTTTATATGCGCAAAGTAGTTACAATGTTTCCTACATTTCAACAGTGCTACACTTTGAATGTACTTCAGTGACTTTAATTGGTGAATTCTGAGGTTGTGAAAGGCACTGTATAAATTCAAATAATAACTTATTTTGGAATAGATTGACTTTGTTTTAAAAATATCAATACTGCCGTGGACTAGCTAATGCCAATACTGGATAAGACCGTAACAGGAATGGACAATAAATGCTGGCCTAGCCATTGATGCCCACATCTCATGAATCTTAAGTCAACATTACCACTGTCTACTTAAGGAGTGCTAACAATATTTTTTATTATTCAAACTATTCGAAGCAGAGTTTCTGCCTTAAAAGCGGCAGAAAAGTATGACAAGGGATAATATATGTGCAAGACTTTTAATTCTTACTGTTTTATCAACGTGGTTCTTGTCATTCACATTGAATTAATCCCAGTGGTTCAGTATGTTCACTACTTGCTAATGATAAGATAATACTTAACATATTAGGTACAATACCAAAGTTTCTGTCACAAAATCTGGTTCTTCTCCCATTGAAAGGAGATGTTGAACTGTTGAGCATGACAGAGGTTCAGCTGTGCACAGGCTAAAACAGAATCATTTATCAAATTGGTACAATAGCTTCTCGTGTTTGTAAGCTGGATTCATATTCAATTTTTAACACAAAGTTATTTTTCAGGTTGAAGTATGGTGGCTCGATGGTTAGCAATGCTGCCTCACAGCGCCAAAGACTTGGGTTCAATTCCAGGCTTGGGTGACTGGCTGTGCGAACTTTGCACATTCTCCCTCTGTCTGCGTGGGTTTCCTCTGGGTGCTCCAGTTGCTCCCACAGTCCAAAGATGTACAGGTTAGGTGGATTGGTGATGATAAATTTCCCCTAATGTCCAGGGATTTGTAGGTTAGGTGGGTTAGCAAGAGGAAATGCATGTTTATTGGGACAGGGTAGGGGTAGGTCTGGCTGGGATGCTCTTTGGAGTGTCAGTGTCAGTTTGATGGGCTGAATGGCCTGCTTCCACAATCTGGGGATTCTATGATTTGAAGTACTCGTCTGCTCTTTGTCCAAAACTTTTTTTTTCCCTTTAGGAGCAGAATTAGGTCATTTAGCCCATTAAGTCTCTTCCTCCATTCAATCATGGCTGATATGTTTCTCAGATCCATTCTCCTGCCTTCACCCCATAACAATCACCCTACCAGTCAAGAACCTATCTATGTCTGTCTTAAATACATTCAATGACTTGGCCTCCACAGCCCTTTGTGGCAATGGGTTCCACAGATTAACCACCCTCTGGTTGAAGAAATTCCTCATCACCTCAGGTCCAAAGGGTAGTCCCTTCACTCTGAAGCAATGCCCTCAGATCTTAGTCTCTCCAACTAGTGGAAACATCTTCTCCACGTTTACACTATCCAACCCTCTCAGCATTTCGTAAATTTCAATCAGATCCTCCTTATCCTTCTGAACTGTCTCGACTAGCCACTCCTCATATAACAAGCTCTTCATCCCTGCGATCATTCTTGTAAATCTTCTCTGGTACCCTCCAGGGCAGGCACATCCTTTCTGCGATGCAGGGCCCAAAACTGCTCACAGTATTCCATCATTCAAACTGATCATGTCTACTGGCTCTCCTTGCCTGACTTGCTCATTACCTTCTCAAAGAATACTAACAGACTTGTTAGGCATTAACTTTGAGTACTCTGCAATCGCATCTTTAAATAATGGACTCTCAAATCTTACCAATGACTGATGTCATGTTAATTGGCCTATAGTTTCCGGTCTTCTGCCTCCCTTCCTTCTTAAATAGGATTGTTTACATTAGCCATTTTTCACTCCTCTGGGATACTTTCTGATTCCAGCGATTTCTGAAAGAGCCTCTACAATCCCCTCAGCTATGTCCCTCAGAACTCTGGAGTGTTGTCCAACTGGTCCAGGTAATTTATCCACCTTCAGATATTTCAGCTTCCCCAGCACACTCTCCTTAATGATGGCTACTATGCTCACTGCAACCCCCAACTCTCTTGAAGTTCTGACATGCTGCTGGTGCTTTCCACAGTGAAAACTGATGTACAGTACATATTCAATCTCTCTGCTATTTCTTTGTTCCCCATTACTACTTCTCCAGCCTCAGTTTCTAGCAGTCCAATGTCCACTCTTGCCTTTCTCTTACCTTTTATACATCAAAAAAATCTCTTGCAATCTTCTTTTATATTACTAGCTAACTTACTCTTATATTTCATCTTCTTCCCCCTTATTGCTTTCATAATTATTCTATGCTAGTTTTTAAAGGCTTCCCAGTCCTCTAGCTTCTGGCTAATCTTCACCATATTGTTCTGTTTTTTTCCTTTGTCAGCCGTGGTTGCCTTGTCCTCCCCTTAGTATATTTCTTCTTCCTTTGGATGAGTATCTGCTGTGACTCCTGAATTACCCCTAGCAACATTGCTGCTCCACAGCTTTCTCTGCTGGGCTCCACTTCCGATTAACTTTGGCCAACTCTTCCTTCATGTCTTTGTACTTACCTTTACTAAACTATAATTTCATTACATCTGATTCCAACTTCTCCCTCTTAAACTGCAGGGTGAATTCTATAATATTATGGTCATAGCCCCCTGCAGATTCCTTGACCTTAAGCTCCCTAATCAACTCTGCCTCATTACATATCACAGACTAAAATCTGACTCAGTAGATCACTTCTTTATTCAGCATCTATTCTTTAATTGAAACTCAAGCTTGCCTGCTGCAAATTTGCTTTTAACAATAAAACAGAAGTTCATTATGCAAAATAAATGAAGATAAAGTAGAATAAACCAAACTATTTACGTATAACACAATTTGAAAGATTTGAAAACATGTGGTAAAATTATAGTTGCATTTATTCTTAAACCCATCACTTTACAGTTCCCCTATCATCTCTATAGATTTGACTGAACTGTCCTAACTTGTGGTCTTCAGAGTATGATCACTATTCCTTTAAATTTTCACAAAACAGGACTTAAACTTTTTTATTTTCAAATAGTCAACTGATTCAGATTTCTAATCAAACACTTCTGCTTGGGATTTTCAAACTAAACCCTTTACATTGAGGTAGCCTGTTTATCAACTCATTCCTTTTTACAGGTTTTTGCATTTATCTACAATGGAATTCTTCTGAAAACTGAAGCCTAAAACTTTCCAATGTATAGGTTTTTCCCATAAGCAAGGGAATAATTCAATTGCTGATTCTTCTAAATCAAAAGCAAGCCAATGATTTTCAATGTTTGCATAGTGCAAACAAATTCCCATTGTCACGCCAAAAGGTGCTCTCTTACATTTAATGATTTAAAAATTATGGCTTCAGAAAGACTGACAAGTTAATTATTAAACTCCCTCATAGACATAGGCCAACCCCAAATGTCACTCATTCAAAATCCAACTTTAAAATAAATTATATTTCATACACATACACATATGTATATGTGACATATAGATGTAGAAATCACACATCTTACATCACAACTTGCCTCAAAGAGCATAAAACTGTACCTTTGAGGTATTTTCATTATCCATCAAAAATGGGCTTAACACTATTTCTGTGTCACATTAACAGTAATAATATTACATTAAACACACATTCAGTTGCACGGCAACCACATTTTACAGAAGCCTGTGAGCATCAGCACACGGTGTACCTCATATGTGCCCTGGCTATAATGTCTGCAAA
The DNA here is from genome assembly GCF_030684315.1 of Stegostoma tigrinum. Lineage (NCBI taxonomy): Eukaryota > Metazoa > Chordata > Chondrichthyes > Orectolobiformes > Stegostomatidae > Stegostoma > Stegostoma tigrinum. The sequence goes on from NC_081381.1 coordinate 20,362,486, forward strand.
ACAGTTGCTCTTTCAGGCACATGGATGAATTTTAAAGTTTACAGCTGGAGAATCGAGCTCCACCAAAACAATTGTAGGTTCTTGCCTTGAAATTTTTCCAAGAAAATCAAAGGATTACAGTCTGTTTAAATAACTGTTTCATCTACATGGATGGGATGTCTTCAAAATCATAGAACCAACATAAGACACATCTCAACTGTTGATATTTTTGTTGATGCACAGTCAGTTTCTTTGAAAGTTAACTGACAGGCTTTCTGATTCCTGTCAAATCATCTTGAAGTGAAACGACTCCCGCACCAATGTTGCTGGTATCAACAGTCAGTTTGAATGCGACATCTAAAACCAATGAGTTTGTCAGCACAGCTTTCAGCTTGTCAAAGGCACGCTGACATTCTTGCTTTCACGCAAATGTTCTGCCTTACTTCAAAAAAAAATTAAAGCGCATAATGACAGTATTGAAGTTTGGAAGAAACTTAAAAATTTGCACTTGCAAATAACATAAGATTTTGCATTTTTCCCTAACTGCAGGAAAATACAACATAGCCCTCATTTGCACTTTTTAAAGTGTTGCCTAGTTTTGTCCCATAAGTCTCTTAGTCAGCGCTATTATAAAATTGGCTTTTTGTAGGCAATCAAACAATTCAGTCAAGCAGTCCTAGAGTCATACAGCATAGAAACTGGCCCTTCAGCCCACCATGCCTATGTGACCAACAAACAACTATTCTATTTCCATTTATCTGCACTTGGTCTCTTCCTGCTTTGCCCTGGTATTTTAAGTGCTCATTCAGATGCTTCTTAAATGCTGTGAGAGTACCTGCCTCCACCACTCTCTCAGGCAGCATGTGCCATATATCTACCACCCTCTGGGTGACTTTTTTCACAGATCTCCTCTAAACCACTTGCTCCTTAACTTAAACATATGCACTCTGGTCTTAAGAAGGGATTCTCAAGATCTACTCTGTCTCTGCCTCTCATAATTTTGTATTCCTCAATCAGATCCCCCCTCAACCACCTCTGCTCCAGGGAAAACAAACTCAGCCTATCCAATCTCTTCTCTGAACTGAGACTTTTCATCCCAGGCAATATCTTAGTGAATCTCGTCTGCATCCCCTCCAGTACAATCATTTCCTTACATTAGTGTGGTGACCAGAAGTGTATACACAGTATCCATCTGCAGCCTAATCAGTGTTTTATAAAGTTGTAACACAACTTCCTTGCTTCTATATTCTATGCCCTTGTTAAGGAACACAAGCATCCTGTATGCCTTGTTCTTCATGTGCTCCTGAGATGCTGCTTGGCTTGTTGTGTTCATCCAGCTTCACACTTTGCTATCTTGGATTCTCCAGCATCTGCAGTTCCCATTATCTCCGCCTTCTTCATCACGCTGTTTACCTGTGCTAACACCTTCAGAAACCTATGGGTTTACACACTCAGGCCCCTTTGTTACTCAGCATTCTCTAGGCATCTACCGTTCATTGTGTATATCTTTCTCATGTTAAACCTCCCAAAATGTACAACCTCGCAATTATCAGGATTAAATTCCATCTGCATTGTTCTGCTCAGTTTACCAGCTGATCAATATCAGACTATAGTCTGAGACCATCCTCTCTATCAACCTAATTTTTATGACATGTGAAAACTTATTAATTAAACCTTCTATATTCACATCCAAATCTTTAGTACTTCATGAACCGCAACTGTCCGAACATTGATCCCTGTGGTACCCTGTTTGGTTACAGGTTCCAATTACAAAAATAACCCTCATATCACTCTTTCCCTCCTGTATGAAAGCCAATTATCGATCCAGTTTGCCTGCCTTTCATCCCACAGTCTCTTACCTCTGGACCAGTCTTTCTTTTCTTTTTAAGTTTGCCTAAAAAAAAACGAGTCTGTGCAAACATCACAGTTACATAACTCTTCAATGATTTTATCTGTTCACCATTGGAACATTGCTAGTTCAGTCTCATTCAAAACAGCATAATTTTACATTGATTAAGTCCGAGCATCTATTACAAAAAAACTTTCTTTGGGCTGTAGAGTCAACAACCTTAACAATATCATTTTAACATCATGCATGTCCAATTTGATCAATGCAGACTCTCAATCTCGGGATAGGATATGAGTCCACTTTTGTTATAACATTGAATTTACAATAATCAGTACAGTTTCTTTATCACCCATCTAGCTTTGGCATTATCAACATAGGTGAGCTCTAGCTACTATGATTTGGTTCAATAATGTCATTGTCCATCCTGAACTTAATCGCTTCTCTCACTAGAGCTAATACCTCTGCATTGAGTCCATAAAAACAAAGCAGGCTCTACATTAACATCATGAACATCAAAAAATGATTTTCTTGACCAGTTCACTCTAATTGACTTACGATTCTGCAATAGCCTTTACAAATTACTTTTATAGCTTTCTGTAAAACAAAATATTGTCTTTTCTAACCTTTTAAACACCTGTATTATCCAATCTGATTGCACGAGCATGAACGTTTGAATTTTCAATTTCTGATTCATTATCTAGTTATTCTGATGTTTCTGTTTTACTCTCTCCTTCATTTAATATCACAAGTGCTCTTTTCTCCTATCATCCCCGTCATAATATCTCTTTAACATGTTAACATGATACACTCACTCATTCTTCCTTCTGTTTGGAGTACTCACTGTATAATTTACATAATTGAGTTCCGTTTTGAGTTGATAAAGTGAATCTTGCTTTTATTAAATCACCCAGAGATGGGTAGCAATTATAACACTCTGTTTTCAGCAACAAAATTTCAAACTTTGACAATTCTATCAGTTGCAGTTTCAATTGTTGGTTCAGCATTTATTCAAATGCTTTTTCAACAACTGTCATGCTTTGGTCAGTTTCTCTCAAACTAAAAATATAGGCTAGAATTATAGTCTCTGAGCTTTGCTTTATCAACTTTTCTTCAATCAATTTAAGTAGTCCATTTACTTCATACCCAAGCGCTTGATCTAAAGGATTATAGCCTTTGGACTCATTAGGGGTATCCCAAATAGCAAACAGTAACAAAGGAATTCCCATATCCCAATCATTAGGGCATATTTGACAATGAGCTCAAATCATGGGCCTTTAAAGTTTGATGTGATGTTTTTAATGTACCTCGAGACTGTGGATGCTAAATAGAAGATGTAATATTTTTGATTTCTCAAACCAGTCTCCATTTCTTTGAATACATGTGATATAAAATTTTAACTTCAATCTGATTTTATTTCTTTGTGTAATCCCCCCGTACCTTGTTACAAAAAATGAACAGATGTTTTTACTACCATTTTTGTAGTAATTTTTCATCAGGGCACTATTTCAAGAAAGCCTGTGGAAGGATCCATAATCATTGAAATATATTTTTTTCTTATGGAGATAGTAAGAACTGCCAATGCTGGAGTCAGAGATAACAGAGTGTGGAGTTGGAGGAGCGGGGGTGGAACAAATAGATATAACACAGTGTGGAGTTGGAGGACCACATCAGGCCAGGAAGCATCAGGGGAGCAGGAAAATTGATGTTTTGGGTCAGAACCCTTCTTCAGAAATGCTCCTCCAGCTCCACACTGTGTTATATCTATTTGTTCCTACCCCTGTTTCTAGGTAGGGGCTCAAACAATCTGTAAGACCCTGCTAAATAGTTCTTCAAAAACTGGTATCAGAATTAAAGGCACAGGTATAATTGAGGGTTGGCATTTTCCTACCACCTAAGATGTGTAGCATGTCTGGCAAAACTTGATTGCATCTTTATGTAATCCTGACCAATAAAAATATTTTAACATTTTAGCCTGTTCTCCTACTATCCAAGTGACCTGTCATAGGCATTTCTAACTGTAAAATTCTCTTACAATATTCAGTTGGACCACTGCCACCAACTCCCAACAGGTGGTCTTCTTTTCCTCATTGTACTTTGTTTATCAAATAATAATACACGAGTATTATTTTCGATTCAATTCCCGTGTAGACTTCTGATTCTGAACCAATTTGTTACATTTCTATTAAAGATGTGTTAAAAGTCTCAACCTCATTCTCTTACCTTCATCTTTCTGTAGTTAAATTTTCAAAAATGTAATAATTGAAATTCCAAATGATCTTTCTGTTTCATAGACTCCTTTGCTTCCTATCTAATTCTATGGGCCTGAGATCTAGTCACAGCACAGGCAAGAAACAATCTGACATACTCCTCAGAAACATTTCAGCTTCTTTTGCCTCCACTGGCAGTTCCAATAACCTCAGTGATATCATTGAACATAGCCAATCATTTCTGAAAATAAAGCCAGCGACTTCAGTGGGAATTTGTTTCACTACACTTGCTGTAATTTCTCACTTATTAGATGCAAAAATCAGACTGATTTGTATCCTCCAAGTATGTCTTCAAATAATACTTGTTCCTTCGTTGATCCATCTGAAAGACAAATAATGCCGTTCCCAACATCAGTGACTGACACTATCCAGTGTTTCTCAATATCTTTAGTGGGTTATCTTCTTGATTTGAAGTATAAAGAACATGAAATAGGATGTGCAGAGCCTCCAATAGTCTTCTTCTCCATGTTAATATTTTGAAAAATAATTTTCTTGACTGTCCTGAACTTTCGCTCCCTTCTTTGTATATTCTAAAAAAAGTTCCCTTTGTACTACTGCTGTAGTTTATTATATGTTTCCTTTCCTGATGTCCCTTTTCTGAAGATTCTACAGACCTTCCTTTACTGCGATCCCTTCTAGCTTTGGTAAGTCCAGTCTTATTACAATATGAACACATTAGCATAGATACCATATATACCTGGAAGAACAGCTGCCTCTTTCATTTTTAACAGTTTAATACATGATATTCATCCCAATAAATGTATTCATTTGCAGGAATGCTATTTCTGAGCTTTTCAATGATTAAAATTGCCCTCACATTTTCAAAATCTTTCTCCACCCTGAATGGTCCAAACCATCGATCCCACAGCATTTCTTTCCCCCTTGCAAATTTGACAAATGTCTGATCAGATTTGTTTCTTGTAGTCTTCAGTTTTAATTGATGGTCTTCATGGACAAACTCATTACCATTGAGTATTGCTTTTCTGACAGTTTTGTACTCTGGTGATTGTTTTCTGACAAACTGGCATACACTGTCAGAGATAATAAAGTGTGAAGCTGGATGAACACAGCAGGCCAAGCAGCATGTGTTCATCCAGCTTCACACTTTATTATCTTGGATTCTCCAGCATCTGCAGTTCCCATTATCTCTGATACACTGTCAGAGCTGTGACTGTCAAAATATCCTGTAACATTAAAGTCTGAATATCCTTCAGTGATCCTTTGGTCACATCATTCTTTCGGCTACCTTTTCTAATGAGAGAAAATACCTTTTGACACCCCCTCTGTAAATTTAGGTAGCAAGACCAGACCAGGTGTCAACCTGTTGAGGTTACCAAACAAGACTGATTGCACACCAAGCAGCAAAAGCAGAAAAAGTGAGAGAGCTAAGCGACCCCACAGCCAATGAATTGGGTCTTAGCCCTGCAGTTCTGCCACATCCAATCATTAATGGTGGTGGACAATTAAGCAACTCATAGGATGAGGAATCTCCACAAATATCCTCATCTTCAATGGTGGAAAGGCCCAACACATCAGTGCAAAAGATGAAGCTGAAGCATTTGCAATAATCTTCGGTCAGAAGTGCCCAGTGGATGATCCACCTCAGCCTCCTCCAGTGGTCCCCATCATCACAGATGCTAGTCTCCATCCAAATTGATTCACTCCATGTGATATCAAGAATTGGTTGGAGGCTCTGGATAGCAAAGGCTGTGGGTTCTTACAACTTAACAGCAATTGTACTGAAGACTTGTGCTGCAGAACTTGCCATAAGCCCCAGCCAAGCTCTTCCAGTACAGTTATAATACAGTCTCACTACCGGACGATGTGAAAAATTGTCTACTCTCGATCATCACTAAAGTGACATTAACAGTGTTATTAAGCAGCACTTGCTCAGAAATAACCTGATCAGTGATGCCCAGTTTGGGTTTCACCAGGGCCACTTAGCTCCTGATCTCATTACAGCTTTGGTTTCAAACATGGACAAAAGAGCTGAATTTTAGAGTTGCAGTGATCATGACACGCCTTGATACCAGGTCTGCAATTGACTGACTACACCATTAAGGAGCTCTAGCAAAAGCGGAATCAATGGGAATCAGAGGACAAACTTTCCAGCGGTTGGCGTCATACCTGGCACAAAAGAAGATGGTCATGATTGTTGGAGATCGGTCATCTCTGCTCCTGACATCTCTGCAGGCGGTCCTCAGGGTATTGGCCGAGGCCCAACCATCTTCAGCGGCTTCATCAATGACCTTCCCTCCATCATAAGGTCAGAAGTGGGGATGTTTGCAGATGATTGCACAATGTTCAGCACTGTTTATGACCTCTCAGATACTGGATGAGTCTGTGTTCAAATGCAACAAGATCTGGACGATATCCAGACTTGAGCTGACAAATGGCAAGTAACATTCACATCATACAAAAGGCAGACAATTACCATCTCCAATAAGATAAAATGTAACCACTGTCCCTTGACATTCAATAGTTGCGCAATCACTGAGTCCTCCCCGATCAAATTCCTGGAGTTACCATTGATCAGAAACACAACTGAATACATAAATGTAGTGGTTACAAATAGCACCAAATCCACAAACATCCAGTTCAACCACCAGTAATACCCAATTGCAGCAGTATTTACTATGCTCAAGATGCACAACAGAAATTCACTAAAGAACTGTAGACAGCACCTTTCAAACTCATGACCACTCCTGTCTAGAAAGACAGAGGCAGCAGATACACGGGAACACCACCACTTACAAGTTCCCCTCCAAGCCACTTACTATCCTAACTTGGAAATATTAACACTGTTTCTTCACTGGGATTGCACAAAATCCCAGAATTCCCTCCTTAAGAAACCTGTGGATGTACTTGCAACACATGGATTGCAGTGGTTTAAGATGGCAACACATTACCACCTTTTCAAGGGCAGCAAGGAATGGGCAACAAATTCTGACACCCACATCCTATGAATGAATAAAAAAAACTCTTAGTTAAATGAAATCCATCATTGGAATCAGATTCATCCTCTAATCAGTTACCTATTCCTTCTATCATTAAACTGTTGGCATGGCCAACTCATGTTGTTTAATATTCCTACCCTTTTGGAATTCAATTTTTTTTTAAAAAGTGTCCATCTCCCTGTGCTGCTCTTCTTCCTTATTTTGTATTATCTTCCATTTTTCTTTGAACTCAAGTCATTTCTTTTTCCGTTCTTTCTCAATGTCAAGTTTATGTTTTTTTTCGTTTCTAACTTTCCAATAGCTAATTCCAGCCGGGACATGCCTATTTCAGATTCCCCTACTTCAGTTTCTAAATCACTTGAAACAACTCATCTTTATGAGTTCCTGCTTTCATTTCTACCTTTGATTTATTTGTTAACTTTCTCAGTTTAGCTTTGGTCAAAAAATACAAGTAATCCACTGTTACGTCCTCCATTTCCAGAAAACTCTTGGCAACATTCAAAGCCATTTTTAAAATTAATGCAGTAAATGTCACTATAACACAGCTATTTGTGTCCACAGTGATAATGGGAACTGCAGATGCTGGAGAATCCAAGATAATAAAATGTGAGGCTGGATGAACATAGCAGGCCCAGCAGCATCTCAGGAGCACAAAAGTTGACGTTTCGGGCCTAGACCCTTCATCAGAGAGCCTCTCTGATGAAGGTTCTAGGCCCGAAACGTCAGCTTTTGTGCTCCTGAGATGCTGCTGGGCCTGCTGTGTTCATCCAGCCCCACATTTTATTGTCTCTTATTTGTGTCCACAACCACGTTGTACCCGTTACGTTAAATAGAAAGAGACAGAGCTGTATTAAATCCAGTGAATTAAAATCATGTTAGAACCCAAACTTGTTATGACCTCAGCTGATGATACTACTGTGCAGACCAAAGTTTACTTGATAGATCATGTTTTGCATTTTTTTTATTTAACAAGATGCTCTTTCACTGGAACACCTATGTGCAATGCTGCAGATTTAATTTGAACATTACAACAGAAGTCTATTATGCAAAAGAAATAGAGGTAAAATAGAACAAACCAAGCTATTTGCATTTAGCACAATTTTAAAAAATTCACAACACATGGTAAAGTGATGATTGTATTCCCTACATCATCACTTTACAGGACTCAAATAACAATAAAAATTCCCTTTTCTATCACATCTATAGGTTTGGTTTAACCATTTCTTTCAATTTCCAGTCTTGCGAGGTTGAAAGCATCTCTCTTGAGTATTTACGTAATGGAGCTTAGACTTTCTTAGCTTCAAAGAACCTATTCAGATTTCTGACCTCGTACCTCTGATCTGGTATTTTCAAACTGAAACTGTTACACATGAGATTCATTTGTTTCCTAACTGTATTCAACTATCTTCTTTGTACAAGAGAAACTGTTTTTACAACTAATCACAACTAGGACTTCTAAAAACTGAAGCATAAAGCTTTCTAATTTATAGGTTTTTTTCCTGCAAGTAAAGAAAACAACTTAATTCCTGATTCTTCTATATCAAAAGCAAGCCAGTGTATTTCAATATTTACTCTATTTGATCATAACACTCAAAATACAAATTCCAATTGTCATTCTCTGAGCTGGTCTTTTATATATTTGTTTCAAAAGTATGGTTCCAGAAAGAGTGACAAGTTAATTATTAAACCCCTCCACCTTATACACGTAGACCAAAACCAACGTGCCACAACTTCAAAACTTGTGATCTAAATCATTGATATTATGATGTGTATAGATCACAGACTTTGTATGACAATCCATCAAACAATATTTAATGCCTCAAGGTGAGCTTCTGACCACATATCTGTATTACCATGAAGGTGACAACAAAAACACCCACATTTATGTAATGCCTTTAAAGACTAAGCTGTCCCAATGTGCTTCATAGGAGTATTAGAAAACAGAATGTAACACAATTACATAAGAGTTAGATAGATGTCTAACAGCTGATAAAGAGAATTTTAAAGGAGGAAGGTGATGTAAAGGGGCAGAGGTGTGTGTGTGTGTGTGTGTGTGTGTGTGTGTGTGTGTGTATGGGTATATGCGCGCACGTGTGTGTGTGTGTGTATGGGTTTATGCGCGCATGTGTTTGTGTGTGTATGGGTTTATGCGCGCATGTGTTTGTGTGTGTGTGTATGGGTTTATGTGTGCATGTGTTTGTGTGTGTGTGTGTATGGGTTTATGCATGCATGTGTTTGTATGTGTGTGTGTATGGGTTTATGCGCACATGTGTTTGTGTGTGTGTGTGTGTATGGGTTTATGCGTGCATGTGTTTGTGTGTGTGTGTGTGTATGGGTTTATGCGCACGTGTGTTTGTGTGTATATATATGGGTTTATGCGTGTGTGTGTGTGTGTGTGTGTGTGTGTGTGTGTGTGTGTGTGTGTGTGTGTTTGTGTGTATGTGTGTGTGTGTATGGGTTTATGCGCGCATGTGTTTGTGTGTGTGTGTATGGGTTTATGCATGCATGTGTTTGTGTGTGTGTTTGGGTTTATGCGCGCATGTGTGTGTGTGTGTGTGTGTGTGTGTGTGTGTGTGTGTGTGTGTGTGTGTGTGTGGTAGGGATTGCAGAACTTTGGGCTCTAGGCACATGCAGCAATGGTGAAGTGGTTAAAATCAGGGATGCATGAGAGGCCACAGTTACCACAAGCCCTTAAGAAGGGTTAGAAGACAATTGGAAAGCCTTTAAGAACATCTGCTCTATTAGCATCAATACACGGAAGGCTAATGCCCCATCACAGCAAAATGGCACTCCACCATCAAAAATGCCATCAGGACCTTCCAATCAACAAGAACAGCTCCTGAAAGACATGGGTGAGACAGGGGGAAAGGGAAACTGCTCATGGCAACAATTTTCAAATGCATCTACTGGATAGCAATGGCTGTCCTCACTGTGGGAGAAGCAACAAGGCTAAGACAGGGCTTGTAGGCCATCTGAAAATGCAGAGTGAACACTGACATCTCAGTACCCATTCATCTTGAAGGAAGAATCAACCTTGGCTCGAGAGATTGCAGGCCAGGCTTTGGCCGCCTTTAAAAACGTTTGACGTTTAGTGTCAAATTTGTTGTGATAGTAGTCTGTGAGGCACCTTGGTTGTTTTGTTTTATTAATGGTGTTTTGTAAATGCTGTTATCATATTAATGTCACTGTTGTTTCGTGTAGAATTGAAAAAGATCACAAGGAAAGAGAAGCAGCGCTAATGAGTAATGGGTTTGCATCGAAGTCAGTGGGAATCAATAGGAAAGCTCTCTTCTCGTTAAAGTGATAGCTGACACTTTGGAAGGTGCTCATGGTTGTTAGATGCCAATCATAAGACCCATTAGATTATTGCTGGAGGTTCTCAAGGTAAAGCTCTTGACCAACTTAATTTTCACTTTTTGGAAGTGTCAAGTGGATAAAATTTTTATCTTTGCCTCAGATAGGTGTGGCTCCAACAAAAGTTCAGTGCCATTCATGAAAAAAACTTTCCTAATTAAAGCTCGTGTACTGACCTCAATTCCTTTCCCTCTTCCAGGGGCACACTGTGACCCTGCTGCATTCAACCTGAAGGATGCATTGCAGCAACTTACACAAGGAAAGACAGGGCAGTAAGATTGCAGAAACATCATCTCTTCCAAGCCAAAATATTTGTGCCAGACACAGATCACACTGTGTGCATTGTTGCTGAGTTATTAATTCTGGAACTCCCTGTCTTTACTATCATGGGAGCACAGCCACCATCACGTTGACTGTACAGGTCAGTAAGACCATTTTCTCAGGACAACTAGAATGGGCAGCAAATCAAATCGTAATAAGTAGCAACAGGAGCACACCATTTGGTCACTAGAGCATCTTCCGCCATTCAATAAGGTTTTGCTTCACATTCCTGCATCTCCACCCCCAATCGAGTAAGTCATAGTGGCATGTACTCTTTTTTTCATTCATTCACAAGATGAGGGCACTGGCCAAGCAGTATTTATTGCCCATCCTTGATTACCCAGTTAAGTGTCAACTACATTGCGGTGGGTCTCTAGTCACACGTAGGCCAGACCAGGTAAGGACGGCAGATTTCCTTCCCTAAAGGACATTAGTGAACCAGATGGATTTTTCTGACAATCAGCAATGGATTCATGGTCACTGTTAGACTCCTAGGTCCAGATATTTATTGAATCTGCCATGGTGGGATTCAAATCTTGGTCCCCAGAACACTTCCTAAGTCTCTGGTTTAACAGTCCAGCAACAATGCCACTAAACCATTGCCGAGTGACTTTTAAACTCTGTCAGTGACCCTGCCTGTCTTCTCCAGGGAAGACAATTCCAAAGACACACTCTGAAATAAGAAAATGTTATTTCAATCTTAAGTGGGAGTCCCCTCGTTTTTAAAACAATCACAGAGCATGCTAAAGAAACTCTGCAGATCTGGCAGCATCTGTGGAAAGACAAACAGGAGTTAATGTTTTGAGTTTGGTGTAACTCTTCTTCATAATTCTTCAAATAAGAATCACACTAGACTCCAAATATTAAATCTGTTTCTTTCTCCACAGCTGCATATAGATGTTTCTTCAGTATTCTCTGTGTTTGTTTGTTTCAGATTTACAGCATCTGCAATATTTTGCCTTTATCCCTTATTTTTTAAACTGTGACTTCTAGTCCTACATATCCTACGTTCTGAGAACCAATACAAGGAACTGCATGGACCTTTCAAATAGAGATCACTGTATCACTATAAGATAATAAAGTGTGAAGCTGGATGAACACAGCAGGCCAAGCAGCATCTCAGGAGCACAAAAGCTGACGTTTCGGGCCTAGACCCTTCATCAGAGAGGGGGATGGGGTGAGGGTTCTGGAATAAATAGGGAGAGAGAGGGAGGCGGACCGAAGATGGAGAGAAAAGAATATAGGTGGAGAGGAGAGTATAGATGGGGAGGTAGGGAGGGGATAGGTCAGTCCAGGGAAGACAGACAGGTCAAGGAGGTGGGATGAGGTTAGTAGGTAGGAAATGGAGGTGCGTCTTGGGGTGGGAGGGAGGGATGGGTGAGATGAAGAACAGGTTAGGGAGGCAGAGACAGGCTGGGCTGGTTTTGGGATGCAGTGGGGGTAGGGGAAGAGCTGGGCTGGTTGTGTGATGCAGTGAGGGGAGGGGACGAACTGGGCTGGTTTTGGGATGCGGTGGGGGAAGGGGAGATTTTGAAGCTGGTGAAGTCCACATTGATAGCATTGGGCTGCAGGGTTCCCAAGTGGAATATGAGTTGCTGTTCCTGCAACCTTCGGGTGGCATCAATGTGGCACTGCAGGAGGCCCATGATGGACATGTCATCTAAAGAATAGGAGGGGGAGTGGAAATGGCTCGCGACTGGGAGGTGCAGTTGTTTATTGTGAACCGAGCGGAGGTGTTCTGCAAAGCGTTCCCAAGTCTCTGCTTGGTTTCCCCAATGTAGAGGAAGCCACACTGGGTACAATGGATACAGTATACCACACTGGCAGATGTGCAGGTGAACCACTGCTTAATATGGAAAGTCATCTTGGGGCCTGGGATGGGGGTGAGGGAGTAGGTGTGGGGGCAAGGGTAGCATTTCCTGCGGTTGCAGGGGAAGGTGCCGGGTGTGGTGGGGTTGGAGGGCAGTGTGAAGTGAACAAGGGAGTCACGGAGAGAGTGGTCTCTCCGGAAAGCAGACAAGGGTGGGGATGGAAAAATGTCTTGGGTGGTGGGGTCGGATTGTAGATGGCGGAAGTGTTGGAGGATGATGCGTTGTATCCGGAGGTTGGTGGAGTGGTGTGTGAGAATGAGGGGGATCCTTTTTGGGCGGTTGTTGCGGGGGCGGGATGTGAGGGATGTGTTGCGGAAAATGCTGAAGACGCGGTCAAGGGCGTTCTCGACCACTTTGGGGGGAAAGTTGCTGTCCTTGAAGAACTTGGACATCTGGGATGTGCGGGAGTGGAATGCCTCATCGTGGGAGCAGATGCGGTGGAGGCGGAGGAATTGGGAATAGGGAATGGAATTTTTGCAGGAGGGTGGGTGGGAGGAGGTGTATTCTAGGTAGCTGTGGGAGCCGGTGGGCTTGAAATGGACATCAGTTACAAGCTGGTTGCCTGAGATGGAGACTGAGAGGTCCAGGAAGGTGAGGGATGTGTTGGAGATGGCCCAGGTGAACTAGAGGTTGGGGCGGAAGGTGTTGGTGAAGTGGATGAACTGTTCGAGCTCCTCTGGGAAGCAAGAAGCGGCGCTGATACAGTCATCAATGTAACGGAGGAAGAGGTGGGGTTTGGGGCCTGTGTAGGTGCGGAAGAGGGACTGTTCCGCGTAACGTACAAAGAGGCAGGCATAGCTTGGGCCCATGCGGGTGCCCATGGCCACCCCCTTCGTCTGTAGGAAGTGGGAGGAATCGAAAGAGAAGTTGTTGAGGGTGAGGACGAGTTCCCCTATTCCCAATTCCTCCGCCTCTGCCGCATCTGCTCCCAGGATGAGGCATTCCACTCCCGCGCATTCCAGATGTCCAAGTTCTTCAAGGACTGCAACTTTTCCCCCACAGTGGTCGAGAATGCCCTTGACCGCGTCTCCAGCATTTTCCGCAACACAATCCTCACACCCCGCCCCCACCACAACTGCCCAAAGAGGATCCCCCTCGTTCTCACACACCACCCCACTAACATCTGGATACAACGCATCATCCTCCGACACTTGCGCCATCTACAATCCGACCCCACCACCCAAGACATTTTTCCATCCCCACCCTTGTCTGCTTTCCGGAGAGACCACTCTCTCCGTGACTCCCTTATTCGCTCCACACTGCCCTCCAACCCCACCACACCCGGCACCTTCCCCTGCAACCACAGGAAATGCTACACTTGCCCCCACACCTCCTCCCTCACCCCATCGCAGGCCCCAAGATGACTTTCCATATTAAGCAGAGGTTCACCTGCACATCTGCCAATGTGGTATATTGTATCCATTGTACCCGGTGTGGATACCTCTACATTGGGGAAACCAAGCGGAGACTTGGGAACGCTTTGCAGAACACCTCTGCTCGGTTCACAATAAACAACTGCACCTCCCAGTCGCGAACCATTTCAACTCCCCCTCCCATTCTTTAGATGACATGTCCATCATGGGCCTCCTGCAGTGCCACAATGATGCCACCCGAAGGTTGCAGGAACAGCAACTCATATTCCGCTTGGGAACCCAGCAGCCCAATGGTATCAATGTGGACTTCACCAGCTTCAAAATCTCCCCTTCCCCCACCGCATCCCAAAACCAGCCCAGTTCGTCCCCTCCCCTCACTGCATCACACAACCAGCCCAGCTCTTCCCCCCCAACCCACTGCATCCCAAAACCAGCCCAACCTGTCTCTGCCTCCCTAACCTGTTCTTCATTTCACCCATCCCTTCCTCCCACCCCAAGCCGCACCTCCATTTCCTACCTACTAACCTCATCCCACTTCCTTGACCTGTCCGTCTTCCCTGGACTGACCTATCCCCTCCCTACTTCCCCATCTATACTCTCCTCTCCACCTATCTTCTTTTCTCTCCATCTTCGGTCCGCCTCCCCCTCTCTCCCTATTTATTCCAGAACCCTCACCCCATCCCCCTCTCTGATGAAGGGTCTAGGCCTGAAACGTCAGCTTTTGTGCTCCTGAGATGCTGCTTGGCCCGCTGTGTTCATCCAGCTTCACACTTTATTATCTTGGATTCTCCAGCATCTGCAGTTCCCATTATCAATGTATCACTGTATTGTCTCAATCACATTGTAAATCAGGGAATCACATAACCCATCCTCACTCGCCAGCCCCACACCTGTCAATACCATGGTACAAGCTGCTGTAGTGACATTAGGCTGTGTCCGGGATCATCTCATGTCTTCATTTGAAGCTGGAACTCCATACTAGCTGCAGCCTGAATAGGCCCTGACAGGCTGAGATACTTCAATACATGCTATCGAGAGTTAAAACAGCATCAGAGAGGCAAGACAAACTGATTAAGTTCATCTACCTTCCAGTTGGTGTGTGTGGACTAGGGAACACAGCCAATGAACTAAATATTAAATTTGAATGGAGTTGGTATCAGTGACTATGTTACTGTCTTCTTGTATTTTTGAATCAGTGCTTAGTTGTGGCATGACTCACCAACATGCTTTGGTGCTTAATCCAGTCTTATTCTCATTTGTTTCACTCCACTGACCAGCAAGGTCCCAGATCATGAAGTGATGAGTCACTCATTGCTCTGAAGCATCTGGCACTGTGAGCTGTGATCTTTGCATGGTTTTTATTGTTGAATTGAATCTAAAATCCATTGGTCTTGCATGTAGTAATTTAAGTAACTCTTCCTTTAGAACAAGTACTGTCTTGGATTTATGAGTTTATTTGATGAGACTTATGTCAATTCAGCATGAATGCTTTGTGGATAAACAGAATCCATCAATGTAATGGGAATCAATTTCTTCCTCAGGCCAAATAAACTGCTGATAGCTGTCTTCATAAATCCTGCCTTGCAAAATAGGAGTGGCCAGGCTTCATAGAATCCCTGCAGCATGGAAGAAGGCCATTCAGCCCATCAAATTTTCCACTGACCCTCTGAAGAGCATCCCACCCAGACCCACGCCATCCTGTCCCTGTAACCCTGCATTTCCCATGGCTAATCCACCTAACCTGCACATTCCTGAACACTGTGGGTAATTTAGCATGGCTGGTTCACCTAGCCTCCACATCTGTGCTCTTGCAAAATAATTTAAAGGGATCACACACTCAATATTTAATCCACTCTTCCTCTCATGTCAGTCCAAACATAAAGATCTACAGTTTATCTCCAAGATTTTTGCTTTCATCACCCCACACAGAAACTTGCTGCAAGTACTGCTTAACTGTGGGAGGCCATGGTGTGGTAGTATTATCATTGGGCTGTTCATCCGGAGACCAAGGTCGTGTTCTGGGGAGCCAGATTCGAATCCTGCCACAGCAGATAGTCGAATTTGAATTCAATACAAAGCTGGATTTAAGAGTCTAATGATGACCATGAATCCATCAACAGGAAAACCCCATCTGGTTTACTAATGTCCTTTGGGGAAGAAAACTGCCATCCTTGCTGGGTCTGGCCTACATGTGACTCTAGACCCACAGCAATGTGGTTCACTCTGAACTTCCCTCTGGGCAATAAATGCCAACGTGGCCAGAAATGCTCTCATCCTGTGATGAATGAAAAGTAACTTGCCCGGCATCAATCCTAAATTGGCTTCTCCTCGTTAGAGGCTGAACCAATCACTTTGTTTGCAGCCTTGGGTTATTTGCATGTCATGTTCTGGATTTGACCAGTCCAGTCAAAGATGCTAGCAGATCTGTCAAACATGATTACCCTGTCAAAAAAAATGTTGCTTCAGTTTGATTGTGTCAGGCTTTTCTAAATGTCTGGCTATTTCTTCCTTAAAAATGGACTCTAGCATTGTCACAACATTAGATGATAGACCAACTGGCCTATAGGCTTCATGGCTTCTGCCTCCCTCCCTTCTTGAACAAGGGTATCACATTCCAATCAGTGAGTTCACAGAATATTTAAACTGCACAGTGCAGTGCTGGTAGCATAGAAGCTGAATATTAAGAAGTGTGATTTGTTTAAAGGGAATCCAGTTACGAAGCTAGGCAGCATCACAATTGTAGCTCATACCTGAGTCTACCAAACCATGTCTACCTTTATAGTGAGTGTGAAGTTTGTGCTGTGGCCCAAATAATGAAATTGAATTGGGTAGATTGGGAATCCCCAGTCATTATTGAGCCAACTCACTAGAACTGGTGACAGTTGGGCTGTAATTTCAATGATATGAGCCAGGATCACCATTGTTTCCCATTCATACTTGATATTGAGGTGAGGACAAGACCAGATTCATCTGTGATACCTGTTGACATTCACAGGTGAGGCTCTTACTTGCTGTTGGTGGACATCATGCAATTGAATGAAGCACCAATGTGTCACCAACATCTGTGGATTCGTCAGTGAACAGTACCTTCAATAAAGAAAGGGTGGGGGAGATTGCAATGTGTAAAAGAACAAACCTTTTATGGGTCAAGCCATAACATCGGAGTTTGAATTGGAATATGTGTTTTCGATTGTTCCTGAGCTCCTCAGATTCAAATGAACTTTTCCTTTCTGTTTTCCAGGTGGTGAGCTTTGCAAGCCTCAAGTATGATACCTCTTACACTTGGATGGTGTTGTGTTTCCTGTGGTGCTCCATAGTGCAGTCTATTCTCCTGCCATTGTTCCTTTGGGCTTGTGACCGCTACAGGGCTGATGTTAAAAGTGTCTGGGAAAAATGTGTAGCTATTATGTCCAA
This sequence comes from Stegostoma tigrinum, assembly GCF_030684315.1. Classification (NCBI taxonomy): domain Eukaryota; kingdom Metazoa; phylum Chordata; class Chondrichthyes; order Orectolobiformes; family Stegostomatidae; genus Stegostoma; species Stegostoma tigrinum. The sequence continues at coordinate 20,379,871 of NC_081381.1, forward strand.
TGATGAAATAGATGAAGGTAATCTTCCTTCTTTATTGAATTTTGTGCACAGTTAATATCAATTAGTGCCATCAATTTATCTTTGAAATTTTGTCCACTTAAAGCCATTGTCCTAAGTTTATGTGAGAAGCTTGTGTGAGATACGCTGAATTGGTGCACTGCAGTGCCACTATGTACAGCCTGTGCATTGTCCACTGTTTAATAAAGGGATCAGACTGTACAACGTCTCTGTGTATGTATAGCATATTGTTCTATCTCTGCTGTTTCTATAAGTAGGACATGGCACAGTCTTCTACAACACTGAAAAAAGACAGAAAGACAATGGGCAGAATCTTATAGGGTTCTGAGTGACGTGGGCTACAGTAAGATTTGTGGCAGAATCCAATGAAAAGTTAGGTAAAGCCGACTTGATGGCAGCATCTCACTCCATCTGCTATGCTTTTCACAAAAGATTTGGTGTGTAAGAAGAAGGGGAGTAATTAATTAAGGAGGATTATTCCTTGACCAATGCCTTATTGACACTTAGTTAACTAATAATCCATTAATTACATCATTTTCCTATCTTACCAAACCTGTCAAACATGCTAGATGAGGAAAAAACTCAACATGGAAACCAGAGCAGGCAAATTCAACTCACTGCTTGCTCTGAAGGACCTCCATGTTGGACAATAGGGTCAAGCATTTCCGGGCACACTGCATGGGCACCATCCACATGCATCCCATTGACATGTGTCAGCCTCTAAGAGCCCCTGTGGCACATTGCCAATCTACTTACAGGACCCTTCTGCCTTTCAGTGCTGCACTTGGGCTGCACTGATAACTACCGTCATTACGCTGCAGTAAGGACATTGTGCACTCAGGGACACACTCTCAGCTCATGGAGTGGACCAGGCTGTATCTCCGGGCTCTTCATTCACTGGGGTAGCACTCGCTCTGAGTCAACACGGATATTCATAGCATCCTGCCTTGCATGGACTTTGTTGCACTTTTCCCCCTCAGCCAGAGATACCAGACTCAGATTACTGCTGTCTTGCTGTGCTGTTTAGTGCAGACCCAAAGGAAGCTTGTTATGATTGTCATCAGGTTTCAGTCAAGGGAGGGGAAGCCTTTGATCAAGGGGCCCTGGTACAGTAAAACTAGGCCATCCTCTGATACACAGCCATTCAGAGTGGACAGAGTCATGATCCTCTCCTCATAAGGTCAAAGAGCCAAATGTCAGGCATTCCACCACTGGTCTTCCTCCTAGAGGCTGTTATCCTCCTGGAATGAGAGAGAGGCAGGTATCACGGGAGATGAGAGTACATAGTACAGCTCTCACTGTCAGTGCAGGTGGAGGGGCAGAGGTGTCCCTAGTGAGTGAGTAGGCAGGACAGAGGGCATCAGAGTCAGTGGTGTTGGGGGTAGGGGTGAGTCAGAGAAAGTGAGGGAATATGTTGCAGATAATAGCGAGAAAGGTAGATGGGGTTTATTGTGAGGTGGGTACAGTGTCAGGGAGAGAGTGATTGTGATGTATCAGGGAAAAGAAGGTGGCACTTACACTGGCAGGGTGACCAAGGTCATTGACTTTCTTCCTACAGTGTTGTGCATTCCTCCAGATGGCAGGGTCAGTACTGACCTGTTTGGCAGCTTCAGATTAGGTTGGATATGGTGTGATTGGTGTTCCCCACTGATGGACCTGGGGGAAGAAGAAGTCTTGCCCCTGCAGTACCCTGTTGAGTAGCACCTCTAGGTCCCTGTCAGGAATCGTGCAGGGCAACTCTTGACTGGCAGTGCCTGTCCAGGTGTAAAAAAGGACTTTTAAAGATGACACAAGAGCAAAGGATGCTGGTTATTTCCAGATCTACTGAGTGGTTACTTGTTCCGGGAACAGCATGTAGTAAGTTGGGCCAAAATCAGATGCTACTGATGTAATAGGGGCACTGTATCTAGTTAATGAGGCAAGTCTGGTAAGATACAGAGAGAAAACTCATTATGCCTCACGGTGGAAATCCCTCCAAAAACTCAACGCAACTCAGACTTAACCAAAAAAATGTGAAATTCAGCCCATAGTCTATGGCAAGGTCCAATTTTTTTTGTCATCCTCATTGGTGAAGCCCTAATAACGTTAACTCATTAATAGCTGCTTGTATTACAATGTGACACACAACAAAATATTTGTGTTTATATAATGTCTTTCAGAATTGCAGGAAGTCTTAAAACACTATGGCCAATGAAATCTTTTTTAAAATGAAATTACTTATAATCTGGAAAACAAGACAATGAATTTGCACATAGCAAGCTGTCACAATCAGCAATATGATAATGACTACAGAATCTAATTTTGTGATGTTGATTGAGGGATAAATATCGGCCAGGATACTGGTTGTAACCCCCATCCTGCTGTTCTTCGCAATAGTGCCAACAGAACAATGCATTGATGTGAGAGTGTGTTGGAGCCTTGATTAACATCTTCAAGATGGCACCTCTGATGTTGCAGTTCCCCCTTAGTCTGCGTCATAATATCTGCTTTGATTTTTGCTCTCAAGTTTTTGGAGTGGGCCTTGAACACAGAACTTTCTGTGGATGATCCTTTCCAGGCAATGCTCCAGTGTGTAATGCCTGCTGATTGGAGATGTCATATTTTGTTCATAGTTCAGGGTGTTCAGTGTCCCTAAGGAAACATCACCATATGCAAGCAGTAGTTCTATGTGTAGCACGGTCTAGATCATAGTGTGTCTATGCGTTATTATCTCCAAATGAATTTCATTGCTAATTCAGCAGATTACCTCCCAAGTGGAATGTATTATTACACACTCTTTGAGTGTAAACATTTATTTTGAAATTACTTTCTGATTTAATTTCAAGCTTCATTAGCAATGCCTCCTAGAAGAAAATGTGTTGCAAATGGACATCGGACAATTTTGAATCAAAAATGACTCATAGGATAAATTTCTTTGTTTTAGGAAACAGTCAGGATGGAGCAATTCACTCAGATTCGTTCTTTGAAAGACCCTATGAGTATAACTGCACCACTGAAATCCTGACAGTAGATCGTATTGCCAAGTATGACTTCTCAGCCCTGGAAAGGGGAGTACCACAGGTGTACCCAATGAGAGAGATGCAAGAGGATAAGATGCAATATTTACAGGTATCTGTCTAAACCCGGGGTCCAGGCACTAGAATTCCTGTTTGTTTTATTCAGACATATGCTCTTACTCCAAGCTATTGAGTCAAACTAACCATTTGCCTTCGGGGTCTCCTCATTCTGCTTGCTGGTTATTGTCATCCACCTCTCTATGAGTCGTAGAGATTAGGATTTTGTTCTGTAAGTGTGTTCTGTTTCCCCACCAGCACCACACTCCCCAACCCCAGGTGTGCCCCTCGGTCCCTCTCCTTGCTTTGAGGCACTGACACGTGCCCTTCAATGGACATTAAATGTTGTGGTCCTTTCTTCAATTGTAGTTTTAGACCATGGTTTGGCAGGTTGATTGGCCATGTCCTCGGGAGAAGGTAGAAGTTGTGTCCACCCATATCCATTCTAATTTGGGCCACCAATGGATGGTGAGCTAGTGGAGGAATCCCTCCACTGAAATCTCTTAGCACTCTTAATGGTATCCCAGTCTGAGACTCAGACAGTACAAATAGAGTATGAACCTATAGTTACTGGCCAACATAGACCATTCCCGCACTGGGAAGCACAAGTATTAATGATTGATCAGGGAATCATGTCACCTACAAGCTGTTGAATTAGTTTGTGCTCCACTGAAATGTTATCTAACAACAATCATCCTAAAAAAGCTCCACATTGTAATTTAACTATAGGCTAGTCAACAATTTACTTCATTCTTCAGAATGTTTTCTGTTACTATTCTGCAATTTAGCACATTTTATATATTATTTGATTCATGCTTATATGTAAAATCCTCCAGAAAAATGACATCTCTTTGAATGGGAACATGTTCACATTTCTACAACAGGGAAATGTGAGGCGTGAAGGAATAGTATATGCTGATTTATTGCACAAATCTTCAGGCGTAGACACCTGAATGGATTGAGATTCAGCAAAGGAGACACTATAGAGGAAGATGAAAGGGAAAGTCAAGGGTTTCCGTCTCAGACAGGATGAAAGGAGTCAGAATTGATTTCCCCTGCTGGCACTTCTTTCCTGTAATTTTGAAGTTTAATCTTTATTTGAAGAACAATGACTCTCACTGTTAGAGGTGAATAATCCATCTTTTAACAATTTCATTAAGTGTTGGGAATCAACTATTTGTGACCTGAACAGGGATTTTTATCAGTGACTTGAATTTTGGACACAGGGAGAAATTATTGATTTTCACACTTTAATAACATGAGGGTCATGCAGTATTTTTAGAAGTGGGATTTTAGTATTGAGGTGTATAAACAAACATCAATTCTATTAATTATTGATCCTCCCTGTAAGTAGATAAAGTAAAATCAATGTTGCTACTCAGAGGCCCTATGATTGACATTTTTAAAGGTCTAAGTTAGCCAAGTTCCATCATTCTGAAAACTTGAGCCGTTTTCAAAATGGTAGCCATAAATTTAACCCCCTGGAATAAGTTTTACCAATATTTCGATGTTTAAGTTTGTATGCTCTGTTGGCCAAACATTTCATTAAACATAGAACATTACAGCATAGTACAGGCCCTTCGGCCCTCGATGTTGTGCCAAAAGTACAAGCAAGCTTTACCTCTTGAATCTTTACTCAAGTACAAAGTAAACTGAAGATGCAATCTTCTTCTCCAATGATGAGAAAATTAAATCAATCTGTGCCTCCTGCTCCAGCTTCAACATCCTGACCTTTCTTCACGCTCATTCTGAATTGGCAGTTGTGTTACTGGTTTATTCGCTGACACCCTTCATCATAACGCACTAGCAGACACAGCCTCAATATCTTCTCTGATGAGTAATGGAGCACCCCTAATAACTTCTTCCTTCATGCCAAGCATTTCTCCCGCCACCACAGCAACCTCTTATTTCTTAAAATACTCATTTCCTACCGAGGTTTGAATACTCCTTTCTAGCCTTCAGTTTTTATTCTTCACCATAACCCTATAATAATTGCTGCTCGGGTCCTCCCTCTTCTGGGTGCTTTGTCTGACATGGTCTTCCTTATGCCTGCATCTTCATTCTGCTGAAATCAAGATTCATTACACACTCTCCTTTTCTAATTCATTTTTTCCTCAGAACCTCAAACTGTGGAACATTACTTCTGTCTCTCTCATAAGCTATGGACTTCTCACATCCAGCTTTTATGGCATTAACTATTTCTTGATTTGGCTTATTTACCCTTCTACTCTTTTCAGCCTTTTTCTGATGACCTGCAGTTGGCCATTCACTGGGGTTTCTTGGTTAAGAAGCTGTTCATTCATAAACATCGCCAATGTAAACTGTGTAGAAATAGAGAAATGGCGCTCTTTGGAGTGCGATCTTCGGTGGTTTAGTCCATTGCCCATCAGACCTGTAGGTAGGCCTCACTCCTGCCATTTTGGTGATCATTTCATGGTCCACTCATCTATTTTTCTTTGCTCTCAGGGTTATATCTGGAACCTTCCAGGTTTGCAAGGGTCACTGTCACCATAACGATATGGGGGATTTTGGCTATAATATTTTGGAATTGTTTTCTCGTTGAGCTGGCTTCTCCAATTGTATTTAGTTGCAGAAAAGATTAAAAATATGCTTTTATACTGTTTTTACAGATGTTAAGACAAACAGGAATTTCAAAACTGCCAGCAAAATGAATTCCCCAGTGGGCCAATGAGATACTCCCACTGTGCCTGGACTTGTCGTTTGGCACATTTTCATGGAGCTATGCCAAATCCGCTGGGTGCTCCCTGACTCAGTTCCCACCTAGGATTATCTGTTTTTTGGAAAGTTGGAATTGCAGCAAACTCTTTTGGACAAGATTGACCTTATTACTCTCCTTAAAATGTCCTTAGCTGCCTTATGTCATTAATGGATTACCACATGATGGGAAGCAGCTTAGTACCATGTAATGGAAGATCGAATGCCTGGGAGTGTTGCTTTGGTACAATTCCAGGAGGCTGATTTTATTATAGGTCTTTTCATGCCTGGGACTGGTGCTATAATTGCATTTTCTTTCCTTCTTGCTATTGAGAAACTGATGCCTAGAGTGTAGGATTTCATCAAGATTGAAAAGAAGAGGAAAGAAGTCATGATAAATTAGGAAGTAGTCATTAGGTGATGCTAAGGTTGGGTTTTAAAGGCCAGAAGATTATGAGGAAGGGAAGACCGAGGAGGTAAGGAGTTCTACAGCTTTAACCTGCTGACTATTCAACTTCCCATCTGGGCCCCCATCTTAGACAATACTGTGAAATTGTTCCCACACCTCAGGTACTGGCCTCCTCCCCTCTCAGATCTGATACCTTCACCTCACTCCTCAAAGAGCCCACTCTTGACCCGATGCCCCCTGCATCATCCAGCCCCATCTCCAACCTGAAACGAATGCTCATCGAGGCACACCGACTAACAAAATGAAGACCCTGCTTGAGCAGCTCATTGTACATGTGAACACTGCAGCAGTCAACAAATAATCCAAGAGCACTTGGTTGAGCCAAGAAGATCTGGAACATATAGACACATTGCTTTACTGAGCTTCCAGCCCCTCAGCTTGTGCGTTAATGAAGAGATGGAATATACTACAGTATATCTTCTTACTTTCTCTTGAGTGGTTTTGTTCACAAGATAATCTGTATTTCAAGGTCAAATATTTTATCACAAGTGGCCAGCACCCATACAAAGATTATTTACAAGATTCACTATTCTCAATGTCATATCATTTGTTAAAAACAGTTATTATATATCCTCTATGAAAATTAACATTCTATGGGAAAGAAGGCATTGTTGGTTCTGAAGCTCTCTCTCAGCAGGTTTACTTCAACATCACCCTGCTGTATATTATAATTATTGTTTGCCTATCTCTTTCATGTTGACAGCATTATGCCCAGTGATTCTGTTGTGCTGATTTATTTTGAGTAATGGATTGCATTGTTCTGCAGACACTGCAATAAACAGGCATGTTTCACAGGGAAGATGCTGATTTGCTACTAATTTGAGCCTGAGTAGATCTTCTAACTCTATATTCTCTCCACCACAGTGATGGACTAATTCCACCATTCTAACACTATCCATCCTCACCACTGCAGTCACTGATCTGTTGCTAAAACTCTGGACAGTACTTTATGGATCCTCAATGAGATTGGGGAGGAGGTATGTGCCAGAGGGCATCTATAAGATTTCTCAGGTGGTTTTCCTGACAATCTCTGGTTTGTCTGCGTTCAATCTGCAATTTTACCAGAGGCGAGCAAAGTCTGGGGAAGCACCACATCACCCTCCTGCCAGCTGAACACCTTGAGTGACCAATTAAAGGTCTATTTGGTACCTTAGGTTTGAGGCTGGCAGGAAGAGTTTCAGGGGCAGAGGTAAGCCTGGCAGGGCATGGGCCTTGGGCCTAAAGGGGGGTTGAGAAGAAACCTCCTTTCTACATTGGCCTCCCCTCTACAACACCTGCAAACTGCTCGAGTGCTCCCTGTTACCCTGACTTCACCATCAAGACGCCCAGCCACTCTCCACACCCTCCGACCTCTCTCCCCACCCCACTGTGAGGTCTCTCATTCAATACTCGCCATGAGATCCTGCGCTTTGCTCTTCCTGGAATCTGCTGACCAATCGGCTCTACCTGACTGCTCCCTGAAGTGGTGCTCCTGTCTGAGTGAGGGATAGGAATTATATCTCTAACCAAGTAACATCTCCTAATGATCGCTTCTCATGAAATGGCTGCCGTGATTGGTGGGGAAAATCTTCCCACCAATTCTTTGAAGGGCAGGGTTAGAATCCAGACCATTTGAAGTGACCTGCCTGTCCATTCCTGCTTTTTGTCACTGTCAGAGTCTGAATATCTAAAACACTGCTGGGCAGCATCATATAATCAGCACTCTGGAAACTTTTGCTCATTTTAAACCCACTGTCTGGATTCGAACTGGCACCATCTAATTTAAACATATCCCTCCTTCCTCTAACAGATCTGAAAATTGATTAACTGGAACATCTTAAGTAAACAAATTCAAGTGCTGCTGAATTCCAAACATAACAATATGTGTAAACAACACAAACAATTCAACAATCATTCCTGAATTAGTAAAGGAAAATACACTACCCTGTGAATATTTTTCTTGCTATCAATCAGATACTAGAATACTATTTACCCTGTAATCTGTGGAACTCATTTGCTCTGCTTTTCAATCTGAAACTATTTTCAAAATGTAACTTTCTTGTGGGAAATCAGAGACATTTATTTAAGGTTAAAAATTTCTCCTTTTTTTCACCCCTGAGGATGTCGCCACCTCGTGGAGGAAAATGGCTTCTAGCCCCCGTACAATGTGAGAATGTCAGAAATAGGGCTGTTCTCTCTCAAAAGGGAGAGAGACAGGCAGATGGTGGAGGTTTAATCTGAGGGTCACCATTCCTCAGGCAAGGGGAAGAGGTCGAGAAGGAGAATCCTTCATAGTAACCTCAGCCAATGCAGGAAATGAACTCATGCTGTTGGTGTCACTCCACATCACAACCAGCTGTTCAGCCGACTGACCCAAAAGGAAGTTGGTGCTGGAGCAGGCCAAATGCCCATATAAGCCTGTTCTTCTGTTCAAAATGATCGGGACTGAATTTCAACTCTACTTGTCTCCCCGATACCTAGGCCCTTTGATCTAAAACAGTCTTCTATGGGACATGGGTGACACTGCTAAGGCCTGCATTTGCTGCCAATCCCAAATTGCCCTTCACCTGAATGGTTTTCCAGACCATTTCTGAGGATAATTAAGAGTTAATTTTTTTTGTTGTGGATCTGGAGTCTCATTTAGGCCAGATGAGATAAGAACAGCAAATTGCTTTCTCTAAATGACATCAATGAACCAGATGGGAGTTTATGACAATCACCGATAGCTTCAAGCTCATTGTTATAAGCTTTTAAGACCATAAGACCATAAGACATAGGAATGGAAGTAAGGCCATTCAGCCCATCAAGTCCACTCCGCCATTTAAATCATGGCTGATGGGCATTTCAACGCCACTTCCCTGCACTCTCCCCATAGCCCTTGATTCCTTTTGAGATCAAGAATTTGTCGATCTCTGCCTTGAAGGCATCCAACCTCTGCGGCAATGAATTCCACAAGCCCACCACTCTCTGGCTGAAGAAATGTTGTTTCATTTCAGTTTTAAGTTTACCCCCTCTAATTTTAAGGCTGTGCCCACGGGTCCCAGTCTCCCCGCCTAACAGAAACAACTTCCTAGTGTCCACCCCTTCTAAACCATACATTATCTTGTAAGTTTCTATTAGATCTCCCCTCAACCTTCTGAACTCTAATGAGTACAATCCCAGGATCCTTAGCCTTTCACCATACGTTAAACCTACCATTCCAGGGATCATCCATGTGAATCTCCGCTGGACACGCTCCAGGGCTAGTATGTCCTTCCTGAGGTGTGGGGCCCAAAACTGGACACAGTGTCCTTCCTGAGGTGTGGGGCCCAAAATTGGATTCTGTTTCAATTGTTTGAAATTGAATTCTGCCAGCTGCTGTGGTAGGGTATGAACCTTGGCTGCTGGATTACTGGCTCGGTGGTGTTAGCACAGTGTCATCACCTCCCTCAGTGCCCAAAATGCTATCAATCTTAGTTTTCAATATACCTCATGAATGAAGACTGGATTTTGGCTGCCTAGGCAAGCCTCCCCAGTCGGAAATGTCCAGATACTCTGGACCCACCTTAATAATAAGGGGCCCAATGACATGTGATGTTTGCTCTGTGAGGGGACAGTTGGTGGAGTTACACAAACCTTGGAAGCCCACAACATAGGCAGATATAGGGATGAGCTAGTACCAGGGTGGGCTGGTTAGAGACTGTTTGGTTCTCTAGAAATTTGTTCAAGCTGTTTTATAAGTTCCTACAGCTGCAGTTCCTCACCTTCACGCCCCCACCCACCTCTCCACGGACTGTCATCTCCAAGCCAACTCAATGTCAACTCGTCCCCTGCCACAGAGCAACCGACAACCCCACCCCCCTGCCCAGCCCCATGGCCCTTCATACACTACACAACACCTTCATGACCACTCACTTCGTATCTGCTGTGGACAGAACTTGTGAGCTTTGTTGAAATGAAACCTAAAGATTCTCAAACTCTAATACTTTCGCTCCAGTGCACTTAATAGTGGAAGAAAATTCGTGTTCATTGGACCCATTTAATCTTAAACCTCCACAGTTTCTGAAAACCTTATAAAAGCAAAGACTGCCATAATAAATTGACTCTTTAACCTGCCAATCTGACTGTTAGCTTGAAAATGCTGTTGAGGGAATTGTAACTTTTGAAACTCAACCAAGCATTCATAATGTTGACAGCCCTTAGGGAAAAACCAACAGAATTTTATTTATATTGAATGACCAGATACTTCTTTTGCCATACAACTTGCAAACAATGACTTAGCCATTCACTGACAGCTGTAGCCTGTTCCTTTTTAAAGTTTAAAGAGTGGGGTATTTTTAAAAACTTCTAATCAGGACAGTTATACAGACCTTATTACACCTTCTAACATTATTTACATCTACTTCACCAACTTGTGGCTCCCACGCCGCACCGTAAGGCCTTTGCAACAGCCAAAACAAAGTCTGTTTGAACTCATTACTGCGTTCAAATGATTCTGCTAAGCCTAGGTCTCCATTCTGTGTGATTTATGCCCCATCCCCCTTTGCCCGCTACCAAAACTGGTCTTTAGGAATGAATGGACTCCAGGTTCAGCCCACCATTTTTTTACTGCGTGAAAAGTCGTAAGGACTCTGTGAAAATCCAGCCCTGGGTATCCATATCTTTCGGGTGTCAAAAATTCTGAAGATTGACAACTCCTGTGAGTGAAGGCATTTCCGCTTATCTCAGCCCTAAATCGCTGATTTCTTCACCCCAGTCTGTCACCTAGTATGCGGTCTTCCACTCTGAGGGTTCTCCCTTCAGCATCTTTCATAAATGTAATGTGTTTCCATGGGATTGTTTCTCATTCTTCCCAGCTCCAGAAAATATCAGTACATTCCTACTCAATCTCATATTATAAGATCGTCTTCTCACTCCAGAATTTCAAGTGAACTGTTTAATGATCTGTCAGCATGTCACCGTCACCCCAAGAAATTGTAACCTAATGACCAAGCCTCTTGCTTTGATGATGAGTGAGGGAGAACGTACTAAGAGCAATATCAGACATACCTGAAAATGGTGTGCCCAACTGTTGAAGCTGCAGGACAGGACTGTGTGCACGCTAAAAGTAGGAATAGCAAACAATTGGCAGAGCTAAGTGATTCCACCGTCATCAAGTTAGATATAAGCTCCACGCATTATCCAGGTGGTGTGGACAATTGAACAACTAGCTGGAGGAGGAGACTCTGTGAAGATTTTTATCCTCAATGATGGTAGAGCCCCAGAATATCAGTGCAAAAGATAAGGCTCAATCATAAGCAGTAATTTTCAGTCAGATGCATTGTGTAGATAGTCCATCTTGGTCTCGACCTGAGGATTTACCATCACTCAACCATCACCTACAGTAGATCCAGATGTTCCGGTGCGACTACAACTCTTGCCTCTACCTGACAAAAATTGACTGGGTATACCTAGTCCACAAAAAGTCAGAATAAATAAAATTTGGCCAATTTCTTCTCATCCTCAGAAAAGTAATAAAAGCTGTTGTCAACAGTACTATAAAGCCACATTGACTAACCTGCTCAAAGATGCCCAGTTTGACTTCCATCAGAACTGCTCAGTTCTTGACCTCATGAAAGCCTTGGTCTAAACATGGACAAAAGAATTGAATCCTTGAGATGAAGCAAGACTGACTGCCCTTCCAGATAGCATTTGACCAGCTTGCCAAATTGAAGTCAATGAGATTTGGAGAAACTTTCCATTTTTTGGAATTATTCCAGCACAATGAAAGGCTGTTTCAGTGATTGGAGGCCAACTATCTCAACCTCAGAGCATCACTGCCAGACTTCCTCAGGGTAGAGTCTTTGGCCTAATCAGCTTCAACAAGTTCATCAATAATTTTCCCTCCACGGTAAGATCAGAAGTGAGTGCTCACTGATAATAATGCATTATGTAATTATGCCCTTGCAAAACTGGCTGGAGTCACGCCTGAAACATAAGAAAATAGTTGTTGGTGGAGGTTAATATCTCAGCTCCATGACATCTCTGCAGAGTTCCTCAAGGTAGCGTCCTTGGCCCAAACATCGTCAGCTGCTTCATCAATGACCTTCCCTCCATCATAAGGTCAGAAGTGGGGATGCTTGCTAATGATTGGACAATGTTCAGCACCGTTCGCAAATCCTCAGATACTGAAGCGGTCTTTGTTCAAATGCAACAAGATCTGGACAATATCCAGGCTTGGGCTGACAAGTGGCAAGTGACATTTGCGCCACACAAATGCCAGGCTATGATTATCGCCAATAAGAAACAATATAACTATCACCATTTGACATTCAACGGTGTTATCACCATTGAATCCCTCACAGAATCCCCCGCTATCACCATTCTGGAGGTTATCATTGACCAGAAATGCAACTGGACTCATCACATAAACACAGTGGCTATAAGAGCAGACCAGAAGCTAGGAATACTGCGGCGAGTAACTCACCTCCAGACTCCTCAAAGCCTGTCCACAATCTATAAGGCACAAATTAGGACTGTAATGGAATACTCCCCACTTGCCTGGATTAGTGCAGCCCCAATGGCACTCAAGAAACTTGACACCACCAAGAAGAATGCAGGCCACTTAATTGGCACCACATCCACAAGCATCCACTCCCACCACCATGGACTCTCAGTAGCAACAGTGTGTACTATCTACAAAATGCACTGCAGAAATTCATTAAAGATCCTCAACCAGCATCTTCCAAACCCACGATCACTTTCGTCTAGAAGGACAAGGGCAGCAGACATTTGAGAACACCACCACCTCCAAGTTCCCCTCCAAGCCACTCACCAACCTGACTTGGAAATATATTGCTGTTCCTTCACTGTCACTGGGTCAAAATCCTGGAATTCCCTCCCTCATGGCATTGTGAGCCAATCCACAGCAGTTGGACTGCATCGATTCAAGAAGGCAGCTCACCGCCATCTTCTCAAGGGCAAGGAGGGATGGGCAAGGAATGCTGGCCAACCAGCAACACCCACATACTGCAAATGAATAGAAATAAAAATGTTCAATACCGTTCGAGGTTCCTCAGATAAAGGAGCAACCCACGCCTACCTGCAGCAAGTAACATCTGTGCCACCTAAGTTCTAGGGAATGGCCATTTCTAACAAGAGAGAGTCTAACCAACTTCCTGTGAAATTCAACGGTATTTATTATCACTGAGCTCTTCGCCATTAGCATGCTGGGAGTCGTCATTGAACAGAAACTCGACAGTGGCAATCACTGTGTTTTCTGGCAAGTAACTCATCTCTTGACTCCTAGAGCTATTTCAGCAGCATGTTGGGAAAATGATATAATATTTCCAGGCACAGCGCTGTTCCAACAATTCTCAAGGTGTTTGAGATTATCTAGGACATAGCAGCCCACATGAACAACACTACATCCACTCCCTTAAATACTTACTCCAACTGCCTGTAATAATGACAGTTGGTATTAGGAATAGTACCTTGAGCAAGTTTCCTTCCATGCCACGAATAATTCCAGTTTGATCATCTCTGGGTCATAATCCTGGAACTTCAGCACTGTGAGTGTACCTAGATCACAGACAGCAGCAGCTCACTAAATATCCCATCACCACCTTCTCGAGGGCAATGAAACTATCTTTGTCATCAATACCCACACCCCACAAGTGAATAAAATGTAAAAACTCTAGCAAAGATATCTTTCCTTAGGAAAGGACACCAAAATTACACATTATGCTGCATATGTAATGTCACTTGGGTCCTATATAATTGCTGTGATACATACTTACTCTAATACTTCAACACTCTTGCAATAAAGGTTTGTAAATAATTTGTCTTTCTGATTGCTTCCAGTATCTGCACTCTGGCATTGTGCCCAATATGCATTATTCACAATTTAGTCTTGACAGTAGGATCAAGGGTTGCAGCATTATGTCATGACTATTATTGTGGAGTTTCGAGCCATGCATATATCAGTTTGTGATTAAGAGTAAAAGTGCTGACCGACATTCCCTTCCCTGAGGATGTTTTGACCAACAGAACTGCTCATGGCTGAGATCAGCTAATTTAACAAAGACCAGGATTTGAATGTGGAACCACTCTGATCTGTGGGTTCAGCTCTGCAGTGAATCTTCTGGAAATTTATGTAGTCCCTTTTGCATTGCAAAACATCTTCACAGGAATGGAAATGTAGCACTAAGCCACAGAAAGAGATACGAGGACAGGTAATTAAAAGCTTGGTGAGAAAGGTAGGTTTGAGGATTATCCTAACGAAGTAGTGGAGAGGTTTAGGATGAAAATTCCAGCCTGAATGTTTATTCATTATTAGTGGAGGAGTAAGAGACAACGAAGAGGCTCTGATTGGAGGACCAGAGAAATGTAAAATAATCGGTTGGTCTCCCAGTATGGCTCAGTTACACATGCTAGAAGCTGCATCTGTTCACAAACTTGGTCCTGTCCTGCACAAGTGAAAGGATCATGTCCCCGTATCACATCATTTCCAACAAAACAGAAGGAGAGCCTTTCTCTAGCACCTACTCCAAGGAAATGTGAATTAAGTCCAACTTGAGACACTTGAGTATAACTCAACACTGACTGACTCTTCAATGCAGTGCCGAGTGAGTGCTGCAGTGTCAAAGGATGAGACGCTCAATCAAGGCTTGTCTGTCCTCACTGCCGACAAAAATACATCCCAAGCCTTTAAATTGGAGAAGAGCAGGAAGGTTGTTTTGTGTGTGTGTGTGTGTCACTATCCGTCAGCCAAGATGACTATAATACATCATGTAGTCATTGCAAAATTGCTGTTTGTGGGCTTTTGCTCTGTACAAATTGGCTACTGTATTTCCTACATTACAGCAGTGAGTACCCTTCAGGAGTAATTGAATGGTTGTAAAGATTTCTGGGGTATCCTGAGGTTGTGAAAGGTGCTACTTAGACGTATGTACTCCTGTCAGATTTTTTGGGCCAACACTTTTAATAAATTTATAGCAGCTGAACGACTTTTATTTATTTACTTAATGTTTCTCTTTATCACTTGTCATATCCTGACAATGCTCTGAAGTGTTTCACAAGTATTTCCTTTTGAAACGCGGTCTTTTTGACATGCAGTCTCTGGATTCCTTCACACATCCCCAGTCCCCATGCTCCAATGGCAATGCCTTCAGCTGTTTAGGATTTAGATTCTCAAATTCCCTCCCTTAATCCCCACTATCCACCTCCGTTTCTTTAAGATTCTCTTAATGCCTACCTTCTTCTGTCACGCTTTTTCCTATTTTTGGCTCAGAGTCAAATTTGTCCACTTATTTTATTGTGAAGTATTGCACTTTCTGTCTATGCTGTGTTGATTTATGCTCATTTTCTTTTCACAATGCATCTTAAAACAATGCACTGGGAGCATTGAGAGGCATAATTTGTTTGCTGGCTGATAGGATCCAAGTATTGAAAAATACAATTAGCATCCAGAAGCAAGAGTAGTATTTCATTGCAGTTGGTATTCAAAGCAGTGCCATCTTGCAATCAGCATGATATATATCTTCTAAGGAACTTGTTCAGGTGCATTGCATGCCAGAAAAGAAACACATATGTGACAATGACCATATCTGTAGTTGAAGGAAAAGCATTGTTATTTCACAATTTGTACTTTTGCCATCTACAATTCTGTGTTACAAGGCAATGTTACAAATATAATGCCCTGGGCCCTATTTTAGCCACCTGTGAGGACAGGCAGAACTAGTAGGAACTTCAGATGCTGGAGCATCTGAGATAACAAGGTGTAGAGCTGGATGAACACAGCAGGCCAAGCAGCATCAGAGAAGCAGGAAGGCTGACGTTTCTGAAGAAGGGTCTAGGCCCGAAATATCAGCCTTTCTGCTCCTCTGATGCTGCTTGGCTTGCTGTGTTCATCCAGCTCCACACCTTGTTAGGACAGGCAGAACCTTGATTTAACATTTCATCCCCTAACACTGCACCACTCTTTTGATACAGCATTGAAGTGTCAATCTGGGTCAAGTCTGTAAAGTGGGACTTGACTGGTCAAGGCATTCAGCCCAGTGCTGCATGTTATATATAAAGATTCTCACCAGATATAAATGTGATGGCCCCCTTGCATCCTATGTCATCAACTACATTGGAACAGGTGAAGATTATGGACAAGTCTGTACTATCATACAGAATATCCTGGAAATTGATGGGAGATGGTGTTTTGCTATCTGACGGATTGCTGCACTTTGAGAATGGGAGGTTGTAGAAATAGGGTTGATCTTCTGTTGCCATGAGTGCACATTAGATGGAAGTAAATGGTAGTGTTTGACAAATTTGTCAATTTAACAGGAGAGGACATTTAGTTTACTTCAGACTGCCTTTTTTTTATGTCTCTTAGGTTCCTCCAACAAGACGGTACTCCCAAGATGAGTCAGAAATGTGGGCGACAGGCCCAATTCCTTCCTATCTTCACAGATGGGGGTCTTCAGAGGACATCACAGGGGCACTACACTACAGCTCCCCAAGGCATGAGAGGAGGCGAAGCAGTCTGATTTCCCAACACGATGAATGTGCTTCTTTCCAAAAAAGAAGGAAGTCTATGGATAGTGTTATATCTCTAAAGCAACAGACCAGGGAGGAGTATTTCAGTGATGACTTGAAATGTTTCAGCCGTGATGAAATAATAAATTACATAGATGAAACTCCCCTTCCTAGTCCAATGAAAACCCCACTGAAATCATCTTCCATAACACTAATTCCAGAAAAATGTGAACAGTATTCAGTCATGTTTTCCCATTTTCCCTTAACTAATTTTGAGAAGGAGCCCCATGTCCTCCGTCGGTTATCCGAGGACAAGGGATGCATCTTCACAGGGATCAGCAAGCCCAAGGAATACTTGGCAAATACCTGCCCCAGTGACCCGACTGCAGCTCAAGTGAACACAGAGACATACATTCAGGCCCTAAACAGTCAGGCCAACCCCAACATTAAGCAGGAAGCCTCCAGAAACTGTCGGACAGACCTATGCGTCTCTTGGGACAATCAGGAACATCTCACCAAAGTGGAAAGCAAAGGAAGCACAAACAGTTTTTTAAGCTCGCCTTCCACTTCTTCGGGTTATGTGACTTTTCATTCTGATTCCATTGGATCTGCTTCGTAGGAGACAGTCTGGAACCTCCCAAAAGAAACAAATAAACAAAATAAAAAGGTGTTTCTACGTTTGTTTTGTACCAAGGGAATTTTATAATTCAGCCACGAGGAAAAAGTGTCAAGAGCCAAAGAATTGGGCAAATATTTTCACATCCTTGAACAGTGGGGAAAAAAGGGGTCTCCTATTAGAGTGAATTGTCTGGAAATATATGGCATTAAGTAATCACTGAATGCAAATATTACTGACCTTTTGCTTATATTTTATTATTGTTTTTTAAAAAGAAATAATTTTTAAGAGGCAACACTCTAGCAGGTATTCTGGTAAGACTAAGTATGTTCGGTGCTGTTCGGGTTTGGAAATGGCTGGGGTGGGAAAGAAACTTTGGTTCTAGGCTTGGTTGTATTTTTAAAACATCCAAACTGTAAAATGATTTCTCCACTGGGGGTGATTTGAGCCAAATTGTCTATTTATGCATTTTGGACATTCATTGTGTTCTGTTAGTATTTTGTTACAACTGCTGATTAGCTTAACCAATACAAGAAAATAAAATTGTTTGTTGGGGGAGGGGATGTGTGAAAGTTAATTGTTTTTCTGTGTATTTTGCGTTTGTAAAATTGATGTCATAAATAGGCGACATTGCCAATGCCTTGCAAAACTGGACATTAGTTTCACTTGGTCCCCATAAAGTTGTCCTAAAATTTAACAGTAACCAATGTTTTCTTAACAACATTTGCAATGGTCACTGTCCTTGAAAAGAATCAGCACCTATGTAGTTTATATTAAAAACCTACTTCAATATCTGATCTCAAGGTGTAAGATGGCTTATATCACTCATCACAGTTTGTCATAAAATATGTTTCTTTCATCTTTATATATGACAACTTGGATTTTGCAGTCAATAGTAAAGTGATCTCTGTGACAAGGATTCACCTTTCCTGAGATTAATTCTGGCACCAACTATATATTATGTCTGACATTCAGCATTAGATATGCCTTCAAGCAAGCCAAGCAGTCAGTCACAATGAAGAATTTTATGAACCAGCACTGTAGGATACAAAATGTACTGATTACCCTCATTTTTAGATAATATTATGGAAGGAGAAAAATAAAGATTAGAAAACCCATCCTTTAGGATTAAGATGGAAGCGACAATGTAATTTGAAAAGTTTTAATGTTTTAATTATATTGAAAACCTACAGATGTTTCATCATAATGGGGGCATTTCAGATTCCACAAATGTAAGTTAGATTACCAGGGCCACAGAGTTTGTTTTAGACATAAGGCCATAAGATATAGGAGCAGAATTAGGCCGTTTGGCCCATCAAGCCTACTGTGCCCTTTCGATCATGGCTGATATGTTTTCAACCTCATTCTCCAGCCTTCTTCCCATATCTCTTGATTCGTTTACTAATCAAGAACCCATCTATCTCTGGGTTAAGCATTCAATGACTTGGCCTCCACAGCCTTCTGTGGCAATGAGTTCCATTGATTCACTACCTTATGGCGAAAGAAATTCCTCCTCATCTCAGTTTTAAAGGGTCATCTCTTTCCTCTGAGGCTGTGTCCAACCAGGTCCCAGTCTCTTCTGTAAGTGGAAGCATTTCCTTCATGTCCAGTGTTCATTAAAACCAATTACACCTCATTCAATATGGAATCACATTTTCAGGGGTTTTACCATGAGTTCTGGATGTAAAAAGTCTAACTTCACATCAATTCATGTGATTTCGAGAGATTATGATCTACGAGGACTTTAGCAGTGCACCCTGTGGAGGAGGATTCCTCTCTTCAGCGGGACATGTGTGGATGGCAGACGTTGCTGTCAGTTTCACAGTTTTGTAATGATGGTGAACACTGGTAGGTTTGCCATCTTCATAACTGTGCAATCTGAGCCAACAGCTTTTAGCAACACGAGTTGAACTGGATATCAGAGTGTCTGCATCAAACTTTGTGTTCGTCTGTGATTTCTAGCATCTGTAGAATTTTGTCTTTATTTGACTCGACAAATACAAGCCTTTCTTGTGCAACATACAATTACCTCCTTCTGTAAATCTTGGAACCCACCTTCTCAGTTTTCCAACTATTTTGAACGGAATCTGTGCTCTGTACCTCTGAATTGGTCCGCATGCATCACTGACGCTACTTCAGTTTTTTTTATGTGATCTTTTGAATTACTCACTCAGTTGAGCAACATTTTATTTCAGTACAATACTGATCTTTCTTTCTCCCTTGCTGCACAAGCTGTTTCTGAAAGTACACTAATAAGTTTTCATTCTTATTTTCCAATGCTGGCACATTTTGTTCTTCTTCCTGAGTAGTATATGACACTAAGGTTACAAGTGCCAACTGTGTCAATGATCATAAAATCACCCTTAAAGATAATTGGATTGGGAACTGATAGAGTGCTTGAGGCAAAAAAAAATTGGTATATTTAGGGGGAATCCAGATAAATAGATGAAGGAGAAAGGAATGGGAAATTGTGTTAGTAGGTTTAGATGAAATAGGCTTATACTCCAGATGATAAAAGGCCATGTTGTGAAACTTTAACCCTGTTTCTGTCTTCACGGGTGCTGCCAGACCTGCTGGGGATTTCTAGCACTTTCTGTGTTTAATTTCATATTTCCTGCATCCGCAATATTTTGCTTTTGTTCCAGCACAGATTACCTGGGCTGATTTCTGTGTGGAAAATTCTTGGTTAATCTATGAATAAGCGTTTGAAAAGAAATAAAATCAGAAGCTACAAGATCAGGGCAAATATATTTCAAAATAGAGCTCCAGCTGGCGAGTTAGAACAAGCAATGGGATGATGGGTCAAATGGCATCTTCTGCACAGATGATTTTAAGAAGTACAGAATAGGAGAATTAAAAAAAATTATCACCCTGTGTACTGGCATTATCTCAACTCTTTTATGTTGCTGAAACAGTGAATCATCTGCTATCACACATTTACTTCACCCTTTTTCTGCTAAATCACATGTTCTGTTGATCATCCACACTGAACACAGATACCATCTGGTGTCTAGATAATAAAATGTGAGGCTGGATGAACACAGCAGGCCAAGCAGCATCTCAGGAGCACAAAAGCTGACGTTTCGGGCCTAGACCCTTCATCAGATGAAGGGTCTAGGCCCGAAACGTCAGCTTTTGTGCTCCTGAGATGCTGCTTGGCCTGCTGTGTTCATCCAGCCTCACATTTTATTATCTTGGAATCTCCAGCATCTGCAGTTCCCATTATCTCTGATACCATCTGGTGTCTCTCTGTTTGTGTCCAGGCACTGGAACTGGATAATGTTTTTTCTTTGCGATACAAAATCTAAAGCACTGCTACTAATTTAATCTTTCTTTATGGCTCTTTCAAATTAGAATTAATCATTGAAAAATATTGCAGTTGGTTACTTTAATGATTCAGCTTGTTTTTTTTAGCAGAAAATGGAACAGGGAAGCTCCGTATTTGATTCCAGATCTCTGCTGAATTCAGCATGGACTTTTGTTGGCAATTCTACTTTTGGTTACTGTGGCCTCTTGCGTCTTTGTGATGGATGAGCTCAGGGCAATAAAATATGGGACTCGATGTTGATCAGAATGCAGGATGCTGCTGATAAGTGGTGCAATGTATTTTAGAGATAACGGGAACTGCAGATGCTGGAGAATCCAAGATAACAAAGTGTAAAGCTGGATGAACACAGCAGGCCAAGCAGCATCTCAGGAGCACAAAAGCTGACGTTTCGGGCCCATACCCTGCTCTCTGATGAAGGGTCTAGGCCCAAAATGTCAGCTTTTGTGCTCTTGAGATGCTGCTTGGCCTGCTGTGTTCATCCAACTTCACACTTTATTACAATGTATTTTAGGATGTTTATGAGGCACTGGGGAGAATAACCTGGCCTTCGTCAAACACCTTCTGCATATATCCAAGAGGGCAGTTCAGGCACCCATTAATACTGATTGATAGTTAACAGCCAGACTTTCTAAATCTTAAACTAGGCAGGTTGACTCTGATTGTGTCATATTGCAGGCTGCTGAGACTCATGGAGGCTTCCTACTCCCAGTGGATGGGGTGAATAAGGCAGCCTCTGAAAACTGCAGGTCTTTGAGATACATGAAACAATTGCTACAACAGACAAAGACATTATACAAGACAGTTATTACATCGAAAACATAACAAGACCAGGATATAGTATTGACTGTTCACAAATTGACTGCTAATGACAGGAGGCGATTTCAAGTTACTGAAGTGACACAATGTAATTTCTAGTTAGAACATAGAACATAGAACATAGAAAAGTACAGCACAGTACAGGCCCTTCAGCCCACAATGTTGTGCCGTGGAATAATCCTAATCCAAAAATAAAATAACCTAACCTACATTCCCGTCAATTCACTGCTGTCCATGTGCATGTCCAGCAGTCGCTTAAATGTCACTAATGACTCCGCTTCCACGACTACCACTGGCAAACTATTCCATGTGCTCACAACTCTCTGGGTGAAGAACCTCCCTCTGACGTCTCCTCTATACCTTCCTCCTAACACCTTAAAACTATGACCCCTTGTGGCAGTCAATCCTGCCCTGGGGAAAAGTCTCTGGCTATCGACTCTATCCATACCTCTCATTGCCTTGTACATCTGCAGTTGCCGAAGCGTCTGGCTTGAACAAAAGCCAGTGCCCTGGCCCCTTTATCAGAGACAGAAGTTACATACTTCAGAAGTCTCACACATTTACAAATGCTCCTCACTTATCTTTATTTGAGACAGTTTCCACATACCCCCGTGCAAGAAGATAAAGGTTTGCACAGTTTATCTCTAATTCTATGCAGGCAGGAAGCTAAGGCAGTGTCTGCATACCTATGTGTAGGAAGATAAGGAGTTACCAAGTTTTAAGCCCAATTTTTAGTTGGGCAGGAAGTTTTAAGGCAATGTCTGCATACCTATGTGTAGGCAAATAAAGGACATTAATTTATAGAAATATAGAAATCAATGGGATGTTATCCCAATAACATCTCATTCCCTCCTTTTATCTTTTCACAATAACCGATATCAGGGTCGAGAAGGGAGCTGCCAGCCTGTCAAACACAAATCTGCAGCAAGGGTTCAGGCATTCCATAAATGTACGGCAGACAGCTATGATAACTACTAGAACAACTAACCCATGTAGCAAGTATGAGCCCCAAGAACGGCGCATAAGCCATCCCAACAAGCCCTTCCCAGGTTGGGGTCCCCCTCTGTACTGTTCCAATTGTCCTTGTATGGTTTGAATAGCCTGGATAATGTTATAGGACTCGGTGACGTGGGTAATGCACTTGTCCCCTATAATAGTGCATACTCCTCCTTGCTGAGCCAGCTGATAGTCCACTGCATACCGGCTTTGCTGAGCATCGAGCCGAAGTTTGACTAATTCTTGGTTACCAATACCATCAGTGTGCTGTTTCCCAGGGTGGTGAGTCCGCATACAAGGTAATTTCGATTTTTTGTGGCCACCAACTTTGGGGAGCCTCCCAAGCTGACAGTTCCGAGAAGCTGTATCCCAAGGAAGAGCCCAAAGCAATTGAGTTCTGCCAAGCAGCGCAAAACTCCCGGCTCAGGAAGCGTGTGACAATTCACCGTTGAGTCCGTGCTTGTTGGGGACAAGGGACTGTGAGAGGCCCAACGGTCCCAACAGCAAACAGCACCAGCAAAGTTGGAGTGGCAGCTGTGAAGGTCCCATTAAGGAGGAAAATGAATCCCCTATTAGCCCGGTAGCAGGTAACAAACTCACGTATTCCTTGATAGCTATTCCAGGAGGATTCACCCTTATGTGGATGGAAATTTGCGGAGTTAAAAGAAAATGATGCGTAGTCTGCTTCTACATGGGTGCTATAGCAATCCGCACAAGTCCACTATATGCCCGGGGTCACAGTTATTGGCTTAGATTCGAAGCAGGGGCAGTTCAACAATCAGCCTCTAGTGGTGCAATTTCTCTTTACACACCAATGGGGCCAGGAAACATTATGGGGGTGATTAGTGACTAGAGCATGCACACAACAAGTCCCAGTTCCATTCAGGCAAAGCGGATAGCTGTTGGGATTTGTACAGTTAGTCCCTTCCTTCCCATGCCTAGGTCTAGAGTCCACACAATCAGAGGGGCCATTAACTAGCAATTCCACACACCTACCCTGCACACCCCTTGCCCCCTTTCCCCTTGGCAATGTTTAATGGAATACTCTGCTTCATAAAGCTGACTAGGGTTCCAGGCAGGTGTTGCCACAAATAACGTTTCTACAGACAATGTTAGCGGGTAACATGCTGTCTGATTCCCGTGCAGCTGGATGTGTGGTCTATAAAACAGATTGCCCTGCTGGCTATGCACAGGCAGAATCATACTCAGTCCAATGGTTAAATGCAAGCTGATGAGGAAATCCATCATTTGCAGTCACTTAGGTGGATCCAGCGATTCTGTCCTTGAACTTCAAGAGCTGTTGGAGTTTGAAGAAGCACTTGATATGGCCCTTTCCACCTTGGTCCAAGCTTGGGACGACCCCAGTCCCGGACAAGTACAAAATCTCCAATCTGCGGCCACGAAGACCCATCCTGATTCTTGAGGTCTTGGTCCAGCATCTGCGGAGGCAGTCCGAAGGCGCACTTCACTTGTGAATGGAGAAACTTTAAAGGTGATGTTAGTTGCTGGAAGTACCTTTGCATTTCTTCTCCCATCACATTCAGGTCAATTTGGGTGGGTGGGCTGGTATAGGCTTCCCAGGGTGTTCTGCTGGGTTGGCCATAGACTATTTCTGCTGCCGAGAGCCCAGTAGTAGAGTGGGGTGTTATTCACATGTGTTACAAAGGTAGGAGCAAAACCTTTAGCCAATTAAGGCCGGTCTGTAATGTCAACTTGGTTAATTTAGTTTTGTGTGTTATGTTAGCTCTTTCCACTATCCCTGCCACACGGGGGTGGTAGGCACAGTGGAACTGCTGTTGGATGTGTAACAGTTCCTTATTAATCTTTCCTGCAAAGTGAGGGCCGTTGTCCAAACTAATTTGTCACGGCACTCCAAACCTTGGTATTATTTCAGTTAATTATAGTTTTAATACTGTTGAGGCTTTGTTGTTTGTTGTTGGAAAAGCCTCTATCCACCTACTGAATACGTCTACAATGACAAGACAATATTTATAACAGTTTACACGCGGTAATTCAATAAAATTGAGCTGAATGCATTCAAACGGTCCACCTGGCAAGGGTGTTTTTTCTGGTGAGCATCTCACCTCCTGACCCACATTGTTTTGCTGGTATGTGAGACATGATACTATATAAGACTGGACTGCCTCAGTCAGTCTGGGGTGCCACCAGGTACAGAGCACAATACCACTCATTCCCTCCTTGCAAGGTGGGTGTCAGAATGCAGACAGTCAACGAGCATAGGTAACAAAGCATCAGGTACACACACTTGGCTGACTGGGTAACCCAAAGGCCTGAGAACGCAGAATGAAAACATCTGTGAACCTTCCAAACATCCTTTTCAGAAGCAGGGGTGTTCCCCTGTAAGTGCCGAACAGTGACTATCTCTGGCATGCCCGTCTTGTCTGAAGGCGTGTGATTTACTGCCTGCTTGTTCATAGAAGGTATAATAAAAATTTGGTCTGCAGCAGTCTGTTTAGCTGCCAGATCAGCCCGAGCGTTGACCCGAGTAACTATAGAATCATCGGAGGCATGAGCAGCGCATTTGATAATAGCCAATTGTTTAGGGAGGAAGATTGCCTGGAGAAGGTTTTTAACATACAGGGAATTCTGGATGGGTGCACCTGAGGATGTTAAAAATCCCATCTGAGACCACAACTGACCGAAGTCGTGGGAGACTCTAAAGGCAGACCTAGAGTCAGTGTAAATATTTGCTGACTCCCCTGCGGCTAGAATGCAGGCACAGGTAAGGGCAAAAAGTTCTGCCTTCTGAGCAGACACCGGGGGCTCAAATGCTGCCGATTCTAATGTGGAGGCAGCATCGACGATCGCCTATCCAGAGAGGTGGGTACCCAAGGGGGATATGGAGGGACTGCCATCAACAAACAGGATAAAGTCCGGAGAAGGGAGTGGGGCAGCAGTAAGGTCCGGGTGGTCAGAGGTTAGAAATTGGTTCTTTCACAGGCAGTCATGTGGGGGTCCTAGGAGCTCGTCTGAGGGTTTGCTCAGAAATGTGGCTGGGTTAATAGTGGAGCAGGAAGAGATAAGGAATAAATTGCAGGGAGAATCTGGGAACAAGGGGGTAATCTCTGAGCTACAGTGTCCAGGCGAGTGGAGTAGTAGGCAACTAGTCATTATAATTCAAGTTTAAAGGGCCTACCGTAAACCTGTCAGTTTCAGTATGACATATATGTGTGAGTGAGTGATGTAGTAGACTGCGACAGTTATGTCCTAGATATCTGAAGAATTGCAGCACATACACAAGAGGAAGAAACAGGAATGTGGGGTTGAAACCACAATGAGATCAGCCATGATCTTAGTGAATGGCAGAGCACATTTGCAAGGCTGAACAGCCTACTCCTGCTCTAAGTCCTATGTTCACTACTGAGGAATAGCAGGATAAGGAGGGGGAGTGTCAGTGAAGGCCTGCAACGCAATCACTGATGTAACAGAGCTGCACAGTACAAAGGAAAGTAATCAATTTAACAGCAGACAAATCAGACAAACACTGTAGAAATGCTACAGCATGTAGTTGGGGTTCAGGATTGGCTGGCTTTAATCACGTGGTTTCATAGTAGCCCTGGTGTATGCAGAAGCAGCAGACGTGAGTAGGATGACTTTCCACTTACAGGCAGTAAACAGTGAACACAGGGATGGGGCAGGGGATCGGGTTCAGAATGGATGTAAGGGGAGCACCAAGGAGCATAGACTGACCCATGGCAGCGATGACTCTAGTGGTAGTGAGGCAGATCCACACATGGGGTAGGACATCTTCAATACCCACTCCACATGATGATTGCTATCATTTAGGAGGAAGGGCAACAGGGTTAATACACAGGATGAATCTCTGCTCTGTCTCATGTCTCATTTGCACAGTGTCACAATATCCCATTTGCTAAACTGACCCAGGGAGGCAGTATGGGCACTAACATTGCAATGGTGTCCTGAACTTAGAGACAGTGGCAGGAGGGGGAAGAAAACTCTAGTTGGTTTAAAAATTACCAAGCAAGAGTTGGATGTTTTGGAGATGTGTGTGTACATCACCATCAGTCAACAACTACTCAAGAATTATAGTGTAAACACTGCTAGAACTGACCCTGAATGGTGGTTGAAAGGTTCAACATAAAAGTTGCTCTTAAAAAAACAGCAGCAAACACCATGTTCATTAAATAATTATGTCCTAGCACAATCAGGAAAATCATGGCTCCAGGATTCCGTTCACTGGTTATAGGAGAAAAATACAACTGATGGACCAAATTATACGTGCTAAAAAAATTAACCAAATTTATCACACACAAAAATCAGAAATTCTTGGAAAGAACAGAGTTAATGTTTCAGGTCCAGCGATCCTTCCTCAGAACTGGAATGGATGAATAATGGAATGGATGATGGTCCCTAGGACCCAGCGGAGCCACAGCTGTGGGAGAAACCTCAGCTAGCAGTTTCAAAAGTTACCTGAATAAGTGGTTGTGAATTTCAAAACAATTGATAGAAAGGCACTCTCCTGCCTCAAAGCAGGGAGGGTGGGAATTTCACGGGACTGGATATCTCGAATGGTTTCTGGTCTATCCCGGTTCGGCCGGACCAGTGTAAATTTGCATTTACTTTTAAAGGACAACAGTACACGTGGAGTTGTCTGCCACAGGGTTTCCATAAGAGCCCCTGCATTTTCCACCAGTGTATGGCAGACTGTTTAAAAGATTTCAGTGAGCCACACAGGCTTGTACAGTACATGGACAACATCCTGTTGTTCACAGACAATAGTGAGGAGCATGGCCCCCTACTTAGTGCGTTGTTATAACTTCTGTGCAAGAGCAGGTTGAAGGTAAACCTTAAGAATGCACAGATAGGGTTGAGGGAGGTCAAGTCCCTGGGACTTGATGCAGCACAGGCTGAAGAGGTCTTGGGGGGTGGCTTGATACATTTGAATAGTGCCCAGGATGTAATCTATAAGATCTTTTGGGTTAGTCTTTCGATCGGGGGCTCTTGGCATAATTAAACACATCTCTTGTGGCTTCCAAGGGGTATAGACCTGCATTGTACTTTGGCCTCCTTGTGTGTTGGGTCCGGGTGAGGGACCATGCGTTTAGGAAATGGTCGGTGATTTTTTTACGGGGGTCCTTCTTTAGGAGACTGTTATCCAAGGGTCTCTCCCAAACTCCGTCCTCAGATTCATTATCCTCTACCTGTGAATTGGGACTATCATACCCTTTGCTACTTGTAGAATCGCTAGGGAAGACTAAACAGGTGCTAGAGGGTTGAGTGAACTGCACACGGGACTTATGTTTTCCTGGGCTTCCCTTATGGGTTTTAAAAGAATCCTGCCGCCCCTCCTTTTGTCCACTAACGGTCTGTTCTGTATTCTGTTTCCTGTTTGTCTGTTTAGTTTTAGACCTAGTACAACAGGAGATAGGGTCTGTACAAGCATGGGTTTGCCAGGGGATCCATGTGGGCTGATTACTGAAGGACTTGGAGATTCTATAGCTGGTTTGGTTTGGTCAGCATATGGTGGCAGCGATAGGGCTACGGGCGATTGCTGGGACTGATGGCAGTGTTGGGGTGCCTGCAGATGTAGGTTGGCCAAGGATAGGTCGGGTTGTGGAGGGTGTAGTGGTTCCGATGGGGCAGACGGGTGCCTTCCTCAGTCCTCCTCGTCTTGTTCATCTGTATCATTACTTTGGAGCAACATCAGCATGCCAGATATGTCAGGAGGTACCTCCGATTTTTTTGTTTTCTGTCAACGCGGCCTGCCGCTCAAGTCTCCGTTCTTTGTCTCGTTGTTCTCTCCCCTGCCTTTCTTGTTTAACTCTTTCCCTTTCATTCATCTCATGATCCTCACACTGCAGTTTTAAAACCTCCTAAGTTTTTCGGTTTCCCCTCATTATCACAGGCACTCATTTCTCTCCAATGCCCATTATCCACCCAATTGGCCAGTTTTGATTTTTCAGTCAGCTCCTCAGCTCTCTTTCTCCAGAATGACATTAACCCTTTCCAGTGCCTCTTCTGCTTTAGTACATATATCTATATCCCACGATCCCCCTAATGACCAATTCTCATTTCCCAATTTTTTTTTAGGCAAGCCAACAGACGTCTGTACTAACTTCATTTTTGGGGTCATCCCAGCATAACCGATGTAAAGGGGTTCCAACACCCGACATATCCAGCGCTTTCACTTTTTACTTGTTTCTATATACCACACCAGTGCCCTTAGTCTCAACACCCACTTCAGGGTCCTGACCTTCGCATGGGGGATTTCCCCTCTTAACAACCAGTCTAAGGCAGGGTGGTTGAGACAGACAGACACTGTAACTATTCTATACCTATGTCTGAACACTTATTATACCTTCCCAAACTTACACTAACCTCCTCCCTTTTCCCAGTTACCTAACCTAGGGACTCTAACCCCAGCCACTGGGGGACTCTAACTTCCCGGAATTTTTCCCCCTATTTGCATGACCAGGGACTCTAACCCCAGCTAATGGGGGACTCTAATCCCCTGGATTTTTTTCTTTACTAACCTGGGCACTCGAACCTCCAGGCATTAGAATTTAGCAGTGTTCAAGACCGTGAGTCGTCTCGGCGTTCCATCAGTACAGAGCCACGCAGGGACGAAGTGTCACACGGGTGGCAGGTTAGTGAGAGAGACCAAGGTGAATCATACCTTGCAGGCCCGTTCAGCTCACTCCACTGACACTCAAACGATCACTTATTCAGCCCTCCACGTACGACTGCTGTACATGTTGGAACCCTGCTCGCAGCACCAAATGTCAGGTTTGTTTTCGGAGACCCTCACGGACTTACTGCAATAACAAGACACTGACCTCTTTAGAAAAAACACAAATCCTTTATTACAAAGCAAGTACAAGCTGTGGAGAATCACTGTACTCAACCCGGCGCAGAGTGCATGCTCTTCAGCATATTGTGCGTAGGTTCTCCCACTGCTAAATTAACATGTTTGTGCTTTTTTTGCACTCGAAAAGCAAGCAAGAAAAGTAAGCAATTCTCCCCGAGCAGCAGACAGTCCCCGCTTTTTATACTTTACCAAGCACATAATACATCAAGCAATTTTACATCTCACAATGGTAAGATACATGAAACAATTACTACAACACACAAAGACAGTATTACATCAAAAACATAACGAGACCAGGATATAGTATTGACCATTCATGATGTGACTGCTAATGACAGGAGGCGATTTCAAGTTGCCGAAGTGACAGAATGTAATTTCAAGCCTCCGAAGGGTCTGGCTCGAACAAAAGTCAGTGCCCTGGCCCCTTTGTCCGAGACAGAAGTTACGTACTTCAGAAGTCTCACACCTTTACAAATGCTCCTCACAACTTTACTTGAGACAGTTTCCACATACCCCCGTGCAAGAAGATAAAGATTTGCACAGTTTATCTCTAATTCTATTCAGGCAGGAAGCTTAAGGCAATGTCTGCATACCTATGTGTAGGAAGATAAGGAGTTACCAAGTTTTACACCTAATTCCTAGTTGGGCAGGAAGTTTTAAGGCAATGTCTGCATACCTATGTGTAGGCAGATAAGGGACATTAATTTATAGAAATATAGAAATCAATGGGATGTTATCCCAATAAAATCTCAACAAGAGTGGCCATTCAGCCTGCCGAGTCTGTGCTGGCTGACCACATTGCTGCTGCCTCTCCTCTTGTTCTACATCAATGGTCCCATTTTGCAGCTGCTAAGCTTCCAGAAAGACTAACCGCTGGGAAGTATAGACTAACATGTGGAGTGAGAGTTGTACCAGTAAGCCTTCTGAATGAGAATTGACATTGAGCCATTGTTAATAACTAGCTATTGGGCAAGATTAAGGGAATTACACCATGGTCTTTAGATGCATTGACTGCGAGTGGGTGTGAACCTATCCAACATTGAGCATGCACTTCAGTAGCATGCAGTAGCTCAATCCAAAGTTTTAAGGACTGTTGAAATGCAATAGCAAATCAGTTGTTCTTTTATGATAATTGAATATGAGCTATAGTGCTGCAAATACAGGATCCAAGAAACATATCAGTCATAAATTGCATAATGCTATACATACTGACTCTTAAAACATAAAAAAGCAATACAATGCAATAAGCTCCTGAGACTAGAAAACCATCAAAGGCTCCATGTTCTTTTTTCGTTGGAACTTCTAAAATTTTGAAAGCACATCCAATGACTGAAATGTTATTCCATGATAGTGTTAGTTGTCTGACAACTTCACCGAATAAACATTTGTGTTGAGGGTGAAACTGGCGGAATTGGTCTCTAACTAGCTGATGAAGCAGACTTAATGTGTAAAATATTCTATGGGAGGGGTCTAAAAATGGGTCCCACAAATCTAACAGTGCATGCTCTTCAGCATATTGTGCGTAGGTTCTCCCACTGCTAAATTAACATGTTTGTGCTTTTTTTGCACTCGAAAAGCAAGCAAAATACACATCAATTTCTACACCTCAATCTGCTAATGGAAATCCAAGCCACTTTAGGGCAATGATAATACAGGGAAAGTGGTCCAATTATCAATACTGTCAATGTATATCTAAAATGTGGTAAATATCCCTTGAGGATAAAACAGACTGTTTGAAGTAACTTATCTGAAGAAAACAGCAGTGATCACACAACTCAGATTGATGCAAGGGTTTAGAACTTGCTCATATGGCGGTGGTAAAAACCAACAGTAACATGAAGTTAAAACGTTCATGCTGACATTATAAAGGGGGATGGATGAGCATTAATTCAGGTAGTCAGTGAAAGGTCTTATGTCATAACAGGAAGAATTCTGCATTTTTGTTGAATAATATGAGATATTTGAAGTCTGTCCTATTACAAATATTAGCTTCAACAGGTGAATCTCTGCAACAGCAAAACTTCTTAGCAACGTACAAGTAGGTGTAGTCTGTTCGGCCCCTGGAGCCTGCTCCACCATTCAATAGGATCATGGCTGATCCAACATTCCTCACTTCTACTTTCTCTATATCCCTTAATTCCCCTAATAATCAGGAAGCTAACTTAACCTTAAAAAAACACAAAGACCCTGAGATGTGGTCTCACTAGCACCTTGTATGGTTGTATTAACACTTCCCTAATCTTACACTCTCAGGCCCTTGAAATAAGGGCTAATATTCCAGTAGCCTTCCTGATTACCTGCTGCACCTGTGTACTAACTTCAGTTTGGTTATGGCTGATCTTTTATCTCAACACCATTTTCTCAAACAAACCCCACAGCGTCATTAGTTTCCAGAAACCTATTGATTTCTTTCTTAAACATGTTGAGTGCCCTCTGGGATATAGAATTTCAAAGACTTGCCACAGTCAGAGTAAGAAATTCCTCTTCATCTCCATTTTAAATGGCCTACCCCTTACCCTGAGATAATGTCCACTAGATCAAGAATCACTCACCAGTGGAAGCATTAGATCCACACCTACCCTGTCACATTGTGTGGGAATTTTATGTGTTTCAAGCAATTACCTCTCATTGTTCCAAACTGAACGAAATACAGACATAATTTCCTCAATCTCTCCTCAAAGGTTAATCCTTTCACCCCAGGAATTAATTTAGGGAACTTCTGTATTTCCCTCCTTCATTAAAGTGACCAAAACTTAATACTCCAGGTCCTGTCTCAGCAAAGCACAATACAATTCGAGCAAAATGTTTCTAGTCCTATTCGCATATCTCCTTGAAATTGATGCCAACAAACTATTTGCATTCCTAATTGCTTGGTGCAGCTGCATGTTATTTTTAGTGAAACATGGTCAAAGACCAGAGGCCTTAATCTGAGTGAGGGGTGAACTGTTCAAAGACAAATGATGAATGTATTCTCTGAGCGAGGTGAATCTTTACTGCAGGATGCTGTAGAGACTGTGCTGTTAAGTGTATTAAAAGTTGAGATAGACATTGTTATTCAGTAACAGAACTGAAAATTGCGATAGGGTGAGAAAGTGGAGTTGAGGATTATCAGAAAGCAATCCAGGGTTTGAGTTATAAGGAAGGGCTGGAAAGCCTGCAACATTTTTCACTGGAGCATTGGAGGTTGAGGGGTCACTTTAAGGCTCATAAAATCATAAGTGTAGGTAAGGTGAATGTCAAGCGTCTTTTCCCCAGGTTTGGGAATTTCAAAACAAGGGGGCATATTATTAAGATGAGAGGAGGAAGATTAAAAATAGAGATGCAATGTTTTGACACTAAGGATATTTTGCATGTGGAATGAATTTTCAGAGCAAATGCTGGAGTACAGTTACAAAGTTGAAAAGGCATTTGGATAAGTACATAAATAAGAAATGTTTGGAGGGATATGGGCCAAGCACAGGCAGGTGAGACCAGGTTAGTTTGCATTAGGGTTGGTATGGACAAGTTGGACCAAAAACTTTGTTTGCGTGCTGTATGACTCTGTGGCTTACGGACGCTTTGGTTAGCCAGAGTTCCCGACCTCGCACCATTAAAGAAACATTTTGCCCCTCTGTTTTTTCCTACCAAAGTGAGTGGTGATGGCCTCATGGTATTATCGCTGAGCTGTTAATCTAGACACCCAGACAACATTCAGGGGACCCACGTTCAAATCTCACCATGGGAGATAGTGGAATTTGAATTCAATAAATATCTGGAATTAACAGTCGAATGATGACTGTGAATCTATTGCCAATTGTCGGAAAAACCCATCTGGTTCACTAATGTCCTTCAGGGAAGGAAACTGCCATCCTTACCTGGTCTGGTCTACGTGTGACTCCAGACACACAGCAATGTGGTTGACTCTTAACTGCCCTCTGGGCAATTAGGGATGGGCAATAAATGCTGCCTAGCCAGCAATGCCCTCATCCCGTGAATGAATAAAAAAAATTCATTCAGATTTTCATCCATCTGCCAAATTCTAGCCCATTCAACTGTGGCTCGTTCAAGTCCTTTTGAAGTCTCTTTCATCCTCCATACAACTTACAAGCCAACCCAGTCTGGTGTATCAGTAAATTTGGAAATAGTACAATTGGTTCACGCCTTCAAATTATTTCTTTCGATTTCCAAATTTGTGAACTTAGTCATGACCTTTGTGGCACCCCTCCAATAACAGCCTGCCTGTATACTCAACTAACATCTGAAAAATGCAGGTAGTCCTATCAGGAAAGGTTGGACAAGGCTGGCTTGTATTCATTGGAGCTTAGAAAAGAGTAAGAGACAACTTGATTGAAACATACAAGACCATGAGGGGTCATAATGGAGTACATCTGTAAAGGGTGTTCCCACTTGTGGAAGAATTTAGAACAAGTAGTCAAAAAAAAAGAAGTGTCACTTATTTAAGACAGAGATAAGGAGATTTTCTCAATGGGGCCATGAACCTTTGGAACTATCTGCCTCAAAATGGTATGGAAGCAGAGTCCTTGAATATTTTTAAGATAGATGTAGATAGATTCTTGATAAGCAAAGCAGGGGCCGATGTTGAGAAACTATCTGTGAAGTAATCAGACCAGCTATGATCTTATTGAATGTCAGAACTGTCTCAAAGGGCCATGTTGTCTAATCCTGCTCATGATCCATACAATCTTGTTGTGATTGATTGGAAACATCTATCATGTGCATGTTTATACTTGTTTACCTCACTGCATTTGGTCAAATCAAGGCAACAAAAATCTATAGATGATTAGGATAGCTAATGAGGATAGACAGCCTGTTCTGGTAGGGGGTGGGTCTGGTTGGATGTTCTTCAGAGGGTCAGTATGGGCTGAATGGCTTGTTTTTACAAATATGGATTCTTTAACAAGACTGAAAGTAAAACAATAGTTCTGAAAGCCAAATGAACAGATCGCTTAGTTCAGAAATGGAAGGATTGACCTTGTCAGTCCATTGAATGAACGAGGAGTTATAGATAATTTTAATCAACCTGTTTGGAGATATTATTACCCAAGTCTGGAGCAGTTGGGACAGGAACCCTGGTCACCAGGCTCAAAGGTGGGGATACTATCATCACACCATATGTTCATGTTTTTACACAGGAACTATTGCATCATGGGAAAACACGGCAAAGAGGGACACAAATTTGACTGGGACAAATCATCCATAATAGCACAAGCCAAACGGAGACATCCCAGGGAATTCCTGGAGGCCTGGTATTCCAACTGGAACTCCATGAACAAACACATTGAATTAGACCCTATGTACAAACCACTGAGAAATAGAACTGGAAGGAAGAACAACCACC
Source organism: Stegostoma tigrinum (assembly GCF_030684315.1). Classification (NCBI taxonomy): domain Eukaryota; kingdom Metazoa; phylum Chordata; class Chondrichthyes; order Orectolobiformes; family Stegostomatidae; genus Stegostoma; species Stegostoma tigrinum. Next base: position 20,414,537 of record NC_081381.1, read on the forward strand.
CCAGAAAAGCAAGGCATATAAATACCAAACGGGATGGAACACTGACGCTTCACCCGGGGTGCACTGACGATGTTACCTAGCAACATAATGAAACATTTACAACCAAACCCACCAGCTTGACAAGCATGTCTATAACCTCATCTACCACGCGAACTACAAATTTTCTCGAAAACTTTAAAGGCACTATTTCACTTCACGTCCTCACTTTTCTTTCATGTAGGCAAATCAGATGCTCTAGGTCAGCTCTGCCTTGTTGTTCACAGACAGGGGCCAAAAATAAGAGGCTGAAATTAAAACTGGACATTTCGAGTGGATTGGGGAAAACCAAAGTCCTGGTAGGTTTGGTTATGCTACTTCTCATTGGCTTTACCCCCAGAAAAATCACTGCTCTCTTCAGCAGCAATGAAAAGAGTGGCCACTTGATCTGCTGACCCACACTATGACATGGAGTCTTTTAATATAGTAGGAAGAAAGCAACGCAGCTTCATGTTAAAAGGTGAAATCTGCTCTTCTTAATGACTAACTCTAATTTAGTTGTTTAATGGACTAGTCTTATAGGCTTGCTAGCTGTGGGTGCCATTGGCAAGACCAGCATTTGTAGCCTATTCCCAGCTCATGCAAGAAGGTATAACAATGTCCTCCTGAACTCTGCACATTGTACAAAATCTGTATTCAATATTCCCTCCCCATATACTTCCCTACCCTTAAGTAAAGGATGGATCTTGTGAGATATGTTTGCACTTTGTACCTTTGAGTAGATGTGGAATTGAGGTCCCTGTAGCAGGAGGATACCTTGGTGATCCTATTCCTGAGGAGATTTGAACGCTATGTGCATCGCTGGACTACAACAGAGATCAACAAACTGCAGAGGGTCCAAGTGCAAAATTATATTTGCTTGAATGATGTCAGACCAGCGGAACTGGGAATGACTTACTTCACCAAGGGAAAATACCTCAAAGGCGGTAAGCTCCAAAGAAAATATGGGTGTTATAGATTATAAAACCAGACTTATTAGTTGTCCTAAATTAGGAAAGATTTTGAACAAGTAAATGAGAAGAAACTGATTATATTGTAGGCCAGTCAGGTACCCAACAGATCCCAGTTAAAGATTTGAATAAATATCCGGAATAACTTATATGCTTCTCAGAGTTTCATTTCAACACAACAAAACTAAATTCACCTGAAAATTCTTGGCCAAATAATTAGTAATCTCAAATCAAAGCTCTCTTTTTCCATATTTTCTTGATTTTCTCATTTTCCACAACCTGTGTAATGTGGGTCAAAATAGACATTGCTGTTTGGCAATCAAATATCAGTCAGAATTATTGTGTTCCCGTTCGTGTCTCAGCATTTTTGGTTCTGCCTTTCTACAGATCTGTATATTAATAAGAAGAAGCAGCATTACAAAGACCTGAGTTTTAAAAGATTAGCAGGAGATCAAATCTCCGAAGAAGCAAGGGATCTGAAATCACCAGTCAAATACGATTGTGCAATGGATATATGAATGAAATGTTGATGATTGGGTTGCTGTCAGATGTTGGCACTCCAGTACTCCCCATTGAACCCTTATAGAGAAAGACGGTGCTGCCAATCACTGACCTCTAGAGAAAATACCTGTCCTGCACATTCCGTGCAAAGAAACAGTGCAATAGACAACAGCTGGAGGTAATGATTGGTGGCTCCTACACACTGACATGCCAGAACATTGCTACAGCTTTATTGCAGTACAGAATTCCAGGGCCTAACACCATCTCCATGGGGAAAGAGATTGGGCAACAAAATTTTTCTTCTTGTGAAGAAGGTGTTATTACTGAGGTAATTTCCATTCAGATCGAGGATGGTCCTGAGGTGTCTGTGGTTAAGGAATGGAAGAGGCAAGAACAATTTCTCAGCATTGTGTCAAGGGTACCTTTCCTCCTCATTGATTGAGGAATGAAATACTCCTCTCTGGGTTAAAGGTCAATGGCTCAGTTCATCTTTGGAGGAGACAATGTGTTGTTCTTTTGTTGAGAAAGGAATGTGTGTGCATATGTCTTTGTGTGTAAGCGTGCACGTGCATGCATGCACACGTATGCGTTTGTGTGTGTGTGAGCGTGTGTGTGAGCATGTGTGTGTGCATGTGCATGTGTGTGAGCGTGTGTGTGTGTGTGTGTGTGTGTGTGTGTGTGTGTGTGTGTGTGAGAGACAGAGAGACAGAAAGAGAGAGAGATCTGTTCACAGAATTGTTATGGCACAGACAGTCCATTTGTTCTATCAAGGTTCAAATGAGCATCATTTTCTGGAGCCAAGTTCCTGCTTTACGTCCATACCTTTGTACATTACTTCTATTCAAATAATCAGCCAATGCATGAAATGAACATTGATTGATTGACTGTTTCAGCAATGTGGAGATGGATGGGGTCAGTGCAGCTGTCTATTCAAGCAGCCAATTTTCAGCGCTGATGTGAATTCACCAGAGGATGTCAAAATGATTCAATTGTAGCCTTGGTCGAGTTGCCGCTTTGACCTATTACATATAGTGAACTTAGTTATTTAGTGAACTTGTGTTATTTAGTCCTGACTCACTGAAGTTTGTGTTCGTCATCCAATCATGATTAATACTCAATGATTTTAAATTGGAATGTTTGAGGAAATGTTTGTCCTTCATTCAGTTTCTTATTGTCTTACACTGATCGCAATGGACACTTTTTCTTTTCACTCCTTAATTACTGCCCTCCACCGTCAGTCTTAGCACTTGCACTGATTGGTTTTGCAAGGTCTAGAAGAGGTTTTGGCAATTGACTAAAAAATAACGCATTAATTCTCACAACTTTATAATCAACTAGATTAATTTTTCTTTTCCTCCACCCAGCCTGGCTAAGCCATCTACATTAACACTGCATGTGCATTTTCATCCTGAAAAGAAAGTCATTTCTGTTCTGGGCTAAAGTTAAGGAGATTATTCACTCTGCCTGGGTCTATGCTTTCTATTTAAAGATTCTGTTGCACAGAACTTTGAATCCAAACAACTCATAAAAAAATCATTTCTTGAAATGGATGCCAAATAGACTCATTGAGTCATGGAGTCATAAAGAAACAGACTCTATGGTCTAACCAGTCCATGCCAACCATGTTCCAACACCAAACTAGTCCCCCCTGCTTGCGCTTGGCCCATATCAATCCTAATCTTCCCTACTCATAAATTTATCTGAACATCTTTTAAATATTGTAACTATACCTGCATCCACCACTTTCTCTGGCAGTTCATTCCACACATGAACCACCTTCTTTCTCCTCTCACCTTAAAAATATGTCCCCTAGTTTTGAACTCCTCACCCTGGGGAAAAAACCCTTGTCATTCAACTTATTTATGCCTCTCATGATTTTATAAACCTCAATAAGGTCATCTCTCAACGCTCCTGTTAAAAAAAGAGTCCCGGTCTTTCCAGCCTAATTTTACATTCCAAACCCTCTATTCCTGACAACATTCTGGTAAATCTTTTCTGAACCTCCTCCAGTTTAATAATATCCTTCCTATAACAGGAACTGGAAACTGGGCTTCATAAGAGGCCCACAAATGCCCTGTACAACTTCGACATGATGTATGATCTGAACTAAGTGGGTTTGACATTTTCAATGCTGAGAACCCTAAGTAACCAGCCATAAATTTCCATATGGACAACAACTCCATGTACGAACATATTGTATTAAATTGTATTGGCACAGTTTGGTTATGTCTTTTCAATTAATTCCTTGAATGTGGGCATTGCAAGCAAGGGCAGCATTTATTTCCTAACCTTAGTTTCCCTAAGAACGTGCTAAGAGACCTTCTTCAACTACCATAGCTTGTAATGATTTGCTATGCTACTTCAAAGGTCAGCTAAAAATTGCCCGCCTTGCTTATAGACCAGACAGTATAAGAACAACAGACTTCCTTCCTTCAAGGATATTAGTGAACTAATTGGATTCTTATTATAATCTAGAAACATGTCAATCACTTTTAAACCCAGAATTCTTTGATTCTTTGGCCAGTTATCAATCCCATTGTAATGGGTTTTCAACGTGCATTATCTTTTTAAGAAGTCTAAGACATAGCCACTACATGACAGTAACACTAGAATGCACAGCTTTCCAAACAGGCAAATTGGAGACCATTGCTTTGCATACCAGAGTTCAGTGCTTGTCAACACATTGGCAAAGTAGGCACAGGTTTAACTTGCCCTCTCAGAGCTGAATTGGGACAGACTGACTTAAAATTACTTTGGACCTCTTCTTGTTTTCTGCCCCTTTCTGCCTCTCTAGCCACTGTGTGACCCAAATACTGTTCTAAATCAGATGGGACTTGTACTTCTATGTACAAATCAGAATCTCATGTCAAACATGGATCACCGATGAATTGTTGAAGGTTAAGGTCGCTGAACATGCACAGTATAATGTAAAGGACCGCATTTTGTTTCCTTTTGGATAATGACATGGAAAACGCAAGCCAGGCTGCGATATAGTGAAAAGTTCCAGGAGAGATTTTGCAACTTGAAGAATGGTGTATACTTGAGCTGCACTGGGTTGAAACTATTTAGAGCAGTGAGGTGGATACATTGAGATGGAGTAGCACCAGGAGCCTTTGAGTTAATGAAAGCTGCCTAGTGGTAGCTGCTGGATTGGTCCAAGTTGTAGGCTGTTATAGAGTATACTCAGACATCTAGAAATTTGCAAACAAATAGCAAGACTCATAATCTGTCTGTGCATGAGAGGGACAAAAATGCAGAGGCACTGAAAGAGACCTTTCTACGCCAAGAAAAGACAGTTATTGAATCAAAGATAAATCAATGCTCAGCAGGAAACATTGTGTTGCCATCACTTTAAAAAAAAGCAATCAAAAGAACTGTGAGAAACAACTCCTTGCAACCTTGTGGCCTTTGGATCTGCAGAATCGTTTTTCCTTGTCTGTGCTTTTCCTCACAATACTTGTTAAACCATCATTTTTTTGTTTATCTGATTTGTGAATGAATGAATGTGAGAGTTTGGAGTTTTTAACAGGGTATTGCAGAAGTTGCATCGTAATCATGAGGAATCAATTTTTGTTTGCCATTTGTTAAAGAATGTTTATTTATAATAAATGGTTATTTTCCTGTTCATGATGTATCAGATATAAATTACTGTTGCCCTCAGGCACTCCATCAGGAAACTTGATTATCTCAATGAGTTAAATGGGTAGTTAAACATTTGTGGCTGGTTGCAGAATAGTGCATTTGATTAATGGTTACAGTCCTCTTACATGAGTCACGACAGCAGACTCTGTCCATTTGAACTGGCTGGTAAAGAGGAAAAGTCAACTAATATCTAAGTGAGTAACTATTCTTGGGATGGCAAAAAGAATGGGACTTCCTCAGGCTCTGAATTATGCTACTGGAATCCTGGGTTACCCATTCCTCCACTATCTACCCCTACTAAAACTGGGCTATCTGCCTCCTAGTGCCATCCATTAGGATCCCACAGCTGGTGATCTGTGTAAGGAAATGGGATTTAACCCTTAAAGAACTGGGTTTCCCACTGGCAGATTCCAGGCCTAGAGTCATAATCTATCTTCACCATATTTTCTCAATGGCAGCACAATTTAGGATAGGATAGAATAGCATAGGATAGAATGGGATCATTGATTTGGTTACATTTGCAGCTTGGCCCACTGCATACAGAAAGCCATTGCAAAAATATAAAGACGCACTCAACCAGACAGCCTGCAGACAGACTTACTATAACAATTACCAACAAATTATCCTTATAGCTCTGTGCTGTGTTTAATGACTAGCTCTGAAATACTTCTGACCTCTTTCTTCATGGAAATGTAAGAATATGTGGAGGTCATTCAGCCCTTCAAGCTTGTCCTGACATTCAATCAGATGATGATTGATCTGTAGCTCAACACCATTACTCAGTCTTTAATCCTTTTACCCAGAGTAAGGGAGTCCAAAACTAGAGGGCATAAGTATACAGTGAGAGCAGAAAGATTTAAAAAGGATCTGAGGGGTCACTTTTTCATGCAGAAGTTGGTGTGTGTATGGAATGAGTTGCCAGATGAAGTCATGAGACGGGTACAATTGCAGCATTTAAAAGGTATCTGGGATGCGTATTAGAATAGGATGGGTTTAAAGGGATATGGGCCAAATGTCGAAAAATTGAATTAGATTAAGATATCTGGTTGGCATGGCTGAGTTGGACCGAAGGGTGTGTATGACTCTATGCCCAAAATACCCTCACCGTATAAAACAAAGCTTTTAAAAAATGTCAATTGATTCCCCCAAATATGCATGTGTTTTTAGGAAGAGAGTTTCAGATTACTCTGAAGTTAACGTGAATAGAAGTGCTTTTGATTTTCCTATAAGTGGTCTCACAGTTATTCCAAGGTATTATCCCTTTGATTTTGATTTCTGCTATTGGAGTATAAAAGTTTTTTTTTGTACTTAAGAAATCCCTTTACAATTTAAACATCACAATTACATCTTCTCCATGATTTCTGACTGAAATGTCAGCTAAATGGAGTGGAACTTTTCCTTCTTTTTGATAAGGTTACTGGTGATGCAGACACACTCCCTGACTTGAGACAATGCAGTGGAGGTTCTTGCCTCATAAACAATATAAGCCTGTTCCTTTTTCACCCTCAGGCAAATAAAGGTCTCAGGAAATTTCCCAGAAGATGTGATGCAGAGTGGAGGCATGCTTATTGTCAGCAAGAATATATACACACCTCAGAATCCTTCTGCAAGGTTCAGTAGTAGTGTAAAGGAAAACATTACTTACTCTCTGTGTACTGAGTGAATTAACCTCTATAACTAGAGGTGATTTAATATTCTAAGTGGATTCAAACCTCATTCGAGCCAATTTTCAGGTGAGGCATTAGATAGATTTCCTGGCTACTTTCTAGTTGTGTGTTTAAGATATTGTAGCAATAATTTGAAGGAGGGTGGCACGGTGGCTCAGTGGTTAGCACTGCTATCTCACAGTACCAGGGACATGGGTTCGATTCCAATCCTTCAGTGCCTGTAGAACATAGAACATAGAACAGTACAGCACAGTACAGGCCCTTCGGCCCACGATGTTGTGCTGACCTATTATCCTGCTCTAAGGTCAAACTACCCTGCGTACCCCACATTTTACAATCATCCATGTGCCTATCTAAAAGTCGCTTAAATGTTTCTAAAGTTTCTGCCTCCAGTTCCGCAGCCGGCAGTGCATTCCATGCACCCACCACTCTCTATGTAAAGAACCTACCTCTAACCATCACCCCTATACATTCCTCCAATCACCTTAAAATTATGCTCCCTCATAATAGTCATTTCCGCCCTGGGAAAATGTGTCTGGCTATCCACTCTATCTATGCCTCTCATCACTTTGTACAGCTTGTTCAAGTCACCTCTCATCCTTCTTTGCTCCAATGAGAAAAGCCCTAGCTCCTTCAACCTTTCCTCATAAGATCAGTCCTCCACCCCACGCAGCATCCTGGTAAATGTCCTCTGCACCCTCTCCAAAGTGGAGTTTGCATATTCTCACCATTTCTGCTCTGGTTTCATCCCACATTTGAAAGATGTGCAGATTAGGTGGATTGGCCACGTTAAATGCAGGTTTGGGGTAGGGTGGGCGAAGGGAGAGGCTGTTTGGAGGGTTAGTGCAAACTTGATGGGCTAAATGGCCTCTTTCTGCACTTTCAGAATTGTATGAGAGTGGGGAAGTTTTCTTTGGTGATCTAACAAACATTTATCCCTTAGCCAACATCTTTAAAGTAGAGGATGTGGTGATTTCTGTTTGGCTAAACTTGCTGTGAGTAAATTGTTTGTCCCAAGTCTATACATTACAACGGGGTCTTCACTTCACAAGTACTAATTAGCTGTGATGCACTTTGGGTATGTTGAGTACAGAAATGGTGTATAAATGTGTGTTAAACATTTTTTGATGACAAAGCATTTCTCCAAATCAATTCTTGGTTATCCTTTTTAAAAGTTTGAAAGGGATCAAAGGGTATTGGAAGAAAGCAAGCGCAGGGGATGATCTGCCCTAATCACATTGAATGGCAGAGGAGGATCAAGGGCTGAATGGCCTATTCCTGCTCCTATTTTCTGTGTTTCTATGTCTAAAAATGTACATTTAATCACCTTTTTATGAAGGAGCTATAGATTGTTTCACAGAGGATCTTCATCAGCAAGTGTCTTAAATAGTGTTTGAAAGCTTCCCAGTCAATAGTGAAATATGTCAATCTGATCTGATTGGTGGTTATGGGAAATTAATGAAATTCTCTGGCCACAAGGTGGTGTGGTTAGCCAACTCCTGCTGTGGGATTGATCAGAGAGCACAGGAACTAACTATCAATAGCTACAGGGAACTGAGTAAGTACAGCAACCACTGATATTGAGTTTGGGCTAGTTTCGCTATTCAGCAGTGAAATTTAGCTACTGTCATTGTAGCTCAGTCATAACACTTGTTTCAATTGGAAGATTCTAGGATCAGGCTCTATCTCAGAACTGAAGTATACCATCCAGACTTGGGGTTAAATATAGCTTTCTTCATTGAATCATTGGAGGTGCTTTTATTGAATCAGATATTAAAATAATATGTCACGTACCTGTTCAGATCATTGGAAAAATACCATTTGAGGTGCACCATGCCAATCTCCCACTGTGCTGACTCACATTCCCCCCACAAACAACAGTGAATTAAAAATATCTAATTTATTATGGAAACAGAAATTGCTGGAAGAGCGCAGCAGGGTTGGCGACATCTGTGGAGAGAAGTCAGTCAATGTTTTGAGTCCAGTTGCCCTTCCTGCTTTTCCAGCAATTCCTGTTTTTGTTTCTGATTTCCAGCGTCCACAGTTCTTTAAGTTTATATCTAATTTGTCATTTGTGGAAGCTTGCTGTGCAGAAATTAAGCTACAATTCAAAAATACTTTATTTGGGTTGGAAATCTTTTGGATGCTGTCATGTGAAGTATGAATATGTATCGCTTTTCTCTCCTTAAGAAACATTTCGCATTGTAAAATGGCATCTGTGTCAATATAACACGCTTTCTGGTAAATGTACTGAGGGGGTATCAGCTTGGTATGTGCTCAAATTCTGGGTTGCATAGCAATTGAGTACTACTAACTAAGTCCTTGTGTTTCAGGTGGGGAGAACGTCCTGCTTCATTTTATCCAGGTTTCTCTGGGTGACTGTTTTCCATTAAATACCATACTTCAGATTTTGGACATTTCAATCAAGGTTGAGGTTGAAGAGGTGAAAGTGCTACAGGTGAGAAGAAGGAACTAACTAATCTAATGTTCTCAGCAAATAGCATCATTTTTCAATTGAATGGTATGTGTAGAGTACAACTTGTGAATCCTTGGGTTCCTGCTTTAATTAAATGAATCCGCACGCAAAAGAATGAATGCAAACATGCATGTGAGCATATGTTTGTACACTACATGCACAGACTTGTTCTTTGGTGACTGTATTTGACCCACTATTTTTTATGTGTTAATGGGCAAGGCTGTTGATGCCAGTTGGTATTATTATGTTGGTAATTAATATCTACAACATTTTGACTTCATAGAGCAGTGTTGAGAAACATTTTTGTTTCTGTGACAGACACAGGTTATGTTCAGGAAATATGAATAAGTCATTTTCCCCCAGGCTGTTCTTGCTGCCAGACTGTCTACCAACTTTGCAACTTGACATTTGGGAGAATGAGGCATAGATCAACTTAGATTTGCTTCAGTGTCTCGGGGTGGCCACGCTCTTGCCTCCAAAGCAGAAGGTTTTAGGTTTAAGTCCTATTCTAGTATTGCGTGTAGAAGTCAAGTGCATTACTGAGCAAACACTGACTTGTCAGAAATACTATATTTCTGATTTAGATGTTAAAGTGAGGCCACCTTTTTTTTTGTTGGTGGACATAAAACATCCTATGGCATTATTTTGAAGAAGAACAGTGGAGTTATACTCTTGTCAAGATTATTCCTTAATCAACACCTTTAAATAAAACGGATTGTGTGGTCATATATGTGGAGCTTGCTGTGTGTAAATTGGCTATTGTATTTTCCACATTGCAACAGTGACTCAACTTCCAAAGTATTTCATCAGCTCTAACATACTTTGGAATATCCAATGGTCATAGAAGAGGATATATAAATGCACAACGTTATTCAAGGAGAAATAGAACATTGGTATGGACTTTGAGGCAATAGTATTTTTTTGTTGAAGAAAATATTGAGTTAGAAAGGTTCTCTTTTCAGCCATATTAATGTGAAAGCATTCTTCTATCAAGTCTGAATCTATTGATTTTGAGAGCATAAAAACAAACCACAACAAAGGAGGACGTCATTCAGCACATCATATCCATTCCACTTAACGCTCAGTAGCATAACCATAATTGAATTCCCCACTATCAATATCCAGGTGTTACCATGAACCAGAGCTGGACTAGCCTTATAATTACTTCAGCTATGAGGGCAAGTGAGAGGCTAGGAATCTTGCAGTGAGTAACTCATCTCCTGAATCTCCAAAGTCTGCCCGCCATCTACAAGACACAAGTCAGGAGTGTGTTGGAGAACTCCCCACGTGCCTGGATGAGTGCAGCTTCAACAACATTCAAGAAGCTTGACACCATCCGGGACAAAGTAACCTGCTTAATGTGCACCACATCCAAAAACATTTGCTGCTTTACTACTGATGGCCAGGTTATGCAGTGTGTACTATCTACATGATACACTGCATTAAATTACCAAGACTCCTTTAGCAGTACCTAAAATCCACAACCACCATTATCTAGAAGATCAAGATGCATGTGTGCACCATCACCTTCAAGTACTTCAGGCAGATATTTAACGTGGCAATGATACTAACTTCACTCATTGCAGGAGAGACATCCAGCATGGATGGAATCAAATGCTGTGAGAACTGTGGACACTATGGCTGTATTGAGCACATCAGTCATGGGGTGAATTTCTGCAGTGTGGACTGTGCACAGCAGTATAGATAAAGGTATGTGTTCTTTATGGAAAGCCCTGGATCAATGATCTACTTTTTCATTATTCACACTCAACCTGAAACGAAGTATTTTGCAGATGTCGTGCATAGCGGTGGGACAAGCAACTAAAAATGACTCGTGTTCGTTGTCCAGTATCATCATAGAAACATCATCAAAAAGCAAATGTCAATTCATTGCGAGGTTTAGATGAACATACAGATCTATCCTGAGTTAACTATTCACAGGAGCAGTGACACTCAGGCTTGGCTTAAGGGAGGCAAGATTGTCAAGTGTTGCTATTGCTGAGCCTCCTGGAAATACATACATCCAGATCGGATGGAGCATTTATTGAATATATAGTACAGTAGCTGTGATAATTGGGTAGGAATTATCACTATGGTAAATTGAAAACCTGAATTCAGTAAATCTGGTCATCTTTAGGTCAGCTGCTGGATTGTTGCTGGAAATGCAACTGGTTCAACTTTTCCTTAAGGTGGGAGACTGTCATACTGTATTCAGTGTTGTACAATGGCTTAGATTCCAGCCCAGACAGGGTTGAAGTAGCATGTGATGTTCTGGTATAACAGGACCCACTTTGCATTTTCATTTACTCTGTTTATGTAATGGAATCAGTGTGGTTTCTGTAGTCAGTCAGCTATAGGTCTGTAATTACAGTAAAATCAGTAAGCAAAAATCCAAGCCGTTTGTAAGTCAGATATTGTAGCTGTATAAAGAGTGTTAACAAATCTAAAGGCATCTGCCTAAACAAACACCTGACTCTTGATGTTATGTGCGGCATGGACTAGCACATATATAAAATTACAAAGTGCATCATGCTGGCAGAATGTGGGCGCTAAAACTTAGTGGCAGTAATTAGATACTAAAAGCTGAAAATGTGACAGTGGCATGTCTGGAATGAAAAGTCTTTTTTCCTGAGTGTTGTCATCCATCCTGTCAGAATCCAGAGCTGAAGTCATCAAGATTAAAGTGCTACAATCAAAGTAGAGGTTACAAACCCATACTGAAGCAGGTATTCCATTCTCTCTGTGAAATAAAATTTTACAAGAGGGCCAGTTTTCAGAGAAAGATGCTGAAAGAACAGTTCCAAACCAAGATAACACACTTAGAATAAAATGCACAAATAAAATAAAAAATCACAAAAATGTTTTCTATATGAAAAAGGCTTTATCTTTGTACAGATGTCAGTTCATTTTGTCATTTCCTTTGTCCAAATCAGGACAAAATAAAAGAAATAAATGATCTCATTATTGCTTCAAACTTGCTAAGAATACCGCCTACAGGCACAAGCCCACAAATTTAAAACTTTGAATACAGGAGTTGGGAAGTCAAATTGAGGTTGTACAGGACTTTGATTGGAATACTGTGTCCAGTTCTGGTCGCCCAGTTATAGGATGAATATTATTAAGCTGGAGCGGGTTCGGAAGTGATTTACCAGAATGTTGTCGAGTATGAAAGGTTTGAGTTAAAGAGAAAGGCTGGGACTTATTTCCCACTGAGTATAGAAGGTTGGGAGGTGACTGTATAGAGCTTGGTATAGATAGGGTTAATGGCAGTTATCTTATCCCTAGGATGGGGGATTTCAAGACAAGGGGGCACATTTTTAAAGTGAGAGGAGAGAGATTTAAAATAGACATGGGGGCAATTTTTTACGCAGTGGTTCACATGTGAAATGAACTTCCTGAGGAAGTGTTGGATGTGGGTACAGTCACAACACTTAAAAGACATTTGAATAAGCACATGAATTGGTAAGGTTTGGAGGGAAATGGGCCAAGACCAGGCAGGTGGGTCTAGTTTAGTTTGGGATTAAGGTCGGCACGGACTGGTTGGATCAATGGGTCTATTTCCATTCTGTATGGCTCTGACTTTGAAACTTCTCCAAATCACTCACATCCTGAGTTGGAAACATGATGTTTAGATTCACTGTTGCTGAGTCAAAATCCTGGGACACCCTCACTTGCAGCATTGTGAGTGTACCTATGCCAAATAGGCCATGGTAGTGGCAAGAAAGCAGCTCAATGCCCCTTTCTCAAGGACAATTAGGGAGAGTCAATAAATGCTTGTACAGCCAGTGAAGCCCATATACCAAAATGAACAAAAACAGGCCAGGGTTATAGTCTGACCTGAGCTTCCAATGTGACCACTGCAGCTAAGGTTTAGTTTGTGACTACAAGGGCAATAACAACATGGGATTTGAAAAGAGCACAAGCGTAATTTTGTCCATTTCATATTTTGACCTTCACCTTTGATAACTTTTTCTGTTCATTTGTAATCCAGCCCTGTGTGCATTGGCACTGAGCAGTTTTCCCCCTCTCTCCCTATTTATTCCAGTTCCCTCTCCCCATCCCCCTCTCTGATGAAGGGTCTAGGCCCGAAACGTCAGCTTTTGTGCTCCTGAGATGCTGCTTGGCCTGCTGTGTTCATCCAGCCTCACATTTTATTATCTTGGAATTCTCCAGCATCTGCAGTTCCCATTATCTCTGAATATCCCACTTCCTACAGACTAAGGGGGTGGCCATGGGCACCCGCATGGGCCCCAGCTATGCCTGCCTCTTTGTAGGTTACGTGGAACAGTCCCTCTTCCGCACCTACACAGGCCCCAAACCCCACCTCTTCATCCGGTACATTGATGACTATATCGGCGCCGCCTCTTGCTCCCCAGAGGAGCTCGAACAGTTCATCCACTTCACCAACACCTTCCACCCCAACCTTCAGTTCACCTGGGCCATCTCCAGCACATCCCTCACCTTCCTGGACCTCTCAGTCTCCATCTCAGGCAACCAGCTTGTAACTGATGTCCATTTCAAGCCCACCGACTCCCACAGCTACCTAGAATACACCTCCTCCCACCCACCCTCCTGCAAAAATTCCATCCCCTATTCCCAATTCCTCCGCCTCCGCCGCATCTGCTCCCACGATAAGACATTCCACTCCCGCACATCCCAGATGTCCAAGTTCTTTAAGGACCGCAACTTTCCCCCCAAAGTGATCGAGAACGCCCTTGACCGCGTCTCCCGTATTTCCCGCAACACATCCCTCACACCCCGCCCCCGCCACAACCGCCCCAAGAGGATCCCCCTTGTTCTCACACACCACCCTACCAACCTCCGGATACAACGCATTATCCTCCGACACTTCCGCCATTTACAATCCGACCCCACCACCCAAGACATTTTTCCATCCCCTCCCCTGTCTGCTTTCCGGAGAGACCACTCTCTCCGTGACTCCCTTGTTCGCTCCACACTGCCCTCCAACCCCACCACACCCGGCACCTTCCCCTGCAACCGCAGGAAATGCTACACTTGTCCCCACACCTCCTCCCTCACCCCTATCCCAGGCCCCAAGATGACATTCCACATTAAGCAGAGGTTCACCTGCACATCTGCAAATGTGGTATACTGCATCCACTGTACCCGGTGCGGCTTCCTCTACATTGGGGAAACCAAGCGGAGGCTTGGGGACCGCTTTGCAGAACACCTCCGCTCAGTTCGCAACAAACAACTGCACCTCCCAGTCGCAAACCATTTCCACTCCCCCTCCCATTCTCTAGATGACATGTCCATCATGGGCCTCCTGCACTGCCACAATGATGCCACCCGAAGGTTGCAGGAACAGCAACTCATATTCCGCCTGGGAACCCTGCAGCCTAATGGTATCAATGTGGACTTCACCAGTTTCAAAATCTCCCCTTCCCCTACTGCATCCCTAAACCAGCCCAGTTCGTCCCCTCCCCCCACTGCACCACACAACCAGCCCAGCTCTTCCCCCCCACCCACTGCATCCCAAAACCAGTCCAACCTTTCCTGCCTCCCTAACCGGTTCGTCCTCTCACCCATCCCTTCCTCCCACCCCAAGCCGCACCCCCAGCTACCTACTAACCTCATCCCACCTCCTTGACCTGTCCGTCTTCCCTGGACCGACCTATCCCCTCCCTACCTCCCCACCTACACTCTCTCCACCTATCTTCTTTACTCTCCATCTTCGGTCCGCCTCCCCCTCTCTCCCTATTTATTCCAGTTCCCTCTCCCCATCCCCCTCTCTGATGAAGGGTCTAGGCCTGAAACGTCAGCTTTTGTGCTCCTGAGATGCTGCTTGGCCTGCTGTGTTCATCCAGCCTCACATTTTATTATCTTGGAATTCTCCAGCATCTGCAGTTCCCATTATCTCTTCTTTTTCTGTTTGCTGCTTTTAGTGTGCTGATGCTCGCACCAGGTAAACAGATGAACTGCAAGAGGTTGTGGGACCCAATATGATTAGCAACCTCCATGTTGTGAGAGAACTGCCAATCTTTAGAGCTCCTCATTATCAACATCGATTTAAAGGATCCTCCTTCGTCATTTGCTTGGAAATGCTTGACCTCTAAATTATCATCCATCATTGCATCCCTTCTGTTCTAAGCTATGGTGATTGAGTTTATCTGCTAGATAACAGCATTTACTGTATTCGAAATAATTTGGTGGTTGTAAACTGCCGCAGGCTGTCAAGGATCCTTGTGCTTCCTTTGAATGCTAAGGCTGAAACAACAAAATGGGAGTGAGAAAAGAATTACGTTAAACAACATGTTCTGGTCCAACTGCACCTTGAATATTGTGCCCAGGAAAATGAGAAGAATGCAAATACTGCACAGAGGCAGGCAGCTGAATTATCAGATGGATTTCCCAAAAGTTTATTTTTAAAGTGGGGGGCTGCACTGAGTAGACATTAGGACCTCTCTGATCGATGGTTTAGTTTGACCTTCCTCATCCAGCAATGAACCCATGGGATCAGGCATTTTTACATTAGCCATGCTAAATTGCCCATAGTGACCAGGGGTGTGCAGGCTTGCTGGGTTAGCCATGGGAAATGCAGGATTACAAGGGTAGGGTAGGCGGGTGGGTCTGGGAATGATGAACATTCAGAGGGTCAGTGTGAAAGCAATGGATCGAATGGCCTGCTTACACACTGCAGTGATTCTATGATCCTACGTTTGCTCTCCTCCAACTTCAGTGAGGAGTGAATTAGACAGATGTAACACCAATATTTTACACTATTTCCCCCACCCTCATTCCAGTTTCCTCATGGTTGATTAACAAATTATCTGCACAAATGATGTGTTTCAGCAGGTTAGAAGTGGGCCAGAGGGAGGCTGCAATCGGATGGTGCATTAGGTTTTCTTAGCTGAGTTGAAGCAAGACGAGACGAAGACAGGCTGCGTTGTTTTCCCCATTCGTCGCTGCTTCTCCACTGATCTTTGGCTGTCCCTCTTATCTAACACACAGATGCACAATTAGTGCTGTCAGCTTGATGATTACAGTGGGTCAGAAGTTTTGCTGTGCTTTCGCCCAGCACCGAATGCTGCTAATTACATGTCTGCCACTTGATTGTGCGCCTGATCACTTCAGACATCCCATGTGTTTGTCTCGCTTGCTTTAGAAGCCTTTTTTAGCCTCTGAGACAAAATTCAAGCATATCAGTGAAAGGCAATCTCAGTATGACTACTTCCTGCACTGTACTGAAACTCTAGATGGTTATTGCTAATCACTGCCCATTTTAATCTGGAGTCTAATGACTGTTTCTGCTCAGGGCTCCAAGCTTTCTAAAGATTCCATTTCAGGCAAGCAATTCAGAAATCAACACGTCTCACCATCTCCATGACTTCAACAGCCACCAACAACTAGCAATTTTATGCTGCCCTTAAAGGAGTCAAACACCCCAAGTCTTGATCAACAAGCTAGGGTTTTAAGGGAGAGAGGTATGGAGACAGAAAGATTTGTGGAAGGACAGCTGCAGCTTAGGGTCAGTGAAACATTTTGGGATACAGTCTATGGGTAGTTTGAGACATGATGTGGAGGTGCTGGTGTTGGAGTGTGTAGCCCATTTTGATTTGGTTTATTTTGATCATGGACCGAGATACAGTGAAATGTATTGTTTTGTGTGCTAACGAGGCAAACCAAACCTTACATAAGAACAACAGAATGAAAGAAAGAATACAGAATATAGAGTTACAGTTACAGAGAAGGATGCAGAGAAAGACCAACTCTGATATATGAGAAGTCTGTTCAAAAGTCTCATAACACCGGGGAAGAAGCTGTTCTTGAATCTTTTCATTTTTTTTGTATCTTCTGCCCGATGGACGAGGGTGGGCAGGGTCTATCACTATGTTGGCCATTTTCCCAAGACAGTGGGAAGACTTTTCCCCAGGGCAGGATTGACTGCCACGAGGGGTCATAGTTTTAAGGTGTTAGGAGGAAGGTATAAAGGAGATGTCAGAGGGAGGTTCTTCACCCAGAGAGTTGTGAGCGCATGGAATAGTTTACCAGTGGTAGTCGTGGAAGCAGAGTCAATAGTGACATTTAAGCGACTGCTGGACATGCACATGGACAGCAGTGAATTGAGGGGAATGTAGGTTAGGTTATTTCATTTTTGGATTAGGATTATTCCATGGCACAACATCATGGGCCGAAGGGCCTGTGCTGTGCTGTATTTTTCTATGTTCTATGTTTAAGTGTAGACGGTGCCATTGAATGGAAGGCTTGTTTAGGTGATGGATGAATCACTGTATTTGTAAAGAGCTGCCCCTAATGTCCGTTTTAATTTTTTTTCCTTTCACTTAGAAATATGCCCCGAGTCATGAAATCTCCCACCATAGGGAAAAAATGCCGGCCATTCACCTTATCTATGCCCCTCAAAATTTTAAGAACCTCTATAAGCTCAGCCCTCAACCTCCTACAGTCCAGTGAAAACACTCTCATTCTATCCAGCCTCTCCCTATAACTCAAACCTTCTATTCCTGATAAATCTTTTCTGAACACTGTCCAGTTTAATAATATTTTTCCTATAACACGGAGACCAGAACTGCATTCAGTATTCCAGAAGCGGCCTCATCAATATCCTGTACAACCTCAACATGGCTATCCGACTCCTATACTCGAAGGTCTGAGCAATGAAGTTAAATGTGCTAAATGCCTTCTGAACTACTCTGTCACAAACTTCAAAGAATTATGTACCTGAACCCTAATGAATTTCCAGAGGAAGTGGTGGATGCAGGCACAGTTACAATGTTTAAAAGACATTTGGATAAATACACAAACAAGAAAAGTTTATCGGGAAATGGGCCAAGCACTGGCAGGTGGGACTAGTTTAGTTTGAGATTAGGGTTGGGATTGACCAAAGGTTCTGTTTCTTTGCTGTACGACTCCATAACTCTTGTGACTGGGTTGTGTTCACAACTCTATAATTTCTTACCGTCTTAGGCAGAGCAGTTGCCAAATCAAGCTATAATGTAACTATTAGGATGCTTTCAATAGTGCATCAAAAAAGTTGGGAAGAATCATTGTGGAACATGCCAAATTTCTTTAGTCTTCTGAGAAAGTATAGGCATTGGTGTGCTTTCTTGACCATAGCGTCAGTGTGGTTGGATGAGGACAGATTGTTCATGGTATTTACTTGAGAAACTCGAAGCTCTTGGCCACCTCCATCTGAGCACTGGACAGGGGCATGTCTCCCACTCAGCTTCCTGAAGTCAATGACCAGCTCCTCCATTTTAATGACATTGAGGGCGAGATTGTTGTCTTTACACCATGCCACTAAGCTCTCTATCTCTCCTCATTCTGACTCATTGTTATTTAAGATTTGACCCTCCACGGTGGAGAATTCAGCAAACTTGTAAGTGGAGTTAGATCAGAATTCGGCCACAGAACCATGTGAGTGTATAAGGAGTTTAGTAAGGGATTGAGTACACAGCCTTGCGGAGTATTGGTGTTGAGGATTATCGTGGAGGAGGTATTATCACCTCTCCTTACTGATTGCGGTCTGTGGGTAAGGAAATTCAAGATCCAGTTGCAGAAGTGGGGAGCAAAGTCCTAGGTCTCAGAGTTTGGAGATGAGTTTGGAAGGAATTATGGCATTGAAGGCAGGGCTAAAGTCAATAAATAGGAGCCTGACATAGGTGTCTTTGTTATCCAGATGTTCGAGAGATGAGCGAAGGGCCAAGAAAATGGTGTCGTCTGTGGACCCGTGATGACAGTCAGTGAATTGTAGTGGATCAAGACAATCTGGAAGGCTGGAACTGATGTGTGCCATTACTAACCTCTCAAAGCACTTCATAATGATGGATGTCAGAGCCACTGGATGTAGTCAGCTGCCTGATTTTTCTTTGGCACCGGGATGATTGTCGTCTTCTTGAAGCAGGTGAGTACGTCAGATTGGAGTAAGGAGAGATTAAAGATGTCTGTGAATACTCCTGCCAGCTGGTCCGCACCGAATCTGAAGCCACAGCCAGGGAATCCATCTGGGCCAGTTGCTTTCCGTGGGTTCACTTTCAAGAAGACCGATCTGATGTCTGCACCAATGACTGTGGGTAAAGGTGCTCCTGAAGCTGTCAGGGCAGTTAACATCATTTCACTGACTACTGTTCAAAATAACAGTAGAATATATTGGCTCCTCGGGGAGGGATGCATTGTTGTCAGCGATTCTACTCAACTTCACTACGTAGCCTGTTCTATTGTGTATGCCTGCCAAAATCAACTGTGTTTGTGTGGTTGGTCTGGCATTCTAATTTAATCTGGTATCATTCCTTGGCATTCCAAATGGCTTTGCAAAGATCATGTCTAGATTTCCTGTATAGTCCAGGATCACCCAACTTGAATGCCTCAGACCTGGATTCAGTAGAGAATGGATTTCTTGGTTCATTCATGATTTCCAGTTGGAGAGCACTCAGATTAATGTCCTTGCATGCAGTCCTGCACACATTAACTGATGAAGAAGTATGTGATGGTAGTGGCATACTCATTTTGGTCGGCGACTGGGTTCTTGAATAACAGTCACGTAGGACTGGTAAGAGTGGATGACTTTGGACTACAGATTCCAAAACTTTCCATCACCGAGGGTTCCCTAATCTCATGCCTGAATTGGCTATAAAATGATTGATTGAAATTAATTAATGTGATTGGTCAGCAACTGAACTGCCATTGTAGATTTTTCAATATATATTTTTCATATCAACCTGTACATAGATGCTATGACACACCTCTGAAACAGGTGGGACTTGAAGACAAACCTCCTGTCTCAGAGGTAGGGACACTACCGCTGCATCACAGGAGCCCTATTTCTATTGCCATTGTGTTATATAACTGCTAGGATGGTTAAAAAGTGAGTGAGACAGACTTTAGTCTTTTACCTCATGTAATCTGTATTTATTGGAATAGAATCATGCATTAAATGAAGTTATGCATAATAAGTTGAGTAGGGCACATTTGATGCAGTCGAGACAAAGTGTACCCCTCATTTGCTAATCCTTGGCAATATTTAGAAATTGTAGACAATAGTATACAATGGATCACTTGACCTAACTATTTATCCTTGGTTGTCTGTTTGCTATTACTGTGTTAAGCAATATTCTGAGCATAAGAAATTAATATTCTCTTCAAGTCAAATTTGGTGAACACTAAAGACAAAAGTAAGTGAGGTATAATTCAACTAAGGTGTAACATGCAGCAGACACCTGTTCTGTGTTCTGAGGAAGGGTCACAGGACTCGAAAAATTATCTCTGCTTTTCTCTCTATCGCTGTTGCCAGACCTGATTTTCTTCTGTTTCTGCTTTTGATTTTCAGTACCCATTTTGTTTTTTTTTAATCTCTGCATATTATTGCTGTTTTACACACCACCCAATTTCCTTTTTCCATTGTACACAGGAGTATCTCATCTTTCAGTATTATTATGGATGATTTGGACCTTCCCTTTATCTACCTCCCCTGATTCCATTCTCTTCAACATTCAATTTGCTATTATACATTTCATACGCCAGCCCAGGATCAATCAATCTCTAAATTACCCCACTTAAAACAGAATGTTTTCAAACCACATGTGGACAGAAAAGTAACCAAAAAGGATTTTATTTCAAGTACTCGTTTTTTATGTGGGTGGAGAGGCAGGCTTTAAAGAAAATGTCAAATATGTGCAAAATACCGAACACCCTCATTCATGGAGAGAAACAGTTCTAACCCTAGAATTCTTGAAATGTTGTGTCAGTTGGAAAAGATAATAAACAAATGACTTTCCCACAGATGAAAAAAAATGGATACAATGTTCTAAAAATTTAAATGCGTGCATAAATCTATCATCATCCCTGAAAAAGAAATGTTGCAATTTCTTTGTGGCCTACAAGTGATTTTGTTTCAATCAAATTACTGATACGTTCACTGCAAGTGTTGGCTATCATTCTCACTGATTTTGTTTTGACAAATCTCAAGTGTTAACTGCCCTGTCCAGACTTGTGCAATTAATGTCTGTAAGGACCAGAAGGTCAAATCCTGGTTTACCAAGATAGTTGATCTCAAGCCAGAAATAGTAGAGTTATATAAAGACAAATTGAGAAAAATATTAATTTGTACTTTTGAAAAGAAAATCTAAAATGAAGGGATTTATAATAAAGACAAGATAAATTGCTCACACTGATGATGATTTTAGAAAATGTGTAAGTCAATAGAATTTCTCTTTGATGGCGGATAGTTTCGAATCAGCCTGCTCAGAAATGTCATTACACACCTCTGGAGCAGGTGGGACTTGAACCCAGGCCTCCTGGCTCAGCGATATCTGTGCCACAAAAGCCCACCCCTCCTTGTATGTTAACCACAATTGGAGCTCAAATAATGAGTCGTAGGAGGCCATTGAATTGTTATAGACATGCTGATTACCAATAATAGCTTTATCTGTTAGTTGGTGTCTTAATAGGACTAGATACTGTTTCTAGTCTGACAACTCTAGCGTCCAGTGTTGTCTAAGTGATAAAAATGAAAAGATGCCAAAAATTGCAGGCCTTTCATTATTGCCTCATTTAAACAAGGCTGATCATAGTTGGGTGAGTATTTCTGAAATCTGGCACCACATTTATACAATTCATTCTCAGGATGTGGGTATCACTGGTAAAGCTGACATGTACGGACCATCCCATGTTACAGTTGAGTAGCTTTTTAGACAAAGTGGTCACAGTTAATGGTCAACCACTTCTGGATTGGGACTGAAAGAGATGATGATGTGGATTTGCTGGCACATGCTTCACTCCTCCCCGTCCAAGTACTGTGTTAAACTGAAACCATCACTGAGGAGAATCCTGACTCACAGGCTTTCCCTGTTTGCACAGAGTTAAGGACATCAGGAACCCATTTTAATATAGCTCAACTTCTTTCCTAAAAAGAGCAACTCAGCATAACCAGAAGGCATTTATTTGAAAATACTGACAGAACAGGAATATATTAAATTGACACAATGCACCAAGATTAAATAGAGTGATAAAGACAATTTGCCAGATCTTTTTTCTGAATATAAACAATACAGTATAAATCATCGATTATATATATTTAAATATGTTACAAATAAGGTGCAGCTGGTAAAAGACTTCATACTTGAACTAAAGCACATTGAACAGAATGCTATTATAAAAGTTTTTCAAATACCGCTTATTGAAATTTATATTGCACAGCAGCACTGGGGAAAGTTTCCTTTTATGAAATATTAACATCAAAATAACACACAATACGCCTTGAGCTATGAGTACTTTGGGAAATAAAGTACTTGAAACAGTTATAAGCAACTGGGACACACCATTGTAACAAGTTGTAGCCTTGGCATGAAGAAAGTGAACATTCATTCAGTCTTGTTCTTGGGACAAACCTGAGCCAGTGTGTAACAATAGCCCCAGTTCATCTCACTGTATCTTCTGCCCTATTCTTAAACCAAATTATAAAAGTTTGCAATCTGCTCAAACTCATTAACACATTGCTGTATCTTCTTGTACAAGCAATTCTGAGCAGGCTGAGCCACCCTGATGTTATTACTGAACGCAAGTATTCATTAACAGTCATGTTTAGGTATAACAGTCAGTGTTCAAAGGAGTTGCTTAACCAACCTAACAACCAATTCCCCACTAATTATCCTTTTTGTTTGTACACACATGGAGCAGCAGAGAACAAGAGCGATGTCCTTGGTTGTGATTGATTGGAGAGAGTGGATTAGGCACATATATTGGCTTCTGTCAGCGTTCATGTAAGTCAATGAAGGTTTTGATGGTTGAACAAACAGTGCCATTCATCTTTGGTTACCATACTCGGCATTTCTTGGATGGGTGCATCGCGTTCCCTGTTTTACACTGGAAGGCCTCAGCAAAAGCTTCAAAGTTCTGGAGGGAACCAATGACTCTGCAAAGGGGGAAGAAAATAATGGGGCTTGCATTTATTGGCATCTTACATGGTCTTAAATTTCAAATTACTTTGCAGCTAATTAAGTGCTTTTTAAGTGTTGCATCTTATTTGTTACATATATAAGACATCCCCTTCTCCAACCCTAATCACCCCCTCACCCTTCCATTCCCACCCTCCCTCTTCCCCTCCCCCATGAAAGGGATTTGACAGGGATGAGATGTTTCCCCTGGCTGGGATGTTTAGATTCGAGGTGCACAATTTTAACAATAAGGGAAACTACTTCGGACTGAGATTAGGAGAATGTTTTTAGCTCAGGTTTGTGAACCATTAGAATTCTCTGTATTAGAGGGCTTTGAAAGCTGAGTCTTTGAGTTCATTTGTAGTAATCTATTAACTGATTTCTAAATACCAATGACATAAAGGGATATGAGGCTGGTGTGGAAAAAGGGTATTGAAGTGGATGATCAGCCATGATCGTATTCAGTGTCAGCGCAGGATTGGCGGGCTGAATGGCCTAATCCCGATCCCCTTTCTCTAAATGGCTGCCTTGCAAGCATTCAGTTCCCAATAATCACTCAATCATGGTGGGAAACAACAGAAATATTTTTGTCCTCAGAATGTGTCCAGGCAGTTGAAAACTTCCTGGCCGCTTGGGCTGCATTTCGGTTACCAAAACCACTTTCCTTTCAGGTAATGGTGTTGAAAGCAGTTGTGTTTATATATTTTTATCTGTCGCCAAGTTTCCAGACACACACTGATGATGTTACAGCCAACAATTGTCTGCTGTCTCTATGAAGTATCTGAATGGATGGGGCCAAGTGCCTTGCCTGTAAAGCAATCTTCTCCCCCATCGCAGGCTATCAACAGCAATGAAAAGCAGTGGAATTGTCCTTGAGAAGAGAATTGTGAGAATGAGGCCAGGGAGTTGAGAATTATGTTCTGAAGTTGTCTTTCTTGAAGTTTGAGGCATTGTTGACTTAGATTGAATTTCCTGCTATGTGTTACAAAATGCGGAGGAATGGAAATTGTGGGAGATATAGCAGTTTGGATCGGAAATTGGCTTGCTGAAAGAAGACAGAGGGCAGTAGTTGATGGGAAATGTTCATCCTGGAGACCAGTTACTAGTGGTGTACCGCAAGGGTCGGTGTTGGGTCCACTGCTGTTTGTCATTTTTATAAATGACCTGGACGAGGGCGTAGAAGGATGGGTTAGTAAATTTGCAGACGACACTAAGGTCAGTGGAGTTGTGGATGGTGACGAAGGATGCTGTAGGTTGCAGAGAGACATGGATAAGCTGCAGAGCTGGGCTGAGAGGTGGCAAATGGAGTTTAATGCAGACAAGTGTGAGGTGATGCACTTTGATAGGAGTAACCAGAAGGCAAAGTACAGGGCTAATGGTAAGATTCTTAGTAGTGTAGATGAGCAGAGAGATCTCAGTGTCCATGTACACAGATCCTTGAAAGTTGCCACCCAGGTTGTCAGGGCTGTTAAGAAGGCATACAGTGTTTTAGCTTTTATTAATAGAGGGATCGAGTTGTGGAACCAAGAGGTTATGGCGAAGCTGTACAAAACTCTGGTGTGGCCGCACTTGGAGAATTGCATACAGTTCTGGTCACCGCATTATAAGAAAGATGTGGAAGTTTTGGAAAGGGTGCAGAGGAGATTTACTAGGATGTTGCTTGGTATGGAGGGAAGGTCTTACGAGGAAAGGCTGAGGGACTTGAGGCTGTTTTCATTAGAGAGATGAAGGTTGAGAGGTGACTTAATTGAAACATATAAAATAATCAGTGGGTTAGATAGGGTGGATAGGTATAGTGTAGGTTAGATGGGCTTGAGATCGGTATGACAGGTCGGCACAACATCGAGGGCTGAAGGGCCTGTACTGTGCTGTAATGTTCTATATTCTATATTCTATATTCTATAAAGCGGTTGTGCATGACAAGTTCCAAAAACAGTAATGTCATCATTGACAGGATGACCTGGTTTACTGATACTTGTTGAAGAATATATATTGGCTAGGGCACTGGGAGAATTCTCCTGCTCCTCTTAGAAATAGGGGTACTAGTTTTTTTTACATCCACCCGGGTGTGCAGAGTTTATTCATTTCTTTTTGAAAGGTGGCACAAACAACAATCTCAGCAATAACATTCTTTCAGCACTACAGTAGATTATCAGTCTAGATGTGTGTTCAAGTCTCAAATGGAACTTGAAACCACAGCCATCTGACTAAGAACACTGCTGCATTGAACCACAGTTGTAACAGCCATGTGAGAGAGGTCTATTAACACTTCCATAAATTGAGATGAATACGTATTGATGTAATGCTAACATTCTAATCCTAAGTGTAAATATTTACACCGTGTCTGTTCTATCAAATTCTTCATCAACTCCCTTCATCACTTGAAAGTGCTGGAAAAGCTCGGAAGGTCTGGCAGCATCTGTGGAGAGTAATCAGATTTAATATTTCAGATCCAGTGATCCTTCCTCAGAACTAAAGGGTCACTAGATGCAAAATGTTAACTCTGGTTTCTCTCCACAGATGCTGCCAGACCTTCCGAGCTTTTCCAGCGATTTCAGTTTCTGTTTCTGATATACAGCATTTGCAGTTCTTTTGGTTTTTGCTTAGTTAGGTTACCCCTCTTCTTAGAGGCAACCTGCCCTTTAACCTAAAGAGAAACATTTCCTATTGGATAGAGTTCATATTCCTATTGAATTCCAGTAAACATAAAGTCTCATTAACCTCAAGGCAGTGTAACCAGTCTCTATTTGTATCTTGGTCAATTACTGCCCATTCAGTAAAGCTGCCCAATGAGGTTGTAGACATGTTTGCCGAGCCAATGGGTTTGGTTGTAAATGTTTTGTCACCCTGCTAGGTAAGATTGTCAGTACACCTCTGGTGAAGCATTGGTGTTCTGACCTGCTTGTTGTTTTCTTTATTCAATCACGAGATGAGGGTGCCACTGGCTATGCAGCCGTAGCAAAATTGGAATCAATGCCTATCAGGAGACAAACGCTCTGCTGATTGAAGTCATATCAAGCAAATAGGAAGATGGTCATGGTTGTTGGAGGTCAGTCTGCTCAGCTCCAGGACATGTCTGCAGGTGTTCCTCAGGGTAGTGCCCTAGGCACAACCATCTTCAGCTGCTTCATAAATATCCTTCCCTCCATCATAAGGTCAGTAGTGGGGATGTTCACTGATGATTGCAGGATGTTCAACGTCAATTGTGACTCATCGGATACTGAAGCAGCCCATGTTCACATGCAACAAGATCTGGACAATATCCAGGCTTGGGCTGACAAGTGACATTCGTGCCACACAAATGCGATTCAAGAAGGCAGCTCACTACCACCTTCGCAATGGCAACTAGGAATAGACAATAAATGCTGATCAGCCAGCAACACCAACATCCTTTAAAAAAAATAGGTGTGGTGACCCTTATGTTAAACCACTAGCAGACATCAATTTTAAATGAGGGAGTGGCCCTCTGGTATTTATTAAGGTGAATTCAATCAGGCCCAGGATTAAGATGACAAAAAGACAAAGGTATGAAATCAGAGATTACTGTTGAAAGGTGGAAGAAAGAAAACAGATACTATTCTTCCTTTAGTCAGACAATGATTCTATTAAACATGTTCAGTGCCACAATAAAGGTGATGTGCCCAAATTAAGTAAAAGGTAGTCAAGAAAAGAAATTGGTTAAATTTCACGTCTCACTTTCAATACTCAGCATTAATCTCACGATTGCTCTGTGAGGAACGAAGTTACATACCTGAACTTCAGTGGGCTGTGAACATCAGTTTTAATTGATTGACTGGCATACTCAGGCCTGTATGACCCACACCACACCTACAGGATGTAAATAATTGTTAAGCAGTTTGTACACAGAGATATATAATTGAGTATATTAATAAATATCTTGCAACCCTCATTATAGCTTCATGTCAAGCAGGGATCGAGGTCAATGTGCTATACTAACAAGTTATTGGACATGGAACATCTGAGTGTTGGGCGGCAATAAGATATTATCTGGATTAAGAATAATGTTCCAAGTTGGTGCTGATATTGAGGAAGTGGAGAACATTACTCACTGACAGTGAGTCCAGAGCCTGAACTTCTGGTCGTACAAAATCAACATCATGGGTGTATAACTCCCACCTCATTATCAACTGGTGAGGTTGCCACAACAGCAGATTGTTTTACCCTCAACATTACCAGTGACTTAGAAATGGATTTGGTACAGGCCTTCCTTTGTGTTTCTAGGGTCATTCAGTTTGGATAAGAGAAACCCATATCTAGCTGGGGTGCTTGGAGCCCTACTTAATAAGATTCATACATTGCACTTCACAGGAAATTGAAGTATCAGCTCATTATTCCCCATTCTACAATATTTGAAATGCAGTAATGGCCAAGGTAAAAGCCCTTTCTTAAAGTCCCCTCATTTTGTTCCGTTACATATGATAATGAAAATGGAACTCTCCTGCCTCATTCTGGACACTGCACTGGAACACTGTACCCATTTTACCTGTGCAAAGTTAAGGAAGAAAAGTTGTTTGTGTGTCAGGTCCAAGCCAGGCAGTTTCACTTCTTCACCTTCATTCTTCACCCATTTTAAATAAGCCTGAAAAATATATGGTGAACGCAATAAGCCAAACTGATTCAGAAAGTACATGGGAAAAGGAAAGAAACTAAATTTTTCTGCATACTGTGTTCTGTCAAACTGTCCTCAGTAGCAGTGATGCTACTCCGTAAACTCACGGTTGTTACAGCAAACAGCTGAAGTGTTTTGAAATTTCTTTTGTAATATTTCTGTTTTTTCCCTGTGGCTTCTCTTCTGAAGCTGTCCTGCCAAGTAGCTGCAATAGTGCTGGTGTCCATGAGGTACAATGTCCAATATGTGTGTGGATAGTAAATTATGGAAGGCTACCTCAGAGAGAATGGGCTGGGGTTAGCATCACAATCATCTACTATTCTGTTCCTATTCATTGTTTACAAACTGATGCCATCAGGACATTCTGACAAGTCTCTTTTAAACCCTAGCCTTTGTGTGTATAGAATGTTGTCATCTACACTGGTGGAGGTAAAATAGCTCTAAAGAACTGGTGTTCTTTGTAATTAGTACATTACTGGAGTAGTGAAAGAAAATTCATCAGTCACTTTCAGGAGGAAACTGGACAAATATTTGCAGAAGAAATATTTTCGGGGCTATCAGAAATGAGCAGCGGGAACTGATTGAAATAACAAGGTGTAGAGCTGGATGAACACAGCAGGCCAAGCAGCATCAGAGGAGCAGGAAAGCTGACGTTTCGGGCCTAGGCCCTTCTTTTCTACACGCTGTTATCTCAGATTCTCCAGCATCTGCAGCTCCTACTATCAGTGGAACTGATTGGACAGTTTTTTCAAAGAGGCGTCATGAACACGTTGGGCTGAACAGCCGCCAACTATGTACTCCCATAAATTTCTATTGCAGCAAAAATAATAATACTTGCTGAAGCAAACCTGAATCAAGCACAGGATTTAACAACTATGCTAAACCGACACGCCATGACTCTATGATCAGGTAATGCCATCAGGTAAGGGCACTCATGGGAAATAATGGGAATGCAATTTGTGATTTTTCTGTGTGTTACTTCTATAGGTGGGGATTACCCTAACGCAGCCGAACCGTTGGCAGATTAACACCGAGTTGAGTTTGAAGGTGACTATCAGTGCTGTACCTTATATGCTTGTCTGACACCTCCATTGTCTGCGATATTTTCACCCAAAGTACTGATCCCGCTCACCTGCATCAGAAGAAATTCCAGAATGAAATAAGACGTTAGATGGCACATATGGAAAAACATATGGTTACTGGCAGGTAGGAATAAAAAAAAGTGAATTCTACCTTTCTTTCTGTCTCTGAAAGGCAAAACAGCATTGTCTTCCAGTTCAAGGAACTGAAAAGAGTGAGATTTCTCAAAGTAGTGTGAATGGTGAAGCTAAGAATGAATACTGTAATATCAACAGTACAGGATAAGGGCTGTGCATTTATATGACATTCCTGTGCCTAATCCTCTAATGAAGGCTCTGACTTGTGTAAATTAGATGAGACTTAAAGTGCAACAAACAATTACACCTCCCAATTGCAAAACATTTCAACTCCCCCTCCCACTCCTTGGACGACATGTCCATCCTGGGCCTCCTGCATTGTGGTAGGGGAAGGGGAGATTTTGAAGCTGGTGAAGTCCACATTGATACCATTGGGCTGCAGGGTTCCCAAGCGGAATATGAGATGCTGTTGCTGCAGCTTTCGGGTGGCATCGTTGTGGCAATGCAGGAGGCCCAGGATGGACATGTCATCCAAGGAGTGGGAGGGGGAATTGAAATGGGTTGCGATTGGGAGGTGCAGTTGTTTGTTGCACTTATGTAATCTGATCACAATGAGCATTGCTGGATTGGATGTCATTTGTAGCTTGCTGGTTTTTACTCATTCCCTAGTCGGACCATTGGTAGCAATTTATTGCTCTAACCTGCTGTTTCTAAGCAGGAAGTGCTGAGTCTTCTTCAGCCACTTCCTTACTTATAGTGGTTGTATTATCCAGTAGATTTGGATGCTAGGCTCTTATTCACAAGATTCCATGCTTAAACCAAAACATTGCAAACAAGACTTAGTGAGAAATAATAGACTTGTATCAAGGCATTTGAAGGAAGCAGGAGATAGAGGGAACTGCTGATGCTGGAGAATCTGAGATGACACAGCGTACAGCTGGGTGAACACAGCAGGCCAAGCAGCATCCGAGGAGCAGGAAAACTGATGTTTCGGGTCAAGACCCTTCTTCAGAAATGGAGGAAGGGAAAGGGATTCTGAAATAAATAGGGAGAGAGGGGGAGGCGGATAGAAGATGGATAAAGGAGAAGGCAGGTGGAAAGGAGACAGAAAGGTCAAAGTGGCAGGGTTAGAGCCCGGAGAGGTGAATGTAGGTGAGGAGTTAGGGAGGGTATAGATCAGCCCAGGGAGGACGGACAGATCAAGGAGGTGGCCTGAGGTTAATAGGTAGGAGGTAGGGGTGGGGCTTGAGGGAGGAATGGTTAGGGAGGCGGGGACCAGCTGGGCTGGTTTTGGGATGCGGTCAGGGGAGGGGAGATTTTGAAGCTTGTGAAGTCCACATTGATACCCTTGGACTGCAGCATTCCCAAGCAAAATATGAAATGCTGTTCCTGCAGCTTTCGGGTGGCATCGTTGTGGCAATGCAGGAGGCCCAGGATGGACATGTCATCCAAGGAGTGGGAGAGGAAGATGAAATGGTTTGTGACTGGGAGGTGCAGTTGTTTAGTGCGAACCGAGAGTAGGTGTTCTGCAAAGCGGTTCCTAAGCCTCTGCTTGGTTTCCCCGATGTAGTAGAGGCCACGATGGGAACAGCAGATACAATGTACCACATTAGCAGATGTGCAGGTGAACATCTGCTTGATCTGGAAGGTTTTCTTAGGGCGTGGGATGGGAGAGAGGGGGGAGGGGTGGGGACAGGTGTAGCACTTCCTGCGGTTGCAGGGGAAAGTGCTGAGGGTAGTGGGGCTGGGGGGGGGTGTGGAGCGGACAAGGGAGTAATGGAGAGAGTGGTCCATCCAGAAAGCAGATAAGGGTGGGGAGGGAAAAATGTCTTTGGTGGTGGGGTCGGATTGCAGATGGCGGAAGATGATGCGTTGGATCTGGAGGTTAGTGGGGTGGTACTTGACGTGGGGGGCTGTGTTTTGTTTGTTATTGCGGGGAGGGGTTGTGAGGGATGAGTTGCGGGAAATGTGAAAGACACAGTTGAGGGGATTTTTGACCACTGTGGAGGGGAAGTTGTGGCCTCCTCTACATCGGGGAAACCAAGCGGAGGATTGGGGACCGCTTTGCAGAACACCGCCGCTCGTTTCACAACAAACAACTGCACCTCCCAATTGTGAACCATTTCAACTCCCCCTCCCATTCCTCAGATGACATATCCATCCTGGGCCTCCTGCATTGCCACAACGATGCCACCCAAAAGCTGCAGGAACAGCATCTCATATTTCACTTGGGAACCCTGCAGCCCAAGGGTATCAATGTGGACTTCACAAGCTTCAAAATCTCCCCTCCCCCGACCGCATCCCAAAACCAGCCCAGCTTGGCCCTGCCTCCCTAACCATTCCTCCCACCTCAAGCCCCACCCCTACCTCCAACCTACTAACCTCATCCCGTCCCCTTGATCCGTCCGTCCTCCCTGGACCAACCTATCCCATCCCTAACTCCTCACCTACATTCATCTTTACTGGCTCCAACCCCACCTCTTTGCCCTGTCTGTCTCCTGTCCACCTATCTTCTCCACTATCCATCTTCTATCTGCCTCCCCCTCTCTCCTTATTTATTTCAGAATCCCCTTCCTCTCGCCCATTTCTGAAGAAGGGTCTCAACATGAAACGTCAGCTTTCCTGCTCCTCAGATGCTGCTTGGCCTGCTGTGTTCATCCAGTTGTACACCTTGTTATCTGTGAAGGGAGAAGGAGTTGGTTAACAGGACAGTTAATTTCTTTGGCAGCTTTCCAACTTGGGAGACGATCATTTTTGCGTTGTGGGGATCAATGCTGTGCTGAGTGCTATCTAGCTGGCTGAAGATCTTCACCTTGGCATTGCAGATGAAGACTGTGCCAATAAGAGCATGCTTTTCTGGCCTGTCTCGTCTGGTTCCTTTCCACAGTCAGCTGAGCTTTTCATATCTGTTGGTTTGGAAGAGGTGTTGGAAGAGACAGCCTCTGGAGGTCATCGCAGTGAGAGACCCCTTCTCTGCGTTGTCAGGGTCAATCTCAGCCATAGTAGCCGTATGGATTCCCGGGGGGTTGTTGCCAAATGGTTATTTCACTGGCCTTTTGGTGTGTGGCTCTCAACCATCTGACAACACTGATGTTGTTAGCTTATCAATGAATGTGTGCCATTGGAATCAATATGTCCCAGCACCTTTGAGTCATTGACCTCATCCTGCCAGGTGGTATCAAAGCCATGTTTGAGACAACAAAAATGGAAATTGTTTGGCTTTTTCTCCTATCTTGTGTATGTTGTCTATATTTCATCACTGTAGATGAATGTGCTGAAGTTGCAGGCTTGATCGAATCCAGTTGCTATTCTCAATCAGGTTGCTATAGTTCCACACTCAGCTGGGTCTACACAGTTGCAACATTTTGGATATGCATATTGATTTCAACATCATAACAGTTGGCTAATGATTGTGGAGATTAGATATGTGAAACTAACAACCACTTTGAACATGACATTGTTAGTGCTGATAGATGGCTTATGATAACTATTTAAGAAATGTGCGAAAGAGAAAACAAGGACCTAAAGACCTGTCAGCCTTAGATCAGTAGTAGGGAAAGTACTAGATTCTATTATAAAGGATGGGATAAATACAGACTTGGATGATATGTAGTTTTAAGTGGACATAGCATGGATTTACAAAGGTTAAAATAATGTTCAATTAACTTGTTGGGAGATTTTTCAGGAGATGATGAACAAAATTGATGAGGTGGTGTTGATGGAATTAGTGTTTCATTTTCAGATTTTAGGATTTTAAGAAGGCTTTTGACAAGGTAGAAGGGGTTGTTTAACAAAATTAAAGTGTGTGGGAGGTAATGTACCAGCATGGATTAGTGATGAGCTAACAGGCAGAAAACAGAGAGTAGGAATAGATGGGTCTTTCTTGCATTGGCAAGCTGGACCAAAGCATTTGTCTTCCTGATGCTAATGATGAAACCATATTCTTTCCAGGCATGAGGGGGGTCTGTCCATTTTTCACTGCAGTTGTTCCTCAATATGAAATGATACGTGGCATTGCAGCTGGTTGTAACTCTCTGATGAACGTTTAGTGTAGCTTTATCTTGGACTTGCGGCACGCAAGGCTAAACAACGTTCTGCTAGTTCTGGTATAAAAATAGGCACTCAGTGAATATGATCTAAAGACATGTATCAGCAGCAAAGAGAATAATATGCCAAAGAATGTCAGTGCCAGATGAAAACCCTGTTTGCCCCAGTGCAGATCTCAAAGGGTCCCATTGTTGTTTGGTCAAGGCTAACATTGCCCATCATGTTGTCACAGAAGGAAGCGATCCCATTGAGCAGCTTCAGCAGACAGCCAATTTTTCCAGCAATCAATTTATTGATGAGCTAAAGATACAATCCATTTTTGAAAACAGGCAAATGACTGGAGCGACTTGGTAAACTATGCAGTTTGAGAAGGTGAGTGTGATCAGAGAATTTTCGACATTCCTCTCATTTCAGATGCAAGCTTCCTTCTGTTACAATTCTCCCAGACACCAGATAAAAATAGTGAAAATGACCTGAAGGGGGAAGAGTATTTGGATTGAGCCTCAGTTTGAGAAGCAACCCAGAAGGTCATTTCAGTAAAACATCTCTGAACATGTTCGTTTGAGTGGAGAATGGTCTCATGATCTGAGACAAAACACGATTGGGTGAAAGTCCATAGAGAAAAATGATTGAAATGAAGAGAATGTCTTCTCTCAAAAATGTCCAAGCAAGGTTGTTCACAAAAGTGAGAAAGTACCTTTGTGTGGAAGAGGTGAGAGAAAAGCAAACCATGCATTCAGATCATGCCTTTCAATAGCACGCATAGCCAATCAAAGTATCCTGCTGCAATATATACCGTCAGAAGTCACACAACACTAGGTTATAGTCCAATCACAAACTTTCTGAGCACCGTCCTTCGTCAGGTGAAGTACTTCAAATAAACCTGTTGGACTTTAACCTGGTGTCATGCGACTTCTAACTTTGTCCACCCCAGTCTGACACTGGCACCTCCATATCATTCAATGTATACACAGCAAGGGCCCTCAGACAGAAATGCGTTAAGTTAGTGGCTTGACCATTTTAGTGATGTTGTGGTAATGCTAACTGACCAGCAACACTGCCCCATCTCTGAAATGTGCAGGAATTCCATCCCATTTATTGGTATTTGCTCTCATGTAAAAAAGAATATAAAAAAAAAGAGAAGAATACTCACATTCTGTCCACCAGCTAAATCCCACGTATAGTTTCCATACTGATGAGCCATGCAGCGAGATTGGTCATTGAAATGCGTGGCTGAGAAATTGCTCCACCAACCATACAAGTTGCCATCTTTATCATAATTTCTGCCTAGAGATGACAAGGTGCAATGAAAAATGGTTTCATTGATGGAAACCAAATTAAAATTAAGCCTCCATCAATCATAATGGACAATGTGAATTTGCAGATAATCACATGTTATAGATATTGTTCCTGGAGGAAGGTCACAGCAACACCCCTGGGTGGAGTAGTAAAATCTAACAGATAGTAACATAAAGGAAACAATGCATCATTTTATTTACTCACAGAAAAACAAATGCAATTAACAAATGAGGCTGTGTTATAGAGGGATGAATTGAGAGATGTTTTGTCCTATGAAATAGCTGGTAGAAAAATCAAAATAATAGATAATAATTCAGGCCTGAAGGATACTTCAGTGCTAGATAGAATAGTTTCAAAATGTCAGTGCAATAGCTGGCGAAGCATGACAAATGAAATGCTTTACTCTATGCTGTATGTTGCGTCGAGGGGGGTGTTTTTCCAGTGAGGAGCCTTGTCCGCTAGCTGCAATTTGAGGAAATTGTAGGATGTTAGCTGTTTTCTAGTTTGTAGATGGTAGGTAAGGCAAGGCAAGGAACTCCCGGGGAATTGAAAATTCCGAAGATCCAACCATTTAAATCAGGGCAACTCCAATTACACTTCAGCTTACAACCTCTTTGAAGATCAGTGGGAGTGTGGTCAGCCCCAGGATCTCTCTAATCTGTATATTAACTGTGCAAAAGGTTGGGAGTCAGGCTGGCAACTCCTCTTAAAAACGTGGAACATAGGAACAGGGGTAGGCTATTCACCTTATAGAAACTGCTCTGCCATTTACTGCAAATGTAGCTGATTGTAAACTTCAAAGCTTTTCACCCACATTATCTGTGTAGCCCTTTACACCGTCAGTAGTCAAAAATCTATCAATCTCTACTTAAACATACTCGAACAGCAAGCTTCTACATATCTCTTGGGTATAGAATTTTAAAGATTCACAATACTGAGTAAAATAAATTTTTCCTTATTTTGACCCTAAATTTTACATCGAACCCCCGGGTCTCGTCTCCCCCACCGGGAGAAACATCATATCAGCATCCGCTTTGCCTATTCCTTTACATATTTCATAGGTTTTGATGAGATCATCTCTCATTCTTCAAAGCTTGATAGAATAGAAGCTCAATTTGCCTATTGCCCCTTCATAGGGCAGTCTCACCATGCCATGACCGAGGCTTGTGAATCTTTAATGCATTCCGTCTACAGAAATAGTACCTTGTCTGAAATTAGGAGACCAAATCTGCACACAGTGCTCCAGGTGCAGTCTAACCAAACTTCTATACAATTTAAGTAAGACTTAGAACATAGAACATAACAGCGCAGTACAGACCCTTCGGCCCTCGACGTTGCACTGACCTGTAAAACCAATCTGAAGCCCAACTAAACCCTAGCACTGAGGATGTCAGGGATTTAATCCCAAGTGAGTGCCTCAATGTCAAAGAGTTATTACTGAGCCAGCGCCTCACTATCATGGGGTCAGAACTGAAGGAATGCTACATGATCAAGGGGTCAGTGCGGAGATATAATAGCACTGCTGGGGCATCAGAACTGAGGGAGTACCTCATTACTGAGTAAAATAAAATAAAATGTGATTAGGGATAGTCAGCATGGTTTTGTGAAGGGTAGGTCATGTCTCACAAACCTTATTGAGTTCTTTGAGAAGGTGACCAAACAGGTAGATGAGAATAAACCGGTTGATGTGGCGTTCGATAAGGTTCCCCACAGTAGGCTATTGTACAAAATGCGGAGGAATGGGATTGTGGAAGATATAGCAGTTTGGATCAGAAATTGGCTTGCTGAAAGAAGACAGAGGGTGGTGGTTGATGGGAAATGTTCATCCTGGAGACCAGTTACTAGTGGTGTACCGCAAGGGTCGGTGTTGGGTCCACTGCTGCTTGTCACTTCTATAAACGACCTGAATGAGGGTGTAGAAGGATGGGTTAGTAAATTTTCAGACGACACTAAGGTCAGTGGAGATGTGGATAGTGATGAAGGATGTTGTAGGTTACAGAGAGACATAGATAAGCTGCAGAGCTGGGCTGAGAGGTGGCAAATGGAGTTTAATGCGGATAAGTGTGAGGTGATGCACTTTGGTAGAAGCAACTGGAAGGCAAAGTACAGGGCTAATGGTAAGATTCTTGGCAGTGTAGATGAGCAGAGAGATCTCGGCGTCCATGTACACAGATCCTTGAAAGTTGCCACCCAGGTTAACAGGGCTGTTAAGAAGGCGTACAGTGTTTTAGCTTTTATTAATAGAGGGATCGAGTTCTGGAACCAAGAGGTTATGCTGCAGCTGTACAAAACTCTGGTGTGGCCGCACTTGGAGTATTGTGTACAGTTCTGGTCACCGCATTATAAGAAGGATGTGGAAGCTTTGGAAAGGGTGCAGAGGAGATTTACTAGGATGTTGCCTGGTATGGAGGGAAGGTCTGACAAGGAAAGGCTGAGGGACTTGAGGCTGTTTTCGCTAGAGAGAAGAAGGTTGAGAGGTGACTTAATTGAGACATTTAAGATAATCAGAGGGTTAGATAGGGTGGATAGGGAGAGCCTTTTTACTAGGATGGTGACGGTGAGCACGAGGGGGCATAGCTTTAAATTGAGGGGTGAAATATATAGGACAGATGTCAGAGGTAGTTTCTTTACTCAGAGAGTAGTAAGGGTATGGAACGCTTCACCAGCAACGGTGTAGATTCGCCAACTTTAGGTACATTTAAGTCGTCATTGGATAAGCATATGGACGTACATGGAATAGTGTAGGTTAGATGGGCTTCAGATTGCTATGACAGGTCGGCACAACATCGAGGGCAGAAGGGCCTGTACTGTGCTGTAATGTTCTATGTTCTATATAACTAACCTACACTATTCCATTATCATCCATATGTTTATCCAATGGCCATTTAAATGCCCTTAAAGTTGGTGAGTCTACTACTGTTGCAGGCAGGGCATTCCACACCCTTACTACTCTCTGAGTAAAGAACCTACCTCTGATGTTTGTTCTATATCTATCACCTCTCAATTTAAAGCCATGTCCCCTCATGCTAGCCATCACCATATGAGGAAAAAGGCTTTCACTGTACACCCTATCTAATCCTCTGATCATCTTATATGTCTCTATCAAGTCATCTCTTAGCCTTCTTCTCTCTAACGAAAACAGCCTCAAGTCACTCAGCCTTTCCTCATAAGACCTTCCCTCCATACCAGGCAACATCCTGGTAAATGTCCTCTGCACCCTTTCATTGCTTCCACATCCTTGCTATAATGTGGCGACCAGAACTGTACGCAATACTCCAAGTATGGCCACACCAGAGTTTTGTACAGCTGCAACATGACCTCATGGCTCCGAAACTCAACCCCTCTACCAATAAAACCTAATACACCATACACCTTCCTAACAAACCTATCAACCTGGGTGGCAACCTTCAGGGACCTATGCACATAGACACTGAGATCTCTCTGCTCATCCACACTACCAAGCATCTTACCATTAGCCCAGTACTCTGTATTCCTGTTACTCCCTCCAAAGTGAATCACCTCACAATTTTCTGCATTAATCTCCATTTGCCACCTCTCAGCCCAGCTCTGCAGCTTATCTATGTCCTCTGTAACCTGGTACATCCTTCTGCACTATCCACAGTTCCACCGACATTAGTGTCATCTGCAAATTTACTAAACCATCCTTCTATGCCCTCATCCAGGTCATTTATAAAATTGACAAACAGCAGTGTCCCCAAAACAGATCCTTGTGGCACACCACTAGTAACTGAATTCCAGCATGAACATTTCCCATCAACCACCACCCTCTGTCTTTTTACAGCTAGCCAATTTCTGATCCAAGCCGTTAAATCACCCTCAATCCAATGCTTCCATATTTTCTGCAAAAGCCTACCGTGGGGAACCTTATCAAAAGCTTTACTGAAATCTATATGCACCACATCAACTGCTTTACCCTCATCCACCTGTTTGGTCACCTTCTCAAAGAACTCAATAAGGTTTGTGAGGCACAACCTGCCCTTCACAAAACCGCGGTGACTATCCCTAATCAAATTAGTCTTTTTTAGATGATTATAAATCCTATCTCTTATAATCATTTCCAAAACTTTACCCACAACTGAAGTAAGGCTCACTGGTCTATAATTACCAGGGTTGTCTCTACTCCCCTTCTTGAACAAGGGGACAACATAGTCTTCTGGCACTATTCCTGTAGACAATGATGACATAAACATCAAAGCCAAAGGCTCTGCAATCTCATCCCTAGCCTCCCAGAGAATCTTAGGATAAATCCCATCTGGCCCAGGGGACTTATCTATTTTCACACTTTCCAGAATTGCTAACACCTCCTCCTTATGAACCTCAATCCTGTCCGGTTTAACAGCCTGTATCTCAGTATTCTCCTCGACATAGTATTCACACAGGAAGAAGACAAACAAAAGAGTATTCATTTAGCATCTCTCCTATCTCATCAGGCTTCATGCACAACTTCCCACTACTGTCCTTGACTGGCCCTAATCTTACTCTAGTCATTCTTTTATTCCTGACATACCTATAGAAAACTTCAGGGATTTCCTTGATCCAACCTGCCAAAGACTTCTCATGTTCCCTCCTGGCTCTCCTTAGCTCTCTCTTCCGACCCTTCCAGGCTAACTTGTAACTCTCAAGCACCCTAACTGAGCCTTCACACCTCACGCTCTTGTACTCAAATCTTTTTGCATTATGGGCCAACATTCCATTAACTTTCCTAATAGTGTTTGTACCTGACACCTAAGTCCCTTTGTGGATTTACACTTTCTGATTTCAAACTATCTAAAAAATATTCTGCACATTTATTCTCCATACCAAAGTTCACATCCTTCCACATATTACACCTGCCAAATTTCGGCCCACTCCTTAAGCCTATGCAAATCATCCTGAAGCCACTTCACATTTTATTCACAGTTATATTCCTATTTAGCTCTATCATCTGCAAATGTGGAAATATTACACTTGGACCAGCTCTTCAAATTATTAAATGTTTATTGTGAACAGCTGGAGCCCAAGTACTGATCCAACCACTAGTCACGCCTGCTGATGCAAGAATAGCCCATTTATTCCTACTGTCTGTTTTCTGCCTTGAAGATAATCATGAATCTGTGCCAGTATATTACTTATTACCCGATGCACTTTAATTTTTCAAAACAACCTCTTACGCCTTATCAAAAGCTTTCTTCAAATCTCAAACTTAAATACTATGTCCATCAATACCACTTCATCAATCTGTAACCTCCTCAAAAAAACCCCAACAATTTCAGTGGACACAGTTTCCCCTTGCAATGTTCAATTAGAGCATTGTATTATCCAAGTGTCTATTTATACCATCCTTTATAATATGTTCTAGCATTGTACCTCCTACTGATCTAAGGCTAACAGGTTGTTAGTTCTTTGTTTTCTCTCTCACTCCTTCCTTAAGTATTGGGGTGACATTTACCAGCTTCCAACCTGTAGGAATCATTCCACAATCTACAATTTTGGAAGGTCATAGTTAATGCATTGACTATCTCTAAAGCCAGCTCCTTCAGCAACCTGTGATGTAAAATATCAGGTCTCAGAGGCTTTGATTTGATTTTATTTATTTATTGTCGCATGTACCGAAGTACTGTGAAAAGTTTTGTTTGTGAGCAGTACAGCAGATCATAGGGTGAAAAAAAAAACACTTAGACAGAGGCATACAGGTCATGTTATCAACTTTTAGCCCCAGTAATTTCTCCAATATAAGCTTTTTTTATACTAATTTCAAAGAACAAAGAAAATTGCAGTACAGGAACAGGCCCTTCGGCCCTCTAAGCCTGCGCCGATCCAGATCCTCTATCTAAACCTGTCGCCTATTTTCCAAGGATCTGTATCCCTCTGCTCCTTGCCTATTCAATTATCTGTCTAGATATATCTTAAATGGTGCTATCGTGCCTGCCTCTACCATCTCCACTGGCAATGTGTTCTAGGCACCCACCACCATCTGCGTAAAGAACTTTCCAAGCATATCTCCCTTAAATTTTTCCCCTCTCACCTTGAAATCATGACCCCTAGTATTCGAGTCCCCCATCCTGAGAAAAAGCTTCTTGCTTTCCACCCTGTCAATACCTCTCATGATTTTGTAGACCTCAATCAGGTCCCCCCTCAACCTCTGTCTTTCTATTGTAAATAATGCTAACCTACGCAACCTCTCTTCATAGCTAGCACCCTCCATACCAGGCACATCCTGGTGAACCTCCTCTGCACCCTCCCCAAAGCATCCACATCCTTTTGGTAATGTTCAGAACTGTATGCAGTTTTCTAAATGTGGTTGAACCAAAGTCCTATACAACTGCCAACTCTTGCACTCAATATCCCTTCCGATAAATAAAAGCATGCCATTTGCCTTCTTGACCACTCTACTGACCTGTGTTGCTACCTTCAGGGTACAATGGACCTGAATACCCAGGTCTATCTGTGCATCAATTTTCCCAGGGCTTTTCTATTTACCATATAGTTCACTCTTGAATTGGATCTTTCAAAATGCATCACCTCGCATTTGCCTGGATTGAACTCCATCTGCCATTTCTCCTCCCAACTCTCCAATCTATCTATATTCTGCTGCATTCTCTGACAGTCCCCTTCACTATCTGCTACTCCACCAATCTTAGTGTCATCTGCAAACTTGCTAATCAGACTATCTACACCTTCCTCCAGGTCATTTACGTATATCACAAACAACAGTGGTCCCAACATGGATCCCCGTGGAACGCCACTGGTCACGGTTCTCCTTTTGAGAAACTCCCTTCCACCATAACTCTCTGTCTCTTGTTGCCCAGCCAATTCTCTATCCATCTAGCTAGTATACCTTGGACCCCATGCGACTTCACCTTCTCCATTAAGCGACCATGGGGAACCTTACCAAACATCTTAATGAAGTCCACGTACGTAACATCTACAGTCCTTCCCTCACCTATCAACTTTGTCACTTCCTCAAAAGTTTATATCAAGTTGGTAAGACATGACCTTCCCTGCAAAAAACCATGCTGCCTCTCACTAATAAGCCCTTCAACTTCTCATTCTTCCTAGTGCACTTAGTCTAATCCTGGGACATTTCTGAGACACAAAGTAACCATTTAACTTCTCTGCCATCTATTTCTCATTATAAATGTTCCTGATTTGGCATGCATGGACACATAGCCATCTTAGCCTAACGAAGTGTTTACAGTTGTTTTTGTGGTTTTTGTTAGAATTCATTCATAATCAATTTTCCTTATCTATTTATTAGTTCCTCTTTGCTGTTTCTAAAAGTCTCCCAGTCCTCAGATTTACCACTACTATCTGCAATTTTATGATACCTTTCTTTTAATCTTATATAATCCAGAAAATCCCTTGTCAGCCACAGCTGATTGACCCTTTTTGACTTTGTTTGAATCCCTTAATGTCAAGATAAAGGATGTAATGAAGCAACATAGCATGAACCTGCACCACAGTAAGGTGGCCAGTCTATTTATGCCTACCATTGTCATCAAATCCATGCGTTATTTCATGGCCGATCACCATGCCAATTCCTCCAAAGTTTAGTGCTTGAAGCTGGTGTTTACTGAAGAATGGAGGCTGTAGAATCCCAGCTGGAAATACTGCAAGAAATAAGCAACCTCTTCAACTATTAGCTTCCTAAACTTGGAATCTACATTCCTGAGCAAATGCTTAAGTAAAATATAACAAGTACAAGAAATCGTGTGAAATAGGAAGAAAAAAATAACAAAAAAGGAAATCCAATTCAGTTTGTTTCTCGTTCTAAAGTAATTTTGATAAACGTGGAGTCTGTGTGTGTGTGTGTGTGTGTGTGTGTGTGTGTGTGTGTGTGTGTGTGTGTGTGTGTGTGTTTGTGTGTGTATAATATATACAGCCTCATTTTCATTAACTGCTGATACCTAATGAGTGATCAATTGCAGCTTGCCAGTAAAGGGGAATGAAGTCAGATTGCTGCAAAGTGAGATACAGCCTTTGGCTCAGAGTTTAAAGGGGCCCAGAAGTGGGGAGGGGTGTTGATCGGGTTGGGAGGGACAGCCATGTCTGGACTTGGCAATGGTTAGGTTGGCAGGAGGGGTGGAAGAAGGGCCAACAGTTCTTGGCATGCATTGAATGGCTCTCCAATTGTAAGCATATTTTAAAATCTTACCTTATTGGTTCTGGTATTGCAGAGGGTACTTCTAAGAGGTTATAGTCCCTTGGTTTTCACATACAAAAAGACTAATGACTATTTCACGTTTGGGTCCTTCATAATCCTATTGAGCATGCACTTCAAGTTCACCACATTGAAGTCTTAGAAACCTGTTCAGTGTCCTAAAAATGGGTGCTGTACAGCCATAGTTCAATGTCACTCTTCCAGCGGAGATTGTGAGACGTTGATTAACTTACTGGTCATAGTGAATTTATCCCTTCATAAAATTTGGAGGGTGGAAACCGATTGTGTGATCTATTACTGACCCACCCTGAGATGAGCTAAGTAACAATCATAAACAGTGAATTTGAGGCCTTCTTTGTCTATGGGACTCTGCCAGTCACTACATTAAACAAATAAACAATGACTGCAGCCCTGAACATTTACTTGCACACAGCAACCAATATTAATCTTTTGGCAATATGTATTATTATGACATACCTATCTGGTTTTGATTAGGCGAATAAAAAGCATTTACAACTGCAGCTCCAATCATCCATCTGAAATAAAGTAGAAGTAATTGTGTGGGGTTACAAATATATATCAAACTCTATAATTTGTGCATATTGTATTTCCCCTTAGGTTGTACAAACTTTCCCAAAAGATTGGCCATGAACATGGTTCAAAGTGATGAGATTCTTCATGCCCTTCCAGTGGTCAGCTGTGCTCGCTGGAGTTATAACTGTGCAACTCATCCCATTCATGTTCCCTGTAAGCATTCCCTGGATTTATTTTTAAAATCTTTAAAATAACGGAAGCAACTAAAGATATGGCAAATAGTTTGTTTTAACATTTCATTCAAGTTCACAAGGATTGAATGATTATACAGTTCTGGAATATGGCAATATGTTATCTTGTAAAAGGCAGGAATATTGAGAGAAAGCCTGTTTTTAAGAGTTTTACTTAAATGCTTCTTTAACAATTGGATTGTGTTGGTGGGACTGCATTGGAGAGATTAGGTGATTCATGAGTTGAATGGCCTTTTGCATCCTTACATACTTGGTAACTTGGCCATAGCTCAGATAGAGGTGTGAATGGGTGTGATGTCTCCTGTGTGAAACCCGCCTGGCAGTACCTCACAGATTATTCATGCTTGAGCCAAGACTGTTATCTTGTCAGGCAAAACAACAATGGAAAGAATTACATTCCAGCCCAAGGTTAGCATCAGCTGATGCTCACACATCCTTAGATTCCAGAAAGTGACAATGGATAATGATCAGGAGGCCATTTTGGCTGTTTATTTTCCTCACATTTATGCAGGCCAATTTTAGAAACTGCATGACTGTCATTTGGAGGGTGGCAAATGTAATTGCACTATTTTAAAAAGGATGGTATTGAAAAATGGACTTACGGGCCAGTTAGCCTCACATCAACAGTGGGGAAAATACTAGACTCTACTATAAAAGATATCATTACAGAATGTTTGGAAACTCAACAAGATTGGGCAAAATCAGCATCTATTTATGAAAGGCAAATCATTCTTATAAAATCTGAGGATTTCTGATGTTGTAACTAGCAGAATAGATAAGGGAGAATCAATAGATGTGGTGTATTTTGATTTTTAGAAGAGTTTAGAAGAGTATAAGCTACCTTATAACAGTTTAGTTGGCAAATTAAAACACATGGGATTGGGGAAAATATATTGGCATGGATAGGGAAATAGCTGACAGATAGAAAACAGTGAGTGGGAATAAATGGATCTTTTTCCAAATGTCTAGTCGGGTGTTGCAAGGATCAGTGCTTGGGCTACTGCTATTAATGACTTACTTACATATATATTTTATATATATTCCTGCACAAATGCTGTCAGACCTGCTGAGCTTTTCCAGCAACTTTTTGTTTTTGTTCCTGATTTACAGCATCCGCAGTTCTTTCAGTTTTAACAAATATATTTATGTGAATTGGCCTCCAAACCTTTCTGTAGTATTGAATACCCTTTGAGTGAAGAAATGTTTCCTTATCTCAGTCCTAAATGGTTTACCCCATATCCAGATTCTGTGTCCCTTGGTTCTAAGTTCCCCTACCAGGTAGAACATGGTCCTCACCAAAGCCCTGCAAAACTACAGTGAAACATTTCTCCTTCTGGTCTCAAATCTTCTTGCAATGAAGACCAGTGTATCATTCATCTTTAATTGCTTGTTGGACCTGCCTGTCTACATTCATTGACTGGCATACAGAGACACCCTGATGACTTTCTACATCCACACTTCCTAATACGTTACCAT
The DNA here is from genome assembly GCF_030684315.1 of Stegostoma tigrinum. Classification (NCBI taxonomy): domain Eukaryota; kingdom Metazoa; phylum Chordata; class Chondrichthyes; order Orectolobiformes; family Stegostomatidae; genus Stegostoma; species Stegostoma tigrinum. Next base: position 20,459,274 of record NC_081381.1, read on the forward strand.
TTAAATTATAATCTTCTTTCCTGTCCTTCACACATAAGTGCATAACTTTATGTATAGCCACATTGTACTGCAACTGCCATGTATTTGCCCACTCACTCAACTTGTATAAATCATCTTGAAGCGTCCTTGCAACCTCCTCACAACTCACAACGCTGGCCGATTTTGTGTCATCAACAAACTTGGAAATGTTGCTTTTGGTTCCCTCATCCAGGTCATTCGTGTGTGCGCGCGCGCTGAAGGATTCAAACGCTCTGATTTTACTCATTTGATACTTACACATCTTGATCCACTTGCTCCCGTAGTTTCTTAAGGTCTTTCTGTGCTGCTGCTTTCAGATTTTCAAGGACATTTTCAAAGTATTTGCTTTCACTGAAGTTTAGCTGGATAAAGTATAACAGTTATGAGAACTACAGTTTGTGAATTCTGTTAATCATTAGATTGGACTCTGATGCAACTCTGATGAGACAATTTAGTTGGCATAAAATGTGATAACAGTGCTAATCCACAGTGGATTACCACTCAGTTGAAACGATTGGTCACAGTTGTTAATTCTTCAGTGTGAGCAATTCATGCATAAACTGCATGCAATACACAGGCGGTTACTATGACACCTATTGCCAACAAGATAAAGAAAGCATTAAAAACAGAATAAATCTCTTTTTGTGACTTTGTAGTATGTATATAATGAAACATAATGGATGTATTGGAATAGTTACAAGTTGATCTCACTCTTTATTTGGATAATGGTTTCAAACTGCCTGAGTTATGACATTATCTTAATCACTTATTGATGTTATTATCTGGTAATCACTATTATCTTATAATCCTATTATTCTCCATCAATTTAGTTCTCTCACACTGAAAGACTTCTCTAAAAATGGAAAGTGTCACTTGGTTTGTCAGAATACAAAACCAACCCCAGACAGATCACGGTCAAAAATCAAGAAATCAATTGTCCCAAATTGGAAGGTGCATAAGTCAACAACATTAACTTGGCATGGAGATAAAGGAATGGAATAAGTTTAAATAAAAGAAGCCTATCAAAACTGTTTTGGAGAACAAAGTGTGCATTGGTCACAGGATGCGCTTTGACTGTATTTAATATTCAGAGTAGAAAACTCATTCGATAAATTTACTCTAAGCTTCTTCCTAGATCTCCTTGGATGCCCTAACTTGGCTGAAATACTTGCCTTGCACAATATGTGAACATCATCTGTATCGGTAGACTTTGGTGAGCTTGGCTCAGTATGCTTCTAGCAATGAAACAGGAGTGCTGTAATTTTGACCACTTAACATTTAAGAAATGGAACATGTCCCTGCATTTCACAAAGCGGTGATTTTATATGGGTCAACACAAGGTTATGTCTATTGTCAACTGATCCCAAAATCTACGATACTCACATGTTCATATTCCTGATCCAGCCTGGGATTGTCTTCTTCCAAGATGTAGTCTGGATATCCAATTTGCTCTTTTATTGCCAGGGCCTTTAAGGAAACATACACAAAGGGGTGTTCAAAACAATTAACAACTCTGGCACTAGAATTATTGCTCATTACCTACTGATATTTTTGTAATTGAGATGAGGACTAACAATTGCCCTCAGTACCCTAGAACAGCTTTTCTAATGTTCATCACATTCAGTGGTTTCTGTTGAGAACATTGGGGTAGATAGAGTCTGGCTGTGATATTCAACATTAAAGAACGGCCCAACACATCTCACTAACCAAGGTCAAGCATAGCCACAGAATTGCTCACCAAGAGCCAATGCCTACATGAGCAGTGAACAGAAGTGAAAAGGGAAACAGGACATTTTTCCAGAGATAGTAGTAACTGCCGATGCTGGAGAATCCGAGATAAGAGTGTGAAGCTGGATGAACACAGCAGGCCAAGCAGCAGAGGAACTGGAAAGTTTGATGTTTTGGGTCGGGACCCTTCTTCAGAAAAAATTTCATCATTAGATTGGACTCTGCTGCAATAGCTATTTTTCCCTTTTCTATTTGTTAGGACTGCTGAGGCCAATTGCTGGAATCCAACTGTTACCCCACTTGAGAAAAGCTACCATTGCACACAATGGAAATTTAACTGAAGACCAACTGGCTTGAGTGAGTCAATACCATATGGTGATTCATTTTAAGAATGTAAGAGTGAATTTGAAATTATGCTTTTCCCATGACAATGACAAATTGAAATCCTTGAGGCAACACGATTCTGGGATCCCCAGCCTGATCTATTCAATATTTCACAGAATGGAAAGATGTACAGATTTATATCATGTCACTTCCTCATGTTCACTCTCCCTTGCGCCCTCTCTCAAAAGGCAGCAATCGTGACAACTGAAAGCCTTGCATATGTATCATTAACTGACCTTTCCTTGTGCTTTTTGCTTGGAAGCTGCATCCATCCACTCCAGCTCATCCAATGTTTCGATAAACACTTCTCGAATTTTATCAATTAAATCCTTTACCTGAAAAGGGAAAAATATTTAAATCAAAATCAAGAGATGCTATCACTATCTAGAAGGACAAAGGCAGCAGATGCATGGGAACAGGAACAACCCGCAGGTTGCCCTCCAAGCCACCCGCTATCGCGACTTGAAAATATAGCTGTTTCTTCACTGTCGCTGGTTCAAAATCCTGGAACCCCATCTCTAACAGGTATCATAGAGTAGGACAGCACAGAAAGAGACCTTTCAGTCCAACTTGTCCACGTCATATCCTAAATTAATCTACTCTCATTTGCCAGCACTTGGCCCACATCCTTCTAAACCTTTTCCATTTATGTACCCATTCAGATGCCTTTTAAATGTTGTAATTGTACCAGCCTCCATATCGTCTGGCAACTCATTCCCATACGTGTGTAAGAACTTGGCCCATAGGTGCCTTTTATATCTTTCCCCTCTCACCTTAAACCTATGCCCTGTAGTTGCGGATTCCCAAACCCAGGGGTAAAAAAACCTTGGTTTTTCACCCTACCCATGCCCCTCATGGGTGTGTGCCTACACACCAAGGATTACAGCAGTTCAAAAGGCAGCTCATGACCACCTTCACCAGGGCAATTAGAGATGAGAAATAAAGGCTGGTCCAACCACAATGCCCACATACCATAATAGTTTCTTTTAAAATCCTCTCAGCGTGACAGCTGTGTAAATGTCAACTGTCGTTCAGATAACAGAAGATACACATCTCAGTCAGCTGGCTGTGGGTTTAGGTCCACTTTGAACATCAAATTCAGGCTCCAGTACTGATAATGAGAGTGCTACATTGTCAGAGGCACCCTTCCTCAGTTAAACCATCTACTCTCTCAGATGGACATAAATTATCCCACAACAGTGACGAATGAACTCTGATGTTCCATTGAAGAGTCACCAGATTCTAAACATCGCCTGTTTTCTCACCACGGATGCCGCTAGGTCTGCTGAGTTTAATTAGCAATTTCTGTTTTCGTTGCAAGCTAGCAGTTTAGTAGTCAGAAAACCAGACAATGAACCAGCTGCATGTTAACAAGTAACCAAGGTAATTAATGGCAGTAGATTGAAAGCAGGAGATCTAAGAAACTACAGACTAGCCACGAGGGAGCCTGGAGATTGTAAATCTGATACGGTTAAGTACAATCTGGAACTCCTGTCTGACAAACACTGTGAGTGTACCTATACCTCATGAACTTCAGAGGTTTAATGACATGGCTCAAAAACCACCATTTGAAGAACAAATAAGGGTGGGCAGTAAATGCTAATTAAACCAGTAATAGCCCATCCAGTGAACAAGTAAAAGGTAAAATCAGAACCTTAACTTCATCTGTACTTAGTTTTTGGACATCTCAGAGTGAGAGAGCTAATGTGCAGGCGAGTCATTGCGCTTAAATAGATAAAACGTTTTTTAAAAACATTTTTTTAATGTTTGCGGCTGGGATTATTTTTTGGTGCCACTCTCCAAGAGTAAGAAAACACACAACCGTGTCTTCAAAAAACATACTGATCATGGACAGAAAGGAACACATATATTCCGTCCATAACACCTGTGAGTCTTCTGTATACCGCTGCTCTCCTCAGTGGTGTTTTATGTTGTCGGACTTTGTACACCAATTAACTTGGGCACTTAAAAATTTGATATCCTTTCAGCATTCTTGATAAAGGCTCTCAACTGAAATTTTGGCTGGCATTGTGGTCCTTGGGGAGAAAAAACAATGACTGGCTCTGTTCTGTGAGCTACATACCATTCTCTTGCTCTCGCCAGCAAATGCCTCTCTCACATAGAGCGCTCCCACTGCATTTTCCATGTTGCTGTTAATGTAGCTGGCACATTCTCGCCAACGAGCTTCTTCCATACTAGTACCAGACAATGCCTGTGATAATGAAGGTTAATTGTAAGTTAGTACTGGGTGTAACAATTCCATTAATTAGGATTGAACACTGCCCTACAAAGTGTGGAGTGATCGGAAATGATTCCATCATCAGCGTTAAACAATTGATTTCACCCACTTCATTACCATTATTTATGATTACCATCAGTTTGCAATTCTGAAACACAAGCATATGTGTAAAGTATGTAGAGTCTGTGAAGGGCTTATTTGGTAGCATGCTTGTTTTTGAGTCAGAATGTTTTGGATTTGGAAACGCTGAAGCATTTAAGAGGTTTACATAAGGTTACATCACTCCAGTGAAGTACCTAGAGAGCGCTGCATTGTCAAAAATGCCATCTAATAAACCAAAGTGTTAGCAAGTACAGAACATGCTGGAGAAACTCAGCAGTCTGGCAGCATATGTGGAGAGAAAGCAGAGTTACAAAGTTGATCTCACTCTTTATTTAGATAACGGTTTCAAACTGCCTGAGTTATGACATTATCTTAATCACTTACTGATGTTATATATCTTGTAATCACTATAATCTTATAATAGCTATTATCTTATAATAGTGATTATTCTAAATTATTATTATCATTATTTTAAATTATTCTAAATTCATAAGAAGGATCATTGGATTTGAAAAGTTAATTCTATTTTCTCTTCACAGATGCTGCTAGACCTATTGAGTTTTCCAGATTTCTGTTCTAATTTCCGATCTTCAGCATCCACAGTTTTATTTGCTTTATTTAAGTGTTATCAAGGACTGAACTTGGATAACATTGAAGATCCCATGTTACTATTTGAAGCAGAATTCGTTCAATATTCTGGTCTTCCTTAACAAATACAACAGAAGACATACAAGTTGAGCATTCCTTCATGTGAAATATTACAGGTGTAGATTGGAGGAATCTTTAATTATTTACATGTTCTGAAATATTTCAGCACAAGTTGCAATTATCATAGTCCAAGGATAGTTGTTATTTATATCAAACTTCATACGATGTTCCACCTTTCAGTCATTTAATATAGTCACTGAGCTTGTTATTTCAAATGATTAAAAGCTAAACTAAAAAAGGGATGAGGGAGATGCCATACTTTAAATATTGGCACCACCAAGTATTACATCCAGGACAAATAATTACTGGTTTACAAATTCCACAGGACATCTACCTCTTTCATAACTTTGATGAGAATTCAATCTAATGCCCAAAGATACGGGAATGACTTATAAACAAGTACATTTTTATCTGAGAGATGAATACTGGGATTTGGTCAATTTCCCAACTTGACACATCCACAGCAGGGAGGGGAACGTGCTAAAGTGGGATTTTAATTCCAGGAATATGGGTGCTAACTCGGATTGGGCTTGTTACCTCCAAAAACAATGTGAAGGTAGCTACTGGGTGTTGTGGCAGTCAATTTAAATGACCTGTGTACTGGTGCTCTGCAATTCATTCCAATGATAATACAAATAGTCAAGCAGAAAAGAGTCCTATAGCCATTACACTTCACAACTCCCCTCACCTCCACGTCAAGTAGTGTCCCTCCACCTATCCCCAAAGGTTCCCCATAAATTCCATTTCAGCCTGTGGTACTTCAAAGCCCATTTTGCCAAGTGCAAATTCTGTAGAGAACCAATTAGTCACATGCCATGCCTGAAAACACTTTAAAAATTAATTAATCCATAACTTTCTTACATGCTTTTGTTCTAGTCCTGCAACAGGATCAATCAACCAGCCCTTTAAAATATCAGAATCAAAGAATCTTCAAGTATTTGATACTGCTTTATGGTGCATAAATAAACATTGAGTAGCTGAAATTGTTCTGAGATAGAAAGATATTATTTGAACAATATTCTCTTCAGGGGCACAGCTGTTTTAACTGACTGATGAATGGCTATGTTGCCTACATTCAGCAGATTTAGCTGAGAACCCAAACATCCATTTTTCAACACAAATTGTTGGCAGCACAACTTGGTAATGTAGCATTGGGGCATCTGGAACATTGTCATATAATGGGACTAATAGTTTATCATTTTTTATAACAAAATTTAAGGACAGAGAAAAGAACAGGAAGGAAAAAGGAGGTGAAAGGATGAATTAGAGTCAAATTAAAAAAGAGAGAAACAAGCATTGAGAAAGAGAACAGAACAATAAAGCAAAATAACAAAACATGTTGTTATATTTTAACTCTAGAAACAATTTTGTGCCATCAGAAATGGGATTTTACACTTTGAGTTGTTCTCTTTCTGGGCTTCTGAAATTGAACAATAAGGCAGAAATTAAAATCTCATACACAAATTATTTAGCAATTTATGGTGATATACAAAATGCAAAGGGTCTCTTTCTTGCCATAATTTGGTATTTTTCCAAACACATTAATAATAGCATTAAACTCACATCTACTTATGGTTGGATGGTTCTGGACAAGAAAAACATCTCACACAATATTTCAAATAATATTTACTACCGTCTGTGATCATGTAAATAAGCAGCTAATGGTGGAGCTTAAATTATTTGGCTACAGGTTTAACAATGCCCTCTAGTCTCCTTTTTCATTTTGCCGATTGAAGTTTGAAGTATCAAAGTCTAATGAAGGAGCAGGGCACCCTTACATACAAGAGAAATAAATTTGTAAAAGCCTTCAGAGTAATAACAACTTCTTAAAAGGATTCAGACTCTGACAACAGCTTTTACTGTTGTGTTTTGATAGAATTGTCCTGAAAATGTCAACTTGTCTTGTATCTTAATAAATACTGGCTGATCTGTTGCATCCGTTACTGAGTTTTTCCAAGTTAATCAGGAATGATGAGCTATTCACAATAAAATGCTTTGATGTGCTATATCATAACTATGAAAATGTGTTGCCCAGTAAGTTATTCTTTTGGGTTTATCCGACAAGAGATTATTTATTTTGCTGTGTTCTAGCAACATGGAAAACATAACTATTGATCAGAAACAATTAGAACCCTCATGTAAATGCTACAGTTACTTGAGTGGATAAGAAGCTGGACATTCTCAAGGCTTTTCCATTACCTGTAAAGTGCAAGTTCGGAATATCCACTTGTCTAGATAGGTTCATTTGCGACAATGCTCAAGAAACTCAACATCATGCGGGAAAAGGCAGTCTGCTTAATTGTTTTGCCTCCCATCACCTTGAACTCTCGAAAGTACTGGTCCAACATGGCTGCAGCATGCACCATTTACAACGCATCAACAAACGAAAGCTTCTTCAACACATTTCACAGATGTACTGTAGCAATTCCTACTACAGTACTGAAAAGGTCAGGGAAAATAAGAACAGGAAGGTCTTCACTTTTAAGCACCCCACCAATTCAAACACCATCCCTACTTGTACTTTCATCAACACTGGACCAGAATTCTGACTATTGGTGCCTATTTGTTGCAGTACCTTCACCTCATGGAGTAGTTCATGGAAATTTTAATTGACCACAAATGTTGGCCTTGCTAGACATGCCCATCTAGGACGGGGTGTAGGCTATTTTATCCTTCAAACCTCCATTGCCATTCAGTGATGACTGTATCAACTGTGATTCGATTAGTAGAACCTGCATCTCAGAGTCACAAGGTTCCCAGGCCAAAATCAATTCCAGTATTTAAGCTGACAAATCCAGGCTGACTGTCCAGTACAGTATTGAGGAAATGTCGCAATGGCAGAGGTGCCGTTTTTCAGATGACATGTTAAACTGAGGCCCAGCCTTCCCTAATAGATGCGCACCAAAAATTCCCAAGGTATTGATTTGAAGAAGACCAGAGGAGATATTTCCAGTGTCCTGGCCAAGAAATATGCCTCAGTCAATTTGTGTGTGGACTGGCTATTGTGCTTCCTGCATTACCAGTGATGAAACTTAAAGGCACTGAATTTACTGTGAACACTTTGAAAAGTTAGATGATCATGAAAAGCCGAATGTGAATGAATGTCTTTCTTAAAGTCTTTAAAATATAAATTTGAAATTTGTTTTAAAGCTTGTAACAAAAGAACACTTTTTTCCCCAAAGAATTCTTAAAGCTGAAATTTGCTACAAATGATTTTCGCAGGATCATTCAGGCAGAAACATAGGTTGATGCTGAGTGCTAACTTCTCCAATTAGCCGGCAGTGGTGATGTTAATTGATGGTAGAAACTTCAGCTATGAATACTGGTGTGGCCGTTGCACTGACAGAACAGTTTGAACCTCTTGGGATGTACTTGTAATTTGTATCAGGAATGTGACCCAGCATTTTATGGTCCAATTAAATATTTAAGTGGGCAATACAGGCTTTTTAAAGGCACTGATCCAGAAATGATGAGGGGCCCATCTCCATAAATGCTTTTGCTTTCTACTTTATGATAGTTTATGCTCATGCTTTCTTTCATTGAGGAAACTGTGTCAAGGGGGAAGGCCCATAGTCCAGGATACCTTGTGAATAAAAACCATAGGAGGGAAGTCAAGGAACTTATTATATATAGCTTTTAATTAGCATAGCTCTCACTATATAAATACCAATCTCAAGGGTACTGAAACTTTTGTTTTGATTTGTTTCAATTCTAAAGTGTTTGCTGTGGAAAAAAAACAGCTGGATTCGTGGAGACTGGGAAAGTTGATCAGTGATTTTCCTTTGGTGTATCTGTAAGCAAACTGACAATATAATTTGACTATAGATCCTAGAGTTCTTACAGAATATATCAATTTTCAAACTTCAGCAACAGTTTGATTAGAAAGACATTCAATGAAACAAGACACTGGTGATTCAAGTTACACCCTCGGAAATGGATAAAGATAAATTTGCTACAGAATAGACAACAATGAATACTTGTTAAAGGAGTTTGTCGAGAGATTACTAAGTGGAGTGTGTCAGTGCTCAGTTGGGATTACTCCTGTTTATAATTGACATAAATGATTCGGATTAGGAACATAAAGTTCTTGTGGCGCAGTGGTAGTGTCCCTATTGCAGTGGGAGGCAATGGCCTAGTGGTATTATCACTGGACTGTTAATCTAGGGGCTGGACAACACCCTGGGGACCCACAGGTTCAAATCGTGCCACAACAGATGGTGGAATTTGAATCCAATAAAATATCTGGAATTAGAATCTAACGATGACTGTCAATCCATCGTCAACTGTTGGAAAAACCCATCTGGTTCACTGATGTCCTTGAGGGAAAGCAACTTACCTGGACTGGCTTACGTATGACTCCAGGCCCACAGCAAAGTGGCTGACTCTTAACTGCCCCCTGGGCAATTAGGGATGGACAATAAATGCTGCCTGGACAGTGACACCCTCATCCCATAAATGAGTAAAGGACCTATGAACCAACAGGTCATATTTCATATCAAAACTGCCCCAGAGGTCTACAGTAATATCTTTAACCAGGTTGACATTTTGCCTTTTGCTCTATATCCAGAACTGTTCTTACACACAACTGAATATTTTTATTTCCTGTCACCAAATCACTCGTGATATTTTTACATCTATTAACCACCAGTAAATCACCTGTGTTCTCCTTACATGCAAAGCCCAGTAAAGGCAATGCAGACCATCAAAAGGTGAGGGAGAGGTATGGAGAGGGCCTGAACGGGCTGATTTATGTCCAGAACTGCTCTTATACACAACTGTACATTTCTTTCACCATTTCCAAAAGATTTGTGGTAATTCCTTTTCCATCCATTAACCATAATCAGTAAATCACCTATGTTTCCAACTGAATAATCAACATGTAATGAACAAGTTGATCTGCAAAATGTCTGGATTAGGAACAGAAATATGCCATTCAGCCCATGAAGTCTCCACTATCATTTATTATAATTATGGCTGTTCGAACATTTCAATGCCTTTTATCAACACTTTTGTCTCAACTACTTACTCCGTTGCCAATCAGAAATTTGTCCAACCCTTAAACATATTCGAAGACTGAGCAGAGAATTATTAAGATTTACAATCCTCTAAACACAAACAAGTCTCTTCATCAACATCCTAAATGGCTAACTTCCCAATAACCTTCCTTATAGCTTTCTGCACTTACATTTCAGTCTTCAATTATTTGATTAGACCATAAGACCAGAAGAAATTGGAACAGGAATGGGCCGTTCAGTCCCTTGTGCCTGCTCTATTTTTCAATAGATCATAATTGATGACATTCCTCAAGCTCACTTTCTTGCATTTTCCCAACAAACCCTGTACCCCAGTTTCCCAGCAAACTATCACAACATTCTGAGAGAAGAAATCCCTCCTCATCTCCATCTTAAGTTGGCAGCTAATTTTCAACAGTGTCACCTAGGTCTCTTTGTGCATCTATACTTTTTAAGCTCTTGCCATTTAAGAAATACTCTGCAAATGTTAATCTTACCAAAAAAGGAAAATATTCTGCCTGGAAGTCAGTGGTGAGTGGAGTTCCACAGGGCTCTGTCCTTGGGCCTCTACTGTTTGTAATTTTTATTAATGACTTGGACGAGGGGATTGAAGGATGGGTCAGCAAGTTTGCAGACGACACAAAGGTTGGAGGTGTCATTGACAGTGTAGAGGGCTGTTGTAGGCTGCAGTGGGACATTGACAGGATGCAGAGATGGGCTGAGAGGTGGCAGATGGAGTTCAACCTGGATAAATGCGAGGTGATGCATTTTGGAAGGTCGAATTTGAAAGCTGAGTACAGGATTAAGGATAGGATTCTTGGCAGCGTGGAGGAACAGAGGGATCTTGGTGTGCAGATACATAGATCCCTTAAAATGACCACCCAAGTGGACAGGGTTGTTAAGAAAGCATATGGTGTTTTGGCTTCCATTAACAGGGGGATTGAGTTTAAGAGTCGTGAGATCTTGTTGCAGCTCTATAAAACTTTGGTTAGACCGCACTTGGAATACTGCGTCCAGTTCTGGGCGCCCTATTATAGGAAAGATGTGGATGCTTTGGAGAGGGTTCAGAGGAGGTTTACCAGGATGTTGCCTGGACTGGAGGGCTTATCTTATGAAGAGAGGTTGACTGAGCTCGGTCTCTTTTCATTGGAGAAAAGGAGGAGGAGAGGGGACCTAATTGAGGTATACAAGATAATGAGAGGCATAGATAGAGTTGATAGCCAGAGACTATTTCCCAGGGCAGAAATGGCTAGCACGAGGGGTCATAGTTTTAAGCTGGTTGGAGGAAAGTATAGAGGGGATGTCAGAGGCAGGTTCTTTACGCAGAGAGTTGTGAGAGCATGGAATGCGTTGCCAGCAGCAGTTGTGGAAGCAAGGTCATTGGGGTCATTTAAGAGACTGCTGGACATGTATATGGTCACAGAAATTTGAGGGTGTATACATGAGGATCAATGGTCGGCACAACATTGTGGGCTGAAGGGCCTGTTCTGTGCTGTACTGTTCTATGTTCTATGTTCTAAAAGATAACCTCATATTTTTCCACATTGTATTCCATCTACCATTTTCTAGCCCATTCACTAATCCCATTGAAATCCTCCTGAAGCCTCTTTACATCTTTCTCACAATACACATTCCTACAGAGTTTCGTATCATCTGCAAATTTGGAAAAAATTCATTTGGACCCACAATCAAATGATCAATGTATGTTGAGAACAGCCAGGGCACAAGTTCTGATCCTTGCAGTAGCCCACTAGTCACAGTTTGCCAATGCAAAGATGACCCATTCGTTCCTACTATAATAAAATGTGAGGCTAGATGAACATAGCAGGCCAAGCAGCATCTCAGGAGCACAAAAGCTGACGTTTCGGGCCTAGACCCTTCATCAGAGAGGGGGATGGGGAGAGGGAACTGGAATAAATAGGGAGAGAGGGGGAGGCGGACCGAAGATGGAGAGAAAAGAAGATAGGTGGAGAGAGTATAGGTGGGGAGGTAGGGAGGGGATAGGTCAGTCCAGGGAAGACGGACAGGGAAGACGTCTTCCCTGGACTGACCTATCCCCCCCTACCTCCCCACCTATCTTCTTTTCTCTCCATCTTCGGTCCGCCTCCCCCTCTCTCCCTATTTATTCCAGTTCCCTCTCCCCATCCCCCTCTCTGATGAAGGGTCTAGGCCCGAAACGTCAGCTTTTGTGCTCCTGAGATGCTGCTTGGCCTGCTGTGTTCATGCAGCCTCACATTTTATTATCTTGGAATTCTCCAGCATCTGCAGTTCCCATTATCTCTCTCCCATTCGTTCCTACTATCTGTTTTCTGACTAATAGACAATCCTTAATCAATGCCAAAACACTACCTCCTAACCCACAGTCTCTAATTTTGCTGAACAAACTACTATGCAAGACCCTATTGCTCTGGGATGTAGGCATTTGAGTCCTGGGGATTTATTAACTTTCAGCCCCATTGATTTCTCCAGGATAACCTTCTTACTAATGCTTATTACCTTCAACCCATCATTCTTCCTTTTCTTTTATCTTCCTCAGTGAAAACAGACACAAAGTAATCATGCAGCTTTTCTATTTCTCTATTCCTCATTGTAATTCCTTCTGACTCTGCCTGTAAACATCTTTTTAAATAGTTAGAGAAGCTCCAGTTTTATGTTTTTGCCAAATTCACTCATATTCTATTTTTCCTTTCCTTATCAATTTCCTGGTCCTCCTTTACTACATTCTGAAAGCCTACCAATCCTCACATTTACTACGGTTTTTGACAGCTCTAGAAATCTTTTCTTTTAACCTAATATGATCCTTAACTTGCTTTATCAGCCAAAATTGACTGACCTTTTTCAGGGTTTTTATATCTTGTAGAAATGTAGTCATGTATTGGTCTTGAAATACTATCCATTGCTTAAGTGCAGACATGCCTTTAATGTATTTTCCAAATAGGAGTGACACAGTACCCAACTGGTTAGCCCTGCTGCCTCACAGCACCAGGGACCTGGGTTCAATTCCAGCCACGTGTGACCACGTGTGTGGAATGTGCATGTTCTCCCCATGTCAGCATAGGTTTCCACTGAGTGCTCCAGTTTCCTCCCACAGTCCAAATACATGCAGGTTAGGTTTGTGTGGAGAACATTTGTGTGGAGTTTGCACAGTCGTTTGAGGCTGGAATCACGCCCGAGTCCCCGGGCAGTAATGCTAACCACTGAACCACTGTGCAGCCCTCATTTAGCCCGTTGTCAACATGTCATATTATGAGTAAAGTAACCTGTCTTCTAGTTAGCTCCTCAACAAACTGCTCCAAAAAGCAATCCCTAACACATTCCATAAACTTGTCTTCTACAGCTTTTGTGCTCAGTTGGTTTACCCAGTCTCTATGCATATTGAAGTCACCCATGATTACTGTATTGCCCATGCCACATGCTTCTCATATCACAAAATTAATACCATATCCCTCACTACTGTTTGGTGGCCTATTAATAAGTTGAATGAATGTCTGCTGTCTCTTGCTGTTTCTCAGCTCCTCTAAGGTGGACTGCACACATTGTTCTTCTGAGCGGAGATCCTTCTTTACAAATGTACTGATCCCATCACTCATTATCAACACAGCCCCACTTCCTTTTTCTTTTTGTCTGCCTTTCCTAAATGTTAAACATCCTTGGTGACTGCCATTTCTCCTTGACATAAGTGGCTTCAATTCTGAAATTCAATACAAAGTCATAGATTTGTAGACGACTAGGAGCTAGATATAGAATTGAAGGAGACAACACAGACACTATAGAATGAAATGGCTAAGATCCATAAGTGAGTAGATAAATGGCAAATGTAATATAATGTAAATAATCACATTTAAAGATAAAAACGGTGTTGCAATAGGCTATTGGTGAAGTGAAACTTGACTCAGTCTTAAACTCAGCATTAAATATGGCCACCAGCGTACAGTAACAAACAACAAGGCCAATAAAATGTCAAAATTACATAGTCAAGATATTAAATGTGCTTGACTCTTAACTATCCTCTGGGCAATTAGAGAAGCACAATAAATGCTAGCTGGCGATGCCTACATCCTGTGAATGAATAAAGAAAGTCAGACCTCCTGACTAGGTCAAGTGTGGGATATGCACATTGGAGTTTGCATACATCGGAACTGAGAAATTGGAGGTGCGATCTGTATTTGGGGGAGCAGTAATTTGTTTCGTAGTGATTGGAACCAAGTTGATCTTGATGACTACAAGCTCCTTGATTGGGGTTGTTGACTGGGCCAATCAAGGAGTCCTGGCTGACCAATATTAACAAGGGGTTTAGAATCTCCTCACTCCAGGGGACTGACTCCGAGCCAGCTGGCCACAGCCAGTGCATTGTGTGCAAGTAAATAAAGGGTGACTGGGTGACCGGATACGGGTTTTAAAAAAGGTTCAAAAAAGATTAATCCTCTCCATCTTAGCTAAGATTACAAACAGATCTTCATCAATTGGGTCACTGTACTGAAGAGTGGCAGATAGAGTTTAATTTTGATAAAAGCAAGGCATTGCACTTTGGTAAAACAAACAATGGCAGGGCTTATGCAAGTAAAAGTGGGTAGTGTTGTAGAACAGATCTAGGGCTTCTGGTACATAATTCTTTGAATTTTGCATCACATGTAGACAAGGCGGTTAAGAAGGGATTTAGCATGCTTGCCTTCATTGCTCAGATCTCAGAGTATAGGAGTTGCGACATTATGTTGAGATTGTACAGGATGTTGGTGAGGCCTCTTCTGGCGTACAGTTCCAGTTCTGGTCACCCTGTTACATGGAGGATACTATTAGGTAGGAGAGAGCTCAGAAGGGAGTCACTGGGACAGTCCTAAGAATGGAGGGTTTTACTTATAAGGAGAGGCTGGAAGGCTGGGACTTTTTTTTGCTGGAGCATTGGAGGTTGACAGGTGACCTTACAGAGACATACAGCACGGAAACAGACCCTTTGGTCCAAATGGTTCATGCCGAACGTAGTTCCAAACTAAACTAGTCCTGTCTGCCTGCTCCTGGCCCATATCCCTCCACATCTTTCCTATTCACATACTTATCCAAATGCCTTTTAAAACCTACATCCAACATTTCCTCAGGAAATTCATTCCACACATTAACCAAAAATAGCAGGTCAGGAGAGAAGGAATGGAGATGTACTATCTAAATAAACTAGCAAACAGAGAAGCTGTTCATCAAACAGGTAAATCATGTGTCATGATAGAGATGGAAGTCAAGGGTGAGAAAGTATTCCTGCATATTTAACACTTTTGCAGAAAGTATTGAATATCAGGAGGGGCAGGGATGTGCTGTTTAGTGGAAACACATGTTAATATGTGACATTTAAAATTTAAACACTCTAGAGATTAAAACAAACGCAATATTTGACTCAGAGGAAATATCTTAATTATGATTAAAAGCTGAAATGTGCTGGATGACTACATTTGTAAGGGGGCGGTACATTTCTGATGTTTAAACTGATTTTGTTTTGATTGAAATTACTGTGCTTGTCTGACACTTTCAATTGCTCGCTGTTACATATTTTCTTTCTATGGCACATAAGTTTTCTCTTGTGGCACATTAGTCAATGGAATTGTTTATATTTCATTGTGTGCATTTAAACAGATTAACAAACAGGTTAAAAACTTTATGCAGCTGATTGTTTCAAGAGTGGATTACTTTTCCTCTGTGGTTGAAGTGGAGATCATTGCATCTTCAAGGAGAAACATGGCGAAATATTCAAAGAGAAGTTTTCACTTGAATTTTGAATTGTTCTATTGGACATGTTGGAACAAATACTTCTTTTTCTACTGCATTTTATATGAATTCATTAACTTGTTACTAGAGGGGTGAAACCTCTTAGTGTCTCTCATTCTGTCTTTATCCCGCTCTGTTTGCCTCATACATCTTATTTCTGCATGTCTGTCTCTTTCAGTGTACACATCTTTTTTTTAATCTGCACCATCCTTTGTCATTTCTTCTTGCAGCAGATAGTATACTGCTCCAACTGCAAAACACGATCTCCCCTTCCAGTTGTCAATCAACCCCTCAAATTCACTTTGGAAGATCTAACACAAATGTGAGTGGGGTATAGACTCTGTTGTCCAGAAAGACTTTGAGGAGCAATTAGTAGTAGGTCAGAGGGCTGGGATCTGAGGTTGGGAGACAGGAGAAACCTTAGCAGAATATGAACTCATTAATTTCTTATAAACTCTACACAAACTACAATATTTGAAATTCATTTACAAGGTGTACACAAATAAAATCTATATCTTTTGCAAATACAATCAGGGCATACAGAAATGAGAAAAAAATTAAGAAATACAACAAGTATTATACAGACAAAAATAACTCAACAAAGCCTAACAAAGTTTTTGAATGGTTGTGTACCTTTCGGTAGTTGGCTTGGGCATCCTTAAAACGCCGACTTAAGTTTTTAACACAATCTATGATCAGCTGCCAAGCTAGATAGTTCTGAAGAGTACTAAAAAACAAAATAAGGATAACATTAGTAGTGAAGTCCAATATAGTCAAAGCACAGAAATTGCTGTTGAAATACCTTTGCATTTAACTTTTTTCAGGCATTGTATGAGGAAAGATTGAGTATTTTAAAAAGATGAGCCTCTCCAAATATGTAAAGGAGTTCCAAAACCATTCTAAAGTCAGGGAGGTATACTTTAAAGACTAGGGGTCAGCAGAGTGTCCAGACAAGACCATCTTACATGAAGAGATTGAATATACCTGTACAACATTAGTGACAGACACAATAACATGTTTACATGAAGTTCTTTTGTCTCTGGGTCATCAATGCTAACAATTCTCTTAACCTATTCAAAAGAGGCTCCATTGACCTCTCTAAGACCATAGCATACAGGAGCAGAATTAGGCCATTTGGTCCAGGTGGAGCACTGTTTTTTTGGATTGGACTCTGTGACCAGCAGTGTTCCACAGGGATCACTGGTGGGTCTAGTGTTGTTTGTTATTTATATGAACAATTTGGGTGAGAATTTAGGGAGCATGGTTGGTAAGTTTGTGGATGACACCAAAATTGATGGTATAGCAGACAGCGAAGAAGCTTGTCAAAGTTTACAAACGGATTTTGATCAATTGGCTGAGGAGTGGCAAATGGAGCTTATTTTGGACAAATGCAAGGTGTTGCATTTTGGTAAGACAAACATGGGCAGGACTCAATGGTAGGTCCCTGGGGAGTGTTGCTGAACGAAGAGGCTGAGAGCGACAGGTGTATAATTGCTCGAAACTACAGTCACAGCTACACAGGGCGGTGAAGCAGGCACCAAAAACAGAAATTGCTGGAAAAGCCCAGCAAGTCTGGCAGCATCTGTGGAGAGAAATCAGAGTTAATGTTTTGGGTTGAGTGACCCTTCCTCAGAACTTGACACAAAATGTTAACTCTGATTTTTCTCCAAAGATGTTGCCAGACCTGCTGAACTTTTCCAGCAATTTCTGTTTTTCTTTCTGATTTAAAGCATCCGCAGTTCTTTTGGTTTTTATTTGGTGAAAAAGGCATTTGGCATGTTTGCCTTCATTGCTCAGACCACTGAATATAGGAATTGAAACGTTTTACTGCAATTGTACAGGACATTGGTGAGGCCACTTTCGGAGTACTGTGTACAGTTATGGTCGCCGTGCTAAAGGAAAGATATTACGAAATTGAAGAGGGTGCAGAAAAGATTTACAAGGGCGTTACTGGGACTGGGGGGTTTGTGTTATAAGAAGTTGGATAGCCTGAAACTTTTTTCACTGGAGTGTAGGAGGTTGAGGGGGGGACCTTACATTGGTTTACAAAATAATGAGGGACAAAGCGACTAGTACCTTTTCCCTCAGATAGGGGAGTTCAAATCTAGAGGGCATAATTTAAGGTGAGAAGAGAAAGATATAAAAGGGATCTGAGGGACAATTTTTTCTCACAGAGGGTGGATTGTACATGGAATGAATTGCCAAAGGAAGTGGTAGATGCAGGTACAGTTACATCTTTTAAAAGATGTTTGGACAGGTACATGAATAGGAAAGGTGTAGAGGGATGTGGGCCAAACCCAGGCAACTAGGATTAGTTTAGTTTAGGAAACTTGG
The DNA here is from genome assembly GCF_030684315.1 of Stegostoma tigrinum. Classification (NCBI taxonomy): domain Eukaryota; kingdom Metazoa; phylum Chordata; class Chondrichthyes; order Orectolobiformes; family Stegostomatidae; genus Stegostoma; species Stegostoma tigrinum. The sequence goes on from NC_081381.1 coordinate 20,477,550, forward strand.
TCACCATGGAAGAATTGTACTAAAGGGTCCGTTTCTGTGCTGCATGATTCTCTGACTCTATGGATCTCCTCTGTTATTTGATCATGACGGATATGTTTCTCAACCCCATTCTCTTGCCTTCCCCCGTAACCTTTGATCCCCTTACTAGTCAAGAACCTATCAATGTCTGACTTAAATGCACTCAATGACTTGGACTCAGCAGCAGTGACTGTCACAGGTTCAAAACCCTATGGCTGACGTATTTCCTCCTCCTCATCTCAGTTCTAAAGGATCCTCCCTTCATTGTAAGGTCATGGCCATGGTCCCAGTGTCTCCAATTAGTGCAGACAACTTCGCATTCACGCTATCTGTTCCTCTTAGTATTCTGTAAGTTTCAATCAGATCCCATCTGATGCTTCTAAATTCCATTGTGTCCAGACCCAGAGTTCTCCACTGCTCCTAATATTACAAGCCTTGCATCTCCAGGATGACATTTTGTAAATCTCCCCTGCACTCCCTCCAACAACACAGAACATAGAAAATTTCAGCACAGTACAGGCGCTTTGCCCACAGATATTGTGCTGAACTTTTACCCTTGTCTAAGGTCTATCTAACCTCCACCCCTACCTTATATTATCATCCATATGCCTATCTAATAGCAGCTTAAATGCCCCTAATGAGGCTGACTCCACTACCCTCTCCGGCAATGCATCCCACGCCCTGACCACTCTCTAAGTAAAGAACCTATCTCTGACGTCGCCCCTATATCTACCTCCTTTCACTTTAAAACTATGCTCCCCTTGTAAAAGCTACCTCCACTCTAGGAAAAAACCTCTGGGCTGTCCACTCTATCTGTACCTCTGATCATTTTGTTCACCTCTATCAAGTCATCTCTCATCCTTCGTCGTTCTAAAGAGAAGAATCCTAGCTCTCTCAACCTTTCCTCATAAGACCTTCTCTCTATCCCAGGCAACATCCTGGTAAATGTCCTCCGCACCTTCTCCAACACTTGCACATCTTTCCTGTAATGAGGTGATCAGAACTGGACACAGTACTCCAGATGTGGCCAAACCAGCAGCACTTCCTTCCTTAGATACAGGATCCAAAACTGCTCATAGCATTTTGGATACAGTCTGACCAAAGCTTTATACAGTCTCAGTGTTTGCATTCTAATTCTCGTGAAATGAATGCTAACATTGCACTTACTTTCCTAACTGCTAATTCAACCTGCATATTAACCTTAGCAGAATCCAGATCTAGGATTCCCAAGTCCTTTTGTGCTTCAGATTTCTGAAGCCCTTCCCCATTTAGAAAATTGTTTGTGCCTCTATTCTTCCTACCATAGTGCCTAACTTCACACATTCCCATATTGATTTCCATCTGCCACTTTGTGCCCGTTCGCCTAAGCCTGACAAAGTCCTTTAGCAGCTTCCTCAATAGTACGAGTCCCTGCACTTATCATCATGCCATCTAAAAACTGGGCAACAATGCCAGTTCCATTGTCCAGCTCATTAATTTATAGTTGCGGTCCCAACATTGACCCCCTGCGGAACTCTAGTAGACACAAGCTATCATACAGAAAATGAACTCTCTGCTTTTGGTCAGTCAGCAATTCTCTGTCAATTCCAGTACCTCGCTGCTAACACCATGAGTTCTTAACTTATTTCGCAGCCTCCTGTGCAACACCTTGTCAAAGGCCTTCCAGAGCTGCAAAAAGATCATGCTTACTTGTTCACCCTTGTCTAACTTGCTTGTTATCTCTTCAAAGAATTCAACAGATTTGTTGACCAAGACTTTTCCTTGACAAAGCCATGCTGACCGTTTTACCAGGAATTTCCAAGTACTCCACAACCTTATCTTTAATAAGGGAATCTAAAAATTTAAAAATAACTGAGACCAAGCTAACCGGACTACAGTTGTCAGTCTTCTGCCTCCCTCCCTCCTTAAAGGTGGGAAATGACATTTTGTTTTGTCGGCATGAAACTGTTTCAAAACAACAATCCGAGTTTTCTCTACATTCTGAATCTACAGCACTTGCCACAGTTCGATTGGTAAGTTCCACATGATGTCATGGCATCTTTTCAGATTTCACCTGGTTTAAGAAATCTCTTGAATTGGTTTTGATGGCCTGAAGTGATAGAAGGGAATTTTCTAAGAGTTTTTCCCCTTGTTGGTCCTTAGATTTATTTTTTTCACTGCTTTTCCTTCTTCCAGGAGTTAGGTGACTGCAAGTGGGAGCTGTTGCAGCCATCATGATATGGGAGCCGACACAATGGACCAACTAGTCTTTTCCAAGCCGCCAACTTGTTTGTTTATTTGGACGTAAGCAATAAAATAATGGATAGCAGAATGTCATGCTACAGAACCATGAAATGTCAGTGTGGAAGCAACCTGAGAGGCTCTTGTTCTATTAAATACTTAGCAAATGGGAGGGAGGAGTTTGAGCTATAATTACATTGTGGGGAAAATTTCCTCTTGTGTAAGTAAAAGATTTTGTGAAGGTCGTCACCTTCTGCATTTATCAGTTTGCTTCAATAACAAAGGAGCTTTTTCCATTGTGTTCAAATTATTTTCTAATGCACAACTGCCAGAAGAAAATCTATCCATGTATTCAACTGGATTAGGGACATAGTGAGAAGATACAGGGGATGCTTAAAGATCACTGAAAGAGAAGAGCGTTCAATGAACTGAAGACCTTTTGCTGAAATTTCCTACGTTCCAATTGAAAGTCAATCCCTGAAGTAATGTATCAACTGACATGTCCAAACATAAATCATTCTAAATTGACATGCTATTATGAATTTGAATTCTCCTGATTATATACGTCCAATATACATACATAAAGATTGACTAGCATTACGTATGCAGTTGTCATGCCGAGTGTCTGATTTGTAAACTGCATAGTAAATAAGCGTCAGAACTTTCAAACTTTGATCCCATGAACATATTGCAACACTCACTGTGGAACCCATGTGTAACATTTATTTGTCAGTTTCACCAACTACTCTTGCAAAGCTCTCCATTATTACTATACAAGTAAGGATTGTAATGTGCCTCTGACATGCATGAAATATTATTGCAGCACTGGTTTCGAAATTATTCACAAGGTGGGGCATGGGGGAGTGACATGTCATTTTCCCACCATCATGTCCATGGGATTGGTGGTGGTTGTTGGGACTGGGGCTGGGGTTGGAGGAGGTGGAGTGGTGAACTTGCAGGTTGGAGGGAATTGGAGTTGTCATAGATGTGTCCAAAATGAGCCTGTTAGCCTACCCCATGCAAACGAGGTTCCTTCTTGATGGCCCTGTGAACTCTGTGGGCATCAGTTGTGGTGGATCTCTTTGGCACTGTAGTGTGATTCCCAGCTCAAAACCCATGATAACAGCTGCTGAGAAATTGCAAACTGAGCTACTAAGCTGCATTTAAAAAAACGACTTTTTCCTAGCTACCATCAGTTCTTAGGAAGGGTCATTGGGCCTGTCATGTTAACTCTGATTTCCCTTCACAGTTGCTGCCAGACCTGCTGAGCATTTCCAGTAACTTCTGAGAAACTTGATGGCCGCTGGGCCCAACTTCATACAGGCAAAAACCTGACAACTCTATGATTGTAAAGTGTGGGGCTGGATGAACACAACAGGCCAAGCAGCATCTCAGGAGCACAAAAGCTGACGTTTCGGGCCTAGACCCTTCCTCTGGCCCGAAATGTCAGCTTTTGTGCTCCTGAGATGCTGCTTGGCCTGCTGTGTTCATCCAGCTTCACACTTTGTTATCTTGGATTCTCCAGCATCTGCAGTCCCATTAACTCTGTGATTGTGATTTTTTTTTACTGTCTAGGGAAAAAGCTTGTGGGTAACATCCTTTTGAGGTTATCCACACTGGTGGCAGAAACAGAAGGGTAGCTAACTAATTGATTGGGAAAGGGGGAGGTGCACTGAGGCCTTGGTATACCAGTCATGGAAGTAAGCGAGGGTTATGGGGTAAGCTATTTAGGACTGAAATGAGCAGAAATTTCTTCAGAGAGAGGTGAACTTCTCTGCCTCAAAAAGTGGCTGAGGCCAAAACATCAATGGCTTTCAAGGAGTGAGATATAGTTCTTAGGCCTGGTGAGACCAAAGGGTATGGGGACAGGGAATGGAACTGGATGATTGCCGTGATCATATTGAATGGAACAACAGGCTTGAGGGCAGAATGCCCTACTCCTGTGCCTGTTTCCTATATTTCTATTCCTTCATCTCAGTGTGAAAATAATACTCTTTTGTAAAACATTGTTTTATTTGTGGCAGAATGGCAGCCACCATCAGTTCTATTTAAAACTATTTTGGTCATGTCTACTGAGTGGAGAGACAAGGTGATTTATTGCAACTGAACATTGGGTTTGTCCACCCGAACAAGATCAGAACATTCACCATTTATCAAAATGAAATTGAGCAAATCACACAAACCATAATAAAACAATTTAGAATATAATAGCTTTACCTCTTTGAGTATTTGGGGAGGATATACTTAAGTTTCTGAAGGTATTCAGTGCCATAGACCACAATTTCTTCTTCTGGATGGACTTCAGTGTTGACACTAGCCATGATCCCTTGAAAAAATTGCGTCCAGTTAAATCCCTGGAGGTACAGATATGAAATGAAAGAATTGAGCAGTTAATCCTCAGCAGGTCCGGCAGCATCTGTGAAGAAAAGAATCAGTTAACGTTTCGAGTCTGGTGACCCTTTGTCAGAATTAGGTTTTTTTTTCAGTTTTTAACTGAGCAGTTAATACATGTTTGTTCAATAATAGCACAGAAGAGACTGGATATTAAGATCAGGTTCAGGTACCAATAATCATACTTGTCAGAAAGGAAAGCTCAAAAAAAAATCTATGCACAAGTTAAGTTATTTCATATTCTCTACAAAGAGCCAATATCCTCACTTCTTTGACAGAAAGGCACAGTTAAACAAGATATCCAAAAGGTACAATGGTTAACACTGTGAAGTAGGTAAGCAGGAGCTGAAGATTACAATGATCTGTATCTAGATAGAAGGCTACATGGTAACTAAAGTATGCAGATGGGAGAACAACATACAAAGAAGACCAGTCAGTGACAAAGGAACCAATCTGAACATCACTGACAATTCTGGAACCAGACAGACCATTATGCAATCATTACATTGAAGAAAGCTTAGGTCGGCAGATTTTGGAAACGTGCGGACGTAGTAGGGTTGTTGTAATGGGTGACTTTAACTTTCCCAATATTTATTGGAACCTCCTTCGAGCAGAAGATTTGAATGGAGCTGCTTTTGTAAGGTGTGTTCAGGAGGGTTTCCTAACTCAGTGCGTTGACAGGCCGACGAGGGGAGAGGCCATTCTAGACTTGGTACTCGGAAACGAGCCGGGGCAGGTATCAGATCTTGTGGTGGGAGAGCATTTTGGTGATAGTGACCATAACTGCCTCACATTCTACATAGCTATGGAGGAGGAGAGGATTAGGCAAAATGGGAGGATATTTAATTGGGGAAGAGGAAACTATGATGCAATTAGACATGAGTTAGGAAGCATGGACTGGGAGCAATTGTTCCGTCGTAAAGGCACTATAGACATGTGGAGACTGTTTAAGGAACAGTTGTTGCGAGTGATGAATAAATATGTCCCTCCGAGACAGGCAAGAAGGGGTTAAGATAAAAAAGGAACCTTGGATGACGAGAGCGGTGGAGCTTCTCGTCAAAAGGAAGAAGGTAGCTTACATAAGGTGGAGGAAGCTAGGGGCAAGCTCAGCTCTAGAGGATTACAGGCAGGCGAGGAAAGAGCTCCAAAATGGTCTGAGGAGAGCCAGGAGGGGGCACGAGAAAGGCTTGGCAGAATGGATTAGGGAGAACACAAAGGCATTTTACACTTATGTGAGGAATAAGAGAATGGTCAAAGAAAGTAGGGCCGATCAGGGATAGCATAGGGAACTTGTGTGTGGAGTCTGAGGAGGTAGGGGAAGCCCTAAATGAGTTTTTTGCTTCTGTCTTTACGAAAGAAACAAACTTTGTAGTGAATGAAACCTTTGAAGAGCAGGTGTGCATGCTGGAATGGATAGAGATAGAGGAAGCTGACGTGCTGAAAATTTTGTCAGACATTAAGATTGGCAAGTCACCAGGCCCGGACCAGATTTGTCCTCGGCTGCTTCGGGAAACGAGAAATGCAATTGCTTCTCCACTTGCGAAGATCTTTGCATCCTCACTCTCCACTGGAGTCGTACCTGAGGACTGGAGAGAGGCAAATGTAATTCCTCTCTTCAAGAAAGGAAATAGGGAAATCCTCGGCAATTACAGACCAGTAAGTCTCACGTCTGTCGTCTGCAAGGTGTTAGAAAGGATTCTGAGGGATAGGATTTATGACCATCTGGAAGAGCATGGCTTGATTAAATGCAGACAATATGGCTTTGAGAGGGGCAGGTCATGCCTCACAAATGTTATCGAGTTCTTTGGAGGATGTGACTAGAAAAGTTGATGAGGGTCGAGCTGTGGATGTGGTGTATATGGACTTCAGCAAGGCATTTGATAAGGTTCCCCATGGTAGGCTCATTCAGAAGGTCAGGAGGAATGGGATACAGGGGAACTTAGCTGTCTGGATACGGAATTGGCTGACCAACAGAAGACAGCCAGTGGTAGTAGAAGGAAAATATTCTGCCTGGAAGTCAGTGGTGAGTGGTGTTCCACAGGGCTCTGTCCTTGGGCCTCTACTGTTTGTAATTTTTATTAATGACTTGGATGAGGGGATTGAAGGATGGGTCAGCAAGTTTGCAGACGGCATGAAGGTTGGAGGTGTCTTTGACAGTATAGAGGGCTGTTGTAGGCTGCAGCGGGACATTGACAGGATGCAGAGATGGCCTGAGAGGTGGCAGATGGACTTCAACCTGGATAAATGCGAGGTGATGCATTTTGGAAGGTCGAATTTGAAAGCTGAGTACAGGATTAAGGATAGGATTCTTGGCAGTGTGGAGGAACAGAGGGATCTTGGTGTGCAGATACATAGATCCCTTAAAATGACCACCCAAGTGGACAGGGTAGTTAAGAAAGCATATGGTGTTTTGGCTTTCATTAACAGGGGGATTGAGTTTAAGAGTCGTGAGATCTTGTTGCAGCTCTATAAAACTTTGGTTAGACCGCACTTGGAATACTGCGTCCAGTTCTGGTCGCCCTATTATAGGAAAGGTGTGGATGCTTTGGAGAGGGTTCAGAGGAAGTTTACCAGGATGCTGCCTGGACTGGAGAGCTTATCTTATGAAGAGAGGTTGACTGAGCTCGAACTTTTTTCATTGGAGAAAAGGAGGAGGAGAGGGGACCTAATTGAGGTATACAAGATAATGAGAGGCATAGATAGAGTTGATAGCCAGAGACTATTTCCCAGGGCAGAAATGGCTAGCACGAGGGGTCATAGTTTTAAGCTGGTTGGAGGAAAGTATAGAGGGGATGTCAGAGGCGGGTTCTTTATACAGAGTGTTGAGAGCATGGAATGCGTTGCCAGCAGCAGTTGTGGAAGCAAGGTCATTGGGGACATTTAAGAGACTGCTGGACATGCATACGGTCACAGAAATTTGAGGCTGCATACATAAGGATCAATGGTCGGCACAACATCGTGGGCTGAAGGGCCCGTTCTGTGCTGTACTGTTCTATGTTCTATGTTCTATATCTTTCCTTCGTATTAACCTAAATATCATGCCTGATATCTAATGTAAAATGTGTCCAGAAAGCAATCACTGAAATAAATCTACTCACATTGAGATCAAATTTCTCTTGAAGCTCTGGAAGTGTCATTCTATTATACAGTTGTGTAATATCGTGCCTTTCCTCTGGAGGTACAGTAGCCTATAAAGAGAGAGACAGAGAGAGAATCAGCTTTACTTCAGCTTCTACCTGAGACAGTTTGTTTCCATAATGGGAATATGGGCAATTTATTTCCTGAAGATAACCTTAGGCAGTTCAACAGAGATTAGCATCACTTAATTATGAAGTGAATTGATAGGGTGGAAAATACTACCAGGAGGACTGTATATAGCTTAAATGTGGAAAATACTACCAGGAGGACTTGTTAAGGTTACCAACATAATGTCAGAGGAAGCTGAGGGAAAACAAATGATATAAGACCTCAGACCACAAGATACAGCAGCAGAATTAAGCTATTCGGCTCATCGAGTCCACTCTGCCATTTGATCATAGGTGATATATTTCTTAACGCCATTCTCCTGCCTTCTCCTCATACTCTTGATTCCCTTACTAAGCAAGAACCTATCTTCGTCTTAAATATACTTAAATGACTTGGCCTCCACAGCCTTCTGTAGCAATGAGGCCCTCTGGGGGCTGAAGACATTCTTCTTCATCATCTCAGTTCTAAAGCACTGTACCTTCTCTCTGAGGCCGTGTCCTGGTGTCTCCTAGTAGTGGAAACATATTCTCCATGTCCACTCTATCCAGGCCTCTCAATATTCTGTACATTTCAATGAGATCCCCCTTTATCCTTTTAAACTCCATGGAGTAAAGGCTCAGAATCCTCAAATGCTCCTCATGTGACAAGCTCATCATCCAGAGATTATTCTTGTTAATCTCATATGGACCTGCTCCAAGGCAAGCACATCCTTGCTTAGGTACAGCACCCGGTACTGCTCACAATATCCTGACAGGCAAGATGAAGAGGGGTTACCCGGAGGAGGCTGATTTGGAGCTACAGCATTTTCTGTGCTTTAATTTCAGCGGAATTCTAATCAAGCTGCAAAATCTTGCCTGGCTCTACTGGGTATCTGTGCAAAGTGACTTCTACATCTTCACATTTGCCCACAAAAGTACAGAAGTGCACAAAGCTAGATCACAAGTCAGGAAATTCGGCAGAATATAAAAAGCAGCAAACCTGACTAAAGAGCTAATAAATATGGAAATACTACAATATGAAAGAATTTTAGATAAAAATATAAACAACAGATGGATAGTAAGACTTTCTACAGCTGTTTAAAAATGAAGAGCAAACAAAGCCCGCAAGAAAATGAGTGTGGGAACTAACTGAAATATAAGGAGAGGGCAGATGAATCAGTCTTCACTATCGAAGCACTAGAGAGGGTGCAGAGAATTTTTAAACAGGCAATACAGGCAAAGGTCATTTATAAATACTGGGAAAAGATTGAGGCTTTTTATTATTGAAGAAAATCAAAAGACTTACAGATTACCCAATAGATGAAAAATAGATAAAAAAATTAAAGGTTTTGATAGAGTGCTTACAAAAAGAATACTTGCTCTTGTGGGCAAGAGCATAACTTGATGACTATGTTTTACTAATGGCCTCAAGAAATTCAACAAGGACATCAGAAGAAACATCTCTCCCCAAACACTGGAAAGAACTTTGAACACACTATCCCATGGAGTGAATGGGGTAGACACACTTCAGAGTGAGTTAGCCAAGTAAATGGTTGAGAAAGGAATGCACAGTTATGTTTGATTTGATTTATTGTTGTCGCATGTACCTAAGTACAGTGAAAAATTGTGTTTTGTGTGGGGTACAGGAAGAAATAAGAATAAGATCTGTTGAAGATAGCTTGCAAAAAGTCGCCCAGTGTCAGTGTCATCTTGAATATGCTTGGTTTAGCTTATGAAAGATGGGAGGAGGGTCTAGTGGAGCATAAATGGGCTGGTTCCACTTCATGGCCTTTTTCTGTGCTGTATACCCAATGTAATCCCATTAGTTAATTGACCTCAGGTGATATGATGGGAGAATCTCTACAATCATTCAGCCTCAGTAGTTTTTTGATTGATATTATCTAATCTTCAACCTCATTTCTTACTCCTGATCACTACATCTAACCTTCTGATCTTGCTCAGGAGAGACCATATGATATATGATGCCTTCAAGTATGCTTGCGAACATTCACAGGTTAGGTTAGATGTTAGCTACAAGACTGTTGGCAATTGAAAGAGGAGCCTTTCAAGAACGGTTAGTAATGAGGCGAAGGGGAGAGGAAAAAAAAAACAAGATGAAATGGACATCTAAATCTTGAGAAATACATTTTGTGTTATTTGTGAATTTATGTATGTAATAGCCAGTTTATTTCTGAGTCAATGTTAAAAAAGGAGGGTACATTGCACCATGATGCAACTGGACTGACAAAACCTTCACACCTCATTAATTCATCAAACTATGCAACTTGACCGTCTGATCATTTGGATCTTATTCAAATAAATTGTTATAATAATAGTGAATCCACATGCAGCTGTTTAATTGCACAACTACAAGTATAATTGAGCAGTATGCACGCATTTTGATGGCATAGAAAGTTTCCAACTGATCAACATATTGTAAAACTTGCATCTAAGATTTATCCATTCCTTATTTTCCATTGACTCCACTCTATTGTTTTATGATAGATTTATTCACTGTTTCTTGTTTGAGATATTTTGTTCATAAATCTCTGGTTTTGCGGTAGCATTCCTGCCTCTGTGTGAAGACAAAAGGGGTTGACCCTGTTTCAGCTAGTCCTGAAGGTGACTGAAAACCTCAGTTAATGTATGGTCAGAATTCAGCAGCATGTGTGCTACTGTATCCAATATGAGGCATTAAGGAAGAACATAGCAGAAGAATGGACATGTTTTCAAGGAACGCCTGAGCCAGGACCAAACAAAAACAGAAACTGCTGGAGAAAGTCAGCAAATCAGGCAGCATCTGTGTGGAGATTACAGCATTAATGTTTTGAGTCCAGTGGCCCTTCTTCAGAACAAAGTCCAGCGACTTCTGAAGTGTCACTAAACATGACACATTAACACTCTTTGTTGCTCTTAGATCTTGCCAGAATTGCTGGGTTTCTGTTTCCGTTTTTGCTTGTTTTAGATCTCCAGCATCTGCAGTTCTTTACTAAACAAAAAAAACTAAAAGAACTGCCAATAATGGAAATCAGAAACAAAATCCAAATTTTCTGAAAAAACTCAGCAGGTCTGATAGCATTCGTGGATAGGAAGCAGAGCTAACAGTTAGGGTGTAGTGACCGTTCTTCAGAGCGGTTCTGAAGAGGAGTCACTGGACCCAAAACATTAATTCTGCTCTCTCTCCGCAGATGCTGCCAGTCCTGTTGAGTTTTTCCAGCAATTTCCACTTTCATTTCTGCAGTTCATTGTTTTATTATAAGAGCTAGGACCACATGCTTAAGGAGAATGGTACAATTCTTCAATGCAATTATATACTGTGCTTCCTGTTCATCATTCTACCGGCATGGAAAAAAATATAGAAATGTCAAATACTTACATTTGCCAAATCAATTTCAAACTCCAGGACTTTTGTCATTTCTTCTTTAACAAAAGTATCATTTTTTGTCACGTTTCTGTCTTCCCTGATCATCTTAGCAATTATGATCATAAATTGCAAATAAGCTTCACGCACCTTTGTAAAGAGCAACACCATTATATTCAGGGAGCAATTTATCGGATTGATACAAGCATACAGGTTTTTACATTTGTACACCCTTTTACTGTGGGGTAAATGATTGCCTTTCACACTTCCAATACAATGAAAATGCATTCATCTTTTATCCATTCTTGGAATGTACAGAACACTGACAAGGCAGTATTTATTACACATCTGCAGGTACTCTGAGACCATTTAAAGTCAGCCACATAATATAGAGCTTGAGTTACAAGTAGGTCCTTCAAGGTTGGGTTCATAGGTTAGTGGATTTATGAGTTTTTATGACAATTTCATTGTTATTTTCTGGTGCCAGAATGAAAATTTGCAGATGTTTTGAATTCTGTTCACAACTTGTTAAAAAGGGATTTGAACTCAGAACCTCTCTGTCATTAATTCAAAACTACAACCACTGGGCTATTGTACCCAGCATATTAGGACATTGGGCACATGTCCAATATTCCGCCCATTTTAAAAGCTGAAGCCATAAATCAGACGTGTTCCTGAGTTCCAGCGTATGTTGCCAGCATAGTTCTGTGCCAAAAAGGCTAGATATGATTGTTTACCTTTCTACACGAGCTAACAAACTGAAGAGACGAGATGTGAACAAGTGTTGTCTATGGTTAGCTTTATTAGTCAGGAAACAAAAGTGGTGATTTCCTGAGAGATTTTCTTCAACCATTAGTTTGAGGAATCGGTCCAGTTTTTAAAAAAGTTGTAAGGTAACTGTGTAATTCCTTGAAATGAAACATGTTTAAAGGGAGGAAAAACAATAGTCGAAAACTCATGAATGTGTGGAAATAGATAGTAGATTGCAACCAGTAAGAATCCATCATATTTTCTGTGTAGTCAGTCTCAGAGCTCACCCTCTTGTAGTTTCCATTTCTGAAATAATAATCTCTGGAAGGCATCCCCAGATTGGGCTGATCAACCTGCAAGAGTTACAGGCAACGCATTAAACGCGAGGCTCTCAGTGATGTAAACTGATTTTTGCTTCTCTGATTGAAAAACATCCAAGAAATTTGACACCAACATGAAAAAAGGATCCCACTCCTGCTACCATTGACTCATTGTGGGGCAGCATTGAGGACTATCTACAATATTCACTGCAGCAATGTACTAATGCTCCTTTGACAGCACTGGTTTAAAATCTACGACATTCAGAACAAAGCAGCCTATTTTATTGGAACCCCACCTACCACCTTAAGCATTAATTTCCTACATCACTAATTCACAGTGGCAGCAGTGAAACTTGCAACAAATCAACCAGGCCCTTCCAACAGCACCATCCAAACCTGCTACCTCTACCAACGAGAAGGATAAGGAAAACAGGCACATGGGAACACCACCAGCCACAAATTCTGCTCCATATCACACAGCATCTGGACTTGGGGACTATATTGCTGCTCCTTTACTGCTGTTAGGTCAAAATCCTGCAATTTCCTTCTTAATGTGGATGTGGTGATACCACATGGACTGCAGTAGTTCATTGCTTTCTGAAGGGCAGTCAGGGGGTGGGTAATAATTCTGGCTAATATTCCTGTGTAAGAATAAAACCGTTGATTCAAGGAGACAGGAATGGGCACTTCATTGAAAATTGCCAGTCATTCTCCATCCATTCATTTTAACAGTTGGATCTTTGTTGGGAATGTGTCCTGGGCTCTCTGACAGATGATAATGACAATGAGTGACATTCCTAGCTGGCAGCATGGATTCACAACATGACAACATAAAATATTTGGGCACATCAGCAATCTGACTACATTTTGCACTCGTGGCAATTGGAAGGGTGTTAAATCCAGTTTCCGGCTTGCAGATCACAAGATGGCCCCATGAGCAGTACATTCAGGTGATTCTAGTGAATTCCCTGTGCCATAAGTCATCAGCCAATGTAAATGCATGATCTCTGAAAAGTTGGAACGCTTGGAAATATTTTGCAAAGTGTGAGAAAACGCATTTTGATTATAGATTCCTAGTGGCCAATATTCACCATTAGAAACAAAATGGAGGTCAAAATGAAAAAACAAACAAACAAACAAACAATCTCAGGTTCAAGGAAGAATCACAAGTTGAAAAATTTAAACAGATAGTTGATGCTTCTATGAATGACTGATAGAGGATACAGAGTGAATCAAGCATCAATCATTTGGAGTGACAGTTACTCAGGATGCATGTTACCACCAAGCATTATGCACTGCAAAAAATGCTTTAAAATGCTTTTAAAGTACTACATTCTCTTAGATCTTCAAGTGGCAAACTTATGGTACCTACATTTGCATACAGAGGATTCCTTCTGTGCCAATGTTACATAGATTACCTCCCATCCATGGAGCAAAAGACTGTTCAACACCAACGGCTTAAAAGTAGAAATGGATGATATTTTGCTTACATGAATGATATGTCTACTCGAGTTTCTGTCATCAGTCCAAACAAACATCTCCACAATAACTCTCTTGTTGTAATGGGCATTGAGTTGTGGTAGGATGGTCTCCAAACTCCAGTCAGGCTCTGAAGAGACAGAATGAAAGCAACATCTATAAATTTTGGAGAAAACTTTTCACACAAGATAGCATACATGGTGGGCTCCATCTGAATCCACCTCATCCAATAAACATAGAAAAACTAACCCGCATCCCTCCCTCGCTTTAGCAGCGATGGTATCTATCACAAACATGGTGGGTTCAGACAAAGAAATGGCATTCTGGTGATATCTATGGCCAGCAGCAAGAGTGGCTTGTGCCTTGAACATTGTAAAATATTCCAAAGTCCTTCACAGGAACGTTATCAAACAACAGGTCATCATCCAACAAAATTTGCTGTCAAGATACTTGAAGGCAATAATTACTGGAAATACTCAACAGGTTCAGAGTTAATATTTCAGTTCAAGTTGACTGACTGAGGAAAGATAGAAGTGTAGTTTATTTTAAAAAATTAATCTTTCACAACATATGACCATTGCTGGCTGCACCAGCATTTATTACCCATCCCAAATTGCCCTTGAGGATAGGTGCTGACCATCTTCTTAAACTGCTGAAGTACATGTGATATCGGTATACCTACAGTGCTGTTAGGAAGTGACCCAGCGACAGTGAAGGAATAGAGATATAGTTCCTTGTCAGAATAGTAGCTGGTTTGGAGGGGAACATTTTATCTGGTGGCACAACTAAAGTTGGGAGAGTGCGCTGTCATCCTTTATTTCCATTAGTTCACTGAATACAACATATATTTCGGTGTTTTACCCAATTCCCAAATGTGGCCAAAGGTATAGTTTCTCTACATATTAGTTTCAGAATATAGAAGGAAAATACACAGCAACCACATTTCTTTAATAAAGAACAGAATTATTTGTTTATTATAACAAGATATACTCAAAAACGCAAAGCTGATTAACAGTTTGAAATATAGAAATGGAAATATTAACTCTTCTAATTAATCTAACACATACATACACATATATACTGGGTTAAAAAAAAATTTCTTTGCACAATTTTATTACAATATTTTGGCCAAATAATTGTTAATTCTTGAAGGAAAATGATAAGATAAATTATGCCTTTTGTTCTCGTGTCTTAGTACACAAAAATGGTGCCGCCAGACATGTGCAGTTGTTGCTGGTATGATTTCAGAAGCAACGTATATGTCAAGCAGATGTCTCACGAATGTCTCTTCGAAATTTGCTACGTCAGAATTTTCAGTTCTCACACTGGGATCTCGAAAGGGTTTCTTAAAACATGGGAAAAGAACAGGCAAGTGCCCTATTAGCAGGCTACACCCCAAGTAACCTTCCCAAATAATGCCTAAAAAAAACTCCTCCAAAACCCTAAATGGTCATTAACTCCGACATGTCACATAGCATAACTATCTCATCCAGCAGATGTTACTTTAAAAAGTAGAAAATGTCATTCAGATAATCTTTAATTTAAAAAAAGATGTCCAGACATCTCAGTTTTTCAAGTTAATAGAGGAATATGGGAAGTCTGCTAGCAGGGAGCCAGAATAGGTCATCTTGATTTCACACGGGCATAGATGAATGTTTCAGTGACAGACAACTATTAGTTTTAAATCTAGGAAAGGTTTTAATGGTCATGGATTCAGACAAGTAGATGGAGCTAAGTTACAGATCAGCCATAGTCTCACTGAATGGTAAAACAAGCTTCAGAAACTACTTGACGTCATCCTGCTCCATGTGCTTTTTTTAGGTAGAACCTGCAGGCCCCAGTCTTCCCAATTTCAGTTTGAGATGTTGCTGTTCAATCATTACCAGATGTCGCTGTATGACAAATCAGAGACAAGTGGAGGCATTAAGAAAGGTTTCAGAAGATAGCATAACCTCTACAATCACTTTAAATTTGTCTAAGTTGCCAAATGGTGCAATGAAAATTGCAGTAAAATGACTCCCAAACATTTGCAGCATATTAGCCTATTGCAGATGAGAATCCTTTTAAATCAATTTAGAACTAGTAAGTCCTAACTTGCTTGTTAGGAGGCTGAGGAAGTGGCAGTGGCAATGCTGATTAAACTAAAGATTACCCTAGGGAATACAGCAGTCTCCCTGAGATAACACACAAGGCCATAATTCAATGTATTAAATGAAGAATTTGATCACTAACAAGCATCCCCTTAGTAATGCAGTGTAGAGACAGCCCTAAACAATGTGCTCAAGCCTCTAGTGCTCAAACCCACCTTTTTTTTTTCTCCAGAATCATAGGTGAAAGTGTTACCACAAAGCCCGGGCTAATGCACAAGGATGCATGGTGACCTTACTCCATATGGCACACACTGACAGAGAGAAAGGTGTCTCAACTGAGTGATCTGATGAAAGGATCAATCTTTAAAGAATTTGAAACACGGTGCCAGCCAATCTAATCTCATGCTCTCTCCCTGCCATCTCCGAACATGGCATCTGTGTACCCTTCTTCCTTTCCAGAAATTGTTGTGGAAATCCAGGACAGACCTCTGTCACATAAATGGCAGTTACTCAGTTGGTGTATTCTTGGGATGGATCTCACAAGTTGTTATCAAAACTTGAGTCAGGCATGGCATTGTATGGTGTCTTTGTGGCCAGATGCATATTCAGCACCTATAAAGACAGCGTGAACAAGACTGAAGGGGAGAAAGAATTTGTGTCTTGATGAATGCAATTCTTTGCAAGGGTTACTTCCTTCAGTAAGAGCTGGATTCTAGTACCATCCTGTTAAGGGCTTCAGTGGCAACAACAGAAATAGCTAATGCCAAGCTCAAAAGAGTCCCAGCTCTCGAAGGATTTAAAAATAGATTTAGAATTACCAAAGTTGGGGATTTATTTGAAAACTGTTGCATACCTTTCGTGATACCCCAGTCGGATGTGGCAACTGGCCACCCTCCAATTTCATCCAATAGATTTAAGAGTGGCTCAGAGTCCCTTTCCTCAATTAAACCTGTGATAAAAATGAAAAGCAAGACTTGCATTTATATATTACCATTTACACCTGCAGACTGTTTAAAGCATTTAAAAGCCAATTAAGCCCTTTGCATACAATTAGAGCATCTCCACAGTATGGAAGCAGGCCATTTGGCCCAATTAACCATTGAAGCAGTTAATATTATAACGTCTGAACTTATTCAGAAACAAGTAAATAAAGGCTGTTTCTTTCAATCACAATTTCCCCTTTCAGATTTATATTAAAGAATTGAGACTTCCACTCTCACTTTATGCCAAAAGGAACATAAAATTTGTGAACTAGCCTGAAAAAAAAACACTCTCTTCTAAGAGGCATAATCACTATATTGTTTCTATAGTTTATTTCAATGTGATGCTAGTGGGTGTTGAAGTTTGAAATTCCCACAAATTAACCTTTGTGTAGAAAAGGTCCAAGTGATTTCTGGTGAATCCATGGTATTGTTGTTTTGGGAGTCCTATTGCAATGTAACTGCGATAACACATCAGTAACAAATCCAATGTTTCACTTGAAGCCAATAACTTCTGTATTTGCAGACGTATTCAGCAAAACAAGAGATGCTTGTTTTCTACCACATTTTTTTAAATCTGTCTTGTAACTCCTTCCAGCTTACAGAAAGGATTCCAAAGCTCCTAACATTGCTTCAGCAATGAGACACTTTTCCCACCTTCTTTGTTTTAACGTCCTTTATGACAGGATGTTGTTTGCCCCAGATTCTTACACTCTTCTAAACAGACTGACTGAGTTCGTACTCATCTGCCGTAAAATTCTGTTTTGGCTAAGGCTCAAAACTGAAAGGTATGAAATTGGTCGGTCATTACACATGCCATCAGAGTTTACCTTTATTGGGTATATAGTGGCAGGATGATGAGTGGGTGCATTTGTTTAACACCTATAAATGAGGGAGTCATGTTTGACTGCAAAGATCTTTTCAACACTGATCCACAGCAGGCTTGCAAAGTCAACTGTTTTGCCACACCAATCAATTTTCAGCTCTACCCCCATGCCTTTGAAATTAATTTTCAAACCATAAACTCAAACACAAGGTTAACTTAAACATCGGTCTTCATCACAGCAATGTACAGCAAGACAGCTCAAAGAACAGAGAGGTCTGTTGGGCAAGATTATAACAAAGCAGGAATGGGAAAACAATTCAAGCAGAAGGTAAACGAGGGACTGGAAATGTAACTTTTGAAGAGAGATGGGAATTAGTGATATGGGAGTTTCTATTCTGCAACAATGTTAGAATCTGGAGATGTGTAGGCTAAACGTTCTGATAAGGATGGACTGCAGGAAGAGAAAGGGGTGCACGGTGATTAGCGCTGCTGCCTCACAGTGCCAGGGACCCGGGTTCGATTCCAGCCTTGGGCAACTGTCTGTGTAGAGTTTGCTCATTCTTCCCGCGTCTGTGTGGGTTTCCTCCGGGTGGTCTGGTTTCCTCCCACAGTCGAAAGATGTTCAGGGTGGGTGGATTGGCCATGTTAAATTGCTCATAGTGCCCAGGGATATTTAAGTTATGTGTGTTAGACATGGGACATGCAGGGTTAGTGGAATGGGTCTGGGTGGGACTAATGGCCTGTTTCCACACTGTAGCAATTCTATGAAGCAGAAAACAGAGCTGAAGCAGGCTGCAGAGATGCTGGGACCAAGGTAGTGGTGGAATCTGTGAACTAAGTTGGGGATTCAGAAATCAAAGGGTGGAGATCGAACCAATGAAAATCAAGGACAGCTGCATCCAGTAACATTAAAAATTCATCAAAGAAGCATGATCTCCCCTTGGTTTTATAAACACAGGTGTGGAGTTAAAGAAAGAGAGCTATGATATCTCTTTATAAAATCCTGGTTTGATTCCAATTTTAGCAATAAAAGTATTCTTTCCCAGATGTGGCATTCTTTGCCAATCTCTAATTGCCCTTGGGTAGGGTTTGGTGAGTGAAATGGCTGTGACCTATAGTGCTGCAGTATGACCCAGCTTGCTTAGCTGACCATTTTCAGGAGGAGCTACCAGATCTCAAACTAGCAGCAAGACGTTTACTTGATCCCACCCTCCAGTTTTACCATTGCCCATATCTGATCAATCTTCGTGACTCTGTTACCTCTGCTGAACTCAGACAGTGGAGATTTGATCTTCCACATCTGTGTGCTTAGTTCCACCTGAGACAGTGCATTTATTCATTGAGCCACTGGAGAAAGTCTAGGCATGCATACACTTTTAAGCAAAGAAATGATTTTAAGTTCAACTCACTGCCATTTATGCAGGATTTATACAGTTGTTTAGCTTTCCTAAAAGCTTCACGGTTTCCATCAACTGGCATTTCTAAAACACCTAAAAGCACAGAGAGGAAGAATAACAGCTGAGTTAAATATGACTCTTTTAATTGAAGGATCAAAGTGACCTTTAAAAGCATCAGGTCTCTCTGCTGGTCCTACATCTGTGTATCTCACAAATGGATACCAATTACTGAATAAAACCATCCCTGTTTTGTGCTCCTGACATTTATGGGTAAACTTTCTGTAGACTTTTCCATGGAGTGTAAACATTGGATCTTTCCTTTCAAGTCAATTGCTGCACAAATCAGAATAAGGACATGACAAGAATTTTGTGGAAATAATTGCCAAGTACATCCACGTCCAGAGTCCATTGAGAATGTGTTTTGCACAAGAGAAAATCGTTTACGTAGAATGGAACAATTTTGCACTTCCTGTTTACTTTATCAGCTCAAAAATGACAGAAGCAAAATACTACAGAAGCTGGCAAGCAGAAACGTCACAGAGAATGCTGGAGAAACTCAGCAGGTCAGGCAACATCTATGGGGAAAGAAAGCAAATGGAGCCAGAAAAGAAACCTTTGGGATTGAATCAACCTCTTTTATTGTACTTTGTCTGATTTTGCTCAGCAGTGAAGTCTGCAAAAAGATGGATATAAAAATGACTGTTAATCAGAACTTGCGAGTCCTTCACTGGTCAGGTTGTATTAAAACAACTTTCTTCAGGTACACGTTCTCTGCTTGCCAATTTTTTTTCCAAATGCAATACAGTATCTAATCAATACTTCTATTATATTTGAAGGAGTTTAAGTCAAGTATTTGTAATGTTCAGCAACACAATGTCCCGGTATTTTTGTTTACTTTTATCTAAGAAGGTGATATATCCTTTTGAGTACCATCCTGATTAGTGTTGGACTTTTACCTTTCAGAATGATTTCCAGTTCATCACTTAGAATATCAATTATACTGTATCTCGAGCTGGTCTCTGGTATAATATGCCGATTCAGCCAGCCCCCACAGGCATATCTGTAAAAGTCTTCACATGGTGAGGCAGATGGATCCATATTTTGGATTATCCTTGCAGCTGAATTGAACGAAAGGCAAGAATCATATTTTTTTCCCCCAGTTCTCTGGGACTGTGTCATCCATTAGCTATTTATGCTGCTATGTGTATTCAACATGATAAAAGATTTTGATACCAAATAGTGGGATAAATCAATTCCACTGGTCAGTGAGACATACACTAGACAGTATAACTTAAAATCTTCTAAAAAACAGAATAAAGACAGAGATTAAAAAAAATTTTCATGCAGAGGTTGTTAGGACATGTATTTCCGAGATAGAGTGTACTTAAATAATTCATTTTAAAATTATCCTAAAGCTAAAATGACAACAGCCTTTCAAATCAATACAACACACTGAGGCAGGACTACATTGGACTGTAAGGATGGCCGCACATGGCTCCCTGCTATTTACCAGATCCTGAGCTCTCCTTTGGGGAGCTGGCAAACTATGCTTTCAATGCATTGTGATGGGCTGAATGGTGTCCTTTAAATGCTGGAAGAATCAAAGCAATGATGGTTATACTTAAGAATTATTATTTATTGTTTATGTTTTCATCCCCTGACTAATGTTCATGAGAAAGGAGTATAGCTCATCAATTTGTGCTTTGCATTTGCACCTCCTTTCTGCTGAAATGAATGGTTGCAGGAAAACAGAACCCATAATTATTGTCTCCTATTCCACAATAGAGTTCCATGAGCAATTAGCAGGATATAGTGCATTTGATAGGATTTACAGATCAAGTGCAAGTGATATTGCTTATTTTCTAGGTCTTAATTTAATGGAAAATTCCAAACCTTACTCACCCGCAGCCACACAGTCCGATGTCATGCACACATTGTCCAAATTGCTGGAGAACTGTTTGTCTGGGGACCGAGAATACAATAAGGCTTCAGTCAGAAAACCCCCACCAATTTAGCTTCACCAAGGTGCAAAAGGTTATCAAAAAGGCTGCAATAAATAATCCCTCCCCCCACCCAAGCCTTGGTACCATATCAGTCCTCTGAGAGAAAGGAGAACCTTTCAGGGAGAAAATAGGGACTCTTAAACAGCATCATTAAAATGGATTATTTGGTTATTCATCTCATCACTACTTGTGTGGTCTTGCTGCGCAAAAAGTGGCCGTCAGGTGTGCTTAATCTGCAAAAGTGACTTGACTGCAAACATATTTCAAAGACAATGAAGCAAATTAGTTTGGGATGTCCTGAAGATGTGAAACGTGCTTTATGAATGCAATTTCTTTCTTACTCCTAATTTTAGCAATAGTATGTTTCTCATTCCTTCCCTGAACTTCCTTTTAAATTCCTTCTGAGCTTCAAACACACCATTCCACATATTTTTCAGTTCACCCGTTCTATTTATATTAAAATCAAGAAACGTTGCATCATCTCCTGCTCCAGCTCATATTTTAATTTTTTCCAGAATTCAAAGCTGCCAAACACTTTACCTTCCATAATATGTGCTAGGCTTCGAAAACTCTGCTATAACTCATTTTAACCTAAGCCTAACAGGAAGATAGCCCAACTGATGCCCTGTTTTAAGCTGGGCTGACTTTATATTCCATGTATGCCAATCCTGAAGAAAACTGAGCCATTAAACATTATTTCAGTTTGATCTTAACCCACTTCAGTCACGTATATTTCACAATCTTTCCTAATCTTCTCAACTTTGGTGTTGTTCTGTTCTTATGAATGTTAAAACTTTCAACTTGACTTTACAGTAAGAAATGCTCTCATGGAGGTGTCATTAAAGCTTATTCATGTAATGCTTAACAGATATTAATGAATGTAGGTTGTGTGTTAAAACAGACTGAAGCATAACATAATTGTTTGCAAAATAGCCTTCTGTGCTGACTTGCTTAGCTGGATAGGGAATTTAGAAATGTATTTGGTAAAATTGTTTTTGTTCTGTGGGCAAACCGTCCACAGAGTTGAGTATAAACAATACTTCATCTAACACATTAACAGAATTAGAAGGCAGGAAAAATTGATAAACACCTTCACAACTCTGTGCAACATCCAAGGATTTTCACATCAAGTTTGCTTTGTGAAGCATGCTCTTGCTTGTTATACAAATAAATGGAACAATCAATTTTAATGTGGCAAGATCTGACAACCAGCAAATGAGCAGCGAGTTATGACAATATTTCGTTGAGGCACAAGTACTGCTCAGCATCCCAAAGAACGTCTTGCTCTTCTTGGAACAGTACCATAGATTTTTTTTATTTTCAGTTGAACCGCCATAAACATATGGGACCCTGAATTAATCTATCATCTCAGGAACATCACCTCTGGCAATACTTTCTCAGTTCTGCACTGACATATATCAGGATGAGTTGAATGCACAAGATATTAAGAACAAGAAAGACTTCAGCTGTTAGAAGTCTGCTATTTTCAATCAGATTTACAGACACCACTCTCCCGATGTTGTATACAACTAATAGAGTTTTGCAGTCAGAATCTACAGTGCATCTTTCATTAAATTGCTGCAGAAAGCAATAATAATCTAAAGGGTTCTCTACAAACATTTTTAAAATGTACTGCAAACTCTCTGGAAATGAGGAGGCTACATTATTTCATTGCATAACTCAATCCAAAGCTAATAGAACAATCATAATTGAAAAACAGAATATTCAAAAAGATTAATAAAATTGCATTTATAAATGCTCCAATGTTATGCTAAGCAATTATGTACATTAGAGATAAAATTCCAAATGTAATATTCCTTTTATACTCTATTTTTGCAGTAGTGATATGGTGTGAATCCTCTCTACCACACATCATGGCCTTAGGAACTTCAACATGTCGCTTATGTTTCCTTAGCATGAAGCTGAATTTGTTTTGGTGCTTATGTCTTGAGGGTTAGCTAAGGTTAATTGTTGGCACATGAATGAGAACATTGTGGGTTCAGGTCTCGTACTGTAGACATCATTTATAAAGATATTTTCGTGCATTAGTAAGAATGCATTATTGGTGATGTCATCTGAGCAGCCTGCAATTTGGAATGAAATTGGCCAATCATATGTATCAAATCATAAAGCTGTAACATTTTTTTTTGACTACAGTAGACTTGCAAGTCAATGGAGACCATAGCTGCAATTCATTTAGTGCAAAGATGCAAAACATTGTTGGAGGAAATTTTCAACTTATGGATCAGTTATAAAAGTGGAGTTGTGGATCATTACATAAACTATAATACCATTATTTTCACAGATTTCCCACATTGAAGTTAAAAATCTGCTCCATAGTTTCGTTGTGTTTGACACATACAAAAAGACTTACCGAACACTTAGTGTGAGTATGTGATATTCAATTTATATCAGTTTAACAGTTTCCATCAGCAAATAAAATGATCTCTACCTTGCTATTTCATTTAGTTGAATTTATTCTTGCAAGATTTTTAATAATGACTTCTGTGTTTAATTTCATTGAAAATTCTTTACTCCATAGTAGATAGAAGTGCTGACTTCTCACTCATAGCCAGTTTTTGATAACTTGTCTGTATACAGTGATTATTGTTGCTGTTTTATCTGTTAGAATAAGCAGAGATTGCCCTTGTGTGGCAATAAAGTGTGGTCTCGGTTCATTACTTTTTCTCGTCTACAAATCGTAATGTTTCAATTTTTCCTCCTTTCTACTGTACTCACATTACCCCTTTTTGGCATGTTAACCAATAGCCTTCTAACTCTCACCTTTATGCTGGTACATTTGATTACTCAACTCTGCACTCACTTGCCTACTCATTTTTATACTTACTCAGTGGAGACCTTGCTCTTTATATCTGCTTATTCTCATGCAAAGCTAAGCAGGTATTCATTTGAGCCTGTTCTCTCGTGTATGTATTTCCTCACTCACGCATGAAGTGATGTTCTCGTTCATTCATCCAATCACTAACACAGAGGCTCCAATAAACAAAATTGCAAGTAAATTTGATAGGAATGTGATCTTGATAAAATAGCAATTTTTAAAATCTAATTGACCAATTATTCTGCTTAATCTCCGATAATTATTCATTTTAATTAATTTTCGATCTTTGAACTCACTTCTGGACACCCCAAATGTAGCTCACCATTGACAAGACACAAGTCAGGAGTGTGATATAATACTCCCCATTTTTTCAACTGAGTGCAGCTCCAACGACTCTCAAAAACAGTTTACAGTATAGTGCTTAGTTAATAATGCTTGTAGTCTTATGCTGCAATAAATGTTTTAAAACATTAAATCTTGTCATGTCATTATTCCAGCTGTTTTAATTGGGAATTCAAATTTATTTTTAAACATTATTGGTGCTTATGAAGCTTTTTTTATTCATTTGTGGGATGTGGGCGCTGACTGGCCAGCATTTCTTGGCCATCCCTAGTTGCCCTCGAGAAAGTGGTGGTGAGATGCCTTCTTGAACAGCTGCATTCCTCCTGCTGTGGGTTGGCCCACAATGCTATTATTGTAACACTTAACATATTGTTAAAATCTCAGATCAAGGCTTTTCACTAATATTTTCATTCCATCAAGAATATAGAATGTCAAGTTTCTATTCCTTAGTTTCTATTTCCAGGACACAAATTGTGAGGGCGTGTACTTGTACTTACAGTAATTAAAACTTTAGGTGGTTGTCATGGTGATGCGAAAAACATATTTCTGCTCCCCCCACCAGTACTCCCACTTACCCCAGTTCTTTAAGGTACTATTCCCTAGGCCTTACTCTACTTCATATTGGTACTCTCCAGTCCATCTCCCACTCCAATCACACAGCCCAGTTCTCCACTGCCTGTTTTTCCCCTCCAGATCACATTTGTGCTTGTTCTTTCTCTGACTCCTAAGTCGTATTAGCAATAGATTTTGAGAAGTCAGAAATTCCTCTTTACATCTGATTCTCAATCTCTTAGAAGAGCTCTGGAGAATCGGGTACAAATGAGAGAGGTGCATATGCTGTCTACAGACTGCAAATCAGTTACGTAGGTATTAAACTCAAATGTCTGCCTGACCCAAACTTCACAAATAAATACTCAGGAGGGAAAATAGATGAAACATACTTCGCTGCTCAAAACAGACATTGTCACCAAGCAGCAAAAACAATTATAACTTACTCAACATGATCAAATTCAGAACATTTTTAAAAGCTCTGCCTATTGCTTTGTCAATTATAAGTGAGATGATGTGACCCTTCATCAGGGTCTAGGCCCGAAACGTCAGCTTTTGTGCTCCTAAGATGCTGCTGGGCCTGCTGTGTTCATCCAGCTTCACACTTTACTATATAAGTGAGATGATGATGTGTTTATGATACATTGAACTGCATGTGTTTCCTTATAATTTTCTTCCCCTCTCTTCTGAATTATATCAGAATGTGGAGTCACTGGCATTTGGAGCCCCCATCACTTTGCTTAAATAGCCATGTTTTATGTATTCATTCAGACTGTCAACAATACTAACACATTTAAATATTGAGGGTGAATGTCATCCTTACCCAATCTCCACGTATCAAACTTTCCAGCACCAATTCTAGATGACAAACACATAGGAACAGGATCTGGATACTTAGTCCATTGGATCTGTTCCGGCATGGCAGACCTGTTCCTCAATTTCATTTACAACCTTGGATCCATATTCTTACCTGACCAAATAAAACAAAGCCTTGATTTCATTCTTGGCCAACCACACCCTCTTTCTTAACTGCAGATGCACTGCTTTCAAACACAGTTAACTGTGCCCAAGTGACAATGAGAAGTCAAACTTATCACAACCAGTCTATTTAACTCAGCACCAAAACCAATGCCTAATCAAAACAAAAAGCCACAGTCTGGAGAAAGATTATGGCCCTTTTAAAACAGATGATTACAAACAATGATAATCTAGCCTCCAGAGTCTGGAATTATTCATGTATTTAGGGGGGTAATTATTTCTTCCTTGCTCATTTGAAAGGGGGACTTGCAAACTATTTGCAAGCTATGTGTTTGAGGCCTTCCCACTGCAATTCTATTGGAATGAATTTCACACTTTATTAAATATCTCCCTACTTCTTAAATTTATTGTGGCAACACATTGCCCCCGAAAATGTAGGGATCAGGCGTTACTATTTAAAAACAGTAGCTATGCTACAACTTACTGAGTTAAATGGACACTAATTTAAATTTTCCCTGTGGCTTGCAGGGAAAAATGTTATTCTTCAGAAAAAAAACAGGTGAATGCAAATGTTGGATTTACTTGAAGACATTGTTAACCAATACCCCTTTAGATATCATGTTGCTATGTATGAAAATCCCAGCAGAAAGAAAAGTCTGTCAATTGCTCTTCTGCAATGGTGACATTTCCCCTGAGGCAATGTGGGAGTGAGTGCCCTATTAGCCAGGTTCTCTTTCTGCCTTTTGCATTCCTCTCCATTAAAATTGCAGTTCTCCAGTAAAATTATACCTGATTATTAGTTACAAGTGTTTGTTCTCCTAAAAGTGCTTCATATTTGTGACTGAGCTCAGGATATTTTGCATTTGAGAAACAAATGGAAAGAAGCAGCACAACGTATAGATACTGTTGCAATATAAATTATACCTGTCTGTACAAAGTCATGCATGATAAAGTTTGCACCTTAAGGAACATTCCCTTATACAGTACTGTTAATTGTAAAATCTTGTGGTGAAATTTCACCTTAAGCTGCAGTGTTCCAAATGAGATAAACTAAATACATTTTTATTTATTCTTGAAATACGGGCGTCACTGGCTGGGCCAGCATTTATTACCGAATATTAACTGCTGTGGTGAAGGTGGTGGTGAGTTGATCTTGAACCGCTGCAGTCCACCTGCTGTGGGTTGATCCACAATGCCATTAGGGAGGGAATTCCCAGATTCTAATCCAACGACAATGGAGGAACAGGGATATATTTCCAAGTCAGGATGGTGGGTGTGTGGCTTGGAGGCGAACTTGCAGATGGTGATATTCCCATGTATCTGCTGCTTTTGTCATTCTCGGTGGTCGCCTTCATCGGATTTGAAGATGCTGTCTTGAGACTCTTGGTGAATTTCTGCAGTGCATCCCAGAGATACCCACTTTTTTTTTGATTGCTACTGTGTTGCTTCAGTGTGTTTTAAGTACTAGTATGCTCTGCTGTGGATTCTTAGGGTATTGGGTTGGATTAAACACTTACCCCACATTCATTACATTAGTCTTAAACACAGATGCAGATTAATTACTGGAAGATTTACCTGGGGCAATCTCAAGCTCCTTTTAACTCAATGCCTCAAAATTACATCAATGGAAATGCTTTGGGAAAGTCAGAGGTGGCAAGATTTAACTCTTCAATGACATCAAGTCAGAAAGTTAGTATTTCCTATAGGAAAAATGCAATTGCTGCTAAAGACTAGTCCTTAGCATTTGAAATGATTTTTCACTAAAAATTTGAATTAAACCTAGTCATAACATTGCTATTTGGAAATTTATGGTTAAAATGTTCATTTGTAAGATAAATTGAATTAATAAAATTTGAATTCAGATTGAATAATGTAAACTGAAGAAATTTATGTCATTTGCATATCCCAAAAACAGATACTACTGCAATTACAGTACTGCTGTTATCCTCAGCACCATTATTAACATTTACACACACTAATGTTAATATACTTTAAGCTAGAGACAAATACTTATTACTTGGAATCACGGAGGTCGATTTTAACTTCATTCAAACTTCATCCAGCCTTCAGGGGAATATACTGACCTAACGGTCCTGACTTAAAGAATGATATTACTCTGTTTTCCACTTTTTCTTTTCTAAAAATATAACTAGATGATAATTAAAATGTCTAAAATAAACAGTGATACAAGTAAGATGACTAACAGTTTAATTTGCACTTACACCCTTACTATCACAACTGTTATGACTTGCAGTATCAAATTTCACTAGTGCGGCCGATGTCCCTAATGCTACACTGACATGACAAGTAACAGCACCATTACTACTTTTAAACAAAGGTGTCTAACAGTTTCAGTAAAAGTGTCAAAATTAATTATAGTTGTTTTGTCGAAAATAGCACCTTAATGTCCAACGTAATTTATAATGAGCAATGGCAAAATGCCATCAATGGGATGATTTTATCTGCCCCTGGAAAATCCAGATTTGAAAATAGGAATTTCCACGATATGCAAGAAGCTGTCTCTGAGGTCCATCTTTATGGTGTAATGACAGAATTAAATTATACTCTCAGTTCTCTGGGAGCTTTCAACCTAGTGACAACAGAACAAAAACTTTAAAATGATGGCACACAATTGCAGCAGTGCCCAGGATGCACTGTAAATATTCACTAAAACCTCCTAGACAATACCTTTCAAACCCACAACCACTATTGTCAAGAAGGACAAGGGTAGCAGATACATGGGTACACTACCACCTGCAGGTTTCCTACCAAGCTACTTACCATCCTGCCTTGGAAATATATCACAGTGTCACTGGATCTACTTACAGCATATGTACTGCAGTGGTTCAAGAAGAGAGCTCACCATTATCTTCTCAAGGTGACTAGGGATGGCAATAAACATTGGCCCAGCCATTGATACCCACATTCAATGAATGAACTTTTTAAAAAATCTGTTGGATTTCCATGTTATGAATCCTATAACTTTGCACCAGATTGCAGTTTACTTCAAGAAGCCTAAAAGCCTGATTCTATGGTTATCTCCTAGCCCTTAGTGCAGGCTACATTTAGGTGTCCATTCTAATTCTCTGTTTTTGCATTAATGCACAGAAATTATGAAGGTCTAGAAGCAGTGATTCAATAATTCTTCGAATAGTTTGGCCGTGGAGATCATTCCAGGGTAACCTAGTCAGGGCTTCTGCTTTTACCAATTTTCTCCCTGGTCTTGTCAAGAGCAAGTTAAAATGGATTATGGTTCCACAGGTTCATCTGTTACCCCCAGTAACTTACCCATGTTATTTCCTCACATAAGAAAAAAGAAAATAAAGACTTGTATTTATACAGTACCTTTCACAACCTCAAAATAACTACAGCATTGCACGGGCGCTTGCCTAGAACTTTTCAGGGGCTGCACAAAGCAAACCAGTGGCACAAACAGTGATGGCACAGTACCTTATACCAGCCATGATCACATGGTAAAAAAGACCTGATGGGCTGAATGGCCTAATTCTTATGGTCTGAGTGCTTCTAAAATATAGGAACTGTGGTAATATAGGGAACTAAAGCAGCCAATTTGCAAATGACAAGTGTTCAGACATAATAACCTGATAATGACTAGGATGTCTATCCTGCTCTTTGAAATAGTGCAATGGGATCTTTTCACATCCTGCAAAGACAGCAGGTGGGAGCACAAATTGATGTGTCAGAAAGACAGCACCTCAGACAGTACAAACCCATCTCAATACTACTTTGAGGCATCAGCTGATATTTCTCTGCTCAAAATTACTGGATTCAAACTGGGACACACAGCCTTTTAAATCAGAGGCAAAAATGATACATACTGAGCCACAGGGGAGTATGGGGGACATCACAATCTTGGCCAATGGATATTGCATATATACACACTTTAGAGCAAGGGCCATTTACACAATTGATGTTCTGCTCACTAGTCTTGTGCAAATCTGTAGTGCCCATCCAATTACAATCAAACCTGAAATATGACTCAAGGTTTGTCCCATACCAACACACTCTTAGCTGCCCTTTGAAGTGGTCTGGTGAACCATTTGCTTACGTCAACAAAGAACATTTACAGATGCACCAGAGGAAACATTCTACCTGGATGCATCATGGCTGGGGGTACAGCAAGGACTCTGCCCACGACTGTAACAAACTACAGAGGGTTGTGAACACAGGCCAGTCCATCACACAAACCAACCTTCCATCTATTGACTCCACCTACACTTCTCACTGCCTTGGAAAGACAGTCAACATCCTTCGTGCTCCCTCCTACCCTAGTTATACTCTCGTCCAGCAGGCAGAAGATAGAAAAGCTTAAACAGGTGTACCGTCAGGTTCAAGAACAGCTTCTTCCGCATTGTTATTATACTTCTGAAGGGAACTCTCAAATTTCAATTAAAATGTTGATCTTGCATTTTGTGCACCTTCTTTACAGCCAAACCTTTGTATCCCTCGCTCTGTTCAATCACCCTATGATCTTTGCATGGTATGATCTGCCTTCACTGCAATGCAAAACAGAACTTTTCACTGTATCTAGGGACATGTGCCAATAATAAATCAAATCAAAGAAAATTCAAGACAACGGTGTACCATCACATTCAGAGAAACTACAGACGGAGAATTGTCCAGCTTGCCCTCTGCTTAAGGCATGGCTCAGCTACAAGGCTGAGGGTAGCCCTCTGAGAGCAGGGGCGTCCCCCATGGGTCACCTTACCTCCCTGGTTCGTGTACAACACAACCAGCGCCACCACCGCACATGTCATGAGAAGGAGCAGCACGGTTAGTGCAATTTCAACGAAACTCCAACTTTTCTTGGCTGATCTTGTCGTCTTCTCCACGATGTCCATCTGGCTTTCGGATTTGCCCATTATAGTGACTCTGTTCGAGAAAAGATAGCGAGTGCCGTTACTCAAACGCGCCGATTGTGAGTGAACGAAGTGAAAAAAAGGCCAGGCGAACAAAAATAAAGCACTTTACATCTGCACTTTCGCCTGATCTTCCATCTCCTCTTCCTTTAGGAATGTCCAATGGGTCAATAACCCCCTCCCCAATTTCTTATCGACGGGGTCGGCTCTTCATTGATTCGCGGAAACGCGGGGAGTGGGGTGGGGGCTGACTGCAAGCGGGTCTGTAATGTTGGATTCTCTTACAAACCGGGAACTGTGAAATATGACCAGCCAACTTTGCTGGGGGAGTCACACAGCGGTGGATATTGATGAGCCGACTGACCGAAAAGCCCGCAAAGGATTCCTCCCAGTCATCATTCCTGCAAAGAGAGAGAGAGAGAACGGGCGGGCGGGGGCTTGGAGTGTATTCACCGGGCCGGAAACTGAAGAGTTTTAGTGTGCAGCCTTGGTTTGATGGGACCGGAGTTTATCAGAACCCGGCCCACCAGGTAACAGCACGGAGGCGCGAGTTATACAATAAATAAAACAACATACACAAATAAAACCATCCCCAGCCCCGAGCCCAGGCATACCCCCACTGGTCAATTTCAGTCCGGTTTCATTCATCCAGTTTCCTGAAGCTGCATTAGACCCAGTGCCGTGAGTGTGCTCGCAGGGAGATAACTGCAATGCAGTTTTAGTAACTTTTAATAGGGCGAATGAGCAAGCAATCGAACTGCGGCAAGGACCGAAGAGCAATGCTTAAAATAAAACAACGGGACAGCTGTGAATGTTGCTCCAAAGGCAACCGAGTCGGGCTCTTTGAGCTTGAGCCGGACTCTGTTGCCTTTGGAGCTCAGTTGTGATACAGTGTCATTCTCCACCGTGAGTGAATCCTGCAATACGTGAAAGTAAACGTGGTTTTACCCTTTTGTTCGAGTCATGGTTGGAGGAATTTGACAGGCAGCCACATCATGGTCACCCTGCAATATTGTCGGTAAGTATGCTGTAAGGAGCTCAGAATCGTGTCACGACTGTAGCTGTTCACTGAACAAAATAGAAACAAATCCCAGCTTCACACCACAATGTAAAACAAAAGAGAAACGTCAACAACTAAGAGTTTTATGTCACTGTCCTTTTGTTTTGTCTGGGTATCATTTCTCAAAATAACTACGTTCATGTATGCGTTTAACACATTTCGGCTAGAAACCTGGCCAATGTGGTCAGGAAGATGCCCCTCAACACGAGTCTACAGTTTGAAAGAATTTACATTTAGACAGCACTGCATCATTTCTCCAGTTGTCCAAAAATGAACTACTTTTGAATGTAGAGGTATTTATGTGACCTTGCTAAAAGTAGTGACCAATTTGTAGAACAGTTAGGATTTTACAAACAGCAAATGGTACCGTGGTGGTTACGTGACCTGATAGTGTAGTCCTGGATTAATTCATTCAAACCTACTATGGAAACACAGGAATTCGAATTAAATGAGTTAAATGTAGGATGAAAAGTAAATAATGGAATTACTGAATTATTGTGAAAAAAGAAACTATCTGGATCATTCATACAATTTAGAAAAGGAAATGTGCCCAGCTTACCTGCTCTGGTCTAAACATGACTCAGAGCCGCAGCAGTGTGAATGATTCTTAACTGCTCTGTGAAATGTCTTAGAAAGTTATTGGGTTGTACGCAGGAAGCTGGCTTACAATTACCTTGTTGAAGGCAGTAAAGATTACCAGTAACACTCCATCCTGTGAATGAAATAGCTTTTTGGTGGGGTTGGTTGAGTATTGACCTACATATTGGGAGAATGCCCTCAATCTCTTCAAATGGTGCCATATTTTTAACCTCCAATTGGGCAGATAGATCAATATTTGGTTGAATGTTTCAATGATGACACCTCTGATAAGTAAGCATTCAACTAAAGGATCAACATAGACTTTGCGTTTATTTCTTGGAGTGTAATTTAGCTAAATTTCACAATTAATTTCAGCTCCATTTACTGTCATTTTCTTCCCCTCTCTGAAAGATAGTCAGGTTCAAACTCCATAAGTGATAACTGCTTGCTTGTTCTTAATGCTCTTAATGATTTTCCATATCAAAGACTAGAGAGACAGGATCAGTGGATTATTTGATTGCCATGACTACTGCAACTGGAACCATACTTGAAATCTATGCTGTTCAATAAATTCATTGGTTGGCAACATATATTAAACTTTTAAAACTATGTGAACATTTAAATGGATACAAGATCTGTCTGCAAGTTTGAGCTTGTCGAGTTTCTGGAAGTCTAAAGTCAATTTTAAAGGGTCATAATTTAGATGACCCCGAGAAAGTTTCATATTTAGTGATACTGATTCAATAGCTGACAAACGTGGGATAAACAAAACTCCACTGACACTTACATTCTTAAAAGATTGCAAATTTATCTTCTTAATGAGCCAAAGGTTTTGGCGCAAGTTGGGGAGAACTCAACAACGATCTGGGATTACAATGTTACCTTAGTTAGGACCATAACTTTTGAAAGCTAGTTATCTGATAGCAGCCATCCCAGGAGTTGGGGGATGGGGGGAGGGGATGTGGTCCTTATTTGGGCCACCTTTATTGGTTTGGCCAAAACTGTCATCACCAGGTCCAGGCAGCGGACTGTGGACTGGGTCATATTCTAGGACTGTCAATGCGTCATCCATGGCTACATTCACCATTGGGAGCCCGTTGAGATGGATGATGCAGTATTCACCAGGACAAAAGAGGCTTTTAGGGTATGAGGTTATTGTGCGGACTGCAGCTCATCATCACCACCGGCAACAATACGTTAAGTTTGGTAAGTTTCTGCTGCAGTTCTGTAGATTCCTGTTGACTGTTAGATTTTTGTTTTTGTTCCAGTGCTCCATCAGGGCCTGTCTAAGCAGTATTTTAGAAACAGGAGAAAGGGCTAGTTGTGCTCTCACGAGAAGGTTCCTTGAGTTTAACAGCAAAACCTTGAACCCTGTCTGTGGAAATGGGAACTGTGTTTAAACCCCTGTGGTGAGGTCTCTTTTGCAACACTGTGTCCAGTTCTGGCCACCCAGATAAATGAAGGATATTATCAGGCTGGAGAGGGTATGGAAGAGATTTGCCAGGATGTTTCCAGGGATGGAAGGTTGGAGTTATAAGGAAAGACTGGATAAGCTTGAACTTCTTTCACTGGAGCGTAGGAGGTTGAGAAGTGACCTGATAAAAGTTTATGATAGAACGAGAGGTATAGATAACGTTAATGGGAGTTGTCTTTTTCCTAAAATGGTGAATTTCAAGACTGGGGGAACATTTTTAACGTGAGAGAAGAGACACCTAAAAAAGTCATGAGGCAATTTTTCTTAAATAAAAAGGATGGTTTGCATGTGGAAAGAGCTTCCTGAAGAAGTGGTGGGTGTGGGTATAATTATAACGTTTAATTGGATGGATGTATGAATAGGAAAGATTTGGTGGGATATGGGCCAGGAGCAGGCAGGTGGGACTAGTTGAGTTTGGGATTATGTTCGGCATGGGTTGGTTGGACTGAAGGCTCCTTTTCCATGCTGTATGACTCTGTGGCTGTATGAAAGAGTTTTCATTTCTGCAGCAATTTCTCCATAAGAAACGGTGACATTTCAGCTACATTTT
The DNA here is from genome assembly GCF_030684315.1 of Stegostoma tigrinum. Taxonomy (NCBI): domain Eukaryota; kingdom Metazoa; phylum Chordata; class Chondrichthyes; order Orectolobiformes; family Stegostomatidae; genus Stegostoma; species Stegostoma tigrinum. The sequence goes on from NC_081381.1 coordinate 20,511,860, forward strand.
GAAACATCTCAGTTGAGAACCAAAAGCCTGCAAATTTTACACATATCAAAATAGTCAGAAACTGTGAACCAGGGTTAAAATATGTTTTTGTTTTGGAGTGCTCTTCTTGATCTCAATGACCTGAAATATTGGCTCGTATTTCGTGAGGTATTCCTTTGCCTGGTTGAAAATTGCTCTGCCCACTTTGCAGCCTTCCACTAACCCTGCAGGCTCCTTCTCAGCAGCCTTCTTCTCTCTCCTGCTTGTAGGCAGCCATCCTGCAGCATCCTTCTCCTGCCTCCCCTAGCCTCTCTCACAGCCTCCTTTTCCTTCCTTGATGCTGCTCTTACCCTCTTCGTAGCGACCCTCCACCTAAGTGCAGCCTCTCTTCCTCTCCCCTCACAGCCCCGTCTCTCCCTCTTGCAGCCTCCGTTCAGCTCCTTGCAGTTTCCCTCTCACCCCATTGCAGATTCCTTCTCCACTGTGGTGCATCCCTGTTGCCCTCCCTTTCCTTCTCCTCAATGCAACATTCCTTCCCTTCCATCCACTTTCCCACTCCTCTGTACGCCTTGAAACATCCTACACCACTTCATATAACCTCCAGGGCCTGGCAACTGAGTCTTCTCTTCCCCAGAAACAGCCTCTTAGCAGGACAACTCACTTTCTCACTCCTCCTCCAATCATAGGTTCTTTCACATTTGCTGCTAATAGGCTCACTTGTGAACCAATGAGCAGTAAGCATGGGAGAGAATCAGCCAGTGATTGGTAGAACTGCTCTTCAGAGATTCTAACTGTTCCACAAATTGAATCAACTTTTCTGGCATTTGAAAGGGATTCTCTTGAATGAATTTGACCACTGCCTCCCCATGTATTTTGAGTGTCACTTTCATATTTCCTGACTTACTGTTTAGCTAAATTTGCCTGTCTTGACTTTTAACCTGGAATTATGAAACTCAAGAAAACCTGTCTGGCCAGTTCTCTACAACCAGCATATAAAACGTTAAATATACACAGTGGGTTGGAAAATTTGTCTTTTACATTTTAAACACACCTTTTATAGTCAAACAAGGAGAAAGAAAACTGGAAAGTTTTGTTTTAGACCTCCACACCTGATCATACCAATATAACTATTGCTGATGGCAGTTATTAGTCACGGGAAGGAGAATGACCTCGGTTGGTTTTACTGTTCTCTTGCCGTGAAACAAATTGAAACATCACGCTCATTTTGCCTGAGATCAATAACTGTACAGAGTTTAGGGGATCAAGTTTGGGGTCTTCCTCATAGCTATGTTTAACTTAAGGACTTGCAAGACTGATAAATCATCAAAAAAGTCATTGAACGGATTTAAGGGCTGAATGAGGGAGGAACTGCTCTGGTTGCTGTATGTAGTAAACATTGTAAACATGTCCTTTTTCAACACATTTCGGACGCTGGCACAAGGAGCAAATGAAGCAATTCTACACCCTTTGTTTTTATTTCCATAGAGAAAACTGCAGGCCAGGAAGGAAATATATGGCAGGCGGACAGGCGCAAACATTAAATGAGTTCATGCAAGTGACCTGGGTCACCACTCTGCAGCTTTATAGAGAAGAGCCATAAAACAAAGATTGTTGAACCATTCCAGAAGCTAACATTTAACCTCAAAGTTTAATTATACTGTTTATAGATACTTTTAATTAGCTTGTGACATCATGACTTATGGCCTGAGTAAACATGAAAAAACTACATCTGGAAAAGGAAAGTTCCCATTGTAATTTTAAAAGCTTTTCAAAAGTAAAACATCACATTAAATGTTTGAAGACTGCGCTTAAGAATATATTGCAATTGAAGGATTCCAGAAAAGTAGAAAAATGTCTTGGATGCGTTTCTGTATATTTCATAGTTATGGTTATACAACTCTGGAACTCCCCAATGTTGACATGAACTCCATGAAATCTCATGTCATCAGACCAAAGACAGGTATTGGCAAAGAAACAGCCTGCTACAGCATTGCCTTTGTTGATGAATCAGTACTCCCCAAGATTGAACACCACTTATAGAAAGTATTGAGGGTGGCAAGGGCACAGAATGTGCTGTGGTTGGGGGTGTATTAAATGTCCATCACAAAGAGTGGCCTGGTAGTACAACCCCTTGAGCTGGCAAAGTCATAAAGGACATAACTGCCAGGCTGGGTCCACAGCAGGGCACCAAAAGAGGTGAAAAATCTCATCCTCACTCTGCTACCTGTCATAGATGCATCCATCCATGGCAGTATCAGTAGGGTAACTACCACAGAATCATGGTGGAAATGAAGTCCCATCTTCACATTGAGGATACTCTCCAACTGCTACTATGCCAAATAGGGGACACGTAGAACAGATCTAGCAACTCAAAATGTCTATGACTGTCATTTTGCAGCAATAGCAGAATTGCAATGCATCAAAGTCAGTAATCTCATGATCTGGCAAATTATCAACAAGCCAGGAGTTCAACACTTTTTCAATGATGAGTTCAGGGAGACAAGCCAGGAGCAGCACCAAGTCTACCCAAAAATGAGGTGCCAACCTGGTGACTTACTATATAGGGATACTTGCATGCTAAACAGCAAACACAGCATGCGATGGACAAGGCTAAACAGTGGCACAACCAACAGATCAGAGTGAACTAAGTTATGAATGGTGGAAGAAAATTATATAACTGACAGGAGGTGGACTCTCCATAAGTAATCCTATCTTCAGTGATTACAGAGCCCAGCTCATCAGTGAAAAAGACCAGGACAAAGTTAGCCAGTTGGCCAAGTAAGTAGCAGCATTTGTACCGGGGTCCTGACCCAGGGCATGTTGACTTCTACCTGCCTGTCCTTCCTTTTTCTTCCTTCTCCTTTTCTTCTTTTTTCCCTGTTTTTTGCCGGCATTGGTTCCCTTGCTGAAGTGTTGGCAGCAGTAGGAATGGTGTCCTTCCCAGAGTGCAGGTGGGGTCCTTTGCTGAAATAGTGGTCTCAGGAGGTGGCAGTGAGAGCAACGTAATCCTGACCAAGGTACCGGCTGCTTCGGTACGGGGGGCCCAGTGTTGAGTTTGAGCTCAGTTCGGGTCCCGGCAGATTCAGCAGCGCCTGCATTGCTGAGATCGGACCAGCGTGGACATATGGCAGCGATGGCATCAGTGGAGGCAGGATGGCACTGAATAATGGAAACACAGTTCCAGCAGCAGTGGCGTGGCTCCAGGACTTGGTTGGGCGCTGGTGCCTGACGGCGGAGGTGATGGAATCTGGCTGCGGTACCTGAGTGTTTGCAGACTGAGGGATGGATTTTGTGGCCTTGTTTTACCAGGCAGCAAGGACTCATGGTGGAAGCAGGGTTGGGGCTTAATCTGGATGTTTCCTTTCCTTCTCGCTGTTTCTTTTATTTCTGCTTCTGTTATTAGTCCTACTTTTCGTATACTAGGATGGCGCTGAGAATGACTTTGCATACTTTTTGTTATCCTTCTCTATTCAAGCTCAAGTGGCAATAATATCTAAATCTAAAGTGAATGATTCATCTTGGCCTCCTAAAACGCTAGCATCACAGACGCCGGTCTTCAGTCGATTCATTTCACTCCACATGATATCAAGAAGTGGTTGATGGCAATGGATACTGCAAAAGTTGTGGATCCTGACAACATTCCGCCAACAGAACTGAAGACTTAAGCTCCAGAACTTGCTGCATAACTGGTCAAACTGTTCCTATATGGCTACAATACTGGCATCTGCCTGAAAATGTGGAAAATTACTAACGTACGTACCTAAATTGGCTACCAACATTATCAGTCTACTCTCTCATCAGTAAAGTGCGAAAAGGAGTCATTGATTGTGCTTTTAAGTGGCTAAGTTTGCTAAGGAATAACATGCTCACTAAAGCTCAGTTTGGGTTCTGCCAGGGCCACTCAGCTCCTGACCTCAATACAGCCTTGGCTCAAACATGGACAAAATAGTTGAACTACAGTGAGGAGGTGAATGTGACTGTCCTTGACATCAAGGCCACATTTGATCAAATGTAGCATTCAAGAATCTTAGTAAACTGGAGTCAATGGGAATCAAGGCAAAAGCTCTTCTCTGATTGGAGTCATACCTGGGACACCAAAGACAAAGCAATCCACTTGATTCACAGCCCACCCACCAGCTTCAACATTTGCTCTTTTTGCCGGTGATGCTCTTTGGCAGCAATGCATGCCACGTACAAAATGTGCCGCAATAACTCAGCAAGACATCTCCCACAGCACCTTCCAAACCCATAAACTTTATCTTCGAGAAGGACAAGGGCAGGAGATGCATGGCAGCACTATGGCCTGCAAGTTACACACCATCCTGGTTTGGAAACACCTCACTATTCTTTCACTGTCACAGAGCCAAGATCTTGGGACTCCCATTCTAACTGCTCTGTGGGTATACCTATACACCAAGGGCTGCAGAGGCTCAGCTAGGCAGTTCACCCACACATTCTCAAGGCAATTAGGGATTCGCAACAAATGTCAACATAACCATTGATGCCCACATCCTATGAACAAAATTTTGAAAAAGAATGATCCCGGTGAAATCTAAATTAAACATCTGAAAGAAGATTGTTGCAAGTGCCATTTGATAGCAGTGTCGACAACACTTCCCTCAGTCTTTTGCTGATAATTGAAGCTGGACTGATGGAGGAGTGATTTGTTGATTTGCATTTGTCCTGATTTTTGTGCATGGGACAAACTTGGTAAATTTCCACATTGCTGAGTATGTGCCAGTGTTGTAGTTGTTTCAAGGCTAACGGCCCAGTCAGTTTTTCTGAAGTAAAAGTCTTCGCAGCCACAGCAAGGATATTGTTGAGGTCCATTTTTGCTCTATTCAGTAACTTAAAAATTTTTATTTAAAGATTGCTTAGAGCGATTTGAATTGCCCAGATAGCAGTGATGCTGGGGACCTCAGAAGGAGGCGGAGATGGATCATTCAATCAGCACTTTTTAAAAAAAAATATACTCTTCTGGGACATGAGCATCCTAGTTGCCCTGGAGAAGGTTTTGGTGAGCTGCCTTCTTGAGCCGTAGTCCATGTTCCATAGGTAGACCCACAAGGCTGGCACCTATCTGCAGATGCTTCATCTCAGCTTTGTTTCTGGCACTAAGATACTGGATTCCACATCACTGATTACAGGATGTTTTAGGCATTTTCTCCTCTGCTTAGTTGTTCAATTATCAACCACTAGTCACAACTGGTTGCAGCTGTATATTTGTTTATGGTTGCCTTAAAATACATTTAACTTAAACTGAATAAATATTGGAAAACATTAGGATGGCACAGTGGCTCAGGGTTAGCACCGTCACTTCACAGTGCCAGGGACCTGGGTCCAATTCTAGCCTTGGGCGACTGACTGTGTGGAGTTTGCACATTGTCTGGGTGGTCTTTCTCGGGGTGCTCCTGTTTCCTCCTACAGTTCAAAGATGTGCAGGTTAGGTGGATTGGTCATGCTAAATTGCCCATAGTGTCAAGGGATGTATAAATTAGTTGGATTAGGCATGGGAAATACAGGGATAGGGTATGGGAGGTGCGGGGTCAGTCTGGTTGGGGTGCTCTTTGGAGAGTCGATGTGGATTTGTTGGGCCAAATGACCTGTTTCCACACAGTGGGGATTCTATGAAACTGGTTAGAATAAAGCAGGTTTGTTAATGAGTGGGAAATATTTCCATTGGCGTAGTGGACCAGAAAAATTATAATAAGTTTTGATTACAGGTACAGTCAGAATTAATACTGATTGGGTTCATATGAGAAATCTAAACATTTTGTATTTGTAGTACAATTACCCAGGGCCTGAGGAGCACATACAGTACGCAGTTCAAAATAATGTCACTGTTGTAGTATGGTTATTGATAGATGGTTGTGTTTTGATTTAGGTTATCTCTGTTGATGTTCCAGATTCACAAAATTTAGAATCAGACATGGTATTGTGGAAATTGACCAGAATCATCCGGATCAACTGATTGAAATTTGTGGTTTGCTTTTCACCCAGTCTTAAAGGTTGTGATTCTGTAAGTGAATTAAATGGTCCCGGCTAGACATTTTCATAGTAACTCGTTCAGTTATGTTATCACACACCTCTGGAGCAAATAGAACTCAAACCTAGGCCTCTTAGTTCAGAGATAGGGACACTACCATTTCACCACACCAGCATCCATTATCCTCTCTGTTCACAAGGGTCAAAAACAACTCAGCTAGGATTGTGTTCCTGATTACTGTTCAGTGAGTCCTGTGACAAAAGCAAATTTGTGAATGTTTTGCTGAAGACTGAATTGGACAGATTGCGATGCCCCTTGCAGTTCAATATCCTACCAACAGCCTGAAAAAAAACCAACGGGTGAACAAATGGAGTTGTCAGTAGCTGTGAAGCCGGGTGCCAGCAAAAGTCTGCATCTTTAGCGTTGGGGAAATGAAATTGGTTAAAAGGATTGTTTTAAAGTACAAATTGAACTAATTTGTTCTTAAAAGGTGTTTTAGTATGACAAATAACTCTCAATCTCCTAGATATTAGAAATGACATGGACATAAAACTCCTCCAAGGTTCTCAGAAAGCTCAATAAAGAGGATGTATAGAACATATATTGTTTTTCAAGGTACCATGATGTGCTCCATGAAAGACATCATGCTGTAATTTAAAAAGTCATTAATGGAAATTGACTGTAGTGAAATGGAAGCTCACTGTGGTTTGAGGCTTTATTTTGTAAATTAACTCGAAAGCTTTCAAATATTTTAACCACTTAGGAGCCTTCATAAATGCATTTTTATCAGAATGGAAAATAATGAGCCTGTTTGTACAAGAAAGGTGGGCCTGAAGGTGAAATGTAATGAGGATCTCTTGTGGTGCAGGTGGGAGCAGTCCCTACCTCTGAACCAGGAGACCTGGCTTTAAGTATGTCATAACATTTCTGAACAGGTTGTTTTAATAACTGCAAAGCAATGCATTTGTTGATAAATGACCGAGACCGTTGCAGTTTTACTGTGTCAATACTGATAAAATAACTGAATGGTCAGGGTCAGTTGATGTGTTCTTTACCCCTGTCACTTCTGAGCAGAGCTTTGTCTTTCTTGAGATGCTTTCGTGCTACAGAAAACAAACCAGGTGAATTCATAGTTGCCACCCTCCATTTACCTTTCTGCATCTCCTTTGTAGGTGTGTCAGCTGTACAGCTACGTGTAGCATACATGCTTCACAGGAAGCAGGCTTTGTATTCCAATATCACTCTAGACATTTGAGCATATGATCTAGGCTGGCAATCTGGTGAGGAGTGAAGGTGTGCTACACTGCCAGGGGTGCAGTCATTCATATGAAATGTTAACCAAAGGCTTTGCCTGCTCCCTCAGGTGAACGTAAATGATTCAAAGGTACCATTTAGGAATAACCGTACAGTTCTTCTCAATGGCCTGGCCTTATCCCTCGACCAATTTTGGTAAAACAGATGATTTAATTAGTTTGTTAGATCTTGCTGTGACAACTTATTTCCTGTCTTTTCTACACTGCAGCAGCAACTTCACTTCAGAAGTGTTTAATTGACTCTAAAGCCCTTTGGGTCACCATGAGGTTATGAAAGGTGCTACATAAAGGTGGGAGAGAGAGAGAGAGATAATGGGAACTGCAGATGCTGGAGAATCCGAGATATCAAAGTGTGGAGCTGGATGAACACAGCAGGCCAAGCAGCATCTCAGGAGCACAAAAGCTGATGTTTCGGGTGTAGACCCTTCATCGGAAAAAGGCCGACGAAGGGTCTAGGCCCAAAATGTCAGCGTTTGTGCTCCTGAGATGCTGCTTGGCCTGCTGTGTTCATCCAGCTCCACACTTGGTTATCTCTACATAAAGGTGGGATTTTTGTTATAAATGCTTCCCTATTATTTTTAATAGAATGTTTCAGGAATTGACGTATGATGATATATGAATGTCTTGTCTGGTTGCGTTCACCAGCTTCAGTAGAGATTTTACTAATCAACCCATTCATACATTATAACACATCTCTGGAAAAGTTGCGACTTAAACAAACTTTTTAACCACTGCACCACAGGCAACCTCCCACCAGCTTCTGTAGTCAAACAAGGAAAATCAGCTCCACATGTTTGAACTTCAGGTTTCTGCATATTACAGATAAACATAACATACCAGCTGCATTTTGCACAGAAGAGGAACGTGGTAGTCCATTTATGAAACTACAGCCACAGACCTTGTAAAATAAAAGCATCAACAAATCTGTAAATAACCAATATTACAAAATTGATTCTCAAAATACTTTGCCCACTGATTGTGCTCTTTTGGATTTTTTTATTGACAGGAGTAGTCACAAAGAACATTGTAATAGAAGGGTAGAAAATGAGAATCGTGGACTTCCTTGAAAAATGCCTTTGGCTTTTTTTTTAGCTGCTCACAATTTGCCTCTTAAACCCAAATACTGCACAGTACATGGAGAACGGTTTTGCAGCATCAGCCCCTATCATAGTGCTGCAAGTACTGACAGCATGTAGGGTTGCAGGTTATGGTAGATGTGTTTCTTTGTTTTGCCTGGAGTAGTTTCGTAGTTTTGTGCTTGCAACTTCATGGGATCCTTGAGCCGTCACTGGGCAAAGCATGACAGTGGGTTCCTTCAGGCAATGCATTCTTAAAACAACTGTGCCTAAGTGTGTTTGCCTTTTATTCGCCTTTTCTTTTGCATGGCTGCTGTAGGATCCAGCCCAGAATATCAAGAGGCCGTGATACAGATGACACAGCTCCCCCACAGACTTGGCCAGCTGAGTGCTACCTCTTGAAGGCTTAAAGTGTAGCATTGTGCCAGCTCCTGAGGTCCCTGTATCGCTCCCAATAAATACTTTCAGATCCTTGAACAAAAGAAGAGTTTAGGTGGAGGCCATGACACAAAAAGAGGTAGGACTTTATGCAGAAGATTGCACAAAAATTAATTAAAGCACAGAATGATGTTGAGGGGGCATACATCTCTTGATTTTCTGCAACAAATCTTCCAATACCGCTGCTTGAGGTCATCCCTGACCACATAACACTAGAGTGTTGCTAACATTTCAGCTGTCTGCCTGGTCTCGTACGCTATGGGATGTCTCGGGAAGGGGGGATTTTTTTATTTATTCATCATTACCAGGGCAGCTGAGCATTCAAAAGCCTTCTTAGAATTCAATGAGTTTGGAATATTTAGCATCGGTCCACAAACTTAATAAATAGGAGTCACAGCATTTATTCCCCAAAGCCAGTCGAGTAGGTATGCATTGTTGTTTGATATTTATTGGGCAGCCCATGTAACATCATAATTTGGAATATCATTTTGTTCACAGGGCTTCTAAGAAATTTATAAATCAGGGAGTTTTCGTCTATTTACTTATGGAGTTTAAGCAATGAATATCACAGAGTATTCATTTGGGATCTTTTCCAGAGTCAGGTAATGGAGACTATCATTAATTCTAAGGTAATTTTTTTACTTGGAGCCGACAAAGAATGTTGCTTCAAGACGGACAAAATTTAATCACATATTCATGCTTAATAATCCATCATTACTACAAATGGAATTCATTAGGAACACAGCCTTTTCCGCGATGAGCTTCTTAAATCGACTAGAAAGCGTGTGGTTGGAGGCACTTTAATGCAGCTCTAATTCAATTTTATTATTGTGCATTAAAATGAGAAATAAATAATTGCATTTATATAGTGACTTTCAGGACCTTAAAATATCCCAAAGCACTTTACAGTAAATGAACTACTATTGAATTGTAGTCACAGTTGTAAAGTAGGAAACACAGAAACCAATTTTACAAACACCTACCAAGGAACAGCAATTTGTTAAAGTCAACTTTTTGTTTGACTACAAGATTAGCAAGAATACTCAGGAAAATTCCTCTTCTCTGTTTCAAAATATGGGATTTTTTACATTCATCTGAGGGTGCAAACAGGAGTTGGATGAACATCCCATCTGAAACATGACACCTCTGACAATAATGTATCTCCTCTACTTTACACTGGAGTGTCAGTCCAGATTTTTGTGCAGTTCAGATAGATACTTTGATTGATGACTTTTATCATAATCCAATTTCATCATCTTTTGCTTAATACCAAAAGTAGGTCATTTAACCCTCATTCTCATTTTGTCATTCAACTTAATCATGGCTGATCTATACCTAATTTTTTGATGTACATGTCATTAAATATTAAGTACCACAGCTCCAATTATTTGCATTTCTCCATGTCATGTCTGTAAGTGGGGGAGAGGTAGAAAGCTTCATAAAATTTAAGTAGTAGTTGGATATACATTTGCAGTGCCAAGCCATACAAGCCTATAGGCAAGTGCTGGAATATGACATTAGAATAGTTAGAACATTTTTTTGACCAGTGCAGACTCAATGAGCCAAAGGGTCTTTAGGGTGCTGTAGGCCTCGATGACTCTATATCCCCTGATATCCTTATTTAATGTAAAATATGTTGAATGTAACAGAGCATGCTGAAACTTAGCATATTATGGCAGCCTCCATGAAAAGAAGCAGGCAGAGCTGCTAGACTGGGTCTGTAACAAGTGGTGAGGGAACCAACAAGAAGGGTAAAATTCTTGAAAAAAAGTAAAATCAGTTCATCAGTTCTGAAGAAGGGTCACTGTACTCAAAGCATTAATTCTGTCTTTCTCTCTGCTCTTGCTAGACCTGCTGAGTTTCTCCAGCAATTTCTCTTTTAGTTTCAGATCTTCAGCATCCGCGGTTCTTTGGATTCAAAAACTTCAATAAAACAATGTCAGCCAAGAGTGCCAAGTAGTTGATCCATCTTGGCCTCCTCCTGAGGTCTTCATCATCACAGATGCCAATCTTGAACCAATTCAATTCATTCTGCGGTGATATCGGGAAATGGGCAGGGATACTGGGTTGTTCAAAGGTAATAGCCCCCAAAACCTTTTCTCTGATTGTGTGCTCCAGAAGTAGCTGTGGTCATAGCCAAACTCTTCCAGCATGTACATATTTTTAAAATTCATTCGTGGGTTGTTGCCATCATAGTTCTGAAGATCTGCCCATTCCTAATTGCCCAGAGAGCAGTTATAAGTGAATCATACTATGTTGGATCTGAAATTCCATGTAGATCAGACCAGGTATGGATGAGGATTTTATTTCCCAAAAACTTTAATAAACAAGATTCTTTTTTTAATAACAAATCAACAAATGTCAATTGGATAGCTTATGTTTAATTTTAAATTTCACCAACTGCCACAATGGAATTATAACCATGTTCTGATAACATTAGCCTACAGTTCTGGATTACTAGCCCAGTAACATTACCACTACATCAACATCTCCCCACAATATGTACACTTACATTTTCCTAACAATATGGAAAATTGACTAGCTATCCCCTATGATCAGAAAGCTTGACAAATTTCCACCTGATCAGTCTACTCTCCATTATCAGCAACATGAAGGAAGGGTCATCAATAGAGCTTTCAAATTCATTTATCAAAATAATTAATTGCTCACTGAAGCTTAGTTTGGATTCTGCCAGTGCCATTTGGCTCCCTACCTAGTTATTGCCTTGGACCAAACATGGACAAAAGAGATGAATTCCCGACATGAGGTGAGAGTGACTGCCCTCGAAACTAACAAAACATTTCACCCAGAATTGCAATAAGGGCCCTGGAAAAACAAGTCAATGGGAATGAGGGTAAAGACTCTCCATTGGTTGGAGTCATTTCTGGCACAAAGGAAGATGGTTTTGGTTGTTGAAGGTTAATGATCTCAGCTCCAGAAAATCTCTGCAGGAGTTCCTCAGGGTGGTGTCATAGGCCCAGCCATCTTCATTTGCTTTATCAATGACCTAACCTGCATAAGGGCAAAAGTTGGGAAGTTCACTGGTGATTGCACAATATTTAGCACCATTCACAACTCTTCAGATGCTGATGCAGTCTATATTCATGTGCAGCAAGACTTGGGCAGCATTCAGGGTTGGGCTCATAAGTATCTGCAGTGGTTCAAGAAAGCAACTCACCAACAATTTCTCCACCGACTTTCAAACAACTTTCAATAAAGGGCAGGGAGATGATTAAGCCGGCTTGGACATCAGGAAGGGAGGGTCGGGCCTGCTGCAAATCATGTATGAAGTGCTGTTGACCAAAGGACCAAGAGATGAGAAGTGTTTTAATACACCACATACCCGCAGCTGGCATTCATTATGACTCTTGGGTGGTCAATTAGCCACTAAAAAGGCTCATTTGATGGTGGGATGGCAACGTCGTCCATGGGCTTTCAAACACAGAATCCAATTCTGACAGAGATGGCAAGGCATTGGATTTCCAGGTATGATGTCATCCCACCTATTATATGCCATTCCTACCTCCAAGTCCAACACCAGTGGGAGCAGAAAATGATACTCCTTGTTTCAGGTTGAAGATCTTTCATGATACTGGGAAAAGTAAGCGATGCAAAAGGATTTGAGCAAGAGATGATGGGGACAAGGGCAAAAGGAAGCTCTAAATTTAAAATAAATATATTGATCTCAGTCTTAAGATATTAGCCCAAATTCCTGACTATCAAGTGGATGATAATTTTGGTGGTTAGAGAAATTTCTTGCCATATGCAGTTAATGAATGAATATCACCAAAAACATATGAATTGGCCAACTATTTCAGTTCTGCTGATGGAATATTCCTTGGTGATAAATGGCCATCACATTGTTTTATTTATTCAGAAGATGTTGACATTGCTGGTTAGGCCAGTATTTACTGCCCATCCCTGGTTATGCTTGAGAAATTGGTGATGAACTGCCTACTTGAGCCGTTGCTGTCCTGAAGGATTTGACCCAGTAACATTGCTGTTCTTCCAATGTTTTGCAGTCAGGATAGCGCATCTTGTGGACAGGAGCTTGCAAGGCATTGGTGTTGCTACATATCTGATCTCATTGTTCTTCTGGTAGGTTTGTAATATGCTGTCTAAATGCCTTAATAGGTTGTTGCTATGCATTTTATAGACAGTATATATTGTTGCCAATGTGCATCACTTTGAAGTAAGTAAATATTTAAGGCATTGGATGGGGTGCCAATCAAGTGAACTGCTTTGTCTGGGATGATATTGAATATTTTGCAAGTTGTTGGAATCGCACTCATCCAGGCAAGTAGAGAACTTTTCATCACACTCCTGACTTATGCCTTGTAGGTAACAGACAGGTTTAAGGAGGCAGGAGATGAGTTACTGGCCACAAAAGTACCAAAGCGATACCTAATCTTTTGGCTGCACTTTCATTTCTGGCCAATGGTAACCTGCTTGATGCTGAAAGTGGGGTATTCAGTGAAGCCAATATCACTGAATGTTAGATAAAGTGTGGAGCTGGACACAGCAGGCCAAGCAGCATCTCAGGAGCACAAAAGCTGACATTTCAGGCCTAGACACTTCATCAGTTGATGGCTGGATACTCTCTTGTTGGAGATGGTCGTTGACTGGCATTTTATGTGATGCTCGTTGACTGGCATTTTATGTGATGCAAATATTACTTGCCAACTATCAGACCCAGCATGAATGTTGTTCAGGTCGTGCTGCATTTGGATGTGGACTGTTTCAAGAGCTGAGCAATCATGAATGGTGATGAACGTTGTGTGACCAGCAGCGAGCTTGTCCACCTGTGACCTTATGGAGGGGGAAAAGGTCATTGATGAAGTGGCTATCAGAGATGACCCAAGGCTGCATGTGGTTAGAGAGAGGCTATCGTACCAAGTCCTACAGTTGCTTTTATCCAATAACTGCTATTTATATTTTGCAGCAGAGGTCAGTGAATTGTATGAGATGCCTGTATGATAAATTGCTGTCTCTCTAGGCAAGGATCAGTGAGGTCAATTGTACTACTTCAAGTGCTGTCACAGAAAATTCAGCCCAGAGTAGGATTTGAAGACGGCACATTTTATTTATTGTGGCTCCGTGTCATACTGACTTTTGGCTCCTGCATTTCTATCTGTGCAACAAAACTAAAGTTAATAACATTAACTGTGCAGAAATCCAAATGCTGACTTTTAATGCGTAAAAGTATTGGGATCTTAATTCATTTTGCATGATATAGATTTGGCTATTAGGAGCATTGGAGCAAGGTAATCTATTCCCCAAATTTCTCTTCCTCTCTCTCTCCTGCTTTGCAGCTTGTAAAAGCTACTTCCTTGGCCCAGATTTTAGTTGCTACAAAAATATTGCATTATGTCTCCTGTGAATGGTCTTGTTACATCAGAGGCACTGTGTAAAGGACAGTTGTTCCTACTTTAGTTAAACGTTTTAATTTTATGTTTCATGTTTGAACACATACTTCCATTAAGGCAGATCACCTAGAATTTGTTCAAATTGCAAAGCATTTAAGTCTGTAATATCTCAGAAAAGCCCTACTTAATCATGGACGGACATGAGCCAGTATCTAAGCTGTCTTGTGCTCTTATTAAAGAATTCTCTTATCCATTGGTCAGTGTACTTCACTCTTTAATCAGTAAAATCCATTGATCTGCTCTCCTGGGCAATTCAGTAAAGCCATTGTCCTGATTGTACACAGAGTCCTGCTGACCAATTCCTTGACTTGTACTAAGTCAGCTATCTCAGATCAGGATAATTGGCATTAAAAGGATGACTTGATGGTCCGAGCAGGGAGCATCCAGCTGGAAAAGCGTCCTGGATACTGATGGACTGGGTGTCAGTAGTTTTCCAAGCTCTACTCCCTCTTTTGTTCTTGTTCTTTACCAGAAACACTGACTGAAATAAAGAAGCAAAGCTAAAAGAAAATGTGTGCTAGTATAGAGCATCTTCCATACCTCCGATGTCCCAGCTGATATTGCTACTGGACAAGTCAGATTTCAGTATGAAACCTAACTTGATAGTTCATGTGTTTAACTTCCAAGTAGTTAACATGGTGATTAGCCCCTGAAACAAAAATCACAGAAAGCAGCAGAGGTTTTTTTTACAACAGAACAAAATTTATTACACAAAAGAGGACAATTCAGAAAGATCTGAGCACAAGCAGCAAAATAAAATTTCAACCTTTTTCCCCCCAACACTAACCATTACAGAGCCTCAAGTCCAGTGAAATTTTACCCCTCTGTGAAATCTTCAAGCTTCTACTAACTGACACTTTGCAGGTTCTTTTCTGTGGACAACAAAAACAATTGTATGTTTTTTTTTGAGTCTGTGGGCATGAATCTCTGACAATATAATCTTTCTCAGTTCTAACAACTTGAGGACTTCAATACAAGTGCTATGGGCTTTCCAAGCCAGCAGACTGGAAAACTCTTCTGTTGAAGGTAATCCCTAAACAGAACTGAAAATGTTGATTTTTCTTCTGAAGTCAAAACAATACTAAAGGCTATTTTGTTTACTTGGACACTATAGACATCTACCTATTAACACAACAAGACTCTCTTCCCCCCCCCCCAATATGCTTGTTTGCAATTGTATGCTTTCTTAGCAATGATGTATTTAGGACACTGTTCAAGAGTGCTTTTCTGATCATGTGAACAAAATTTTTATAGAGCTGACCAAAATTTCTTGCCTCAATTTAAAAAGGTAAATTTCCAAAACATTACTAATGTATTTAGTGCATATTTCATCATAATTATCATGGAGGAAATGCAGCCAGTTGTGTATAGCAAGATTCAATAAATAATGTTATAGTGAACAAATAACTTGCTTAAATTGAAGTTGGTTGAGGGATAAATATTGACTAGAAAATGCACCTTATCTTTTCTTCAAGATGAAGAACATTAGGAAGGGCAAATGGGGCCTTATCCAACATTTTATCTCAAAGAAGGCTCTTTTGACAGTGCCACACTGGAGGTAAAGGTTGGATTTTACACTGAAGTCTCTGTAGAGAGAGCCGACAGTACTCTGCTCTATGAGTCAGAGATTATCAGATGAGATATGCCCGACCACCAGGACTAAGGAATTGCTCTTTAAAAGCTGCTACAATGGACTTCAATGTCCCTGGGCTGAGAAAGAGTGAAATTAGTCAAGGTTTGCTCATGTGTTTTGTTCTCAGTGGTTCCCACAGGAATTGTAATTGTGTGGACAGAGAGTAATAAATGAAAAGTAAATCAATGCCTGAGAAAAATGTCCCTTCTCTACTGAACCCTGTATCTATGGAGCACTTTCATTCCTCTGTGCTGATTTAAAATTACAGCCATTGTTGCAGCCAATTGCAAGACTAGATAAGAACTACCACGATACGACCGACCATCTTATAATATTTGTGCTCAATATAACTTTTACTGACCATAAAATATTTAATTTTATTCCTATAACTGTGAATTAACAGTACGGGAAAACGATGGGTGCTATCGTCAGCATGATTTCTGCTATTGCTCCTGTTTAAAACATTTTTGCTTCTTTTTAAAAAATTGATAGCATTCTCTATATTTAAACATCTCTCTGGGTGATCTGTACGATGGCACCAGTTTCTCCATACAGCTTCAATGATTTACTAATCTGTTTTTCAAGTTCATCCAACGCAGAGTGTTGGTTTGTACGTTCTTCCTCTGAGGAAACGATATAAGAACGTACATGCTTGCTATTTAATGCAATCTGTGTAACAAGGCACGAACCGTTCACATATATAGCAAAAGGCCAGAGAAAGGAAGCAGTGGGTCACGGAGAAAAACAGGACACTCGAATAGGGAGGAAAAAAAACTTATCTTTTGTACTCACACAGGTTGTCTTTGCGTTGCCTGTAGAAGAAGTCTGCAGGTGAGGAAAGTGGCTTGTCTTCCAGCTCAATGCTATCTGAGTGTTCGGTACAACAGTCCAGTTCTCTGATGCTGCTCTCAGACAATGATGAATTAGGCACAAGTCTTGAAATGTAAATCCCCTAACAACCCTGCCTGAGCAAGTAGCACCGTGAGGGGAGAGGGAATGCACCAGCTCCAGACAGGTGGATCAGAATGCCAAGTGATTACCCTGGGGTCAGCTGATGGGCTGAAATGTTGCGTACATGGTAATGAGTATTGTGGTTTGCAGTCTGTCACACTTGCCGCACATACTTAGAGCTTTACTACTGAACTTTCAAATGCTTCTAGCCCTTTTGTATTAAAATACAAGTAATAATATTATATTGTGAATTGTTTGGAGACTTTGTTTAGCTTTTTGCGTCCTGTGTCCATTTTTACCTCATGAAACTCGGATTTAACTGAGCAGGAGCGATCAAGCTCTGCCAAAGTAGCCATTCTTCATGCACAAACCCAGGCAATGACTGTAAGTCGACTCAACTTGGGGGTGAGATAATGGGAACTACAGATGCTGAAGAATTCGAGATAAGTGTGGAGCTGGATGAACACAGCAGGTCAAGCAGCATTTTAGGAGCGTGCTGTGTCATCTCAACCTGGGGTGAGGTTGGACCGCAACTTCCCCCCCACGGTGATTGAGAACGCCCTTGACCGCGTCTCCCGCATTTCCCGCGACACATCCCTCACACCCCGCCCCCGCCACAACCGCCCCAAGAGGATCCCCCTCGTTCTCACACACCACCCCAACAACCTCCGGATACAACGCATTATCCTCCGACACTTCCGCCATTTACAATCCGACCCCACCACCCAAGACATTTTTCCATCCCCACCCCTGTCTGCTTTCCGGAGAGACCACTCTCTCCCCGACTCCCTTGTTCGCTCCACACTGCCCTCCAACCCCACCACACCCGGCACCTTCCCCTGCAACCGCAGGAAATGCTACACTTGTCCCCACACTTCCTCCCTCACCCCCATCCCAGGCCCCAAGATGACATTCCACATTAAGCAGAGGTTCACCTGCACATCTGCCAATTTGGTATACTGCATCCACTGTACCCGGTGCGGCTACCTCTACATTGGGGAAACCAAGCGGAGGCTTGGGGACCGCTTTGCAGAACACCTCCGCTCAGTTCGCAACAAACAACTGCACCTCCCAGTCGCAAACCATTTCCACTCCCCCTCCCATTCTCTTGATGACATGTCCATCATGGGCCTCCTGCACTGCCACAATGATGCCACCCGAAGGTTGCAGGAACAGCAACTCATATTCCGCCTGGGAACCCTGCAGCCATATGGTATCAATGTGGACTTCACCAGTTTCAAAATCTCCCCTTCCCCCACTGCATCCCTAAACCAGCCCAGTTCATCCCCTCCCCCCACTGCACCACACAACCAGCCCAGCTCTTCCCCCCCACCCACTGCATCCCAAAACCAGTCCAACCTGTCTCTGCCTCCCTAACCGGTTCTTCCTCTCACCCATCCCTTCCTCCCACCCCAAGCCGCACCCCCAGCTACCTACTAACCTCATCCCACCTCCTTGACCTGTCCATCTTCCCTGGACTGACCTATCCCCTCCCTACCTCCCCACCCACACCTTCTCCACCTATCTTCTTTACTCTCCATCTTCGGTCCGCCTCCCCCTCTCTCCCTATTTATTCCAGTTCCCTCCCCCCATCCCCCTCTCTGATGAAGGGTCTAGGCCCGAAACGTCAGCTTTTGTGCTCCTGAGATGCTGCTGGGCCTGCTGTGTTCATCCAGCCTCACATTTTATTATCTTGGAATCTCCAGCATCTGCAGTTCCCATGATCTCTGCCTTTGTCTAACGTCCACATATGTGCTCTTTCCAACAAGAGTTGGAGAGTGATGCAGAACAGTGACAATCCAGGCTAATAGCTTGCATAGTTCCTTGGCCTGTGGACCTTGATTATCTTAGCCTGGTCACAGCTTAATAGTTTAATTAAATAAATACGTAAGTGATCTCCTTTGTCTGTCACAATATTAAACAGTTAGTGCATTGGTTCTCAAGTTATCCCAATGTGTTACGTATTTTAATAACAGAAAAGAAAATCCTTAATTATTAAGTAGAAAGGGTAACTTTAATTCTGCTAGTTATTTCTTTAAAAAAATTAGTTGATCAGAAAACTGCCAAAACAGTTAAGTTGTATGACAATGTTTAAAAGACTTATACTACAGATGACAGTATGAGATCAATACTTGAAAATAAACTGAACACTGATTTACTCAAGTTATACTTGTTGCTGTGCTAACTCTCTGAATAATGTATCAGATATACTGACATAAAAACCAACAAAGAACTGACAATATTGGAAATCCTAAACAAAAACAGAAATGGCTGGAGAAACTCAGCAGGCCTGACAGCATCTATGGAGAGAGTGCAGAGAATCATAGAATCCCAACAATGCTAAAGGAGGTAATTTGGCCCATCAGATCTACACCGACCCTCTGAAAAGCATTTCACCCTATCCCTGTAACCCTGTATTTACTGTAGCTAACACACTTAAAATACATATCCTTGGACACTATGGGCAATTTACCATGGCCAATCCACTTGCACGTCTTTGGACCAGGGAGGAAACTGGCTCACCTGGGACACCTGGAGGAAACCCAGTCAGACACGGGGAGGGACATGTAAACTCCACACAGGCAGTCACCCAAGGGTGGAATTAAATCTGGGTCTATGGGGCAACAGTATTAACCACTGAGCCATCATGCCCTGCAAAAGCTAACATCTTGGGTCCATTGACGCTTCTTTAAGAATTTTGTTTTTGCCTTTGGTTCAGGTTTAAATTGTTGGAAAACCCATCTGGTTCACTAATGTCCTTAAGGGAAGAAAATGGCTATCCTTACCTAGTCTAGCATACATGTGACTCCAGACCCACAGCAATGTGGTTTACTCTTAACTGGTCCTTGGGCAATAAATGCTGCCTGCCAGTGATACCCTCATCCTATAAACCAATAAAAGAGAGGTCAGGTCACATTTAGTAGAATCCACATATGTTTAAATCAGCAATTTGCCAATTAGAAAATTAACTCCCTACTATTAACAATTGCAATAAAGATGGAATGTAAAAGTTCAATTCCTCAAGATCCTTTTATACCTTTTCACATAGATAGCAGTTCCTGCTGTTAAAAAAGCAATGTAAATCTACCTCACTAGTAGATGTCAGATCAGACTGGGCTTCGAGCTGATGCTCTGTAATGATCAAATAATCAAACGACTCTCATTTGGCTCACACTTGTATGTAATAGACTGATGTTGATTCTCACAGCTAGAGCCCCAACCAAATCCCAGAGAAGAAATGAAGAATACACAGTATATCCAATGATCTGTTTATAATCTTATTCTTGCTCTTCCTTGGCATTATTCATGATAAGTCAGATGATAGGTTAATAACAGTATGCATTTATCTGTTTCAAAAATAAAATTGTTTTTAAGTTAATCAGTCCCTCTAAGCCTCATTGCTGTAAATATATGTCAGCACCAATTTGATGTTAATTGCTGTTGACGAGGGAAAATTGGTAGATCAGCAGAAGCTCATCAATTCCTGGCTCCAAATCAGAAGAAGTCAACATAATTGATTGATTTTCTCTTTTTCTACTGCTCTTGACACTTTGAAATATGAGAAATACAAGCTGGGCTCAAACATTTTACACACACAATTGACAAACATTCTCCTATGCTGCTCTATCTTCTGATATCAGCAACTGAAGAGCACAAAATATTACTGGCAAATATATAATTGTTAACTACATGAGCAGCTGACCATGGCTGCTTGAATACCTGGCTTTGGTTGAAGTCAGTGGCGCATTTAAATTGATAAAATAGAATGTGATTATCAAATTGCCTCCTCAGATACAGGACTGAAACCCTTCAAATCTGCTTTCACCATCTCCACTAAAAACCAACACTTGAACCCTTTGCCCTTGTAAACTATTGATCTAGCTTTGACCTCACTTTCCACTTCAAAGTTCTTGAACCCTGCTGTTGCTTCCTAAATTCACACCTACTTCTCTTGGAATCTTTTGTGTGAATCCTCCTGATCAGCTTTCCATCTCTGTCACAATACTGAATGACTTTTATTTAATTCACAAATGCCCATTGTAAACAATCCCTTCACATTCTTCCTAATGGACCTGCAGTCTTTGACATGAAGCATGCTATCCTTTACCAACATCTTTTCTCCATTGTCCAGATAAGGTAAGACTCCACTTCCCCAATTCAATTCTTATTAATCCTGTCGTAGCCAGAGATTCAGCTGCAAGGCATTTTCTCCCTGCCTCTGTGCCTCTCTGGGCACCCTGAAGCATATAATCATGGTTAGTTTCTCATCTTCACACCGTCCTTTGGTGGCATCACTCACTTTTCTTGGCCTCCTCCTCTGCCTGTAGGTTACCACACTGACTGACTGTTTGATAGCACTGCATAAGTAGAAATTCATTTCATTTAAATGAAGGTTGCTGAGGTCAAATAAACTTGGTTCTAGGCAAGAGGGTGAATAATCTGCTGCATTCTACTATGATACGTACGATCGTCTACTCAACACCTGCTGGTCCTATAGGTGTAAGTAAGCACTCTAAGGTTGCTAGTACAGAGGACTGTCGCATGCAAGATTGGATTTCCATCATATCATATTTGTGTAACAGTGCCTGTCACTTCATTGCAGCTACCAATGTACTACTAGGTCTCTTACAATTACCAAGGTTCACAATTGTAATAATTCAGGAAGCCTGAAGTAAGGAAAATTGTTGATTGTTGAGCAGCGAAATAGAGCCACTACTCATGGTGTATATAGGGTAGTTCCAGCCTGGGACAGGCATTTCGGTAAACCCATCCCTAGGTCAGTTTTATAACATTTTCTAAATCAACTTGTTCAAAGGTGTTATTGCACCCCTCTGGAGCAGGCGAGACTTGAATCTGGATCTCCTGTCTCTGAGGTAGGACATTACTGCCATGCAACAAGGCCCCTATCCTGGGTCTGCTTTATGATTTTCTTTCCTTATCAACATATCCTCTGATGTTTATGACACACCTCTTGGAGCAAGCAGGACTTGTACCCAGGTTTCCTGGTTCAGAGGTAGAGACAGTCCCACTAGCCCACAATAACCCTCCTGGTTTTGCATTATCCTCTTGTAGTATCTTCTAAACAACCTGTTCCCAAATGTTATGACACACCTGTAAAGCAGGTGGGACTTGAATCTGGGTCTCTTGGTCCAGAGGTAGGGTCACCACCACTATGCTAAAAGTCACCCTCTGGGTCTGCCTTTTCACCCCTCTGTTTTCTATATCTGCAACTGTTATCACACACAACCAAACAGCATTTCCACTGCCAAATCACCATGACTCTACTTCTGAAATAAATAGGGAGAGAGGGAGAGGCCGATTGAAGATGGATAGAGGAGAAGATAGGTGGAGAGGACACAGACAAGTTAAAGAGGGAGGGATGGAGCCAGTAAAGGTGAGTGTAGGTGGGGAGGTAGGGAGGAGATAGGTCAGCCCAGGGAGGACGGACAGGTCAAGGGGGCAGGATGAGGTTAGTAGGTAGGAAATGGGGGTGCAGCTTGAGGTGGGAGAAGAGGATAGGTGGAAGGAAGGACAGGTTAGGGAGGCGGGGACGAGCTGGGCTGGTTTTGGGATGCAGTGGGGGAGGGGAAATTTTGAAGCTTGTGAAATCCACATTGATACCATTGGGCTGCAGGGTTCCCAGGCGGAATATGATTTGCTGTTCCTGCAACCTTCGGCTGGCATCGTTGTGGCACTGCAGGAGGCCCAGGATGGACACGTTGTCTGAGGAATAGGAGGGGGAGCTGAAGTGGTTTCCGACTGGGAGGTGCAGCTGTTTATTGTGAACCAACCATAGGTATTCTGCAAAGCGGTCCCCAAGCCTCCGCTTGGTTTCCCCGATGTAGAGGACAGACAAAGGAGGTGGCCATCGTACCCGATGGGTCCAAATTATGCCTGCCTCTTTGTAGGTTATGTGGAACAATCCCTCTTCCGCACCTACACTGGCAAAAATTTTGCTTGGAAATGTTTGCTATGGCTTGTTCAATCTCTATCCTCCTCCTCTAAGATTTCCTCCACAACTGTAGATAGGCTGCTCCAGTCCTCCAATTTCCCCTCCCATGACAATTAACCTTCTTAACCTCTCCCTTGACATTCCTGTTCTTCCCTGATCCCAGTTTCATCCAGGTCCTCATGCCCTTTACACCACCTCTTATTCAGTTCACCATCTGGATTTCCCTCACCACCACGTCAAATTACCTCATTGTATTTCCCATGATATCCAGCTTCCTCCCTTGCTCTGGTCACTGTGATTCTTCTCTCTGCATCCTAGTTTGTCCCCTTCATTCCTCAAGATTGTTCTAGAGCCCTGACATCCATACACTTTAAGTGCCAATCCCTTGCTGTTCTCTTCCATCAGGCCCACTTTTCTGTGAAAAATTTCTTTTGAGCCCCGTTTTCATTTCAGATCAATTTTCAGTTAAGACCTGCTTGCATACTGATCATGTTGGCGGGCCCCTGTGGCTGTTTAGCTTGGGCAAACTAATGGCATTAGTCAGCCTTCCGCCCCGAAACCACCAAGACCTCGTGTGACTGAGACTCCTTATGGACTGGTTCGCACACAGAAGCTACACCATTATACTATATGCTTTTGTGATAGGAAATAGCTCCAAGTTTCCAAGTCACAGAAAATATCAAGCTCACCATGTACAATTCACCATGTACAATTCACATATAAATTCCAATTGTGAATACGTGCTTCACATTTGTGGCTGACAATATTGCACTGACCCTGCTGACCCAGAAGAAGGGTCTAGGCCCAAAACGTCAGCCTTCCTGCTCCTCTGATGCTGCTAGGCCTGCTGTGTTCATCCAGCTCTACATCTTGTTATCCATGATTTTGGTCATCTCACCTGTTACTTCCTTGTGTGGTTTGGAGTTAAACTTTGTTTGTTAATACGTTGTGAAGTACCATGGAAATTTGCATTACATTATGACACTATACAGATATACTATTGCTGTTGTTTGTTGAATCATTACCTATGAACAGCAACAAATTGATAAAGAACTCGTTGAAATATTCAAAATAGGAGGCATACTTAATGCATGGTTAGTAGCACCTTAGTGGGCACGGTTTGTGTCCACATGATTTTTAAAAAACCCATTTCAACCACTCACTGAAATTTTACTCCATGTGGGATCATGCTGAACAGGTGCATGATGGTGTTGCTGAGGGTACTATCACTTTGCATAGCATTGATACATCTTAGAGTAATCAGAACATTGGACTTATCTGAAAATGCTCTGTCTTCACAAAGCTGGCAGTAGAATTGCACTCTCACATATTCATGTTGGACAAAGATCTGTCTTTCTTTGTCAGTTTTACAAACAATGAAATATTAGAACATCAGCACACGTGCTGTCTATGGTGTGATTGATTTGCCCTTTTCCCTGCCTATGGTGAGACTATGAAACTCATTGGCCCCATTTACTACACACTGTAATTAAATTGCAATACTCAGGCTCCACAGCTGCAAAATGCTAAGGTCAATTAAAGATCAGTACTCAGAAAAAGTGACTAACACAGCTTGTAATAACATACACACATGCTTCATGTATATTTGTATGCACAAACATATGCACGCGCTCATAGGCAGTGTATCTATATTACATATGCAGGGCATTCATTCAACTAATCTATGCCAGTATTTATGCTCCTTATAAGACTTCTCCTAACTGTCTTCACTTATCCTATCAAAATGCGTTTCTATTCCTACATGTGCTTTTGATATTTTTCACAGCTGCTTCTTATTGAACTAGAATATAAGAACATAAGAACTAGGAGCAGGAGTAGGCCATCTGGCCCTCGGGCCGGGCCTGCCATTTAATAAGATCATGGCTAATCTTTTTGAGACTCAGCTCCACTTACCCACCCACTCACCATAATCCTTAATTCCTTTACTGTTCAAAAATTTATCTAGCTTTGCCTTAAAAACATTCAGCGAGGTAGCTTCAACCGCGTCATTGAGCAGGGAATCCCACAGATTCACAACCTTCGGGTGAAGAAGTTCCTCCTGACCTCAGTCCTACATCTGCTTCCCTTTATTTTGAGGTGATGCCCTCTAGTCACCTGCTAGCAGAAACAACCTCCCTGCCTCCACCTTATCTATTCCCTTCATAATCTTTTATGTTTCTATGAGATCTCCCCTCATGAATTCCAATGAGTATAATCCCAGCATACTCAGTCTCTCCTCCTAATTCAACACTCTACTCTGGAATCAACTGAGTGAATCTCATCTGCGCCCCCTCCAGTGCTAGTATATCTCTTCTCAAGTAAGAAGAGTAAGAACTATTCTTTACTACTCTTGGATAAAAATGATCTTTCCTAACTTCCTTCTTGAACTTACTGATCTTATATTTATGGCCACTAGTTTTGGTATTTCCAGCAAATGGAAACATCTTCACTATTTCTACTTTATCAAGACCCCTTATGATTTTAAAGGTCTTTATTTGGCTACTCTTCCATTTTTTTTGGAGATAATATAACTGGCCTGTTTAGTGTTTCCTAATAGGTATTGTCTCTTGACAAAGAGGGCATTGTATCATAATGGTGTTTTCACTGGTTCAGTCATCCAGAGACCCAAGCTAATGATCACGATGACATAGGTATGGAATCCACCATGACAGGTTAAATTTGAATTAAAAAGCTGGCCTGACAGTGACTTTGACACTATTGTCAATTGTTGTAAAAGCCTACTGAGTTCTCTGAACAAATAGAACTTCATTTTGATCTGGCCATTACACTTCCCTCAACTAATACCAAACAAATAGTATTCTGTCTGTTACTGGAAGCTTGCTGTGCTCAACTTAAGTACCATATTTGACTGCTAAATTCTGTGCTGTATTTCAAAGACAATTCATTAAATGTGAGATGACAAGGTGTAGAGCTGGATGAACACAGCAGGCCAAGCAGCATCTTAGGAGCAGGAAAGCTGACGTTTCAGGCCTAGACCCTTCATCGAAAATGTCATTACATGTGATGTGTTTTTGGATATCATGAGCCACAAGCTAAAGACTGGAGTAATTTATTACTCGAGTAATATTCCCATGGCTCTTCTAATAAAGATTAAAAAAAATTATGAAAATAGCTGGAGAGGTCACAGTTTCAATTTATTAGTATACAATAGATAATTTCAGCCTGTAAGGAATCCTATATTTAGCTTCAAAGTACATGGGTTAAAAGAAGGAAACATATCAAGAGTATTATTTCTTGATCAGTATTTAGTGACTTCTACTGTCTATCTGTGAATGCAGGAACACCTCAGTTATGGTAACTTACATGATAAAGAAGCCCCCAAACTCTGATTCTTTCTTTAAAAAAAAGAACATAATTAGGATATTATCCTATTTACTGCTGGCTCATTTCCCTTGGAAACTTGGAGCCATCATCTTAAATTGCTACATCTGTGTAGGCATCTTAGGTTTGGACTTCCAGTACTTTGACCTAATAACAGTTAAGGAACAGTGCTATTTCAGCATGGTTATGTACCAGCATGTCCTGAATTTTACCAGCTGGATATACATGGGTTTGGGTATGCTGTCAGGGAAGGCTTATACAAGTTCTTGCAGGTACCCTGTAGGTAGCATGTACTATATCCACCAAATGTCAGTGTTAGATGGATTGGTCTGCAGCCCAGAAAGGAAAGAAATAAATTAAGAACAAAAACAAAGCTGCTGGAAAAGCTTAGCAGGTCAGGCAGCATCTGTGAAGGACAGAACAGAGTTAACGTTTCAGGTCCGATGACCCTTCCTTAGAACTGGGTTCTTCTTCACCGGACCTGAAACGTTAACTCGGTTTCCTCCTTCACAGTTGGAGCTGAGCTTTTCCAGCAACTTTGTTTCTGTCTCTGATTTATAGCATCCACAGTTCTTTTGGTTTTTATTGAGAAATTAATTAATGTTGTTAGTTTTCCAATGCTAGCAAAGACTTGTGTAGTATTTTTGTTGCAAGAGTGTCTAATCCAAGGTGGGGATACAGATGGCGTTGTACAATAAATCTTTAAAGGGATTCATTAATTGTGATACAGAGAAATTTTAAACATTCTGAGAGTTTCCCTTGCCAATGATATAGAAATCTCAAGTGCTGAGAACTAGGAACAGCCATGTTGATAATGGCCTAATAATCAATTGCATGTCAGGGATTGACTCATATTGTGGGTTTGTTTATTTAAAAGAGTAAAACAGATAATTAAGTTATGAACAGACATTACAGAAGACCAGTTTGTGTGCGCACGCACACGCGTCGGTCTCTTGCAAACCCAAAGTGGAATTAATTACCAGAAGTCCTGACATGTAGTCCTTGAAGATGAGTTCTCTTAAAGGAAACAAATGGAGTACAACCATACATCTAGCTCCTGTTTTATGGGAGCCAAATTATTGAGGGACGAGGTTAGAAAAATTGATTGGGGATTTGTTCAACAAAACTTCAGTAGATGCTAAGTAGAAAACCTTTAAAAAGGCATAATTCTGTAAAAACACAATAGATGCATAAAATAGGCTTGCAATTGCAACACTGAAAAACAAAGAAATAAAACTCTGCTGGGAAAGGGAAGCAGGTGACTGGCTGAATATAGGTACATGATTGAAACTGTCGTCAACTGTAAACACAGCAAATAAAAGACTCAATGTCAAGATTATTTGCAAGAATGACATTGCATTTAATGTTCTTTGAATAAAGATTGAGGAAAACTTTCAGAGAACCCCTTTAGTTTAAATTATTTCAATACTTGAGTAATTGTGAAAAGGTTAGAAAAATTGAGATTATTCTCCTCAGAATAGGAATAGTTAACAGGAGACTTAGTATAATGAAGAACTGCAGCTGATGAAGATCTGAAACAAAAACAGAGACTGCTGCAGAAACTCAGCATATCTGTCAGCACCTGTGAAGAGAAAACAGAATTAACGTTTCAAGTCCAGTGGCTCCACTTCAGGTCTGGATTCAGGCCTGCTACGTTTCTGCAGCAATTTCTGCTTTTTGAAACATTCAATAATAACGTCTTCAAAAGGGAATTGCATATATGCCTGAAAACAGAAATTTGCAAGGTAAAAAGCAAGTGCTGAGGCGTTATCCTAATTAGATAATTCTTTCAAATACTTAGAACAACCAGAACAAAGAACACTACAGCACAGAAACAGGCCCTTCGGCCCTCCAAGCCTACACTCTCACACTTGCACAGGCAAGGGCTTTACGGCCTCTTTCTGCACATCATTCTACACAGTTAAAATTCGTGTTAACTTTGTCACTATTTTAAAAAAGTGATTAACAAAACTTAGTTTACAGAATGTAGTCTTGTATTATTGTGAAATCCAACATTTTATACGAAACAAAATTGTAAACCTTGTTTCAAGGCTACATCAATTGAAATTAGATGTTATTTCTCAAAAATAATTTATCAGATAGGCTGTGATGAAGAACCTGGATGAATTTGATCTCATTTTTAAATGATCATTTATTGTAATAAAGATATGCTGTACTGCAGTGTATTGATAAAATCATTGCACAAGCATTTTACAGAATATGCAAACATAATATTTATCAGTTCATTGTCTAGTCAAAACTAGAGTCCACTATGTGTAGCCAAAAACATAAAAGGCAAAAGGTATATCAATGTGGTGAGTCAGAGATGTACAGCATAGAAACAGACCTGTTGGTCCAACTTGTCCATGCCGATTAGATGTCCTGAATTAATCTGGTCTTATTTTCTAGCATTTGGCCCATATCCCTCTATCCCCTTCCTTTTCATGTACCCATTCAGATGCCTTTTAAAATGTTTTTATCGTCCCAACCTCCACCACTTCCTCTGGCAGTTCATTCCATACATGCACCACACATGACATGAAAAGTTGCTCCTCAGGTCCCTTTTGTATCCTTCCCCTCCCACCTTAAACCTATGCCCTCTAGTTTTGGCCTTACCTACACTGGGGAAAAGGCCTTGGCTGTTCACCCTATCCATGCCCCTTATGATTCTATTCACTTATGTAAGGTCACTGCTTAGCCTCTGACGCTTTAGGAAAACAGCACGAGCCTAGTCAGGCTCTGCCGACAGTTCAAACCCTCCAACCTTGGCAACATCTTTTGAAATTTCACAACATCTTTCCAATAGCTGGGAGACCAGAATTGAACACAGAATTCCAAAAGTGGTCTAACCAATGTCCTGTAGAGCTGCAACATGACCTCCCAACTCCCACACTCGAGAGCAGCAAAGCAATTCAAGACAAAGCAGCAGACTCAACAACGGAGAACTCTGGCAGGTTAACTAAATGAAAAGTGATAAATTTAGGTTTTGAGGGGTTATTAAATTTTGCATGTGAAGTACCTTTTGGGGAGAGTTCAAAAGATGAAACTGAGAAAGCTAAGGAACATAATTAGGGTGGAATGTAGAATGTCATAGTTGCAATGGCTTACAATGAAGGCTGAAACGGAAGGGCGGAGGAGATTGGTTTGGTTAGGTCACGTAGGGATTTAAAAATTGGGATAAGGATTTTAAATCTGAAACACGAGTGACAGGATAGCATGGATATTGGCTGAAACTTTTAGAGGCAGTGCTGAAGGTACGTTGGAAATTGGTGCACCTTTAAAACTATGTTTTCTTACTATTTCATATTTAGTACCTCCTGTGTAACATGACATCCCATCTGTTACAATTGTGTACAGTCTTCTACAAATGTACACAAAAGATTTAGCAGGTGCCACACTATTATGAATGTCGTGTTTTGAAAAAAAGTCATTTTTTGCTCTTAAAGGGAATGAAAACAAACCTTCAAATGGAAGTGTGCAAGAGATCAATAGTCATCCAATGTCATGAGAAGCTGCCTTATGGTCGTTAGCCTAAAGGATTCAGACAATTGAATGACACAGCGTAAGCTACCAGCCTGAAGAAATAGTGCTCATCAGCAAAACAGTGGGGGTTCTCATCAGGTTGCCCTTGTAGGCACTATGACAGGGACCTGTCTTTTCCAGATGGACGATAAGCCAGAAAAAGAGGAAGACAACCCAGGGAAGAGCAAGATACCGCCTTCACAACTTTTGTGCTGACAGTTTGCTTTTCCCTCTGGTATCTGTGAACTGTACTCAACTGCAGTGACTGTATACTTTTCTGTCTAATGTATCATATCTGAACTACAGACAACAGGTGCTGGAGTAGGTCATTTGGCCCTTCGAGCCAGCACCACCATTCATTATGATCATGGCTGATCGTCCACAATCAGTATCCTGTTCCTGCCTTATCCCCATAACCCTTGATTCCACTATCTTTAAGAGCTCTATCCATCTCTTTCTTGAAAGTATCCAGAGAGTTGGCCTCCATTGCCTTCTGGGCCAGAGCATTCCATATATCCACCACTCTCTGGGTGGAGAAGTTTTTCCTCAACTCTGTCCTAAATGGCCTACCCCTTATTTTTAAACTGCATCCTCTGGTTCTGGACTCGCCCATCAGCGGAAACATGCTTCCTGCCTCCAGAGTGTCCAATCCCTTAATAATCTTATATGTCTCAATCAGATCCCCTCTCATCCTTCTAAACTCAAATGTATACAAGCCCAACTGCTGCTTCTCAAACTCAAACTATTACAAAATTGTTTGCAAATGGTTGACTGCTTATTCAGGTGACTGCTATCACAACCTCCAAATCAGCAGGCAATATCAAGTAGTGGGCAAGTTAAAAGGTTTTCTATGGAAGTATTTGAAAGACTGAAAAGAAAGATGGTGAAAAAGCTGGTTCAAAGTGATAACAACAGGCTATACATACATTTAATTCTAGGCTGATAATAAGGAAACAAAAGTAAATCTATCATGCCACAAAGCTAGTTATATATATTGCTTTTAGCCACAGTGTATCCAAATTTTCCCACTGCCAGTGTCATTTAGGAATGTAACCAACCCAACTAACACTGTTCCAGAGCAGTAGGCACCTTCTTTTACTTGGGTTTTGAAATTATGGAATAAACTTCTGGCCAGCACTTAAATGAACAGCCAGGTGGAAAAGTAAATTGCCGGTTGTTGGATAAAAGCTGCACTCCTAAAACCCTTTGAAAAACTCATTGGAGATAGTTGTAGGAAATGTCAATCTAAGTTAAACTATTAGGTCCATGAAGGTCTCCACTTCTGCAAACCATTTACTGCACACAATCTTCTCAATATGGATTCAATCATATTTATTTGGATTTCATGGTTCGGAAACAAATCAGAGCTAAATCTTTCAAGTTAAGGTACATAGAAATCCTCCATGTTGCCAAGATTGGTGACAACTGCAGATCGTCAACTGAGTAACTAACTGATGGCCTGTGACCCTTGCTGGAAAGTACATGTAGATATAATCTTGGTGAAGATGGAACTTGGTCAGGCTGCAATATCTGCATGAATGAAAGTCCTGCCAATGCCAGGTTTTTGCAAACGCACAAGAATGATCATGTTAACGGTGTTTCGTCATTGTTGGTAGCAGTGGAGTTCAACCTCATGGTTCTGAACACTGAAGGGAGCAAGGAGGGAAACTAAAAGGAGGATAATGCAAAATAAAGTTGGGAGCTTCTGATGTTTAATTTTTTAAAAATTTAAACATCCAATACACGATTAATTAAATGCCATCCTGACACCTCAATTTTATCTCAAATCACTTGTAACTTCCAGTAGCTTCTTGATGGCCAGCTGTTAAATTAATACTTGTCAAATTACTTTTTTTGTTTCAATGAATTTCAGAATCCAACCATGAATTCTTCACAAATAATTTAATATAAAATAAATACCACACATTAAGTACATAATTTATGAAAAAATGAATTTCCATTTATACAGTAGTAATATCCACAATCTCATCTTCCTACGAGAGATAGTTGTTGTGTTGGACTTCCATTAAGTCTTCCACATTGCAAAAGGCGAAAATAATAATGATCACATTAGATGGAAAACACTGAGTAATACTGCATTCAAATGGATCTGTTAACTTATACTCGTGGTGCAATCCCAAGTATTCACTGCAAAGACTGCATATCCAAACAGGGTTCTCTGATTTCAATCATACCATTAAAATCCTTGTAAAGCGCTGGTCACGAAAATAATTAAAAATTACAAAACCCCAATAAATTTGTAAAAAGAATGTTCTATCTATGCTACAAAGGCTTGAGTAACCCAGCGTGTTTGTGGCATTCCTTTGCTTTGCAGACAAAGGATCACAGCACTGAATCTTAACTTGTCAGGTATCTGACAAAGACAATGCAACAGGACCACGAGAAGGCAAAAGCAGCCTCAAAATATTCTGAGGAAGGGTTACTGGACCTGAAATGTTAACTCTGATATCTCTCCACAGATGCTGTCAGACCTGCTCAGCTTTTCCAGCAACTTCTGTTCCTTGTCTTAAAGTGACCCTGGGCTTTTAGGAGCACAAATAGAATTACTGACTTCAAAATAAACCAACGTGTTGTCGACCAAGATATAAAACATTCTGAAGTTGAACTATTTGCATTTTCTCACTGTTGTAACACTTCAAATTTTTATCATGGACTTCCATTGCCATAACTAGCAGAAATACAATTCAGACATAGCAGCAGTATTGCAATAGTTGAAAGGAAAATCTAGATAGTTACCAAATGATTTGTCAGGCAATTTAGAAGAGGTGCTAACCAGAAAGCAAAGCACTGTGGACATTGTTTTGATAACAGATCAAAGCCTGAAACATTAACTTTCTCTCTCCACAGATGCTGATAGACTTGGAGTATTTCCAGTGTTTTAGATTCTTATTTCATAGACATTAGCTCCCCCTTCAAGCTGTGGCTCTTACATCTGTCCACATTACTATTCAAGTCACTCTACTCCTGGCAGCCCAAGACCACTTAGACTATTTTTTAATTTTCTGAACCTCACTCTGTGCAAGGTACATTTTCCACATCATTGCTTTGGCATTCATATCAGTGACACACAGTATTAATGAATGACACACCCTGACGTCTCTCGTTTGATCCTAGCTCTCAGCTTTTTTAATTCAGTGTTGCTTTCATCAATTATTAATCCGTATTCTGTTAAATTCCACGCTTCTTCATAATGTTGCTGCTTGAAGTAATTGCGAGCAATTTGGTAGAAGCGTTGAGCTAAGCTGAGCTGTCCTGGCCTTCTGGAGATGTTGGTTAATGCCAAAGACTGATCTAACTGTAGGGCTTTTATATAATTGTTGCATGCCTCCTCTTCCTTCAGGATAAGGAGTTGGACATGCCCAGCAGAGCAATAATCTTGTACTAGCTCTGGGGAGTTGCTGGATGGACTCCTTTTGATGACCTCCTGCAGGTCCTTCAGTGCTCTCTCATAGTGCTTTGATCTTGTCAGACACATTGCACGTTGGCGGATGTACTTAGGTTTATTTTTACTTGAAAGGACAGCCAGTGTGTAGTAACTCATTGCTTTCTCCAGCTGATTCCCTTTAGTCAAAGTGTCAGCTTCCTGCAATGCCACCTGCAGAAGAGGACAGCCCATAAAGTACGATTAGAATTTCATGAGTTATAAATATTGTCAGGTGGGAGAAGAAAAAGTCTGGTTAGTAGAATCTATATCTCAACATTTCATGTTTAATTATCTCAAACAAACAGATGACTCTTGTGCACCAACTGGAGGCTAAGACGCCCAAAATGGGCAGTATTTTACTGCTAGTCTCACTCAACCCACAAGCCTGCCTGTGAAGTAGTTGAAAAATACCACAGGTACGGTGGGGGTGCCTTCTGTAGTTGGTAAAAAAAAAAGCAGCTCTTAAATGAGTGGCTGACTAGCATTTATAGGGAATGTTCTACAGAACATCAAAAAAGCACAATCCCTTTTTCACTTCCCAAGAAACATCCAATAATAAAAATAGAGGTAACAAGGTGTAGAGCTGGATGAACACAGCAGGCCAAGGAGCATCTTAGGAGCAGGAAAGCTGATGTTTCAGAAAAAAAAAGAATTTTTTTCCCAATGAAGGGTCAAGGCCTGAAACGTAAGCTTTCCTGCTCCTAAGATGCTGCTTGGCCTGCTGTGTTCATCCAGCTCTACGCCTCGTTATCTTGGATTCTCCAGTATCTGCAGTTCCTATTATCTCCAATAATAAAAATACTGTTTGTTGGAACCTTTTGTTTTTACCCTAGTGGCCTTTCCATTGGAATTCCACTGCTGTATGCTAACTGCTTCACCTTTCTATGCAATTGTAGGAGATCAGGACATGGTCCTTTCCATTGACAGGTTTTTCACATTACATTGTGGCCTGTTGCCACAAAACCTAATTCTTTGGTATGGATGTTATCATGGTGCAGTATGATGATAAAAGCCTCGTCTGTCCATGGTTAAGTTTGGTTAGAGAGTAAGTTGAAATAATATTGTTGATCTGGATTGCAACTTCCTTCAATTTGAATCATGTGTCTACCTTCAAGTGAAAAGCTGGTGTTCTTTGGTAGATTTCTAAAGCTACAGGGATATCAGAACAGCCAGCTGCTGCTCTACTCTAGAAGCTAGCAAGTTCTGCAGGGAAGCCATCAGTAATTAATGGAGCAAAAGATCTTCACAGATGTCAACTGCTCTACCATGAGATGATATCAGACAAAACCAAAAAAATGTCAATTCTTCACCTAGTTCACAGATCGAAAATGGTTTGTAGATGTCACATTTGCAACATGGCAATAAACATCAAATTTTGAATATGTGTTATTCGTAATCAACTGATTTATAAATATTTCAAAAATCACAGATGGTGTTCTACTTCAATATTTATTTTAAAAAAATCACAATTGTCCATCGTCCATTATTGCATCACAAACTGAACAGCATTAATTACTGTTTAGGGAGCAATTAATCCAACAGACTTACAAATTCCTGCCCAAAGATTCCATTCTGTTTAGAAATTAAAGAAAATAAACATGAAATCTCTTGAATAAAAAAGGAGAAAGTTTCATAACTCCTCTAGTACAGATTATTTTCTTTTTAGTTCTGAGAAACAATCTACACTTTGTCTCTTTTAGCAATGTGTAAATGAGTGGCACCTCTACATTTGTTTTAAGAAGAGCCTGAATAAAAGTGAAATGGTAACAAGACTGTAACGTGAGGTTAGAATGACAAAACTACATTTCAAAAATGGCAAGAGGTAACATTCCCAAGTCAAAAACTATCCAATTAGTCTCTTTCCTGCTTACCCCCAATACTTCTGTATTTTATCCAACAAATTTTTAATCCAATTTCTATTTAAAGTTAATAAAAAGTCAGCTTCCATCAGCCTCTTCGGCAGTGCATTTCAACCACACCTTCTCCCCTGACCCTGTAAAATACTGACATTTGTCAGCCCAAGAGTATGAAGGCGAGTTAAAAACAATTATAACTCTTCACTCAAATTCAGTTTTAGAAATGCAAAATGGGGAAGGAGATAGCCTAGCCTGTAACCCCTGATTAACACAGGTGATGTATGCTGCTATTTGAACAGCCTGCTCACTATGACAGTTTCCCTTGTACAAAGAATACTAATTTTTGTCATAACTGCCTAAAATCCATGAAATTAAAGAATCTTTGAGGGTAGTAAATGCAGAGAAAACACATACATGTATGCATGCATGCAGAAGTTTCCAACAATTGAGGCTGTCTGGCACATGCTTTAAAAGTAGGAGATTAATTATGAAAATTGAATGAAGTTTGTGTTTCTCTATGAATAGACTTCTGGCTCCATTTCAGCCTGATGTTTTCTTTTGACGTGAGGGTTTCAGGTGTTCACAGTAAAATCCTACCCTTCACCTTAATGCTTTCTTCAATTTAGTAGACAGGGTGTACTGCATTGTTTGGTTGTCACCTTTCAGTTAAGACATCAAAATATAGGCAGAAAATCCTACAATGTTTTAACCACCATTCTTTAACCAGCTGCTCAGATTATATAACAAGCGTAGCATCAACTCTATCAGATCCAAAACATCAAAAAAAGTAGAACTGTCAAGCCTGCTCCATCCAGATCACACCTGGCCTTTTTCGTCAATGCCACTTTCCCACTTCATTTCCATATGCCTTAACTCCCCTTCAGTGCCTAAAAATCTAATGATCTTGATTCTTTAATATACTTAATGACTGAGCACCTTAGCTCTCTGGAGTACAGAATTTCAAAGATTCACAATTGTCAGTGAAGAAATTACTCATGTCAGCAGAGAAATAGCCAAACCCCAGCCTGGTATTATAATTCCTAGTGCTAGACTCTTCAACCGAGTTCAACCTAGCCTGTCACCACCTATCCTAATCAAGCCCTGTCAAAAGGGAAGTTATTTATGCATTTCACCTAAATAAACACTCATTCTTCTGACCTCCAGACAGCTTAGATCCTTCCAATTCAATTTTTCCTCACAGGGCTGTCCTGTCTTCTGAATAAATCAATTTTGTGAAATATTCATTGTACTCAAGTCAAATACATTATTCCTCAGGTAAGGAGTCTAAAAGAATGTGTATGTCCTACATATTCTCAGTTTTTTTTTTTCTGTTGCTCCATGGATCTCCATCTATGTGTTCAAATGACCTTTAGAGTTGAAAGTCAATGCATTCGCACACCGATTAGCATGCTCCAACTCTGAGCAATTTGGGCAGCTGAGAGGTAATGTTGCACACAGGTCTCAGCAGAATTCCAGAAACAGCAAAAATATCTTTGTTCTCATGGTGCAATTATTTTTAAAAATATGTTCACTGGGATGTGAAATTCATTGCAAGACTAGCATTCAATGCAATTCCCCACATGCCCCACAGCAGGTGATGGTCTGGCTTCTTGAATTACAAAGTATTACCTGAGCCACATGGCAACGTGATTTGTCATCCAGGAACAGTAACAGAAACTGCAAGTCCTTGTTGTTCTTTTCAGCAAGAATGCTCAGATTCTGCACAGCATGTTGGACATTCTCTTTCTTCATTTGAATGAGTCCATACCTGGCCAAGGCAGCATCATCGTTAGGAACTGGTCCAAAAATTTCCTGCAGATGTTTTAAGGCATCATCATACATTTCTGCAGAAAGGATACATTTATGAAATACTGTTTTCAAAATCTAGTATAATAGCTCATCATGTCAAAATAAGGGAATTTAAAACTGCAACATCTTAGACAGGTTCAGTGGCTACAAATTTGCTTGTTCTGAAACCCACTTTTAGAAATATTATAGAAGTTCCAACGAACATATGTATGGCACATTAGATTTAATCTAAATTTGTATATTATTGTATTAGTGCTACGATTGTATCAAATGTTTTCGACAAAGAAAGATTTGTGCTCAGACAAAAGATTTCTTTCAAGAATTTTGACAGCAATACATCCAAGATATTCTCTATCCATTTTATCTCCTGTCTGGTCATATTCTAATTTAAATAAACCACAGAATCACAGAAAAGTTACAGCATAGAAAGAAGCCATATGAGCATATTGTGCTTGCGCCAGCAGAATAAACTAGCCGCACAATCAATCCTATGCTTCCCGGTCGGGAAAGCAGGTCTTTACTGTCAACTCTATCCAAGCCCTCAATTACTCTGTGCATCTCAATTAATTCACCACTCAGCCACCTATATTCCAACAAAAACTGGCATGGTCTATTGAATGATAATAAAATGTGAGGCTGGATGAACACAGCAGGCCAAGCAGCATCTCAGGAGTACAAAAGCTGACGTTTCGGGCCTAGACCCTTCATCAGAGAGGGGGATGGGGAGAGGGAGCTGGAATAAATAGGGAGAGAGGGGGAGGCGGACCGAAGATGGAGAGTAAAGAAGATAGGTGGAGAGGGTGTAGGTGGGGAGGTAGGGAGGGGATAGGTCAGTCCAGGGAAGACGGACAGGTCAAGGGGGTGGGATGAGGTTAGTAGGTAGCTGGGGGTGCGGCTTGGGGTGGGAGGAAGGGATGGGTGAGAGGAAGAACCGGTTAGGGAGGCAGAGACAGGTTGGACTGGTTTTGGGATGCAGTGGGTTTGGGGGGGGGGGGGGGGAGAGCTGGGCTGGTTGTGTGGTGCAGTGGGGGGAGGGGACGAACTAGGCTGGTTTAGGGATGCAGTAGGGGAAGGGGAGATTTTGAAACTGGTGAAGTCCACATTGATACCATATGGCTGCAGGGTTCCCAGGCGGAATAGGAGTTGCTGTTCCTGCAACCTTCGGGTGGCATCATTGTGGCAGTGCAGGAGGCCCATGATGGGCATGTCATCTAGAGAATGGGAGGGGGAGTGGAAATGGTTTGCGACTGGGAGGTGCAGTTGTTTGTTGCGAACTGAGCGGAGGTGTTCTGCAAAGCAGTCTCCAAGCCTCCGCTTGGTTTCCCCAATGTAGAGGAAGCCGCACCGGGTACACTACCAACCTCATCCCACCCCCTTGACCTGTCAGTCTTCCCTGGACTGACCTATCCCCTCCCTACGTCCCCACCTACACTCTCTCCACCTATCTTCTTTACTCTCCATCTTTGGTCCGCCTCCCCCTCTCTCCCTATTTATTCCAGTTCCCTCTTCCCCATCCCCCTCTCTGATGAAGGGTCTAGGCCCGAAACGTCAGCTTTTGTGCTCCTGAGATGCTGCTGGGCCTGCTGTGTTCATCCAGCCTCACATTTTATTATCTTGGAATTCTCCAGCATCTGCAGTTCCCATTATCTACGGTCTATTGAATCTTTCCTTGGCTGTAATTTTCAAGCTTTGACAACTTTGTTGTAAATTTCCCCTGTTGTCTCCCCAGACCAATTCAGAGAATTATGGAATTGGTACAAGGTTGGAAAAGGCTATTCACTGCATTGACTTTGGAAAAACATGAGTTTGCCATCATCATGTATTGTTTCTATTTAAGTAATCATCCAATGTACTCTTGAATGCTTCAACTAAATCTGCTCCATTACACTTCCAGGCATTCAAAGATCAAACATCTCATTCTGCAAAATGTGTTTTTCACCTCGTATTTACATTACATACTACTTCCTCTACAGTGGTGACCACAACTGCAAACAATCTCCAGTTGTTTTGAGACACTAATCAGTGTCTCAAATAGTTTCTATATTACATCCATGCTTTTGAATACCTCATCCAATGAAGGAAATGATTCCATAGGTTGTACGTACTCTCTTAACTGTTATGCAAACTTTATGGACCTCTGGATATGTACTCTATGCTCTCTCAATTTTTCTCCTTTCATAATTTACTCCCAATTGGCTTCTATTTCCTTGGTTTGTTTAACATCCCCAAATGCAAAACCCTGTACCTTTCCAGACGGAGCATGTGGAAAAATGGCAACTGGAATTCAATCATATCACTGATATAATCCTGCAGTTGACACATCCTTTTCACTGTTGCCTACCTGGCTAATTTTTGTGCCACCTACAAATTCCCCAATCAAACCTTCTACATGTGTGTCTGAATCATTCATACATACCACAAATGACAAAAGATCCAGCACTGAGCATTATGGAACTCCAGTGGGAGCAGCTTTCCACTCGCAAAGACATTTGCCAATGAGTCTAGGCCCGAAACATCAGCTTTCCTGCTCCTAAGATGCTGCTTGGCCTGCTGTGTTCATCCATCTCCACACCTTATTATCTCTTGTCAACAAGTACTGTTTCCTGTCACTGAGCCAAATTTAGGTTTAAGATCAACATTCCCGGTCTTCTGTGGACTTTAACTTTTCTGACCAGTCTACGTGGGGCCTTGTTAAATGCCTTATTAAAATTCATATAAGCAACACACTAAATTACCTTCAATCAACTCTCCTTGTACTTGCTCAAAAAATTAAATTAAGTTAGCAACACAAACTTCTCTTCAAAAACCCAGGCCTTCCTAAATAAGGGCTAATCCTATCTCTGACTACTGAATCCAGTAACTTGGCCATCAGGGAGGTCAGTATGACCAGCCTAAAAATTATTTGACCTCTCCCTCATACCGTCTTTGAATAGTGATACATCCACCTTCATGGAGGTCATTCCCTCCTGCAATATCCTTCTCAGAATGATTATATAATCTAATATTTCAAATTCCTCCCCTTTAACTTGAATGTCTGCATTTTTTTTCCTTTGTGAAGATGTCTGACTGGAAAGAGAACAATGCAAAAATTAATTACGATTTTAAGCTTATACTTTAAAGCTTTTGAACTTTACCTTCTGCAATCAACATATCAATGTATAGGATGTGCCAGGTTGAATCTCTCCCATTTATCAGGAGTAGAGATTGGCCAATTGCAGGAAGATTAACAAGCTCCTCTCTAAAGACTTTTGCCTTTGCTTCTGCTATTCTGGTTATAGTGCTAATACAGTGATCACGCAGCCAGCAGCAAATTAGATTTTGAGCTTCAACCTTCAGAGATGAGATTTCTTGGATTGCCAACTTTTGATCCACTTGTAGAGCTAATACGATGTCTTGTATTGCTTCCTAATAGGAAAAAAATAGAAACAGAATGAAAGATGTACCAGATCCAAAAAATGTGAGCTGTGAAATTGTATGCAGAATTCTGAAAATTAGTCTGTTAGTGTTACTCACACTGCAATAAAAACTTTTTTGCACTTTTAATGCAGTACAATGTCCGAAGGGATTTCACAAGAATATTACGAAAGATTATAACAAAACATTATTGCAGAACATCATTAAAAAAATTGACACAAAACCATGTAAGGAGATAATGGTGCAGATGGAAATCCCTGGTCAAAAATATAGATTTCAATGAGCATTTTACGGAGGAGAACCAGGGAATTAAGGGGTGAATTCCAAAGCTTATGGATGGGGCAGACTGGAGGAAGTCATGGAGAGAGAGAGACTATGACAAGGCTATGGAGGGATTTGAAATCAAAATTTAAAAAAAAAAAATCATTTAAGGCTTTGCCAGACTGGAAGCTAATATAGGTCACTTAGCAGCGATTGGGGAATACGAGTTGATATGAGTTAAGAAATGGGCAACAGACATTATAGATGTAACAGGAAGTTTATGGGAAGTGAAAGATGTGAGCATGAACAGCAGACTATTGTAATAGTCAAGTCCAGATGTAACAGGAAGGTTTCAGTATCTGCAGAGTTAGATGATGTTGGGGAGCTGGAACTAGTGCTCAGCAGCTCAACTACTACATCCACAAAGCCTTTTCTTAAGACTGATGGACAACAGAAAAAAAAATTAATAAAGGTTTCACCAAAGCATTTCATTCATGTATCTACCCTAGTCGTTCAATTTGATCCATGGTATTATTGGTAACAAACATTAGCAACTAAACACCAAATATATTCATCCAGTTATTTACTAAATTCAAAAAGTATGATTATTGTAAACAGGTTAAATTATGCAGAGATAACAGATAAATGAATTTCATATGATCCAGAAATGCACCCCCACCTTAAAACATCATCAAGATGCATGTGGCACAATCAAAGCTTTACAATTATTTTCAGTACTGATAGGAATATTCAGAAACTGCATGATGTTTTCCCACACGGTCTAGACATAAACCTGGTTTAGTGATGTTATGCATCCTGCCTCAGAGTAGGGACAGTGCCATCACAGGAGCCCTTTTCCGCACAGTCAATGCTTAAGTAGTTTTTGATGTCCAAATTCAGCTTGCTGAAATGTCCTACATTAACCAGTTCAAAATTATATAATTTACATGACTAATTACACATCAGAATTTGCAGGAAATAGCAAAAATACAATAGGTGTTAGAAAACAAATATGAATAGCAAGTCTTTCTTTAAAATTACTTAAGGATGTGAGCACTGCTGGCTGGGCCAGCATTTATCCCCAGTTGTCCTTGAGAAGGTGAAGCTGAACTGCCTTCTTGAACTGCTGCCATCCATTTGTACACCAAGAATTTAATAAGGAAGGAAGCTCCAGCATTTTGACCCAGCAACATTGAAGGAACAGCGATGCATTTCCAAGTCAGGGTATTCAATGAATTGGACAGGAGCTTGCAGGTGATAGTATTCTGATAGACCTGCTGCCTTCGTCTTTCTACATGTTAATGGTTGCGGTCCTGGAAGCTGCTATCTTAGGAGACTTGCTGAACTTCTGCAGTGCTTCTCAGTGCACTCTGTTGATGGTGGAAGGCCTGAATGTTTGTGGTTGTGGTGCCAATTAAATAGGCTAGATAAGCTTCTTGAGCATTGTTGGAGCTGCACTCATCCAAGAAAATGGGAAATATACCAAGGCACTCTTGATTAGTGCCTTGTAAATGGTGACAGTCTTTGGGGAGTCAGAAGGTGAGAGTTACTTGCTGCAGGATTCCTAGCCTCTGATTAAGTACTTATGATGCCTCATCCAGTTCAGTTTCTGGTCAATGGTGACTCCCAGATAGATAGTGATGCCACCGAATGTCAAGGGATGATGGTTAGTTTCTTCTTTGTTGGAAAATTATCATTGCCTTGGAAAAGTCAGGCTTAAATGCTACTTGACACATCAGGTCAAACCTGGATATTGTCCAGATACAGTCATATAGCAAGGAAACAGACTCTTCAGTCCAATTTGCCAATGCCAACCAGACATTCCAATCTGACCTAGTCCCATTCGCCAGCACTTGCCCAAATCCCTATAAATCCTTCCTAGTCATATATCCATCCAGACGCCTTTTAAATTTGTAATTGTACCCGCCTTCACTACTTTCTCTGGCAGCCCATATCATACATGCAACACCCTCTGCATGAGAAAGTTACCCCTCAGGTCCTTTTTAAATCTTTCCCCTCTCACCTTAAACTATGCATTCTAGTCTTAGACTCGCCCACCCCAGGAAAAAGACCTTGACTATTCACCCAATTCCAACTCTCATGACTTTATAAACTTCTATGATGCTCCAGGGGAAAAGGCCCCGGTTTTTCAGACTCTCCATATAACTCAAACCCTCTAGATCTTTTAAATCTTTTCTGAACTCTTTCAAGTTTAACAACATTTTTCCCTATAGAAAGGCAACCAGAAATGCACACAGTACTCCAAAAATGGTCTCACCACACTCCTGTACAGCTGCAACGTCATCCCAATTCCCATACTCAATGTTCTGACCAGTCAAGGCAAGTACGGCAAACACCTTCTTCATCACTCTTTCAACTTATGCACCTGCACCCTTAGGCTCTTTGTTGGGCAACACTCCCCAAAGCCCTACCATTATCTGTTCAAGTCCTGTCCGGGTTCGCTTTACAAAATGCAACACCTCATATCTATCTAAATTAAACTTCATCTGACACTGCTTTGCCCATTGGCCCATTTGGTCAAGGTCCCGTTGTACTTGCTGATAACGTTCTTCACTGTCCATACCTCCTATAGTCGCATTCAAATCATTTATATAAATGATGAAAAGCAGTGGACCCAGCACTGATCCTAGTGGCACACCACTGGTCACAGATCTCCAGTCCAAAAAGCAACCCTTTAAATCACCACCCTGTCTACTGCCTTCAGGCCAATTTTGTATCCAATTGGCTAGCCCTCCCAGATGCTATGTGACTGAATAGTACATGCAGAAGCTTTGCTGAAGTCCGTATAGATAATGTCTAACTCTCTGCCTTCATCAATCTTGTCACCTCTTCAAAAAAACTCTATGAAGTTAGTAAGACAGAATTTTCCATGCATAAAGCCATGTTGACAATCCCTAATCATCTCGTTGCAT
This sequence comes from Stegostoma tigrinum, assembly GCF_030684315.1. Classification (NCBI taxonomy): domain Eukaryota; kingdom Metazoa; phylum Chordata; class Chondrichthyes; order Orectolobiformes; family Stegostomatidae; genus Stegostoma; species Stegostoma tigrinum. The sequence continues at coordinate 20,555,197 of NC_081381.1, forward strand.
TTGGGTGTAGACTGTTTCAGTATCTGAGGAATCATGAATGATGCTGAACATTGATGACTGCACAATGAATATCCCTATTTCTGACCTAACGATAGAGGGAAGGTCATTGTTAAAGCAGCTGAAGATGGTTGGACCTGGGACACCACGCCGAGGATCTCCTGCAGAGATGTCCTGAAACTGAGATGACTGACCTCCAAACATCACAACCATCTTCATTTGTTCTAAGTACAACTCCAACCAGCAGAAAGTTTTTCTTGACTTACGGACTCCAGTTTTGCTACAGGTCCTTGATGCTGGACTTGGTCACTTGTAGTCTTGATGTCAAGGGTAGTCCTGTTACCTCACCTTTCAAATTCAACTCTTTTGTCCATATATAAACCAAGGCTGTAATGAGGTCAGCAGCTGATTGGCTGTGGTAGAACCCAAACAGAAATTCAGTGTGCAGGTTATTGCTAAGCAAATGCTGCTTGTTAGCATTGTTGATGTCACCTTCCATCACTTTACTATTTATCAAAAGTAAATTGATTTGACAGTGATTACTGGATAGCAATTAATCCCACTTCTCTTCTACCTGGTCAATGTTCCACATGTTTGGGTAGACAACAGTGTTGTAGCTAGTCTGGAACAAATTGGCTTGGGGTGCAACATGTTCTCGAGCACAGATCTTTAATACCATTGCCAGAATGCTGTCAGGGTCATAGGCCTTTACAATATCTAGCATTTCCAAACTTTTCTTGATATCATGTGAGCAGCGTTGGCTGAACACTGGCATCGGTGATGCTGGGCAACTCTGAATGAGGCAGAGGTGGATCATCAACTTGGCACTTCCGGCTGAATATTACTGCAAACACTTCAAACACTGGTGTGCTGGGCTTTCCTATTATGGAAGATGGGTATGTTTGTGGAGGCGCCTTGAATCAGGATTGAATCATTAAATTGTCCACACCAATCATGACTAAATGTGGCAGGACTGCAGAACTTGCACCCGATCTTCAGTTTTGTGGAATCGCTTGGCTCCGGCCACCACTTGCTGCTTATGCTGTCGGCACACAAGTAGTTCTATTCCATAACTTTACTAGGTTGATACCTCATTTTAAGTATGCCTGATGCTACTCTTGGCATGTTATAAATACTTAAACCAGGCAGAAGTGTAGAGAAATACATGGAGGTAACAGGGAAATATTAACAGAAAATACACTGGGACGGTCGGATCAGTGGATCATTAAAGTTAGAATAATCTGCTCCTCAACCAAAACCCAACCCTAGACTGCCCATTTCCAGCTGTATTGAAAGCCAGAAAGTGAATGGATGACCAATGTGTATCAAGGTGGTGGCTGGAACACTGACTATTGTAATGAGGCTGCAAACTTGACCTTTATTTAATATTTCAAATTTATCTTGTCAGCTGGGTTGAGTATCGGAAAACCTGGCAACTTCACTGAGCAAAGACTTGGTAGATTTAGCAGTGGAGTGCCTTTAACCAACCTTCTGGATTCAGATGCTTATCTGAGGAGCCTCCCTGACACCAACCTTCCCCTTGATCTCCCAACACCACCAGGACACCCATTGCCCACACCATGCTTCCAGGTGAAGAACTGATCAGTAACAACACACACATGACAGCAAGTTGAAATTTTCAGGTATGCACAGAAATTTCAAGTTTGGAGTCCCTATAAACTTTAGGAAACCCCACTCCCAGTGGGTCAAGTATGCAAAAGTTCAAACTACTTTTTCAAATAAGGTTCAATGACTTGAAATATTAACTCTGTTTTCTTCCTCACAGATTACAAAAAGGTAACCCAGATCTGTCACAAAAATTTAGCATCAACTCCTTGATTATAAATTTCAGCTGAGACCAGAATCAAAAAAAGGATATTAATTGGCAAGAGTATTTTAGAATTAGATTCTTCAGATAATTGATTAAATCAATAGCATTACACAGCTATTCTATTGAACAGATTAATGTTTGCATACTTAATAGTTAGAAATATTACTGGACAAACTCCAACTCCACTGGTAAGTATACCCTCACCAATGTTGTCTGGATCAGATTCTTCAATCTCACATAAAGTGCCCTACTCCCCAACATCATTATCATTTCTGAGAAATATTCTCAATTCTGTTGATCGGTCTAAGAAACACAAGGCTTCTATAATACTGTTGTCAATTAATTCGTAAAGCCCCAAAATAGACAACGATCTTTAAAATTAATAAAGTAGCAGAATCTGGCCTGTGTACTTACACTCTAGCTTCTTGGGTCTTTGCTAACACAAGACTTCACATATGTTCAGATAAGGCAGAGCATCTTTATGTCTGCCGTAATAAGTCATTTCCAAGTGTGCTAGAGTCACAGAGATACACATCACAGAAACAGACTCTTCAGTTTAACTTGTCCATGCCGACGAGATACATAAATAAATCTAGTCTCATTTGCTAGCATTTGGCCTACATCCCTCTAAATCGTTCCTATACATTTATCCATCCAGATGCCTTTTAAATATTGTAATTGTATCAGCCTCCACCAAACACGCTCATTCTAAACACGTACCATCCTCTGCATGAGAAAGTCCCCCTCAGATCCTTTAAATCTTTCCCCTCTCACCTTAAACCTGTGCCCTTTGGTTTTGGACTCCCCAACCCTGGGGAAAGGACCCTATCTATGCCCCTCATGATTTTATAAACTTCTTTGAAGGTCATTCCTCCGCCTCCAAAGTTTCAGGGAAAATAGACACAGTCTATTTAGCCTCTCCCTAGCTCAAACCCTCCAACCCTTAAAGTTTCACATCATCCTTCCTATAGCAAGGAGACCAGAATTGTATGCAGTATTCCAATAGTGGTCTAACCAATGTCCTGTACAGCTGCAACATGATCTCCCAATTCCTATACTCAATGCACTGAGCAATAAAGGCAAACATACCAAATGCCTTCTTCACTATCCGATCTACCAGCGACTCCACTTTCAAGGAATTATGAACCTGCACTCCAAGGTCTCTTTGTTCGGTAACACTTTCCAGGTACCTTACCATTGCATTTATAAGGCCTATCCTGATTTGCCTTTCCAAAACACAGCACCTCACATTTATCTAAAATAAATTCCATTTGTCGTTCCTCAGCCCATTGGTCCATTTGATCAAGATCCCATTGTACTCTGAGATAACTTTCTTTGCTGTCAACTAAACCTCAAATTTTGGTGTCAACTGCAAACTTACTAATCTCCTAGTTTCACATGCAAATCATTTACATAAATGGCGAAAAGCAGTGGACCCAGCAGCACTCCTTGTGGTACAGTGCTGATCACAGGCCTCTGGTCTAAAATGCAGCACTCCACCACCACCCTCTGTCTTTCACTTTCGAGCCAATTCTGCATCCAAGTGGCTAGTTCTCCTTGTATTCGCTGTGTTCTAACTTTGCTAACCAGTCCACCATGAAGTACCTTGTCAAATGCCTTACTGAAGTCCATATAGATCATAGCCACTGCTCTACCCTCATCAATCCTCTTCACTACATCTTCAAATAACTCAATCAGGTTTGTGAGACACGACTTCACAAGCACAAGTCATGTTGAGTATCCATAATCAGTCCTTGCCTTTCCAAATACATGTAAATCCTATCCCTCATGATTTCCTCCAACAACTTGCCCACCACTGATGTCAGGCTTACCAGTTTACGCTTGTTTGTTTTCTATCGTTGCTAAGAAATGTTTTGTTTCTACAAGATGGGGTGGCACAGTGGAGCAGTGATTAAGCACTAGTAGAGCGCCAGGGACCGGATTGGATTTCAGCCTCGGGTGACGGTCTATGTGGAGTTTTCACATTTTATCTGTGTTTGCGTGCATTTCCTCCAGGTGCTCAGTTTTCCTCCCTCAATCCAAAGATGTGCAGGCTATGTGGATTAGCCATGGGAAATGTAGGGTTACAGGGATGGGTTAGGTGGTCGGTCTGGGCGGGGTGTTCTTGGATGGTTGGTGTGTATTCAACGGGCTGAATGGCTGCTTCCACACTGTAGGAATTCCATCATTCTTTGAAGACATCATAACTTCATCAGCATCAGCGCTTCTTCCTTTCTTGACTTGAAATATAATTCTTACAGCATGTCTTAGAGCAGCTGCACTTGGAGTATTGTGTACAGTTCTGGTCACTGCATTATAAGAAGGATGTGGAAGCTTTGGAAAGGGTGCAGAGGAGATTCAATGGGATGTTGCCTGGTATGGAGGGAAGGTCTGACAAGGAAAGGCTGAGGGACTTGAGGCTGTTTTCGTTAGAGAGAAGAAGGTTGAGAGGTGACTTAATTGAAACATATAAAATAATCAGAGGGTTAGACAGGGTGGATAGGGAGAGCCTTTGTCCTAGGATGGTGACGGTGAGCACGAGGGGGCATAGCTTTAAATTGAGGGGAGAAAGATATAGGACAGATGTCAGAGGTAGTTTCTTTACTCAGAGAGTAGTAAGGGAATGGAACGCTTTGCCTGCAACAGTAGTAGATTCACCAACTTTAGGTACGTTTAAGTCGTCATTGGATAAGCATATGGACGTACGTGGAATAGTGTAGGTTAGATGGGCTTCAGATCAGTATGACAGGTCGGCACAACATCGAGGGCCGAAGGGCCTGTACTGTGCTGTAATGTTCTATGTTCTACGTCCTCATTGCAGGTAGGGAATGGGCCCCGTCACCGGAAGAGGAAAGCTAGTTTTAAAAACAGCGAGTTTAGCTACATGCTTTAAAAAAAACCTCTCAGGAAAGGTTATCACTGGTTAGAGACAATATGGCTTATTGGGTTAAAATGAAGTTGAATCCAAAGGTGCATTCTTGTTTCCTGTCTCTGATGTGTTAATATGGTAAGAACCCATACAACAGAGAACAGTATTCTTTGGATAGTCCACGTGGCAACAGAATTTCAACAAGGCAATGTTCCATTATCTCTGTTACTGTTCTTCAAATTGGAGATTCTGATCCCAAACAAGTCAAAGTGGTGGAAAATTGTGAAAAATTGAATGAAGTGTGGCCAGCACTTTTAAGAAGTACAAATGTACAAGTATCAACTTCACTTCAACTCGCTCTTTCCTCACTTTCTTTGAAGTACCAGACAAATCAATACAAAGAATGAGTAAATAACTCATAAAATTTTATAAAGGTAAATACTTACAACCACTGTGTGGTGGAAATGTACAAATATGTAATTGTTTATCATCAAGAATGAGCAGAAATTAAATAAATTTACTGTGAAGCTTGGCCAGTTTCGCATCAACGTGATCAGTATTTAAATTAGGGCTGAATTTGCGTTGCAGCAATTAGATTTGAGACCGGGAGCTTAAGTTTAAATACCAGCCAGACAGAAATATGTTTAAACTTCAGCTTGGCTGTTTCTGTTCTGAAGGAGAGGATCTGAACAGTTAATTGGGTAAAGCATAGAGAAGGCACAATATCTGCTTTACAAACATGACAATTGTGGACAGATATGTTTAAAAAGAGGTCAGGGCCAAAAACAGAGTTGCTGGAAAAGCTCAGCAGATCTGGCAGCATCTGTGAAGGAAATAACAGAGATAACGTTCTAGTCCGGTGACCCTTCTTCAGAATTTAAAAAGAAATCCTCTGGAGCTGTAATAAACTTTTCTCAAGTATTGTGTAAATCTATTTTTATACAAAACACTAATTTCTACTCCACATGGTGCTGAACTACCACCTCCATTATGTTTCATTCTGGTCAAGTGCCAACTCCAGATTTATGCAGCAAGTCTATAATGTTTGTTATTAAGTTAATATTGCTTTGCAGTGATGCTAAATTTGTAATACAAATACACCATTAGTGTAAACACTGCATCATGTATAACCTGCACCAGAACCTGGAAGACCACTACCATTTTATTTGTGTTACAAGCAAAATGGAATGTCGATTCAAAAAGAAAATACACCGAGTTAACAAAAATCAGACGGGTATCAATCTGAAAACAAAATTGATTGATCAAGCCTAATTTAATGGTGGGTTTGCAAGCATTCTTGGAAATACCATCTATTATGCACAGAGAAAGTCAAACATTGCCAACATTTGAATAGTTACCAATTTGAACAGGCAGCAACTTTACAAAATCCTGATCACCGATGTGACTCCATTGCTATACCTTTATAAAGCAGTAACAATAATAACACATAATATGCAAATCTGCATTGCATTTTGAGTGGAGAAGGCTATCAATAAAATGGTTGGGCACCTCAAGTCTAGGTGACCTGGATTTTCACATTCTACTTTCTCACCTGAAAACTGGTAGAATTTGTGAAATTGACATTCAGTAAATTTAACATGAATTGTTACTTTCTGAAACACACTTCATTTAATCTACGATTTCCTCTATTAGAATACCACTTCTAAAAATTAAAAAAAACGACATGAAATACATCTTAAAATAACAATCACAATACATTATACTGTACTTAAGTAAATGTGCTCAATTAGGCATTCACCAGCTTATTATCTGTAACGTCCAGCAATTTTATGGCAACAATCATGCAATTATGAACGAATATTTGTCCACACTTTGAAAGAGAAATAGTTTTTTTTAAATTCCTCAATGTTTTGTAGACTTGTTAAGATGAAAGATGTTTGGTTGCTAAGATTAACTAATTCAATTTGGACAAGTTGAATTAATGCAATCCAAACTGACAATTGATCTTTGATTTGGACCTGAGATGGTACTCAAGGTCACCACTTAAAAGATCCTTAACAACTGAAGTTCTCCCTTCCTACAGTAATTTAAGTTTGTTATTTGCATTCATTTCAACTTACTTTCAGCAGTTACAGGCTTTAAAAAGCAAGAAGCACAGAATTAGACCCCAGAGAAAGTGAAGGGAGGACAAAAAAAAATTGTTAAGTGACATGACATGAAGTTGGACACTACCTTGCTGTTCAAAATAGCCAATATTTTGTTTTTTCAAGTACAAGTTTTACTTCTAAGTTTGAAAATTAATATGCAAATATTATACTTGCATATGTTTTTGTTCATAATGCTTACTAAGTTTTCTTTGATTTAGGATACAATCTTCTTCTGATAATTCAGATGTCGAGTGACCTTTGGTGTAGCACTGAGCTATGCAGTGTGTGTAGGCCCATGTTTGAAGCCTAGTATGTGCTGAATTAGCTGACCTCTGCTAGCAGCTTTATAACTGACTTCGCTTGCAACTATGTAAGAGTCTCTAAGCAAGCATGTTAGCTTGTTAAAGCAGCTCAAAAATATTTGATTTAAAGTAATATTAGCATATGATGATGAACTTCGTACATTGCGATGTCTTCAAATTGTATCCTGAATATAGCTATGAATGTTGTACTGAGATAGCCATCTAACCTAAAGTTGATGAGGAAATTTCAGGCTTTGCAGGAATCTACCAGATGAAGTTACCTGGACTTTGTGTTCCATACAACAGTCATTGCCATTACCGAATTGCAACTAGTGGTGTCACTCTTCAGTCACATTTGTGACGTGCTTTCCCAAGGCTTGATAATGGTTGTAGTGCACCAGAAGTTTTTGCAAGTTGTGTAGCCACCATTTATGCTGCAAGTTCGGTTTTCTCAGTTGCTCAACTAAAAATAACCTCCTCCTTACAGGTGGGTGGGTAGGTAGGTAGGTAGGGGACATAAATAATTGTTATGCCTTTGAAGTCAAAGTATCTCTAATGCTTCATAGTGATGGAAAGTTTGAACAAAAAAAGTCAAATTTATGGCTTATGTGTAGATTAGGTGGGTTATATAGAGGGGACGGGTCTGGGTGGGATGCTCTGAGGGTCAGTGTGGGCTTGTTGGGCCGAAGGGTGTGTTTCCACACTGTAGGGATTCTATGATTCTAATATTTGAACTGAGCAGTGCACAGTATTCCAGAGTAATTTTATAGATATTTTTAAATCAACATGTTTAGACATGGAGGGAGTGGATTTGAACCTAGGTCCTATGCCTCAGGAGGAAAAGACATCACCACTATGCCACAAGAGCATTCAAGCTCTTGTTAAATATTGCCAAAATATTAATGGGGCATTAACTCTGTCAGAAGGACTAAATACTTCTCATTCTGGTTCAAAGCATTAGCTGGAACAACGTCTTAACAAATTTGGTGAAATCAACTGGACAAATATTGGAAATGTTATCCATTGTTGATGAACTGCACTATTTTAGTTGGTTAAACCCTAATAGTACACTAAATATTTGTACTTTATACTAAGTCACAAGTGTTTGTAATTTGTGTCTAAACTCTCTGGATTAAGTGTACTTCTGGGGATGGAGTGGGGCTTTGGGCAATGATATCTTCAATATCAGTCAAATGAAGACTCAAATTAGATACCTCAAATCACTTGGTTTGGGAATTCTTCAGTACTGTTACAATGTCAATACACTTAAAACACCCAGGTGACCAGTGTATAAAAGAAAAGAAGAGCATTAGTATCATCTGTTTGTATATCTGCATCCCACACGTAAGGAAGTAAATTGGTGGGGAAAGAATGGTACTCAGGTTAAAATATAGCATCTATTTTCATCAACAGGGAACAAATTGTGCAGGTCTTCATGCCCTTCTCAGTTCTTTACAAACAAAATAAAAGTTAAGAACTTGGCTCATAGAGCTGGATTAAATGAGCCATCAAGGTGTCAGTTCTATTATTTTGCCTGAATGGTTAATCAATGCCTTTAGCAGTAAGGTCACTTTTCTCTTTTTCGTTCCAGTTGTTGTCTGCGTTCTGAAACATTTGTCAAGGCGACTGTAGCTATTTGTATTTCAGAAAGGTTTGAAGCATTGAAGAATAAATTAGTGACTGAAGCAGAGATTAGTAGAGAATGGACGTGTCCCAACTTAAATTACACTGAAATTTGAAGTCTGAAGAAAAAGCCTGATATGTTATACTGTTGAAGGTTCTGCCAAGACATGCAAGCTTACAACAGTGAAGATCATTCCTATTCAACCTAATAGGATGTGTCAATATCACACTTGTGGCCATTTGATTTTTGTTACAAAGAATATCATAATGTTAGTTAGATCACTGGAGTGCAAGTACTGCACAAGGAAGAGTTTAGGGACAAGATTCTGAAATGTCATGCACACTTCTGGGTTCTGTCCACATTCACAATCTAAACTGATCTCTGATGTGTACACACATTTAATACACAAGTCCATAGACAAAATGCATAATGGGTGCCTTGCATATTCATATACCTTTAAAATTTGTTCATGGGATGTGGGCATGGCTGACTAGGCCGGCATTTATTGCTCAGACAGTTAAGAATCAAGTGCATTGCAATGTCTCTCCAGTCACATGTAGGATGTCAGATCTTTCTCCTGTCGGCACAACATCATGGGCTGAAGGGCCTGTTCTGTGCTGTACTGTTCTATGTTCTAAATAGCATTAAGAACGTAAAGCATACAACTGTATAGCACGGGAACGGGCCCTTCAGCTCATAATGTTGTGCTGAACATGACGCTAAATTAAACCAATCCCTTCTTCTCCTTAATGCACATCCCGCCATTCCTTTTTACTGCAGTTAACAATAATTAATGGTTCACATTAGGCTAAACATTTTATTGCTTTTTTTTGGTAAGTTTGAGTTTCATCATAATGGATTCACCAGATTTGAACCCACGCACCTAGAAGTTCTGGATTACTAGTCCAGTGACACTGTTTTGAATGCTGTGATGCAATTGTATCATCGCTAAGTCAATCCATTGCGATGAAAACTTTTATTTGTGTCCTTGTTTTGTACTCAGCAAGTCATCAATCTATAATTGAAAATATGATGGGGCAGCACAGTGATTCAGCTGTTAGCACTGCTGCCTCATGGTGCTAGAGACTCAGGTCCAATTCCACCTTCAGGCAACCAGCTGTGAGGAGTTTGCACACGCTCCCTGTGTCTGCATGGGTTTCATTTGGGTGCTCTGGTCTCCTCCCGTAGTTCAAATATGTGCAAGTTAGGGGGATGGGCTATGGTAAATAGCCCATAGTGTCCAGGATTGTGCAGACTTAGTGGGTTAGCCATGGGAAATACAGGGTGGGTTACAGGAGATGGATCTGGGTTGGATGCTCTTCGGAGGGTTAGTGTGGACTCAACGGGCTGAATGGCCTGATTAAATACTGTAGGGATTCTATGATTTACAGATAGCACCATTCCAAGAGATGCCAGTTGGTAATATTCAATTCTGCTCAGCAATAGGGGAGGAGCCAGTTGCAAAATGTTCACTAGCTCACTCATGTGAATTCAGGGGATACCAAAGACGAGTTCAAAAGGGAACAGACTGAAGCTGTCAGTCAAGTGGAATCTCTAACTGTTGTCGTCACTGTGTTCAGGAATACTGTTATTAACTGGTGACCTTTGGTCCAGGCTGCCAGAGTCTAGTGTCAACATCTCCTCTGCCAGTCCTCCAGGAATTTTGTCTTAAAGTAAAGCAAGACCCATCAAACAGGTTCCTTTATAGTCTAATATAGAGAAAATACCATTGGTAAATCAATTAATTTTTTGATGTGATGCAACTAAATAAAGACAGTGCACTGCTCGCATTACAGTGACAACATAGATAAAAAGGTGAGAAAACTAACAAAATTCAAATCACCTGTTTCCTTTCTATAAAACAAGTTACAAGTAGTTGCATTTAAAATAGATGCATAAAGGCTTAAAAATGTAGCATTTAGAATTCAGTCATTCACTGTCCTCGACGTTTATAATGCAGGCATATACAGTTATGTGTACACTGTTACAGCACAAGCCAAAACATATCTCTGATGAGATAATGGGAAATGCAGATGCTGGAGAATTCCAAGATAATAAAACGTGAGGCTGGATGAACACAGCAGGCCAAGCAGCATCTCAGGAGCACAAAAGCTGACGTTTCGGGCCTAGACCCTTCATCAGAGAGGGGGATGGGGAAGAGGGAACTGGAATAAATAGGGAGGGAGGGAGGGGAGGCGGACCGAAGATGGACAGTAAAGAAGATAGGTGGAGAGAGTATAGGTGGGGAGGTAGGGAGGGGATAGGTCAGTCCAGGGAAGACGGACAGGTCAAGGAGGTGGGATGAGGTTAGTAGGTAGATGGGGGTGCGGCTTGGGGTGGGAGGAAGGGATGGGAGAGAGGAAGAACCGGTTAGGGAGGCAGAGACAGGTTGGACTGGTTTTGGGATGCAGTGGGTGGGGGGGGGGGGGGGGGGAGAAAGAGCTGGGCTGGTTGTGTGGTGCAGTGGGGGGAGGGGACGAACTGGGCTGGTTTAGGGATGCAGTAGGGGAAGGGGAGATTTTGAAACTGGTGAAGTCCACATTGATACCATATGGCTGCAGGGTTCCCAGGCGGAATATGAGTTGCTGTTCCTGCAACCTTCGGGTGGCATCATTGTGGCAGTGCAGGAGGCCCATGATGGACATGTCATCTAGAGAATGGGAGGGGGAGTGGAAATGGTTTGCGACTGGGAGGTGCAGTTGTTTGTTGCGAACTGAGCTGAGGTGTTCTGCAAAGCGGTCCCCAAGCCTCCGCTTGGTTTCTCCAATGTAGAGGGAGCCGCACCGGGTACAGTGGATGCAGTATACCACATTGGCAGATGTGCAGGTGAACCTCTGCTTAATGTGGAATGTCATCTTGGGGCCTGGGATAGGCTGCAGGCTGCAACCGCAGGAAATGCTACACTTGTCCCCACACCTCCTCCCTCACCCCTATCCCAGGTCCCAAGATGACATTCCACATTAAGCAGAGGTTCACCTGCACATCTGCCAATATGGTATTGTCATCTTGGGACCTGGGATAGGGGTGAGGGAGGAGGTGTGGGGACAAGTGTAGCATTTCCTGCGGTTGCAGCCTGCAGCCTATCCCAGGCCCCAAGATGACATTCCACATTAAGCAGAGGTTCACCTGCACATCTGCCAATATGGTATACTGCATCCACTGTACCCGGTGCGGCTCCCTCTACATTGGGGAAACCAAGCGGAGGCTTGGGGACCGCTTTGCAGAACACCTCAGCTCAGTTCGCAACAAACAACTGCACCTCCCAGTCGCAAACCATTTCCACTCCCCCTCCCATTCTCTAGATGACATGTCCATCATGGGCCTCCTGCACTGCCACAATGATGCCACCCGAAGGTTGCAGGAACAGCAACTCATATTCCGCCTGGGAACCCTGCAGCCATATGGTATCAATGTGGACTTCACCAGTTTCAAAATCTCCCCTTCCCCTACTGCATCCCTAAACCAGCCCAGTTCGTCCCCTCCCCCCACTGCACCACACAACCAGCCCAGCTCTTCCCCACCCACTGCATCCCAAAACCAGTCCAACCTGTCTCTGCCTCCCTAACCGGTTCTTCCTCTCTCCCATCCCTTCCTCCCACCCCAAGCCGCACCCCCAGCTACCTACTAACCTCATCCCACCTCCTTGACCTGTCCGTCTTCCCTGGACTGACCTATCCCCTCCCTACCTATCTTCTTTACTCTCCATCTTCGGTCCGCCTCCCCCCTCTCTCCCTATTTATTCCAGTTCCCTCTTCCCCATCCCCCTCTCTGATGAAGGGTCTAGGCCCGAAACGTCAGCTTTTGTGCTCCTGAGATGCTGCTTGGCCTCCTGTGTTCATCCAGCCTCACATTTTATTATCTTGGATATCTCTGATGAGGTTTGTTCTGAAGTGTGGTCTGCCCTTCTACTCAACTTGGGCCAAAGAGGATGTGAATGAAGCAGAGAGGGGCCACGAAAGAGATAGAACAACAAGTTTTGGAAACTGATTATGAAGAAAAATTCAAGCAACTAAACCTGTTTTCACTGAATAATCCAGATTTCTAATTGCAAAATAAAAAATCATCGAAGTGCAAGTGAGCATATCATTTTACCGAACAATTTAACATTGCACTAGAACAAAGAGCAAAATGATATCATTTAAAAGCTTGTAGTTAAAATAAATCAACCTGTTCTAAAATAATGGAGAAACTTTGGTGCAAGTGGTTACTCAGAAAAAAATACAGTGCAAATGGTTGCTTGCAGCAGATATAGCTCATTAAGTCTATATCTCACTTCAAGATTTGTTTCATATTGGATGTCACCAACTATGGCTTTCATCAGAAGAAATATGAATTGTTTCATATAGGAAATAGGAATTATTCTCACCTTGAGGATTATAGAATACAGGCAGCATAACAAGAGAACAAAAAAAAATTACCTTTTTTTTATTAAGGATCACATACATAAAGGCCCGTCCACATCGTGCTTGTACATGGGTTGGGTTCGCCTTTAAAACTGTGTCGAAATCAAAGATGGCAGTTTTCTTCTGGTTAAGATGTCCATAACATCGTGCTCTGGTGAGCAGTGAGGCTTCATCAGTGCCTCCTAGAACAAAATTAAATATACATTAAATGACATAAAATAGTTTTATAATATGAATTAAATATAGTAACGGGTAGGTCTGTTTTATTAACTCTCAACATATGGGCAGCACAAGCAAGGCCTGAATCTCTGTTTCCTTTCCCCTCTGTTCTATAATGCTTATACATCAAGGTTTCTTTCAAATGCTACACCAATCCCTAAACAATGTTCCCCCAATTTCCCAGAGGGGATATCCCAAATCAGTCAGCAGGGGCAGGGGGGAGATGCACTGACTCCTGTTCTTTATTATTCATCCTTGTCTGCTTCAAAGTTAACTTTTTTTTTAAACATTCTCCCTTAATCTATGTTTTAAAAGGAGCCAATTTAATCAGACTTCATTGAATTAAGAGATAACAAGTTGTAGAGCTGGATGGCCACAGCAGGCCAAGCAGCATCAGAGGAGCAGGAAAGCTGACCTTTCGGGCCGAGACCCTTCTTCAGAAATGGGGGAGGGGAAGGGGATTCTGAAATAAATAGGGAGAGGGGGGGAGGAGGATAGAAGATGGATAAAGGAGAAGCTAAGTGGAGAGGAGACAGACAGGTCAAAGAGGCAGGGATGGAGTCAGTAAAGGGGAGTATAGGTGGGTAGTTAGGGAGGGGATAGGTCAATCCAGGAAGGATGGACAGGTCGAGGGGGCGGGATGAGGCTATTATGTTGGAGATGGGGTGGGGCTTGAGGTGAGAGGAGGGTATAGATGGAAGGAAGGACAGGTTAGGGAGGTGGGGACATGCTGGGTTGGTTTTGGGATGCGGTAGGAGGAAGGGGAGATTTTGAAGCTTGTGAAGTCCACATTGACACCATTGGGCTGTGGGGTTCCCAATCAGAATATGAGGTGCTGTTCTTGCAACCTTTGGGTGGCATCATTGTGGCATTGCAGGAGGACCAGGATGGACATGTCATCTGAGGAATGGGAGGGGGAGATGAAATGGTTTGCGACTGGGAGGTGCAGTTTGTTTAGTGCGAACTGAGCATAGGCATTCCGCAAAGCGGTCCCCGAGACTTTGCTTGGTTTCCCCGATGTAGAGGAGGCCATACTGTAAACATGAGCAGATGTGCAGGTGAACATCCGCTTGATGTGGAGAGTCTTCTTGGGGCGTCAGATGAGGGTGAGGAGAAGTGGCAGGTGTAGCACTTCCTGCAGTTGTAGGGAAAAATGCCAGGTGTGGTGGGGCTGCAGTGAAGTGTGGAGCGTAGAAGGGAATCCTGGAGAGAGTGGTCCCTCCAGAAGGCAGATAAGGGTGGGGAGGGGAAAAATGTCATTGGTGGTGGGGTTGGATTGCAGATGGCAGAAGTGCCAGAGGATGATGTGTTAGATCCGGAGGTTGGAAGTTGGTGGGGTGGTACTTGTGGACGAAGAGGATTCTGTTTTGGTTATTATTGCGGGGAGGGGGTGTGAGGGATGTGTTGCGGGAAATGCAGGAGACGCAGTTGAGGGGGTTCTCGGCCACTGAGGGGGGAGGTTGTGGTCCTTGAAAAACGAATTATTGAGGGTGAGACCGACTTTGGCTAACCAGATGAGGGTGTCAATGGAGGGGTACTGGTTGGGCCTGCGGGACAGTAAGAAGTGGAGGACCTTTAGGTCATCTGCATGGAGAATACAGGCGTATAGAGTCTGGACGTCCATGGTAAAGATGAGGTGTTGTGGACTAGGGAATTGGAAGTTTTGGAGGAGGTGGAGGGAGTGGGTGGCGTCACAGACATAGGTAGGGAGCTCCTGGATCAATGGGGAGAAAATGGAGTCGAGATAGGTGGAAATAAGTTTGGTGGGGCAGCAGCAGGCAGAGACAATGGGTCGACCAGGGCAGTCAGGTTTGTGGATTTTGGGAAAGAGATAGAAGCAGGCGATGAGGGGGATCAGGGAACGATGAAGTTGGAGGCTGTGGGTGGGAGGTCACCTGAGGTGATGAGGTTGTGGATGGTTGGGGAGGTAATGGTTTGGTGTTTGGGGGTGGGGTCATTGAATTAAGAGTGACTTTATCAGTCACCAAAGACCTGAGAACACATGACAATGCAACAAACATACACACAGATAACAAATCAGAAGTGAATAAAAAAAATTTACAAACTACAGATGAACCTCTGATTTCTTTGTGCAGATCAGATAGCAGAATGTTGTACTTATTACTGTGCAAATTACCAGTGTTGCTGACAATAGTAGATGAACAGTTGATTGAGATATTGGGTTTGCAGGTCAACTGAAATTCTTTTGTCTTGGTTCATTTTCACAGTGGCTGGCTAACAACAGTGAGAGAGTGTGTCTTTTCCTTTTTAAGACGTCTCCAAAGCACACTAGTATACACTTTAGGATATAAGGCCACATAGAGACTAGAGTTGAAGCTGGATTTTAACCTAAATTTCATATATCCTTGGAAAGATAAAACTCAAACATATCTGTAGGAGATTGCTTTCTGCTGAGATCAGGTTAGGTAGTCAGCCTCTTTTCCATTTTAGTCTTCCCAATTGAAGTACCTCTTCACTCTGTAGGTGAGACATTCTATGGGTCCACTCTGCCAGATAGTCACTGAACTTATGTCTGAAGTTAGTCCGCTTTTCAAAATTTAATGTTTGAATTTAAAATAGGAAATTCCATAAGTGATCCCGAGTTATGATGTGGTCATAACAGAAAGCACAGGACACAGTTGAAGTCTATTATAAAGTATATGCTGAAGACCAAAAAAGTGATACCGTTACAGCTGGACTTCATTAATAAGAAAATTTATTTTCTCACATTTTAACTGGTAATGGGAAGATTTAAATTTTTAAAAATGACCATGCCTACAACTAAGTTAATACACAATTCCATTGAACCACCTGATGAATTTCCACGGTAATTCTATACAATGGGATCAATTTAAGAGACCCACACTTGATTCAGAAAGACATATTACGATGCAGCTAGTGTTCAGGTAATTTAAGTTTTATGGCATTATCTGGAGAATGCATTATTGGCATCATATTAAACCTGTGACAACTTATATTATTTTGGCTGAAAAAAAAGAACACATTCTATCGAAACTTTCCATCTTGCACTCATCAGGATAATTCACAAGAAATACCAATGTAAACAAAAAAAAGTATTTCATTGTATAAGAGGAAAAAGAGTGCCAACCATTCAGCAATGGGGCATTGATTGGTAGAAGTATTGCTCAGAAGTCACAGAATTGTTAAGATATGGAAGCATTTTCTTGGCGCACTGTATCTGTATCAGCTTTCCAAATGACCAAAACTCCAAATTATTTTCTTGCACTTTCCCTATAACCCTGAATATTATTTCCATTTAAAATGATCAATTAATGCCCTTTTGAATGTCTCTATTGTATGCAAGAAAATGTGCACTGGTGTTTTCTTGCATTGATTTACTTCTTTGGCAAATCATTTTAAGTGAACTCTTTCATTCCCTTCAGAGATAATGGGAACTGCAGATGCTGGAGAATCCAAGATAACGAAGTGTGGGACTGGATGAACACAGCAGGCCAAGCAGCATCTTAGGAGCACAAAAGCTGACGTTTCGGGCCTAGACCTTTCCTGATGAGGGGTCTAGGCCCAAAACATCAGCTTTTGTTCTCCTAAGATGCTGCTTGGCCTGCTGTATTCAGCCAGCCCCACACTTCGTTATCTTTCATTCCCTTGACCCTTTCACAAGCAGGAACAGTTCCTGTTTACTCTGTACAGATCTCCCAGGATCTGGAAACCTCAATCAAATGTTCTTTGTCTTTTCCTCTCCAAGGATAACAGTCCTAACTTCTTCATTGTTCTGAGTAACCTAAGAATGCACCATTTAGATGATGACTAACAGTTAACTGCCAAGCTTTAATTTTTTAACCAGGCAGGTTGATTCTGATGTATGAAGGTACTGGCCTGAGGAATGACGCAACGAACCAAGACTGTCGTCTATTTTGTTGAATCAAAACAGGCACAATGAGTAAATATGTTCTGCCAGAATGGCTATCTTTCTGCATAAGCAAGGCATGTGATGAAAATAGAACAAAGATTTGTAACAAATACAGACTTCTAAATTCTTCATTTCAGCAAATCAGGATGCATATGAAAGGATTTGAATTACCAGCGATTATAGAGAACATGCATGAATTACTCATGTGTTTACCACAAAACATTTGCCATCAAGCTTGGAGCAGTATTGAGGCTACTTTGATATTTCCATAATTCACGACAGCTAGTTTATTGCAAAAATCAGCACCAAGAGTTGTTCAGGTCAGGAGAAGTATTTTGATAAACAAAGATGTTTCTCCCATTAGTCAGTTTTTAAAATTATTCAATAATTACTGGCATTGGCAGATTAGAATACAATTTATTTTACACAATATCACTTCTGTAGTGTTTTAATTTTTAAAAAATTAAATTTAACCAGTAAATTGTAGCCCAGGCATTCTAAATTTCTCTAGCACAGAACTGATTATTGCATTGAATTGCTTACTTGACTATTCCAGCATTTGCCTGACTTCCTTCCCATTTCCAACCTGCATAAACAGGAGTTCACTACAAATTCTGTTTCCATAATTTATTTATAACATGATCCTCTCAGCTAACATCTTTGCATTTGTTGAATAGCACTAGTTCTATGTCCACTAGTGTATCAGTTTTTAAACTGTTATCTTGGTATTCAAAGCTCTCCAACACCTCATATCCCAGAAAAATCTACTGACTGATTTCCTTTTCTCCTCTTGCTATTGAAAGTGGTCAAAAATAGAGTAAGCAAAAGTCTCATCCATTTAAAGCCCTACCCAGATTTATAACTGTACCTGATTCTCAACATACAACTAGTAAAGAGAAGGAACAGAGAAAAATGTTAGCACCAATGGATGGGTGTTGTAATATAATGTTGCACTGTCTGGAAACAGCTAGGAATCAAATGTACGTCGGGAAAATATGCCAGTAAAGCCACAAGAACAACAACACTTGACTGTCAAGTTTGTGCGTGTAATATGACACCAGCGTGTAGGCAGTTTTCAACCAAGGCAACTGGAAAATTCCAATAAATCAAACAGCTCTCTCTTTTCAAGATCTGAAAACCAGAAGATTTCAAAAAAAAAACTCAGAACACTTACATACAAAACAATGTAATCGAAAGACAAAAAGGCCAAATCACTGTATACCTCCATCTATCGTGTTGGACATGATGTATGCAGAAACAACACAGTATCTTTGTGAAAAGTTTGCCAGGTATAAAATACAGTTTCCTACAACTTGTCTTTTATTTGAATACAAGACAAGAAGCAGCACTACCAGCAGTAATAAAGACATCTACAGCTTGATGAGCTAGATAGATACGTTCCGTGCAAACTATGTAAAATAGGCAACTCTAGCATCGGCTAATCAAGCTTTATACAAATAGATAATTTTGAATTCATTATTTTGTCTTTGCTATCCTATTCAATTTCTAATTTTAAATATTGGCTTGATTTGGTATGTAGCCCTGCTATAAAGAGAGAATATTCAAACCTGCATGCTTGCTCTTGACAAGACAGAATTTAAACTTATTGAGTAAATATGGAATCTCATCAATTTGGAGCAATCAAATCCTGTTAACCATGAGGACTTCAATATCTGACAAAGAAGAAAAGCTATTCTTTTGGCAACAAAACTGATATAGTTGATTCTATTTTGCTGTTGTAACAACATTTGGGAAATGTTATAAGGATGTGGATTGACAAATCACTGAGATAATGTATAGATAATTCCTTTGAAACTTAAGATATTTTGTGGGTCATAACGTGGTAGATGTAGAAATGTTGTTTCCCCTTGTAGTAAAATCAAGGACCAGACAGCATTACTTACCTTCTCTCCAAGACTGCAAGAAAAGTAGAACAGTATTTGAAGCAGAGGAAAATCTGGGCAATAGATTAGTTGTAGTCCTTCTTAAAACTGTTGGTACAGCTGATCCTGGGTCAAAATACCCAATACAGCCCTTCCAACCTGCATATACATATCAATGAGTCTCAGTTCTCATCCAGTAAACACTTGAAACGTATACTTCCCAAGTAACTGTTCAGTTCTCTTTTAAACACCTCAATTGATTAAGATGGTACCTTCAGGTAATGTGTTCAATATGCTCAAACTTTGGTGTAAAACAGACCTAGATCAATATCTCTGCAATCTTTTTCTTAGTCTTGTATGGTATGTAAATAAAGATATACAAAGGACACTTATCCATTATTTCAAATCCTGATAGCTTTCACTGGGCTGCCTACCTCCAATTTTGAGGGTGTCAATGATCATCTTCACTGATCGATTTAGAATTCATTTGTTGCCTTTATATTTGTGAACAAGTTGTCAGTCGACCTTAATCCCCTTCTAGTCAATCTTTCACATCAAACAGGTCAGCCATAACAACACAGCCATTTTGTAAAGATTTGACTGGGGAATTAGTATAAATCAGCACTAAATTTTAACTAGTTGGGAGTATGCACAAGGAATCAGCATTAACCCAATCATAGAAATCACAAATAAGAAACAAAGTGAACTATATTCAACTTGGTAATTTCACCACAATGCATGCATCTTAAGGAGCTCTGAGATTTGCCTTTGAGTAATTTCTTAACAGAATATGGGACATAATGTGAAAAGCTCAATTACTGTCAGGCCCCTAAACAGGATGGGGTTAAAACAAAACCTGCAGACAGTTGTCATCTGGGCTCAGGTATCAATCCAGTGAGATCTCAGCGAGTTCCTTATATGGTGGAATAGCAAATTGAAAAGAGGGATAATACACTGGCGAAACAGATAAACAGAGTCTACAACAACATTACAAAATTTAAAGTTTGGTTAGAGTGCAAGTGTCTACTTTCAGGCTAATTAATCAACTTGTTATGAAGCATAAGGTCAGGTTGACAAATACCAATATGAATTCCTGCAAAATAAAAACTCAGTGCCAGAGCAACTCATGGCTCAAGACAGATGGGGAATTCATCATACATGCAATGTCTATAACTTAACCATAGAATTTAACCACATGCAGTTCTGTGAAGATTAGTGGCAGGTCCAAAGATTGGACAACTTTTAGAAACCAGCAAAGAATAACCTCTTCCATAAAAAGGAAACATAAAAGAGAAAGCCAGCTAGATATACAAAATCAGAAGCCCAGATATTCCAAAGGCCAGATACCAGATTCTATAGTACAGATGGGAGTTGTGCATATGGACTCTGAAATCCCTACTGCGGTGAATTCTGAAGCAATTGCCCAAGAAATTGTAGATTCCACTGGGCAATTCCCCAAACATAAAACTCTCAAAATATCCAATTAAAATCAGAAAATATGAGGAGTTGTGAAGTAAATGGTTTTCTTTCTAGTCTAATTCCTGAATTGCAATTAAAGTGACTTCCAAACTTAAAACTACACACATGACCCAATATCTCCAACCTACTCCAATTTATCCTAAAAACACTTAATCACTTACCTGGCACTCTTGCCACCTTGGACCCTATGCACCTGGCAGCCTACCCTCACAATGATCTTATGTAGTTCCCTTTGCACAGGAGCTATCAAAATAGCTGTGCTTCTGAACCTTTAATGTTTCAGAGAATGGAAACTGACTACTGTACCAAAAGGGGTATGATCTGCATTCCCCCAGCTGTTCTATGTGGTGTGGGGACTTGTCAGAATGGAAGTACGGCTCTGCACTTTAGAAGGAGCTCTGATTGGAATCTCTCGTCAGAAAGGCAGAGCTTTTCTTTATAAAGAAAAGGAGTAGACTGGCAATCTGTGTGAGATTACCAATCCCTGGAAAATCTGGGCTAGAGTTTCTACAAGCATGTTAAAAGGAAGAGTACCTGAAATAAGTGTCAGCCTCTTAGGGCATGATATTGGGAAACTAGTAATGGGAAACAAGGAAGCACTGAACAGGTATTTTGAATCATTTTTCACTGTAGAAACCACAAAAGGTATCCCAAGAAATCTGAAAAACCAAGAGGGAAATGGCAGGGAGGAAATTTAAAACAAATTACTGTCACAAGGGAAAAAAAGGTATTGGACAAACTACTGGGCTAAAGATTGACAAGTTCCTTGGATCCTTGCATCCAAGGATCTTCCAAGCAATTAATGCAGAGATACCATTAACTTTGGTTGTCTTTCAAAATTCTCTGGTTTTTGAAGAAAGCTCCCAGTAGATTGGACAACTGCAAATATAAACACCACTACTTAAGAAAGGAGGCAGATAGAAAAATCAGAAAACAATATGGTAGTTAGTTCAACTTGACTTTGGGAAAATCCTAGGATCAATTATTCAGGAGGTAACAGCAGGACATTGAATAAAATAATAATACAACTAGGCAGAGACAACATGATTCTGTGAAAGGGAAACAGTGGTCAACTAACTGGGAAAGAAACAAGCAGGACAGATCATGGGGAATAAGTGAGTTTGGGTTTTCACAAGGCATTTACTAAAGGGGCACAAAATTGTTACCAGAGGACATATGAGCTCATGGTGTTGCAACGTCCTCGCCTTACACCTTGGAAGACTGCTGCTGCTCTCCCAGCTCTTCAGCATCTATCATATTCCCTTTTTGATTGGTCCTGTTGTGCAGGGCACAGCATGCAAGGATTACGCAGTACACAATATTTAGACTGTATTGCACGACACCCCCAAACCAATACAAGTACTGAACCTCATCTTTAGGATGCCTATCATCTGCTCCATTATAGCTCTTATGGAAGAACAAGAAACACGGTGTCTATCCTCTGCCTCAGTTAGGAGATTGTGTAACACAGTCAATCATGGTTGCAGAGATTAGTTCTTGTAGCCCCATAATCATCCTTGTAAGGCATGAGCAGCATGAGAGTTCTCCAGTATATTGGCATCATAGCAGCTTCCAGGGTCCTGCTGCAAATTTACAGATGTATACTCAAGATCAAAGATAACATGTACACTTATGAACCCTTTTCTGTTGAAAAGATCAGTTGTGTTATAATCAATCTGGTGCTCTCAACACTGTATGTACAGTCTACAGCACCCTATATCTGGGGTAAGTCAGCTATGTTGGCAAAGACTATTGCCCAGGCTGCAGTAATGACCTCATTCTGAAGAAACAAGATAAAACCCTGTTATATAACAAACTTGATACATTTGAGGATTGAGAAATCCTTCACAGATCCCTAGTGCATCCTTGGAAGTAGCCAGCTACTTAAAGTCAGCCCAGCTGTCACCTTGATGACCACTGGGATAGGATGATCACCCACCCTTTAGATGGCATAGTTCTGCAAAGGTGTCCCAGGACATCCTCTGTCTGCAGTAACAATGTGCTTCTCCCATCTGGAGGAGATGGCATTGAGGATAATAGACTCTGGATTTCTTGTACCTCCTTTACATCCTGAGAAGCTCTTCAGCTACAATTTCCTCATGTGGAGACTGTTCAGCAACCTCTGGAGACAGTTGCTGGACCCGAGCTTGCTAGCTGATTTGTTCCTCATTATGTTCTCCATGTCTATAGTCACAGAGATGATGACCTGTGCTGTGGCTGGATCTAATGAACCTCTGTGGGGAATTTCAGAAACAGATTATGTTCTTAGTATTCTGAGCAATCACATTTAGATCACACGCTGATGAAAGTTCAGCAATGTCCTTCATATCAATGAGGCACGGAAGACTCGGACAAGGAGGGCCATGGAATACCTTTCCACAGGCCTTTGACAAATTGGACCTTGTTCCAACATAAGCAGCATGTTTCAAGTTGTGAAAATACTTCAGGAGATTGTAATTGTGGTAGGACTACTGAAAGACAAATTTAGTATCATTTAAATGATACTTCTGGATTTGTCCCATCTTCTGTCTACTTTCTTCAACCTTTGCAGATTGCGGTACTAACTGACCAGAGTTCTTCACCTAGCTTTCGTTAAAAGCAAAAATTCTCACAGTTTTAAATGAAAAAGTATTGATTCGAGGTTAAGTTAATATAATGTGGCCTTTTTTGAGAAAGAGACTGGGTGGCATTTAAAGAAAGCATCAGAGAAACAGTTTTACCTAAAAATGGGTGGAACACAGCAAAAAAAAAAAGGAAAAAAAAAACGTTTGTTAGAAATCCCCAGCAGAATCTTTATGACACTGGAATTCCCAAACTCTTGATTGCAAATAAAAACTCTTACTTTGGAGTCCTGGCAAGCAAACTTTCATTGTATCCAACAAAAACAGAATGGGCAATCTCTATTCATCGTAGCCCTGCAACAAGCCAAGATTTTCATATGACAATGTGGAGACTTGGAATACAATTATACATACTTTTTCGGCTCTCAGTTAAAGAAATGATGTAATAAATACACAAGACGGTAAAGAGAATGATATTAAATAGTCTAAGTAGGCAATTGAGATAGTGGATGATCTAAAAATTGATAGTGAAAGTATGGAAAAGGCTGGCTGTACTAATACCAAATAATTCACCAGATCCAGATAGAATGTATCCCAAGCTGCTCAGGGATAGAAGGGTGAAAACTAAAGTGGTACTAGCCACAACCTTCAATAACCTTAAAAATGGGGGTAAAATCAAAAGGCTGGTGAATTACAAATATTACATTCTTTCTAGAGCAAAGGTGCAATGATAAACCAGAAATTATAGGAGAGTCAATTTAACATCGGAGGTGGGGATACTTTTAGAGATTCTAAACTCCAAAATTTAACAGCTGCTTGGTTGATTAATTGAACAAAGTCAGCATGATTGAGACAAATCTTGTTAACTGACTTTACTTTTTTGGAGAAGAGAACAAGATGATTGATGAGGACAAGCAGCTGATACAGTATATATACTCTTTCAGAATTGATTTAGCAAATTATATATTGAGACTCAGGCAGTGTGGTTGGAAATGAACAGCTATCACTGCTGTCAGGGGTTAGGATCAAGGGACGCTTTAAAAGGGTGACTGGCAAAAGAACTAGACACATGAAGAAATTCGTATGCAAGGAGCAATTATAGTTTGGGAGACACTGCCTAAAAGTGAGGTGGAGGTAGATTCAATTATGGCTTCCAAACAGTAATTAGATAAGCACTGGAAGGAAGAAAACAAACGAAAATGCTGCAAGGAAACAACAGGGAGTGGAACTAGCTGAATTTCTGTCACACATTTTGGGCGAAACGGCCTTGTTTGGCAATGTAACCATTGTATGATTACAAAACAAAGGGGTTATTTTTATATCTTCTTGCAAAACAGATAGAATTTACCATTCCTGCTTGAGATGCACCTTCTAAATGGATTTGAAAACAAGAGCAAACCAATGAGGGATATGGAAGCTCCAGCGGAGGTAGGCAAGAGGAATGTGTATATTGAACAAGAAGAAGCATATACAGCTGAGGTCATTTTGAATCAAGAGTTTCTGTAGGGTGGAACTTGGAACTAGAATGGAAGCAGGCTGGAGGTCACAAAGGCATTCATGAGAAATTTAGCAGTAGAGGGCTAAGGATAGCAATGTTTAACTGATGAAAGACGGTTAATTGGTGCACTTGATATCAAAAAACTAATCAAAGGCAGTAAATAATAGGATAATTGGAGACTTTAAGAATGAAAATGTCTATTAGCTAATTGTATTACACAAATGGAATGGAGGTTCAAATCAGCCACACCCCAAGCAAATGGCAATTCAGAATTGAGTAGTGAGTGATCTGTGACTATTCCTCAATTTGCAATGCTTCAAATCTAATGAAGTTCTGCAACATTAAGAAATGTTGATAAATTTTTCACAGTCAACTCAGTTTTTTTTAAATTGCTAAAGAATATTTGCTACAAGCCCTGAAATTTCTAACCTTCCTTTCTTAAGTTCACTTTCAGAATTTAAATTTCTTCAACCCCCATGCCCCCCCAACCTCCCAATCCCCACACATCATTCTTAGACTACTATTATAATTCTGATTAAGTTTCATCTCACTGATCACATCTAAAGAACAACCTCTGGCACTAACCTGATGAAATTATGGCCAGAGAGAGATAGGCCACTGCTTCCTTTACATGTGTGTCACCTTCCTTATTTTGTAGGATTGACATCGCACTGGAATGACAATGCTTCTGCATTAAGTCTCGATCTTCTGACTTGAAAATGTCCATTATGGGCAGGAGGCAGGAAGTATCACCGATCTCAATGACTTTCTTTATCAGCTTAAAAAAGAAATGTTTTGTGAGACCTCGAGAATTAATTGGAGGCACTTTAAATTTACTGACCTTTTCTCAGCAATTATTCACAGGAAAATACAGTATCTGGAAAGATAAAACTCTTTCATCAGCCCCAGTATGCAGTAACGATTTTAATTACACAATCCCCTTTATAATTCCGGGAAATTTTTCTTTTGCAAACTTGTCTCATTTTGTTGAGTTTGCTGAGCCCAAAGGAGGTGGTTGGTATTTTACTGTATGTCCTTGGCCTCCTCCTGCTCCTATCTTCTATGTTTCTACCGGGGAGAAAACAGGATTAGACTATTAAGTTGGACAATCAGTCATGATCGTGAAGAATGGCAGAGCAGGCTCAAATGGCTTCCTCCTGCTCCTATCTTCTATGATTCTACATCCTTTCCATAACGTATCCCCTTCTGAAAGTCATTAAACACAGCTGACTAAATAGTGCAAAGTGGTGATTTACAATATAACTTAAACATAAGATCATGAATTCAAATCCTGTCCCACTGAGTTGCAGAATAAAATCTGCAAAGGTGGAAATTAAACCAGTCCACTCAATGTTCAAAAGGAATGAAAGGAAATCTGCCACTGTTGCCTAAATGCAACTCTAGCCCCATGTTACATGTGGACTCTTAAGTGCCTGCCAATATGACCTATATATATATATAGTTTATTGTAATTGTAATGGAGGTCAGCCATGTGGGCTCGTAGGATATGAGTTCCCTGATTGGAACAGGTTAACAGCTCCAATCAGGCAGCCCTAGCTGACAGGTACAAACTGGAGTGTCAGAGATTTTGTTCACTCAGAGCTGGATCCGAGGAAGCCAAGCATGGTGCACATGAAAGTACAGGGCGACTTGGTGATGGGATACTGGCCTTTGGAGTCGTTTCAGAGGCAATGAGAAAAAACAATACACTCCGAGAAATTTGCTCACAATACTCATCTTGGAGTTGGATAAGCATTTCTGGCATCATGAAGTTAATTAGGAAGCATGACTCACTTGATCCTGCCGAAGACTGGGCTCAGTACATGGAAAGAATGGGTTTTCTTCTCCCCCAGGCAAATGACATTGGGGGAGATGAAAAGTAATGAGTAATTCTCCTGACAAATGTGGACCCATAGCTTTTTCAGTTATTAGTAGCCTAATTTTCTCTGAGGCACAAGATACTAAAAGCTTTCAAGAGTTGAAGGATTTAGTCAAGGAATATTATGACGTCAAGCCTCCTCAAATTATGAGATGCACCAATTTTGTTTGGCTGTTCAAGAACCAGGGGAATCCGTATCAAGATTTTTGATGAGGTTAAGGCATCTGGCAGAGACATGTGACTTTCGTCTAACCATTAATCAGTTGCTGAAACACCATTTGGTACATGGTATTAATGATGTCACCATGCAAAAGTGCCTACTAGCTGAACTCCAAGTGACTTCAAACAGGCACTACAACTGGCATCATCATAAGAAAACAGGGCAAGTGGAGCATATGAGTGAAAGGGTATGCTGATGGAAGTGGACACCCTCGCCAGGCCAACTGAGCTTGGGGCACACCATCACAAGTGAAGGAAATTGTGTAGCCTCACAGAGTCCCTCTGTTCAGGATACGTCCTAAGTCAGCCTACAGCAAAAGCCCAAATCAAAAACAAGCCTTGGCCAAATAGTTAACATTTCCCAAGCCATTGTAGTTGCTGCCAGTATGCAGACATAAGACAGCGAAAGAGTGCCACTAGGTCAGAACTGAGTAAGGGAACTCATAGACCGGTATCCTGGAGAGTGTACACGCTGGAAAGCCCACCTACATGTGGCTTGGAACAATTAAATTGTTGAGCACATTGAAATCAGAACCAATCAAGTAAATGTCTGGTTAAATAGTTAACTGGTTCAAATGGAGGCTGATACCAGCATGGCTGTATCAATGATTGTAGAACCAGTCATTAAAAAACATTCGCTCTGGACTCCAACCCTTACATTTGCTTAAGGCCTCAGCTAGACTGAGAACCTAAACCTGGGAACGTTCACAGATTAAGCGGACAAGTGCAGTTCTGAACTCATATGAGAAGTAGCTGGTTCAGTTACCGCTGACTGTAGTAAAAGGCTCGGGCCCAAGCCGGATGGAGTAGAATTGGTTCAAAAAGATTCACCATGATTGACTCCACATTTTTTGATTAGAAAATGGTTGCCTGAAGGGAGTCCTACTTAAATATCAGGATGCTTTTCAGGATGGTCTAAGTAATAGCAAAGGAGTCAAGGCCACATTGCATGTTGACCAGGAAGGAATTCCACAATTCTGCAAGGGCTGCCTAGTGCATTTGTCTTATGTGCAAAAGGTAGAAGCAGAAATCAGGAGGTTGCAAAGTGGAGGAATCATCAAACCAGTCCAGTTTGCAATATGGGCAGCAATGGTCGTACCGATTGTGAAGCCAGACAGGTCAGCTCGTCTTTGTGGGGATTTTAAACTTGGAGTAAAGTGCTTCTTACAGTTGGATAAATACCCAAACCCTTGCATAGAGGATTTGTATATAAAGCTGGCGGGGGAAGCTATTCTTCATGAAGCTGGACTGTCCATAAGCCTTGTGTGTTTTCAATTATGGTTAGATGAGGATTCCTAGAAGTATGCTACAATTAATACACATACGGGTTTGTCACAATATTCGAGGCTGCCATCTAGGGAATCATCAGCCTTTGCAGTTTTTCATCCAATGATGGCAACATTTTACAAGGCCTATCCTAGGTCACCATTTGTCAAGAGTACTTGCTTATAACAGGAAAGACCAATAAAGAGCACTTAGAGAAATTGGTCATAGTCCCAAGAAGTTTCTCCAAGGCAAGCGTATGCCTTAGAAGGGAAAAATGTGTGTTCCCGGCAGCTCAAGTGACCTACTTGGCCTATAGTCACCAACACCAACTGGAAGACAAAAAGAGGAGATCAAAAGGTGCTCCAAAGGGTCAGCCTTGGAAATGGTCTCAGAGCCAAGATGTAGCTTTTAGGGATGTGGAAAGCAGCGTGTTGGCACACTGTAATCCCAAGTGAGATCTGGTGCTGACATGCTAAGCCTCCCCATAAGGTACTGAGGTAGCGCTGGCTCACAGATGGCCCAAAGACAGGAATGGCCAATAGCGTATGATTTCAAGACTTTGTTTGATACAGAGCGCAAACATGCCCAAATAGAGAAGGAAGGTTTGGCAGTCATCTCTGGTGTGAGAAAATTCCACCAATACCATTACCTATGTAAACTTGTAACAGTACCAGACCACAAACCCCTGCTAGGGCTACTCAAAGAGAAAAGCTGTGCTGCCCATACCTTCAGGTCTAATTCAGTGATGGGCTCTCATTCTAAGTGGATATAATTGCAAGTTGGAACACTGTCCAGGAGTCAAAGTAACAAATGCAAATGCCTTGAACCACCTCCTGCTGGCAGATACACCAAAGGTGGTGCCACCACTGGAAGAGTCTGTTCTGGGTTTAAACCTTCTGGACACCAGTCCAAAATATCTGGTCCTGCCAAAACTATAACAGCTGGTGGTGATGGGAGGTCAACAGGACTATCGCAACCAGAATTGAAACCTTTCCAAACCCAGTGGGACTAGGTCACCGTAGAATACAGTGGGGAAGCAATGATCTAGTCTTTTTTTTAAAAAAGAAGAAAATCGCTGGACTGTTAATACAGAGACCCATATAATGTTCTGGGGACCTGGGTTTGAATCCTGCCTCGGCAGATGGTGGAATTTGAGTTTAATAAATATTTGAAATTAACACAGTCTAATGTTATCCATTGTCAATTGCCGGAAAAACCCATCTGGTTCACTATGCCCTTTTGGCAAGGAAAATGCCATCCTTACCTGGTATGGCCTACATGTGACTCTAGACTCATAGCAATGTGGTGACTCTTAACTGTCCTCTGGACAATTAGGGATGGGCAATAAATGCTGCCCAGCCAGCAATGCCCTCATCTGGTCAGTGATTAAAGGAAAAAAAATTTACTATGGAGCGCAAGCGTGATGTCCTGATAAAGATCACTGCCAGATACTGGCTGAATGCCAGCAGAGGTACCCAAAATGAAGATGTTGGCAGGAGGTTAGCTGGTGGCCAGGATTGGTAGGACAGTGACAAAGGACAAAAATTACCACCAGCAGCTCCCCCACATTCAAAGGAATGGCTGGGTAAATCCTGGACCTGGTTACATGTTGTTGATTATGCCGACCCCTTCATGGGATCAATGTTCTAAGCCACTGTGGACACCCGCTCAAAGTGGTTGGATGTGTATAGAATTCATTTATTAAACACTGGGACAGTAACAGAAAATCAATGAACATTTTACAATATATGGACTCCCAGAGGTCAGAGACTATGGACCATCATTTACCAGCAGTGAATTTGGGTATTTCCTGAAATTGAATGGCATTTAGGATACAAGGATAGCTCCATACATCTACCGTGGTCTGGTGGAAAGAGCGGCTCAAACTGTGACAGCAGGCTTTGAGAACCAGGCTACTGCTTCACAAGATATCAAATGGGCATGGTTCCTATTTGATTATTGGACCACCCTTCATGCAACCACAGGGATAGCTCCAGCAGAACTGCTAAGGGGGAGAAGGCTCTGTATCAGGTTAAATCTGGTCTTTGAATCTGGGGCCAGGGATGTTGCGGTGGTGAAGCAGCATAGAGACACGAGACTCCATTATATGACAGAGAAAGTTTACTTCAGGTGACAAAGTTTGGTGCCAAAACCACAGAATCGTCCCTGCATGGGTAAGAGGCAGGGTTGATACAAGATTAGGTGTGATGACATATGAAGTTCAGGTAGATGAGATGGACCCGAACATGTACGTGGACCATACGAAAGCTGCAAACCCGCCAACAGGGTAGGAGCAAATGTACCCAGCCCCTCAGAACAGCTCAAATGGCTGTTGGAACCTGTTCTCCCCCTTCATCCAGCTTTGAAGAAACCTCATAGTCTGAGATGGACACAGCAGATGTCGCCGCCTCAAAGCATTTACTACTTAAAGAGAATGAATGGCTTCCAAGTTGCTTCAGGCGCAAAAAGTAGGCTATGGTCCAGTACGCACCACCCATATCTGAAGCAGAGTCGGAGGAACCAGATGCAGAGGGAAAACACTCCAGAATGGGCTACAAGAACAGCCTATGTCCCCAGACTTTTGGGGAGGGGTGTGGAGGGGCGTGGATGTAGTGACTGTGACAAGATCAGCCAAGTGGACCTCATAGAATACCAGTTCCCTGAGGCTGTAGCCTTGCTCACCAAGCCAGTGTGTTGATTGTAAATGTTTCATCACCCTGTTAGGTAACATTGTCAGTGTGCCTCCAGTGAAGGGAGGGTGTTCAGTCCTGTTTCTTATGTATACGTGTCGGTCGGCTGGGGTTGACATCACTTCTGGTTTCATTATTCAGTGATTTGTATATCACATCCAGTTCAAAGTGTTTGTTGATGGAATTCCAGGCTTCCATGAACTCCTTGGCATGTCTCTGTTTGGCTTGTGCTATTACTGATGTGTTGTCCCAGTCAAATTTGTCCTTCTTTGTTCATGTGTACTGAGGCCAGTGAGAAATGGTCATGTCTCTTGGTGGCTAGTTGGCATTCAAGTATCCTTATTGTCAGTTTTCTTCCCCTTTGATCGATGTAAAGTTTCTCACAGTCCTTGCATGGTATTTTGTACATTACATTGGTTTTATTGGTTATGGGCATGGGCTCCTTTACATTCGTCAGTGGCTGTCATAGGGTGGTTGTTGGTTTGTGTGGGCTGCCCTGATACCTAGGGGTCTGAGTAGTCTTGTAGTCATCTCTGATGTACAGTAGGGTGACTAGTATGTCTGGTCATGCTGTGTTTTCTTGTTGTGGTCTGTCGTGGCAGTAATAGCAAATTGTGCTTTCTGGATATCCATTCCTTTTATAAACTCTGAGTGATTCTGTTCTGCTTTGCACAGTTCCACGTTGCTGCAGTGTGTTGTGGCTCATTTGACTAATGTCCTGATACAGCTCTGTTTATGGGTGTTGGGGTTGTTGCTGGTGTAATTAAGTATCTGGTCCATATGGGTAGTCTTTCTGTATACACAGGTCTGGAGTTCCTTGTTGTTCTTATGTTCCACCATTAAGTCTCGGAGGGTCGTCGGTTATTTTTCTTTTCCTCTATTGTGAATTTTATTCCAATGGAGAATGTTGATTGTGTTTCTTCTAGTCTTGTGCATTTGATTATCACAAAGGTGTCATCTACATAGTGGACGCAGAGTTTGGGTTGGATAGTTGGGAGAGTTGTCCAATCTAATCTCTGCATTACTGCCTCTGCTATCAGTCCTGATATTGGGGATCCCATTGGTGTTCCATTGATTTGTTTGAAATATATGGTCCTTGAAGGTGAAATGGGTTGTGAGGCATAGGACCAGGTCAACAACCCCAAATCAGTAGCCCTAGCTGACAAATTATAAAAAGGATTGACGTTCTGTTCACTCAGAGCTGGCTGAGGAAGCCAGACCAGTGACAAGTACTATCCACAAGTAAACAAAAGGGTGACAGGATACTGGCCTCTGAGGAGTTATTTCATATATGATAGGTCTTTTGCATTGAGTTGAGATAAAGTTGTGATGAATCTCCTGATCAATATCCTGACTGCTGAATTAAAACAAACATGTTTACACACCTTTGAACAAAGCAATTCAATAGGCAAAATAAAGCCACAGTAATATGTTTATTATGAATCCAATATTTTTGTTATTGATATAAATGCCCAAGAGGGGTGAATGACGGCAAGCCATAAAACTATCTCGCCCCCATCAAAAACTTAGATTTTTTCTAATTTCCAAACAACACACAACTATCAATTTAATACCATGTAGTTGTGTTTGAAAGGTGACATTCCCATGGTCTTAGCAGGGCTGGAGCCAGAAAGCCTCCATGTTCATTCCTATTGTCATATAAAGCCTATTGTCTAGGTCTCCTCTGCAATAAAGTCCTCAGAAAATTGTTTCAGAAGAGGCACCAAGTTGCGACCCAGTATGCCTTTACAGGCAGTTATGAAAGACTCAGTTTTTGGGGAAGCAGGGTGTCCACTCTGAACCATCACCAAAAAAAAACAGATTAACCAGTAATTTATAACATTGCCTTGCATAAATGAGATAGTTAAAATATAAATTCATTGTGAATAAAACACATTAGAATAGTTCAAAGGTTGAAAGGCTCAAGACAAAATTTTTCTTTTCGCTTTCAGTCTCTAGAACAGACCTATTCAGTTTGCACTTTTTCATGAATGCAAGATGCACTTTCAATTAATTCCAAAAGTTAGTTAATGCTCCTTTTATAAAAGAGATCAGATAACCATCTACTGAAGAGGTGTTACATCTTCATAAAAGAACAGCACAGGGTGAGGAATCTACTCCAACAATTCCAATTCAATTTTTCAAAAAAATCGGGAAAGAATCAATTGGTTAAAAAAGGTAATTTCAAAAGAACAGCAGAAGCACATGAAAAGTGGCAGGAAGGAGAATTGCAAGTAATGGGCTGTCTGTGACTAAATGTCCACAACCTTATACTACATCTATAATTTCAGTACAATGAATCACTGCAATTTTTTTGAAGAAAAAGTGTTTCAAATACAAAAGCGAAGACAGAACAACAGAAGATTGAGAATGTTATAAAGCATGCAAAGCTGTGGTGTTAAAATAGGAGTAGTAGTATTGGTAACGATACAACGGGTTCAGAATATAAGCTTTGTGTTTCAGTCGAGATGATCCTTCAGGTAAGATGTAGTTAAGCTGCTGACAACTTATACAGTCAGTTTTTTTATAAAAAGCAATAATTTGGTACAGAAGTGAAATAAAGGAGTATCTGTACTTCCTGCATATGTGGAATCAATATGATGTGGAGGAAGGTCAGAGATTAAGAATCTGCAGTTTAGATTTTCGTCAATGGGGGAAGAAAGTTAGAGACAAAGTAACAAAGGTGGTAGAAGATGAATGAGATGTGGAGCAGGGAGACTGCATTAACAGCAAACAGAATAAAAAAATTATACATCATTTCATACAGTCTGAGCAGTCCACTGTAGGGCTTAATGTCTCTGATCCAATGATGTGGAAAATTTGGTGATTCAGCATGACCAAAATGAAAACTTTGGAGCTGGTGACTTGCGCTCCCACATGTTCTTCAACTGGAAGCTCTGCAGGAAACACTCTGGTGTACCCCCCACCCCAACATGCTCAGATTTCCTGCTGTAAGTGGTCGGCAATATTCCATTCATCCTGCAGACATATTTCCACAGATAATCAAACTCATAGTATGCACATCCACTATAAAAGTCTATGCAGGCCCATTTAACAGTGTCAATGTTTCAAACATTTCACTGGCTGGAAAATATTTTGAGTATTCAGAAGTTGTGAATGGCACTTTACAAGCGCAAGTCTTTCTGTTTTCATTTAGTTCTATAGCATAGCCATTCCTCAATACAATTGCTACAATGCCCAATTACCTCAATACAGTATACATACCTCAGTACCATTCATGAATCCCATACTATCATAAAGAAAATCAACTACCAACACACTGCTTGAATGAAATCTGCATTCTATATCCATTTCACTTCAAAGCCTTCTCTCTACTTAGCTTAAATCCTTCCCAAATGGATTCAAATTTAAACTGAAATTCTCTATAGCATATTTGATAACGAAATTTTGTCAAAGACCCCTTGAATGTCGCATTGAAGCAATTTAAAATAAAAATCACTTTTTTGGCTGGCTAAAGAAATACTGTAATCTGTGGTATTGGTGCCATCTTGTGGTAAAAAGACTTAGGGTTGCCTTCTGAAAGCTATGGGCTTTTTTTATGCATACCAAATATTACAGCAAAATTTTAAATGTTTTAAATTTTGGAGATATCATTAGAACTTTCCTCAAAAATAATTCAATTAGAAGCCGTGAGACAGGTAAAAATCAGACGACCAAAATAAAATGTGCATAGATAAAACTCCACACCTGTACTGTCTTCTCACCTCAATGAGCCCTTGCTTCTCTAAAAACATGTCAAAGTGTCTCCAATCACTTTTATACTATCTACTTCAATAACTCAGGTTTTGATAATCCTTTGGATGCCACTCAACCTCAATTGTTATGCAAAGTTTAAGTTGTGTTCCCATAACCAAAACATCTCATTGGAATCTGAGACTGAGAAAAGGGATTTAGGAAATTGTATTTCAATTCACTAAGGTATGGATCATAAAGTGTGGTAAGAGACTGAGAACATTGTTAAAAGGATAGACAAACATTGAAGCAGAGGAGAACATAGTACCATAATGAGTGAGTGCAATTATCTTTAGATGGTTTGAGCAACATAATCAACTCAGATATGGAATACAGAGTCGCAAGGCAACAGCTCACTACCACCTTCTCAAAACGCAAACTAGAGATGGATGAAAGTTGCTGATCCAGCCAGTTATATTCCTATTTCAATTTTATAGGTAAAAATATGAAGCAGTGAATGACTACTTTTTGTTATACATAGCTATAGATTTGCTCGTCAATAATCTGCTTTAAAACTCATTTCTGATCAGGTCATCGAAAAGGCATTCTGTCTTCCACAACAACAAATCAATGATGCCAAGGAACACAAAACTGAAGAACACCTCACATTAAACACCCCGATTCCAGCATCCTTGTTATCATACCTGGTTGGCGTCATACAGAAAGCCTTTTTTCAGTTGAAGCAGGGCAAGCCGAGCCAAGATTGAAGAATGCTGAGGGTTCTTGCCAAGAGAACCCAGCAACGACTTGTGAGCTTCTTCCACAGAACCGAGCTGGTACAGGGCATCTGCAGACAGAATTTGGGAAACCTCATCGGATGGCTCCAGCTCGAGCAGCAATAAAGCCAAATAATGAACACCCATTGCATCTCTAGAAGTAAACAAATGTAGGTGGATTGAATTAGCAAGACCATTACCTTTAAAAATCAGAAGTTATCATTTTAGCCTAGGGTGAAGAATCAAAGCCCAATATTGATAGCAACGTGAGGCGGCAGTGGAAAGTGTATTATTATCACAGGACTATCAATACAGAAACTCTGCTAATGTTCTGGGGATTGGGGCTGAAATCCCTTGATGGCAAACAATGATGAATTTAATTTTGATTTAAAAAATAATTCTGGAATTAATCATCTATCAATGACCACAAAACCATTGCCGATTGTCGGAAAAATCCATCTGGCTCACAAATGTCTTTCAGGGAAGGAAATCAGCTATACTCAGCTGGTGTGGCCTACATGTGACTCCACAACTTGGCTGACTCTCAATTATCTCTGAAATGGCTCAGCAAGCCGCTCAATTGTGTCAATTTCTACCAAGGTTAACAAAGCCCAAAGGGAACTGTGGGTCAACCTACATCACAGAATTCAGCAGTTCAAGAAGGCAGTTCACCACGATCCTCTTAAGGACAATTAGAGGCAGGCTGCTTTTTTTTAAAACAAAAAAAAAATCATGGAATGTGAGCATTGCTGGCTAGACCAAAGGGCATTGGTGAATTGGACAGGTTTTTCCCCAATGATTGACAATGATTTTCTGATCATCATTAGAATCAGAATTCCAGTGTCTGTTTTTAAAAAAAATTGAATTCAAATTCCACCATCTGCCGTGGCAGCATTTGAACTCAGGTTCCCAGGGCACTATGTGGGTTTCCAGATTAATAGTCTACTGATAATACCTCAATGCCAAATGTTTCCTCATGCTGGCCAGTGATGCTCATGTCCCAAGAGTGAAAAGGAAAAAAATACTGCATATGGCCCATGGGCTCCAGCTGTCAAAGCTTTATGCCAACTATACACTTTGCACATTACTGACCAAGAGGCAAGCATGGAGCACATTTATGGAATCTGGTTAAAAAAAAAATCACTACAGCAAATTGTTACTATTCAACTTGGACATATGGGGCTAACTGCTCTACTTTTCTTCAACATAGTGCCACTAGATTTTTTCTTTTACACACATTTAAACTGAGATTTCATTCAGCTTTCGAGTCTTTGCTGAAAGATGGCGCCTCAGAAAATGTGATACTGCCTAAGTACTGAGTAGATGCGATCAGAGATAATGGGAACTGCAGATGCTGGAGAATACAAGATAACAAAGTGTGAAACTGGATGAACACAGCAGGCCAAGCAGCATCTCAGGAGCACAAAAGCTGACATTTCGGGCCTAGACCCTTCACCAGAGAGGGGGATGGGGTGAGGGTTCTGGAATAAATAGGGAGTGGGGGGGGGAAGGCGGACAGAAGATGGAGAGAGGAGAAAATAGGTGGAGAGGAGAGTATAGGTAGGGAGTGGATAGGTCAGTCCGGGGAGGACGGACAGGTCAAGGAGGCGGGATGAGATTAGTAGGTGGAAGGAGGGGATAGGTGAGAGGAAGAACAGGTTAGGGAGGCAGGGACAAGCTGGGCGGGTTTTGGGATGCAGTGGGGGAAGGGAGATTTTGAAGCTTGTGAAGTCCACATTGATACTATTGGGCTGCAGGGTTCCCAAGCGGAATATGAGTTGCTGTTCTTGCAACCTTCAGGTGGCATCATTGTGGCACTGCAGGAGGCCCATGATGGACATGTCATCTGAGGAATGACACCTCAAGCCGCACCTCCATTTCCCACCTACTAACCTCATCCCGCCTCCTTGACCTGTCCGTCCTCCCCGGACTGACCTATCCCCTTTCTACCAATACTCTCCTCTCCACCTATTTTCTCCTCTATCCATCTATCTTCGGTCCGCCTCCCCCTCTCTCCCTATTTATTTCAGAACTCCTTCCCCATCCCTCTCTCTGATGAAGGGTCTAGGCCCGAAACGTCAGCTTTTGTGCCCCTAAGATGCTGCTTGGCCTGCTGTGTTCATCCAGCTTCACACTTTGTTATACTGTGTAGGTGTATCAACTTAGATCTGTGAGTTTACATTGTGAATGGGGTGTGGGCCTATCGTGCAAAAGATAAAGAATTTTGATTGCATGTATGAATAGATTTAAGAACAGCTTCTTCCTCGCTGTTGTCAGACTTTTAAATGGACCTCTCAAATGTTAATTCTGCTCTCACTCTCTGCAACTTTTCTGCAGCCGTAACGCAGCATTCTGCACACCATTCTGCTACCCGGATGCACTTTGTATGTTATGATCTGCCTGTACAGCACACAAAACAACACTTTCCCCTGTATCTTGGTACACGTGACATTAAAATCAATCCCTACCCTTGGACCAAGGCATCAGGGTTCAAGTCCCCCTTGCTCCATAGCTGTGTAATAACATCTCTGAACAGATTGATTAGAAAAACATGTTAACTAAAAAAAAATGTACATTTTGAACCCATGAGCTTCTAAATCAGAGGCAAGTGTGCTACCAACAGAACCACAGATCATGTGACGACAAGATAAAATGGAGTTCTACCTTTGATCCTCAAAAACATTGTTACACTTTATTGACATATGTGTTTTCAGTTATGGGTAACACTAAAAAAAGTCTCATTTGCTGTTCCGAGGGCAGTAACAAAGAGTTGACCAATGCAGAACAAGACCCGCATCATATTTAGTTCAGGCCACACAGGAATAGTAAGTTCTCCTTCCTGAATGGCATTAGTGAACAAGTTGGCATTTTATAGCAGATCTGATTTTTACCTGTTGTTTCTTCAAATTACCAGCTGTACATCAAATCAAAGTTCTCAAGCTGCCATGGTACAATTGACCTCAAACTGATTGTCTAGTTCATAAATTGCTAGGCAACTATGGCATGTTGGTGTAGAATTGCTGAAGCATACTCCAGTTAAATAATTTAGGTGAAGCATGTGGAAATATTTCCACAGGATGCCATACATTAAAAGGTGATTTTACCAGGAAGCACTGAGTTGCTTTGCAGGTACTTAGCTTTGATCTTTGAAAACTAAAATGACCAGTTATACACCATGATCCCAGTTGATGTTATTACTGGATATGTCAGATTCTAGACTGTGATATGGTTTGGTCTTTTTCCTTAGCTTTAACAAAGTCGTCCCTCAATGAAATGTAAGCATGCAAGGTTACCGATTTGGGTTTAACACAAACATACCCTTAAGTTTACTAAGCAAAATAAGTTAAAAGGTAAAAACAGACTAACCCAAACTATTTACATATAACATAAAAATGTTAAAGCAAATGATAACACGCAATCCCACTAATTCCACACACCAGTACTATACCCAAAAGCACCCCCAATATAGTACTTAGCACAGAGAAAGTTCCTATTCCTTAACATCGCATTAGGTTTAATTTAACTGTGACTTCAACACCCAGGCTGGAAAATCTGAAATCTTTCCCTGGAGTATGCATCTACTAGAGTTTCAATATTCTCAACTTCAAATAACATTGTTAAGGTTTTATCCAAACACTCCCCGTCTGGAGCTATTACTAAACTCCTTACCGAAGGCAATTCATTTTACTATCTCCACTCTCAGGTCTCAAGAGCTCTGCTTTACCTATTCACCTTCATCCAAAAAATTTCTGACCTGCCCCAAACAAAAACAGCCCTTTTCTCCTCCCGAAAAATGAGAGTTTCACACAAGTTTACAAAACCCAAAATCAAGAATTTTTTGATCATGAAATCTGAATGCACAACTGTTTAATTTGCTTGTGGTACACTCTTTATGAGCAAAAACCCCGGAGGCTACCTCTCCATCAAGTTGTTTAAAATAAATCACTACGGTACAGAACTATTTACAAGTTAATGGTTAAACCCTTCAGATACACAAAACCTAAATATCAATAAGTCAAAAATACGAACTTGAAAACATATATTAAACATATATAAATCATGTAGTATACATCATAATACCTA
The DNA here is from genome assembly GCF_030684315.1 of Stegostoma tigrinum. Taxonomy (NCBI): domain Eukaryota; kingdom Metazoa; phylum Chordata; class Chondrichthyes; order Orectolobiformes; family Stegostomatidae; genus Stegostoma; species Stegostoma tigrinum. The sequence goes on from NC_081381.1 coordinate 20,594,469, forward strand.
TCATATTCCAGAATTACACCTTAAAAACAAGCACAAATGTTCAAGTCCTGTGACAATCCAAAATCAAACTAATTTTAATTTATACTCTCCAAAATCTGAAAATAACTGAATTCTTGCAAATCAGATTGTATAAATATAATGATGTAAATATTCAAAGCTACGACAAGCGTGCAGGAAGAGTTACATATTTTCACATTAGCTTCAAGTATATTAACTTGAATGCCTGAACCAAAAGTAGTATGCTGAAACCAGTGCAATTCAACCGAAGTGCAATAGGCTCCAGGGTACTTCATAAGCTTAAATTAGCATTGGTGCAAAGCAGATGTTGCAATAATCAAAATTAGTCACCAGTGGAGCTTTTTTAAAATTCATTCATAGGATGAGGATGTTGCTGGCAAGGCCAGCATTTATTGCCCATCCTTAATTGCCCAGCAAGCAGTTAGGAGTCAACCACATTGCTGTGGGTCTGGAGTCACATGTTAGGATGGCAGTTTCCTTCCCTAAAGGATGTTAGTGAACCAGACAGGTTTTTCCAACAATTGGCAATAGATTCGTGGTCATCATTACACTCTTAATTCCAGATCTTTACTAAAGTTAAATTCCACCTTCTGCTGGTAGCAGGATTCAAACCCCGGTCGCTGGAACATTACTTGGGTCTCTGGATTAGCATCCAGCGATAATACCTCTTGGCTATTGTCTCCCTGTTGCCAGATGAAATAGCTCTGTTGGGAGAGCATTAGATTGAAAGATCTAAAAGACCCCAGTTCAATCCTGGGTTTCAGCAAAATGAACACTTCCTGGCCATGTCAGGCTTTGTTGAGCTCTATTCTTCTTTGAATCTGCAATCCCATTTCAGTTTACAATTACACTGTTCAGAAGTCTATTTGAATGACCAACCAACATATTCCATTGCAATCCAAGTTGTATTAGAGTCTGCTAAGATAGGACAAAGCTGGAAGTCCAAGGTCTCTGTAGAGCAGTGGTCTTCAAACTTGTTAAACAAACGATTTAAGTGCAACCCAGGATCTACTTTTAAAGGAAATATGAAGTTTATTTGCAGTGCTTTATCATTCTAAGACCAAGTACATGTAATTTTGTCCTCCATTCATCAAACCAGTGCAATCCTTTTAACTGCACAATATTTGCCTTTGTCTTGAGATCGGCATTATAGTTTGAGACTTAGTCATATGCAGTCCATCAAACAGCTGTGAAGCGGTACATTACTTGGAATTGATTATCATAATTTTGAAGAATGCTGTCTCAGAGGTGGTGTGTGGAGGCAAAGTAAGCTTTTTCTCAGTCTGACTCCCTTATAGGATTTTCAATTTAATATCTTTTTGCACAACAATTATCTCCATATCAACTCCACTGCTCTGCAAATCCAACAACTGATGGATTTTGGTAGCCAACCCAACAATATTTGCTCGAAGAATGAAGTCAAACTGATGTTTGTGCTATTTCATCAAATTCTTGAAATCAGCTGTTGAACTCCCCTGCTAACCTAAAGTGCACGAAGTGATTTTCTAGATGAAACCATTTTACATTGTCTTTTGAGTTTTTCCTAGTATTTTCTCCAGACTTGGAAAGCGTAGCAGTATTTTTTTTCTTTAAATTGGAAAGACTACTGTCTCAATTTAAATGCATTCACAATTAAGCCTCTGATCTTTCCCTGCAGTTCACAGTTCAGCCTGTTCAATTTGGATGTTGCCTGTAAGGAACCTGAAACTGAGCAACCAAACGTTGTCTGATAGGTCGCTGAACACTTCATTCCTTCAGTTAACTAGCAATTTTAGGCATGAGATCTACCAACCTTTGCAGGGCCTTACATTGACTTAACCACCTCAAATTAGCATGCAGGATTAGTTAATTGAAGGCATCGTTGTTTATTTAAGACCTTACTGAATAAGTTCAGTGCTGAAAGGCTCTTGCTCGAATTGAGTTTACAATCTCAACAGCAACTTCCACTACATGGGTAAAGTCCAATGCGTGTGGTGGATTATCTAGTGGTAATTGACAAAACTGGGAAAATTGGGTTCATTTCTGCTAAAATTTAACAAAACCCCCATTTGCACCAAACATAGCTGGTGCAGCATTAGTCATGATGAAAGCCAAGTTCTTGATCAGAGTGATTTTTCTCAACACATACATTTTGAATTCAATGTGGATATCTTGACTCCTTGTTCTCTCATTAAAGGGGCAATGTGTGTGATGATCCTCTTTTATTGTGTTCTTAAAGATCATATGCACAAAACAAATGGACAATCTGTCATGTTGATGGATCATTAAACTGCAGCAAGAAACAATCAGAGCCCTTCAGATGATGCTGGTGTTGCTGTAAGACCACTTTGGACAGAGATTCTATTCATCATACCACTTTGGAAACACTAAGTGACAAGTTGAGGTTGCCATTATTACTACTTCTTATTTCTTAAGTCTTCAAAGTAAAGAGTCAATGGTCACAATCATTGCTTCTTTGATTATTTGCCATCTGTGAATGATTTCTTATGCTTTGCAAGGGTATAGCAAAAGTGAGGTGCTGCAGTTCAGGCCTTTTCTTTCATGACTAGAATTTAAACGGGAACAACTGTTGAGCATTTATGTCAAAATTTGTCTGAAGTATGCTGATCAAGGGAAAACTATCTTTGAATTTAGGATTGTTATGTGATGTTCTTCCAAATGTCCTCTTATTTATGGATATACTTTGATGACATATAAAGAACAGAAATTCATTTTCCCCAATCTGCTTAGAAAGTACAGATTTTTGGTTTCTTTTCAGATGATCCAGGTTCATCATTCCTCATCTAGTACCTGTCCAACATATTCAAGGTACAAATCAGGAGTATGAGATGCCTGAACGAGTGCAGCTCTAATAATATTCAAGAAGTCTGACACTATCCAGGCCAAAGCAGCCCAATTGATTAGCACCTCATTCACAAACATCCACTTCCTCCACAATTGACAGGAACAGCAGTGTTTTACCAATTACCCGAGGCACGGCTGAAGTTCACTAAAGATCCTTTGATAGCACCTTCCAAACTCATAACCACTATCATCTTGAAAAGATAGAGTAGAAGATACATAACACCACCAGCTGCAAATTTCCCTCCAAGCCACCAATCATTCCAACTTGGAAATAGATCACCACTCCTTTAGTGTCTTTAGGACAAAATCCTGGAATTCTTCCCTAACAATACTGAGAGTCTACCTACAGCAGTAGTTTAAGACAATAGTTAACCATCACTTTCTCAAAAGGCAATTAGGAACAGGCAATAAATGCTGGCCAGCCTCTGACACCCATGTCCCATGAGTGACTTTTAAAAACTGCATCTTATATTTTGTGACATCACCCCGCCATTGGTCACACTGCAGGTAGGCCTCTAGATCCATGCTTCTGTAACACCCAGAATATAGCTGGCTGCTTTCAAGAGTGGGGGCACAAGAAGTCACTTTTGTGGTCTCTATTTGCTTCCAGGGGCTTCGGTCAGCTTGCTTTGCTTGGATATGGTAAGTACGGTAGCATTCCCCTTAACTTTTCTTCATCCCATTAGACAAGTAGCTGAAGAACTGAAGGATAGACTTAAGTTGCCCTTGCAGAGAATCTGTATGGACACAGGTGAACTGCATAGCCTGGTGATGTTTCTAGTACTGTAATATATAGCTTTCAACATGGATTCATTTTATTTGCATTGCTATCACAAAAAGAATTACTTTATGCTGCAATGATAGTCCAACTGGATCAAACTGAAACATGACGCAACAACCCGGCACGCATTTTTCTCTGGTTATGTAGCTTCAGGAAACAGACGTCATGCATGGCATGACAATGAATCAATGTGCACACAGCAGCAGGAGCACACACACAAGAGATAAGATCAATTGTCAAAGATATGCTGGAGACTGCAGATCTCACACATCCACCCTCACATCATCCCTTAGTACAACAACAGTGGCTGACTAGTCAAATTTCTTTGAATTAATTTACAACAGACCCAGACAAAACAAACGGGAGCTGCAGACCATTTGGCCCATTCTCTAGTAACAAGGCTGATCTTGGAGTTCAACTCCACTCTCCTACTTGCTTCCCCATCCATCCCCTGGATTTGCTGAGAATTAAAGAAAAAGTCCATCCAGCCTTAAGTGGGAGGTTGTTGACTTGCTTGCCAAGCTGGCTGGTTTTGGTTCAGATATTTCATCATCATGCTACCTAACATCATCGAGACCTCCAATGAAGCTTAGTATTTATATGATCCGGTCTGTTGAGGGTTTTGTGTCATTTCCAGTTCTTTTTTGCAAGGGTTTGTATATGGGGTCTAATTCCACATGCTCATTGATTACTTTATGGGTGGAGACTCAGGCCTCTAGGAATTCCCATGTACGTCTATGGTTCGCTTGAGCTAGGATGGTCACATCATCCCAGTTAAATTCATGGCCTTCATTTTTCATACAATCGGAAATGAGGGAAAGTTTGTCATGTCATTTTGCAGATGCTGGTATTTGTGTATCCTGATGGCTAGTTTCCTTCCTGTCTGGCTGTGTAATGTTTTGGCAGTCTTTGTACACACGTCGGTCCTACATGTCATGGGTATGGGGTCTTTGGTCCCTTAGAACAACAAAGCTCCGTCAGAGGCCGCACTGATGTTACCTGGCATGGTGATGAAACTTCTGAACAATAAACAGGCAGCTCGGCGAGCAAGTCGACAACCTCACCCACAACACGAGCTACAAATCTTCGCAAGAACCTTAAGCCTTAGATGTGTTTAAAGACTGACGATCCACAACTCTGGCAGGCCATTCCAAACTAGGTACACAAATGCTTTACAGTGAAGTAATTTTGCTTCATCTCGTTCTTAAATGATCAACTCTTTCACTGGGAAGACTGAGGCCCCATGTTTGATTCCCCAACTGGAATCATACAGCTGACATGAAATGCTTTTAGAAACATTGAGAACCTGATTCCTGAGTCATATGGATTCTACACTGACCGAATTGTTCTATGTATATCCGACACACCAACATACTGTTTCCTGAAAGAAATCCAACTCGAGTTTACAGGGTTTTTTTTAATTAGGAGTACCCTTCTTTTAAAAAATAGTTTTGGCTTCCATGCTCCCCACTTCTCTTTTTCCTTATGGCAGCAGTGTCCGAGGGACTGGAGGATTGCTTCTGTAGGATTTTCTGCCCCTCTTCCTGCAGCACCTTGTACAAGAGACCTCGCTGGTTCCAGGGCACATAGGATTTCACAGACAGGGCCACTTCGTCCAACCGCAGCCTGCTGGCGGTGATGTAGTCCAGGGCTGCCAGGTAGGGGCTGCTGCACAGCATTCGGACCAGGCCTCGGCCGCACATGGCCTTGACACAGCTCCCGGGGTGCGGCAGGTCGTGCTCCAGAATGGACTGGAAATCCCTGAGGGCCCGCGTCAGTTCCCCGTCGTGCAGGTGGCAGAACCCGCGGAGGACGAGAATGGTGCTTTGGTAGGTGGTCGGGTCCGACGCGATCAGGCGCTGGCACAGCTGGAGGGAGCCCTGCACATCCCCACAGAGGAGCATGCAGTCAGCTAGCCGAATCTCCAGTTCCCGCTTGGCCTCCGGCTCCACGTGGGCCACCAGCCGGAGAACTTCGAGGGCGGGACGCAGGAGTTCGACGCCGCCGTCGGATCGCAGGTCTAGGCGGCGGCGCACCGCCTCCCTGTACTCAGAGAGCTGAGCCTCGACAAGACGCTTGGCCAGCTCTAGCGCGCCATGCGGTGCTTGGGGCCGTCCTGAGGCTCCGCCGTCAAAGGCTGAAGCCAAGTGGCGGATCAATTCCCAGTCGGTGTCATCCCCGGCCGTGAGGGCAGAGACCCGATCGACGAAGAGTGAGGCGCCCTTCACCTGCTCAGCCTTCGACCTGTCAGCGGCCGAGGGCTGCGTCATGAGCTCTGGGCTTCCCGCGCTTTCCGCCAACTGCCGCTTTTCGAAGGTGCGCGCGCCGTCGCCATGAGGCGCCACGAGCGAGAGGAAACGGCGGCAATCGGCAAGCAGCTTGGCAGCGCAGCCATTTTGCTCCTGCTGCCCTTCGTGCAGCGAGAGGTAGCGGGTGACGGCACGCACGACCTGAGGCAAATCCTTCTTCTGGTGGAGGACGACAAACGCCACAGTCTCTTCCTGCCACTTGCCGAAGGCCTGCATGTAGTCCACCACGCCGTTGGCAGAGTGTCTCCCAGACAGGACCCAGGCCAGGGCCCTGGTCAGCAGCAGTGCCAGAGAGTGGCTAGGGTGAGCGTTGAGCAGAGCGTTGCAGTGGCTCACCGCCTCCTGGTGCCGCCCGCTCCTCAATAGCGCGTCCGTCTTCAGCACCGAGGCCGTCAGGTTGCCTGGACTCAGCGCCGACAGGAAGACAGCGGCCACTCTCACGCTAACGGGGGCCTCAACCGCAGGTTCGTCACTACCGGCCTGGCTTGGCACCCAGCTTTGGCTTCTGCACCAGCCTTCCAACACGGCCAACACATCTCCCAGGCCCGGTTCCCCTAAGGCCTTAACATGCTGCACAGTCGCCTCGGTGTGAAAGCTGAAAGCTGAGGTGTAACAGGCGGTGGCACTGACGGGAGAATCGCTCGCCAGGAACCTGTCCCCTTTGGCGCAGAGCTGGGCGGGCACCTCCTCTTCAGCCATCACCACGACCGAACTGTCATGCTAGGGATTTACATACGAGCAAAATGAATCCAAACCTAGAAAAAGAAAAATGCAAAATTTGAGGATTGGATCGACAAGAGTCACCACGACAAAACAATTTTAACCTGACGAGACTGCATATAACATGTTTTACAGTCACCCAATTGACTCCCCATTGAACTCTACAGTTTGAAGTATAAAATTGGCTTTCCACCTGTTCCACCCCACTCCAGCCTGCACGAAGTGACCATTTAGTCATATTCTCTGATTCCGCGATATATTTTGGTGTTTGCAAGCCCACAGAGCATCGCATCAAGTGACGAATAGTGGAGGCACTACTTATGGACAAGTTTTAAAGGAAATAATATTGCATAAGTGTTGGATATTTGACAAAAAAAAGTGCAAAAATGAACATTTGATTTCAAGTTAGTCTGGAGGCAGTAATACAACATAGCTTTGACGAATAGAGGGGACAAGAAATCTGCTTAGAGCATTGGTGGAAATGAGAGATTGGAGGTTTGGAGATTAAAAAGGGAGAAATTCAGCCACTGCAAAAAGTAGAAGCACAAAGTTAGAACTGACATTAACTGTTCAGGTCGCCAATTAAGCATTGTTAAATAAATTCAGAGCAGTAGAAACTCTGAAAAAAGGTCTCGCCCTGAAACATCAGCTTTCCTGTTCCTCTGATGCTGCTTCGTCTGCTGTGTTCATCCAGCTCTATGCCATGTTATCTCAGTAGAAACTCTGATCACTAACACACTGCCATGTGATGAGTTGAGAGGCGGAATTCTGGTATGTTCGCTGGACAGCAAGCTACAGTACAAAGCATAGGTGATGTTGACAGCAGGACTTAATGCAGGTTAGGATGTAGATAATAGAGTTCTGATTGAGCTCAGGTTTATGGCAGATAATGGAAAGTCATGAAGGGATTTGGAATAGTTTAGCATGTGGTTAATTTCAAAGCATTCACAATCAATAATCAAATTTGTATTTGTAGTGTAAAGTTGCCCAAATTGATAATAGCTTACCACTTGGAATGGGCTTGAAGTTATAATGTGTGGTACGAGGGACTGTTGCAATTGTTAGAGGGACTGCCTGGGAAAGAATTGGTGTATCTCAGCTAATGTTCTGGTGCTGATACTAGGGACTTGACAATGAAATCTGGCAGTTGCTGTAAGTGTTGTCTTGATAAAAATTAATGCTGCATTAAAGAGCCCTTGTAAAATTGATATCAATGGGAATTGGAGGGGGAAAATCTCTCCCCTGGTTAGTCATGTGTTACAAAGGACTCTTGCAATTATTGGATGAAAAATCATCTCAGTCCCAGGATATCACTACAAGAGTTCCTCAATAGTGATACACCTATACCCATACCCCTACTCCCCATCTCCTCCTTTGAAAGAAATAAAAACGTTCTCCAGTGCAAGAGCACCAGATTTCCTCAAGAAAGTAATTAAGTACTGTGTAGAATGTCATTATTCCTGATGCTTGTAGCCATGGTAGGGAAGCAATACAATTTGGACATACACAGCCTTAAATGGAGTAGGAAAAAAAGTGACCCAGATCCTTAAAGTTATAAAAAGAAAGACACCACTAACATTGTACTATCGGTTCATTTAAGAAAACAGTAGGCTCAACTATCTTTGTCTGTTTCAGTAATGACCTCCACTCTGACAGAAAGTCAGATGGGAAGATATATACCGATGATTGCACAAGCGTTTAGTACCATTCCCAATCCTTCAGATGCAGAAGCTTTTCCGTATTCACATGCAGAAATATCTGGAGAACAAGCCTTTAGGTGACCTTTGTGCTATTTCAGTGCCAAGAAAAGATCTGCAACAAAGAATGTAATCTCTCCACTTGACATTGTCAACATTGAACGTCCAGTCATTATCATTATTCTAGGGGTTACAGTTGACCAGAATCTGAACTGGACCAGCCATACAAATACTATAGCCACAACACCAGTTTAGTGGTTGTCAATACTGCACCATATAACTCCTGATTCCCCAAAGCTGATCTCATCAACTTTCACAGATGCACCATAGGAAGCATCCTAACTGGCTGCATAACAGCTTGGTATGGCATCTGCTCTTCCCAGGACAGTAAGAAACTACAAAAAGTTGTGCACACAGCCTAGACCATCATGGAAGCCAACCTCCCATCCATGGACTCCATCTACACTTCTTGTTGCTGCTGAAAGGCTGCTGACAAAGACCCTTCCCACCCTGGTAGTATTGTCTTCTGATCTCTTCTGTCAGGCAGACAATATAGAAGCTTGAACACGCAGATCAACAAATTCAAGAACAGCTTCTTTCCTGCTGCTATTAGACTACTGAATAGACCTCTAGAATTTCTACTTAATGTTGGCTTCGCTTTTGTGCGTTTGTACTTTTATACCTCTCTGTAAGCCCGGTACGATCGATGTGTCTTTGTTTGTTATGATCTGACTGTATGGCCGACAAATCAAAACTTAGGTACATGTGAACAATAATGAATCAAAAAAATCAAATTACAATAAGTCCTGAAGGGCAATTAGACATTAGCAAAGTTTTGTTTTGAGAGTGATCAACCTCACCCATACTCCCATTCCCCTCCCCTGAAAGAATAAAAATGCCCTTGAGTGCAAAAGCACAAAATATCCTTGAGAAAGTAACAGTATGATTCATTAACATGTAGAATATCAACATCATTATCACTGATGCTTGTAGCCATGGCAGGGAAGCAGTGCAATTGGGACAATCATGAGTAAAAAATGAGCCAGGTCTTTCAATTCTAAAAAAGGTAACAGACATTGTAATATCTTCTCCGTTAAGAAAACAATTTATAAATATATTTATGAAAAAGGCATTTAATTTGTTCAGCAAGGAATAGCCAAAAAAAAGCAGCAGTCACTTTGTCAGCATCTCAGAGTTTGATGTACATTTCTTCTGAGACACTCAGTTTAAATTCTTGCTGTCAAGGCTAAAACTTACACAAACCTCTTCCACTTATTGTCTATCTCTAATTAAATGAAAAAGTGTACCAGATGCTTCGTAAGTTAGTGCCCTGTTGGTATATATTTACTGTATTTTAAGACCTAAAGAAAACCTAGCTAATGTTGTAGTCCAAAAAACCTTTAACTCCCTGGTGGCCGGCTAGTTTGAAATAATCTCTCTTTAAACACTGCCTTTTCCCCCCAAGAGGATGTACTTTCGACTTAAGAATGACCCTGCATTCAACACAGATCTCCAAAATGTCACTCAACAACTGCTAATTATAGAAGAGACTAAAAACTGAATATCCTATGCTATTTAACCATGGAATGTCCTGAGGTGTAGTGGATAGTGTTCCAACATCTGAGCCAGAAACTCCAGGTTCAGGTGCCAGCCAGGACTTTATGGCCACTGAAAGTGCATTTATAATGTGGCCAGACACATTAAATTTTGATCCTACAAATCATTCCAAATCACACCAATGATAATCCATAAAGAATGGGAGTGATTCCAGGTGAGTCACCTCACTGAAAGAAAATTTGAGCTGCTACAATCACCCTCAAAGTGCATCATCAAATCACCTTAAAATCAGTGGAATATATGCCATTTTGAGGAGTCACTGAGTGAAAACTACATTATGTTTTGTTTTTGGTTAGGCGGTACATGAAGTGTGGTCCATTAATTTGCTCAATATTTTCCTTGAATATTTGGATCAATAACCTGGAAAACTCATTCCTCAAGATGTCTAAATACCTATATCAATGTGACCTGTTACTTGTCAGTCATATATAGAACTAGATGTTATATTACTAATAATATTGACAAAAAGCCTTAATTTCAGATGGGCTAAATAAACTAGAATTGGGCATCTTAGAAGAAAATAATTTGAAATATTAATTATATGGTAAATCAGAAGCAGAACAAGTAAATACACTTCTTTACACAGTTGGGAGTATTGCTAATGTCATATCTCACCATGGAGTAAAAACAGCAACACGTACCTTTGAAGAGGTACAAAAAGACTTTTGACAATTGTTTCAACCTTGAAACTAAAAATAAGTACTCTTTGCAGAAAAGATTTAATACAAGAGTTCAGGATTTAGGACAATCCAAGGATGTTTTCATTAACAATCTTCACAGATAATTGGAGAACTGTAACTATGGTGATTAAGATAATATTGTTTAGGAATTACTGATGATTCAGTGTCAAATTTATCAAAATCCATCCAAAGAAGACTAGAGAAAGCCATTCAGATGGCTAATAAATCAAAAGCCTAGAAGCAAAACAAGTGAAAAACCATGATATAAGAGATCAGAAAATTCCATTTGACACTTAAGACACAAAATCACAAATGACATATGATAAACCAGTACAGCGACTAGGGCAGGCAGATAGAAAGTCCTTATCAGTTTTGGATGGCAAAAGAAACACACCAATTAAAAGTGACCTCTACATCGCCGAGGCCAGACGCCAACTCTCCGACACCACCTCCTACCGCCTCCTCGATCATGACCCCACACCCGAGCACCAAACCATCATCTCCAACACCATTCATGACCTCATCACCTCAGGGGACCTCCCACCCACAGCCTCCAACCTCATTGTTCCCCAACCCCGCACGGCCCGTTTCTATCTCCTTCCCAAAATCCACAAACCTGCCTGCCCTGGTCGACCCATCGTCTCAGCCTGCTCCTGCCCCACCGAACTCATCTCCACCTATCTGGACTCCATTTTCTCCCCTTTGGTCCAGGAACTCCCCACCTATGTCCGTGACACCACCCACGCCCTCCACCTCCTCCAGAACTTCCAATTCCCTGGCCCCCAACACCTCATATTCACCATGGACGTCCAGTCCCTGTACACCTGCATTCCGCATGGAGATGGCCTCAAGGCCCTCCGCTTCTTCCTGTCCCGCAGGCCCCCTCCACCGACACTCTCATCCGCCTAGCGGAACTCGTCCTCACACTCAACAACTTCTCTTTTGACTCCTCCCACTTCCTACAGACTAAGGGGGTGGCCATGGGCACCCGCATGGGCCCCAGCTATGCCTGCCTCTTTGTAGGTTACGTGGAACAGTCCATCTTCCGCACCTACACAGGCCCCAAACCCCACCTCTTCCTCCGGTACATTGATGACTGTATCGGCGCCGCCTCTTGCTCCCCAGAGGAGCTCGAACAGTTCATCCACTTCACCAACACCTTCCACCCCAACCTTCAGTTCACCTGGGCCATCTCCAGCACATCCCTCACCTTCCTGGACCTCTCAGTCTCCATCTCAGGCAACCAGCTTGTAACTGATGTCCATTTCAAGCCCACCGACTCCCACAGCTACCTAGAATACACCTCCTCCCACCCACCCTCCTGCAAAAATTCCATCCCCTATTCCCAATTCCTCCGCCTCCGCCGCATCTGCTCCCACGATAAGACATTCCACTCCCGCACATCCCAGATGTCCAAGTTCTTTAAGGACCGCAACTTCCCCCCCACGGTGATTGAGAACGCCCTTGACCGCGTCTCCCGCATTTCCCGCGACACATCCCTCACACCCCGCCCCCGCCACAACCGCCCCAAGAGGATCCCCCTCGTTCTCACACACCACCCTACCAACCTCCGGATACAACGCATTATCCTCCGACACTTCCGCCATTTACAATCCGACCCCACCACCCAAGACATTTTTCCATCCCCACCCCTGTCTGCTTTCCGGAGAGACCACTCTCTCCGTGACTCCCTTGTTCGCTCCACACTGCCCTCCAACCCCACCACACCCGGCACCTTCCCCTGCAACCGCAGGAAATGCTACACTTGTCCCCACACCTCCTCCCTCACCCCCATCCCAGGCCCCAAGATGACATTCCACATTAAGCAGAGGTTCACCTGCACATCTGCCAATGTGGTATACTGCATCCACTGTACCCGGTGCGGCTTTCTCTACATTGGGGAAACCAAGCGGAGGCTTGGGGACCGCTTTGCAGAACACCTCCGCTCAGTTCGCAACAAACAACTGCACCTCCCAGTCGCAAACCATTTCCACTCCCCCTCCCATTCTCTTGATGACATGTCCATCATGGGCCTCCTGCACTGCCACAATGATGCCACCCGAAGGTTGCAGGAACAGCAACTCATATTCCGCCTGGGAACCCTGCAGCCATATGGTATCAATGTGGACTTCACCAGTTTCAAAATCTCCCCTTCCCCCACTGCAACCCTAAACCAGCCCAGTTCATCCCCTCCCCCCACTGCACCACACAACCAGCCCAGCTCTTCCCCCCCACCCACTGCATCCCAAAACCAGTCCAACCTGTCTCTGCCTCCCTAACCGGTTCTTCCTCTCACCCATCCCTTCCTCCCACCCCAAGCCGCACCCCCAGCTACCTACTAACCTCATCCCACCTCCTTGACCTGTCCGTCTTCCCTGGACTGACCTATCCCCTCCCTACCTCCCCACCCACACCTTCTCCACCTATCTTCTTTACTCTCCATCTTCGGTCCGCCTCCCCCTCTCTCCCTATTTATTCCAGTTCCCTCCCCCCATCCCCCTCTCTGATGAAGGGTCTAGGCCCGAAACGTCAGCTTTTGTGCTCCTGAGATGCTGCTTGGCCTGCTGTGTTCATCCAGCCTCACATTTTATTATCTTGGAATCTCCAGCATCTGCAGTTCCCATTATCTCTGACACCAATTAAAAGTGAATTATTTTTCACAATAGGCCTTTTTCAGAAAATGTGCATAAATGGAACATTGTTTCAGAAAAGTAAGAAATCAAGTAGCTATCTACACAAAGATTAATGGCAACAAGAAAATACCAAACATTATCCCAGATGATCCCGACTTTGTGTTTTGGCAATAAATGGTGAGGGAGACTGAGACAGATCAGACTGTGAGCAATGGTTAAGAAAACATTGCCTACAGTCAAAAATGCAACTACATAACACAAGATTAAATGGTGTGCAATAAGCAACTCAAATATAGGAGATGTCAAATAGTAGAAAATCTATGCAGACTACACATTTAAGAATTCTTACTTGAGTAGGAAGACATACCTTGACCTCAAGCTTCAAATAGTCAAAAGAAGTTAAATAATGTAAAACTATGGAACAACTAGTACAGAAATAACTGGTCACAGACCAGCTCGTAGAATATTACATTCTACAGGTCTTTCTAGGCTCATGATGGAGCCTAAACAAAAAAGAAGTTCATTGTGATAAGTTATATTGACATAAGAAATTAGCTTCATACTCCCAGTGAGATGGATTAGCAGAGGGAAACATTTGTACTATCAATACTGCAAAGTATTCAGACTACAACAGCTAGTAAAGTTTGCAAAGAGACAGTCAATGAACAGCACACTCCACTTGATAAAGCTATAACTGAAGCAACAGCTTTGTGAACAAACAGCTATGACATTTGAATCTGATGCTAGATGTGGAGGTGACTCAAAAAGGACGTTTTCAAGCAAGCTATTGGACTTTGTTATTTCCCCAGGAAGAATCATCAGTTAGTGATAGAGATCATGTCAAGCTGGAAGCAATCTTTAAATAGCAGAGCTAAAGAAGTGGACATATTGGTTTCATCAATTAAGCACATTGCTGAAAGGAAATGAGAGAGTCCAAGCCAATTGACATGTTGAAGTAGGAAGCTTACAAGCAGACTGAGAAAGAAAAATATGCTGACACAGATTAAAGATGATGTGCATACAATTCTACAGGAGTTACCACTGCAAAGGGATGACCAATGTTCAATGTTTCAAGAGACTACGTGGAAGAAATTGTCTGTTTCAGGGATTCAGGGCACTGCAAAGAGGCAGGGTGAGCATCTTCCTTGAAGGAATTCTGGGAGATTATAGGTCCCCTAGTCCAAAGGAACAGTTATGTCTTACACACAGACAGTAAGAAAATCAGAGGCAACAGTCTTTCATCAAACCGCCAGTTTTCCAAGTCTGAAGATAATACATATTACAGCAGAAATGTGAAATTTCTGGATTCCTTGCATTTGTAAAAACTTGGGTAGGGGGCAGCTGGAGATGTGGTACTGGCAAATAAAGTTGCCTATATAATTGTAGAATAATAATGAGGAAATGTATATTGATTCAAAAATGATCAGTGTCATAAAGTACCACCTACTATAATGAGATCATTTGGACTGGTGGACTGAGTGGCTTAGAATCTGGAGAGTGAGACTAAACGATCTGGCTAAATTATCAATCATTAGCAACATAGCCTGTGACAAGTTGCAGTGAACAATATCTTGCTAACTTACAAGAATTTCCTTCAGTTGGACAAAGAAGTGGCTTTCCTCAATCGCAATATCCCTGTAGTTTCCTACACTTCAAGGGAATGGTGGCAGTAACATTAATCGTTAACATCAGCTCAGTGTACTGAGTTGATATGCCCATATGGCATATCTGACACCAAGATGCCTGACTGGTTGGGCACCATCAATATTTTGTGAGCACGCTACTCCCATAAAAGAATCTAGCCGGGAATGTAATATGCAGCTCTTTGGAAAGACGAGGAAACTAAAACAATGCAGGGTTGGTTGCAATAATGCATTTTATGTCTTTATTGCATTAATACAAATTTTCTCAATGGCATGGTTGTCAAAAGAAAATG
Source organism: Stegostoma tigrinum (assembly GCF_030684315.1). NCBI lineage: Eukaryota > Metazoa > Chordata > Chondrichthyes > Orectolobiformes > Stegostomatidae > Stegostoma > Stegostoma tigrinum. Next base: position 20,609,704 of record NC_081381.1, read on the forward strand.
GTAATTGCAAAGCAGTTTTCACCTTTAGTCTCACCTACTGAGACTCTTCATTATTTCCAGGATGCTTCACTTTAGTTTACTGCTTCCGTTCCATCAGGCCAATCAAATAATGAGCATTGAGAATAGGAATAAGCCATGCAGCCCTTTGACCCTGCTCTGCTATACGACATGATCATGGCTAATCATAAAATCTGTACCCTGTTCCTGCTTTCTCCCCATATCCTTTGATCCCTTTGCCCCCAAAAACATTCAGTGTTTTGTCTTCAATTTCTTTCTGTGGCAGAGAATTTCACAGGCTTAAATCGAGGTGAAGAAATTTCTCCTCAATTCTTCTAAACTGCCACCCAGTATCAGTAAACTGTGACTCCCGTTCTGGATTTCCAGGTTATCAGGAATATCCATCCTGCATTTACCCTATCTAGTCCTGTTAGAATTTTAAAGGTTTAATGTTCATTCTTCTAAACTCCAGCGAATATAATCTTAAATCAATCTAGTCTCTCTTCATATGTCAGTCCCTGCCATCTTAGGAATCAGTCCAGTAAAATGTTATTGCATTTCCTCTGTAGCCAGAACATTCTCCTTCAGATTAGGAAGCCAAGACTGCACACAGTACTCCAGGTATGGTCTCACCAAGGCCCTATATCAATACAGCAAGGCATCCATGCCCTTGTCTTCAAATTCTCTCATTTTGAAGGCCAACACATCATTTGCCTTCTTCAACTTCTACTGCACCTGTATGCTTACTTTCAGCAAATGGTGTTCATAGATGGACAGGTCTCTTTGCACCTCCTCTTTGCCAATCTATTGCTGTTCAGATGATAATCTGCCTTCCTGCGTTTGCTACTAAAGTAGGTAATTAAGTTATCCACATAACACTTCCTCTGCATTGCATTTAACCACTCAACTTGTACAAATTATTCTAAAGCATTCCTGTATCCTTATCAGCATTCACCCTTTCAACTTCGCGTCATCCGTAAACTTGGAGATATTACATTTTGTTCCTTCATCTAAATAATTAATATGTACTGTGAATAGTTAGCACCCTAGCACTGATCCACGTGATGCCTCACTGTTCACTGCCTGTGTATGCAAGAGATCTGTTTATTCCCGTTGTTTCCTGTACGTCTACCAGTTCTCCCTCCAGGTCAGAACACTGCGCCAATCCTGTGCTTTAATTTTACATGCTAATCACTTGTGGGACTTTACCAAAACCTTTCTGAAAAGTAAGCCACGCCACTAGCTCACCATCAACTCTACTAGTTATATCCTTGAAAAACTCCAGTGGGTTTGTCAAGCATCAATTTTCTTTCTATAAATCCAAACTGACTGTCTGATTCTGTCACTGATTTTCAATAACTGCTATTGTGTTTTTTCTTAAGTAACAGAAAATAGCATTTTCCCCACTACTAATATCAAACTAATTGGTTTATAGTTCCTGTTCTTCTCTCTACCTCCTTTAAAACAAAAAAGTAGGGTTATAATAGCTGCCTTCCAGTACATAGGAACTGTTCCAGAATTGACCACGATTGTATCAATTATGTCTAGGACCACTATAAGTACTTTGAGGTGGAGGTTATCAGATTCTGAGAATTTAATCAGCCTCTACTAATATTGATTTCCTTCAATTCCTTCCTCTTACTAGAGCCTGAACTGGAACCTCGAACAATATTGCAAGCCAGTTTTCATCACCATTTAATTTAACTCTTCGTACAAGTTCCTAACTTTGGTTTAATCACACAGAACATAAGCTTAATTGCATAAAATAACATGTTGCAGTGTCAACTTGTGCGTTAAAGAATTTCGGGTCGGGACCCTCCGAAACGTCAACATTCCTGCTCCTCTGATGCTGCCAGACCTGTTGTGCTCCTCCGGCTCCATTCGGTTATCTCTGTCTCTAGCATCGGCAGTTCTGACTACCTCACCGTTAAAGTTTATGTGAGTGATAATGGGAACTGCAGATGCTGGAGAATCCAAGATAACAAAGTGTGAAGCTGGATGAACACAGCAGGCCAAGCAGCATCTCAGGAACACAAAAGCTGACGTTTCGGGCCTAGACCCTTCATCTCTGATGAAGGATCCAGGCCCGAAACGTCAGCGTTAAAGTTTATGGCCTGTTTTTACTCTAAACCCAATACCGAGGTTAACTAGTCTCTTCAGATTTAGTCGTAATTCAATACAAATCTTTGCGCTTGAAATAATACATTTTGCAATTCGACTCAGGTGTTTGCAACGCCAATTCAATTACTATTAACACCATCTATCCGCATTGTGTTTCTGCGCTCTTTTCTGTGCATAAACCTGTGTTGTGTAAAGGTGTAAGTCCATTCAGTACCAGAAATACATCCAAGACGTCTCTCTAATGTTCAATTTTTGCATGAGAGAGATGGTTTATTGAACAAACAAGCCCTATTGTATCTCAGGAACAAAAACAAAGTTGCTGGAAAAGCTCAGCAGGTCTGGCAGCATCTCTGAAAGATAAAACAGAGTAAACGCTAACTCTAATTTTTCCCTTCACAGATGCTGCCAGACCTGCTGAGCTTTTCCAGCAACTTTGTTTTTGTTCCTGATTTACAGCACCCGCACTTCTTTTGGTTTCTATTCCTTATTACTTCTCACCCGCGAATTAAATAAAGTTGTGGGGATACGTTCAAAATTTACAATTTGACGGACTTTTTTGTTGCATTGCCAGTGGGCGAGCTCACTGCCATCAGAAGTTCAAAATCGCTGTCATCTTCAGCCCTAACGTGAGTAAATGTAACACTTCCTCAGAAGATTGCATCAGCTGATTTTAAAAGAGGGAATGTGAGTAGAATATCCCTCACTTTATTTTACGGAAGCAGATTCGCGAAAAGGAACTCTGTTGTGACAACAGAATGAACAGTTGCATTCTTGTTCATAACGTACAGGGAATTCTGAAAAATCAGCAGCCTGGAAGATAGAGAACAAATAAAGCTTGGCCAAGATCGGACTGAAGGAGGATTTTTCGGGGCAGAAGAAAGTAGCTCAGTAAGAGATCATTAATTGAAACGAACCTGGGGACTAGTTATTTCCAAAACAAACCAGGGCATTCACCAAATCTCATATTAACCTCGTCTGTGCATGTGTCCATTTTATAATTTTGGTCAGATCGTCGTTAACATAATTCAGTAGTTTATACTCGTTGAGCACAGTACGCTCTTTATGAACTATCTTGGCCCCTGTGTGGTAGGAGTACCTAATCGGACTGATTAAATAGGCCCAATTCACATAAATAGGAGAGATTCCAATTTGGCTTCAAGTCAGGAGCCACTTTGCAGTTCATCCATTTTAATGAGTATTTCCAAAAAGCAGCACGCAACAGAATAAAACATAAAATCCCTTTATAAGCACCAAATGGTTGTCATATGATTGGCAAATCTTTTAAACTGTTAATGCAAACAAAATAAGTAGCGTTCATGCTTTTAACGACACCACTACAGCAAATCGGCTTTCAGCCGGGGACGAGAAGCCAGAGTTGCTTCTTTGACCTCTCATTATGTTGCGCTTGGGCAAAGTTTGTAAAATATTTACCAAATTAAACATATAGAAATATTTGTATTTCGTTAATATATGCCTTGGTAGTATCTCTAACCTCGGTGGAGCAGTCAGGTACCTAAGTAGACGGTGATTTACAGCGCATCATTACCTTCGAGATGGGCCTATTAAAATAGGAGAGTCTAATCAGTTCAGAGGGACAAACAGGATTTCGCAAAGTTTCAACTTAATAATGACTATTGGAAGTGAATAGCCAATATCTGTAAGGCGGGATTTTTAAAAAATCATCCTGTTCAGAGATGTTATAAACACACCTCTGGATCACGTGGGACTTCAAGCCGGGCCTCCTGGATATTACCACTACACAAGAACCATTATATGAAGTAATATATTTGCTAAATTACAGCGATTATCAACAGTGTTGTATCCTGCCTGCCGTCCCATTGCTTCCTCGCCTACCCTGTAAGCTTCTTCGACCATTTTATTTCGTTATGTCAGGGTAACACGTTTCTTATAACTTTTTGATTCGTAAAGTGTGACAAATGCAAATTGAGGAATGAAAGGATTGTTTGAATAGACGTAACCTCTCTGAGCGGTGTCTTTTCTGCAGTCCAATTGCTGTTGTGGTTTTTTTCCTCCCCTTAACAAACACTCACCTCTCCAGAGCAGATATCTGAAGCCGGTTTCGCAGACTCTAATAGAATAGGCTCCGCTTTTTACTTTTCAGACGTGCAGTACTGCAGCATGCAACTTTATTTCTTTTTAAATGCGGATCTAATCCGATGTCAGGTGTCTTGTGTCGGGGTTTCCCCTGCCCCGTTGTAACCCCTTTCGTCCCGATACAAAATTGCAACAAACCAGCTTTTTGATCGATTTCAGGATCACGTGCCTCCCGTTGCCACGGTTGCAAATAAACACAACGCGGCGCTGGCTTTCCTGACGGAATCGGTCGCCAGATCAAATGAACTAAGATCACAGTCTTTACATTAATAATGACAAACCATTTTCCTCTTCAGTGCATGAATATAGCACCATTCACGATATTCAGATACCTAAAGTACTTTGCAGCCATGAAATTCTCTTGAAACGTAGTTAAGTGATCATGTAGGAACATGGCAGCCATCTACTACATTTGAAGATCTTACAATCAACAATGATGACCGAGTGAATTGTTTAAAAACCAAAAGAACTGCGGATGCTGCAAATCAAGAACAAAAACAAAGTTGCTGGAAAAGCTCAGCAGGCCTGGCAGCATCTGTGGAGGAGAAAACAGAATTAACGTTTCCGGTCTGGAGACCCTTCCTCAGAACTCAGTAAATTGTTTCACTGATGTTGATTGAGGGATAAATTTTGACCAGGAAACAGGAAATAGTTCTCTTTCACTTCATGCAATGTCGTAGGATATTTAATTCTTTCTAACAGCTGGATGGTTGGTTTGGGAATCAGAGTAATGCCAACAGCATGGGTTTAATTCCCATCACTGGCTAAGATTACAATGAAGGACTTTCCTTCTCAACCTCTCTCCTCACCTGTGGTATGGTGCTCTCCAGTTAAATGACCCCCGGTTGTCTCTCTCTCTAATGAGAGAGAAGCTTGATGGTCTATGGCAACTCAACCCTAAGGGGACAGGCAGGGCTTTGATTTCTATCCAATCCAATAGCACTGTCTCAGCACTGCACTGGAATGTCAGGTGATTTTCTGTAGGGGAAATCATGTTCAATCAATTTAATGAAGTTCTTTGAGGAAGTATGGCTAACAGGCTAAGTGGATGAAAAAAGATGTACTTTACTTGGATTTTCAGATAACATTTGATAAGACCTCATATCAAAGGTTATTTCAAAGAGTAGAAGCTAATGGCATAGGGAATGACATATGGCATGGAAAGTAAATTGGCTAGTAACAGGAAACAAAGTAGGGATTTAGGGGAGGCAATGGCCTAGTAGTATTATCACTAGACTGTTAATGTGGAGACCCAGATAACATTCTGAGGACCTGGGTTCAAATCCCACCGTGACATATGGTAGAATTTGAATTCAATAAAAATATCTGGAATTAAGAATCTAATGATGACCATGAATCCGTTGCTGACTGTTGGGAAAAACCCATCAAGCCCACTAATGTCCTTTAGGGAAGGAAACTGCTATCCTTCCCTGGTCTGGCCTACATGTGGGTCCAGACCCACAGCCATGTGGTTGATTCTGAACTGCCTGCTGGGCAATTAGCGATGGGCAATAAATGCTGCCTAGCCAGTGACGTCCTCCTCCCATTAACAAATAAAGAAAAAAAAAGACGAGGGTCATTTTTTGATTGCCAAGATGTAACAAGTGATGCGCAACAAGGATTAGTACTGGGTCGTCAACAATCGTCTTTCGATGTGTAAGTATGACTTCAACCAGCAGAGAGTTTTTTTTTCCCCTGATTCCCTTTGACTCCAGTTTTGCTAGGGCTTCTTGATGCTACACCCAGTCAAGGACAGTCATTCTCCTATGTCTGGAGTTCAACTCTTTTGTCTATATTTGAACCAAAAGCTGTGTTGAAGTCAGGATCTGAGAGGCCCTGGAAAAACCTAAACGAATGTCAGTGAGAAGATCATTGCTGAACAAGTCTCCCTTGATAGCTCTGTTAATGATGCCTTCCATCACATTACTGATGATTAACATTAGATTGATTGGGCTGTGACTCAGAAGGACCCTTCCTATGCGAATTACTAGTAAGATACTCATGTCATTGTGTACTGGAATAGCTTGACTAGCAGCATGGCAAGTCTTGGAGCACAGGTCTTTAGTAATATTGCCAGGATGTAGTCGGGACCCACAAATGAAGTCTGGGAAATTGTGAAAAGACAAACTGAGAGTCCCAGGGGGACTTTAAGGAACATGACTCCTTGGGGATGATGAGGGAGGTCGGAAGAGGAATACAAAACATGTTTTTTTTAAACACTTCCACAAATGTCGACCTGAGTATCGACACCAATGTAATTTCTCTTTATTACCTGACAGATTTTATTGCCATGGTGTCCATGCTTATCGGGAATTCACTATACATTATTATAAATTACTTTATTTGGACGACAATCAAGTACAGAAGATTTTGTATTCTAAAATATCGAAACAGTAGAAAAAAAACTGAAGCTTACTATGTGATGCACTACATTAAACTGCCTGAACTCTGTTTTCCTGTCAATGGATGATGTCTGACTTGGTAAATATTTCTCCCATTTTCTGTTTTTATTTTGCTTTTCCAACATCCACAGAATTTAGTTTATGATATTAAAAGGGCAGAATGACACATCAGAAGTGTAGTTTTTCGTGAAAGGAGAAATAAAATCGTGAACAACTTTATATCATTTGTGTTTTAAGGACATCAAGCCCTCATTGATACATTAATATCACTGTGCCACACAAAGGTTACTTACATCTTTACATTATACTCGTATCTCAAGTAAGAGACGTGTCTCCTGCCAACAACTAAGGCAGGAAGTTGGTGCTATTGACTTTGTCATTATGCTCCTACACAGCAACCCAAAGTTGGAACTTGAACTAGAAGTAGAAAACTCTTGTTGCTTCCTCCCCTTCAACACCCTCTTTTTCATTCCCCTGGTAAGTCCATTTTTCAATCCTTTCACTGCCCTACTCACTGCCCTGTTCTTCACTTTCCTCATTGCTTCATTTGCTGGCCATGCTGTGTACAAATTTCAGAATGGTTCCTGCAGCTAAGCTGTAATTCCTACACCTTTAACACTATTTATCTATTCATTTAAAGAGTGAAGAATATGGGCAGAATCCTTGTCTCAATGTCTTTAGACAATCGTGTTTTTTTAATTTCAAAAATATATTTTAATTCAGAAAAAATATCTTCATATATATATATAAATGCAGTTCAGTTCTGTACGTAGCATATCAAGGAAACAGACATTGGAGTTTGAATATCCAATCAAGGAAACAGACATTGGAGTTTGAATATCCAAACTAACCTAAGACGTGTCTTACAGATACAAAACTATATTTTCATGCATTGAGGCATCACCAGAGTTTTCCAACAAGCGCTCATTTGGCTAGTTGTGAGAAGGGTACTATCTGTGAGATCCTTCATGTATGCCTGGTTGGACTGTACCACTGCTCACTGCTCTCAAAGCAGCTGCAGGGGAGGGGGTGGGCAATGAGATTATCATGCATCACCTTCCAGAATGTGCCTTTGCAAAGAAAGTCTGGAGAAAAAACACAGTGGTTTTTGGTCAAAGCTTGTCCCAGGCAGCTCTGCAATGCAGGACTCTGCGCTCTCAGGTCTGTTCCCTAAGACACATGCTGAGACAACAACAACTGCACCTGGAGGACCATCAACTCAGTGAACATTCATCATACTTTTTTTGTGGTGTTGCCTCCACACTGAGACCATTAAAAACAATCCCAGACATCATGTTCTACAAGCTGTTAATGCAACATTTCTGATTCAATGCAAAGATAGCATGAACTGCTACTGCACATGTGGCGAATGCATCCTTACAGTTGAGTTGGCAGCAATCATTGTCCAAAATAAAATGTTACCAATTACTTTTGAATGAAGAATGCTCTCCCTTATATTTCAATACTCCATGCGTCACTGCAAAAAGTTGCACTACGACAGCTGACAACAGAACTCTGCATGATTTTGATGATTGTCAGATTTGGAGAGCCTATCCATACACACTGCCTCAGCTGGTGAGAAGAATAACTATTTATTTAAGGTAGGGCAGAGTATCCAATTCCAGTACATGCATAACCCAATATGAACCAATGCCTTCGGAAGAAGAATACCAAAAAACTGAGAAGACTGCAAAATATTTATTGGAAAAATGATTGGCTTGACAATTATGTAATTCAATTATTAGTTAAAAACCTTGAAGGAGTGAAGTAAAATCCACTTTATAAACATAGCAATGTCACTTTAAGGATATTTAATATTCTACCCAGAAGAGGGGTGAAATCAAAATAATAATGGAAAACCACTTCTATAATTTGAACAGCTTCTTAGTCATGATCATGCATTCAGCACCGCAGGGAGCCACAGTCTGCCAGCAGCGGTTTTCTATGGTTACAGTTTGGTGGGATTCTTTCACTGCTATAGGAGGTCTCCTAAGAGGCTCCCACAGACTCTGCCATACTTCTGTCAGCCTGACCCAAACTACCTGTCACTTACTTGGAGTGATTTGCAAAGCGGAAGATTCTGTTGGAGGCAGAGACAAAGACAAACATACAGAGGCTCTTTTCGCTTAGAGACCAGCAGAGACAGAAAGATCAGCCTTCTCCCAGGCTGTGTCACTGCGGACGTTTGGTCTTCAGTTGCTTTGCTGCATAAAAGAAATCCTGAAGTTGAAACACTACTATCTTTGTCTGATTGACGATAAAACTTTCAGTTTTGAACTGTATGATACAATCTATTGATTGAATAACTGTTTTCATTTAAAAATACAAAGAAAAATACATAGTTGCAGGTGACAGATAGGGAAGTTTGAATTCAATGAAAAGTTTGTAATTAAAAAGCCAACTTAATGGCAACTGTGTAACTTTTGTCAATTATTGTAAAATCTGACATCCTTACCCATTCTGGCCTACGTGTGTCACCAGACCCCACAGCAATACAGTTGACTCTTATTTGCTTGCTTGGCAAAAAGTAATGGACAATAAATGTTGGCCTGGCCAGAAATGCTCGTAATCAATGAATAAGTTAAAAAAAAAAATTGCTGTGAATCTGAAAGCACAAAAGGACCATTTAATAAAGTGATCCAGTTCACTTTTCCTCCTACTATTTGCCTGAATTCTCTATTGCCATTTACAGTGGCCACTTCTTTGGTTGGGAGGTGGGAGAGCAGAAATGTGATTCGGGAAAATGTTACGAGGGAAACCTAATACTTCCCATTACCACGGTATGTCATCAGTAGTGGGAACCTCAGCAGCATAGCTGTGTTTTGGGTAACCAATTGCTCAATTGATCATCAAGGTTTGGGAGTGGCTGTAGCAGTTTTGGAAGTCTGCCAGGTAGGGGGAGGCAATGGCTGAGTGGTATTGTCGCTTGACTGTTAATACAGAGACCAGACAACATTCTGGGGACCCAGGTTCAAACCCTGCCACGGAAGTTGGTGAAATTTAAATCCAATAAAATATCTGGAATTAAGAATCTAATGATGACAGTGAATCCATTGTTGTAAAAACTTATTTGATTCACTTATGTCCTTTAGGGAGTGGAAACTGCCATCCCTACCTAGTCTGGCCTACATGTGACTCCAGACCCACAGCAATGTGGTTGACTCTTAACTGTCCTCTGGGCAATTAGGGATGGGCAGTAAATGCTGCCTAGCCAGTGATGCCCTCATCCCATGAGTGAATAAAGAGGAAAAAATATCTGCTGGCCTGCCAGTAAATTCCAGGGGTAGGGTTGCTCCTACATAGCTGCTCATTCAAACTGAGGCCACCCACACGTGGCAATAGCTGCTCCATTATTATGATACCCACTGCTGATATGTGCCTTCCACCTCTGAACGCAGCTTCTTCAGCAGAACATACCTTACCTTGGAGAGTAATTCAATATTCAGGAACTTTCTCGTTCAATCATGATAGGCCACGCTGTGGTGAACTGCCAACTCTCTGGTTGGCCAGAGGTCTCAGTGGTGGCCCATTAATTGTTGCTGTTGTGAAAATGCTGCCCCTGGATTCTACCACTTGATGCCATAGGTTAGACTCCCATTTTCAGTCCTGATGTCAGAGTTTTTTTCACAAGTAACTGAATTCAGCCCCTTTTACTATAATGTCTTTCCTCCGTGATTTACTCTATTGGAAACTGTTACAGGAGAAAGCTGTAACAATGGTAGGATGGAAAAGGCACCAGAGTCAGACAGAGTCAAAATTGTGCAATAAATTTGGAAGAGGTTGCAGAGTGGGTGTGATGGATTTTCAGATAAACTATTATGATATACTTTGGAGAAACCAGTAAATTTTTAGAAGAATGGAGGATTATTTCCTGTAAAATGGGATTATCTGTTTTATCAACCATTCTTTCAGTATAATTTCCTGCCCATATTTTTTATTTATATCGTTACTAGCTATGTTTTCTTTTGTTCTCACCTTGATTCCTATTAGCAATTCTTCCTATAAGTTGTTACTATTGCGAACTGCCCCCTAGTTTCTGCTTAAAGTAACTTCCTTGATTATGTTTTATGCTGAAAATTGTTATGTTTGAAGTTTTCTTGTTTAAATTTTTAAAATTTTTTTCAGAAATTTGTTTGAAGGTCCAAATGCAGCAACAACAATGAGAGGAGTGAAGGAAATGACAGGATAAATGGTCACTGAGTGATTGTTATCTAATTTTGGAATTAAAGCCCAATGGTTTAGTGACTGCAAACTCTGGGGATTTAGTGATTCCACCATTTTAAGATGCTGGCATAGAGAAGGAGTTGGGGCAATCATAAGAAAAATAAGAATGCAGTGTGGGTAAATTTCTACATCAGGGATCATAGTTAAAAGTACTTCATCGGTTGCAAGGTACTTTGGGATCACTTGAAACCATGAAAGTTGCTTATAAAAGCACATTTTTCTTAAATAATATCTTCAAAATAGGTATTTGTAGAAATAGAGTGGTGGAAGATACTATATTTGCAGATTATTTGGAACAATAAAGGAAATTCAGAAGACAATTGACAACCAGTATTAATAGAATAGGTTGCAATAGAAAATACAAGGCTGGTGGGGAAGGGGACAAGTTAGGAAAGTGATCAAGCTTTTATTTGGTAAGCAATATGCCTCTCATGGAATGTATATTACAAATATCAAGAGTTTTTCAATTGTATTGAAGCAACTCAGAGTGGAATGTACTCTATGGAGAAAAGCTTAATTCTATTCTACTTTCTGTAGCTTTAAATTTGTAATGTTTTGTGCTAATTATTTCATGAAAAAAGGTAAGTTTTATGAAGAAAAATCTTTTACTTGTATCCTGCAGTGAGAGATAGATGTTAAAAACACTTTACCATGTTTGGATGAAGTATTAAGATTTGAGTTTAACTTATAGAGTCATAGAATCACACAGCATGGAAACAGACTCTTCGGTCCAACCAGTCCATGCTGAACATAATCTCAAACTAAACTAATCCCACCTACCTGCTCCTGGCCCATATCCCTCCAAACCTTTCCTACTCATGTACATATCCAAATGTCTTTTAAACGTTGTAATTGTACCCGCATCCACCACTTCCTCAGGAAGTTCATTGCACGCGCAAATGACGCTCTGTTTAAAAAAAATTGTCTCATATCTTTTTAAAAGCTCTCACCTCTCAACTTAAAAATGTCCCCCCAACCCCAGTCTTGAAATCCCCCATCCTAGGGGAAAGACAAATAATATCAACTCTATCTGTACCTTGCATTATTTTGTAAACTTTTATCCAGTCACCTCTCAATCTCCTACACTTCAGTGAAAAATGTCCCAGCCTATCCAGCCTTTCTTTATAACGCAAACCTTCCGTATCTGGCAACATCCTGGTAAACCTCTTCTGAACCCTATCCAGCTTGATAATATCCTCCCTATGACTGGGTGACCAGAAGAGGCCTCACCAATGTCCTGTACAACCTCAACATAACTTCCCAACTACTATACTCAAAGGACTGAGCAATGAAGGCAAACATGCCAAATGCCTTTTTAAACACCCTGTCTATATGCGATACAAACTTCAAAGAACTATGTACCTGTACCCCTAAATACCTCTGTTCCTACAACTCTACCCAAGGCTCTAGAATTAATTATATAAACCCTATTCCTGTCTGTTTTACCAAAATGCAATATTTCACATTTATCCAGATGGAACTCCATCAGCCATTTTTCAGCCCATTGACCCATTTTATCAATAGCCTTCTGTAATCTTAGTAAACCTTCATCACTGTCTACAATGCCACCAATTTTAGTGTCATCCACAAACATACTAACCATACTTTCTATATTCTCATCCAAATCATTTTTATAAATGACAAACAAAGAGGACCCAGAGCTGATCCCTGTGGAACATCTCTAGTCACAGGCCTCCAGTCCAAAAGGCAATCCTCCACCATTACTCTCTGTCTCCGACATTCAACCAATTATGTATCTAATTGGCAAGCTTACCCTGAATCCCTAGTGACCTAACTTTACTAATTAGTCTTACATGTAGAACCTTGTCAAACGCTTTACTAAAATCAAAATGAACAATGTCTACCGCTCTGCCATTATCACTCTTTTTGGTAACTTACTCAAAAATTTCAACCAAGATTTTCCTCATACAAAACCATACTGACTACCCCTAATCAATTTTTGCCCCTCTAAATGTCCATAAATCCTATCTTTTATAATCACCTCTGACAATTTACCCACAACTGAAGACAGACTCACAGGTCTATAGTTCCTTGGCTTCTCCTTACAACCTTTCTTAAAAAAAGGTATAACATTAGCCACCCTCTAGTCATCAGGCACTTCACCCATAGATAAAAATGATGCAAATATTTCTGCAAGGGATCTTGTAATTTTCTCCCTTATTTCCCACAATGCTCTGGGATATACTATATCAGATCCCGGAGATTTATCTGCCTAAATAATCTCTAAGACACCAATAACATCCTCTTCTGTGATATGAACTGTTACTAAAACATCAACATTTATTTCTCTGTATTCTCTAGACTCCATTTCTTCCTCCATAGTAAAAACTGACCCAAAATATTCAGTTAGTATCTCTCCCGTCTCCTTTCAACACAAAGACAACCCTCTTGATGTTTAAGAGGCCCCAGCTTCTCTCGAGTTACCTTCTTGCTCTTAATGTGTTCGTTCAATCTCTTTGGATTATCCTTAACCCTAACTGCCAATGTTATTTCATATCCCCTCTTTGCCTTCCTGGTTTCTCTTTTAAGAGTGGTCCTACACTCTTTATATGGATTAAGAGATTCAATTGAACCAAACTGTCTATATCTAAATTAAGATTCTCTTTTATGTTTGACTAGAAACTCAATATCATTATTCACCCATTGTGCCTTAATATTCCCAGACTCACCCTTCACTCCAATGGGAACAAAATGCCTCTGAGCTCTCATCATCACTCTCTTAACTGCTTCCTACTTGTCAGGCATCATTTTACCTGCAAACAGTCTACTCCAATCAACTTTTGAAAGTTCTTGTCTCATACCATTAAAATTTGCCTTACTTCAATTTAAACCTTGTAACTTTCGTGGAAAGCTTATCCTTTTCCATAACCATTTCAAAACTAATAGGATTATGATCACTAGACCCAAAGTGTTCCCCACTTTTACTTCAGTCATCTGTCCTGCCTATTGTTCAAGCGAAGGTCTAGTTTTGCTCCTTCTCTATTAGGAGCATCCACATATCGGTAAAGAAAATTTTCTTGAACACGTTTGACAAATTCTTCACCATCCAAACCTTTAACACTGTGGTATCTTCAATCGATGTATGGAAAATTAAAATCCCCATATTACAACCTTAAAATGGCTACATGTATTTGAGATCTCCGTATATATTTGTTTCTCAATTTCCCTCTTACTATTGAGGGACCTATAAAACAAAGCCATCAAAGTGATATTTCCTTTCTTATTTGTAATTTCTACCCATACACTTGCACTGGACAATTTTGCAGAAATATCTTCCCTAGTTACAGCAATCATTTATTCCTTAATCAAAGATGTCACCAGCCCTCCACATGCCTCTGTTTCTATCCTTCCTACACATCTAAAACCCAGAACATTGAGCTGCCAGTATTGACCATCTCTCTGCCAAGTTTCAGTAATAACTATAACATCTGAAACCCATGTCCTTAAACATGCCCTGAGTTCATCAGCCTTAACCTGTAAGACCCCTTGCATTGATGAAATGCATGCAATTTAGTTCTTCAGAGTTACTGCAGAATTACCTACTTGTCTTTCTTTTGTAAATGACATGCTCTCCTCACATTCAGAATGTTTCCCCATCAATCCTTCTGTTTATACTGCTACTTAGAATATCTCCACTGCCCCTCTCTATCAGTTTAAAGTGTCCCTTATTGGAATGAGCATATCTCCCTGCTATGATATTGGCCTCTTTCCAGGCTACCCATCCTTTGTGATCAGGTCTTTTCTATCCCAAAGGACATTCCAATTGTCCAAAGATCTTAATCCCCAAACAATACACCAGCTCTTCTGTCATTGACTTATCTCCTTTAACCTTTTGTTCCTTCCCTCGTTTGAGTTTGGCATTGGGAGTAAAGCAGACACTATCCTATTTTATAATCTTCTGCCTAACCTCTTAAATTCAGTCTGTATTGCTTTAATTTTTTTCCCTAAAAATTTTATTCATACCAAAGTGTACAATAATTTCTGGCTGCTCGAACAGACCTTTAACAATATGCTTGAAGTGTTTAGAGATGTCCTTAATCCTAGCACCAGGAAAGCAACAAACTATCCTAAAATTACACTCACTATCACAGAATCTCCTGTCTATGCCTTTGACAGGGCAGTCCCCTATAACTAATATAACTTACCTTTCCTGACAGTCACCCATCTAACGGACTGATCCTGTTATGTAATAACTTGTCTAAATCCATCAGCCATCTCACTCTGTATGACCTTAATAACATGAAGCCTAAAAAAAATTTCAATAACAACTTACGTATAAACTGCCCTTCATTACCTGCAGAAAATAATACTAAAATCAAAAAAAAATTAAAAATTAATCGTATAAATCTTAAATAAAAACAACCACTTGTCTGATTAACTGAATAAAATAAATCTCCGCTTCAATAAATTCCTCACTGAAAAAGATATCTTCTCCAGAGCTGGCCACATGTAGGACTCCCTAAAACAAAAGCGCAACTCCTTACTTAAAAAAAAAGTTCAGCTTTTCAAAACAAAACCTTTACACTGTAAAACAAAAAGTCTTCAACACATTTAGACATTTTTAACTTTTGAGTGTAGGATAACAAAGTCTCAGCCATTCACTGTAGACCCTTGAAAGCTTGTTTAAAAAAATCTGTTTTTTAAAAACTCATGACTTTTTTCTTTTATTTGTTTTTCTTGAATGCTAATGAAACAAAATGAATAAAAATCATATATTAGTAAAATATAATGACTGTAAATAAGTGTAAAAGAAAAACTATAATAAATCTTTAATTAAGTCAGCAATCCCAGGAGCAGCTGCACTGGGGCCAATGTTTTTAGTTTCACTTTGAGCTACTTACCAACTCTTTTCCTGACAAAAATTTGAGATTAACGGATTGTGTTCACAATCTTAACCTCACATTTTATTCCAAGGAGAGTTTCCAACCATATATTTGTGCTATCACTAAAATCGTTCACTTCACTTCTTTAATATTATCCAACTTTGTACGTACCTCAGCTCATCTACAACTGAAACCCTTATTCATGCCTTTGTTCCTCTAGAATCTACTATTCCAATGGACTTGTGGCTGGTTTCCCTTATTCTAGCCTTTGTAACCTTTAAGTCAAAACTTTAATACCTGTGTTGTAACTCACAGCAGTTCCTCAATCAGCTCTGTGCTCATTGATCTACATTAGCTCAAACAATATCTCGTTTATAAAATGTTCATCTTTGTTCAAATTTCTACATAGCCTTGTTTTGTAATTACCTCCAGCTTCTCAACCCTCTGGGATGTCTGAACTTCCATAATTTTAGCCTCCTGTGCACCCCTAACATTAATCGCTCTACCACCTGGTGGGTGTGTCTTCGATTGCCTACGCTTCAAGTTGTGGAATAAATCCCATGCCCCCCTCGGCTTCTCCAGGTCACTTTCCCCCTTTTGACACGCCTTAGCACCTACTTCTTTGACAAACTGCTAATTTTCTAGGAATCAAATTTGATTATAATGCTCCATGAAGAGCCTTGGGCCACTTCAGGATGAAATGTAAATAGATGTTTTACAAAGAATCGAAAGATGTTGTAGGCAAAAAGATGAAAGTAGGCTTTGCTAATGCAAAGATGAACCTAGAGGATGTAATGAGGCCAAAAACATCAATAACTGGCTAAAAATGATGAAAAGTGGAATCATCAAAGATGATATATTGTTGCAAAGATTAGATTTGTAAGAGATGCACAACAAAAACTGGGCTGGATTTTCAACTTGCCGCTTTGATATGAACCAACAAGGTGGATTGGCTGGCTATTATGGAAACTGTCCAATTGTCATTTGTAGTAAACATAAACGAAAAGTTGCTGTAATAGCCCCCTGATCTGGAGTATTTGCCTCATGCCAAAGTGGCAAGTAAGTTCATACTCCACTGTTCGGAGAAATGAAAGAAGATTTTCATTGCCCATGGAACAACATCAGGAGGATCAAAATGTGATGATTTAGTGAGTACATTGCAAGAGAATCTATGGTAATGTCCACTAAAAGAGTGCAATATTATTGGTTGAATCAATGGCATTTAATACTCTTATTATACAAGGAGTAGCATTTAAATTATTTATTTAATAAAAACATACAATATTTTTTCAAACACATATACCACAAGCCAGTAAATATAGATGCACTCACCATTTATTCACTGATAAAAGTTATTGTTGAGCTTGATTTATCTGGCAGCCAAGGGTTTGATATGATACAAGTGAACCGTGTTCCCTCAGCCACTGAAACATGCAGGTCACTTCTGAAATTAAAATATCTATCTGACAACTTCATGACTGTTTTTGAACGAGAGGTGATGTCTTTGCCATTATCTGTTAGCCAACTGATGTTTCCCAGGGGAAATCCTCCTCCAGTTTTGCAGATGAGGAACACATTACGGAAGTTGGCTGAATGTTGTCCATACGTGATGATTGGTTCACTATAGGGTGCTGCGACTCGAAGGTCCAAAAGATCTTCATCGATTATCTTCTCATTTCTTTTAACTCTACAGATATATTCTCCCATGTCCTCAATTGTAACATCTTTTATCTTCAAGTCTGGAGATCCATTCAAAAAGTCTTCCCAGTACAGGAAAGCCCGGTCTACAAATCTTGGATCTTGACCAGCTAGATTTTCTTCTTCATTTATGAAAGCATAGACCAAGTGCTCCTTGCTATTTGAATCCTTGTTGACCCAGTAGAAGCCCAAATCAGCTATGGTGATTGGATCGCTCTCTGGAATGGAAACATCACAAATCAGCTCAACGCTACTTCCAGCCAGCCCAACTACATTTTTATATGGTGTAGAAACTGTGACACTTGGCAAAGGCAACACCCAATCCACCAACAAATTCTCTATGTACTTATTCCAAATGCTGCAGATGTACTTTACTCCCTTCTTAGCGCTGACCACAAGAGAACTTTTTATGGCAAATGTTTTGTCGGGTAGTTTTTCCATGATAGTGGTTGCCTTGTTTGTAATGTCATTGCCTTCAGCAATCCATTGAACCAAGGGCTCGGGAAAGCCTTTCTTGGCAACACAGTTTATTGACACTTTGCTTCCGTCCACTAGTCCCTTCGGTTCATAGTCTACAAAAATATCCTTGAATGGTACACAAACAATGAGGGTGATAGTGAGACTTTTGAGACCATTGACATAGCAAAAATATTTTCCACTGTCTTCAAGTAATGTTGGGTTAAGGCGCAAGATGGAAAAACTTGCATTAAGATCGCTTTCACGTGCCCTGGTTTTGACTTTTTCAGACAGATATTGGACTACTTCCTCATTTGGAGTGAGTGAGTGATGGAGTACTCTCTCCAAGGTATGGCCATCTGTGATTCGTTCCCATTCAATATCAAAGGTGCCTGATTCAGATATAATGTTGCTCAGTCTGCAGAAGGCTGTAAATCGGTGACCTTCTCTCACTCCTACAACTGATTCATGTTTAACCAGAATCATATCCTTTAATTTTTCCACTCTTGTATTTTGGAACTGCAGCAATAGGTAGACAATTTGAAGCAGTCTCATGATCCTGTTGATTGTTATTTCTTCAACAATTCTGTCCACCACCTTGATCTTAACTTCGCATATTTTCCACCATTCACCTGAAAATAAACATAATTGTCATAGACAAAATGTCCTTTTATCACATACATTGGGTTTAAATGGAGTAAGATAAGAATACTACCTTATATAGAATAGTAAAAGGTGCAGCAGGGAAAGTCTTTTGGATTCATCAAATTACTTCCATGTACCACCCATCTAATCTCTGGAGAAGTTCTTTATTAATAGTCTATAGTTCCCAAATGTGCTGATCACCTAGGCTTCAGGTGAATATTTACTGCAAAAAATTATACTGCCATTTAGAGCCAATCACAAAGTAATGACAAAAAGCAAAATTGGTAGAAAGTGATCTGGTCAGTACCATGGCTCAAAGCTCTCACTGCTTGAAAGTCTGCTTCCACTTTGAGATCTTTGATTTTTTTTTTGAAGTTTTGCCCCCTTTAAACCATCTCCCTTCTCCATGTAGCTGTTATGAGGCATGTTTCCTTCTCAAATGTCCCCAAAGTTGGATGACAAACATCACAGGAATGCTTGCATTCAGCAATAGCTGAGCATTTTGACTTTAGATGAACGTTTAAATGAACTGTTAACACTGCCATTGAAACACTATCAGAAAGTAATGATAAAAAGTGAAATATGTATTTGTATAACATCTTTGATAACCACAAGACATGCAAGTACACTTTAAGCAAAAAGTATTTTGAAGTGTAGACACAAGTAGTTCAAGTGTCGGAAATGGCTCTCAAAACTACCAACATGATAATGACAACAAGATCATCTATTTTAGTGATGGCAATTTTGGGACAACAATTGACGAGGCCACAAAGAATAATTCCCTGCTCTTCTTCATGTACTATGACATCTCTTATGTCCATCTGAGAGAGGACAAGAGTGGATTAGTTTAAGGTCCCATGCAAAAATGGTACCTCCAAAAGAACTGCACAGGAGTCTCAGATTTTGAGTGTAAGGCTTGAGTAAGGCTTAGGCATGGGATTTTATGGATTTAGACCAATTTTTGAGATCTTTTAAAATGGTGGATGGAACTGATTCTGGGAATCCACCACCACCACCACCAGCCCCACCCCGTGCCACCAAAATATGTTAGTTTGGGTAAGGATTTAGGCTCACTTTGCACTATTGCGCATTTTTAAAATATTTATTCAAGGGATGTGGGCATATCTAGCTGGGGCAGTATTTACTGCTCTTCTCTAGTTTCCCTGGAGAAGGTGGTTGTGGGGTGCCAATATTCCAAGTCAGAACGGTGAGTGGCTTGGAGGGGAACTTCCAGGTAGTGGTGTTCTTATGTGTCTGCTGCCCCTGAGCTTCGAGGTGGAAGTGGTCATGGAATTGGATGGTGCGATCTAAGGAGGCTTATTTCTGCAATGCATCTTGTAGATGATACACGCTGTTGTTATTGACTGTGGGTGGTGGGTTGACTTAATGTTTGTGGATGTAGTGCTAATCAAGTGGGCTGCTTTGTTCTGGATGGTGTCAAGGTTCTTGAGTGTTGTTGGACCTGCACTCATCCAGGCAAGTGGGGAGTGTTCCATTACACTCCTGACTTGTGCCTTGTAGAAGGTGGATAGGTTTTGGGAAGCCAGGAGGTGAATTAGTTGTTGCAGGATTCCTAGCCTCTGACCTGCTTTTGTAGCCAGTGTATTGATATGGCTAATTCAGTTCAGTGTCCTGTCAATGTTAACCACCAGGATGTTGATAGTGAGTCTCCAGGGATGGTAACAACTTTAAATGACAAGGGATGATAGCTAGGTTATCTCTTGTTGGAGATGGTCATTGCCTGGCATTAGTGTGGCTCGAATGTTATTTGCCACTTTTCAGCCTAAGCCTGGACATTGACCACTCCTTGTATTTGTATCACATCTTTGATAACCACAAGACATGCAAGTACGCTTTAAGCAAAAAGTATTTTGAAGTGTAAATAATGCTTCAGTATTTAAGGAGTCACAAGCCTCACTAATGTATCAGCTCTGTTGACATTTATTTTAATAGGCTGAAGATGAGCATTTGCTTTAATTTAATGAGGTTATAGTATGGCATTCTTCTATTGATCTGTTTTTCAATGTCTTGTTTATTTGTAAAAGATTGATATGTGTGAAGGTATTTCCCGAAAATATGAATAAGAGTGTCTGATTGACACTACTGTAATGTCACAAAGATAGTTACATTTTCAAAGCAACTTCTGATCTTTTTCCCATATCTATACTTGGCATTGTTATCATATGATTCATTGATACTATATGTATTACGTAATGTGTGGGTAAATTTAGAATTGATATGAAGATGACATGCGACACGGATGTAGCATTGGGGACATTAAGGAAGTATAGGGAATGGTTAGGCATTAACAGTTTGGGGAGGTGAGGCCTAAAAGCCTTTCATATAACTGAGAGATGACAGGCCTTTCTTTGTAACATCTATCCTCTCCCATCTTGAAAACGATGCTTTCTGGGCCATTTATTTGGAGACCGATAAATGATTGGGAGTTTCTCATTGACATGCTTTTGTTGGTATTTGCATGATGAATGGTTAACATTGGAGAAAAAGAAAATTAACGACTAACTTTGAAATGAACTAACTGATGCCATTCAGGGATATGGCTATCATACTATTCTAATCGTGGACAAATTAAGTGAAGAAGAAAAATCAGCCAGGAATTTCACTTCGAATCACTGTGCATGAATAATATTAGGGAAGGACAGAATCGAGTTCAATTCAGGGCCAACCAACAGCCTTGTATAAAGAGAATGGCCATCTGAATGAGGCATTTGGGCATCGCTAGCACTTGTGTGTAACATTATTCAGAAGAGACAAGAAACTGAAATACAACAAAAGCCACACTATATTAACTTCAAACACACATGGAATCACAGAATGCAGAATGAGGACAAATGGCCCATCATGCCTGTGCTACGAGGATCTAATGAACAAATCACAAATGCTGGGACTAACATTCCAACTTTGCATTGCCAACAGAAGCTTCACAAGAGCATACATTTCAGAAAATCAGTTACATATTGTGTACGAGTTCGAAAGCATTGACTTTAATGCTAGGATACCTCTCCAAATTTCTAATATGATATATCTCCATTCAAGAAGGTCTTTTTTCTTGTCCTTGAGCTATCCCATTTCCAAACAACATAATAAAAAAAATTCTAAAAATTGACTTGCAAGAATGTTGCGTAGCGTGATAGGTAGATATTAATGACTAGAATGTCTGATCATATCATGTCAGTTGACAGACAAATGTTGGTCAGGATTTGAGGATGAACTCTCTAGCTTTTCCTCAAATAGCGCCACAATATCTTTTACATCAGCCAAGAAGGCAAACATTGGTTTAACTGCTCATCAGAAAGACATGTAGCTCCGCTAAGAGTGAAGTGAACAGCAACAGTGATCCCTACAAGTGCGGTCAATCGTGAACATTTAGAATATGAAAAGAGGGCTTCTGTTGTTCTATTAAATTAGGGGAGCCTCTGCAACATGTAAACGCTTGTATGCCCTGTAAAGATGAACTCTGATGTGTCCTGTGTGAAGTCACTCATAAAACGTTCTGGACTAGGATACTTGGGGGGAGGGAGCTGATTGGTTTTGAAGCAGGAATTCATGGAAGCGAACGCTATCATGACCTTCACATAGAGCTCTCTCAGTGACTTATTGCAGGGGCATTACAACATGATTCATCCCTTTTATTTGTGTTTAACACATTCTGCACATTTTCTCAGTATATTAATTCCTTCTTGGGGACAATCCTTCAATCTACTATGCATTGTACAAAATATGTACATGGCAGGCCTTTTTGTTTCTGAATAAGCCCACCAATTATTATTTGGTTGAATAGTTTGACACAACAATATCTAAAAGTGAATACAAGCCAATGTATTCTCCCCTAACATTGTGAATTCTTTGGGTATCTACAATTGCCTTACTTTCATTTACTTCAATTTTATAATAGGTTGCTCATTTTGTATAACAAGACCAGGGTCTCATCTTGGGGTAGATTGGTTTTGGCAATAGGATATTACCATTGACATCTCTCGAACATGTTAATGACCAGCTTGACGTTTCCTTCTGTGTTCTGCTGGTGGTGTTTTAAGAGATAACAGTATCTGACATCAGGACTCCTGGCATTGCCACTCCTAGGTTCTCTAATTATGTCTTTGTTGAGCATTGCTAAAACTGTTCAATCGGATAACCATCTGATACAAAGACCATGTTGAAAGATAATGAAAGACTTGTGACCAGCATACTCCAGCATGATTAATATTCTTTTTGCTGTTCTACTGGTGCTGTGATGTTTTCTTCAGTAGTGTTTCATGTATTAAAAGATCCTTCATCATTTCTCAGATTTGATCACCAACTTAGTTCACACTGAAGATTCTGCTGATGTCTACGCTGCCCGGGTGTTACCCCAAATTAGTCCCAAATTGATGTTACTGCTGTGCTTCCTTAGAACAAATGACAGCAATGTGCCCAATGACAGATTCTTGCATTTATATAGCACTGTTAAATCATAAAGTGTCCCAAGGTCTTTCATTGGAATATTAGCAAACAATATGTAACATTTGGGGACCGCTTTGCAGAACACCTAAGCTCGGTTCACAATAAACAACTGTACCTCCCAGTCGCAAACCATTCTGACTCTCCCTCCCATTCCTTAGATGACATGTACATCCTGGGCCTCCAGTAGTGCCCCAATGATGCCACCCAAAGGTTGCAGGAACAGCAACTCATATTCCGCTTGGGAACCCTGCAGCCCAATGGTATCAATGTGGATTCCACAAGCTTCAAAATCTCTCCTCCCTCTACTGCATCCCAAAACCAGCCCAGCTCATCTACACCTCCCAAACCTGTTCTTCCTCTCACCCATCCCCTCTTCCCACCTCAAGCCGCACCTCCATTTCCTACCCACTAAACTCATCCTGTCCCCTTGACCTGTCCGTCCAGCCCGGATGACCTAGCTCCTCCCTACCTCCCCACCTACACTCACCTCTACTGGCTCCATCCTTGCTTCTGTAACTTATCTGTCTCCTCTCCACCTATCTTCTCCTTTATCCGTCTTCGATCTGCCTCCCCTTCTCTCCCTTTTATTTCAGAATCCTCTTTCCCTCTCCCATTTCTGATAAATGGTCTAGGCCTGAAACATCAGCTTTTGTGCTCCTAAGATGCTGCTTGGCCTGCTGTGTTCATCCAGCTCTACACCTCGTTATCTCGGATTCCCCAGCATCGGCAGTTCCTATTATCTCTAATACGTAACATTGAACCGCTTAAGATAAATTAGGACAGTGACCTAAAGCTGGGTAAGAGTTAGTTTTTAAGGAGTGTCCGACAGGATAAGAGTGATCAAAAGATTTATGAAAGGAATTCTAGTGATGCGGCTTTGACAGTCAAAGCCCCATCCATCTTCAGGATTCCCTCATTCCCCAAGTCTCATCATAAAATATCAAATATATCACAAATTCCTCACCTCGGTGCCTAATATTTCAATTACAGAAGTTGCACAAATCTGAAGGTACATGAAGGCTACTTTTCTAGCCTTCACATATACGTTGCATACACCGATCCACCTTATACTCCCTCCTCATGCTTTGTGAAACTATTCCATTACCATATCCACTAAACACTATCGCACTCCTCCCTGTCAGGTGACTACATTTGAGTTTGCTCATAGGGGCAATGAAACAAAGAGGAACATCAATACAGGAGATTTGAAGGAACTTACGGGTTGGCTTCAGTCAAAATTGTCCTTCATTTTCCTGTTCATTATCTTCCTCCTTAGCTTCCTGATTCTCATCATAGTACACAAGGAGATATTTGTGTCAATATTTCACATCTTTTTCTTCTGGACCATCATCATCGTCCAGTGTTAAGTTGTTTCTTATTTATCTGTTGCCCTCATCCAATCATTGTCAGCCTGTTGCAGCAATCTTTAGTCAGGACATTGCTCGCGGGGCTCATTATTTCAATTGTGCTCCTGTCGTGTTACAGTCTGGATTGCCAGTACAAAATGGTAAAATTTGTTTGATAGAATTCCCTTGTCAAAATTAAATTGTGTAGGTTTTTTGAGTGGTTAAACAGTATACCACCTAAATAAAAACCTTCTCTAATCTCACATTTATGACATGTGGTCTAAAGATGTGTTGTAACATCAAGCAGTTTTGCATGATGTCATTGTAATCAATAGGACCAATCGCTTTTCTTTAACACCAAACTGGAAAAAAAAGCCAAATTTTTATTTCAGCACTTTTTGAATAAAGGCAACTGACCTTTTAAATCATCTCATTACATGTTGATCTCACCTGGTGAAATGAATTCATATAGAATCATAGAATGGTTGCAGCGTAGGAGGTTATTTGGCCCATCATGTCCTTACTGGCTCTTCGAGAGACCAGCTGGCTTACTCCCTGTCCTCACCCTCTCCCAAAATCTAATGACGATCACTTTGACCTGGTGCAATTGAAGGTGATTGCAATGGCTCGCAACATAAAATCTCAGTTGATATATGTTCATGATGTCGCTGTTTAAGATTGTTTCATCATTGGAACTAAATCCTTGTGCATGATGACATAATAGGCTTCTTTATGTGGTATCACAGAATTAGAGAAATCCAAAGTCAGCCAGGGCCAGGAAGCCCTACTCTTTATTATTATTTATACAAAGTGGGGAACTCACTTATGGGCTTTGTTCAGAAGTGGGTTTTGTTTCTGTGGGTTTTGATCAGAAGTAATTATTTATCATTAAGTGGATTCTCAGAAACCCTTCCAATTGCTCAGTCAGTAAATATAGGGAATAACCAAAAGTTTGGAATTCAAAACCCAATCAATGCTGTGTTAGTTGATTTCACTTGGGCAGTTTGGGAATGTGCGTTTTTGCACAACTGCTCCCTTTAAGAAAGGAAGATCAACTAAGGTCACCTTGCAAGAGTTGTAATGACATGGACCTCAGGTGAGGATAGAACTGGGCTCAGCAACGTTGTACCAATCCATGGTCTCCTATTCCTTTAATGTTAATTATGACCACATCTTTTTATTTTTCTACTTACGCTTAACTTTTTAAATTTTGTTTCTTTTACTGCTTTATACCTAAGATTTTTGTACCTTTGTACCTAAGATGGAGACATGCATTGCAATATTGTACAATTTTAACTATACTTCTGTACTTGAGTAAATGTGACAATAAAATCTAAATCTAAATCTAAAACCACTCATGTACTAGCCATCTGATATTTACTTTGTGAGCTCTAAACTCTATGATATGGAGTTATACAGTTATTATCAAATAGGTTGAAAAACACATTTTAAGAGGTTGATGGCTTAATCAGTATTTGCTAAAACTTGGAGAATCAGAAAAAGGTGTGGGTCAATTTCAGCATAAGAAAGGCATTCACTTCCATTTTGAAATTTACTGTAATTTCAATATTTCTTTCACTTCAATTCAGGATTTTTAAAATCTATTTTGTTCAAATTTATACGCAAAGTAATGCCAGGAAATGAATGTTTAATAACGTCTGCTGTGGATTAGAAGTTTAGCCATGTTTCTCATCCTTAGTTAATCAGCAAATAAACGGTTTATTTATATTCTAAATATTACAAAGACTCAAGAAAACCAAAAGGTACTTAAAAAAGCACTAAATTACAAGTTACAATTATTTACACAGTTCACCAATGTCATTTTTATAGCACTCATCACAAAACTCGCAACTTGCAGATAGTTTTCTTCTGCCTTTGTGTGCTGGAGTGTTTAATTGCCATTCCAAATGTAGCTATAATGTCTTTAATCTCAATCAATCTGTGCCCCTCGGATGTTATCTGAAGTCCAATTATTGTGCCACTGAGGCTATCATCATTGGATAAAGTAAATTGGACATCAAAATGTTTGATGTAACTTCATCATCTTAGCCACAAGCCATAAAAATTAAACTAAAAGAAGATTTTTTCCCAAAATGTCATTTGGATAATTATCTGATTGCCCATTAAAACAAATGCCACCATTCATAATTGTGATGTTTTGGTATTCAGGCAATAATTAAATCAGTTTGCAGACGTTTGGGAGTGGAGAACCCCTGTGCCTTTGCTCCCCTGAGGTAATTTGCATGTTAATTATCATGGTGGCTGATGGCTTAGATCGAGAGAAACAAGTTATAAACAGCTTTAATTAGCAGCTTAATCATTTTTACAAGAAATTGCAAAGCACCATGATACATTAGTATGCATAAAATTAAGCCAGATCAGCATGGATGCTCATGTTAAATCTTCAACACAGCGCTGAGGTGACAAGATGGCTGACTATAAGACTTCAATTCACAAAGCTTTTGCTGAAAAATCATTAAAGTAATAATTCCAGAATCCTGTGACTTAGCAGATAATTAGAATATTTATGCATTAGCTACAGGCAATGTGCCCATATATCACAGTTGTGCAGAGGAAACATTTAGACATCACTAAGTCCAAGGGTTAAATGAAACAAGTTCCTCAAAGAAAATATGAAATACAGAAATCTTGATACATTTACTCCCTTTCTTCAAAGTCTCTGAATTCAAATGATTAAATTTTTACCATTAAATTCTTAATTTAACCTGTTACAAAATTGCTTAATTTAAGTAAGATTTAGTATGGAATATGGTTCTGATTTATCACAATCAGACACTGAAGTAGATTCTGAACTGAGCAATTTGTGTCCTGACTAAACAGACCAAAATTTGCTTTGTTATAAAATATTAAACGTTGATCTTGAGCAAAGTTCTATATAATCACAACCTATTTGCATGTTCAGGTGATAATAAAAGATCCCTCTATTTGAGGTTCTCCTGCTGACTGGAATATTATTTCACCCTTAAGTAATGGCAGGAAAATTAAACAGATTTACTCATCATTCATCTTGCTTGCTGTGTGACTGCTGTGTTTGCTGGCTTAATAACAGTGACTAAATTTCAAAAGCAATTAATTCATTGATTGCTAAGTAATTGATATGTAAAAACATAGCCACCATCTGAAACTGTTACAGGCTGGAGATTGATCTGGTTCACCTTGCTATTGTTTTGGCATTTGTGACTTTCTGTTCAAGGTATTTCCATTGACAAATTTCCTATGTTGTTTTAATTTCTTCCCAAATGCTGATATCCAAATTGTAAGGGGGAGAAATTTGTCTGAACCTGTGGCACAAAACCTGGGCTTGATATTCAGCTCTACTGCAATCAATAGAATTTAATATCAGTAATCGGTATTTAATATCAGGTGAATTTCTATCCATAAATCCTTTATTTCATCTGTATCTTCAAATGTGGGGATGATACTCCATACCATAAAACTAAGTTCAGATGTTACTCCACTCTTTGCTTCCTGTCCGGATTTGGTGCATGAAAAGGTGGCAATCCAACCTAAGATTGTAAACATTCTGCTTGACAAAAACGTTTTACCATTGCATTTTCTGGGTTGTATTGAAATTCTAGCCATATAATCTTTGATCCAACTTAAAGCATATGGCAATACACAATAAGTATTAGTAATAGACTGAAGCCTTTAAATATAAATAAGCTAATTTTGGTGGGAAACCCTTGTCTTCTGAATAATTTGGTGTGCTGTCTGTTGTATTAAAGTCTGGTTGTGCAACAAACAAATCAAATCTATTACAATCAACAAGTAAACCTGCTTGTGATTAAAAACCAAATATTAACTTTTACAAGTCATTTTTATATGTGTACAAAAAGGTTTCAACCTATGTGGAAATGTCTGTACGAGGCTTTTACAAATATCTCTGTTCTTAATTTTCTTTTCAGTCTTTCTGAGGAATTGACTTACATTTGGTTAAGCCTCCACACACTTAGTGATGTTGACCAGAAGTACATTGGTTTTCCTTTTCTATTCCATTGTTTGTGACTTGGACTTGATTTTTACTTAACATGTTTCAACTTCTCCCCAAGTGCTGATATCTAAATTGTAATGTGGAGAAATTTGTCTTAACCCGTAACACAAAACCTGGGCCTGATATCCAGTTCTACTGCAATCAATAGAATTGTAGTATCAATAATCCGTTTTAAATATCAGATGAATGTGTACCCCTAATCCTTTATTTCAAATACGTCTTCACAGTCTGTTGGGGAAGACAGTTATAATGGACTCTAACATTTTCTCAACAATAGATGTCAGATTAATTGGCCTATAGTTTTATGTTGTCTGCCTCCACGCCTTTTTAAACAGGAAGGGGCGGGACCACATTAGCGATTTTCCAATCCATTGGAACCCTCTTGGAATCTGGAATATTTCAACTAATGCCTCCACTATCTCTGCAGCCACTTTCTTTAAAACTCTTAGAAGCAGGTCATCAGGTTCAGGCAACTTGTTTGCCTGCAGTCCTATTTGTCTATCAAATATTTTGTTCCATGTGATAATGACTCTCGTAAGACCTTTTCATCTATTAGCACAGTGTTTATATGTTTTCTTTGGGATTCTTATGGGTGCCCTCCACTGTGATTAGGGATGCAAAATGTTGGTTTAAGCTACCTGCCATTTCTCTGTTCCCCGTTATTAATTTCCCCCTGTTGTATCTTCCAATGGCCCACACTTACTTTAGCTACTCGCTTTCTTTAAATGTATCCATAAAAGCTTTTGCTGTTTGTTTATATATTTCTTACAAATTTACTTCCATAATCAACATTTTTCCTCATTTTTTAACTTTACAATCATCAGCTGACAGTTCCTAAAATTATTCAAATCCTTTGGCCTATTATTAGTTCTTGTGCTTAGTGTGCCTTAATCTTTAATTTCATGTTCTCCTTAACCACTTTTGTTAAACACGGGTGGTTCATCCTTGGCACCAAGTCCTTCTTTTTGACTAGCATCAATTTGTATGGAGTGTTTTGAAATATTTGTATAAATGCTATTGCTCATCTATTGATCTTCTCCTTGGTTTATTTTCTCAGTCCACTTTCAATAGTGTTTACATCATGCTTCAGTAATTGTTCTAATTTAAGTTGAGGATGCTGCTTCTCTCCCTTAAACTGAATTTTAATTTTTATATGCAATTCTACCCCCGGAGAAATTTTAACTGTAAGATCTCTCATTAATCTCATCCTTACAGATTACTAACTCTAAGATAGTCCGTTCCTGGGTATTTTCTGCAATGTACTGCTATAGGAAATATACACTTGCACGTTTTTACATTTTCAACTTATGCCCGGAAGGCCTTAACTCAAGTTTCTCAATTAAAATAAAAATCCCATGCAATCCCTTACTGTATTTGAGATGGTAGATCTTAGATCTACTGAGTTTAACCATTTCTAATTGAATCCATTTAGGACAGCTGGAGAGAATACATTGTGTCTGTTTTTTAAAGTGGGTAGTTTAGCAGTAGGAGGGCCTGCACTTAATATTTACTGGTGTTGATCCCACTGCTAGATTTGTAAAGGTGATTTTTATACAGCCCAGGTAGTCGCCGAAAAGAAGTGTGAGACCTCTTGAAGATAGTTGGTAGGTGGTAGAAGGTAGTCTTAGCAGTTGAAGGATCTCTTGGAGAAGCTTGCTATTGATGAGCAGAAAAGACAACAGGTTTGAACTTGCCAGTCCCTGTGACCACCAACCAAGCATGAATTTAATTATGGTCAACATATTAATTCATTTGAAGGCACAACCAATTCTAACACCATTTATGAGACTTACTTGTAGTTTGTTGTTGATCCAACTGTGATGCTTCACCAATGAGTTGCCTGGAGGTGCACAGAGAGTATCCATATCTTGCCAGTCTAATTTATATAAGGGCACGCAATTTTGGTCAGGCTTGCTTGATGCAGTGATATTCTGTGTCCTCAGTTTTGATCTGCAGGCAGGAACTGTTTCACTTCCACTCCAATGGCATTCAGTTAGCAGTGCCTACTTCTGGCTGGTTTTCTACATTACCAGCGCATTCCTCTAGGAGCCAGTAAATAGTTTTAAGTGGTCCAGAATAGCCTGCCTTTACTACAATGCAATCTTTTTTTGATAACATCACACCAGCGTAGATTCTGCAGCAAGTTACTTATTTCAAATGCTGCTACAACTAAAATTAGTCTTTCCTCTTCGTACCAAAAAAGCCGTCTGTGTATCAGTAAGTATTTAATCGTAATGAGTAACAGAAGGGACAGGATGCCTCCAGTTCTGAGTAAAATGGATAGGCTGTCTTTCAGGTTTGAGCAAGGCAATCTTGGCAGCAATCAAAGGGATATTATTCAGCCTAATTAAGGGAGCCAGTCTTTTTTATACAGTAAAAGGTAGATGTAAATACAATGGCTTTATTTGTTCGGAACTCACTACTTTATAACATATCAGGCCACAAGCAGATCATGCAAAGTAAGCTCTGTTCCCTGCCAGCTCAATGCAATTGACCATAATGAAGGTTTTAAATAATTGGTTGCTCAAAGCTTCAATATCACTAAGCTTTAAAAGGAGTAAATTCTGGAGCAAATTCCCAGACTGCCCAAGAGCAAATTCCAAACTAAATCACAATCATACAATAGATCTGATATCTCGGATGAGAGGTTAGGGGCCAGACACTTGGCAAAGACAGTTGTTGCCCCCTCCCTCCCACATTATCACAAAATGTCATCAGAAAAGTTATAATTACAGCTCACTGGGATTGAATTTAAAATAAGATAATGAATGCTTATGTGCTTTGATTTCCATGTTCAGTTGAAAAGTAAGTAGTTGTGGTGGAAAGTAGTGGAAATTAATGACAGTTGTTTAATATTTATGTTCCAATAAACACATTCAAAAATAACCCAACTTATTTTACTGCGTTGTGGAGATGAAGATTATATATGATATATATTTAATATAGGGGATTAGTAAGGCATAGAACAGAGAGGCAGTTCTGAAAGATTTAGACCCAATGCATTAATTCTGTTTCTCTCTCCACAGATGCTGTCAGACCTGCTGAGTATTTCCACTACTTTCTGTTTCGACTTCAGCATTTTCAGGATTTTACTTTTACATTAGAACAGAATGAATTTAGGTTAGGAATTTATTCAACAAAAAAAATCTACATATGGTTTAGTGTATCGGGGCGGAGATGAATAACATTGAAAATAGATCAGGTGTTGGTCGTTCAATCTATAGGCAAATCAGTGAAATAAATTTCTCTGGAAACATAATTGGAAAATTATTCTTTCATTTCTGGCAGTCCAAATAGGTGAGGCTAAAAGCTTTGACTCTGTTTTTTTGTTTATAAAATGACATGGGGCAGTAATAAGATGTAACATGAGGCTCCCCTAAATTTGGTACAGGTTTATACAGAATTTTCATTTTCACTTTGAGATTGCAACCATTGTGGGGAACAGAGATGTTACAATTGCTGCAACAAGGGGCTCACTTCTGAAGATAAGAGACATATATTGCTAGATGCTCTCCTCTAGGCCTAATAAGGGCTATTTTGCATGTCGAGGCTGTGATGCTAAATCTGGGTGTTTAGAGTGCAAATATTTTTCTTTTAACAGGAAAGACTTGGTCCATGGTGAATACAAATAGGAAACAAAAGGGCAATGACACCATTCACATATCAGGATTTATGTATCACTGACTTGGCCACCATTTATTGCCTGTTCCTAATTATTCTGGAGTGTGTGGTAGTGAACTGGCCTCTCTAACTGCTGCAAATCAGTTGTATTGGTGTAAGCACATCACTTGCTCCTAGGAAAGGAATTCCAGGATTTTACCCTAGTGACAGTGATGGAAAAGCAACATATTTTGAAGTCAGAGTGGGCTTGAGTCTTGGAGGGAAACTTGAAGGTGGTAGTGTTTGCATGCATTTGCTGTCCTTGGTGGTAGATATCGAGGGCTTGGAAGGTTTTGTTAAAGGAGTGCAACTTGTGTGTGGTACATACTTTTGTTGATGATGGTTGGACTGAACAGTTAGGATCATGGAACAACTGGTCTGTTTTTTTCCTGGGTGCTGTCAAGCTTCAGTATTGTCGGAACTGCGCTCATCCAGGCAAGTAGATAGAGAACAGGCTTTATGGAGTCAGTAGGTGAGTTATGGTAAAATTCCCAGCATTTGAAGTGTTTCAAGCAGCCGCAGCATTTATTTGGGTAGCCCAGTTTAGTTTCTGATCAATGGTAAGTCCTCTGGATGTTGGTAGTAGCGAATTCATAGATGATAATGTCGATGAATGCGAAAGGGGGGTGGGTAGATTCATTCCTGTTAGTCATAGTTATTGTGTGTCACTTCTGTGATATGAATGTTACTTGCCAATTGCCAGACCAATCCTGAATGTTGTCCAGGTCTTGCTGCTTATTCAGTCTTAGAGGAATAGAAAATGGTACTGAACACTGCAATCATCAGCAGACATCTCACTTTTAGCCTTATGACAGAGAGAAGGTCGTTGATGGAACAGTTGAAGACAGTTGCGTCCAGCATGCCATCCTGAGGAATTCTTGCAGTGATGTCATCTGACAGGGGAGTTTGACTTATATCAACCCAATTATCTTCCCTTGTGCAAGGCAAGACTCTAAACAATTGGAATTTTCCCCAATTCCCATTGTCTGTACTGTTGTCAGGGTTTCTTGATGCCACATTCTGCCAAATGCTGCCTAGATATCAAGAACAGCCACTCTCACCTCACCCCCTGTGTTCAGTTCTTTGGTCATGTTTTGGAACAAGTCTGCAATGAGCTCCAGGAGCTGAATGACTCTGACAGAACCCAAATTGACCTTCAATGAGTGCTTATCGCTGAGTAAGTGCCACTTGATAGCATTATATTGCCAGCAATCCCTCCCATCACTTTGCTGTTGATGGAGAGTAGATGGGTGACGCTGCTGAGAGATAGCAAAAACTACAGATTTTAGACTCAGAGATAACACAGCATGGAGCTGGAGAGGCACAGCAGGCCAGGCCCGACTTGAAATGTCAACTTTCCTGCTCCTCTGATGCTGCCTGGTCAGCTGTGCTTGTCTGGCTCCAAACTGTGTTATCTATGGGTGATGCTAGAGGCTTAATTACACTTGTCCTGTTTTTTGTGGACAGTACTTGGCTGGGTAATTTTCAACATTGCTCACAGATGCCAATATTGTAGCTATTCTGGAATAGTTTAGGGCATGGCTAGTTCAGAAACATTTCTGGATGAACACAAATGCAAATGTTTCAGCTTTGTCTTTTTACTGATGTGCTGTGTTTTGCCATTGTTCAGGAGGGGTGTGCATTTGTGAAAATAAAAGCTCATGGCATACGGATAAACATACTGTCAAGGGTAAAAGATTGTCTGCTAACAGAAAGTAGAATAGGCATAAATAGTTCTTTTTCATATTGGCATGATCAATGCTGGGACCTCAACTGTTTATAACATATAAATGACTTGAATGAAAGGACGGAAGGTATGATTGCCAAATTGGCTCTTAACACAGGCAGCCAGGGCAGTAAGTTGTGAGGATGATGTAAGGAATACAAAAGCGTAAAGATAGGTTAAAGGTTAGGGAAAGATCTGGCGAATGGAGTATAATTTGAGAAAATGTGGAATTACCCATTAAAATGGAAGAATATTATCTAAATGCTGAGAGATTGCAGAGCTCTGAGATGGGACATGGGTGTCCTTATGTATAATTCACAAAGGATTAGTGTGCAGTTACAGTGAGTAATTAGGAAAACAAATTAAATATTATAATTTATCGCAAAGGGAATGCAAAAATAGGATGCTAACATTTCAAGTTTAGAGCATACTCTGAATTTGATGTTTGTCAGGTCAATCATGATTTTATTGAATGGCAGAGAAGGTTGGAGGAGCTGTATGGCCCCTTACTGTTCCCTGGTCATATGTTCGTATGACTACATACTGCTGTGCTGCATCACTGATGGGTCCTTTCTGTTGGTGGGATAGGCTATACCCAGGGATGGTGACAGCGATGTCTGGTTGTGTGTCACTCACAAGGTATGATTCAGCCATTGCTTGAGGAAGTTCTTCAAATCTTGCATCTGCATGTTACAAAGGAGAGCTTTGCAAAGTTGACAGGGCTGGATTTACCAGTGCCATTTCCAGTGTATGAATGCTGCAGGGTAGGTTGTCTGGTTTCATGCCTTTTTGACTTTGTAGTAGCTTGATACAACTGAGTGGCTTGCTAGATAATTTCAGAGAGCATTTTAAGTGTCAGCTACATTTCTGTGAACCTGGAATCACATGTAAGCGAGATCAGGTAAGGAACCAGAGGGTGTTTTTTCAAAGAGGACCTTTTCATGGTCATCATTACTGAGACTAGCCTTTAATTTATTAACTGAATTCAAATTGTAACATTGTATTCCTTGCTTTTTACTAATACCCTCATGCACTTTGTATGGTATCCTGTGGTTGCACTGCATGCAAAACAAAATTTTTCACTGTGCCTAGGCACCATGTGACAATAACAAATCGAATTTTACCAGTGTTGGGATTCAAACTCGCCCGGACATTGGGATCACTAGTGCAGGGGTATTGCCACACTTCTCTGACCAACTTTCATTCCTATTGGTTAGGGGGAATCATGGATGACATTCTT
The DNA here is from genome assembly GCF_030684315.1 of Stegostoma tigrinum. NCBI lineage: Eukaryota > Metazoa > Chordata > Chondrichthyes > Orectolobiformes > Stegostomatidae > Stegostoma > Stegostoma tigrinum. The sequence continues at coordinate 20,644,654 of NC_081381.1, forward strand.
GGGGTCCCGCATTTTCCCTGCTCCCCTCAGAAAGGTGAAACCTTGCAAGTATCTTTCACTTAGCCTGTTGATTGGCAATTAAATTCTGACAACATCACATTGGCTGCACTCTCTCTGCTTGAAGTATAGTTCTATTTGCTCCAATGCAACAGAGAATTGGGCAGGAGTGAAAGTGTATTAGCATTTAGTCCCTTGCTTAATTTGAAAATTACTTTAGGATTTTTACGGTGGTGGAACATGAGAAGTTCTGATGAAAGCCATCTCATGTTCAAGATAGCAGAATACGTCAGTTTCAGAGAAAGCCCACAAGCAAAGATCCACCAGCTTTCTCACCAATTCCAGGTGCCTTTGACTGGTGAAAAAACTTTTTACTAGAAGGCATTTGACTGAACAAAACACTTTGTTGCAGCGATATTGAAGTGAGACTGTGGACTCACATTTTAAATCATTCACAATCCTCACACTTTCCTTTAGAGGGCACTGGTGCACTGAAATTGCTTCCAACAAGAAGAAATACTTCAGCGTGGAACTTGGTTTGGATCATCCACCACGTAAAAAATAACAAACAGTTATTGAGAGCCTGTAATAAAGTTATTAAGACATTCCGCACACATGAAGGAAAATAATGTCAGATTTCAGAAAAGACAAAATAGTTCAAGAGATGGAAATCCGAAACATAGTCAGAAAATGCTGGAAAAACTCAGCTGGCCAGGCAGCTTCTACAGCAACCGAAACAAGCACAGCATTCGTGATTTTCTGATGAAGGATCTAGGCCCGAATCGTCAGCTTTTGTGCTCCTAAGATGCTGCTTGGCCTGCTGTGTTCATCCAGCCCCTCACTTTGTTATCTAGAGTTCATGATGACTGCGCAGCCCAGAATCTGGGTCACTATCTAAGGATAAGGGTTAGTGGGGGAGGGGTGGGTGCACAATTTAGGTCAGAGATTAGGTGAAATTTCTTCACCAAGAGTGTGGACGTTTCTGTTACAGGAAACTGTTGAGGCTAAAGCATTGAAGGCTTTCAAGAAACTTCATGGAATCCCAACAGTGTGGAAAGGGGCCATTCAGTCCATCGAATCCACACTGACCCTGAACGAGCATCCCACCCAGACTGAGGCACTCACTCTATCCTTGCAACCCTGTATTAAGCATGGCTAATCTACCTAGCATACACATCCCTGAACAGTATGGGCAATTTAGTACGGTCAATCCACCCAAACCTGTATATCCCTGGACACCATGGGCAATTTAACATGGCCAGTTCACCCTCAGCTGCACATCTTTGGACAGCGGGAAGAAACCGGAGCAAAATGGCAGATATCCATGCAGACACGTGGAGAACATGCAAACTCCACACAGACAGTTGCCCAAGCCTGGAATTGAACTGCATCCCTGGTGCTGTGAGGCAGCAGTGCTAACCACTGAGCCACCGGGCCACACATATAGGTATAGTTCTTAGGATTGAAGAGATCAAAGCATACGAGTGAAAGCAGGAGCAGGGTACTGAGTTGGATAATCAGCCCTGATCATCTGGAAGAGTGGTGTAGGCTCAAGGGACCTGCTTCTCTATTCTCGGATTGGGCTGCATTTTCTTGGCCCCTTGGTGTCAGGCTGGCAGGAAGGCATGGGAGAGTTGGGGGTGGTGACGTTTGCAGGTGGGTACAAAGTACTGGCCAGTGATGGGGAACATGGGTGCGGCAACCACTCCATTGAACAACTGAAGGGTCAAAAGAGGGGCCATTGACACTTTGCCCACATTAGCGCAGGTAAACCCTGCCTACCTCAAGGCAGAGTCTTGAAGATGGTGGGAGACGGGGTGGGGGAAGGTGTCCCTCCTTGATGAGTGCACTGCAGCTCATGCAGAGATCCCTGACTGCAATGATCAGACTTGTGCTGCATCCTGAGTAACCCATCTTCCAGTCCTTTGAAAGATCTACCTGTGTGATGTTGGCTACATCCCAACCCCCAAGCTAAATCTCATCAGTCATCTTCCAGGTGGCAAAATGAGATTGCCAGTTTGAGCTCTTGCCCTCATTCCCGGAGCGGGCTTTTATAGTCCTTGGAAATAGTAGATCCATGACCATCTATCAGCAGGGGAAGCTGCTACAGACTCAGTGGTAGATTTTGGAATCCCACTGTAGGAAGGATTTGAATGCAATGGGATAAAGTGTGTTGTAGATTTGCTCACAGACTGTGAGAAATGAGGAATGCTCCTGTTATGGAGAGTTGCTTGAGGCAAGTCAGGGCATTTCATCCAGAGGAGATCTTGTAAATTATAAATGATTCTCATAACTTAAATATTTAGATTTGTTTTCCCTGGTCAGCTAGGAGTATCTGAGAGGGCAGACATTTCAAATATCCACAAGAAAAATAAAAGGGCAAGTCGGAAAGACATCTTTTTACGTGGGGCAATTCGATTGTAGAATTCCTGGCCCTAAACATTTTGGAAGCAGAGTCCATAAATTGTTATGTGAGAGTGGCAGGTATCAGATAATTGTAAAAGGGAATATTGCAGGGTGGAAATCAAGCAGAAAAACATGGTTAAAATGAGTGCCACATTGCCAGAAAGCAAACACCTGCACAGACACAATGTACTCATATGACTTTCTCTGTGCTGTATATGCTATAATACTGTAAACAACTGGCACAGTAGCATTGTGATCAAATTAATGGACTGATAATGCAGTTTTACCACACAGCTGATGCTTCTAGTGCCAGTGGTATCATCTGTGAAGGGTGCTTATGTGCAATGGTAATGTCCTTATGCCTGGACTAGGAGGCCTGGTTCAAGTCCCACCTGTTCCAGAGGTATGTAATAACATCTCTGAGCAGATTGGCTACAAAATATCTCCATGACGATGCTGGTGTCTGCCAGCTTATCCTTATAACTTTTTTTTTGTCGATGCCCTTGGATGTCACAGAAGATATTATAGCCATCTTGCCACTTGTCGCTTATTGGTCAACTTTGCTGTGATGATGGTCTATCTTAAAATGAAAGCATTATGGGAGCTACCTGAGACGTGTCATGGTTTACACAATCTCACAGCAATTGCTGAACATTCAGATGACAGAAAATACACAACTTGTGGTGAAACAGATTGTACATTGTGACACAATCAACAAACTCTGAACCAAAAGGAGGTTAGAAAATTCTTTGATGCTGCTTCCCGCAGGGGATTTATATTCTTGGCTTGAGTGAAATAAATTTCATCTCTTGTTTTATGCATCCATTTTTCACTGCTGGGGCATCTTGAACTGGGACCACTCATTTAAGTGGAGGTGCAACGAAATTTCCTTGCCCAGAGGGTAATAAGATGTCTGGAATACTCTAGCCCAGAGAGTTGTGGAAAATAGATCATTGAACGTAGTTAAAGAGGAGGTAGATAGCTTTTTGAAATACCAGGGAGTTGATGGCTACACTAGGCTGGCTTGAAAGAGGAGTTGAAGCCTGGGCAGATTGGCTATGATTTTATAGATTAGTGGGGAGCAGACTTAAGATGCTGAATGGCCTATTCCTGCTCCTATTTCATATAATTTTATATTCTATGCATTTCAGATTGACTGCTTTGGCTGAAATTATTGTTAATGTCTTGCAGTAATCCAGATGCATATGGTGTTCAGGGCTTGGTGTGGATGAGTTAGGTTGCAGGTCACTTTGCAGGTTATAGCGCAATTCAATCAAGGGAGGTCAGAATGCCAAATTAACCCAATATCAAGTAAGTCTTTTTGAAAACAAACCAGATATTTATAAACTTAATATCTGTCAGAAAGATCAGAGTTTCAGAAAAATAAATCTCTCAGAAAGAATCATAATATCAGAAAGTGTATTTTAGTCTTAAACTTTAACATAATAAGCATAGGTGCAGGCCCTAAAGGCCTAAATTAGTTGTCAAGTAATGTGTCATAGTTGTGAGACTCCCTATATATTTTGTTACACTACTGGTATGAGTATATAATAGCTTTTAATACTTCAGAAGGAATTATCTAATACATATGTTCCTGATAAATGCATAAAATCCATGGAAAGGGGATTACCCACTTGAAAAGGGGCTAACTTTACAGGCATAACAACCACATCAACTGGGATGTGCACTTAACTGTTCCAGTGTTCCTGAAACCTGACATTACTTTAACCTCGTCTCCTGTTCATTTGGGAGGAATCCTGACTCGAAACTTTAGTCCAACCAGTGGCATTCTAAAAATTGTTCCTATTTCAGCAGATGATATCAAAGGTGAGAATGAAAAGTGTCAGATTTAGGCATTCACACTTGATTAACAGATTAGTCAGTTGCTTTGTAAAGTTTTATCAATCTGTTCCAATATGTGGCCTCACCCATGCCTCAGCAGAGCAGCCACTGATGAAGCAATTCTCTGCAAGCAGTAAAATGGCAGTTCAAGGTCCAAGATGTGCTGAGGGATGCACTAATGCTTGGGCCAGTTGCAACCAAGTCGCAGTGGGGAGAAAACACTGTCTGAGGTCTTTCCTGCCAAAATTAATAGGAGTTTGTTCAGTTATCGGACCCTCCTCGTGCTTCAATTATATGTAAACATAATCTTGCACAAGTAAGAGATGCCTTTGGTTTGTTTGTTAGAGTCGCATTCCATTCTTTCTTTGTTTTCTTCATATATGCTATTGCACAGAACTGAACTGCATTAGTGCCTACACATACATATATATAAAGATATTTTTCTTGAATAAATCATAGTTTTGAAATTAAAATGATGGCCAATATATGGCTACGGCTTTGTTGTTTTAATTTGATTTATTATTGTCACATGTACTGAGATATGGTGAAAAGTATTGTTTTGTGTACTAACCAGCCAAATCATACCTTACATAAGCTCATTTAGGTAATAGAACAGAATGTAGAATATAGTGTTACAACTACAGAGAAGGCGCAGAGAAAGATAAAATCTAACATTTTAGTTTATTAATAGGAGGGGTTTGTTCATAAGTCTGATAACAGCAGGGAAGAAGCTGTCATTAGATCTGTTGGTACATGTTTTCAAACTTTTGTATCTTTTACTGATGGAAGAGAGTGGATGAGAGTATAACCATGGTAGGAGGGGTCCTTGATTATGTTAACTGCTTTCCCAAGGCAGTAGGAATTATAGCTGTGGGCTAAGAATTAATGAAAACAGAATGAGATTGCCCACATAACTATCTTCTAAGTGGATACAATAGTAAGCATAGATAGGAGACGTCAGTGAAAGACTGAAATATGAACGGACACATGTTCTAATGGGCTTTTCAACTCCATTGCCTTCAGCTTGGTATCACCTTGTCAAAAAAAAACTGGTTTTTGTGTGTGAGAAAATGTTGCCCTTAAAGTTACAATAGTAGCAGGGGAAGCCCTGACGAAATTCAACCCCTAATGATAAGATGTAACACTGTTTTAATTCACAGCACTACCTAGTGCCGAGCAGTTGACTTGGGAATAAATTTCACTGCTGAGTTCTTTCCAGCCCACTGTACATTAGAAAAAGATTGGAAACTATAAGGAATATAATCCCCTACAATAAATGGACTACAGTTCTAGGTTGGTCAAATCTGTCTTACATTTTGTTGACACACTATTTTTCCACTCTTTTACTCTGCCTTATTCTCCTAAAGGCACTGACTCTTGTGTATTATTATTAAACAGATGTCAGTTGTTCTTCAATATCTTGATTAAGTGTTCATTATTGACAAATTTTCAGGATATTCAGTTGAGGCTGAACTTACTGTATTACAGGCCGATTGTCCCCACACATATACTTCACTAAAAGTCTAGCTGATATTTTGCTTCCTTAACTTAAAAAGGGGTGCAAGACCACAAATGTCACCCCCAAGCTTACTCATTAATTTGTCAAAGAATAGTGATTTAATCTGTGGATCCCTTACAGTTTGCTCTGCTCTGTAGCATATTGATGGCAAATTAACCCACAATATTTTGAGGTCCAGGGTTTCGGGACAGATTGATATTTTACGCCAATTAGACCATAATGCCAGAAAAAAGAAAAATCAAAAAAAGAAATGACAGTTGGAAATTAAACCAGTTGACCAAGGTAACATGTGTGAACCATGACAGGAGCCAAAAATCAACCAATAGTTTCTTTATATTTCTAATAGTGGTCTTTGTGGCTTCCTTATCCAACTCTCAAGGTAAATTTGACCCTACTCTATTTTACCAATTTTGGGTGAAGTATGGGGTAATTGACTGAAACAAAAGCAGTTTTTTGCAACCAAACAATCTGCCAGTGATCAGAAACAGAGTGCATACAATGTTGGAATCACTTTCAAGAATACACTTTCTCTGTGTCTTGTTTAAGCAAGTTGAGGTACATGCAATTGAGAAAGTTTGAATGAATTGACTATTACATGACTGAAGCAACAACAAAAGCATAGAATGTAGTCCCCATTTCCTCCATGGCTCACAAGCAAGCTGAGGAAAACTATAATAAAAGCTTGGCATCCATCCTGACACAATAAAAATGTAAATAGCCGTATATGCAATTGGACTATTACCTTTAGTGTAAAACCAGCAAATGCAGACCTTCTCTCTAACTAGTCACTCTGTCGACATGACTGTATCAGCTACCTTATTCCCAGTAACTGATCTCTTGATTTTTCAGTGTTCTTTTCGTTGTTGTAGTTATGTTGTTCCTCAGATCTAGCCTGGAATATCCCACTGCCATTGTATTTGGGTTAGTATTAGTAGCAATTGTTGAGTTTTACTGGGACTGTCCAGCTGAGATTAGACTTAGTTTAAAATGGCAGAACATAGGTCCTGCAGGATATTCTCAGTTTATTGTCCAGGCTACATTTTTTTAGCATTAATACATATGATTTGGGAGAGGAGTATGGCAGCATGATGGTTAAAAATGCAATAGTCCAATTTCCTGTAATAGAACTCTAGAAATATGCTTCAAATCCCACCGCAGCGACTGGTAAATTTACATTTAATTCATTAAATAAATGTCGAATAAAGACTTAATGTTATTAACGGTGGCTGTAAAATTAGTGGATTGTTGTGAAAATCAATCTGGTTCACTAATAAACCTAAGGGGAATGAAATCTATTATCTCCACCCTGTTTGGACTATGTGACACTGGAGCCCACAGTAACATGGTTCAATATTAACTGTCCTCTGACGTGGAGAATATGTTGAAAGTAGCTGTCAAGGGCTTGCAGCAAGTAACAGCTTCAAACTTGACAACATCCAACTTCTAGGTAAACATCTCAGTAAAGAAAACACATTCCAATTCTTCAAATTCAACATCTAAATTTTCCACAAGAATTGGGTTTAATCAGTCCTTTTGAAGTCTCTGTATATCTCTACAGGCATCTTTGGTACGCCATTGCTTGATTCTTCATGCTGAACTTGACCCTGTCACTTCATCTAATTTGAATGGAGGAGCCCATGCTGGAGAAAGATGCAAAGATTGGGCCTCAGTGATACCAAATATTCAACTCACACTCTCAACAATACATATACTGTGCTTGGTTACACAGAGGATTTGTAGCAATTTAGTCATCAGCCCATATACACAACATTTTCCCTCAACATATAATTACTTTATAAAAGATTTGCTGCTCTGACATGAATTTTAATGTCAACGTTTCATTTTATGAATCCGCCTGTCAAATCGTCAGATCAATACTTTTAAAAATGCATTTGATTATCCACCAGGAGTAATCAACTCTATGTTCAATTAATTGCCAGACCTTTTCTTTTATCAGTCAAATAGGGCATTTTTGGAGGTATTAAATAAATCCTCTCCATTTAATGAACACACGCTCTGTGTCCATCACAAAAAGGCAATGAAGTGAAGAGAATAATTTAATTTTTTCATTAAATAGAATTACAACTGGTTACTTGAGGCTACTGCACACTTAATTGAAAGGAAACCATTTTGTCTTAATTTACTTCCGCAGTTATGAATTACAGTCAGCTTGGCAGAAAACATATTGAGAATGAATTGAAGTGATTCTGAAACTTTTTTTGATAAAAATAGCTGATTACTAAATGGGACACCAGACACATTTAAATGGATACATTTTGAGGCCTTCTTGCTGGCATAGATGCTGGAGAAGTATTTACTGTTCGGTTCCTGTCATCCCCTGTGCTGTGTAAATCCACCATCACCACTCCAGTCCCTAGCCTCTCCCCAGGATCTGCTGTGAGAGGCTGGAACACCCTTCTCATCATTTCAGGGTAAATGCATATGAAATAGATTTGATACAGATTACCCTGTTAGCCATTTTAGCAGAATAGTTGGCTCTCTGTTATCACTTGTGCTTCCAGGTCATAGGAAGATAAATATTGAGCTGGATATCAACAAAATCACCAGCTCTTCTTCAAAATGATGTCAGGAATATTTTACATCTTTCCAAGTGGGTAGTAGGATCACAGTTTGATACCAACTCATTCATCCATGAAGGCAGCACTCCCCAGTGCTGTACTGGAGAGTCAGACTTGATTTCTGTGCTTCATTCCTAATGTAGAACTTGAACTGTTGACCTTGTCCTTTAATGTAGTGTGGAAACATTACAAACAGAGTCATGGCTGATGCACTACAGCCTGGATGTCCTTTCAGATGGACGTGGAAGATGGAATTAAGATGGACAAATACATTCTCAGTGCACTGGCCAATACTTATTTCTTAAGCAGATAATTTTCTCATTATCAGATTTTTTGGCATCTTATTGTTGCTACCTCGGTTTCTTTTACTTAGAAGAGTGATGGTATTTTTTAGTGAATTCATTGGCTGTAAAATGCTTTGAAACACCTGAGGTCATAAAAGGCACCATAGAAATGCAAGCCATCTTCCTTTTAACTGGGAGAAACATGCTCCCCATAGCGTAAGCTGGTGGGCTAGACAAAATGGATCTTGTACCCACTGGGCAGGCCTGCTTCTGGCTCAGCCCAGAAGGCCTGCCCTGGGGTTCTCAGTTTCTGTGATCAGTTCAGAGGCATTGTAATAATGAGGTTCAGATCAGCAAACAGACCAGGACCTCCAGCTACTCAGCCACCTGACAATTCAGCAGTTAACACTCTCATTCACACTCTCAACAGATGAGCAGATTCAGCCTTGAAATTAAGAGAGAAACAGTGGGGCAATCCTATGGAAACCAATTAATGTCTCTAAGGTTTTGGAGTAGATTTGTAGCTTGGGTTGTGAGAGTTGAGGTTGGCTGGCTTACCAAGCTGCTCTCTTGTTTCGCAGACATTTCGTTGCCATGCTGTGTAACATCCTCAGGCAGCCTCCAATGAAGCGTCGGTGTGTTTTCTGGCCTGGTTTTTAAATCCTGGAGTCCGTTGAGACGGATTGCCTCACTTCTGGTTTTCCACCATAGTGGAATGTTTATGGGATTGGGTTCAATATGTTTATTAATAGCATGCTTAATGGCGTGCCAGGCTTCTAGGAATTCTCATGCCTGTCTCTGCCTAGCGTGTCCCAGGATCTTGGTGTTGTCCCAGTCAAAGTGGTGGTTCTCCTTGTCCATGTGGATTGAGGTGAGTGAGTGTTGGCCATGGCTTTTTGTAGCCAGTTGGTGTTCACATACTCCTGTTGTTAGTTTCCTCCCTATTTGTCCGATGTAGTGTTTCTTGCAGTCTCTGCAGGGGATCTTGTAGATGACATTGGTCCTGTCCACAGTGGGGAGTGGGTCTTTAGTTTGGGTGAGCAGTTTTTGTAGGGTTGATGTGGGCTTGTGTGCCCCTCCGATGCCCAATGATCGTAGGAGTCTTGTGGTGAGTTCCAATGTGTTCCTGATGTAGGGTAGTGTGATGAGTGTGTTGGTGCGTGTAGTATCTTTCTGATGTTGTGTGTCAACCTCAAAAATAAATCAAGCAAAACATGAGGATATTCATTTATTTTAGATCCTGTTGCTTTTCTCACATAATATACTGTCTTTGCATCACCCTTACTTCCACCCTTCCTGGCTCAACAACAGAGAAGCAACATATTTATTGTTTTAATGTCCCAGATTATATGTCTCCTGGCCTGTTTTCAATCAGATCTCTTTCCAGCTCCTTTTTAAACAAATTGATCAACTCAGCTTCAGTCAATTTTAGCTGGGTGTTCTGGAAACCAGGGCAGTAAGTGAACTGATAAAAATGGAGATGCACAAAACCTCCCATGAAAAATAAATGAACCTTATTAATGCCACATGTTACTAACTGCCAGTACTAATGATAAGCACTGAGGTTGATTCAAAGTAAAGAAGGCTGTTTCTCTTTTTCATGTCTGATGATTCCTGTATTTGCTCCTACGGAGGAAGCAGGGATATTCTGCACTTTACTCAAAGCAAATTTATTCTGTGGTTTCTGTTACCAGCAAAATAATACAATGATAATGTTGCAAAAAGAAAACAGTCCTGCAAGTGCAGTTCTCTATAACAGGACAAATTGGGGTGTAATTTTTCTGGGAGAAGTGCACAATGGGTGATCAAAAATCAGCAAGATAATTTCACATCTTGCTCAATCCACTGATAGAAGGTGAGAGAATGCTAAATGAAGGATAATGGAAGGGAAACCATAGTGTAGGAATAAACTAATAACAAGAAACAAGGAAGAAAGTATCCTAGTGTTTTGTGATACTGAACCAGTAAAACAACTCAAATCTCAGCATAACAGTTTCATAAAATCATACTGGCACAAGAAAAATACAGCTGGATTTAGATCCTGCCACCTCTATGTCTGGTCTGACCTCCACGTAACTCCAGACTGATGCTGTGTGGTTGAATTTCGCTACTTACATTGTAAGTGGGAATGACAAGAGCTAGCACAAGGCATGACTGGTTGGCTCTGCAGACGGAGCATGGGGCTTAATAACAATGACAGTGTGTGCTTAAACTACATATACCTGATAAAGGTAGTTCCTGTTGCCAACCTTTTCCACTTGTGCCACCGATATACCATGACATCATTGAGCAATAAATTAACAGCCTTTGGACAATGAGGAACCCACATGTAAAGAGAGTTCTATAGGTACTTAAGGAATAAAAGAATGACGAAAGTAAGATTAGGGCCAATCAACGATAGTAGTGGTAAGTTGTGTGTGGAGTCAGATGAGATAGGGGAAGGACTAAATGAATATTTTTCAACAGTATTCACTCTAGAAAACGACAATGTTGTCGAGGAGAATACTGAGATACAGTCTACTAGACTAGGTGGGATTGAGGTTCACAAGGAAGAGGTATTAGAAATCCTACAGAGGGTGAAGATAGATAAGTCCCCTGGGCCGGATGGGATTTATCCTAGGATCCTCTGGGAAGCTAGGGAGGAGATTGCCAAGCCTTTGGTATTGATCTTTAACTCATCATTGTCTACAGGAATAGTGCCAGACGACTGGAGGATAGCAAATGTGGTTCCCCTGTTCAAGAAGGGGAGTAGAGACAACCCTGGTAATTATAGACCAGTGAGCCTTACCTCAGTTGTTGGTAAAGTGTTGGAAAAGGTTACAAGGGGTAGGATTTATAATCATCTAGAAAAGAATAAATTGATTAGGGATAGTCAGCAAGGTTTTGTGAAGGGAAGGTCGTGCCTCACAAACCTTGTTGACTTCTTTGAGAAGGTGACCAAACAGGTAGATGAGAATAAACCGGATGATGTGGTGTATATGGATTTCAGCAAGGCGTTCGATAAGGTTCCCCACAGTAGGCTATTGTACAAAATGCAGAGGAATGGGATTGTGGGAGATATAGCAGTTTGGATCAGAAATTGGCTTACTGAAAGAAGACAGAGGGTGGTGGTTGATGGGAAATGTTCATCCTGGAGACCAGTTACTAGTGGTGTACCGCAAGGGTCGGTGTTGGGTCCACTGCTTTTTGTCATTTTTATAAATGACCTGGATGAGGGCATAGAAGGATGGGTTAGTAAATTTACAGACGACACTAAGGTCGCTGGAGTTGTGGATAGTGACAAAGGATGCTGTAGGTTGCAGAGAGACATAGATAAGCTGCAGAGCTGGGCTGAGAGGTGGCAAATGGAGTTTAATGCAGACAAGTGTGAGGTGATGCACTTTGGTAGAAGTAACCGGAAGGCAAAGTACAGGGGTAATAGTAAGATTCTTGGCAGTGTAGATGAGCAGAGAGATCTCAGTGTCCATGTACACAGATCCTTGAAAGTTGCCACCCAGGTTAACAGGGATGTTAAGAAGGCATACAGTGTTTTAGCTTTTATTAATAGAGGGATTGAGTTCCGGAACCAAGAGGTTATGCTGCAGCTGTACAAAACTCTGGTGTGGCCGCACTTGGAGTATTGTGTACAGTTCTGGTCACCACATTATAAGAAGGATGTGGAAGCTTTGGAAAGGGTGCAGAAGAGGTTTACTAGGATGTTGCCTGGTATGGAGGGAAGGTCTGACAAGGAAAGGCTGAGGGACTTGAGACTGTTTTCGTTAGAGAGAAGAAGGTTGAGAGGTGACTTAATTGAGACATATAAGATAATCAGAGGGTTAGATAGGGTGGATAGGGAGAGCCTTTTTACTAGGATGGTGACGGCGAGCACGAGGGGGCATAGCTTTAAATTGAGGGGTGAAAGATATAGGACAGATGTCAGAGGTAGTTTCTTTACTCAGAGAGTAGTAAGGGAATGGAACGCTTTGCCTGCAATGGTGTAGATTCGCCAACTTTAGGGACATTTAAGTCGTCATTGGATAAGCATATGGACGTACATGGAATAGTGTAGGTTAGATGGGCTTCAGATCAGTATGACAGGTCGGCACAACATTGAGGGCCGAAGGGCCTGTACTGTGCTGTAATGTTCTATGTTCTATGTTCTAGAGTATATATAGTACCTGGTTTTCCTGCTTACCAAGAACAGCCCAATTTACTATAAAACTGGCCAGGAATTTTTCTTCCCATTTTCCTCCTTTTGTCCTGTGTATGAGCCCATAGACAGCAGTCACCATCCACTACCCAATGAGCTTTGTCTTGCTCACAAAGAAAGCAGGCTTTCTGATTATGGAGAGGATTACATTCAGCAGACTTAGGACATATGATTTGATGTTAAATGGTGATTATCATTCTCAATGCTGGTAGAAACTAATGACAATGTTTATTCTTTTCAGTCTACAGACCATTTATTAAGGCAGATTGCACTGAAATACCAAACCAACAATTTCAATCCAAGGTAACAAAGAATGGTTGTTGAAGAGCTCGACCTGAGATGTAATGAGTAGAAATTACATGGTGTACATTTAAGTGCTTGCAGAGCATCTGATCATTGTGCTGGCATAGGGTAAATGTTAAACAGAGTCTCAGAGGTCAAAGGGAATCACCATAGCTCTGATGACAGATGAAAAGTGCAATGGTCATGACTTATACATATCGCCATCCATCGCAATTTGAATAGGTGATGGGAGGAACAATGTCTGCCTTCTCTGTTGATAGGTACCAGACCGAAGAGGGAAACCCATGTTTGTCTTCCGACACAGTAGAAGAGATTTAATGATGAGTTTAAGTCAAACAGCAGCCCCCAGAAGTAAATGTGCCTTAATGAACCAGTCAAGAGAAAATATCTGCTGCATACGATGTCAAAATGGTTTATGTTTTCCAGTCTGATTCATATAGAGAATGACAGGCAGGAATGAGAAACAGCTTGCTAAGCAAACAGACCTATTATCAGGGGGTTGTAGTTTCAATGAGCAAGAGAAAAGGATGTTTAATATATTCTTCTTTTCCCAGCACCTGCATCACTCCTTTGTGTTGAGTATATAAAGATGCCAGTGGGGCTGTATAATAAAATAAAAATACTCTACTGATACATTCCTCTGAAAGGCCAGTTGGTAAATGTACAGCTCAAAGTGTGTCGATCAGAAAGATACCCGCCCAATCCCTGGACTGTCGTCAGTTAGCTGATTTCAGACGGTATCTTAGAGCCCAAATGCCCAAATACACTGGGCCCAATTTCTTTTCCGCTGGTCAGTGTTTCTGCCCAAGCTGAATTTCAAGCCGTTATGCCTTTCTGCTCTGGGTCTTTCTTGGTTCCATAACGGAATTTTCCTGAAAAACTTATTCAAATATCCATTATTTAGGTCAGCCCAAGGTAGTGTGTGGCAAGGGGTAAGTTATCATGAAAGGCACCATGACACGTTTTCCCCACACTTCATCTGCCATCCATACAAACATAGCTTTCCATTAGTGATCCCTGGAGAGCAACCAAGTCATTTTTTTCTCTTTTGCAGACAACCTAAAGCTAATGAGTTTGCCCATTGCATCTTCATCTACTTTGTCATTAATGACTCTGAGTTTATTTTTGCAAAGATTAAGTAACAGAATTTTCACCAGTGGCATCTTATGGGTTAAGTTTCACAATTTTGCCCTCTTGTTATATCCAAACAGACCTCACTTCGTCATCTTTCATGTGTTCAGCAGCATTCTTAGATCATCAACAGGGAATTCAGACAGAGTCGCTATACCACTGCAGTAGCAATGTGTTATGTTACTGAATGAGGAATCCAGAAGCCTGGATCACATACATTTAAATCCTACCAGAGCAGCTTGGGAATTTAAAATTCAGCTGGTTAAATAAATTTGAAATAAAAAGCTACAGCCTTTCCTCCATGTCTGCGAGGGATCTGTTCCTGAGATCCGACATGAATGATGAAATTCAGGAGTGCGGGGCTTGTTAAAAAAAAATGTTAACAATCACGGATATGTGAGTTTTGCCCGTGGATGTTGATCTTAGAACATAGAACATTGCAGCGCAGTCAGGCCCTTTGGCCCACGATGTTGCACCGACCTGTCAAATCAATCTGAAGCCCAACTAACCTACACTATTCCATTATCATCCATATGTTTATTCAATGACCATTTAAATACCCATAAAGTTGGCGAGTCTACTACTGTTGCAGGCAGGGCATTCCACGCCCTTACTACTCCCTGAGTAAATAACCTACCTCTGACATCTGTCCCATATCTATCACCCCTCAATTTAGAGCTATGTTCCCTTGTGCTAGCCATCACCATCTGAGGAAAAAGGCTCTCACTGTCCACCCTATCTAATCCTCTGATCATCTTGTATGTCTCTATTAAGTCGCCTCTTAACGTTCTTCCCTCTAACAAAAACAGCCTCAAGTCCCTCAGCCTTTCCTCATAAGACCTTCCCTCCATACCAGGCATATCCTGGTAAATCTCCTCTATTCTCATTCCAATGCTTCCACATGCTTCCTATAATGCGGCGACCAGAAGTATACGCAATACTCCAAGTATGGCCGCAGCAAAGTTTTGTACATCTGCAACATGACCTCATGGTTCCAAAACTCAATCTCTCTACCAATAAAACCTAACACACCATACACCTTCCTAACAAACCTATCAACCTGGGTGACAACTTTCAGGGATCTCAGCACATGGACACCGAGATCTCTCTGCTCATCCACACTACCAAGAATCTTACCATTAGCCCATTATTCTGCATTCCTGTTAATCGTTCCAAAGTGAATCACCTCACACTTTTCCACATTAAAGTCCATTTACCACCTCTCAGCCCAGCTCTGCTGCTTATCTATGTCTCTCTGTAACCTGCTACATCCTTCTGCGCTATCCACAACTCCAAAGACTTTAATGTCATCCACAAATTTACTAACCCATCCTTCTACACCCTCATCCAGGTCATTTATAAAAGTGACAAACAGCAGTGGCTCCAAAACAGATCCTTGCGGTACACATCAGCTGCTTTACCCCATCCAACTGTTTGGTCACCTTTTCAAAGAACTCAATAAAGTTTGTGAGGCATGACCTACCCTTCACAAAACCATGTTGACTATCCCTAATGAAATTATTCCTTTCTAGATGATTATAAATCCTATCTCTTATAATCCTTTCCAACACTTTACCCACAACCGAAGTAAGGCTCACTGGTCTATAACTACCAGGGTTGTCTCTACTCCCCTTCTTGAACAAGGGGACAACATTTGCTATCCTCCAATCTTCTGGCACTATTCCTGTAGACAATGATGACATAAAGATCTAAACCAAAGTCTCTGCAATCTCCTCCCTAGCTTCCCAGAGAATCCTAGGATAAATCCCATCTGGCCCAGGGGACTTACCTATTTTCACACTTCCCAGAATTGCCAGCACCTCCTCCTTATGAACCTCAATCTCATCTAGTTGAACAGCCTGCATCTCAATATTCTCCTCGACACTGTCTTTTCCCTGTGTGAATACTGATGAAAAATAGTCATTTAGCACCTCTCTTATCTCTTTCGACTCCACGCACATCTTCCTATTACCGTCCTTGACTGGCACTAATCTTACTCTAGTCATTCTTTTCTTCCTGGAATACCAAAAGAAGGCTTTAGGGTTTTACTTGATCCTACCTGCCAAAGACTTCTTATGTCCCCTCCTGGCTCTTCTTATCTCTCTCTTTAGATCCTTCCTGGCTAACTTTTAACTCTCAAGCGCCCTAACTGAGCCTTCAAGCCTCATCTTTACATAAGCCTCCTTCTTCCTCTTGACAAGAGATTCAACTTCTTTATTAAACTACGGTTCCCTCGCTAAACCACTTCCTCCCTGCCTGACAGGTACATACTTATCAAGGACACGCAGTAGCTGTTCCTTGAACCAGCTCCACATTTCAATTGTGCCCAACCCCTGCAGCTTCCTTACCCATCCTGTGCATCCTAAGTCTTGCCTAATTGCCTTATAATTGCCTTTCCCCCAGCTATAACTCTTGACCAGCGGTATATACCTTTCCCTTTCCATCGCTAAAGTAAAGGTAACTGAATTGTGGTCACTATCACCAAAGTGATCACCAACTCCAAATCTAACACCTGGCCTGGTTCATTACCCAGTACCAAATCCAATGTGGCCTCACCTCTTGTTGGCCTATCTACATACTGTGTCAAGAAACCCTTCTGTACACATTGTATGAAAACTGACCCATCTAAAGTTCTCGAACAAAGCATTTACAGTCAATATTTGAAAAGTTAAAGACCACCATAACAACTAACCTGGTACTTTCACTCCAATCCAGAATCATCTTTACAATCCTTTCCTCTACATCTCTGGAACTTTTCGGGGGCCTATAGAAAACTCCCAACAGGGTGACCTCTCCTTTCCTGTTTCTAACATCAGCCCATACTACCTCAGCAGAGATCACAAAGTGTAGAGCTTGATGAACACAGCAGGCCAAGCAGCATCTTAGGAGCACAAAAGCTGATGTTTCAGGCCTAGACCCTTCATCAGAAAATCCTTCATCAGAAAAGGGTCTAGGCCCGAAACGTCAGCTTTTGTGCTCCTAAGATGCTGCTGATGCACAGTGACAGCAATCTGTACCATCTATGCGGTGCACTGCAACTACTTCCTCAGGCCGCTACAGGATCCTCAAAACATCCTACCCCCACTGCACTAAATCTACAGAGGCTGGTGGCCCATCAACAAGCCCCCTTTATTTACGTGAGGAAAGTCCTTAACACTGATCCAGCTCCCTTATAGCCAGCGTTCAAGAGTTAACGAAACCACTGTCACCCCTCTTTATATCTGTCAGCCAGGGCACCCTAACTGGACCACATTAGCAGTCTGAATCAGGGAACTCATATTCTATGAGGTCCCTCTGGCTGACCTCATTACAATCACCGCATCCCTCCCTCTCTGAGTGCAAGGACTTACGCAGTTTTTTTTGTAGTTCCTCCTGGGGCACTTTAGCACTGGGTCAGATTCCTCCAAATCAACCTCTGTTACAGGGTGGTGTGTAATACCCAGTAGCTCACCGCTTGTGCCTGGACCTCCTTGGAAGGAATTCATTCTTGTCTTCAGGTGACAATGGCGTCAAGGCAGCAACATCTGATGTGTTAATCTCCAATTCCGAGGCCTCTTGAATACTTGATGGAAAGGAAGAACCCATGGGTTCCAGTTCAGTGGGAAAGGCAGTCAAGGATCCTGGCACACATTGCTCATGCACTGTTTGCAAGTTTGCAGCTTTCATATGATCCATTTGCTCATTTAAGACCATTGCATATACCTGAACTTTAAATGTCATTGGGCCTGACCTCATGTTGACCATGTCTCTTATCCATACAGGGCCATTCCGGTGGTTCCTACACCAAACTTCGTCCCCGAAGTAAACCGTTTCTCTTGCTGAACAGAGTCTTGTGTCTGGCATTGGTATTCATGATGCCATTTCACCCTCCTCGCCCAAGGTCTGGGAATTTGAGATTTAAGCTGGTTTGGAGTCTTCTCCCCATTAGCAACTCTGTTGGAACTATCCCTGCGTGATGTGGCGGTCCCATAATTAAATAGGAATCAGGACAGCTTGGTATCATGTGAAGCTGTATGCTATTTCTTTAAGCCTGCCTTCAGAGTTTTGACTGCTCTTTCTGCCAGCCTATTGGATGATGGATGTTACAGAGCTGTCCTTATATGACAAATATCTTTTGACTTTAGGAAACATCCAAATTCCCTGCAAGTAAATGATGGCCCATGATCTGTAACGAGCACTTCTTGGAGTCCATGTATTGCACAAGATGCATGGAGCTTTTCTGTCATTGCTTCTGTGTTTGATGAATGAACTCTTTGCACGTCTAGCTATTTTGAGTGGGAGTTCACAATGATTAAGAACATTAAAGTCTATGAACCAAACTGCATAGTCGACGTAACCGAGCCCAGGGTTCCCTTCAAAGGCATATGCCCAACTTGGAAAAAATGTCTCAGGACTATGACCAAGTTCTGTAAGTGCTCCTTCTTGTTCTTCCCTGTTGTTAACATGTCTTCTAAATAAATGGTGACCTCGTGCAGACTCTGTAAAATGTTCTCTGTCGTCCACTGAAAAGTTACATAGGCTTACGATACCCCAAATGGTAGTCTCATACATTGGTATAAACCTTCATGGGCCCAAATTGTAGCATACCTCTGGGAATCCTCATCTAACTGCAATTGCTCATGTTCATGACGGATAGTCTCCCTGCCAGCTTTGCGTATAAATCCTCTTTGCGAGGGCTTGGTATTTATCCAATTGTGAGAAGCGATTTACCATTTTTTAAAAATTCCCACAAAGCTGAACCAATCCCTTGGGCGTAACAATCGGTGCTGCCCTTTCTGCAAACTATACTGGTTTGATGATTCGTTCACTTTGCAGCCTGATGATTTCTGCCTCTACTTTTGCCCGTAAGGCAAATGGCACTGGGTGGGCATTGCAGAATCATGCAATTGCTTCCTGGTCGACTGGCACGGTAGTCTTGACACCATTGATAATCTCTCGGCCTTCCTGAAAAACTTACAGCTATTTTATTAGGATTTCACTCAGGCTGTCCCTTTCTAACGAAAAAATGCTGAGCCAATCTATTTGAATTTTTCTCAATCAATTTTGCCCCAATCAAGCTTAGGCCTCAGCCCTTTAATACAATCAGAGGCAACTGAATCAACTGCTTCACATAAGAGACAGGGTTGAAAGTTGTACGCTTAATCTGTAAACGTTCCTCAGTATAGGTTCTAGTCTAGCCAAGGTCTTCCACAAACTTAAGGGTTGGAGTTGAGAGTGAATTTTGTTCAAGACTGGTTTTGCAATCACTGGCATCAACCTCCATTTGAAACGGGTGCCTATTTAACCAGATGTTAATTTTCATCAGTTCTGATTAGGATGTTGCTGAGCAATTTAGATGTTCCAAACCAGATAGAGGTAGACTTTCCAGGGTATGCACACTCCTGGACACTGGCTTATGAGTTCTTTTACTCAGTACGGGCTTAGTGGGCCACTTTTGCTGTCACAAGTCCACATATTGGCAACAACTACGATGGCTTGCCAACTTGGATCTTGAAGAAAATTTTAACTTAAAATTTAAAATTTTAATTTTGGCCGAGGCTTGGCTTTGTATTGGGTTTTTGCTTTCGGTTGTCCTAGAATCTCTGTGTTCAGGATATGCCCTCTCTGAAGCTATGCAATTGCCTTCCCTCAAGTGGTGCTTCCCAGGCTCAGTTGGTCTGGTGAGAGTATCTACATCTATCAAAATATCCTGTAATCACACATGCCCCACTTATCTCATTTTCCAATGATAAAGCCAGTTGTCATGCCTGTTTGAAGTCGAGTTGGGCTTCAGCTAGTCGGCACTTTAGCATGGTTACATCATTAATACCATGTACCAAACAGTCTGTTAGCATCTCATTGAGGTTTAAATCAAAATCACTTGATTCTGCCAGTTGTCTAAACCTTAAAGTCCTGACATGGATTCCCCTGATTCTCAAACTACTGAGTAAAACGATAGCATCTCAGAATTAGATGAGGTTTGGGGTCATAATATTCCTCAGCTAAATTGGTTGACTTATGAAAGGTTTTTGTATCTGGTGCCTGGGGGAAAGTGAGGCTCCTAATAACTGAAAAAGCTGTCTGCCCACAAACTGTTCGGAGAATTACTCATTACTTTTCATCTGCCCCAATGTCATTTGCCTGAAAATAATAGCACATTCTTTTCACATACTGGGCCTCGTCTTTGACGGCAGGATCAAATGAATCAAGCTTCCCAAATAACAGCATGATGCCAGAAATGCTTACACTAACTCAAAGATGTCTGTTGCAAGCAAATTTCTTCAGGAGTATGCTTTTCCCTCACTGCCACTGAAACAATTCCACAGAGAATGGTATCCCATCACCAAGCCACTCTTTATTTATATATGAAGAGTCCTTGACACTGATCCAGCTTCCTCAGAGCCAGCTCTCAGAGAGAACAGATCCTCTGACACTTCTATGTATATCTGTTAGCAAGGGCTTCCTGATTGGACCAGATTAGCAGTTCCAACCAGGGAACTCATATCCTATGAGGTCTGCCTGGCTGACCTCATTACAATCACCACATAGACCATCTAAAAACACAAAGACATATTCATGGAAACACCAGTACATGCAGTCTCCACTTCAGGTCACTCCTAACTTGGAATCACATCCCCTTCACTGTTGCTGAGTTAAAAATGTGGACTGTTTAAGTGTGCTTACAAAAGGGGACAGAGCTGATCTGGGCAATCAGAACTGTTTCCTGAACAACTGCTATCATAATCCATAACGGAGAACTCTCTGCATGCCTGTCTAGAAGTAAGTCTTTCATCACAGAGTGTCAAGTGACATAATGATGTCGAGCTGCTACCTTGTACTACACTTTTCCTTTTCATCCTGCCCGAGTATTCATCAGCACACATGCATTTTCCCATCATTGTTACATTTCTATTCATCATTAACCTGTATCCCACTACCCAACCCTTACACTAAATCTTTTGTGGTGAGGCTCCTCTCGCTGAGCATGCTCTTGGTTCCCCTAGAGGATGGATAAGCCTGGCTCGAGGTATATGATTCCTTTTTAGGAGTGAAGAGGAACATTGGCTGTTTCTTTTTCTGTGGAGTAGCGCCCACTGTGCCAGTCTGGTGGATGCGGTGAGCTGTTTATCATAATCTCCCAGCTGTTTTTGGCTGCAACTGTGAGGGCGTCTTCTAGTACAGCTTGAGTGTGGTATGGACTTGGCATCAATTGGCCAGCAAGAGACGTGGTCGGGAGCCGTCTGCCAGAATCTGACATAGTTTGCTACTCAGTGGGGGAATTCTCAATATTCCTGGGCTCTCTGGACGATTGTTCTGTGGCAGCTGGGCCCCATCCCATGCTGCCCTTGAAGAGCTGTGTAAGCTCCAGAATTTCTTCCTCTGGCTGGTCACCAAGGATTGAGGTGTCTTTTCATTTACCTTGCCTGGCCCCCCCTCATTTCCTTGAAAAGTGTGAGGCCCAGAGACTCGTGGTTTGCCTGGTTGCTTGGTTAATGCTTTTCCAGCCTGGCTTTCCATCTACCTGCTCCCTGAAGGGTGGCGTCTCATCTGGTACCTCTCACCCTTCAGCTGCTGGTGCAAAACACCTTGAAACAAGCACAATTTTGATGAGTTTTCTCTGCTACCAGTGATTAAAGAAGGTGTCTGACCATGTGCATGCTTCCCTGCTCAACAAAGAGTAGAAATGATTCAGAAGCATGTCGTGAAATTTCTCATCCCCTGGGGTAGAGTCACACAGTCATGCAGATGAAGACACTCAATGAGGTGCCCTCTGGGCCATGAAAGCATTCTGTGGAGATGAGCAGGGGCTCTGCTCTCAGCCTCTGCAGCAGTATTTGAGAGGGTAAATGGAGATGGCTGCTCCCATTGAGCTTATATCTTACTTTGTGTCTATTCACAAAGAGCTCTGTAATCCAGTAATCCTTGGTCACCCGAGCTACATCGAAAAAAAGTTTCAAATCTAAATGCAAACACTTCCAACAGTAATGAAACATCAGCTTCAACCCAAAGTGTACCATTTGGATTAATTTCTTAATTTTTATATACAAACCATGTCAGATTATCTATTCATGGCATCTAACTAGATCACATTCTGTTTTCAAGTGGTTTCATCCCAAAATATAGAGCTTTAAAGTGAAATCAAGCTGTTCCTTTAAGATATCCAATCAATCCATTCTCACCAGACACACTCACTGCTAGTGTTCTCCGACATCCAACCCAATTCCATCCTAATCATGCCTGGGATCTTGCTCTTGTGGTCTCTGTGAATCTGTGTGATTGACTGCCATTATCTCAAACCTCCTCACCTATAATATCTCCAAGATTGCGGATGACACAAAGCTAGGTGGGAGGATGAGCTGTTAGGAGGATGAAGAGATGCTTCTGTGTGATTTGGACCGTTCAGTGACTGGGCAAATGAATGAGAGATGAAACATAATGTGGATAACGTGAGCTTATTCAATTTGCCAGTAAAAAACAGGGAGGTCAATTATTATTTGAATGGCGATAGATTGGGAAAGAAGGAGGTGAATGCGACTTTGAGGTCCTTGAACACCAGACACTGAATGCAGGTGCAGCAGAAGGTGAAGAAGACAAATAGTATGTTGGCTTTCTAAGTGACAGCATTCAAGTACAGGAACAGCGATGTCTTGCTGCAGATATTCAGGGCCATGCCCAGAGAATTGTGTACAGCTTTGGTCTCCTTCTCTGAGGAAGGATGAAACAACAGTTTACCAGGTTTCTCATCCTGGGATGAGAAATTTCTTCAGCCAGAGGGTGGTGAGCCTATGGAATTTTCTGCCTGATAAAGAAGTTGAGACTAAAACATTGAATGTTTTCAAGCAAGTGTTTGATATAGTTCTTAGAGCTAAAGGGACCAAAGGGAATGGGGCAAAAGCAGGAACAGGGTACTGAGTTGGATCATCAGCCATGATCCTATTGGATGGCAGAGCAGATTTGAAGGGCCAAATGGCCTACACCTGTTCCTATTTTCTATGCTTTTCTAGTCCTTAAATGTCCAGTTGTCCCTTCAATGTTGGTGAGGAAGATCAACCACACTTTCTGGGTTAAGCCTCCCATTGGTCTATTTGATGGTAGATATATGTCAAATACAGTTGGCATAAGCTGATTGCATTTCCCACCCCCATATCATTGAGGTGCATGAAGATGTCAGGCAGCCTAGCCATCCTTAGGTCTTCTGTGGCTTTAAATGGATAAGTGGTGGCTACTCAAGCACCTCATGCTGCCTTTGCTGCAAGTATATGTGCAACTGGCAAAATGGAAGGAATGCAGTCAGCCTGGCAATTTCAAGAATGGGTAAAATCAAGAATACCACTTTGGAGTGGGGTTTGTTCCCCTCTGCAATTTGGGGGCACTTTCCTCAGATAGCACCTACATACCCAACATTTTTCCTCTCTGTACTCTAAAACCCAAATCCCCTCTCACTCCCTGCTCCCATGTATGTCCTTGTTTGGGACCCCAATCCCTCTGCACCTAAAATGTCAAGATTTACCCTTAGTCTGCTCTTTTTTCTCAGGAATCTTTGTCATCCTAGCACTGGCTATAAACTGCTTCTGGCACTGCTGGGGCTACATGGGCCTTAACAAATTACTAGACAATCTGATTGGCCAGGAGTTTGTAAAGGGGGGACATACTGTCCCTGTGAGGCAGCCAGATTTAAAAGCATCAAGCTATTGACTGAACATTCACCAGGGGTAAGATGTGGAATATTCCCCTGTAAAATTCATCCCTTCATTTCAATTTCAACTTCAAACTATTCCAGTAGCTCTGCTTCATCTAATTTTTGTTCTGTGTATTTTGTTATATTATTTCCTATATGTAACATATTCAATAAATGTTCCTCAATAGAGGGATGGCTGACAATGATTATGGAGCAAACTACAAAATGTTAAACTGAAAACAATGAACAGCAACTGTATCTACTGCTTCATCAATTTCCTTTGTCCACCATCTCTAGCTTACTGGCGTAAGTACCTTGCATTAGGTTGGCTGGGTGTAAGATTTATCATAGCCTTTTTAAATGAGTAGTCAATTTTCAAGCAGTTTTCTACCTGGTGATATTTTGAATATTAACCCTGCAGACTCAGCCATAGTGAATATGATTCAGAAGAATATATCATTTGCAACTGTCCTGACAAGTCTTGGTTATCAATAATGCCCTATAGGTCTTATACAACAGATACATTTCACCCACCTAAATATGATCATTGGTATTAAAAGGAACTCTTTGGCAGTTTTCACTCATCAATACATCAATCTTTTGTACTTGTTTCTTTACCCAACTTTCATCAACTTCACTGAACCAATCAATACCATCACGAAGATGGAACTGAGCAAGAATTTGGGGAATAATGACTGTCCACAAAAGTTCCCTGCCTCTTTCTGACAGTGTCTGCACTGTATAGTAGAATACAAGGGTACCTGTAATTTCCATAAGTTTCATGGTGAGGAATGGAATTAAATAGGACTGTGCCATAACCTCTGCTTTGAAGGAGTTTAGCTCTATACTAGATCAGATGGCCATCTCCATAACCTATTTGTGGCGAAAGCGAAAACACCACTTCTTAACTGCAGAACTCTTGTACACTGATGATGTCTCTCACACAGAAACACAGCTGCCAAGCTTCGCCTCTCCCTTGCCAGCAACTTGTTCTCCCTTACTATGGGCTTTAAGAAAACTGTGGATTTGGGATAGTGTATCACATTCCACCACCAATTATTCTAAATAAAACCATGCTGGAAGTAGTTAACACATTTTGCTACCTTGGGTGCATGATAACAGACAGGCTGTCTCTAGATCCAGAACTTGATACATTCATAGGCAAACTAGTTACCAACATTGGCCAACTCAAATCCAAAGGATATCATCAAGCTGGTTCTTCAGGACCACATTGCTTGCTTTTGAGGCTGGTGCTGTCAGGTTCTTTTTACATGACTATGAATAACTTATAGCTATCAAGCAGAGAATATCAACACCTTTAGCTTTGCTGTTTTCAGCACATTCTGGTA
The DNA here is from genome assembly GCF_030684315.1 of Stegostoma tigrinum. Classification (NCBI taxonomy): domain Eukaryota; kingdom Metazoa; phylum Chordata; class Chondrichthyes; order Orectolobiformes; family Stegostomatidae; genus Stegostoma; species Stegostoma tigrinum. The sequence continues at coordinate 20,669,911 of NC_081381.1, forward strand.
AACCCATGGAAGGACAAATTAACCAATGTGACAGTCCTCCTTTTGGGAAAATTTGTTGGGTATTACAGTAATTCTCAAGCAAATAAAAGTTCACTGGCTTGGACAAATTCACAGGATGGAAGATGGTTGCATACCTCAGGATTTTCTGTATGATGAGGTAACTGAAACCAGAGACCAATAGGACACCACAGTTCAGGTTCAGGGGTGCTTGCAAGCTTGACAGATGCCTCTAAAAGTTGATTTTTATAACTGGGTGCCACTTCTTGATAAGGGAGGACAATGGTGACTTCATCTGTGGACCAGCGTATAGCATCATGATGATCAATATCTGCAGCATCTTGGCAGTGGGTGCCAACACCCAAAACAACCACAGAGCCACTTACTTCATCTGCAATAGGTCTGTCAGAACCTGCTTCTTGCAGATTGATCTCTTCAGCCATCAGCACAAATGCACCATATAATACAACCCCCTACTATATACCCTACCGGTTTAATTTGCTGCAGATCCATCATCTTCTGTAGGCAGAAGAATCCCGACAAGACAGCTTTCAAGTTTATGGTCTTTCACTAAGTGATATACTGTTAATGGGCTGGGAGACTTAGCAAGTCTCAGTGTTCAATATGTTATAACTGTCATTGGAAAGTTTGACAAATCTAAAATACTCATATACTGGTACACACACAGTCATAGTGTCATAGAGATGTACAGAACAGAAACAGACCCTTTGGTCCAATATGTTCATGCCGCGCAGTTATTCTAAATGAATCTAGTTCCATTTACTAGCATTTGGCCCACATCCCTCTAAACCCTTCCTTTTCATGCATGATTCTAAATGCCTCTTAAATGCTGTAATTGTACCAGCGTCCACCACTTCTTCTGGAAGTTCATTTCATACATGCACCACCCTCTGTTTGAAAACGTTGCCCCTTAGGTCCCTTTTAAATCTTTCTCCTCTCACATTAAACCTATGCCCTCTAGTTTTGGACACCCCGACCCTAGGGAAAAGACCTTGACTCTTCATCCTGTCCATGTCCCTTATAATTTTATAAACTTCTGTAAGGTCACCATTTAGCCTCCAAATCTCCAAGGAGAAAAGGCCCAGCCTATTTAGCCTCTCCCCACAACTTAAATCCTCTGACACTGACAACATCCTTGTAAATCTTTTCTGAACCTTTTCAAGCTTCACAACACCTTTCCTATTGCAGGGCTTCTAGACTTGAACACAGTATTCCAAAGTCCTGTACACTCACAACATGACCTCTATACTCAATGCACTGACCAATAAAGGCAAGTGCTACAAATGCCTTCTTCACTGTGCTGTCTACCTTCAACTTCACTTTCAAGGAACTATGAACCTGCACTCCAAGGTCTCTCTGTTCAGCAATACTTTACAGGACTTTACCATTAAATCTGTAAGCCCTGCTCTGATTTGCCTTACCAAAATGCAGTACCTTATATTTATCTAAATTAAACACCATCTGCCAGTCCTTGGCCCTTTGACCCCAAGTGATCAAAGTCTCATTGTATTCTGAGGGTGCCTTCTTCGCTGTCCGCTACACCACCAATTTTGCTGTCACCCATAAACTTACTAATCATACTTCCCAGATTTTAGACTTGCTCGCCAAACCGGTAGGTTTTGTTGCAAATGTTTCACCACCCTGCTTGGTAACATTGTCAGTGTGCCTCTGGTGAAGCTTCGGTGTTCTGTTCCGCTTGTTATTTATGTGCTTCAATTTGCTGGGGTGGTTGGTGTCTCTTCCAATTTTGTTTCTCAGTGCTTTGTACATAGGGCCTAATGCAATGTGTTTGTTGATGAAGTTCCAGTTGGAATACCAAACCTCCAGGAATTCCCTGGCGTGCCTCTATTTGGTTTGCGCTATTATGGATGTGTTGTCCCAGTTGAATTCGAGTCCTTTGTTGTCCGTATGTAGTGAGACAAATGAGAATTGGTTGTGCCTCTTGGTGGCTCGTTGGTGTTCATGTATCCGTGTAGTTAATTTTCTTCCGGTTTGGCTTATGCAGTGTTTCTCACAGTCCTTGCATGGTATTTTGTATATTACCCCTGTTGTGCTGGTTATAATATGGGATTCATTATGTTCATCAGTAGCTATCGTAGGGTGGTTGTCGGTTTGTGGGCTACTCTAAAACCCAGGGATCTGAGTAGTCTTATGGTCATCTCTGAAAGGTGCCTGATGCCTGGTAGTGTGATTAGTGAGCTATATTGGATGAGTTACATTGAGTTACAACACGTTGCAACCAAACCCACTGGCTTGGCGAGCATGTCTCCAGCCCCATTCGCAACCCAAGCTACAAATCTTCTTGAAAACTTTAAACTTCACAGGTTTCCCCATCTTCTCTGCAAGCTTGAGTAGAACCACTGATTGGTCTATTGTTATTGATACTGGTAAATTTGGAAAATCTTATGGACCAGTATAATGCTATTATCATTAAAAATAATGACATAATTACCTATTGGTATTATCACTGGGGTATTAATCCAGAGACCAAGGTTCAAATCCTGCTCTGGCAATGGGTGAAATTTGAATCAATAAAAATATGGAACTAGGAGTCTAATGATGATCATAAATCCATTGTCACTCATTGGGAAAAAACCCATCTGGATCTCTAAACACCTTTAGGGAAGGAAACAGCCATCCTAACCTGGTCTGGCCTACAAGTGACTTCAGACCCACAACAATGTGGTTGACTCTTAACTGCCCTGTGGAAAATTGGGGATAGGCAATAAAAGCTGGCCTAGCCAGTGACAGCATCATACTGTGAATGAATAAAACAAAAATTCTGAGTCTCCCCCCTAAAACTCTGAAGGCCTCTTGAATTGCATTTCATTTTCAGTCTGCTTTGGTTGAGATATCACTTTTTTTCTCTCATTTATTCCACTTTGATTATTTAAAAAGATGCCTTTATACTTCAGTGAATGTGGCAATTGGTTTTCTCTGTGATCATTGTGCAGAATTAGAAAGGCAAATCATGTGGCCTTAATGTCAGTGAAGGTTTAAAATATGTGACCCACTGTAATTGGAAGAGGCTAGTGCAAAGGCCACAGTGATGCATAACTTGCAGCATTTTAAACTTGCATTACATTCTCAGAGAACCTGCTTGGGTTAGCACATCAGATTAAATAGCCTGTAGGGTTGGATATTTCACAACATAACCGTGCGTTCGTTTGCTGTGTCAGGTCAGTGTATTACAGACAGATTCAACATTCAGCCAAAGTTAAAAATCAGATGAAAGTAAATGGATATGACATGGATTAGAGAAAGCTAATGTCTTGCTCAGATTCACTTTAGTGTTTGTTTAATTGCTTGTAGAATGTGCCTACACATACACTCCATGTGTTATGTGATTCTTTGGCAACAGGATGCATATGTTACCAACTATATTCTGGCTCAGGTTCTTGAAGGAATTGGAGGCATATGTACACCACTGAGCATTTTTTCAGAGAGAAGTATTTTGGCCAATAAGGCATGTGGACCAGAGAGTAGGAGTTGCTCACTTAATTTGATTGTAGAGACAATTCAATTTATTTAGGGAAACCAATATCCATGACAGTTTTTCATGTTGCTTAGGTTTTATATCAGGGTGCTCACTATAGAGGTGTAGCTAGTGTAAGAGGAAAGCAGCTCTTGTTTAAAGCAATTCAAGATTACAGAAAATGAAGACAACTGATATAATCAGAGATAATGGGAACTGCAGATGCTGGAGAATCCGAGATAACAAAGTGTGGAGCTGGATGAACACAGCAGGCCAAGCAGCATCTTAGGAGCACAAAAGCGACGTTTCGGGCTGATGAAGGGTCTAGGTCCGAAACGTCAGCTTTTGTGCTCCTAAGATGCTGCTTGGCCTGCTGTGTTCACCCAGCTCCACACAACTGATCTAATGCTTTGTCCCTCAGTCCCAGTGAAGACATTTCTGATTACAAAAGATACATGCCCAATTTCGTCATGTTGCACTGTGCCCTATCCAGCTTCTCCTGAAGATGTTGACACATGTTGTGATGTAGCTTTATGGATGTCTGCCAGAACCTCACTGAACTACCTATTCTTAAATTAGTATCGACGGACTGAACTTTATCAGCACATGTTTTCGGGCAGAAGAATCTTTTGTTTTTTTTTCCCACAGCCCAGAGGCTTATGAAATGTAGCATGATTTCCTGTTTTTGGGGAAGGCAAGGAATGAATGCGAGCTGGGTTGGTTAGAAGATGAACTTCTGTACAACCCATTTATGGTTTGATCAATTATGTTACAGGAATGTTATATCAGCCTTTACATTACTTGTATGTCTTGATGTCTGAATGTTTGAATGTAGAGCAGCACACAACTGTACTATTGAAATGGTTCTAATCAATAAAGAACATGGGACTTGCATACAAAAAGATGACACATGACTGTGAGTCAGTCTTTAAAAGTTTTGTTTTTCCCTCTTTAACCTACAAAGGATTCTTTCTACACAATGAAATGACTCTACACCTGAGTGCTCCATGTCAAGGTGTTCATGATTAAAATAGTTGTAACAGTTGATGAAGAGCTTCTGGTATTATATCTCTGTCTCCAATTTTCCAGAGGGTACTTAAGAGTCAACCACTTTGCTGTTGGTCTGAAGTTGCTTGTAGGGTAGCTTCCTTCCCTAGAGGGGATTAGTTATCCAGATGGATTTTTCCCAACAAGTGACAATGGATTCATGATCATCATTAGACTCCTAATTGCATATTTTTATTGAATTCAAATTCCATCCACTACCACGGCAGGATTTGAACCTAGGTGTCTGGATTAACATGCCAGTGACAATATCCTCTGGCAATGGAGTCTGAAATGATGAGTCATAAGTTAATATTAGAGCTAGGTTATTCATATCAGGAAACAGTATTCCACGCAAAAGCTATTGGAAATCTGAAATTCTAATCCTCCCTAAAATTAAGGATCAATTGAGATGTTAAAACTGAGACTGATAGATTTTTGTTTAAGAAAAGGCATTAAACTTATTGGACTATTAAAACCAAGCTTTAGATCACTCATTATCTATTTAAATGGAAGATAGAGTTGAAGGGCTGAATATCCTACTCCTGTTTCAACTATTGCCAAGCATCCACATTATTCATCTAATTTTCTTTTACTTTTTATTGACAAATTTGGACAATATGATAAGACCATAGTGCAAGACTTCATCAAGGATGATACAAAGCATCAGAAAGGTATGATGAAGTGGTACTGGTGACATAGCACCATCCTTGGAGTCTGTACACTTACTTTGACAGATGGGGTTGGTGATGTGTCATTTCTGGAGCGATTTCTGTTGATCTTCTTGGCTTGTGAGCCACTGCCCCTAATTGGATGGTGAGTGTGCTCCAACTGTAAATTGTCCAATCCAGTAAAAATTGTTGTTTGATGCCACAGCAAAGTTGTGTACTGCACTTGATTCTGGTATCAGGCCTCAATCTCAAATGGGAAATCCCACCGGGGAACGGTTCCTAAATGAGCTGGCAATTTCAGGAATAGAGGATAGAGGAGGAACAAAATAGGATGGAAGAACTCAAAGCAAAATCTCACTGAATCAAGCAATATTTAAAGATATATAATTAAATTGTACACTGCTAACACAAGGTTCAGTGCATTGAGAAATCACTTTTATGTAGATCATAATTTGAAATTGGTGTATTCCCACAGGGAATATGTAACCACATGATATACGTTGGAATATCAGAGATAGTAAGAACTGCCGATGCTGGAATCAGAGATAACGCAGTGTGGAGCTGGAGGAACATAGCAGGACAGGCAGCATAGAGGAGCAGGAAAGTTTTTGGATCGAGACCGTTCTTCAGAAGTGAATGTATTGTTAGAATATGTTGTTATTGTGTGCTTCACTGTTAATAATGGTAGCATGCTTTCAAGAGACATGTTCTTGATATAACTACTATATAATGTCATGCAACATATGGGTTTGAAGATCTCATACTCCATCATACCCTGAGATCGCTTGAACATGAAACATTACTGGAAGCATGCTGCTCCATGTAAATAAATGTCTGTAGCATTCTTGCATGTCAACATTTTTTCTGCTGTGAGGGATAACATAAGAACTGCTGGAGACAAAATTACATTATAGTTAGCACTAGTGGCCATCCATAAAAATACTCCAATATTTAGTGGTAGATAGTTAGAATTCAATTGAAGACAATTTGCACAACAGCCTTTGATATCAGAGAATTTGAACATTCAGCAGCATTAGTTCTCTGAATACAGACATCCATAAAGATATGTACCTAGGGCATTAAGCACCAAAAAGACAGAGCTAATTTTTGATTAGACTGTAAGCTCCTTCAAAATATAAAAAATTTCAAACTGAGCCATACTTAATTAAAAACTAAAAGTCTGAAGTTACAAATATAATTAAGGGCTATTGACCTGTACAGAAACACAGCTAGAAACAAACATGACACTTTGTTGATACAATTCTAAAAAGGTAGTTAACTATCTCTGAAAGCACAGTTCCAAAGCTTGCCTGAAAGAAAATATAACTGAAAAACGTTAACAAAATATTTTTCTGTACTAACATAGCTTGCCTCAGTCCAGTCCTCAGTCAGTTCAGCCATTTTCTATCTCCAAATTGGCATGAAAATAAAAATTAGTTTGTGTGATATTGGCAGCCCTTGCATAGTGTGAATGGGCACAAACTGGCAGAAATCTGCAACTGCAAGCCTGCCAATCTGAAACTACAGGCCTGCAATTCTTAAAATTACAGTTTTAAAAGGAGCAAGGTCAGTGATTGGCGGTTTTAATTTTCACTGACACAATCAGTGACACATGCTTAAAACAGTAGAGTGCAAAGTTTATAATGCAAAATTATAGATAATAGAAACCTCATTTTAGTTAGGCATCCAATGACATCTTTACTGAATTGGAATAATTCAGCAAACTTTTACGGAACAATAGATTGAAATTCAGTATAAAGGGGCTCCAAAAATCTTATTTGGCATTTGCAAGGAGGGGGTTTGCAGAATTAATGCGCTCGGGCTTTCCATTAGCAATTGGAAAGATCCAGACAAGCAAGTGGAAAGCTCCAAGATAAGTGGCATGGTGGCTCAGTGGTTAGTACTGCTGCCTCACAGTGCGAGGGACCCAGGTTCAATTCTACCCTTGGGTGATTGTCTGTTTAGCGTTTGCACATTTTCCCCATGTCTGCATGGTTTTCCTCCAGGTGCTCGCGTTTCCTCCCACCGTCCAAAATGTGCAGGTTAGGTGGACTGGCCATGCTAAATTGCCTGTAGTGTTTAGGGATGTGTAGTTTAGTTGGGTTATAGGGGGATGGGTCTGGGTGGAAACTCCAAGTGTCGGTGTGTGCTTGTTGGGTTAAAGGGCCTGTTTCCACACTGTAGGGATTTTATGATCTGGAAAGTTCTTAAAAACCAGTGGAGGGTAAGGATTAACTCTAGCATTAACAAACTCCAACTCAAGTAACATAGACAGCCGCTCCAAGAGACTAATGACCAGTCTGTCAGAAGCTGGTACAACAAAGGGCATGAGTGTGACTCTTCAAAAAGAAAAGAGACTCGGAAAGACTCAATTAGTCAGTCATCACCTCTACAGCAGTTCAATTTCAGAATTATCTTGTAGGCAAGGGATAGGTTCATACCATTGTCACATTACTTGCGGATGGTTGGACGTTTGGAAGCACTGTACAGTAAACGACAATCACATGCTTTAGTTGCAGCCAATACCATTGCAATAATCAATGAAGTACACCAACTAATGTAAAGGCCAGTTTTATCTATGGACTGTGCGTTAAAAATAGGGAAAGTTACTGGTTTAAATTAAAGTGTGGAAGATGTAGCAGTTTCGAAAACATGGAATTCATTGTCAGTTGTATCTACAGTGTTACCTAATTCAAGAAGTTGGGGTGTATGCTAGATAACTCGGCACGGTGGCTCAGTGGTTAGCACTGCAGCCTCACAGCACCAGGGGCCTGGGTTCGATTCCAGCCTCGGGCGACTGTCTGTGCGGAGTTTGCACATTCTCCCTGTGTCTGCGTGGGTTTCCTCTGGGTGCTCCGGTTTCCTCCCACAGTCCAAAGATGTGCAGGCTAGGTGGATCGGCCATGCTAAATTGCCCATAGTGTTCAGGGGTGTGTGGGTTATAGGGGGATGGGTCTGGATGGGATGCTTCAGGGGACGGTGTGGACTTGTTGGGCCGAAGGGCCTGTTTCCACACTGTAGGGAATCTAATCTAATCTAAGTGGGAATCTAATCTAATAACTCAATTCAGTGCATATGTGTTCAGTTTTACCCAACAGCAGACTTTTGATTGATTTTCCAACCAGAACCAGGTTTGTGAGTACTCAGCATAGTATGGTTCCTGGATGAGTGGCTACTCTGTTATGTTTGGACAATACAGCAGAAATGTCCAGCTTGAGAAAGAGAAAACACCTGAATCCATAGCCCTTTTTCTGTCCCTTCCGTGTGTGGAGAAGTAAAAGAGAATTCTGAGAAGCTAGCTGTTTACTTTCGCTGGTAATTAAAAGGCAAATTGTCAATCAGTAATTGAAATATTGTGTAGATGTTCTCACCAAAAAATCACTTTGAATCGGAAGGGAACTGAAGAAAAACAACTCATTGACACCTGTAATCTGGACTGCTGTCAAAACTATGCTTCAGTGGTTTTTTTTGTTCCTTTAACACTGTAATATTTTTAAAAAATAACCAAAAGATCTGCGGATGCCATAAATCAGGAACAAAAACAAAGTTGCTGGTAAAGCTCAGCAGGTCTAGCGACATCTGTGGAGGAGAAAACAGAGTTAAAGTTTCGAGTCCGGTTACCATTCTTCAGAACATAATATTTGTAATATTTGTAATATTTGTGTTGTGCCTTGCCTCTTTGTGTTGTACATGTTTGGAAAATGGCACAGTTTAAGTTGTAAAGAGTTATTTGTTCATAATTCTTGCTTCTATCATGCCATTTGTTAGATCTGCTTGATTGCAATAAATAATGATTTTCTTGTTAACGATAAAAACTTGGCAAGCATATTCTTGTAAGTTGAATTAGACAGTTAAGCAAAATTGGGTAACTTGTTGGTTTAATAAAACTTTCACCAGGAATAATGGAGCTTGATTTCCAATGCACTAAAACAGGGAGTCATGACACAAACACGATTTGTAATAGATGCATTTTGTTCCAACTACCCAAGAGATGTCAACTATTTTTTGGCAACTGCAAAGCAAGTGGCACCAAACGAAAATTGGCCACACATGTGCTAGAAATCGGGTTCCAAAGACTACACTTTGATCCTGGAACAAAATTCAGGTGATCAACAAGGTAGTCCAGCACCATAGTGCTGACGGTCAGGAAAATTTAAAGAAGGTGCAAAAATGTAAACTCATCCATGAGGTTCAGAGTCAAACAATTAGAAGGAAAATTTCCAAGGATAGCTGAGGTTTTCATATTGCTAACCTCACACATCATGCACTGGTATGATTTGACCAGTAGCTCCTATAACCCATTATTATCCTAGGTTATGAAACAGCCAGAGACAGACACCAGAAGTTATAATTGACATGGGAGTTAGTGCCAACATATTACCACAACATATCCTGAAAGAAAGGGATGTGATTTTAACAAGGTCAGCCAGGTTGGCCTCATAGAATGAATTTCTTGAGTAAACCAGATAACAAAGTGTGGAGCTGGATAAACAAACCAGGCCAAGCTGCATGCTTAGGAGCACAAAAGCTGATGTTTTGGGCCTAGACCCTTCATCAGAAAAAGGATTTCTGGAATACCTGGTCCAATCAGGGAGCCCTGACTGATAGATATGAACAGGAGTGCCAGAGTTTCTGTTCACACTGATAACTGGCTCTGAGGAAGCTGGACCAATGTCAAGTACTATGCACTCATAAATAAGAGGTGACTTGGTGACAGGATACCAAACTCTGTAAAGTTCGTTTAAAAGGTATCTTAGCAGGTAGCATCCTATGGTACAGCAAACACGAGACTGTCTCACAGTGTATAATGGATCACCAATTCCATGTATTGTTGGAATCACACTGCAGTGCCAACATGTAAATTCATACATGGCTCACCCAGATCTTTTACCAAGTAGATATGTGCAGATTTTGGAATGGTTAAAATTCATGAGAGTCAAATCATATCCATGGTGGTGGAACAGATCACGCGTGACACAATCAAACCAGGCAAAGATTTCCAAAGGAATGGCTTTGAAGTAAGATACGAGGCAGATTTACAAGTTTTAATATAAAAAACATTATGACAAGATATCATGGCATGTTACCCTGGGGACACATGGGTATTTAATGCTCAAGATGACCAGTGCCTGAGCCTCTATATTGGCCAGGAATGAATCAAGATTTTCAAAATGACCCATGAACTCATGTGATGTATGTCAGAAGTAGCAACACCCGAATTAGAGGGAGCAGTGCACAAGGAAAATTACATAGAGTCATAGAGTTATACAGCATGGAAACAGACCCATCAGTTCAACACATCCATGCCAACCAGATATCCTAAACTAATCTAGTCCCATTTGCCAGCATTTGGCCCATATCCCTCTAAACCCTTCCTATGCATATAGCCAATTAAATGTCTTTTAAATGTAATTGTACCAGCCTGAACTACTTCCTCTGACAGTTCATTCCTCTCATGCACCACCCTCTGTGTGAAAAAGTTGCCCCTTAGGTCCCTTTTGAATCTTTCTCCTCCCCTCTTAAATTTATGTTCTACATCCTTATAATAGATTACAGTTCCAAATTTCCTATTATTTCCTGACTTTGTCAATGCAACGAGTGCAGCCACCACTGACAAGACGAATGCTATATTCAGTCTGTTCCATTTTCTGGAGTGCACAGCACCTGATAACAGACTACAGCTCACAAAAAGCCATTTTAAGATGTGTGTACCATGTGAGCAGTAATTGTATCACAATGTCACTACATTACTTCTGCTCAAACAGTTCAGCAGAATGTATGGTAACGACTATCAAATCAATGACCATTAATGCGGACCAACAAGGCAAGATTTTAATATTGCATTGTTGCATTTTTGTGTAACACCAATGGACGAGGGACTACCATTCAAATGCTCAGAAGACAAATGTCGATGAACCTGCCTAGCAGCCAACCGTCTAACCATTCCAAGACGCAGAGTGTTCTTCTTTAAAAACAGAGAAGAATGGAAGCCATACAGTGAACTACCAATCTGTTCACTAGACAATGTGTATATTAGAAATACAAATGCATGGACACTAGCTTAGGTTTCTAAACTTTGAAAAGCAGCCCAGATCTTACAAAGTAATTATTGATAATGATGATATATTGCAAAGGAACAGAAATCAATTGAACCCAATGTATGATACACCAATCATGCACAAAGAGAGTGAGGAATAACAGTCTGATGATAATGATTGTGCGGTGACATAGAGTGACAGCAACCGGCAGCAAGACAACTAATTCTTCCAAGAACAATGTATAACCCTGCAGACAGATATACAATCACCAGGTCAGTGTGAGTTGTCAAATGCTAAAGTGTTACTTTGAAATTTCAAGTATTAACCTTGCAAATCCAGTTTTACCTGTTTTGTAATTATTGAATTGGCCACAGGTAGCTATGAACAACCATGCATAATTGTTTGGGATAAGTTTTGATGTTTGGAAAAAGAGGAACATTGTGTTATGTCTCATGATCAGTATACCCTTAAGAAACGTGTTCATGATATGATCACTGTATCGTGGCATGTGATCTCAGAATATAAAGTTTACACTCCATTTTAGCCCAGGAATACTTGAAGCGTGATATGCCACTCTGTATAACTTCATAGCTTAAAGTCAGCCCAGACACTGATGTGTATATGCATGTAATGACTATATCTAATACCCACTTGCCATGAATATCTGTTGTATTTATCAAAACCATGAGATCTATGTCCAGTCTACTTTACAAGAATGACTTAAGCATTGCCAAATCAACTAAAATACCCAGCTGGAGGAAAAATCCTACCGCTTATAAGGTTATGTTTTCCTGCACTCACTAATGCCCATTTCACACTTGCATTGACATTCCAATAACATAAGCAGACAGAGAAACCTCCCTGCTGCTATCTTAGCTTAGTAGGTAAAGCTTGTGTGTTTGTGTGTTGCGTTCTGTGAGCGATTTTAATTCTCCATTCTGGCTCTTTGTTTCCCAGCCTTCTGTTTTACGAATTGCTTCAAAAGGTAATGGATTGCACTGGTTGAACTTAGAGACAGCGATACTATCTAAGTATAGGAATTGCTAAAAGAACCTGATGTCATTGTGTATTGGATCAAAATGAATGAAAACATTCACAGCAGTGTTCCTCATCAGACTGTAATGACTTCTCATGCTTTGAGCCAGAGGTTTTGGATGAGGAATATAGATTTACACAGGATGGAGGAAGATAGCTATGGAGCTCATCGAACATGTTTAACTGGGAATAATGCCATCCAGTCAGTTTGCTGTCTCTGTCCTTTCTGCTCTCCTTTTAATGTAATTATCAAATTTTAGTCATATCAATTTTGTTATTTTTGTAATATTAAGCACATGATATGAAACTGATTTGTAAATATAATACAAATCCCAATTTATCTCAGAGTACAATAACATTCCAGGCTTATAGTTTTTATTTTGAAACTGTTTATTTAATAGATTTCTATCAAATGCAGAAGCTGAGCCTATGTGAACTCAGCCCATTAGATCGCAGAATGCACAGTATAATGTTTCCTTGAAATTTGATTTTCTTTTATATGAGTTTTAGGCAGATCAAAACATGAAGTGTTTCACTATGGAGGAGTGTGAAGTTTTCCATGTTTTTTTTGCACCCAATGTCAGCAATAGGCACTCCTGTGCTAAATACACTACATATTAGATCTAGCATAAAGCTCCCTCAGCAATGTCTCATGAAGTACTCCCAAATGAGGTATAGAATGGTTCAGGTTTGAAGTAAATCTTCCATCAAATATTCCCAACACATCTATATCAAAGTATTAGTGCACAATAAATCTCCCGTTATGGTCTTTCCTACTGTTTCACATTGCAGCCACTGTTTTCAGTCTTTCACTTTAGGTCTCTCTATCTGACTGCGCGTGTGTCCAGCAAGGCCATTTATCCCTTTTTAATATCAAAGTATGAAACTAACAGTTTAGTTTCTGTGCATTGTGTCTGGATCCACCTCTGGGCACAGTTCAATATGATCATGTGGCTTTGTGGGGTGAGGCTACCTGCCACTATTCCCCTTTCCTTGACTGGGTCAATGAACCTATTTGATTTACAATGATGGAGGAACATCCAAAAGTGACCCTTAACAAGAAAAGACTCTTGTTTTCATGAGATGTTGTTTACTGCATGAATACAATTAAGTACTAGTTACATTAGCTAGCCTGACAATGTTAATGACACTATTGGAAGATATGGGATTTTCTGAAAAATTTTCCAGCTGTGGGGCTGAAGCATCTCAGATGGCAGCTAATATGCTATCCCTGCCAGTTTGATAGTTGGTTATTGTTCCCACCAAACAGTTAATTAAAAACTGAGAAAAGAGCAAGAACATTAATTTGCTTTATCACTGGCCTCAGTGCCAATTACACATGTCACCAAAAGGTTGGTCACAATGGTTTCCCAGTCAGGAAATAAGCTATCTTCTTCATCCGTCAGGGAGGCAAGAGATCAGGGAGTTGGCGACTTGAAGCCCTTAAATGCCCATTGATTGCTCACTTCAGTGATTTAATTGCTGGTGAGTCAAAAGTCACTCATGGGCCTTCTGGTCCAGCACTTAACTGCTAAAGATCATGAAAGGAAGGACCTTAGGCATTAGTGACCCAGGGCTATGTCTTGAATTGTGTGTGCAGGTTGACCTTCTTATTGAAAGAAGCAAGTAAACATGTTGGAGGTGGCTCAGAACAGGTTTACTAGAATGATATCTAGGATCAGTAGGCTGTCTAATGAGGCTAGGTTGCACAGCCTGGGCTTGTTTTCTGAATTTCTGCAGTTTCAGAGATTAATGGGTGACTTGATTGTCAAAACAAATCAGGGTCCTTTACACTTCAATGTGGAAATGGAAAAGACATTTACTTTTTTGGGTCTGCCAGGACTAGGGGGAAATATTTAAAAATAAGGGGTCAACCTTTCAGGACGGAGTTGAGGAGAATTTTTTTTCTCTTAAGAGAGTGTGCAACTTTGGAATTCCCTCGCTTTCAAAGCAGTGGAGACAGGTTCATTAAATATTTTAAGAGTGGTGGATAGATTCTTGTCAGGCAGGGAATTGAGTGTTATTGGAATGTGGAAGTCAAAACAAACAGAGTATCCATGATCTTAATGAATGGTGGAACAAGTTGAGGGCCTGAATATTCTCCTTCTGCTTTATTTCATAGAATCCCTGCAGTCCAGAAAGAAGCTATTCAGCCCACTGAGTCCACAGTGACCTTTTGAAGAACATCCCCCTCAGACACACCCTGTGTCCCTATCCGCATAACCCGGATTTGTCAATGGCTGACCCACCTAGCCTGCACACCCCTGGACATTAGGAGCATTATACCTTGGCCAATACATCTAACCTACACGTCTTTGGACTGTGAAGGAAATTAGAGTACCTGGACGAAACCCATCCAGACACAGGGAGAATATGCAAACTCCACACAGCCACCCCAGGATGCCGGTGATATAGGGCAGCAGTGCTAACCACTGTGCTGCCATTTGTATGTTCATGTGGGTTAGCAAGAAGCGGGTGAGTTTATCTGCAGGGCAAATTTGCCCTATTATTTCCCCCTTGTCAACACCTCTCTCTTGCCATTGCCAAGGAATGGAAAGTTCTGCCTGTAGATGTCACACCTGTTCCCTTCAAGATCCAGAGCTATTCTCTCGACTCTTTGGCCAAGAAGGTATGACCTTATCAAGTTGGATGGAGTTGAATGCAGTATTCAACACTAGCCCCTTCAGGACCAATAGCCTTTATGTCAATCATAATCCCCATTCCTGGACATTCTGTTTTGCCTGAATTTAAAGCATTTAGTTTAAAACATACCAACTTTTAGTGTCTTGTATTCTTAACATTTATGAGCAAATTCTTGAGCAAAATCAAGAAACTGGTGAATTTATTTTAATTTTCTTTGAACGATTCAGTTTGTGGAGATGAGATATTGGAAATAACAAAAAAGTGCAGTTAGCTGGATGGAGTTATGGAGTGAGGACACTCTTATAAAATGTTCCTCAACACATAACAAGGAGTTGGCAACCTATTGTTGCAAGTATACAAGGCATTGGTGTGAACTCACTTGGAGTACTGTGCACAGTTTTGCCCCCTTTATTTGAGGAAGAATTTTGTAGGATTGGAGACAGTTCAAAGGAGGTTCTCTACCTTAATCCCAGAGATGAGCTTTTTGTCATAGGAAGAGAGATTGAACAGTTTAGGCCGATACTCTCTGCAATTTAGAAGAATGAAGGGAAATCAAATTGAGGTATTCAAGATGATAAAAGGTATAGATAAAATAGACGTGGATCAGATGCTCCCTTTTGTGCAGCATTCTTGATTGAGAGGTCATAGTCTTAGGATAATGGGTAGCAAATTTAAAACATAATTAATGAGAAATTACTTTGCTCAAAGAGTTGTGAATCTGTGGAATTCGCTACCCCAAAGAGTAATGAATGCTGGGACAGTGAGTAATCTTAAGGAGGAATTAGACAGATTTTTAATTGGTAATGGGTTGACAGGTTATAGGGAGAAGGCTGGAAAATGGGGGTAAGGAGCATATCAGCCATGATTGAATGGTGGAGCAGGCTCAATGGGCCGAACGGCCTAATCCTGCCCCTGTTCTTTATGAACTATTTCATGCAGGAAAGCATGGCAGACATTCTATGCAGCAATCAGAAACAAGCATGAAAAAAACTTGCTCTGTGGATTTTATTCGGTGTCTCTTCAACACTGAGAAAGACAATGCCGCTTTAAATCTGCAGTTCTTAGTCTTTTTTATATGCTAGCACAAAGATACCTTACTGTTGTCAACAGGCAGCCATAACACTAGCCATTGTTAACTTGACCATTCTTTTAGTTATTTCTCAAATTGCTGTCTTAACATGTTTACAGTACCAATGAACTACAGAGACAGAAATTCAGGCTCAAACTGAGACAAAAGATTAGAATAATGTAGGCCAATTCTACGCACTGAGTAATCCTGAATGAATTATGCTAATATGATATTGCTGAGCAATAAAAAGTATACTCCAGGCCTGCATCTCTACATGAAGGATTTTTATCACTTATTAGAAAAATGGTGTTTGTATAATTAACAGACTTTAATGAAGTGTGACCATTGGGTTTAAAAATTTCATTAAACTTCATTATATTGAATGAAATTGAATGGAGGATTCCATGATCTGCCTCAATGATTGGTCGGTGAGTGGACTATTCAGTGTGGAATTGAGCCATAAAGATCAATAAAACTCTGGCTTCAGCTCCACGCGGGGTTGGTGAATCTCAGCTGGTTAGAGTTAAAAAGGACACTGCAATCAGCCTTAACATCTTCTCTCTGCTCCAACTTCCCTCTCACTGGCTTTGATCCAAACAGATATTCAAACTTGCCAGTACTAATTTTTAAAAAAGCAGACTCTTTGCGAACAGACTCAGTTGTTCTCACCTACAGTTAATTGGCTGTTTTTCCAATTCTTATTTTTTGCTTCTAACTAATTTGCAAAACTGACCAATTTATTACTGACAGAATTACTTCTCTTCAATATTGCCTGCTGCTGTGTGGTACACATCAGTCTTGAGCTCCCAACACTTGGCCAATCACAGGCTCAATTGGGGTGGAGGTGGAAAGGCAGAAGAGTCCCCAGTTGCTACTGTCCCACCGTATTAAATTCTCTCATCACCAAACCTACCATGGGTCTGGTCACAAGATTCAGCTCTAAGTTTGGAGAAGGAGAACGTAAACTGTTGTTTACGGTAACAATCTCTGCTACGATTAAATCATTCTTTTAGGGAAAATGTAATTTGTCACCTTGAGCCTTGAAACTAAAAGGCATGACATACACTTTGCACAACAATGCTGGGGATGTTGTGGATTCATCAAGGCACAATATTGTCAATAAGTTATATTTTAAAGTTCTTTAAATGAATTTGAGATCAGAATGCATGAGCAACTGGCAACAGAAAAATAAATGGAATCACGATCAGGATTTATATTAAATTGACATCACATTGCAAAGGAAGTTATAAATGGAACAGACAGGAAGCTGACACCACACTTTGTGTGAATCTGTTGTTAGCACTACAAAGGTCAGGCTTCTTTACATATCTTCATGTGAAGCTACAACAATCAGCCAGATATCTATTTTAATATGCCTTTCAGAACTCTGCAATGCCCATGAATCTCCTTGACTAATCTTGTGCAACAGTGACACAGGATTTTGTGTTTGTCTCGATGTAATGCCATACATTCTGGTTGCCCTGAAGTGTATTCACATTGGTTTTCCTGCGGAGAGTTAAGCTGCCTTCAGAAATGGGAAACTGCGACTTAAGTAAATGTTCATTTTAGCTTGTGATGCCAAAGACAGCATTGTGTGAAATGCACTATGCAGCAGCTAGGTGCCCAGGTCATCACCATAATGACTGAGTTGGCCGCCACCATCATCGCAAATGATGTATAGAAGATGAATCCAATTGTCAAATGCCCGATCTGTGACTTAGCCCAGTCTTTAGGTAAACATTGAGAAATTGCTCATTCCAGTGATCTGAACATATAAATTGCATAAAAATGGATAATGTACATGTAATACCGACATTTTTACTAAATTTTAAGACCTTTTCATAGGGCATCATGCTTGAGACAGTTGTGTAAGTATTGCAAATGTTAGGTGTAGCTCACTAATTAGCACCGCTGCTTCACAGCATCAGGGATGTGGGCCCAATTCCAACCTCAGGTGACTGTCTGTATGGAGTTTGCACATTCTCTCTGTATCTGTGCGGGTTTCCTCTCACAGTCCAAAGATATGCAGATTAGAAGACGGGACCATGCTAAATTACACATGCTGTCTAAAAATGTGCAGGCTAAGCAGATTACCCTCAGACAAGCAGGAATTGGGTTTGGGTGGGATGCTTTTCAGAGGGCCTGTGTAGACTTGGTGATCTGCTTCTGCACTGTAGGGATTCCATGTTAGGGATGATAGCTCAACAATAGAAACTTCCACAGTACATTAGCTAAAATATCCCAAGGCATTTCACAGAATTGTTCCCAAACAAAACGTTATACTCAGTCACGTATATAAATATTACAATAGTTTACTAAATGTTTAAAAGAGAAGACATAGTCAGACAGCTGCTAAATTTGGGGAGCGAATTCCAGAATTTAGAGCCTTGGCAAGTCACAGTTGCCAGAAATGGACAGAAAGGAAAACAGTTGGGGAGATGCATGAAACCAGAACTGGATTTGTGCAGATACCGCAACATATTCATGTTGCTGATGAGGAGTCTTACCCATTAGCAAAGTGATTCAATGACACATGTATGAATTTCCCACAGAATTAATAATTGACAAGTGGTGGCAAATATATTGAGAAAGTAATCCCTGACATATTGACAAACTTCGATCCAAAGTCAAAGCAACTTAGGACACAGAATTAAACTGATCATGTTGAATCAATCATGGATTAAAGATATAACCATCCCAATTAGGAAAAACAGACACACAGATGATTCTCCACAGATTGCAATTCATTCTGTTTTAAATTTCCCCATTTCCCATCACCCATCATCTTTCTTCTTGAAGGCACTGATATATGATAAGATACTCCTTCCACATTCTCAGCCTATTCCGTTGTAATTTGTAACTGGATAACTTAGAGGTAACATTTGGGAAGTAGTGAGCATACTGGTAATGGGCACGAAATCTGCTTGGTGCTCTTTTTCATACACAGATAACAGTATGTACTCAGTGGAATAGGTCTTAATATCTTGATTTTATGTGTCCAGTGACAGACAGCATTTGACCAATGCTGCCCCTTTTCTATAAAACTATCGTATAAAGTTCAATTGCTAGCTAATAATATTTCTAAAATTCAAAATTTGTTGTATTGCACAAAGATTCCTATATATTACTCCTTTGGTAAATGTATTTTGTAAAGCACAAAAGTACCTAATTTTACAGGATATTTTTAAAATTAGTTGCTTGTATAAAATGTTAATATTGCTGAACAGTGTCACATTGTCAACATTTATCATCTGGCACTCATAGGGCAAAAGCATGAATGTCAAATTTCAATTGATCACAAATTATACAACAGGGGAGAATGGTTTTAAATGGTTGATAAAGTCAATCCTGATTGCCCGAATTGTGGCATTAGAAATAAACAGCGCTACTGTGTAATTTTAGAAAAATGGTCAAGGCTTGACTACTTCCCTTTTGTTTGAAGGGAGTGTGTCCCTGTGAAGAATGCATATCGCTTCCAGCAGCTTTAAATAGGCGATGTAATGAGCTCAACTAATTATAGTAACTGGGCTGTTAATGTGGCTACTAATACACTCGGGATTATTCAGCATATGCTGCCCCACCATGGAATCATAGTTAACTGTAAGTCTTTTTGCTTGGGATTGTTTTTGACAAATGCAGATTGTTTGAATGTGGCTTATATTCTACATATTACAAATAAATGAAGGAACATGCTATTTGAAACAATGAGGTATGTGGTATAATATGTGGTATATTATGGGATATTTGACCTATTTATCTAATATTGCAGTGACACTACAAATCATACATATTGTGGTTCAAGTGAGCTGTATGTAGATTATCTTTTGGGTTGATGACAACATCCCATGAAAGGAAAATCCCACTTGAATAGCTACTGCATTGTAAAATGGTTTGCTCAACCTAATAAAAACGAAGCAATGTGGATGCTGAAATGAAATAAAAGCAGAAAATGTTGGAGAAATTCAATGGACCTAAGCAGCATCTAAGGAAGGAGAAACAGAATTAACATTTTGAGCCTGAACTGAATCACATTGGACTCAATGTTAACTCCATTTCTCTGTCTGCAGATGCTGCCAGCCCTGCTGGCTTACTTCATCCATTGTTCAAATTTTTAAAATATATTGCACCTCCAGGTAATTTGAGGCAGACCAGACACTTTTCATATCTGAAAATAACTCTGACAATATCACAACAAGTAAATTGAACTTGAAAATATACCAATACTATTTTTTCCTTTTTATACTACTTTCAAACATAGTGTTCTTAACAGTAAACATAAAACACCAGCCTGTCACAAAATACCCTGGGTCCTCTATCTCACTGCCATGTTTATTTTCAAAAGTTGATTATTTGGCTGTTGAATCATGGAAACCAGCTTTGGCACACTTCATGAATCTCACTATTAGCGTTTTTCACTTATGTCAGTGTTGGTGTGCAAAATAGCTGTCAGTCTCATTCAGGAAGTGATATGGACATTCAGTTTCAGTAATCTATTGAAATAAAGGGTCTCTGGTATCGATGATTTTTTAAATTTCCTAAGGATTTTCCCAAAACTAGTTCCAAATAACACAATTTATAACTCTTTTATATTCTTTATGGAGTGAATTCACGACAGTTTTGTTCTCAAGCTGCAGAAGTTTCCCTCTGTTTTTCACAAACAGGTCCACGGTATCCAGCATTCCTTATGAAAATGAGGATAGAAACATCCTTGCTTGAGTCAAGAAATCTCCATGGAGATGCCTACCCATGAACCTGTTTGACTGAGTTATCGTTTTGCTTTGTTTCACATGCATTTAGTTCATGTTTACTTGCAGGAAGCTTGCAAGGCTCACAGTGATGGGGTTTGCTCTTTTATTTGTTGGGACGTGACAGAGCCCATTTCTTCTCCTGATAGCAAATGAATACCTGTAATTCACACTGATGACCAAATGAACTGATAATTCTCGGTTCATTAATGTAGCTGATGAATTGCAATGAATCTACCTTGAAAGATAAAGTGAGTGCATTTCACTCACTTTAATGCTGCTTACCAAGAACCTAATAGCTCACTGCTAATATGGGAAATAATTACTGCTCCATAAGCCTGCCCTGGACCAACAGCAAAGTGATGGAAGGAATTCATCACCAATGCTATTAAGTAATACATGGCCAGAAACAAGTTGATCACTAATGCTCAGTTTTGGTTCTATCAAGATCATTTAGCTTCTGAGTGCATTACAACCTTGATCCAAACATGAACAAAAAGCCTGAACTCCAGATGTGAAGTGAGAGAACTGCCCTTGACATCAAGACAGCATTTAGCTGAGTGTGGAACAGATGAGACCTACTATATCTGGAACCAAAGAGAATCAGGCAGAAAATTCATATACACAGCCATTAAAAACCCAGGTATTGCAGGTAGAGAAAAGGGGAAAAAAAAGTCTTTCACTCTAGTGATAACATGGTTTTTAGATTAGATTCTCTACAGTGTGGAAAGGTGTAGGGCTGGATGAACACAGCAGACCAAGCCGCATCAGAGGAGCAGGAAAGCTGACATTTCGGGTCTAGACCCTTCTTCAGAAATCTTTCATTCTAATGCTGTTAATCAACTATTATTTGAAGAAACCATGACAAAAGAATTTCAATCAACCTATAACACAAAGAACCTTGAAATTGGCTGTTCAGTGATGGATATTACTGGTAACATCCACCATAATATGACATCCTGCTTTTAACTCTTCATGAATGAGTCAAGGACTGATCAATCATTTTTAAAACTTTAGTGTTTTTATGGGCATTCGTTTCTTATTCCAGTATGTATCGCTGTTATTATTTATACTCATGATTAGTAACTAATCAACACACCATTTGTTAATTCAGAAAAGCCTGATCAAACAGGCTTCCTTTAAGACTAAAATTAATGTGGTATTGGAGAAAGGTATCCATAAAGGAAGGGATTCTTTACAAATTAACTTTACTGCTACCAACCAATGAGTTAGGTAAATGAAGAAGAGAAGCTAGTTCATCTTCCTCTCTCCGAAGATTATTTTGAGAGTTCCTATCTACAGCCATAATGACATAGAAAACCTTGCCTATAACTATGGTAGAAACACAATTAAAGTTAGCGTTTACCTACCATGCATATAATACTCATAAACAATTCACCCAATTATGTTCCTATACCCGTTTGAATTGGCCCAATTGTCCAATCTAACATTGATCCAATCTAATTAGCCCCAGAAATGAATCCAAGTCTCACAAGTCTGTTTATCTCATTTTCCATTCTAAATCTTGTACATGTAATACTAAACAATGGCTCCACCATTCCTACTTCCACACAAACTGAAAATAATCTGTTTCTATCTACCCTATCCAATCCTTATTTGGCAATGCACTGTATTTTTTCTACTGCCTTTTCCCTCAAATTCAGTAACTTTTTTTCAGTCATGCAAGTCCAGTGCTGTCAACATGTTTGTCTCCTTGTAATTGGAATTGGCTTTCCTTTTTCTCAGCTGGTTCTACTACTCCTGCACTGCAACAAGTGCTGATTGTACACAGATGGGACTTTTTATGTCAAAGCTGTCAACATTGCACAAACCCGAGGTGTGAGATTTTCACTTGTGAACTATTCACCCGAGGCAACAGCTAACTCCAAAGACATAAGACATGGTAAAATCTGAAAGCTTCACAGGCCATTGTCAAATGATATCAATATCCTATTCCTGGCCTAATTTTACACTACTTTTAAAAATCACTCTTTCAATTTTCTTTCCCTTCCTGTCTTTTTTCTTTCCTCATCCTTTGCTTCTGTCTTTTTTGTGTACCTTCCAGTTTATCTGCAAAGCTATCCTGTCATGGGGATTTTGCAATCTATTTTGTTGCTAGACAGTGAGAGAAAAATGAAATCAGTTGGAAGTCTGGGCTGTCCCAGCACCCATAGTGTAATGAAATCTCTTCACTAAGACTGCTGGTCCTATTAATGTCTTGCTCAGCTGTCAAAGATACTGAGATCACCTGCCACATTTTCTCCATTGCTTGCTGCTGAGAGAAAGCAAAAATGACAGGGGTTAGTGGTAGATACAAGCACAATGTGACTCTGAAATTGTGGCCTCACTTTCAAGGCTCCTGATGATTGTAAGAAATTAAGAGCTATTTCACAATTCTGTGTGAAAATTGGCTGCCACATTGCCAATAATACAGCAACAACTAAACTTCGAAAGCACTTAATCAGCTGTAAAGTGTTTCAGAATGCCCACTGGTGATGTAAGATGCCATAAATGGAAGTCTTCCATTTCACACTGTGCCATAGTTCCCTTCACTGCATTTTTTGTGCTATTCACCAATTGATTCTTCTTATTGTACTATGGCCCTTCTCAATACACAAATTTTCTTAAGAGTTGTACAGCATGGAAACAGGCCCTTTGCCCCAAGCTGGTACTTGCTGTGCATTCATATTCTTCACAGAATCTTAGGAAAATGTAGTATAAAAGAGTTAATTTAGCATTTAAAGCCACTTTGAAAGAGCTGACCAGTGAATCCCTGTGATTATGGATGGGCCTGGTGCAGAACTTCGTAACCAGAACTATTGTCATTGAGCTATATATATTGTGTACATAGCAGGCTGTGATCCCTTCCTCTATCACTGTTAGACTAAGTTCCATGTGACCTGAAGTCACTTCCTGTGACATCATTGACCATTCTATTAACAGTTGCTGCCTACTGCATTACTAAACCTCACCCCAAGTATTTATTCTGTCCCTGAAGATGTATCCTTTCCCAACATTAACATGTTCACAGTTCTGCTTATTATTAACCTGTACCCGACATCCCTGCTTTAGTGGGACAGACATTTCCACCCTGATTGTGTTCCCCAATCCATTTGAAAAGATATTAAATTGTTGCATCCATGTGGAGGGGCATGTGAACCCTCTACTTGAGTAGTATGGACTCCTGGTCATCAAAGTAACTGACCCAGACACTTGAAAGGCCTTTTTGTGGTCAGTACCTGTGTGGGCTGTCTCTCCTGAGGACTATGTGGCCCGTTTCCACAAAATATGATGAGGCGAGTAATGTGCCTCAGAACCTGGCATCCGTGATCCAGGTCATGATCCCATCCTGACTCTCATGCCAGGGGCTCTGGTAAATCCCAAGTTTTCTGGTAGCAGATATAGTTTGAAGTCTGTGGCTCCTGATAGAAACTTTCCTTTCCCCCCCCCTCTTCTGCCTTTCTGTCACCTTCAGTCAAGGCTGAAGAATGGATAGGAGATTTGGGAGCTGAGCACATAGATTTCTGCCCATCAGAAGTTCTGACGGGACCAGAACATTAATGTAGCGTGTGGATCAATAGCTTAGTGAGATTAAGCTAAGCTAATATTAGCATTCTTTTTCAATAAAACCTTACAGTTCAGACTCTTCTCTTAGCTTCCTCATTAGCCTGTAGATTTCTGGAGGAATTAGTCATCTATGTAAAGCTGTAGGTCTTTATAAAGAGTTTAAAGCAGTTATTGGTGAAGTTGCTTATTATCCAAAATAGCTAAGTCAAAAATGCCATTTATAGTAAAATTGTCCCTGAACAACTCAATGACAGTAGCCAGGGTGGGGTCATTTCAGTGTTTTAACTTCAATTCATTGCAAGCAGTAATCAACTAGAATGAGGAATGTTTTATCTTTGAAGGCCAAGAGATACAATCTGAGGTCTTTTCATTGGTCTAGAGGGAATGAGGAGGCCGTTAATCCCTTTTTGTGGTCTTGTCTATGAATGGAGCAGAGCAATAGAATGGAAAGTCACGTCTCTGATCGTTTTGAAGCTCTAAGGCCACTGAGCTAAATTTTGGACCCTTACTCACCATTTGGCGATATTCAGATGTCCTTATTGAAGGTTTCAGAGAATTTCCATTCTGAGGAGTCTGTCAATGATTACTCTTCCGTTGAATATCAGCAAATTGGCCACGACACTAAGATGTGGGCACCATTCTGTACTGCCTGAAAATAAAGTTGTTGAAACTGAACGTGGGCCAGTCATTGAGGCAGTGTTCTCCTACTGCGCGCACTCTGCATCCACTGTTCAAATTTGAGTCTTTGTGCTGTTGCAAATAAACATTTGATGGTCCAAGAAGTGGAGGATTCCTCATCTTTGTCAAAGTTGATGTTTTGTGGCATCTGTGTCCTTGAAGAATGCTGCAGTTTGATGTTTACCTTACATATACTTTGTCATATCATCTCAGCTCATGATCATAGGTAGGATCTTTGTCTTTGGAATGGCATCTCTGCTGTTTCCTTATGATTGACAAGATGATCCACGGTTTATGGCCAGTCTGCATTGTGAATGTCAACATATATGCTAACAATTTCTGTTTGATTAAAAACTTGTGGGCAGCACAGTGGGTGACGCGATAGCTCAGTGTTCAGCACTGCTGCCTCACATTGCAAGGGACCTGGGTTCAATTCCAGCCTCGGGTAACTGTCTGTGTGGAGTTTGCATGTTCTCCTCGTGTCTGTGTGGGTTTCTACTAGGTGTTCCGGTTTCCTCCCACAGTCCAAAGATGTACATGTTAGAAGGATTCGCCATGCTAAATTGCACCATAGTATTCTGGGATGTGCAGGTTTGGTGGATTAGCCATGGGAATTATAGGGTTACAGGCATAGGGTGAGTTGTTGGGTCTGGGTGGGATGCTCTTCAGAGGGTCAGTGTAGTCTTGACGAGCTGTATGGTCACTGTCTGCTCTGTAGGGGTTCTACAATTATATGATTTG
This sequence comes from Stegostoma tigrinum, assembly GCF_030684315.1. NCBI lineage: Eukaryota > Metazoa > Chordata > Chondrichthyes > Orectolobiformes > Stegostomatidae > Stegostoma > Stegostoma tigrinum. The sequence goes on from NC_081381.1 coordinate 20,695,635, forward strand.
CTTATTCATCCAAATATCAGGAGTGATCCTGCTTAAATAATTGCTGTAGCCACACACTCAGCTGCACCAGAAACAGGAGGGATGTCTTCAGCTGATTGACCATGCACATAGGCCATTGGAGATTCATAACATTGGCAGGTGGAGGAGACAGAGGAAAACCCCAAAATACCTGTCTTCTGGGAGTCTATTCTCTGGGTGTTTGATTCATGGATGATGTATTCCAAAATGTTGCATGTAGGTTTAGAGAGTTTACAATTCTGGTTAAGTGTGAACCCTGTACACTGTATGCATTGCAATACCACCCACATTCAAGTGTTGTATTACTGACCTGTAGGCAGGGGTGTCAGTGGTTCCTGGCAGACCATTCTAAATAGCGATGTTTGTCTGTGGAAGATTTCTAGTGCAGATGTGATTCTGAAAGATTTGATGCAATAACTCCCAAATGGTGCAATGAATGTTGCCAGCAGCTTAGACTCATCCTCTAAAAATAACTTCAGGAACCTGCTGTTGGCTCTTCCCAATATGTGCCTGGCTGTTATCAGCAGATACCATGACATTGACCTCTTTTACCACCAACTTGTTCAATTGCATTAGGTCTAGGTAGCTGTGTAGCAAGTTGTTAAGTTTGAGGATTGGAACCATCCTTGATCACTAACTGGTAGGCTGTGTTACCTGTGATATGATCCCCTCAATTCCTTGTTTAGCCTCCTGTAGAATCAGGTGTGGGGGGCTTCCTTGGGGTGAAGAGGGATACCAGTTGGTATCTAGTCTTAGTGTATTGCAGTAAAGCATGGTCAGTACAGCAAATAGCTTTTGGAATTCTGACCTGAATTGTTCCAAATTGTCCTGGTTACACAATTCCGCTACTTTGAAAATCAATTGGAGGTCTGAGCAAACCCTCCAGCTTAGTAATGAAAAGGAGTCTATGCTGAGGATTTAACCTTTTTACAATTTACATCAATGACTTACAGGGGGAGAGTGAATGTGTGGTAGCTAATTACAGATAACACCAGGATATTTAGGAGAAGCATGTTGTGAAGAAAATAGGAAAGATACAGATGGATGTAGATAGTTCGTGGGAGCAGACAAAAAACTATCAGATGGAGCATAATATAGGAAAAGTAAAGATGTTCTTTTGGCAGGAAGTATAAAAAATTGCTTAAGTAGAGAATGAATACAGAATTCCAAGGGGCAGATGGATTTAAATTCCAGCGCATTAGCCATAAAGAGTTAGTTCAAGGTACATATCAAGAAGGCTAATGGGTTGCTCTCCTTTGTTATAAGAAAACTTCAACATGAAAGTAAGCAAGTTAAACAGCATAGTTGAGACTATATCTCAAATACTGTGCAGTCTATTGGACTCCTTATTAAAGGATGAATGTAAATGTGTTGGAGATATGTTTACTAGATTGATACTCGGAATCAGTAAGTTCTCTCATGAGAATAGGTTAACAGTCTGGGCTTGTTTCCGCTGAAGAATGGAAGAGTGAGGAATGACTTGTTTAAAATGAATAAGGTCCTGAATGGTCTTAACAAGTTGGAAATGGAACCATTTCTTTCCCTTGTGGGTCAGTCTAGATCTCTTGGCCCACAAAAAGGGACACCATCATTATAGCGCAAGAGACCTGCAGTAAAATTGCCACAGTTCTGCTGGGCCATAGGACTGCTCTCTCATTAGAGAGGAATAGGTAGTGGTGGTTTAACCTGAGGGTCACTATGCCTCAGTTGATGGTGAGGTTGGGAAGGGCAGTGCTTCATAGTAATCATAGCTGATGTGTGAATTGAACCCACACTGTTGGCATCACTCTGTATCGTGAACCAGCTGTCCAACCAACTGAGTTAATCAGGCCAGAACAATTTCTTGAACTATTTACACAATAGAGAGCAAGGAGAGATGCTGGTGGGATTGTGGTGGAGAAAGTCCTTACACAGAGTGTTACATATGACCTGATGTCACTTCCTGTGATGTCTTCAGCTGCCCTATTGGTAGCTGCTGTCTTGTACTGCAATCCCACTTGCCTATTCTTCCTGCAGAGATTCCTTAATCCATCGAATTCCGTTTTCAAATTTATTATTGAGTCTGGTTCCACAATGCTTTCAGTCAGTTCATTCTAGAACACAACAATGCGCCAGGTAAAAAAATTCCCCTCATCAAAAAGATCAAAGACAATACAAGGAAAAGCATTGTTTGCAGCTAATGGCAAATTGCCATGCAACAATTTAAATGGTACCATACAGGTCTTTCCTTGTGATAAATAATTCAATGTACAATTTTAAAGGAGCTACACACTAGGAAAAATGCACTGCTCAGGACAACTAAATATTTAAATGCATCATTGGTAGTTGGTTGCAATCTGTCTGAAAAGATGGTGGAAGCAGATTAATTGAGGTGTTCAAAAGGGAATTGGATGAAAAAGTTCAGAAGTGATACAGGGAGGGATGACAATTGGGAGTGAACTAGTGTTACTTATCAAAACAGAAATTGCTGCAGAAGGTCAGCAGATCTGGCAGCATCAATGGACAGAAATATGAGTTAAAGTTTCAGGTCCAGTGACCCTTCCTCAGAACTCAACTCAAGTTCTGAAGAAGGGTTACTAGACCTGAAGCGTTAACTCTGATTTCTCTCTACAGATGCTGCCAGATCTACTGACCTTTTCCAGCAATTTCTGTTTTCGTTTCTGATTTCCAATATTCGCAGTTCTTTCAGCTTTTATTTTAGCCCTAGTCACTCTTGCAGAGAGCTGGCAATGACTTGACTAGTCATCTGACCCCCCCCCCCCCACCCCCCTGCTGTAACTATTTCATGAATCTATGATTCTAATTCCCTCCTGAATTTATTGGCGATTGATTGTTCACTTTTAACTCTGCAGCTTCTCAATCAATGCCAGTTTTAAACTAGACCATCGGTGTATTTGTTCGGAATTGACAGAAAGTGAATCATTTAAGGTGTAAGAATACACATCCTTGTTACTTTCTCATGGTCACATTACAGGCTACAAAATAAATCTATATCCAACAGCAGCAGCTCGTAAAACCTCTCACTCCCTTTTAACTATAAAGAAATTGCTTGTGAAAAGCTTGCCTATGAACTCAACATTTTGCTCAATGAATTGCTTAACTGTTCAGCTTAAAGTCTATTAAAATTTTGGCAAAAGACAATTCCAACGTTGCAAATCAGTCTTTACCACAATACTGTTTGAAATCCCTTTGGGTCCCTTCTTGTAAATGTCTATTACACACGTCAGACAGCATCCCATATTACTAAAATCCTAGGTACACAGTCACACTCTACTATATTACTGTTTACATAAATGTGCGTTTGGGTTTCAGTTTTATTAAAGTTATAAAGCCCTCAATCGCCTTTTGCACAAAATGTAATCTATAGAATACTTGAGAGGTAACTGTATACATCAGTGCTGCTTGATAACATCTATTGGCCTGTGTCATGGACAGGAACTCACGAGCATGGAGTTAATAATGTCATCTTAAAAAATGCATCTGGCAGAAACGAATGAGAAATTGAATAAAAGAGACCGGTGTGGCTATAATGAGGACCATGTGAGTTCCTTCAGACAAGGATTAGGCAGGAGGGGGCTCGTACCGAAGATCACTTTCAATTAGATGAGCTCAAGGCAAATGGACTTGGCGAAAGATTGAAACAAGAAGGAAGAGGTTTTCATTCACTGCCCTGGGCTGACATGAAGGATTTAGCAGAATGATGTTAATTGAAGGCATGGCAGTACATAGACCTGGCCCCAAAAAAAACTTCAGAGCGTGGAAGCTTTGATTTGCCATAAATTTTACTTTTCCCTCTTCTCTTACAGAAGAGTCAATCAAGTGTGTAGCGTTTGAAAACGCAGTAAAAAACAGACAAATTAAGTAATGATAGGCTTGACAAGCCCTTAAGTGTAACAGATATGAAGTTATGACAGAAATGATTGATACAAAGGAAAACATCAACAGATTTCTGAACATGAGACAATAAAATTAATGTTTTATTTTGCCCTGCTCAACATTATAGACACACTTGTGCCCCACACACCTATTATTGCTTGTGCTTAGCTTGGCAGCCCTGATTTGTTGCCAAAGTTTGTTAATTATATTCATTTGTTTTTGACAAATTCTAGTTTTTCTTTAACCTCACATGGAGGCACTTAAGCAATGAGGCATGAGGTTTGCGTTTTACGAGTGCCCCATGGGAGCGATGGGCAGGTCAACAATTGCGTTGTTACCCATCCTCATTAGAGCAGCTGAGAGAAGGTAACAAAAAAGAATCAGTTCCAGGTTTGGTATGGGTTGTATCAAATTCGATGCAGCAGTGACAGAGGCCTGTGCTTGTCTGCAGGGTGCTGGACTGGACTACTGACACTTTCAGCTCAAACTCTGCCAGATCTGGGCTGTTAATTCCTCTCAGATGTTGCAGTCCAATTTTACAAGCTGTTGGTGTACAAGTCCAGGAACACAGAGCAGCCACTTGCAGTCGAAGCACACCACGGGAAAGACTTCTTGCAAAGAAATCCTTGGATTTATGAGGTACGGTGGAGCTTCCTCTCAAACTTCATTAACACTTTGAGGCCTAACCTTGCACTGCCCCCGCCCCCCTTTTACTTGTTTGTATGCTGCAGTTGACTTGTGGGCTATTTGCAGCAGTATTTTTTAACTCCTTTCCCATGATTCGTGGGTGCCATAGGAATCAGTGAGAACAGTGACTAATTTACCACCTCAATCCAAAGCCTAGGGGTATTGAGACCAATTAAAATGTTATCCTTTCACCTCTTTAACACTGTGCTCGATTGAGATTAAACAACTCCCTGCAAATCAATAATTTGAATTTGAAATTGTCTGGCACTTAGTCACTGAACCAATAACATTCACTGAGTATAACGTCGAAAAAGTAATAATATCTTACAATGATCCTTGACTGCATCTTACTTATTTAAATTATGCACACCATTATTAAAAAAAAGTTCAGTTAAACTAATTGTATTTTTAAGCTGTCAGCTGACATACATGGGACAAAATCCAATCAACTGAGAAATAAACATATTCCAAATCTCCATTTGCCCCACAGCTATGCTGCATCTTATTTAACCTATATAGCATTCATATTTACATTGCTGAGTATAACCACCTAAAATCAACTACACCCAATTATAGAGTCATGCAGCATGGAAATAGGCCTTTTGGTCCAACCAATTCATATCAAGCACTAGCCCCACCTGCGTGCGCTTGGCTCATATCCCTCCAAACATTACTCATTCATGAACTTATCCAAATAGCTTTTCAACATTGTAACTGGATTGCATCCACCACTTCCTCTGACAGTTCATTCCACACACGAAGAACTCTCTGTGTAAAAAATTGTTGCCTCCATGTCCTTCTTAAATTTTTCTCCTCTCATTTAAAAATGTGCCCCGTAGTTTTGAACTCCACCACCCAATGGAAAAGATCCTTATCATTTACCTTATCTATGCCCCTCATGATGTTATAAACCTCAATAAGGCCATCCGTTAATCTTCTATGCTCTAGTAAAAAACATCCCTGTCTATTTTTATATTTCAAACAAACCTTTCCCAGCAACATCCTTGTAAATCTTTTCTGATTTGTTGCACGAGGTGCAAGTGGAGAAGGTCCAGAGTTGGCTCATCCCAGTTGTGCCGAAATATCAGGACTTATACTAAGTAAGTACTCAGGTGGTGAGGATTATTGAATCACCAGAAAGTGGGGAACAGAGAGGGCTCTTGTGGTGCACTAGTAGTGTCCTACCCCTGAGCCAGTGGGCCTGAGTTCAAGTCCCACCTGCTCCAAAGGCCTATAATAACATCTCTGAGCAGGTTGATTAGAAAATAGGTTTTTAAAAAACTGACAAGATGTACAAAAATTAAAGTGGGAGAATGAGGCCTCTTGTGATGCAGTATTAGTGTCTTTACCTCTGAACCAGGAGGCCTGGGTTTCAAGTCCCACACACTCAAAATGCATGAAATGACATCCCTGATAAAAGGGGGTGATTTATTCATGCAGGAGTGATTAGTGCAACTTTTATCAGTGGAATGAAAATGTACAGCAGAGTGTAAAATAAAGAAAAGGTTGCATTTTTATCATGTACTTCTCAATCTCAAGCCATGCCAATGCATCTTACAGCCATGTCACTGCTATAATGTAGGAAATGTATCAGTATATTTGCAAACAACACGCCTCTGCAAATGCCAAAGTGATAACAACCAGAGAGTGCATTTTAATGATGCGACTTGAGGGATAAACATTCACCAGAACACCTGAGAAGACTCTGCTACTTTCATAAAGGTAAATTGCTGCAATGAGAGGAAACCTGATTCAAGCTCATCCACATAAAATGTTGAACAAAAACAAAGTTGCTGGAAAAACACAGCAGGTCTGGCAGCATCTGTGGAGGAGAAAACAGAGTTAATGTTTCGGGTCCAGAGAATCTTCCTCAGAAGGCTCACCAGATCTGAAACATTAATTCTGTTTTCTCCTCCACAGATGCTGCCAGACCTTCTGAGCTTTTCCGGCAACTTTGTTTTTGCTCTTGATTTACAGCATCCGCAGTTCTTTTGGTTTTTAACATAAAATGTTGACTCTGTTTTACTATCCCCAGAAACTGCTGGTCAGGTGAGTATTTCTGACATTTTATCTCTGCTGCTTTCCTCTGAAATAGTGCAGCTATTTGAAGGAGCTAGGCTTGGATTTGGTTTAATATTTCATGTAATTAATAATACCTCCAATAATTTTCTGGTGCAGTGCTTCAGTATCACCTTCATTGGCTCTTCAAGTCTCCTGAGAATTATTCGAACGTGCAAGCTTCAGGCTCGGAGCCAGTAGGTGCTACCAACTGAACCACAGTGGACATATAGGGGAATCCTAATGAGATGTATAACACGCCACTATGCGTTGCAGCTCTGCCTTCAGAAGCTGCCTTGTAAAGCAATAAAGTGGCAGTTAGTAATGAGAAGTCATTGTCAGCTGATTCCAGAGGAGCAGCACGGTGGCTCAGTGGTTCGCACTACAGCCTCACAGCGCCAGGGACCCGGGTTCGATTCCAGCCTCGGGTAACTGTCTGTGTGGAGTTTGCACATTCTCCCCGTGTCTGCGTGGGTTTCCTCCGGATGCTCCGGTTTCCTTTCGGTTTCTTCCTGGGCAGGCTAGGTGGATTAGCCATGCTAAATTGCCCGTAGTGTTCAGGGGTGTGTGGGTTATAAGGGAATGGGTCTGGGTGGGATGCTTCAAGAGGCGGTGTGGACTTGTTGGGCCAAAGGGCCTGTTTCCACATTGTAGGGAATCTAATCTAATCTAATCTAATCTGAGTGAAGCAGCAAATGATTGCCAAATCTGTCATTTGTTACAAATTCACCCGGGATTGAGCTTTCTGTTTGGCACAGACACCACCATCAGCGCGATCTCTGGGGGAAGCTCTGGCTGAAATGGCAACGTTGGTCTGTCTTTGTAGGCCTTGGAATGAACCCCACTTATTCAGGTCATAGCCATAAGGAGTTTGATTATTTGTCGGAATTTTTTCACTGTAACCGTCACATGATTAAACATGAACTATTGCAATGAGGAGAAAACCAAAGTACAAGGGATAGACTGACCAGGTCTGGATTTATTACGTGTTGTCACAACAACTGTTTGAAAAGAGAAACAGCTCCTGAGGGTTGAATGGCCTTATCCTACTCCAATCTTGTTGCCAGTGAATTTGACCTCGCCCAATTTTTAAAAGAAAATTCATGGGATGTGGGAATCGCTGGCTGGGCCAGCATTCATTGCCCATCCCTAATTGCCCAGAGGGCAGTTAAGAGTCAACGCCATTTGCTGTGGGCCTGGAATCACATGTAGGCCAGACCTGGTAAGGATGGCCACTTCCCATCAGTAAACCAGACAGGTTTTTTTGACAATGGATTCATGAACATTGACTCATTGTATTTATTAGACTTTAAATTCCAGATTTTTTTCAATTGAGTTCAAACTCTACCATCTGGTATAGCAGGTTTCGATGCCAGGTCCCCAGAACATTACCTCAGCTTCTGGATTAAGACTCCAGTGTCATACCGTTAGGTTGTTGCCTCCCCCAGATGTTAAATTGTTGTCTTAGAAAGCTGCTGGGGGCTTATGCCGAATCGTAGTCAACCTACCTATGAACCAATTTGTGAATCACTTCCCCCTTAAGGTTAAATTTAAACGATTCCTTTGAGACCTTTGAAATAAGAACTCTACTGTGTGTGGAGTCCTCTCAGATCTTGAGGCACATATTACAAATGAGAGCTCCTGGGGCAGAATTTTGCATGCTGGGAGTACATAACAAAAATAGTCAGCAAATTGAAAGAGTGGAAATTGGCAGGCCATGATTTCCTGACTTTTTTTTGAGGCTCAATCAATCGCTGGGCAATGTTACTGAAATTACCATAAGCCGGTTAAAATATTTCGACGACATCAACATCTTAAAAACACATTTTAAGCAATTTCTTGAAGCCAGGCCAATATCTCATTCTGTAGCAAGGGGGCTGTGCAAAGGAAGAGCTGCAAGACAGTGTTTACCAATGTAGGTGAGATATGACAGCTGTTACAACCAACGCACATATACAATCACAAAGATAGGTGGTGAACATAATGAGCCTTTTCAGGCCTCACTTAAACATCAATGATAACTCACTTGCAGCATTTGTTCTATTAAGAACAATAATAGTTCCAGACCAAACAGGTCAAAGGTTCAATTCCTGGCCTGTGCAAAGTTAGTTGAGTTCAGCTGAGGTATGGATTAGGGAGCCTTGCAATTAACCTCTAGGCTGCTAGGCCAGAAACACAGAAAGAAACAGCAAGGTGCCTGTTTCCATTCACTTTCCAATGAGCTCTGCTTCAAATGTTATGTGGAATCCCGATGACCTCCCCTGTGGTGAGTTTGTTGGAGAAGGTGGTGGTGAGTGGATGGTGAAGAAGGGGCCTGTAATTTTCTAGCACCATGGCAAACTGAGATCCTTGAATGTGACGTGTATTAACCTAGTGGCAGGCTGAGACATCACTACACAGGGAACATGGCAAGCAAACTCCAGTCTACCTAGCTCCTGACGTGTCTATTGTTTGAAGGCACTTATTGCCTGATCTAGGAGGCGCAGCTTTGTCTGGAACTGAGACTTGATGAAAACTAACTCCCCTCTTTGCCACTACAGTTGTAAGCCTAACCTGCTCCTCTCCCTGATCACTATTCTACAACTTCCCTTCCACCATCAGTCTTGCTGCTTTCTTGCTGCAATTGTGCAGGGCGTTGGTGAGATCACATCTGGAATATTGTGTGCACTTTTGAGCTTCTTATCTGAAGAAGTCTGTTGTGCTATAGAGGGATTACGGTGAAGGTTTACCAGACTGATTCCTAGGATGGCAGGACTGACATATGAGGAGAGGTTGAGATGATTAGGATTATATTTGCTGGAGTTGAAAAGAATCACACAGAAACACATAAAATTCTAACAGGGCTAGACTGGGTAGTTGCAGGAAGGATGTTCCTGATTGTGGTGGGGCCTAGAATCAGGGCTCACTGTCTAAGGATATGGGTGATGGAAAGTGTCTTCACCCACAGAGTGGTGAGCCTGTGGAATTAACAGAAAACAGCCAAGGCCAGTTGTATGATTTCAAGAAGGAGTTGGATATAGTACTTGGGGCAAAAATGGTACAGAGGAATTATGGGAATAGGCTATTGAATTGGATGATCAACTATGATCATAATGAATGGTGAAGCAGATTCGAAGGGCCGAAATGGTGTACTGCTGCTCCTATTTAGTTTGTTTTTATGTTTCATCTGCATCCTGGGATTTGTTGTCAATACCAGGCCCCACACTGGCAGCAGCGTTCACCTTCCCAGTGGTATTTCTGTTCCTGAAGCTTCAGAATGGCTGACAGCAGTCTGGGTGCATGATATCTGACCTTTGGATGACCTTGATTTTGGTGGAAGGACTACCGCTGGCATTGCCAGTGCCTATTTCATGGTTTGGGCCTTCCTGAAAAGTGGTGATATGTGAATCCTTCTGGGTCTCCAGTGGGAACCCATTAATCTCACTCACAGAGTCCTTCTAGCCCAGATAGAGGCCTGTCACTCCATGAAGTCCAATCTCGGTAGAACAATCCAATCAGCTCCACTCCTGTGCTCTAGCCTTGATGGTCTGATTGCTTACTTCTCTCAAGTGCCCATCCAATTAATTTTTGGGATCATTGATTGACTCGCCTTCCATCTCCCTTGTAATCAGTGATGAAGCAAGGACTAAAAGCAGAAATTGCTGGAAAAGCTCGGCAAGTCTGGCAGCATCTGTGGAGAGAAGTCAGAGTTCTTGTTTTGAGTCAGGTGGCCTAACTGCTGGACCAGCTGAACTTTTCCATAAATTTCTGTTTTTAGTTCTGAAAGAGAATAATTATCAAACAGAGTACCATATATTAAATATTGAGGTAACATTCCTTTCCTTTCTCTCCTGAAGCCTTACTGAAAACCTTAGCTGGATTCTGGATATCTGAACCAGTACGTTGACAATTGTATTGTCATAGTTTTGTCTCGTCAGAGCTCCCATCAGTAGCTCTTCTGCACTGGGAGGCATCATAACCCAGCTCAGCCTTGTCTTCATTTCATAAAAACTGAAAGAACTGAGGGTGGTGTAAATCAGAAACAGAAACAGAAATTGCTGGAAACGTTCAGCAGGTCTGGCATTTCTGAGCAAGGCTACCTGACTCAAAAGATTAACTCTGACTTCTCTCCACAGATGTTGCCAGACCTCAGCTACTGATGGGAGCTCTGAATAGACAAAACTATGACAATACAATTGTCAACATAATGGTTCAGATATCCAGAATCCAGCAAAAGTCTTCAGTAAGGCTTCAGGAGAGAAAGGAAAGGAGTGTTACCCTCAATATTTAATATCTGGGTACTCTGATAATTATTCTCTTTCATAACTTGGATTAGAGTGCATTTTCTCAAAAAGTTCATCCCATCCTGTTCTTTGTTCAGAAACCAATGCTCCACCTTTGACAGGGGATCATAAATGATTGTATTTGTATATTGTCAGTGTGTGCCATAACATTTGTAAGCAATGAAGTAGTTTTGAATACTGTCATAGCTGTAGTTGGCGAAACAGCACTCATTTTGCATGCAGAAAGGTCACAGAAATAACATTGTGATAATGATCAGGCAATTTGATTATTAGTGAAGGATAACTATTGGCAAGGACACGGAGGAGACATCTACTGTTGTTCTTTGAAATAATGTCATGGAATCTTTCCTGATCGAGGACCTTATTTGAACCCTTATCTAAAAGATGGCACGTGCAACAGTTCAGGACTGCCTCAGCACTGAATTGCTAGCCTGAATTATGTCTTCAAGTTTCTAGGATGGAAGAACCTTCTTATTCAGAGATAAGAATGTGGCACTTAGTCATGGTTGACATATTTACACAAGGCTGGAGAAAAACTGTTGTATTTCAACTGGTTGGCTCTTGTTCTGGTAACAGGAAACTACATCGCACTGTACCTCATACACATGGTCAGGTACATACTCAACTGCCTCTTCAGTCTTATCCCATAGCAGTCTGTTACAAACCATTACAACTGATTGTTGTCAAAAAGCTGTTATGCCTCCATTCCCACTAATACCCTGCTCTTACATGTAAGACAATAGCATTGCCGTAGAGAGGTTGTGGGGAAGGGGTTTGGGGTGGAGGGGTATGGTTGGGGGTGTGGGTAGATATATCATTTTGACTTTTGAGCGATATAGTAAACTAATGATTTAAGTTGAGCTACCTGTCATGTGTCTTTCCTGATATTAATTCATCTTAACTTCAAAGATTGCTGCCCATCGCCCATTTGGTACTGTAACTCAGGGTGAAAGTGACTCCTGTGACTATGTGGAGTAGGTGAAGAGAAATTAGATATGAGCAGAGAGGCAAAACATTGATCATGATATTGGGCACCTGCTTTATATACATCACACTTATCATTCAGTAACACTGATTTCAATAGAACTGAATAATGGGTGCAAATTGAATGCAATCCCACCCAAGATCGACTTAATACCACAGTGATGTTTATAAATTGGGGAACTTGAACCACAACCGTGTCTGTAGCAGAATGTCACGGATCGGTTTGTAGAAAGGCTATTTTCAATGGCACAGTTTCTCACTGCTTTGCTCTCCCGGGGTTGGTGGTTCAGTCATACATCTCTGTCAAGAGATCCATGAATAAATTAACCTTCGAAAGATTAGTGCACTTTAATGCTATTGGGAGTTTCTAATACAAATGAAAATCTAATTGAGTCTTTTCATTGTTTCATTTATCGTGGGCAGATGTAAGTTTTCCTTCTGGGCTATGCCTGCTGAGAGGATGCTTTGGAAAATCATTTGTCTAGTGCCTGTGATTTTACTCCACAGTCTTTCTTCTTAATTGTGTTTGCTGGCTTCAGCTGTCAAAGGATTAGAATCATAGAACAGTTGCATGGCAGTTGGAGGCCAATCAGTCCATCATATCTGCACTGGCTGAATAAAGTAGACACATTCTAAGCTCATGTTCTAGAATCTAGTCCCTAGCCTTCCAGCACTTTGGGTATAGATCCAGGTTCCTCTCAAATGAGTCCAATGTTTCTACCTCAGCACTTGAACTGGGCAGCCAGTACCCTCTGGCTAAAAAACATTTTCCCTAATATCATTTCCAATGCTTCTAGTAATCACCTTAAATCTGAATCCCATGGTAATGGAACTCACTGCTAGGTGAAACAGATATTCCCTGTCCATTCTTTCTGGGACCCTCATTACTATGTACGCACTGATTAAGTCAGTCCTCAGCCTCTTCTGTTGTAAAGAAAGCCACCTAATCTATCCAATCTTTCCTTAAAGCTGCAATTTTCAACCCTAGCCACATTCTTGGAAGTCTCCTCTGTACCTTCTGCCTTTCTTATATTCTGGTGGCCAGACCATAACCAAAACTTCAGCTGTGGCCAAACCAGTGACATGCATAGTTCTAGTATTACATTCCTGTTTTTCTATTCAATAGAATTATCGAAGTTATCCCACATCATCATAGAATCTCTACAGTGTGGAAACAGGCCCTTTGGCCAACCAATCCACACCAACCCTCGGAACATCCCACACAGACCCATTCCGCTATAATCCACCTAATCTACACATGCCTGAATGCTTCGGGCAATTTAACATGGCCAATCCACCTAGCCTGCACACCTTTAGACTCTGGGAGGAACCCAGAGCACCCAGAGGAAACCCACACAGACATGGGGAGAATGTGCAAACTCCACATAGACAGTCGCCCAAGTTTGGAATTGAACCAGGGTCCCTAGCGCTGTGAGGCAGCAGTGCTAACCACTGAGCCAATTATGGTGACCAGACTATAACCAAAACTTCAGTTGTGGCCTAATGAGTATCCTGCATAGTTCTAGCATTGCATCCCTATTTTTCTATTCAATACCTCACCCAATGAAGAAAAGTATCCCATATGTCCTGCCACTTTCGGGCATCTATGGTCATGCATTCCAAAGTCTCCCTTTTCATCTACCCATCACAATATCCTCTAGTTCATTGTGTATTGCCTTGTTTTGTCTTCCCTGCCTAAATCCACATCACCACGCTTGTTCAGATTGAGCTCCACTTGCCACTTTTCCACCCACTGAATGGAAGTATACAATCCTGCAGTCAACAGCCATCCTCTCCACTACCAACTCACAGCCAATTTAAATGTGTCATTTGAAATTTTTTCAAATGTGCTTCCCACATGTGAGCCTACATCATTAATACAAAAACAAAATAACAGAAGGCAACAAAGCAATGGAAGATGTAATTGACAGTATTATCAAGTAGCACTTAGTCAACAATAACTCATTCCCTGCTACTCGGTTAAGATCTTCCAGGAGTATTTGCCTTCAAGCCTCATTGCAGCCTTAGTTCGGACATGGACAAAGAGCTGAATTGCAAAACTGAGGGAAGTGCGACTGCTCTTGCCATCAAGGTAATATCTGACAGAAACTGGCATGAAGGGATTTTGGCAAAATTACAGTCAATGTGAATCAGGGAAAAAATCTTAAATGGGTGGAGTCAAAATTAGCTCAAAGTAAAATGTTACAGACCAGTCTTCACAGCCTCAGGATATGGCTGCTAGGACTGTGTCAATTTAGATATTTTTATACTCCATCTGTAGCAGGTGGGACTAGAACCCAGGCCTCCTGGCTCAGAGTTAGGGGTACTATCACTGTGCTACCTTAGTTTGTCAGGGTAGTGTCCTAAGCCCAAATAGCTTCTGCAGCACCCTTCGTCACAAAATCATGTGAGGATATTTGATGATTTCACAGTGTTCAGTATCATTTGTGATTCCTCAAATACAAAACAGTCTGTGCTGAATGTAGCAAGAGCTGCATGTATGGGCTGAAAAGTGACAAGTAACATATGTGCCACAGGAAGGTTAGGCAATGGCCATTTCCAAACAGAAAGAATATAATATCTCTCCTTGTTGTTGAACGCTGTTGCCATCTCTGAATTTCCCACCATCCATGGGATACTCTTTATCTGCCTGTAGAGGTGCAGCTGTAACAGCACTGGAAACTCAGTCCAATTCAGGAAAAAGTAACCCTTGATTAGCATACCATCCACCATCTTAAACATTCACCCCCTGAACCACTAGCACACTAACAGCAGAATGCACCATCTCTAAGATACATGGCAGCAACTTGCCAACTGCATTAAATGTACTTAAGGCAAAGTTAGAGAAGTAAATAAGTACAAAACAAATAGAAAACTTAGTCATAGGATGAGATGAAATAAACTGCAGGGAGGCATAAACAGCAACATGGGGAAATGCTGGCCAAATAGTCTTTTTTAATACTCTAAATTTGATGTAATTCTCTGGTCAGTGAGCAGGGCCGCCTTTCCTGCACCATGAGCGATGACACAGTTATTGAAAATATTTATCTCAATACAGAGAAGTTCATTGAAGTTCTTCCAGACTTTTCTATAGGTTGAGTCTAAAGGGGCAGTGCACTGTCTCACAGTGCTGGGGACCCAATTTGAATTCTAGCTTTGGGTGACTGTCTGTGTGGAGTTTGCATATTTTCCCTGTGTCCATATGGATTTCTGTTGCGTGCTCTAGTTTCCTCCCACAGTATACAGGTTAGGTGAATTAGCCTGGGAATTATAGGGTATGGGAGGGACGCTCTTCAGAGGGTCAATTGGACCTGTTGAGCCAAATGGCCTGCTTCTGCACTTTAGTGTTTCTGTGAACATGGATGGGCTGAATCATGCAGAGCTAGGGCTAAGATTTGGGGAACTCAGACTTCGGAGTCTTAAGCATGATAGCTCAGGGGATAAGTTGTAAAATTAAGATGCTGACTACTCTTCACTGCCTAAGCTCTTGTATTTAGACTCACCTGTTTATTAGATCTCGTTGTAATTGCCTGGCTGTAACAAAATCTTTCCCTGAAACTTCCTTAGGGAATGACACATTTTGTGTCAGGGAAAATGAACTTAAAATTTCACTTAGAAAATAAATTCATTGATTTGTCCCAACAGTTATTCCTTCTGTCCTTTAATAACGCTGCCGCTTTAATGCTCAATTTCCCCTCTTTCCTTGCCCTTTACTACACTTCAGCTTTCAATGAGGTCTTTTGTTTAAGGCTCTCACTTATCGCACATACTCCTGTACCATTTGAATTATAATACCAGTTATAAGACCATCCCTGTTACATCCCATTCTGTTACACTGTACCGATGGTAGATTATTTGAAGAAGAAGTAATTTGGAGGGCTCTGGGGAAAGGGAAGAGGAATATGGATAGCCAAGTGTGAAATACAAATGTAGATGTCAGGGAAAGGTGAGGATTGTTCGTGCAGTAACATTGACCATGGTAAATTGGCTACTATGACCTGTACGCATATAAACACATTCTGTCCTGTTGAATAGAGATAAAGGGAACTGACGATTCTGGAGAATCTGAGATAACAAGGTGTAGAGCTGGATGAACACAGCAGGCCAAGCAGCATCAGAGGAGCAGGAAAGCTAACACTTCCGGTCTGGACCCTTCTTCGGAAATGGCGGAGGGGAAGGGATTCTGAAATAAATAGAGGGGGAGGCAGATGGTTGATGGATAAAGGAGCAGATAGGTGGAGAAGAGGCAGACAGGTCAAGGAGGTGGGGATGGAGCCAGTAAAGGTGAGTGTAAATGGGGAGTTAGGATGGGGATAAGTCAGTCCAGGGAGAATGGACAGGTCAAGGAGGCGGGATGAGGCTGGTAGGTGGAAGGTGGGGGTGGGGCTTGAGGTGGGAGGAGTGGATAGGTGGGAGGAAGGATGGACAGGTTAGGGAGGCAGGGATGAGCTGGGCTAGTTTTGGGATGCGGTTGGGGGAGGGGAGATTTTGAAGCTTGTAAAGTCCGCATTGATGCTGTTGAATATCTTTGTTTGCCGTCTTTCAGAATTAAACCTCAAACACCACTGTAGCAATGCAATGAAAAAATAACTGCTTGCTGTGGTCAGCTGTCCATGAAAACATGTTTACGATTCACAATATTCCACTGAAAAGGACACTGTTCTTTTTGCTCAAATGTCAACAGCAGCGTCTCACTGGAGAAGAAAATGCTAAGCCAGCAGGTGGCACTCCACACACATGGGAGCTAAGCAAAAAGCAAAGATGTAGCAGTGGGACTGAAAGTTTCCAATGAGAGAACTTCCAAACAGTAGAATCTACCCACCAAGAGGTCTTTTGGTTTATTTGAACCAGGAGACACAATATTCAATTAAAACAGAACTCCTTTTGGGCAGTGTGCTCTATATTCTCTGCACTTGGCCCAAAATTTATACTGGTCTTGTAGCTTTATAAAAGAAAACAAAAGCTTAATTGAACAGAAGTTGCTGTTATGAAAGTGACGAGGGAGAGAAAATTTTATTTTAGAGTAATGGGAAAACTGTTGTAATTATCCAGGACAATATTTATCCTTCCAGCAACATCACTAAAATAGATCATCTGGCCATTTATGATATGTCTTCAAGATATAATTTTGTCCACAGTTAGACTGGCGTCACTGGCTATAATACAAATGTGTCTACACTTTGAAAGTGTTTCCTTGTTGGCACAGCAGTTTACTTGGCCTGATATCATGAAAGGCGCTATGTAAATGCAAGTGCTTTCCTTTAGTTAAGTCCTTGTTTTCGAGTCCTTTCATGACCTTGCTCCTCCTTAGCTCAGTGTTAAATTTTGTTGTTTACTCATGCTCATGTGAAGTGCCTTGGGATGTTTTACAACATTCAAGAGACCAAATAAATGTCAATTGTTATTTTTCAGTTCTTGTTTCCTTAAAATTATTTTATTCATTCAAATATATTTTGTCTCTTGAACACGCTTTTAAAGGCTGAAAGGGTGACCCAGTTGGTTAGATACTGATCCTTTATTCCTGGGTGGCTCAGCTCCAGCTCAAAAGGACGGAACTAAAGTGAGTCTTATGCAACTCGGAAGCTTCATTCAACTTTTGGTGGCAACGAAACATGACAGAAGGGGAGATTCAGACATACTAGGAACTGCAGATGCTGGAGAATCTGAAATAACAAGGTGTAGAGCTGGATGAACACAGCAGGCCAAGCAGCATCAGAGGAGCACGAAGGCTGACATTTCGGGCCTAGGCCCTTCTGAAGAAGGGTCTAGGCCCGAAACGTCAGCTTTCCTGCTCCTCTGATGCTGCTTGGCCTGCTGTGTTCATCCAGCTCTACACCTTGTTATCTCAGAAGGGGAGATTCACTTCTTTAACACTCCCACAGCATGCCGGAAGCCTGAATGAAGAAACCACCTGTAATTAACATTAATGGATGGAAAATCACAGAGCGGGGCCAGGCCTTGCATTGAGAGGGCCAGAGTGGAAAATCTCCCCATAAATTAGCATCTTAATAGCTGCATGTAGGAAAGAAAGTAAATGTCACCCAGGACCAAAAGAATGTGCTCTTCTGGGGTTAAGGTTGATTGATATAACTTAAGCAGAACTGTTTAATGCAATTAACAAACTTGGAATGCTTTTAATGCTGATACGACACTTCATTCCTCTGCCTAATTCAGCGAGACAGTTTGCAAAGTAAACATGCACATAAAACAAAAGAGCACAAATATTGTTCTTCTAAATAACATAAATTAGATTGAAATAGCTGAGGTGAAAGGGATGAAGCTTGACACCAAACACCCAAAATAATGCAACAACTGAGATACTCCATAGGATACTGAGTTACCAAGGCTAGATATTAGAATACACATCAGTGGTAACCATGGCCTAGCTATACCGAGCAGTTGGCCAGACATAACCTTATGTGTTTCATTGGGTGTGTGATTTTGCTCAGCAGTAACGCTCTCACCTCTGAGTGAGAAAGTTACAAGTACAGGTCCAAGGCAAGGAATCTGAAAATGTAATTTATGCAGACATTCCTGTGTAGGACTGAGGAAGCAATGCGCTGTCACAGTTGCTATCTTTCGGGTGGAATATTATACTAAGATCATGTTTGCCTTCTCAGGTAGATGTGAATAACCCAAGAGCACTCTTCATATTAGCAAGAGGGGATTGTTCCAGCAGTGCTGGCTTGATATCTACCTTCATCAGATGTTATTAAAAACAACTCAGCTGCTGCTGCTGTGTATAACAGTGACCACATTTTTAAAAACTGTTTGTTAATTCCTCATGATGTTCCGAAGGTGATGCCTTCATTTCCACTCTTCTACAGGTCATCAAAGAAAAGGCGAGTTGTTTAAATATAGGGGCTAGTGCACAGAAGAGCTTCATGGTTGTTCCTTTGTTATGGAGGTGCGGTTTATACAAAAAGGCTAAATAAGCTCAGGCTCACAGGAAGTGTTTGAGAGGTACTATTATAGAAGTAGCTAAAATTGTTAAGGCAATTTGCGTGGTAAAGTTATACTAAGTTACATATTTGAAGAAGGTGCAGTGATATAAATTCTAACTGAATTCATTGGAGAGTAAAATTGCACCTGATTCCATCAGTTTCTAAAAAGGTGTGTTAGCTTCATTTTTCCACGTACCAAGAAGTCAACAAAAATGTAAAGTTATGATCAGTCAAGTCAATATAATCTTAGAGTACGATAGGGCTGCTCTCTCAGTAGAGAGAGGCAACTGGTGGTGATTTAACCTGAGGGCCACCATACCTCAGGCAAGGGGAGAGGTTGAGAAGGAGAAGTGCTTCATGTTAGTCTCAGCTGGACCAGGCATTGAACCCACGCTGTTGGCATTACACTGTTTCACAAACCAATTGTTCTGCCAACTGAGCTAAGCTGATCCCCAAAGCTTAAGATAACCATGAGAGATCCCCCGTTATCTTGTTAGGGTCTGCCTATTAGGGTCTCTATTTTGAAAGTAACATGGGGACACCTTATATGGAAAGAAGTTACAAGCTATCAAATACACTCATTTCACTTTACTCGCCTATGTTGTTATTCTCTGCATTTACACTTTGCTATCTGTTGTGGATTGGCCAGTAACACTCTTGACTATAAACCACAATAATCCAAGTTCATATACCACGTCATGGTTTAAGCACAAACATCAAGGAGGACACATTAGTGCAGTACTGCGACAGTGCTGCACTGCTGGAGGTGCCTTTTTCTGGATGAGATGTTAAACAGAGGCTTAATCTGCCCACTTGAGTGGATGTAAAAGATCCCATTGTACTATTTTGTAGAAGGATAGAATGTTCTCCCCAATGTCCTGATAATATCTATCCCTCTGTCAACATCACAAAAACAGATTAATTGATTTATTTGCGCAAATTAGCAGCTACATTTCTTACATTACAAAAGTGGCTTCACTTTAAAGCACCTTGACATACTGAGTGTTTAGAAATGCAACTTTTCTTTCACAGTCAGTTGTTAAATGTAACATGCAAAAGGATTGGTTTTGCTTATGGGCAAAGCTGATTCTGTGTGGAACAACAACCACGCATGTGTAGAAATGCAGCATTGCAGTGTGACATTGTTTGACAATTAATCTCAGTCAGCTTTGTTTTAAACTAAAGACTTTGGTCTAACAGTATTCATTACGTGCAGGGAAGTTGCAGAGGGAAATGACAAAATTGGTTTGTCTAAGTCATATTCTGTGATCGTGAAGATTAGCAAAGTTTCTACGAAGTGAAACTTCATTTCTCTTTATTCCACGTTCTGCTGTAGCTAGGAAGATAAGTCAGAAACATTTTCTTCTTGGTTTTAGCTTGCCCATTTTGACAGTGAAATAAGCAACAGGTTCCAGCTAAGAATAATTGTATGCTTGTGTGAGCTCGAATGACATCTTGAGAATATCTGCACATGTGCAGATGGATCAGGGTAGCCTTTCTTAACAGGGGGTGTCCTATCACCTGCATTGGAAAACAGACTCCAAGAAGGTAATAAAATGTGAGGCTGGATGAACACAGCAGGCCAAGCAGCATCTCAGGAGCACAAAAGCTGACGTTTCGGGCCTGGACCCTTCATCAGAGAGGGGGATGGGGAGAGGGAACTGGAATAAATAGGGAGAGAGGGGGAGGCGATGATGAAGGGTCCAGGCCCGAAACGTCAGCTTTTGTGCTCCTGAGATGCTGCTTGGCCTGCTGTGTTCATCCAGCCTCACATTTTATTATCTTGGAATTCTCCAGCATCTGCAGTTCCCATTATCTCTGAGACTCCAAGAAGGATTGAGATATGTCACTGCATTGCATCTGGCTAGACTCTGCAATTTCTGTGTCATTACAGGGCTGCTATCATATACTGAATTTCCATACTAAATGCTTACATAGGCCGTTTTAATGTTAAAATTTGACATCATGTATGATTTAAAACAATGTCAACTGAAGGCTGAACAGAAAGTGCACATGTACACAAAATATTTTTAAATAATACACTATGTAAATATGAGGGATCATTCCATGATTTGTGACTTTTAGTGGATGGACTTTATAGATGTACCGCGCCTCACCCCCAACCCCTCTCAGTTACTGAGGTACGGTGCTTATTAGCATTTCTCCCTTCTGAGTGTGTGAGATCATGCCACATTATATTCACATTACTGGGCCCTTGATGTAAATGGTTTGGTTGATGCAATATTGCTAGGTGATATTAATGAGCTTGTATAAAAGTAATCTGATTGATATTTTGATTAAACTGTTAAACTATTTAAAACAGGGTGGAGAAAACCATGCCTTGTATGTGTGTAAATTCCAGTACAGTTGGTAGCTGTGTGTTACTGTCATAAATTTGCTCTATTTGGCATTTTATGGCACTGTTATCTCTGCTGCAGTAAATCATGTGTAAACACTAATAGATTAAGTTTCTACTGAAGCTTTTAAAATCTGCCTTTCTGTAGGTGACCCAGGGACTAAAATAAAGCATTGGTGAGATACCTTCACAGTGGATATATTTGCAGAACTTGCCTTTCCCTGTGGGGCTAATGTTGACATTAAGGCTGGCGGCTGGTGACTGGGGATCCAACTCAGCATATTGTGAATGAAGGTCCCAGAACTCATTACGGCTCAGCACATTGACTGACCCTTTGGAGCAGTTCCAACTCTCTGATCTCAGACAGAATTCAGAATTATTTCTGGTTTATTTCCATCGGAGATAACTTCTGATTTAATGAAGCCAAAAGTCAGTGTAATTTTCCTTTACGTGTCTCCACTGCATAAAATTGACTGATGTTGGTTTGACCTGTACAGATCAAGAAGTTAAGTGCCCAGATGAGGGAGGCTATTCAGCCTACCTTCTACCCACCTCATTCTTCTGTTTATCGCAAATCATGATTCTAGCTAGAAAGCTGAATTGGGTCTTAGTAGGTCTTCATGAAAGAAGACTTCCATTCATCCTTCCACCACTAACCAAATCCAACTTTAAATTGTAGACAGTCAGCACAGGATCTAATGTGACAGTAATATTTCCTCTGGTTAACAAATGATGTTAACAAACTAAGCTCAGATATGAAGAATTGCTGGCATTGTGAGTCAACAGACTGCATTGTATTCCATGTGGAGTCATGTGTTCTGGAAAAGAGGTGAAACACTTACAGTATTTCATGAAAACAGCCCACAGACGTCTTGCTCCCCTGAAATTGCTTTCAGTTCTCGGTAAAATATTTCCATTTACCTAACTCCAGATTCCACCATTGCATGACCATCACTATGAAATGCAGGGCATAGGGATGAGGACCAAGTGAATCGCAATGCTGTAAATTTTATTCAAGGACAGCCCTGTTTAACACTCTGTACAAAGGACACCTGTTGGGTCCAGAAATTCAGTCTTCACCTGATGGTACTCAAGAATTCCTTTGTTTTACACACCAGAACTGACTTAGTCTTGCACATTCTGAAGAGAAGGCTCTGCTATTTAATATAAACAGTAAGTATCAAGGCAGGCTGCATATTGTACTGAAGTCCTCCAATATGAATAAATTGATTACTTGATCTAGGGCTGGAAGGTTGGCCAGTTTAGCTGTACATCTCCAAAGTGACGTAAGTCTCACACCCCACCCCAGTATAAATTGGTATCACAACAATGAAGGGCACCAGGTAAAAGCCAAGAACTCATTGGATCAAGAGAATGCTTTCCAACAAAATATGTTCAGACAGCGTTCAGGTTCCCTCCCTTGTTTGGTTGATAGATCTCATTTAGAGAGGTATAGTCAAAATTGCCAATTTGTGGAAGTTTCATCAAATGACATCCTATCTCCAGTTGCTTTGTCAAGTGAATGTTTTGTCCAACTTAAATATTGTTTGTAACTAATAAAACTAAAAGGAGACAGAAAATGAATAAGTATGTCATATATTTTATTTTATTGCTCCTTGTGTTTGCTTGCATTGGTGTCGATTTGTTTTTTTGATTACAGGACAATGTTGAAAGCTTAACAATCAAATCTGTTGTGGAGGCCAGAGGCCTATAATAAATAATGCTGTCATGTTGAACAGTAGAAGAAGTGACAAAACAAATGATGAAACTGAGTAGAATCATGGAATCCCTACCGTGCGGAAAGAAGCAATTCAGCCCATTGCATCTGCACCGACCCTCTGAAGAGCATCCCACCCAGACCGAGCCCACCAGCCCATGCCTGTAACTTCACATTTACATTGCTAATCCACCTAGGCTGTCGATCACTGGACTGTGAGGAAACCAGAGGACCCAGTGGAAACCCACGGAGACACAGGAAGAATGTACAAACTCCACACAGTCACCTGAGGCTGGGATCAAACCCAGTTCCTAGCCCTGTGAGGCAGTAGTGCTAATCCCTGTGTCACCATCCAATCTCAAGTAGGTGACACCAAAAACAAATTTCAGGAAGGGGAAAATAAAAATAAAAATCAAAGAACTGAATGTAAGGCATGAACCAGAATGTATTGAGAGGAATAGAACTCACAAGGTTTGTTTATCAAGGACCTGAAAACATTGAAACAACTAATGTTGTTGAAATTAGCATTGTCTCTCAGAAGATGGGTGGACCAATTCCAGCGATAGAAAGAAAAGGCATCCATTTTGAGGCTGAATGGCCTGTTTCCACACCGTAGGGATTTTACAGATTCTATGGATTTCTACGATGATTTACACAAGCTCAGGAAATTTCATATTTGTTAGGCAGCCAGTGAAGTATTCTTTGAAGTATCATCACTGCAAAATGTGGGGACACATTTTCACATGATACATTCCTGCAACCGATAGAGAAATATTGAAGAGACAACTATTTTCAATATTAATGTTGTTCTGTTCCTTGACTCTTGGTTCTCCACCTGGGTTTCCTCAGTTGTATGAAATCAGCACTGGCTGTATCTTAAGGATACAGTTACCAGGGCCCCAGTCCAACAGCAGATGGCAATGTGCTACTGCAACAATATTTGGCCTGTATTTCCACAGTGCCCTTAACATCTGGAAATGTTTCTCGTGATATAGTGTCCTCTTACTGGGCAGGAATGAGCCTAAGCATTTTACTCATTGACTATGAAACCCGATCTGTAGATATACTACCAAGGACTTAAGTCAAACCAGAATGCCTGTTAAATCATTATCTGTCTGGGTCTGGAGGTAGTTAGGAGTATCCTACTATGAATTAAATGTAAAGTGACATTCTTCTGTCTAGGAATCCTTGCCTTTAGTTAAGCTGTGTTGGTGGTAAGCTGCCCGCTCACATTACTTGATGGTCTCCTTGTTTGTTTCCTAACTATCTTGGCTGAAAGACCATGTCACCCGGCTCTTTCTGACAAGACTCACAATGACTTGTTTCCTTTAACATTCTGAGCACTACTTCCACGTCAGTGATTTGCACAAAACAAAGCAGAGTAAATAAATAATATGTTGTTGTGGCCCCCAAATGCTTTGATTTCCTATTAATTATTAATAAACAAAGCACTCTGCTTGAATATAAATTGTCATGAATTGCCACTCCAAGTTGCCTATTGAAAAACTTACTTACTTATTTATTTATTTATTTATTTATTTATTTATTTATTTATGCACAAGTCGGTTTTTTTAAAAGTGCATTGTTCCATTGCTGGTAGATTCTAGATTCAGGATGAGGAAACGATACCTGTCAGGGAGTGGCCTGCTATAAAGTGAAAAAAACAGAGGTTTCTGAAAAGCAGGCCTGTTATCAGTCCAAGAATATTAAACATACATTACCTTGAGAGTTACAGCTTGTAATCTCCATTTGCTGTGCCAGGTTGTATTCAGGAATTTGTCCTTCTAGACTTGGACAAAGTACAGGTTAAACTGCCTTATTTCCCTGAGTATTCACCTCACCTTTTCCGAAGATGTCTGAAAGCCTGTGATTCTGTAGGTTCTGGCAGCCTTGCCTTGCCATGGTTGCTCAACTTAGAGCCTTCGAGTAATACAGCACAGAAACAGACCCTTCGATCTAAACAGTCCATGCCATCTGTAATCCCAACCTAAACTATTCCCACCTGCCTGTGCTTGTCCCATATTCCTGCAAGCATTTATTTTTCGTATATTTATCTAAATGTCTTTTAAACATTGTAACTGTGCCTGCATCTACCACGTCCTCTGGAAGTTCATTCCACATATGAACCATTCTCTGTGTAGAAAAAAATTGCACCTCATGTCCTTTTTAAATCTTTCTTCTCTCACCTTAAAAATATGTCCCCAGCCTTGAAACCCCTCATTCTAAGGAAAAGGCACCTGCCATTCACTATACCCCTCATGATTGTACAGATCTCTGTAACGTCAGCAACACCTCCCCTACCCCCAGCAACATCCTACGCTCCAGTGGAAGAAGTCCCAGCCTATTCTGCCTTTCTTTGTAACTCAAACCCTTCATTACCAGCAACATCCTGGTAAATCTCTTCTGAATCCTGGGCAACTTAATAATATCCATCCTGTAACAGGGCAACCAGAGCTGGAAACAGTTCTCCAGAAGAGGCCTCGCCAACATCCTGTACAACTTCAATATAGCACATTCTTTAAGACCAATTTTAATCAGTAAGGGTTTTATGTCTTTTGATTGTTTCACAGTTTCATAAGCATGATCTCGAAATCAACACATATTTACTTTACAATATAAGTTGTTGCAAAATGGTCAGCAAAACTTTCTTTTTATTATTCACTCCTGTGATGTGGGCATAACTGACCAGTATTTATTAATCAATTACATTGGCATGGGCCAGACCAGGTAAGGATGGCTGTTTCCTTACCTGAAGGACAGTAGTGAACCAGATGGGTTCACTGATTGTTGCACTGCCTCACTTATCCAACGATGTTAAGGTAAATCAAAATATTTTACCTGCTATTGTTGTTGAGAGAAGACAATCAACGCAAATTGTGTATTGGATAGGGACTAAACTAAAAAAAGAATTGTGTGGATGCTGGAAATCAGAAACGAAAACAGCATCCCATGTTGAGAAAACAGAATTCAGTTCTGAACAAGGGTCTGGACCTGAAACAGTAACTCTGCTTTCTCTCTACAGATGCTGCCAGGTCTGCAGAGCTTTGCCAGCAATTTCTATCTGTATTGGATATAGAATCTTTATTCACGAAGTAATCAGTTATCTTGGTATATGTTCATGAATGAATTAATACTCCATGATCAATTCACCTGCTGCTGGGGAGATCTTCATTTTAATTATTGCTCCTCCCCGTTATCATTGTTAATGATTGTGGATCATACTGTCATAAAGAAAAGCTGCTCACATTTGACAACATAACAACTACTCATGTACTATTCTTAATAATGTGAAATCAAAAGTGCAAACATAAGGATAAAGTGACATCTAGGAGGAGTTAAAAGGACTGAAGAGGTGACCAAAAGTGATGTCAAAGAGACTGTGAGGAGTTTGTTTTAATTAAAGAAGATATATCAAAGTACAGACTGTCCCTAGGTTGTGAACGGATTCCTTTCTTGAGTCCATTTGCAGATCAAGTTGTACTCAAGTTGGATCACGGTGCAGGCCATTTTAAAGCAGCTGCTTGTAAGTACAGGAAATGTTCATATGTCATATCTTTAAAATTACATGAAATCACGTTCATGAGTATGAGTGTTAGTTAAATTTGGATGTTTGTAAATTGGGGACGCTGTAGAATGATTTAGGAACAAAATTCCAGAATGCAGGACATGAAGGATTTTGAGATTTTCATTTTGAAAATTTGAATAATTTAATGCTTGTTAAAGTGAAGCTACTAATGAGAAAAATTGATACACATTTTCAAATGCTTTTCATTTTGTCTTAGCGTCAAACTTCAATGCGCAACCTTCTGACTCAGAGAGCTGTATCTTACCAGAAATCAATCGACTCTGTCATTTCCATCTAGTTTCATGGAAGGTTTCTGTCTGTGAGGCTCAGCAAGTTTGTGTATGTGATCATTTCAAACTAGCTCCATTAACAATAAACGACTCCCTAAGGTACCCATCTCAGTTGATCTGAGCCCCACTTTCCCCACCATATGTTGAAGCACATTACCTGTCCTTGAACTTCCCCAAGTCCCCACCCTACCTGTCTGTCTGCATCTCCTTCTGCCCACTTTATGCCCCACTCTACCCTTGACACCAAGCTTGCCATGTAAACTTGCCTGATCTACATGTTCACTGTTCCCCTAACAAAGCCTGAATGCTGCTTATCATCCATTCTGAGGAAAGGTCACCATACAGAAAGCGTTAACTCTTATTTCTCTTCACAGATGCTGCCAGACCTGAAGACCTTTTCCAACAACTTCTTTTTTGGTTTTATATTTATGGCATCTGCAATTCTTTTGCTTTTTATGCTGCTTACAGTTGATGATTCCCCTCTCACATTGCTCCTTTCCTCTGTTGTCTCGCCTTCCTGGACATTGAGTTGCCCTTTCACTATTGGAAACCGCTCTCCACAATTAAGTTCCACAGCCATACTCCTGCAGTAGTGACCTCTGATAAACCTCTCCTTACATTTTTGGGAACAGCCTCCTAATGGTTGACTGATGGTTGACTCTTAACTGCCCACTCCCTTGAATGACTTAACCAGACTTTGCCTCAAGTGATGAGTGACCAGATCCCTAACTTATATTTATACAGCTTTCCAGTCCCTGGACGGTTGCACTGGACACACAGGAATGACTATGACTTACTGTCTGGACTTTATAAGTATGGACCCCCTGAGTTGACCACTCTGAGAGGCAGATTGCTAATGCACAAACCTCTGGGCTGATATTAGAGGCTGCCCTTGACTTAATAAGTTGGGAACCCACTGCCTGAAGGGGGTCTTCCTGCACCTGACTGAGGTCCACTCCCCTTCAACTTTGCAACATAGTTACTTGCTTGCAACACACAAAATGTTGTTGGTATATAGGTGGCCGACCCATAGTACAGGTATAACACTGACATATCATGATGATGCTGTGCAGCAACCTGTCCATTGATGACTGCTGACAATTATAAGAATTTGAACAGTCTTGTTTCAGCACTAAACTGCTAGGCAAGATGGAGGTGTGATTTGGTGGTCCTTTAAGGTTTGGCTGCTTGACCAAAGCAGAAAAATAATGGATAAGTCATTATAAAGGTACATCCAATTAGTTACAAAGCTAGTGAGTGGGCAAATGGAGTGATCGAGCAGCTCTAAAATGCAGCCTGGTCCAAACTGTGAGCTGTCCAATCATACTCAGTGTCATTGAAGCATTGCAATGAGACGTGCTCCAAGGTACAGCACTGATGTGCATGAGCATTCTGTTAGTGATTTGGAGATATGTCATGATAATGTAGAAAGACTGGTATACATCGGATGCCAATGTCCCTGAATATAGCATTCCTATGGGTGCTGCCCAAGGACTGTGCCTTGAGATGTTAGTGCCTGTGTGCGAGATAGAGGTCCATGGGAGCAATCAGTCATCTAGAGTCACCGTACATCCGCTCTAATTTTATGTTCGTACTTCTTGACATCCAATCTGGAGACTGGGAAAAGACGAGAGTACATGTTAATGAGGTGAGATAAAGTAACGTTGAGGGTGATAATGAACAATAATCCACCTTTCTAGGCCTCTTGCTGCTCGCTAGCAACAGCCTCATTTCAGCACACAACACTTAGTTGGAGAGTGCAGCTTTCTGGTCTTAGCATCGAGAAGGTCCTTCCTGGCATCTCACCTGACTGTCCCACATTTCTCGCCATAGCCCAGATTGTTCAAGGATCGGGAAGATTCCACACAGAACAAATGGACAGCTAGCTGCAGTGGCCAATGCCTAATAAGAACTGCCCAAAATTAATGGAAGTGAGGCTTTTCAGCTGGAACAGAAAAGGCTCAGATCACATTCCAGCCACTGATTGGAATTAAAGTACTTTGCATTCAGCATTTAGAGAATTAAAGAATTGTTTAGGTTTCTTTCTGTTCTTTATCTACACTTCTTGTATAAACTTTTTCTTTTACAGTTGTTGATATTATGAGCTGATGAAGCTTTCAGAAGGAGCAAAAGACCTTATTCTGAAGCCAAGTTCTGATAATATGTTTTAAATCATGCTTGGAAGTTGTAAAATGGTTGAAAACAACAGTTTCTACATAATTGAAATACAATTGCCTTTTCGATAATGCTCTGTGGCATTGGTGGTTGCATTGGCACGAAGGAAGATCAATAATGAAAAGTAATCCATTGTTCTGATGGAAGTTAATGATAGAGTTCTGAACAGGATATTCACAGATGGGCATAATCAATGATGCATCTGTAAGATGGTACATCACTGTTCTGTACACTCTCACAGAGTTCATTCTGGTTCTTAAATATTTTGGAACATATCAACTTCACAACTGCCTAGTGTTAGAGGCAGCATTTTCCCATGGGATGACTGTTGTAAATGGGAGATTAGTAATAAAGATCCCCAATACCGCATTGCAGATGTTCTGTTGCGACACACTGCTGCCTCCCCATGCCCCTCCTTCTATTTGTTGTTTGTCACAATGAGCAGACTTCAACCAAAATTGTAAGGGATAGTTCAGAAATAAGATACCAACCTGTAGGTGTAGAAATTCATCTTTGGCAGTGGTGCAAAACAGGCAGGTACCACAGTCTTCAAACCCTGGCTTATGTTCAGTTCTATTCAAAACAATGGGGCTGACTTTGAAGCTCAGCTTCTAACAGATGAATTATGTGATATTGCCTGCTTCGTCCTACAACGAAGACAAATTTATACCCCTTTGGGTCAGGGCTTCTGTGATGGTTTGGAGCAGAAGTTATGGGTCAGTGGCTATCTGTGATGGTACAGGGATAGCTCTACGGGTCAGTTCCCTAGCAACGTTGGTACAAGGAAGAACATTATTGGTATTTTACTTTCTGCTCTTAAATATTGTTTAAATATGGCTGAAACTGATGGGTATATTTTTCCCCTTCTCTACTGGTTATAAGCGTCATAAGTGAAATGAATTTAGGAATCTCATTCCATTCCCAATAAATCAAATCTATTGTGCAAAGTCTATCCATAAGTCAGAACATCATCCCATATTTCACCTTTACTGTGGCTGATCCATTCACACTGAGTGCTAAAATCCAACAGTCAGTTGGAATTTTTCAACTAAAAGTTGCTCCTAAGGAACAATACTGCAAGGCATTCGAGATCCTGAGCACAAAGTACTGGAGGAATTCAAAGAAAAACCTGTAGCTCAACTGCTAAAATGTTAATTTAACTGAAAACTATCTAGATAACAATCATGCTGTGAAGTGTTGAACTTAATCAAATTACTATTAATTATTTAATTAATTTACAGAGAACTGCCATTAACAGCTAAAGTGTCATGCAGTTTTTCAAAATAATTCTGTTCTCCTTCATGCTGTGTGTCTGTTTTCTTCCTACATTTATCTACTTTTTAATTTATTTTCCCCCTTACACTTATGACCTATATTCCTTCCCTCTTGGAGGTGTTAAATTAGGCTAGAATAGTCACATGGGCAGGATTCTGATTGAAACTAATTTATGATGGACCCTGAATCATTAAGCTATTCTTTCATCAGGGACAAACCTGCTAGCATCTTCTCGGACTGGTAGTGGTGTCGAAATCATCCTGAGACGGATGGATGATGGATGATTTAATTCAGGTTTGAAAATCTGAAAATAAGTTGTGAATATCAACAAAAGTTAACATGAAGTAGTTGGATTATTCTTAAATGATTCCGGGAACCTCACCCAATTCCCAATGAATCTATTGCACAAAACCTGCCAATAATTCAGGATAGAGACAGTATCACCTTCACTGTGGTTGGCCCAAGAGAATTGATATCACACAAAGGGCTAAAAGTGGAAACCAACATTCAATTTTCATCTAAAGAGTTCAAAATCCCTGTAACCATATGTTCCTAAAAACACCCCAAGGCATGGTTCATTGATATCTATTTTGGAGGGAAATGTACCACACTTACCCAGTCTGGCCTACACAAGAATCTGGTTCCATATTAATGACCCTCAATTGTCCTCTGAATGTATCACTCAGTTTTATGAAACACTGGGCAACGAGAAATAGCTCATAAATGTAAACCTAGTTGTACACATGTTCCAAGAATGAACAAAACAAGTTTCAACATCAAAACACAGCAGGGATCACTGGATAATGACCTGGCATTGGAACTTGCTCTGCATAAACCACCCCAACTTCTCAAGATCACTGTGTTAAAGTCAACTTTAGCCTTTCCTACTGCAACCCCCTACTCAAAGCCATTGTGGAAATTCTCTCACACACTTTACAAATACTTTGGAAAATGGTGTTTTTTGACACATCATGACATCAAAAAGAGCAATAAAATGGAATAATGTGGACAATACTTTAGTTAAGTATGAAAAAAGAGCTTTGTCAAAATTACATTGGTAAGGCAACAATGAATGTAGATATTTCACAGTCTTGTCAAGATGGCATTACAGTGGGACTGGGAGGAAGGGATGGCATTGAGTCTGTGGGCCTCTGAC
Source organism: Stegostoma tigrinum (assembly GCF_030684315.1). Lineage (NCBI taxonomy): Eukaryota > Metazoa > Chordata > Chondrichthyes > Orectolobiformes > Stegostomatidae > Stegostoma > Stegostoma tigrinum. The sequence continues at coordinate 20,727,019 of NC_081381.1, forward strand.
TGATCTTATTGAAGTCAGGGTTGAAAGGCAAAGGGAGCTTTGGGTAGCTCTGTCCCTGGCTGAAGTGGGGTAGGGCTGGGGGCTGTGAGACAGCTTCCACTTACCCCCATCCCCAGTGAGAGCTCCAGGAATCAATGGGCCACAATCATGGCTGCAGGCCATCCTGCAGGAAGGTTTCCTCTCCATATTGCTGGCCTAGCTCTGTGACAACAGTCTGTTTTAGCAGATTTGAATAGTCTCCAGATGCAGTTTATGTCAAATCAGTCATGATGCACAATGGAATTTGCTCTGCAGAGTATTCTTTCCATATACAGTGACAACAGCAGTATTGGCTCCACCCTCATCTATTTCATCCTTCTAGAACAGTTTTACTTTTGTGAATATGGCTCAGTAGTAAGTGTCAACACACAAAGCATTTAAATGGGTCTTTGAAGTAGACTGTTCTCCTATCCTAGTGTTCTGCTCTTAGAAGGCAATCTCTTGCAATTACTAAAGATTGCCAGAACCCAAATTGACGCATGCTGCAGTGATAATACCCCTTGCAACAAATGCCCTTTATACTAAATTGTATGTCTAATACTGGCTGGTTGGATGGTGCGGAAATGAGCTTTTTCATGCAGCACAATTTAACGAACTGGAATGCAACTACCTGGAAAGGCAGCAACATCCTAAAGGTAATTAGATCCAAAACTGAGCAGAAAAATTTCCAGGGTTATGAGAAAAAGTGCAGAACAGGACTAATTTGATAGGCCTTTCAAAGAGTCAAAAGAGATATGATGGGCCAAATGGCCTCCTTCCTTGTTGCATGACTCTACGATTATGCTAATCCTTGTGTTGCATCAGTGGTTGTGTTTAGTAACTCAACTGACAACTCCCTAAATGCAAAGTTCAATGTTATTCAAGACTCGGATTGGAACCTGAGCTCTGTGAATGCTATTCGAACTCAACACCTGTGAGTGTCATTGGAACTCAGAACCTGAAAGTGAGATTGGAAGTTGAACCCTGTGAATGGGCTTGGAACCCAAGCCCTGTGAACTGGATTTGAACTCTGGTCTGTGAATGAGTTTGGAATTTAGACTTCAGAATGCAGTTCTATGAACAGAACTGGAACTCACCCAAGGATGGGATCGTCGAGTAGATTTACCACAGTTCCCTGGAGGGAGTGGTGATCAAAGATAGGGTAGGTTGAAGGATTGACTTTACAGTATTTTCTAACTATGGAGAGGAAGAGAAAACAGGGTTAAATATTGAATGTAAAACATTTGCCCTATTGTTAGAATGATTTAGTAGAATGCATTTACATGTATTCATCTGATTTGGTCTTATCCATACAGTTTGCCATTCAGCAATATATTCCAGGAAATTAGAGATAATGAATTTTACAAAAATTTAGCTAAGTGTCAACAGGTGGCAGTTTCATTGAGGATTTCTCTCCACAAACTCTCACGAGTTTTCTTATGCAAATCTCCCTTGCTTATTTTGTTATGCTTGGACCATGCCTCAAGGGCACTGTACTTGATGCTGTGTGCTCACCAGTGTGGAAGAAGTTATGGGGTTTCTGGTGTCTTTGGCACATTTAAAGCCCAGTTGTATATCAGATCAATCACCACAAGGTATGAATAGCCTTTCACGGTGCATGGAGTGGAAGAGAAACAATTCAGTACATCTTCTGCAGACACTTCATTGCAAATAGAAACTCACATTTGTAAATGTATTGCTAATTTACACTATTACTGACGTTCTAACTGCAGCCATAACAATGAAACTCCACAGAAGAACCTTTCTTCGTTCACCACACACATTGTTCAAACCCTATCTAAATGGGGGGTGGGGGTGCCTTTCTTTCCCTAATTTCCAACATAACAGAATGTCTTCTCACGAATCAGGACTGATTATTCCCCATCTACCTGGAAAGGATAACTCTGCCTGATGAGTGACCAGCAACATTCCCTTGAACATTCTTCCAGGCTGACTAAACCTCTTGGTGCGAAGCAGCTGCTTCCGGAATAGGGCCCGTGCTGATTGTTGTCCACAGAACTTTGGAGCGGCACCTTCGAGGGGAACATTGATGACCAGACCCCTGACTGATTTCTGTGCAGCTCCCTGGCTGACTTTGCACTAACACCTTGACTGGTTGCATTTTGCCTGTGAGACTGACCTCAGCCCACACTCCATAAAACAGAACACCTGACAATGATAGCCCGTGATGTGGATGTGCTGGTGTTGGACTGGGGTGGACAAAGTCAGAAGTCACATGATACTAGATGATAGTCCAAAAGGTTTATTTGAAATCACAAGCTTTCGTAACACTGCTCCTTCCTCAAGTGAAGTGGGCCACTTCATCTTACAAAGGAGCAGAGCGCTGAAAGCTTGTGATTTCAAATAAACCTTTTGGACTATGACCTGGTGTCATGACAGCCCAAGCAGCCAACTGACTGTGTCCCTTGATTGAGATCAGATGCTGCTGTTTGCTGACTGTGTTGACCTCCTTGACTAACGTTACTCTCTCTTGACTTAAATGAGGTCTACTCCTCTTAGACTCTGAGACATGACCATTTGGCTGAAGAACATCCTGTGCATTTGCTGCATATGCTGCTAGCACATTGATGTAGCATGATGCCATGCAGCAATGTGTCTAACCCATTGACAGATCACTGTTGGCAGATACCACAGGCTTCCTGGCTTTGTGTCTGTATTAAAAGGTAAAGAAAGTCAAAGTACTGTTAGCACATACGTTCTGAATAAGGCGGCAAAGCACAAAGATGCAAGGCAGGCAGACAGCATTGAAGTGAGCATGAAGTCAGGAAGCACTGAGAAAGTAAGTGAAGAGCCTGCTCCAATGTGTGAAAAAGTGGCTTGACTGCAGCTTTGCAATGAAAAGAAACAAACAGAAATTGCTGGAGAAACTTAACGGGTCTGGCAGCATCTGTGGGAAGAAAGCAAAGTTCTGGTAAAAAGACATCAGACTCAAAACTTTAACTCCATTTTATTCTCATAGATGCTGTCAGATTGCTGAGTTTCTCCAGCAATTTCTGTTTTTGTTTTTCTGTTTTTGACATTTTTTCTTGACTTTGGGAATTTTGTTCTTCTGATCCCATTACATTTTCCCACTACATGACCTCCCATGCCGGGAATGGGGAAATTCTGCCTAAAGGGGTAACTGGTCCCCTTAGCACTTCTTGTGAGCAATCTAGCCCACTATAAGCAGACATTGGCATGTGACAGATAAGATTATTTGATCATTATTTATTTAGATTACGTGACTACTGTAAATATGCAAAAATTCAAAGTTTGAGTGAAGTCTGAAATTCTTTGCCCAATCTACTTTCTGTTGTGCCTCCATCCTTCTCAAAACCTGCTTAAAACCTTTCTTTCAATAGGCCTTTGGCTGCCTCTCCAAAATTATTCTCCTGCGAGTGTTCTGTCTCCGATTTTGTCTTTGCAAAGCACTTTCTGACAACTTACAACCTATCTACAAGGGCAAGTTGTGTTGTTCAGCATGCAGGCGTTCAGTGATAAAATGCTTGCCATGTTTCTAAAAGATAGTAGAACTGCCTTTTGCCAGTTTTGATATATTTTCAGTCTTTTGGTATTGGGATTCATCTTCCTATACCCACTACCCCTCCACCTCATTACCCAACTCCCACCCCCCCCATTCACACTTGATCACTCTGAATCGGTTGGCTAGAGGCAGATTTATATCCTCCTGTCACATCCAATAGTGAGGTAGCTCTTCATACATTAGTAGTTAGTTACAATGACAAACATCTGATTGGTAGCAGCCAGGTGATTGATGGTTATTTGCTGAAGAGTAAAAGTGTTGGACCAGGACATAATAATGTGACATTAATCGCGCATTGAAAGCCAAGATGACTGTCTTACTTCAATAGGTCCATATTTGACATTGCCTGCATGCTAGGTGACTTCCGTGGCCAACACTGCATCTGACATAATAGTAATAAAAAAAATGAAATGGAAAATGCAGATTTCCATCATCTCCTCTGAGAAAGATGTAAAGATATAAAGTTGGCTCAAGGGATTACACAAAATGTTTTCTGCAAATTTAAAATCAAGGCAGCCACTGGAAGCAGAGTAATCATGGTGATGAAAACTGTTATTAAGGGCATTATCAGAACATGGTTACAGTTGAATTGGATAGCTCATCTATTTTTAATACCATAATTTTTATTTCCATGAAAACATCAGTAATAAGTATATGAATGTAGATTTAATGCCATCTTGATGTTTTTGTGTGTTATTTAGATTATTCGAATGCTATTTCCAGTCATTTGAACATATCCACTCCACCAAACATAATGTGTTAGGCATAATCCTTCTCCCTCCCTGACTATAATAAAAGGGCATTGGTCTAAACTTTGTTCTCAGACTGTCGATGATGCTGGTTGAGGTTCATTTATTGCCCTTCTCCAGTTAATTCTAGCGATTGCTTTCACAACTGAATGACTGGCTAGGTTGTCTCAAACAGGGATTAAGAGTTGATCACACATTGTGAGATGGAAGTCACACGTAAGCAAGGCTAAGTAAGAGTGGCAGCATTCCCTTCCACAAGGACAATTGTGAGTCAACTGGATTTGAAGGCACGTCCACCAAATCAAGCCTACCGTATTCATCTGTAACCCAAAGAGATAGAATAAAAACAAATTTTTATTCTACTATGCATTTGAACAATTTCTCTTTGCAACTAAATCTTTAGTCCATCAATACATTGAGAAAGCTTTACTCATTGAGACAACAAAAAGTATTTAAATGTTCCATCACTCTGAGTTCTGACCAATGTGGTCAATTGTAGTCAGCCTAGGAAAATATAGTCAAATTCTTTGGCATTTCTATTCAAAGTGACATCTTCCTCAAGTGCCACTACTTTTTCTGTAAGAAGGCAATATCCTAGCCCTAAAGAGTCTGGATTAAGCAATTTGGACCCATGCATTTGGTCCAACTGGGCCAGGTGGCATCACTTATAGTTGAGAAAGATAGCAGAATGTTCAGAGTATGAAAAACTTCAGAATCTCAATATCAAGAAAGTTCTTTCTGATTTTCCCCACAAACCTTAAGTAGTAACTTCAGACCATGTGAAAGGGTCTTACCATTCATAATGTAACCCTTTGCCTTGTTAACCCTCCCTAAGTGCATTACCTCACACATTTGCAGGTTCAATTCCATTTGCCACTGCACTGCCTACTTGAGTGGTCCATTGACACTCTCCTTGAGTTTGCAGCTATCCTCCTCGCTATTTGTGATCCTATCCATTTTTGTGTCCTCCGCAAACTTTAGCTTCCTGCCTCTCAGTCAGTTTTGGATCTAATGTGGCCCTTTGCCTTGGATCCCATGGGGTCTTATTTTCTTCACCAGTGTGCCAAGAGTGAACTTATCAAGAACCTTGCTAAAGTCCAAGCAGACCACATCAAATGCCTTTCCCTAATACACATTTCTGGTTACCTCCTCAGGAAATGTTAAATTTGTCAAACAGGACCTATAATAAATCCACACTGATTCTCCCTGATTAATCTATGTCTCTCCAAGTGTAAACATATTCTTTTTTTTAGAATTGATTTTAATAGCTCCCACCACTGACATTAAACTGACTGACTTGAACTTTTTCCTTTTTTCATAATGGAACAACGTTAACAGTCCTCCAGTTTTCTGGCATTTCACTTGTGGCCAGAGAGGATTTGAAAATTACTGTTATGGCCCTGATATTACCTCCCATGCCTCCTTCAACAACTTGGGATACATCTCATCTTGCCCTGCAGATGTTATTCTCTTTGAAGGCTGCTAAACACAATTGTAACTCCACTGTCTCTGTTAATTTCTTGTAATTTTTACAGTCCTCCACCCTGATGTCTATATCTGCATCATCCTTTTCCATTGTCAGGACCAATGCAAAATATTCATAGAATCTTTACAGGGGTGGAAGCAGACCATTCAGCTCATTGAGTCAGCACTGACCCTCCGAAGGGCATCCCACCCAGACCAACTTGCTCTACTGCATCCTTGTAAATCCTGAATTTCCCATGGCTGATACATCCACCCTATGCATCCCTGGACATAATGGACAATTTCTCATGGCCAATCCACATAACCTGCACATCTTTGGACTGGGGGAGGAAACCAGAGCACCCAGAGAAAACCCACACAGACACAGGAAGAATGTGTAAACCCCACACAGACAGTCAGCCAAAGGTGGAGTCGAACTTAGGTACCTTACACTAATTTCTGAACCACTGTTCCACTCTTTTCTCAGTTGCTCCCTTTCACTATACATTTATCAAAATCCTTGGGGACTCCCTTTATTCTACTTCACAATGCTTTCTTCTTATACTCTGTTTTCCTAATTCCCTTTTTATGTTCCATCTACACCTTTTGTATTTCTCCAGGGCCTCTGCTGTACTGAACTCTAGATATCTGCTATAAACCTTTTGTTTTGTTTAAGCTAAACTTCATCTCCTTTGATAGCCAGAGTTCTTCAATCTTGGTCCCATCTTTTTCTTACAGCACATATCTACCTTGTATTCTTGCTATTTCCTCTTTAAATGACTTCCACTGCTGTGACACTTTTGTATCTGCAAGTAGCTGCTCCAATGCCACTTGGTCCAAATCACACCTTATCTTGGTAAAATTAGCCTTTCATCTGTTTAAAATTTTTATTCCTGTCCCATCCTTATTCTTTTCCATGACTATCCTAAATTTAACTGTGTTACGTTCACTATCTCTGAAATGCTCCCCTACTGGTACACATACCACCTGTCCAGACTCATTTCCAGGAATTTGATCCAGAACAGCTTCTCCCTTGTTGGGATTTCTATGTACTGGCTAAAAAGGCTTTTAAGCATGCAGTTTAAGAACTGTATTTCCTTCCTACCTTGCAAACTGAAACTATCCCAGTTAGTATTTGGTAGTTAAATCCCTTACAATTATTGTCTCATCATTCTTATACTTCTCTAAATTTGCTTGCATATTTGATCCTCAATCTCTCGTTGACTGTTTAGAGGTTTATAGTACACACTTAACTGAAAGAATGTTCGTCTCTTTTGTGGTTTTCTATCCATACGGCATCATTTGATTATTTCCAAGCATCCATTTCCAACATAGTATCCTTCTTCATTTCTATAATGGATTCTTGAATCAATTTTGTGATTCCTCTCCTTTTCTATCCCCTCTTGAACATGTCTGAATATCCCACAACCAAAAATGTTGAGCTGCAGATCTTGTCCATCTTTAAGCCAAGTCTTAGTCATAGCTATGATGTGATACTCCCATGTGCTTTCTGTGCCTTCAGATCATTTATCTTATTCCTCAGGCTCTTTGTATTCAAAAATGTTCCATTTAGCCTGACAATCTTCACCTCTTTCTCATCTAGCCTGTTTCCTCTGTTTTCCAGACACATTTACTTTCATTTTAACTTCTAATTCCATCTGAGATTCCTTCACCTCTGAATTACTTGTCAGGGCTCCATTCTTCTGCCAAGCTCACTTAAATCTACTCGAGCAGCATTAGTAAACCTTTACGGGAGGATGTTGGTTCTACTCCTGTTTAAATGTAACCCTTCCAATTTGTACAGTTGTCACTTGATTCACTTGGTCCCAACGTCTCAGGAATCTAAAGCCCTCCTCCTGCCTTCTCTGCAGCTATGCATTCAGCTGCTCTATCCTTCTATTCCTAAGCTCACTACTGTTGGGCACTGGGAGTTATCTGGAGATACTAACTCTGAAGTCCTTCTTTTCAATTTCCCCTAAAATCTGCTTGCAGGATGTCTTTTGTTTTATGCAATTTGGCCCCAACATGGATCATGTCTGGCTGCTCACCTTCTCTCCTCAGAATGCCCTGCAGTCATTCCATAACATCCTGGAGGTTGGCATCTGGGAGGCAATCATTATCTTGGAGTCACATCTACTGCCACAGAGATGCTGTCTTCTCTCCTCACTTATGGATCCACTTCTGCTATTGCCCTTCCACAATTCTCCCTTCCTCATGAACAGCTGGATCCCCTCAGTGTCATGGCCTGGCTTTGACTGGTTTCAACATGGAAACTGTCACTCTTTGCTAGGGAGATGCACTCAAGGGGTGCCCTCACTAACTGCATGGTGCCCTTCTTCTTTCTGGTGGTCACCCATTCCCTTTTTGCCTGCACTTGTTTAAGCTTACAGTGACCACACCCTGAAACTTACTTTTGACAAACCTCCCAACCTCATGAATGCACTAGCTGATGTTTCAGCTCCAAAACACAGAGTTTGAGCTGCTCTAGGCACCCCATGCAAATTATTAGGAAGGTCTAGGATATCCCAGTGGTTCAGGATGTGCAATCCACAGGCTGAGCTCCCCCGATATAATTGAACTAAAGAGAAAATTGACACTTTGGTGTTATTTTTCCCATGCTCCTATGTAAGTATAGACTAGAAAAATCTTATTCTTGTCTATGCCCCAAATCCCACTGAAGCCTGCTTCCCATTTTCTGCTTCTCTCAGTGATGCCAATTGCCTGTCACAGGATGCTCCCCCTCAGCTGCTCCTTTGCTTAACACTGGGGCTATAAAGGATCATAGAAGATGAATGGGGGATATGTTGGCATGAGAACATGAGGAGATATAGGTGAATACAATAGAATAGTGAGGATAAAAATCCTCGGGGCAGTAGAGATGCTTTGGTTGCATGGGGATTATGGGAGGTTATGGGCAGGTGGGAGGCATTAGGTGCCAAAGCTTTGCATTGATGAGGCATAGGGAACGTGTGCATGTGTGTGTGGATGGGGTGTAGTGGCGGGGAGAAGAAGGGGTGAAAGTTTGGGTGAGCATTTTTTTTTGGTTTTAATAATTTTTAATGTAACTTCAGAAGAGTGCTGGAATGAAAAGCCAGTCTTCTAGACCACATTTTTCTGGTTGAGTTTGCAGGGTCAGGAAATGTCCCAACTCTGAGCTCCTGATATGTGATTGCAATCCAGGCCTGAGTCACATGTGAGATTAAGATGGGTGACCTAAACTTAAGTCAGTAGTTTTTGAGTCCAGAGTTGAGAGACTAGGTGGCTGATGAGACAAGATAGTCTCTATCCGTGGAAGGAGAAGGATAAAATATTCTAGGGATTTGTATGAGTACAAGAGACCAGAGTGGAAGAGTGGAGTGTTCTCAAATGACCTCAGAGCTATAGGAGGTTACAGGGACAGGGAGGGATGAGACAGTGGAGGATGATAAATGCAAGGATGAATATTTTAAATTTGAATCATTATTGAAATGGAAACTCAAATGGATCAGTCTGCAGGAACTCGGCTCAAGTTAGGACATGATGGAAGAGGGTGGAAAGTGAGAAGACAATCAGGAGAGGATTGCAATTGTTGACTTGAGAGATTCCAGAGCAGAGTTTCAGCAGCAGATGGCTGAAATCAGGTGCAGATTTGTGATATTACCCATCGGCATAATAGATATTTATTAAGCAGCATGAGACCAATCCATAGAGCCTCACAAGATCCTGGATTTACTCTCTGATCCCTTCTCAGTTGGTTGATCTCAGTTGGCATATTACAATGTGTAACACAAAATTAGCCTCAGTGTCGTTGGGAAAGGGAAGCCACGTAGATCAGGCTGTATCCCCATTCACCATCCAGTGACTCCTTCTGAGCAAGGGCAGAAATGGTCTTGCAATACCATGGTGAAATGTCTGTCAAATTACTTTGCCAGTGGGCTCACACTTCATTGTGAGGTGGCCTGAGTAAAGGAGGTGGGATTACTGAAAAGCAACAAAAGATAGAGGCCTGGGGAATAACAGTAGACAGTCATTGGATCCATGTAGTTTTTGAATTTCAGATGAACTTCAGTGTTCCATTGCCGTTAAGCAAGGCCAACAGTTTAAGGTTAAAACATCAATGAGCTAAATAAAAGGTTTGTTTGCACTGGAACTTGTATAGACAGCATGAGAAATAAAATATATTGTTGAATCATAGAGCAGGGGAGGAGTTCTTCCAGCTTACAATGCCTGTGCTGGTTCATTGAAAGAGCTTATCCCATTAATAACACTCTCCTGATCTGATCCCATTGCATTACAAAATGTTCCTTTTCAAATATGTATCCAATTCCTTTGGAAAGTTCATGTTGATTCTGCTTCCATTAGCCATTCGGGCAGGGAATCATTGCAGATCATAACAATGCAAAATGTAAAATAAATTGTCCCCATCTCCCCTATGCTCTTTTGTTGCCAATTAACTTAAATGTGTGTGTTCCTGAGTTTCAACAAAGAGTCATATTGGACTTGAAACAATAATTCTATTTCTCTCTCCACATGTGTTGCCAGACCTTCTAAGCTTCTCCAACCTTTCCTATTTTTATTTCAGATCTCCAGCATCCATAGTATTTAGATCTTATTTAAATATATGTGTGTTAGTTGCTGACAAAGATTATGTGCTTAAGCTTCTGAATTATGACCAAGAGGCAAGTGTGCTACACACAGAGCCAAGGCTGACATTTGTAACACTTGGCAAGGCTTTGTGGAGTGCATCAGCGTACTGGCTCCATGTTAACAACTATTGGTAATAATCCCAAACTGAAGCGATGAAACATTGTTGACACTGTGTAATTTTCATCCATTTGACATTTAGTGTGTTTGGGAGAACCTATTGGCCATACTCACAGCTTCAATGAACCATTACAACAAACTGGCATTTGATCTAATTGCATCCACTATATACATCATGTTGAACTGCAAAGGATGTTTGCTGGTTAGGTTGGCATGGCACTTTTAATTGCATTTTGTAAAAACATAGACATCAAGTTGCGAAGTGCATGTAATGAGACAATCATCAAAGCCACAAGAAACAATAGCCTTATGCCCCAAACAACAACGATGTAAAGGGAACTGCAAGTCAAATAATCACAATGAAATCATTAAGCTCCTTGTGGCTGTTGCATTTCTGAAACAGCCCTCCAATTCATTGCACAAACCTGTTCTTTCCCTATGGCCCTGTGACTTTTTAGTATATATCCAATTCTCTTTTCAAAATTACTGTTCAACTTTTGTAGTTTTATAGTTGCCGTTACTGACATTAGCTCTGAAATTGAAATACACACGATTAAGTGTATTTATATTAACTAAGTCTCTGGATCATTATTCCTTGCTTCTAGGTTTACAATCCAGTAACATAGCCATTATGCTTTGCACCCACCATCTGGTTACTGGTCTTCCTGCCAGTATGCTCTCTATCAAAAACCTCTCATTATTCTGAACACCTCTATTGAATCTCCATTTAAGCTTCCGTGAACCAATTGGTTCAGAGTTTAAGAAGTAGAATCACAGAATCACAAAAGGATTACAGCACAAAAGAACACCATTAGGCCCATTTTGCCAATGGTGGTCTCTGTTATAGCAAGTTAACTTCTGTCATTCCTCAGCTACCTCTGAATAAGCCTGCACATTTTTTCTCTTTTCAAGAGAATAATCCAGTTCCCTCTTAAATGACTCAATGGAACTTGCCTCAACTACACCTTTGCTCAGTGCATTCCAGATTCTAATCACTTGCTTTGTGAAAAATATTCTCCCCAAGCTTTAACTGCTTCTTTGCTCATTGGTTTAACTCTGACACCTTGATCTTTGATGATTCCACCAAGGAATGTAATCTTTCCCTATCTACTCTGTCCCGAACACCTAAAGATGTTAAATACCCCTATCAAACATCATCTCAACCATCTCTTCTCCAGACAAAGCAACCCCAGTCTCTTCAATCAATCTACATAACTGATGTATCTCATTCCTGAGCCATTTCTGTGAATAGCTCTTTTTTTTTTGGAAATTGGTTGTTGGGATGTTTTATCCTGAGCAAAATTGTAAGTTAACAAGGTGTAGAGCTGGATGAACACAGCAGGCCAAGCAGCATCAGAGGAGCAGGAAAACTGACGTTTTGCGTCAAGACCCTTCTTCAGAAATTTCCTGCTCCTCTGATGCTGCTTGGCCTGCTGTGTTCATCTATATCTACACCTTGTTATCTCAGATTCTCTGGCATTTGCAGTTCCTACTACCTCTGTAACAAAATTGTAAGTTGGTTGATTTTTGGCTCCTTCGGTTCAGGTAGCTGAGAGGCTGAAGGCGAGTTCTGCCAATGCAGACAATTAATACATTATGTTCTGCTTTCTCCCCAGTAAAGACTATTGGATTATGTGAAGGCATCAGCTTCACTTGGCCGGTTTGAGCTTGACACACCTTAAATTACTCTGTCAGTGACATCCTTTCTGCTATTTCATGAGGGTGTGGATTATAAATTCAATTCCAGGTCGATAACAGCAATAAAGTATATAGAAACTCATAAATAAAAATATGCAATATGTTTGGCACTGAGTCCTGTAAGGAGTGAAGAGCTAAGTTTTAAGGAGCATACAAAAAAAAGGGAAGACAGTTTTGTAACTGAAGAGATTAAGTGAGGGAATTGGCAGCAGGAATTACAACCGTCAATTGTGGATCTGAACTATATAATGTGAGTTAATAGTTCAGTACTAAGAAGGCAGATTTCTGATTTGTTTGAATGAGGCATTAAACCAAGGTTTAGTTTGTCAGTTTGTGTGTGGATGTACAAAGTACCTTCAATTCCTGATGTGTGCTGAATTAGCTGATCTGAACACTTTGGCTGTGATGTTCTCCTTGGACAGGCAGCCTGCCAGCACTGTCTAGGCACTCGTGGAAGTGGTGTGAGGAATCACAGAGCAGCTGGTGCCCATGGTGCTGGAACACAGCCTGAACCAACATTTTCAAAACAGACGGGAGCATAAGAACAGGATTAGCCCATTGACCCTGCTGTGCAACCCTTTGAGGTGAGTAAACATTTTGCTACATTAATTTTTTTTAAAATAGCTTCGTACGTAGGGATTAAGTAGTGGCAAAGTCTTTTTATCCTGTCACTTTTTTTTGGATTACTAAACTCTATGCAGACAGTCCAATTGCTTATACCAAAGCTAATCAAAGTATATGCAGGAAATAGCTCATGAGGGATGGAAAATGTTGGTTTGGTATTATGAGGAGACTCGCAACATGGGATTAGCATGTGTGTCAATGCTTGTATGAAGTTGTTCCTCGGAAGCCGGCATCAAATCCAAAAATCCATACACTCAAGTCCTACCCCAACTGCAGCTTAACAGCTCCAATTGAAATACTGGCACTGTGCCATGACATGTGCTGGCTGTATTTTGTGAATTACAGCTACAGTTCTAATTAGTACTTCGTGCTGATGTGCATCGGTTGGTTATCCTGGCACCAAATACTGAAATGTGGCACAGAGACACAGACAACATTGGGATTAGCATATTTTGGAAATATTAAGGCAGTGGCAAGACTGACACTCTGACCAACTGCTGGCAAAGAGTCCCAGAGGAATCAGTTGAAATATTGATGTAGCAGCTATGGAGCACAACCAATACCTACTGGATTGCATCCTGTTAGAGCCACTGAAGAAACAAATCCAAACTCTAAATGAATCGACTAGATTTACTGGCATTCTGTCCAGCTGTGACATCTATTGACACACTGGCAATGATCATGTAATGAATCATTGACTCTACTCTCCTATTAAAACAATGGGACTGCTCACTTATTAATGCAAAGACTGTGCACACATAATAAAACAGTGGTAGTACCCATTGCCTGTCTTGTGTGCATTTTTTTTCTGAAGAAGGGTCAAGGTCTCAAACATCAGCCTTCCTGCTCCTTTGATGCTGCTTGGTCCATTGTGTTCATCCAGCTCTACACCTTGTATGCATGACAGTTTGTCTTAATTATATCTTGCATTATACTTGATCTTCTGAGTGCATCTTGTGAATCTTCACTCCTGAGGTAGATACTGAGACAGCAGCTCTGGGATGTACTACAACCTTATTGTTGGAACATGTTGCCTGTTTAAGGACTTCACATTGATGAAGATGTCTTGTAAAATTACCCTTTATAGTTAAAGGCATTTGTTCAAATTGGTTTTTACCATTTATAAGTTGTATATAAAAGGGGAAGAATGTGAATTGATTTACGACTGTGACTAATAGATACATGGAAAATAGAACTTGCGAGTAACATGGCAAGAAATATAAAAATAGATTGCAAGAGCTTTTCAGGCACACAGAAGAGATCAGCAAAAGTAAATGTGGACCCATTAGAGGTAGGGATAGGAGATATCACATCAGGAAAGGAGAGATATTAAACATATATTTTGGCATAAATTCTGTCAAAAAAACATAGGTCTGAGTGTGAGTGAGGTATTAGTCATGGAGAAATGCTTGAACATTGAGGAACTGCCTCTAACTCAAATAACATGCTCGTAACTTCAGTGCCTTAGGCTGCATGCCTCACAAGAGGATGGTTGTCAATTTTGATACATAACTCACTCAATTGCAGCAGCATTAACATGGATCTTGAAGTTGGGTTTTCTGGGCTTCCAGAAACTCAGTGGTAAAAGCACGGTGAAAACACAACAATAACTGAAGGTGCTGAAGACCTGGCTGGGAATAATACCACCAACTATTGACATCTCATGGTGGTTTCTTGTCATGTTATGCGAAAGGCGTTGTTCACAGTACATGGGCTGAGAGGTTAATTTAACAAATTTGAAGGTTACCTTTATTTAAAACTTTGGAGATGCCATCTATAACTTGAAGGTTTTTACACTAGATCCTCTCTTTGGAGCTTTGATTGATCAGATCAGCATAGACACCACGTATGATGTGTTATTTTGGGTTGTGGATGAATCAACAAGAGCAAAAATAGTAGCAACCGTAGGCATAATAATGTGTCGCTCATAGATCTACAGTAACAGCATAGAGGGGAAGAGCAGTGAAATACAGCTCACCGGTGGTTACATGCAGCCTACAGGATTTAGAGTCAAAGGATAAGTTTGCTTGAAATAATAGAGGACCGGTGTCGTAGGAGGCTTGGATTTTACCTGACTTGGTAGCCAACATTTGAAATTTGCTACAATGAGACTTCTTGCAACATGGATGTGGAGGCCATGCTCATCAGTGATAGCTAGTTACAACAGCCCCTAACCGTTTTGATTCTGGATCCCCTACTGAAGATAGTCACAAGATTTTATAGTCAGCCATCCACAAAAACATACAACAGGTGAATAATGGTTTATTTTTCAGGCCAGCCATTACGTACATTTTTCACATGATGACACCAGTCAACATGAGCAAACACTTAGATTTGTGGCCCTAGTTGGATTTCCATAAGACATTGCACACTTTGAGCAATTCAGACATCCTCTCAGATCATTTGGCAGTCTTCAAATAAAAAGACTTCTACTCCATCAATGTATGACCAGTGTTCAAAGAGATTTATAAGCAGATGTGCCAAAGATTCAGAACCAGATACCACGATGGTTACATTCTGGTGCAATTCATCTTACCCAACCTTTTCACATATTGAAGCTAACTGATAAACTTCGAGCTCTTGGAGACATGGAGTGCCCACTTAAACTGTTGCTGATGACACCAATGGGAAAACTAGGGCAATAGAATGAAAGTTCTATGACACCCAGCTATGGAGCACAACCAGTACCTACTGGACTGCATCCTGTTGGAGCCACTGAAGAAACAAATCTAAACTATAAATGAATCAGCAGGCGTGTCAATGAGCAAGCTATGTGCATTTTGGTGATGCACTTTGGGTGCTGGGACGGACCTGGAGGCACCCTAGTATCTACAGACCAGCATGTCTAAATGGTCATGGTGTGATCCACTTTGTATGACATTGTACAGCAAAGAAATTCAAAACTGCAAAGAAGTATAAATCTCCAGGTGAAAATGTAACTATCATAAGTCCCTTCAATGTATGAGAGCCTGAACTGCTGCTTGAGTCCTGTGACAGTAGGTCTTTCAAGGATACAAAATCGTTAGATGGTCTTTCCCTATCTTGAGACTGTGGTCCCTATTTAGATTCTATAATCAGGAAAGGCCTCTCAGAATTGACCTTTAAGGGATATCGTCATTCTCTCAGACCACTTCTTTGGGGATACTCAAGAACTTTGAAAGGAGATTAAAAACATTAACCAGAACCCCTAGATTGTGGAAAGAGGCCTCTCAGCCCAAAAAGTCCACACCAACTCTCTGAAGAGCACCCAAACAGGCTCATCCCCTGCCCTATCCCTGTATTTCCTATGGCTAACCCACCTAACCCCCACATCCCTGGACAACTTAGCAAGCCCAATCCTGCACATCTTTGGGCTGTGGGAAGAAACCAGAGCAACCACAGAGGACCCATGCAGAACACGTAAACTCCACACAGTCATCCAAGGCTAGAATTGAACCTGGGCCCCTAGTGCTGTGAGGCAGCAGTGTTAACCACTGAACCACCATGCTGCCCTTATTTTAGATGCTGGGAGATGTTGATGCAGTGGTAATGTCACTGGCTGATAATTCAGAGGCCCAAAGCTAACTTTTTGGTGTCATGAACTCATATTCCACCCAAGGAAATTGATGAAAGCTAAATTTTAATTCATCAATGAGTTAAGAATTGAAAATGAATTCAATGACGGTGACCATGAAAGTATCGTTGACTGTTTAAAAAAAAAATCCCCCAATTCACTTTAGCGTTGGAAACTTTACTTAATTTCCTCTAGAGACAAAATCCTCCATCCTTACTTGGCCCAACTGCTGGTCCCACAGCAATGTGGTTAATTCTTAATTGCCATTTAAAATGCCTATCTCAGAAGAGTTCAAGGGCATTTAAGATCTGCAATAAATGCTAGCACTGCCTATTTGTCCAATGGGAAAATAAAATTGAGGTGATAATTATCTACACGATATTTCACTTCATGCTGACATCAAATCAGCATCAGAGAGTTTATCCCGTGTGTCTGTCTGATATTTAGTACTGATACTAGTCTTCTGGGAGGACCATCTCTGACAGTCAGGCACACTGAGACTCCAATAGTATCCAGTGCCTCATCATCTGCAACATTTAGTTGCAAGCATTCCCTTGTGCTTCATGCTCTTCTGCAATGAAGGAAAGAAGAGACAAACAAGGAAGAGGAATAGGAAGCACTGACCAGATGGACAGAGGATACTTGTTGAGGGTGACCATGAAGAAGAGACCAAACAATGCATACATTTGGGACTGAATGTTAGTGATGGGCATGCAGAGCTTTGGTGAAATTAAACCTGGTGTATTGTATGCAATTTTAGTCCCTCTACCCAAGAAAGTATATATTTACTTAAGAAGGGAGACAACAAATGTTTGCTAAATTATTTCTCGACAAGCGATGGCTGTCCTTTGAGGATGGATTGCATGGAACATGTCTATGGATTTGACAAGAATGAAAGTTGGTCCCTTTGAAATATGTAATGTTTTATTCCTAATGTAAAAGTTAGATACTGGCTGTAGCATCTAAATGCCTCTTCACAAAGATAATGGTGAATCTTTGAATTTATTTGCTACTGTGGATGCTGATTTCAGTATATTCAGAGCTGAAATTAAAATATTCTTGAGCACTAAGGGAGGCACAAGATAAGGAGATAAAACAGGAAAATGAAGTTAATGTGTAAGCTCAGCCATAATATTTAAATGGAAGAGCAAGTTTAAAAGACTGTATGGCCAACTCCCAACTTTAGTTTTTATATCCTTATGAAGTGACTGAGACCAGGACCAGGTGGATCTCATTGACTACGAGATCCTTGATTGGGCTTGTTAACCTGGGCCAGTCAGAGAGCCCTGGCTGACAGACATAGACAAGAGATTCAGAAGGTCTCCTCAGTCTAGGGACTAGCTCTGAGCAGGCTGGTCAGAGCCCTTATAGAGTGCAGATGTAAATAAAGGGTGACTTGATGGCAGGATACTATCTTCTGTGCAGTTATTGCAATCTGTTTCATCAGTAAACTGAAGCTGAAGGAATGATGTTTGCACAAGTCAAATCAGTAAACTTGCCCTGTGAAATGCTTTCCTGCTCCTAAGGTGCTGCTTGGCCTGCTGTGTTCTTTGAGCTCTACACCTTGTTATCTCGGATTCTTCAGCATCTGCGGTGCCTATTATCTCAGGTCTTGTGAAATTCTTGCCACATGATGTTCATATGTTAATCAGTCATGTTAGGGTTTGTAGACTATGGCAGTGTCACTTGTATTAGGATTTTCACAGTGTATTTGTTAAGGGTATCAAGATGAGACTTATGCTTTTGAAAGTTGATATGGAAATGGAGGATATATAACTTACACAGTGCATTGGCTAACTGACAGAGAATAAAAAACAAATCACTTACAATACCATTCTGAAAGGGTCATTGAGGACCAAGTTGTTGTTGTGACCATCGCAGACTTCTCCTAAGAAACTGGCTGTAAATATTTAAATAATCTTGAAAATGTTATTATAAAAACATCAACAGAAATAATTAAGATGTGTGATCTTGAGGTAAATAAATAAAAACATATAAGATGCTATTTTGAACCTGTGTGGGGGAATTGTCCTCCATGTCCTGGCTTATATCCCTCAAGGAAAATTCTTTAAAATAGATTACCTGGACATTATCTCATTGCTGTTTGTTAAATCTTGCTAACTGACTGCTGGCTTTCCCTATGTTACAACAATGTTTACACTCTAGAAATATGGTATTGGCTGTAAGTCTCTTTGGGGTGTCCTGTGGTTGCAAAAGATGCTATATAAATGCAAATTATGTGATGTTTTGGTTGATAAGGACCACATGTTGAATTAAAACTGGACCTGTATTGTAATATCCCAATATATTTCGGCTGACAATAAAAGTCACCATAGTCTTGCTAGACCATAGGGCTGCTCTGTCATTGGTGATAGATGACTGGTGGTCATTTAACTTAAGGGTCAACATGCCTCGGGTAAGGGGAGAAGTTGGAAGGTGTATCCTTCGTGGTAAATTCAACTGGTGCAGAAAGTGAACACACGTGGCTGGTCTCATCCTGTAGTACAATCCAGTCATCCCGCTAGCTGAGCTAACATAGTCATAGAGCCATACAGCAGGAAACAGACCCTTTGGCCCAACCACTCTAAGCTGACCATAATCCCAAACTAAACTAGTCCCACCTACCTGCTCCTGCCCCATATCCCTCCGAGCCTTTCCTACTCATGTACTTATCCAAATGTCTTTTAAATGTTGTAACTGTAATGCCTTTTAAATGTTGTAACTGTGCCTGCATCCACCACTTCCTCTAACAGTTCAATCCACATATGAACCACCCTCTCTGTCTGTTTAAAAAAATAATTGCCCTTCATGTATTTTTTAGATCTCTCGCCTCTCAACTTAAAAATGTACCCCGTAGTCTTGAAATCCCCCATCGTAGAGAAAAGACCTGCTCAATCTCTATCCCTCATTATTAAATAAACTTCCATCAGGTCACATCTCAACCTTCTATGTCCCAGTAGTAAAAGTCCCAGTCTATCCAGCCTTCCTTTTTAACTCAAACCTTCCATACCCGGCAACATCCTGGTAGATCATTTCTGAACCAACTCCAGTTTAATAATATCCTTTCTTTAACATCTCAAAACGTTTCATGCTTATCAAAGAAAGCTCATCATCAAGCTACATAAAGTCACTGTTTAGGACAAGTGACACCTCCGCTCGGTTGGCAATAAACAACTGCACCTCCCAGTCGCAAACCATTTCCACTCCCCCTCCCATTCTTTAGATGACATGTCCAGCATGGGCCTCCTGCAGTGTCACAATGATGCCACCCGAAGGTTGCAGGAACAGCAACTCATATTCCGCTTGGGAACCCTGCAGCCCAATGGTATCAATGTGGACTTCACCAGCTTCAAAATCTCCCCTTCCCCCACCGCATCCCAAAACCAGCCCAGTTCGTCCCCTCCCCCCACTGCACCACACAACCAGCCCAGCTCTTCCCCTCCACCCACTGCATCCCAAAACCAGTCCAACCAGTCTCTGCCTCCCTAACCTGTTCTTCCTCTCACCCATCCCTTCCTCCCACCCCAAGCCGCACCTCCATCTCCTACCTACTAACCTCATCCCACCTCCTTGACCTGTCCATCTTCCCTGGACTGACCTATCCCCTCCCTACCTCCCCACCTATACTCTGCTCCCCACCTATCTTCTTTTCTCTCCATCTTCGGTCCGCCTCCCCCTCTCTCCCTATTTATTCCAGAACCCTCACCCCATCCCCCTCTCTGATGAAGGGTCTAGGCCCGAAACGTCAGCTTTTGTGCTCCTGAGATGCTGCTGGGCCTGCTGTGTTCATCCAGCCTCACATTTTATTATCTTGACCAAAGAAGTAGGTTTTAGGGAATTCTTTAAAGAAGGAGAAGAGAGATAGGGCTGTAGAAAACTTGAAGGAGGGAACTCCAGAGCTTGGGGTCAGGGCAGTTATGAAGTTGAGTCATTAATAATTTAGTGAGGAAAATTGGGGTGCACATCGTTATTTCAGGTAATGTTTCAAATGAGCTCATTTTCATGTTGCATTGTCTCCACTCATTTTATTGACGTCTCTGGATGGAAGAAAATAACCCTACTTTAGCTATCAGAGGGAGCAGATAAATATGCTCCAGTTCCCTGAAGTCCGAGTCGTTATGTCTGACCAAATGTTGTTATACTTATTGTCATCGTCCAAAAATCTCTTATAATCTGACAATTAAGGTTCTTCTGTCAATACTCTATGGTTATTTATCCTTGACCATTAATCACTAGCTAAGTTCAAGACAAAACATGGAAAAGGTGGCAAGAGACCGACGACAAGCACTCAACATACTGTTCGAGGTGGCAGGGATGGTCATCTGGGAAAGTACCACACAGGATGCCAGAATTCGAACACATAAACCACAAAGAATGCTTGAGAGACTCAGTAGGTCTGGCTGGATTTGTGGAGAGGAAAAAATAAAGTTAATATTTTGAGTCCAGTGACTCTTTGACAGGACTACCAGAATTCAGGTAGCAGTTAGATCTGAGTGTGGTACAATTAAAGTAGGTTCCTGAAAGAGGGAGCAGTGAGACTCTTGAGGTAGTTGAAAACAAGAGTGAGTTCTTCAAAAGTTGAGACATTTCCAAATTGGAGTCAACGTAAGTCAGCAAGCATCGATTGAAACACCATCAAGCCAATACACTGGGCAACTGTTAGATCTTGCATATCACATCCTCGAATAAATGCCCTTCCAAGATGTAGAACATCCACCAGCCACCTGAATAGCTCAAGGATATATTTTCTCAAAATGACCATTTGGCGATGAAGATTAATTCAGGAAATGAATGGTGAACAACTTGATTGTCCATATTTTAGCCCGATGTTTAATAGCCTTTTACAACAAGCTGCGTTGTCTCGTTGAGGTGACGCTGGTACGTTTTAAAGGAATGCGTTAACACTGATGTAAAGCCAGAAAATGAATATCAAACAAGCTCACGAGGTGCACAGATGTAAATCTTGAAAATCAGAAAATTAGTGTTTTCTGTTTGTTCTGAGGCATGCCATCGGGATCACGGATGACTTCCACTCCAGTTGGAAGAATTCAGAGATGGCTGATGCACTATCTGCATATCTTGTCACGTGTGGGATAGCTGGTGCTTTAAGGATTGGATAGATGGGTTGTTTGGTACTTCGAATGCATCAGCTTCACCTCTGCCTGATCCCAATGAGGTCGTTCAATGCACTTTCCCAAGTGAGCTATCTCCACCGTGGTTGGCAACAAGTCAGTGACATTAGCTGACAGGGTTCAGTGATCCCTTTGGAGGATAACCTTAAAACATTTCTACCCTTCAGAAGCGAAAACCTGTCTTACAATCTGCATGTAACTCCACGCAGATTAGAGTGGGGAGCGAAAAGAAGTATCAAGCAAATAGTCACAACCTGATTAAGAAACACACATTTCAGATTTGGCATGGAAGGGAATTAGTGGTACTCCTTTATGAGGTAATTAATGAATAACTTACAATCACTTCTTTCATTAATGTTAGTTGCATTTGTTCCATTGGCTGCTTTGGCTCCAGTTGAGCAGTTTTGACTGTTGCTAGGAGTGTGCCCAATGTCACAACCCGTAGGTACTTCTCCAATACACCTGCACATTTTTTAAGACCTTGCTTCTTAACAGTTTGCATGGGAAAAATCTATTACTAGAGCATCATTAATCTGCTAAGGCAGCCCTTGGCATTTTCTGGATATTCCATTTTATGGGCCTTTGCGTTCTGAGCTCTGGAGACTGGTTGTTTTTCTCTTGATCAGCTTTGCTTAATTATCAAAACATTTGATGCAGAAAATTGCCACAAACTCTGAGGTTTTCCCCTGCGGCAGTCCGCAAAGCCTGTGACTGCACTTTTACAATTCTTCAGGGGTGGAGGGGGTTGGGGGTGTGGATTGTAATAAGCACAACAGTATGTTTGCCCACCTTTAGCTCTCAGCTCAAGATCTTGAACACGGGTTCCCCTCAGGCAATGATATTCTTATTTCGTCTGGAGTTCATGGAGCTGGCCTTGTCTGCAACTGCTCCCTTTCCCTGACAGTTACTATTATTACAGCCTGGGGACGGAATCATTTACTGAGTTCTGCCACCAAGTGACCCAGCCCATGACCCCAACATGCTCTAAATTTCTTGCTTGGACCATTTTTACACTGCAGCCTCAGCGGACACATTGAGAGACACAACAAAACCAGGGTCACATTACCAGAAGCAGCAGCTTTCCACCAGTACATTTTTCAAGCCATTATTTTTCTGTCTCTTTTTCTCATTTAAATGATAAAGCCTAGCAACCATCAGGGAATAAATTGTCCCTTAATAAATACGCCACCTATTTAGGATTTCTGGCTGTAATGCTTGATCCAGTCAGGCCACCATCTCTTTAAGAAAGCTTTTGTTAATGGATTTCCTTTGTATGCCTGAGTTTGGAAAAAAGCTGAAGATTTATGGAATATGATGATATCTCACAGAAGTAACACAATGTTTACACACTATAACATATACATCAACCTAAAGTATATATTTTATCTGATCTTTTGAAGAACAAAATATGAGCTTTCCATTTAATTTTTGTCATTTTAACAATATGCTTCATCAGTATGACTGTAAGGATGATCTTGAATTTATATGGTACCTCCCCGGTCCTCAGGATAGTCTAAACTGCTATGCAACAAATAGATGTCTTTCCAGAATACAGTGGCATTTTTAATGTTTACACATACAACAGCCCATCTGCAAATAGCAACAAATCAATTCAAAGTATCTGCTTTTTGGTGGCATTGCAATTTTATTGACCTGGTCACATTTCAGCCCGTTATCAAGTAACCCCCACAGGGCCTTTTCCATCAACCTGAACCGACAGATGAAATGGCACTGATTTTAAAACGTACTGCCAATTATAAAATGAAGCAAAAATTGCATTTATATGGCGCCTTTCGTTATTAGCTCTAAAGTGCTTTACAGCCAATTAAATACTTTTGCAGCAGAAGGCAGAATTCTAACCTCCCAGGTATGATGCAAACACAGGCAAGAATGGTGGGGAAATGCAAGTGATTGAGAATCGGAAAAAAAATTCACGTTCTCAACGTTGAGAAGTGTTTAGTAATTTTTATCTCAAGCTGTAAATGGTGACTTCAGAATCTCGCTAGGATTCTCAGTGTCCTTTATTACTTGAAATAGTGACAACCTTATGTTCATGCATTAGATTCTCATTAAAGCCTCAGATTGCTATATAAATATTCCAGTTCTTGTCTCCTCTCCACTGAGAAACTAGACATGCAAATATGTCAATCAAAGTGGTACCTGGTGATTGCAGCTCGCCGAATTTGTAGGAGGTTGTCACAGGATATAATGGGATATAGATCAGTTGCAGATATGGGCAGAGAAATGGCAGATGGAGTTTGATCTGGGAAAGTGTGAGATGCTGCAGTTTAGGAGATCAAATGTTAAAGAAAAGTATACAGTTAATGGCAGGACTCTGAACAGCATTTATGTACAGAAAAATCTTGGGGATCAAGCCCATAGCTCCCTGAAAGTAGCCACGCAGGTAGATAGGGAGGTAAAGAAGTCATCTGGCATGCTTGCCTTTATTGTTCGGGATTTGAGTACAAGAGTCAGGATGTCATGTTACAGCTTTTTAAGACTTTGATTAGGCCACCTGTAGAATATTGTGTTCAATTCTGGTCACACCATTACAGGAAGAATGTGGAGGCTTTGGATAGGGTGCAGAAGAGGTTTACCAGGATGCTGCTGGATTAGAGAGTCTGATCTATAAGAAGAGGCTAGAAAAACTTGTGTTGTTTTCTCTTGAGCACCACGGGATGAAGCGACACATTGTAGAAGTCTATAAAATGATGTGATGCATAGGTAGAGTTTGGCGGTCAAAATCTTCTTCCCAGAGTGGAAATGTCTAGTACAAGGAGGCATGAATTTACGGTTGGGAGTAAGCTCAAAGGAGATGTGATGGGCAAGTCTTTTACACACACCATGGTAGGAGTCTGGGAAAGCACTGTCAGGATGGTGGTGGAGGCAGATACTATAGGGGCATTTATGCAAAGAATGGAGGGATATGGAACTCGGGCAGGCAGAAGGGATTAGTTTCTTTGGATGTCATGTTCAGCACAATATCATGGGCCGAAGGCCCCATTCTTGTGCTGTAGAGTTCTATCTTCTGTATTTTATGAATGCCTGTCCTCGTCGCTATACAGCTACTTCTTTGCAACAATGTCTCGAACTGCTCCATTATCCCCATCAGCCTTGACCCTTCACCTACTCGAGTCGGCTTCAACAAAACACCGACCTCACCCTAACATCATGCCTGCCCTCAGAACAGATTGCACACCATTTGAGCACTGCAGCACTTTATCTTGGATGTCAGGGGCATCTGTGATTCTATCAGGTCACTTCATTCACAAGGATATATGTTCAGCTACACAAGATGCATCTTACGGCTCTTAGAAAACCTATTTCAGAAGAACGATCCTGACCTGAAACATCAGCTTTCCTGCTCCTCAGGTGCTGCCTGGCCTACTGTGTTCCTCCAACTCCACACTGCATTATCTCTGACTCCATTGGCAGTTCTTACTATCTCTTACGGTTCTTGGCTTGTTTTCATAGTGCTCACTCACTTTACCACTCACTTTGAGGTCTCCATGTACTTCTCAACACTTAGCACGCACCCACTGATTTCAGTTGTAATTTTCAGGCTAACGCCCTCTGTGTAGGACACATTCCTTTTCTTAGTGCACAGAGTCTTCCTTGGTCAATTACAGGTTGCTAGCCTCATTGGCCTATATTACTTTCTCGTGCATGCAGCTGGTGATGGTGGGTAGTTAATCTGTCAATCAGCCAGCAGTGCAGCATCATCTTAAGTGAACATCACATCAGCAGCTCATGCAGCATATACACTGTGTGTATTTCCATCAATAGCCAACTTTGAAAGTCAAAGGGGACCAGTCCTGAGGAGGATAAAGGGTCAGTCAAGGGTTACTGCCACCATCAGTCAAGGGTTTTTTTCTGATTCCAGTGTGAAGGATTGATCTTGTCAAGTGCTTGGTCCTATTGGAGTCCAGAGCTTTGTGTCCTTGCAATCCAGGGATTGGCCCACAATTGAGGGCAAACAGGGATTACAGGAAGCTCAATAGGAGACATCAGTCCAAGGAAATGGGCCCATCTTTACTGCAATGAGATAAAGGAAGTGACTAAGCATGGCTGAAATGGATGACAAAACATTTGGTGGTCATGCAGAAGTAGGAGAACTGGGCGAGGTGTCTCCATTGAATGAGTAGGAAGCAAAGAGAGCAGAAGAGGTGAGTAGTTTGTGAGGAAGAGGTGTGTGACAGCCATTGAGTGGATTTAACACATGTAATAATGAGAGCTGTAGCCAATAAGCCTTTAGAGAGATATGTGTCTAAACGTAGATTTAGATTGAGTGGTAGTGCTGTGGCTGTGAGGTAGTAGATAGAATATCGTGGCAATAATTCTTGCAGAGCACTGAAGATCATCGGCCTTCTACCTACATTATTGGGTGTTCCTTTTCACCTGGAACTGTAATTTGCATCTGGGCTGGCTGGGTCTAGTGGAATGGCCTTCTATGGTGTCTAGCCAGAAAAACACCTGGCCTCCTCTCTGCCAACACCTCCGGGTCCCTGTCTGTGAAGCTGGGAGTGAGCTTTCCTTACTCTGCACAAAGCCCTGAATTTTGAGTGTCAAGTACAACCACATGAGGGACGTTCCTGGCTTACAACTTCTGACATGATGTGCAACTGGGCTTCAGTTACGGCATCAGAGGAGTGAACACCAAACGGTCCAGCTGTGGTGAGAATATCTGTGTTGTCAGCTGTGTGATTGCACAGTACTCCCCACTGTGACACTAGGGCAGGTGATTGTCAGTGTCTTTGGCTCATCTTCTTTCTCAACAGCACAAACTTCCATCATGAACACTCGTGTTTATCTTTTTTCTCCAGCAAAGCTACCAATGAAACACTTTGAACTCCCTTCACAGTCTTGCTGAGGAATAGTAAAGGTGACAAAATCACTTACAATTTAAGAATATAATAATATTTAAGAAAAGCAAACGACTATTCAGTCCAACCAATTGGTCATTTTATGTTAGTGCTTTGCACTTTAAATTCCACCTCTATATAGAACTCAAATTATTCTCTGCCGAGTTTCCTTTCTCAACTACAGGTTTTAAGTAAAAGATTACATTATCATTTTGTAAACTACAAATCAAACTTCTGGAAGAAGTTCATCAAAATAAAATTTCCATCAGCACTTAAATCATCACATCTGAAAAGGAAGACAGTAGCTCCAATTAAGCAATTGGTCACGTTAAATCGTCTTCCATTTTTGTTTGAATTCATCAGAGAAATAATAGCGCAGCAATGTAGAAATTTGTTGCCCTGTTCCACTATTCATTCAGACCATGATTTTCAGGGAAAATCATTCAGTCTATCAAGCTTGTCACTGCTGGCTCAACAGAACACTAATTCAGTTTCTCTATTCTTTCTGCACATTCCTTCAATTTATTTCTGTTTTACTGAGCAAATATCCATATGAACATATGAACAAGGAGCGGAAGGTGGTCATTTCAATCCTCAAGCCTGATTCACTATTTAATAAAATCATGGCTGATCTATTTCTGTTTTGAATTCCAGATTCCCATCTACCCACAAGAACATTTGATTCCCTTGTCTAACACAAATCTGACTACCTCTGCCTTAAAAATACTTGTACTCATTGCTTTCTGAGATAAAGAGTTCCAACACTTTGAGATCAAAGAAAACAATTCTCCTCATCTCTGTCCTGAATGGGTGACCCCTAATTTTTAAACATTGCCTTAAAATTCTGAACTTACATACTCTTTCCATGTTCACCTTGTTAAGGCTGTTTAGGGTTTAATATAATTCAATCAAGTTGCACCCGCATTCTCCTAAACTTCAATGGACTCAAGCCCAGTCTGTCCAACCTTTCCTCATAAGACAATCTGCTCAGTTTATCAATCTAGTGAACCTCCTCTGACCTGCTTCCAATGTACTAACACCCCTAAATAATGACACCAAAAGAGCATGTGGTATTCAAGATTTTAGTCTTGTCAATGCTCTGTATAACTGAAGCATAGCATTCTTACTTTCATGTTCAACTTCCCTTGCAGTAGAGATTATGATTCCTGTAGTCTTCCTAATTACTTAATGCACCTGCACTTAACTTTTTGTGACTCCTGCATTAGAACACCGAGATCCCTCTGCAAAATTCCAGAGTTTGCCTCTGTTTAAGTAATGCTCTGCTTTTTATCCTTTCTGTCAAAGTGAATGACATTGCCTTTCCCAACATCATACCCCATCTGCCAGATATTTGCCCACTCACCCAACTTATTTATGTCAGTCTTCACCCTTCTTATGTCTGCTTCCCAACGTACTTAACTATCTATCTTTGGGGCAGCTCAGTGGCTCAGTGGCTTGCACTGCTGCCTCACAGGACCAGGGACCTGGGTTTGGTTCCACCCTTGGGTGACTGTCTGTGTGGCCTTTGCATGTTCTGCCCATGTCTGTGTGGGTTTCCTCTGGGTGCTCCGATTTCCTCCCAAAGTCCAAAGATATGCAGGTTAGATGGATCGGCCGTGTTAAATTGCCCATAGTGTTCAGAGATGTGTAGGTTATGTGGGTTATCGGAGGATGGATCTGGGTGGGATGCTCTGAGGGTTGGTGTCGTCTTGGTGGGCCAAATGGCCTGTTTCCACACTGTAAGGATTCTATGATCTATGATCTTTGTGTTATCTGCAATTTTAGCTACAATGTTTTTGCTCCCCTCAACTAAATCATTGATATACATTGGGGATAAAAAGACTGTGGGCCAAACACAGATCCTTGGGAAACACCACTTAGTACATCCCACCAACCAGAAAAAGATCCATTTTTGCATACTCTCCTTTTTCGGCCAGGCAGCCAATCATCTGTCTGTATTAATTTATAACCCTCTACACCATCAGCTCCTAATCTGTACGATAATCTTTAAGATGGCACCTTATCTAACTCCTTCTGGAAATTCAAGTACAGTGCTTCCACAAGCTCCCATTAATCTGCTAACTCCATAAAGAACATCGGTAAATCAGTTAAACATAAGATCTTAAGAACATAAAATATAGAAGTAGAGTTAGATCATTCAGCCCATCAAGTCTGCTTCATCAAGCAATCATGGCTGATACGTTTCTCAACCCCATTTTCCTGTCTTTTCTCCATAACCCTTGGCCTCTGATCTCATCAAGAACCTATCTATCTCTGTCTTAAATATACTCAACTATTTGGTCTCCACAGCCTACTATCGCAATGAGTTCCATAGAGTCGCCACCCTCTAGCTGAAGAACTTCTTCCTCGTCTCAGTTCTAGAGGGCCATCCATTTATTTTGAGGCTATGTTCTCGGGTCCTAGTCTCTCCAACAAGTGGAAACATCTTCTCCACATTTCGGAAGAAGGGTCTAGACCCGAAACATCAGCCTTCCTACTCCTCTGATGCTGCTTGGCCTGCTGTGTTCATTCAGCTCTACACCTTGTTATCTCAGATTCTCCAGCATCAGCAGTTCCTACTATCTCTTCTTCACATCCATTCTATCCAGGCCTCTCAATATTCTTTAAGTTTGAATTAGATCACCCCCCTTGTCCTTCCAAAATCCATTCAGTAGACACAGAGTCCTCAACTGCTCCTCATATGAGAAGGCCTTCATTTCTTGGAATCATTCTAGTAAACCTCCTCTGGACCTCTTCCAATGTCAAAACATCCTTCCTTAGAAACAGAGCTCAAAACCACTTACAATATTCCAAATGTAGTCTGACCAGTGCCTCAGCAGTACATCCCTGCTCTTGTTCTTTAGCTGTCTCGAAATGAATGCTAACATCACATTTGTCTTCCTTAGTGCTTATTGAACCTGTATGTTAACCTTAAGAGAATCCTGATCTAGGATTCCTCAGACCCCTTTGAAAGCATGATTTTTCTTTCACAAAACCAAGCTGACTCTTTCAAATTACCTTCAGTCTTTCTAAAGCACCAACTATAACATCCTTGAAGATCGGTTCTGACACGTTTCCCATGACAGATGCCAAGCTAAGTGAATTATAGTTTCCTGTTTTCGGTCTCCATCTCTTCTTGAATTGACGAGTCATAGTTTCCAGGCTCATGGAACATTCTCAAATGCAGTGAATTTTGAAAAATTAACATTAATGCATTTATTACCTCATTAACCATTCTTTCAACCTCCTACAATGAGGTCCTTCATGGGCTTTTGAGCCACAGCTCCATCAGTTTGCCCTTTACCACTTCCTAGTAATTACAATTTCATCAAGTTATTTTCTTCTTCCATTTCCTGATTTACCATTATCGCTGGAAATTTTTTTGTATCCTCTACAGTGAAGAAACAAACAAAATATTTGTTCATTTTATCGCCATTTCCTTATTGTCTAGTATTCTCACCCTAGAGGACAAAAACTTTCTTTGCTTATTTTTCTTTCTCAAATAGCTGTATAAAGTTTGCTGTTCATTTTTACATTTCTAGTGAATGTTTTTACACAAATTTCTCACTCCTAATTAATTCTTTAACCATTCTCTGCCTTTTTAATATTATATCCAATCATTCTCACCTGCTATTTTCCCTTTCACAGTTATATGTTTTTCCCAGAAGCTTGATGCTTTCCTTAACACCTTACATTCATTACAGATGGGGCCCTCTCCTTTAGAATTTCCTCTGCAGGAGGAATAGTCTTAATCTGAGTAGTCTGAAATGTCTCCTTAAATACCTGCCCCTGCACCTCTATTAAATTGTCCTCCAGCCTAGTATTTGAGTTCACTTTATTAGTTTGGCTTCCTTGTCCACACACTTCCACTTATTTAAGTTTTAAATACTCACTCTTCTCCTGTTCAAGCTGAATGCAAATTTCAGTCTTGTTGTGTTTGCTGATACCTTAGGGGTGCTTTTACTCTGAGGTCATTAATTAATCCTGTAACATCACACCAAGTCATGTCAACCCTAATATAGCCTGCTCGCTGGTCATTTCCAGAATGTGCCTCATCTCAAAAATGTTCTATGAACTCTGCATTCAGACTACTTGCACCAATCTGACCTTTTCAGTTTATATGTAGATACAAATCACCTAGGATTATTGCTGTACATTTATTACGAGCATCCAATATTTATCTTTATAACCTTCAATCTACGTTGTGGTTACCATAAGGGGGTGTGACAGACCATCTCTACCAATGATTCTTCCCTCTACCATTTCCTCAGCTCCACTCAAATCAATTCAGTGGCCTGATCTGCTGAACCAAGGTTCCTCTATTATTGGACCAATGCCATTCATGATTAACAGGGCCACCCCTCCTTCATTACCTAGCTTCTTATTCTCCGTAAATATCAGATGCCGCTCAATATTCACCACCAATCCCTGTTATCATGCAGCTATGTCTCTGAAATGGCGATCAGATCATATTTATTTACATCAATGTATATTTGTTCACTTTGTTATATATGTTACATGCATTTGGATACTGAATCTTTAGTTTAGTTTTGTTATTGTAACACCTAGTCTTGACTATAGGCATATTCTTGGGCTTATTCTCAATGTCCCTTCCTGCCATTCTCCAATCTACATTTCCCATATTACCATTTTGCTCTCCTGTCTTGGCTCTATCACTTGTGGTGTTTCACCTGCTTAAGCTTGATCCCTTGTTCCTGTTGTTTAGTTTAAAGACTTCTCTCCTTCACTGAGCATAGAGTTTGCTAAAACTCTAGTCCCAGCATGATTCAGGTACAGATTTTCCCAACAGGACAGTCCCACTTTCCCCAGTATGACGCAGTATCCCACGAACTGGAGCCCATTTCTCCCATATCAGTCTCTGAGGCACTATTAACTTTATTCCTCCTCTGTGCCTTCTGCCAATTGGAAGGTGGTTCCGCTAATATTCCATAAATTGTCGGACTTGAGGTTCTGTTCTTTAGTGCCTAGCTTATCAACCTAAGCAGAACATTTTTCCTTTTCTTTACTATGTCATTTGTACTTACATGGATCCCAATAACTGGATCCTTCCCCTTGTACTCTTTGTTCCTGTCCAGCACTGGGGAGGCAATGTGACCTTTTTGACTCATTCTTTTGGCTGCAGTGTCTATCCAATGTACAATGCTATACACTGCTAGCATTATATTCCATTTCCACCAGCCCCACTCATCCACTGAATCACTTCCTGTACCATAATGCATTGGTCAGTTAGTTCATCCACAATGAAGCCCTCACTCTCATCCAAAGAAGCAGAAAGAACCTTGGGCATTTTCAACAAATGTAAAAGCTGAACTTTTCGTGTGTCTGCCCTTTGAGTTCCCTTATCTTCCTGGCTCACACTCACACCCTCCTTTCCCTGATCACTGATCATATGCCAAGATGCATGGCCACCTCCTGGTGTAAAAATAATTCCGGTAATATTCCACATTATTGATGTGTCACATTTTTTGTTGCTTGACGTCTACTTCATAACCTCTGCTACAGTTATTTTAGCCGTAAACATTTACCAGAGATATGTTTGCCAGTGTCACACTAACATCCAAGAACTCCTACACACTACAGCCAATCTGATCTGCCATCTTCAATTTATTAACTGCTTAAAAGTTTTATTTTTTTTGTACAGATCTTGTATTCTCCCGCCACTAGATCTTCCATTATTTGAAACATTTAGAATATAACAACCTTCACCAATTTTCATATTCAACTTTTTTTAAAAAAATCTTTCATGGGACGTGGACATTGCTGGCAAGACCAGCATTCATTGCCCATCGTTGTTGTCCTTGAGAACGTGGTGGTGAGTCTTTCTCTTGTGTCCTGCATTCCATCTGATGAAGGTATATCACAATGCACTGGGAAGGGAGGAACAATAAATCAGGATGATGTCTGGCTTAGAGCTGTATCACCCGGGAAAATGGAATGTATTCGATCATACTTCTGCATTGTACCTTATCAATGATAGACAGGCTTTGGAGAGTCAACACATAGGTCATTACCCTAAGAACCCATAGTCCCTGAGCAGTTTTCATAGCCACAGCATTTTTGTGGCCTGTCCAGTTCAGTTACTAGTCAATGGTAGTGCCCAGAATATTTTGATAGAGGAATTCAACATTAGTAATGCCATTGAGTATCTAGGATGGATGACTCAGTCACATTTTTTGGTGACTACCTGGCACTTGTATTGTGTGAATCTTATTTGCCACTGATTAGCCTAAGTTTGAATATTGCCCAGTTTACATTTTGATGCTGACTGTTTCAGTATTTGATGAGTTTCAATTGGTACTGATTCATTAACATTCATCCTCATTTCTGCCCTTATGATGGACAGAATATCATTGATGAAGCAGGTGAAAAAGGTTGAGTCATAGATACTATGCTGAGGAACTTGTGTAGCAAAGTTTTGGTACTGAGATGATTGACCTCCAACAACACCAACTGCCTTCTTTTGTGTTGGATGTGAGCCCAGCCACTGAACAGGTTCCCCCACAACTCATTGGCTTCAAATTTGCAGGGCTCAAGAACGCTGACTCGATGTCATGAGCAGTCACTCCCATGTCAGCTTTTGAGTTCTGCCCTTTTGTTCATGTTTGGGACAAGGTTTTGGGGAGATCAGGAACCAAGTACCTTGGTAAAATCCAAACTAAGTATCAGCAACCAAATTATTGCTGAGTATGTGCTGTTTGATAGCCTATCAACAACATCTTCCATTGCTTTGATGATGATTGAGAGAAGACTGATTGGTAATTGAGGGAATGGATTTGCCCTGCTTTTTGGACACAGGATAAACTTTACTAATTTTCCACATTATTGGTAGATGTCAATTTTGTAACTTTAACTGAATAGCTTGGATAGGGATGCATCTAGTTTTGGAGCACAACTTCGATATTATTGCTGTTATGTTGTCAGTACCACACACTTTGCAGTATTGACGCTGTCAGCCATTTCTTAATAACACAAGGAGTAAGTCAAATTTACTGAGGACTAGTATCTGTGATGTGGGGGACCTCAGGAGGAGGCCGAGATGAACCTTGCACACAGTACTTCTGGCTGAAGGTGGATGCAAATGGTTCTGAAATAAAACCGAAAGAGCTGTGGATGCTGGAAGTCAGAAACAAAAATAGAAATTGTTGGAAAAGATCAGCAGGTCTGGCAGCACTGGCAGAACTGAAGAAATGTCACTGGACCCTGAAATGTGAATTCTGCTTTCTCTCCATAGATGTTGCCAGACCTGCTGAGCTTTACCAGCAATTTGTTTTTTATTGCACATGGTCATGCCTTGCCTTTTGTTTCGGCCTCCTTCATCATTGAGGATGGGGGTGTTGTGGACCCTCCTTCTTTTGTTAGTTGTTTAATTATTCATCACCATTCATGGCTAAATGTGGTAGGACTGCAGAGCCATGTTGCTTCCATTTTTTCACAGGTCTGTGTTTTCCAATGAGGCTAATGCCTCATTTTAAGGAACGCGTGGTTCTGTTTTTGGGCCGCTGCACTTTTCATTGAACCAGGACTATGCCTTTGGCTCGATGATAATGATAGAGTGAGGGACCTTTTGGGCCATGAAGTTACAGATTGTCAATGAATCTAATTCTCTTCCTGTTGATGGCCCACAACATGACATGGATATCCAGCCATGACTTGTGAGATCTTTTCTGACTCTATTCCATTTGTCATCCTAGTTGTGTACAACACTGACTCAATGGATCCTTGTGATTGAGCATTGGAAGAGTTAGAAAAGCTTTCAGCTTCAGCAATAGATGCATTGTCTGGAGAAATGCATGAGCAGACAATGAAATAGAGAAGGAAGACAAGAGCCAGAACCTGTTTGGCTTACTTTAGTTGAAGATTATGGCTTGTGGTTGCCTGATATGTCATGGAAGATGTATCCTTCTCATTCCATGATCTTGTGAAATTAGCAGCTTCTTATAACAGCAGAGACTATCAAGATGAGAAAAAAATATATAGCTGCATTGCACCTTCAAAATCCTTTTAGATATACAAAGATTAACATTACATTATTCTCTTAGGCACATCAAACTTTCAATGTTGAGTATAGTATGTCTATGGTTAGCATCTGGATGGCATGCAGGGTTTCAAAACCTTACTTTTAATTGTAATTTTTTAACTATCTGCTTTCATTAGAGACAAATCTGGGATTTTTAGTAGCACTAACCTTGTGTGTGAATATCTGAAAGACAATTGTTGTACTGGATCTTTGGCTTCACTGCCAGCCCCATGTCATCACTACTGGGAAACTCAATGCCAGTATTGTCTTCTTGCCAGTCAGCATTAGAATGTACCATTTACCGTTCACTTTGATACATTATGCAAGATTTCAAACTGGTACTCTGTGAAAATCCAGAGTACCGAACTGAAAAGTGAATCTGTGAGCCTTGGTCAGAGTGTGGTGCATCATTAGCATCTGAACTTGTCTGACGTTGCACTTCATTCACCGCATCTTGATGGTATTCCAATGCAATAGGAAGAGAAAAATGAAAATGCACAGCCCTCCTCACATTTAAATGAAAATCAATGCCTAGGCCTCTTGAAAATTCTCCTGTACAATTTCACGTGTCTGACCCACTCGCTATCTCTTGCATAGTTTCTGACTCAATTTATTCCTCAATTATGAGCTCATTTTGAGAAGCAGAAAGTCTTCTTTTCTCTTCTTTGATTCATTGTGTTGTCCATCAGTCTCTATGAGTAGTTAGTATTTTTCCAGGCTTCAGCTAATTAAGATAATTCAATATCCAGGTAGTGAGATACGTTCAAAATAAAGAGGCTTGGAGGAATTAATGCTGTGAATTGTTTTCCTCTTGCCTGTTCTTGGGCTCTGGTTTGCCCCACCCTGAGTGACTGGATTAGATTTTTATTATATAGTGAGTTTCATTATTATTATTTTTACGTTAGGAATTCATAAACAAGTGTTTGCCTGATTTGCCTCACTTCCAGCGGGACAAGCTAAAATGGCAGAAAACAAGCAGTATAATGAGAGAAATTAGACATCAGAGGGATAAAAAGGACATGGTTCTTTTCATTAAACCCATCAACTCTAAAAGACAATACATCTGTTCAGGTCACAGACTGTTTACTTGATGACCAATTAATGAACAAATTAGCCCTGCGGCATGTACAGTTTCACTGACCTTCATTCCTATCAAGGCCAAGGATAGCTTCCAAAAGGACAAATCTTTCTTCCACTTCCAAATCTCTGTTAAGGCGCCGTCAACTCCACAAGAGAATTTTACGACTTGCCACTGTTCCCATCTTGTAAAGAAAACATAACGACATCAAAAGTCACAAGTTTAAATCAGAGTTATAGCTGACAACAAAATTCAAAAGCCTCAGAACATGTGCCCTCTTCCAATACATAGACTATCTCAATGATTATTGTTAGCTTTAGTTTTCAAAAGGACTTTGTTTCTCCTTTACTCTTTCTATTTGCATTATTATTAGGAGAGGAATTATGACTCCATGTGCTCTTACAAACATCGCCCTAGGCCCTGTTTTTTTTGCCTGTGACAATGTTCTGTTTTTTTTCATCCTTCTGTTTTGATCTCTACTTAAAGTTTTATGGCTTTGCTCCTCGAGGGTGCTATTAGCTAATATGCTAATAGTGCTATGCATATTCTATTAGCACTGTCAGAGTAAGATAAGAGACAGTTAGGTAGAGAGCACTGGAGGGTAATAACACAGCAGTGGGTCACAACATTACCATATTATCAGTCATCTTTACATCTCAATGGAGCCTGTCTGTTGTAGCTTTCACTGTCCAAGTCACAACCAGTGCAAGATTTATTCCATCTTTTGCTTAACAGTTTAACACGAACTGCGTTGTTCAGGCATAGAAAAGAAATCTTGCCTTTGAAACCCCAAACACAACTGTGAAGCTTTCTCTGATACCATTTTCAGAAAGCTTAATGAAGGGATTATCTGTTGTA
Organism: Stegostoma tigrinum; assembly: GCF_030684315.1. Taxonomy (NCBI): domain Eukaryota; kingdom Metazoa; phylum Chordata; class Chondrichthyes; order Orectolobiformes; family Stegostomatidae; genus Stegostoma; species Stegostoma tigrinum. The sequence goes on from NC_081381.1 coordinate 20,763,380, forward strand.
GTAATCAAGGAGTATTTTAGTTCTCTGGTAAACATGTGAATGAAGCAAACATTAGGTTCTGCCGATTGTGGATTGAAGGAGATAGTTTGGAACTGAACTGTGTCAGGAAATAACACTCTCTGTTGATCCTTATTCTTTTTTTGGACAAGAATTAGAAAACTGAACTGGTCCCAAAGCGGAATCATTGTAAACAATCCCACTCCTGGTCACTAACCACTGAATCCAGTCAGGAAGTTTTGACCTTTGGTGACAATGGAATTGAACAGGGCTGTGATGCCTTCCTTGGTCAAATAGCTAGCGATAGCTCAGTAGCTTGGTCCATGCATGAAGAGTATTCTGGGGGACTGCACCATGGAATGAATCACCCCCAGCTAAAAAGACAATCGGAAGCTCTGCTTGCAACATACGCATAGATTTATTGGAAATCAGCCACACCTGGCTACCCTTCTTTCATTCAGATTAAATTTGAAGTGTGTTCAATCTTAATCCTTGCTAGCAGATGGACACTTTTTAATTTCTGCATTGACTTCTCACTGCAATGAATCACTCTACTGTATTTCCAGCAGCTGCTTTGTTTGAATTTATTGCAAATTAAGAGTGACTCTGAATTAAAACAATATGTTAAACCCCAGACAATGTTTCAATGTTTTCTGGACAAACTCATGGAAAAGGTCTCTTTCGGGAGACAGACTGCTCAGTGTGGGACTGAGCCATTCAGCATTGTAATCCAAGGTTCAATCACTCAATGTTTCTGGAACTGGGGTATATAGTGCATGTTATAGGACTAAGAATGAATAGACGGGGATTCATATTCGAGGGGGCATGAGTTCAAAATCTATCATGGCATGAAGTAAAGTTAAATTTTTTAAAATTGCAAAAGGAAAGGAAATAAAAAGCAGGTGACAAGTCTATCAGATTATTATAAAACTCAACTAGTTCACCCACGTCCTTTTGTTAAGGCAGCCTGTTGTCCTTACTTAATCTGACCAAATGTGACTCCCAGTCTCTTGCCACTTAACCACCTTATGAAGGTTTTGGATTGAATTAAATTGAATTGAATTGGCTATATTGTCATATGTACTCAAATGTGTCATCTCAGATACCAGGTACCTAGGTAGAGATTCTTCAGGGCAAGCTCAAAAACAGATAAATAAAGAAATAAACAGATTGTAGGAATAAAATAGAAAGTAGAGAAATGAGAAAGCTCCGAACTGCAGTCCTTCCAACACAGTCTCTGCTGGCACCTAGACTTCTGACTGTACTGGGCCTAGACTCCAGGCCACAATGGCGCCTAGACTCCAGATCGACGGGGCCTCGACTCCAGACCCATACCAGGCCTTGACTCAAGACTGCACTGGGGCCCTGACTCTGGGCTGCTCAGGACTCTCGACTCTGTGCTGCACAGGGGACTCGACTCCAGGGTGCACCAGGCCTCGATTCCGGGCCTCTCCAGGGCCTCGACTCCAGGCTGCACTGGGCCTCGCCTCCAGAACGCACCAGGGCCTTGATTCTGGTCTGCACTGGGACTTGAACTCCAGACCACACCGGGTCTTGACTCCAGACTGCACCAGGCCTTTACTCCAGACCACACCAGGCCTCCACTCCAGACTGCACCGGGCCGCGATTCCAGACCACACCAGGCCTTTTTCCAGACCACACAGGGCCTCGACTCTGGGCTGCACCGGGGCCTTGACTCCGGGCTGCTCCAGGGCCTAGATTCCAGGCTGCACTGGGCCTAACCTTAAGGTTCTTGAGGCTGGCGGACTGCTCTGGACTCAGGTTGTATTAAGCTATACAAAGAAGGAGTCCTTTTGAAGGGCAACTTGGGAAGGTTCGATACGTTCGAAGCTTGCCATTCATGTCCCTATCTTGAGAGAGTAAAATTAAAAAAAGCATGAGGAAACTACAGCGGCAGCAGTTCTGAAGTTCTGAAGAAGGATCACTAGACCCGAATCATTAAGAGATTTTCCAGCCTTTTCTGTTTTTTTTTCAGATTGCCAGCATCTGCAGCTCTTTTAGGATTTTGTCACCATTGTTCTTTAGGTTAAGAAGAGTCAACCTATCTATGGTTGGCCTCGTGTGGATACCTCGGCAATTCACTACTTTCTCAGGCTACTGATTAATAAAACTTAAGGCCCATGTTGAACCTTCTGCTTGGAACACATAGTTTTACAAGTGGAATTGGACGTGAGACCAAAATCAGGCACTAACCAATTTCTATTCAACTGAGTGCATCAAATATATTTTTAATCCATTTAATCTGAGTTACATCCGTGTACAACAAAACGGTGAGCTGAAACTCTGAGCAGGAGAATTTTCACATCTGTCATTGGCCAGATAATCAACGGTAGTGGATTGACCATCTGTATTAAACTCTGCCCAAATTTTGCTACCATTGAAGTTGACTGACGACATTTCCACTTGGGCCATTGCAACCAGGTATTTTAAGCTGCAACTTACTTCTCCGAAGATGGTCTAATGTTGGAAATCGATATTGTAGTAGAGACTGCGTCCTGCAATGGGATAATACATTGACATTGAATCTTTGGTTTGGATCCAGCTGCACAGATGGAATAAAGTTTATTCCATCTGTTCATTGTTAAGAACTTCACATAAATTGAGTTTGGGCCATCTTAATTCAATTCAGCCAAAATGACCACAAGTTAGGATTTAAACAGTCAGAGACCACAAGGGCAGCTGAGGTAGGAGGTGGTATTTTGTATAAGAAAGGAAGCAGAGTGAAAACAAAATTAGAGATAATGGGAACTGCAGATGCTGGAGATTCCAAGATAATAAAATGTGAGGCTGGATGAACACAGCAGGCCAAGCAGCATCTCAGGAGCACAAAAGCTGACGTTTCGGGCCTAGACCCTTCATCAGAGAGGGGGATGGGGGGAGGGAACAAAATTACATGTGTTTAGGGATAACACAATATGAAATTGTAGGAGCACAGCAGGCCAGGCAGCATCGGCGGAACAGGAAACCTGACATTTCGGGTCAGGACCCTTCTTCAGAAATGGGGCAGAGGCAGTGAAGGAAGCTCAGAAATAAATAGAGAGGGGGTGGGGCTGGGGAAGGTAGGTGGGATGGTGATAGGCAAGTGCAAGTAGGAAGCGGTGGGGATTGATCAGTGAGGTGGGAGGAGCAGGTAGGTGGGAGAGAAGATGGACAGGTTGTATCAGGTCAAGGAGGCAGGGATGAGAGGGAGGGTTGGACATGGGATGAGACCAGGCGCGACGAAATTTTAAAACTGGTGAATTCCATGTTCAGACCATCAGGCTGTAGGCTCCCGAGGCAGAGTATGAGGTGCTGCTCCTCTAGTTTGCAGTTGATGTCATTGAGACACTGGAGGAGACCTAGGATAGACATGCCACCCAGGGAGTGGGAGGGGGAGTTAGAATGGTTGACGACTGGAAGGTGTTGTTGTTTGTTACATACAGAGTGCAGGCACTTTACAAAATGGTCTTCCAGTCTACACTTGGTGACTTGCAGACTGTTTGGCTAAAAATCTGTGCTCTGTATGTGACAAATCACATTTGTTTAGAGCCTTTTGTAGCCCTAGGATGTCCCAAAAATCTTCATAGTGAAGTGTGGTCACTGTTGTAATGCAAGAAACATGGCAGGCATATTGCAGGCTGCAAAATTCAATAATGAAATAAATGACCAGATAATCTGTTTCAGTGATATTAGTTCTTGGACTAATGTTAGCTGAATACCGGGGAGAGCTTCTTTCCACTTCAAAATAGTGTCAAGGCATTTTCTGCACACCTTGCAGATGGAGTCTTGAGTTAACATCTCATTAGAAAGGCATCACTTCTAATTTAGTACTACAGTCTGGATTATACACTGCACATCATGGAGTGAGGCATGAACGCACAAAGTTTCTGAACTGGGGGCCAGAGTACTACTGTTGAGGCAAACAAAACACAGTGAATGGGAGGAATGTTACACTTTATCTAACTAGTGCTGTGTCCAGGACTGACATGTTGGGGCACAAATTTGGCAAAGATCCATTTATGGTTCTACAACCTTTTATATGCTGACGTCATGTGAATCAACCTGAAGGTGTGCGACTGCCTGAACTTGACCATCAGACTTCATTATTAATATTTAATTGAGGTCCTGTTGCCTGTCAATCCTCCAGAAGCAGCTCAATCCTTTATTAATGATGATGGTTGGATGACGTGACTGGTGGACTTCTCGAAATGAGTCTGATGAATTCAGCTGTGGCCCAATGGTTGTCTGTTTGTCTCCAACTCACTGCTAAATCTACAAAGAATCCACAGCAGTGATATAGACCAGTTAGTCAAGTTGGTCAAAACTAGTGTTCATGCCCCACCTGAGCCATCATAGAAACATAGAAAATAGGTGCAGAGTAGGCAATTCAACCTATTGAGCCTGCAACACCATTCAGTATGATCATGGCTGATCATGCAATTTTATTTGGCCTATTTACTACAGCTCTCTTTATCAATATGTCCTTCCATTCCTTTCGTCTTCCTGTGATTATTTGCCTTCCCCTCAAAAGAATCTTTGCGAATTGCAGTAAATATTCCTTCTGTTACAAAATTCCACATTCTTAGCACTATCTGGGTAAAGAAGTTATTAAGGTACTTCACATATTTTGGCTGCTCCCAGTATTTAAACCCCTCACAAACAAATGGAGATTGATTACATGAACCTGACTTGAATTCTCTACTCGAAAGATAAGCGGTATTTGCAATGCTCACGGAAAATTTTGAAACCTGATTCTGTCTCAGAAATATTACCTCCTCATGGCAGGCACTCAGAGCACACTCTATGCCCAGCGCAAGGTGATCAAGATTGAAAATCCAGCAGAATCAGGGAACAGAATCTCCATTCTTGTCATAAAATAAGAGATGTTTGAAAACACAGGGAAACAGGAGATTTGACTGACCAAAATTAGTGATGACTATGTGGAGCAGATTGCGTAGGAGATCTATACTGACAGATGGTGGCAGCAAATTAAACAGGAAGCTAGAGAGAATTTGGGCGGGGACAGACACTAAGGGGATGAAAACCTGGATTAATGAAAATCTGAGACCAAGCAGGTGAAGCATAAAGCTACGTACGTCTTAAATTCTTCAGAACTATTTACATGCCTTGATGGAAAGGTAGAACTTGCATTCTTGTAGCACCTTTCAGAACATTGGGATGCCCCAAAAACTCTTCATAAATGAATAATATGCATTTGAAATGTGATCACTGTCGTAATGTAGGGCAACGCATTTGAACAGAGCAAGACCTCACAAATGACAATGTGACACTGTCAATGGTTGGAGGATAAGTATTGGCCTAGAAATCACAGTGGCAAACATACAGCTAATTAGTTAAAAGACTTTCATGTCATCACTCTGGCCATGTTTTGACATTCTCTTTAGTCTGTTTAAAATAAATGAAAGACGCAAAGGAAATTATTTTACAGGCGTTACGTAAAAAAGATGTATATTTCTAACAAAACTTTGCTCAGGAAACTCCGCACTTAAAGGGTTCAGAGGTCAATGAGCAATTTTGAAAGTACTTTTTGTTCTGTTTACTTTTTCACTAGTCATGGGTGTTTGAAGAGTTGTGTAAGCATAAATAATCTGTGAGGAAACACATAAGGAAACAAAAGCCAATTAACAGTACATTTAGAGATGTACCAATGTACAATACTCACAGTAACAGTAGTTTAAAGATCATCTGGAAGCGTTTTCCATCCATTTTGCTGATTTGTTCTGTGGTTCCAATTTTCTCTCCATCTTTCCTGAAAATTGTTTGTGCATGCACAACTTGCCCTCAGTCACCTTGCCTAGTTGACTTATCGTTTATATCAAAGTTTTATGGGCGTGCCATAGCTGTTTATTCAACTGTGGAATGCATCACAGTCAAATGATGATCATAAATACAAGAAAATCACTAAAATTCATTGAGAGAGTAGTTAATAGGTGTTAACTTGCTGCCGCATGAGTCAGTTGAGGTGTTTATCACAGATGATTCAAGGTTAAGGTATGTAAACATATGAGGGGATAAGAAATAGAAGGATATGCTGATGATTTTAGATAAGGTGAGGCCAGAGCTGGTCCTTTGTGGGAACATAAACAAGATATGGACTAGTTAGGTGCAAATTGCCTGTTTCTATGTTGAATATTATAAACAGCTCTATAAAAGTTGTCACTTAACATCAAAACATACACACACACTTGAACAACCAGAGAAAGAAGGGAGAAGAAAATTGGCTGAATATTTGTGATAAATATTACTTATGTGACATCGAATTACATACAACCTAAGGCACAATAACAGGCCATTCAGCCCCACCTAGACATGCTCATATTTCTGTTGCACTTGAGCCTCATACTATCCTTTCTTGTCTAACTCTGTTCGTGTAACCCTGAATTCCCTTCTCCCTCATATTCTTATCTAGCCTCCACTTAAGTGTACTTACGTTATTTGCCTCAACATTCCCATTCTAGCCAATTCCACATTCCCAGAACCTTCTAGGTGAAGAAGTTTATTTTTAATTTCTAATTTGATTTCTTGCAAACTATACCAAAGTGCTGGCCTGTAGTTGTGCTCTTTCCTACAGGTTGAAACATTGTCTATATATCTATGATATCAAAATATCATAGTTGGATTGTTCAACCTTTCCTGACAATAACAATCTTCAAAATCAGAGGTCACACAGCACCAGGTTATAATCCAACAAATTTATTTGAAATCTCAAGCTTTCAGAGCGCTGCTCTTTGTTAGGGGAAGTCTGGACTTCACCTGATGAAGGAGCAGCTCTCCAAAAGCCTGTGATTTTAAATAAACCTTTTAGATTATAACCTGGTGCCGTGTGACTTCTGACTTTACCCACCCCACTCCAACATTGGCATGTCCATCTCAATAATAATCTTGCCTTTCTGGTGTCATCCTTATGAATAGTTTTGTTATTCTTCAAGTGCCTTCATACCTTTGTATAATATGCAATCAGAATTATAGTCTAGTCTAACCATTCTCTACTTTCAATTCTTCTCTTTAGAATTGAATCCTAGTGCTGGGTTTGCTATTTTTATGACTATATTAATTTGAGTTGCAGCTTTTGCTAGATCATGTGTTTTTTTTGTGAGATCATACTGAGGATGTGGACGGAGGTCTCACACTGGTGAACAACAACCTTTATAAAGTGGTTACATTATTTCCATAAGTGGTAGGGGAGAACACTTCTAGATTCACGCAACCTCAGTCCTAGTTCCATATGGCCCTCAGGTCAGCAGGCATTTCTCTGCTGTTTGTATACTACGTGTGCTATTCATTAGCAGCAAAGGAATTATCCACTTTTTTACACTTTGTTCTATCCCACTGAATTATTTTCATTTAACCATGAACATTACCTTTAAAACATTCAACTCATCGAACTTTTCAAATTCTTTCTGTCCCCTGCCACATCTCTGTTTGACTTTGCCCGAAGATGTAGTCATATGCTACTGCAGAAATAAAGAAGGTTCAGGCTGAGGTAAACATCTTTATTCAGGAAGGAATACTGTTGATTAGAACTGTCACATAGAATATTATTAAGTTCGCAGCAATTACAGTGCAAGTGTCACACAAAGCTTTAACTTCCATTGAAGTACCTCCCATACCTTGCAATTGGATTATACAGGGTTGAAAAATGTTCAGTATCAGAAAGAACAGACACACTGGCTACAGTCTCTAATTTAAAACAAGTCTCCTTGCCATTAACAAAACGTCAAGTCTCAAAAACCATCCTGAGGTTCTATAACTTCCTCCAGAAAACAAAAACTTGGTCTTCATTAACATCTACTTCTTAGGCAGGGATAGGATATTGCAATTTATTTTTGTTATTCTGTCCCACAGTTGGACTGTGCTGCTGCCAGTGCAGACAATTTGGAAGTGATTACTTTTTGGTACAGGTATAGCACTCTGCATTAGTGACAAGGCTAACACTTCCTACCAGAACAATGAGCAATTGCAGTGACTGTTCCTTTTGTATTCCAAATGTTCTGGCTGGCAGCAATTCACACAATGGCAAACTGAACAGACTCAGCTCTGGTGCCCAGGGAAAGTCTCTGTCTCTCTGGAGAAAAAACCTGCTCTGTGTGTAAATTTCAAGTTGCCTGGCTACTTGAACAGGCCTGGACAACATGTGATCCTCTCTTGACTGTAGGAGATCTGATAGAGTCTCAATCAGGATTCCAACTAGAATGTGGTCTTGTATAAGCTCATCTCATAGGGTCCCAGCCTTCCAGTGGTCTGGTAAATGAGAGATATCATTCATTAAAGAACCGAGACTCTCCATGGCCCCTGATTGTATGGAATAAACTGGGTGCAGGTGATAACACTGTTATACCTTAGAATGAAATAGTTGTAGACAGCTCTAATTAAGTCTAATAGTATTTTGTTATTTTTCTGTCTATTCCAAGTTGGACAATAATTACAACAGCAATGTGTCTGGTGCCATTAACCTGTTCAAATTTAAAAGCATGGTCTGAGGTGTTATAGCATCAAATAAACTGTTGTTGACAACTCATCCATTAAGACATCTAGGCCAGCTTCATGAGCAAATGCTCAGGTATGCGTTTGGGATTTATCCATCGTTAAGGATGACTATGCTCAGCAGTTGAGCAAGACTGCGAGTTAATGTACTTGTGTGTAATAACCAAACAGTATCTCTTCAACTACCATTTGCTTACCGCCTTCTGGGGTCTGGACTGGGAGTCATTGAGGTGTACTGCTGCTGTGGACGTCCTGCAATACACTACCCATCAGGCTCACTTTTCTTGGCGATTACTCATTCACAACATTGTCTAAGCCTAAGTGTACGTTGCAGTTTAGGTTTGTCTTGTGCTGCTGTCTGCTTTGAATGTGCCTGTTGTCACATTGGACATCTATAAAGCTTTATCACATGGGGGGCTGCTAATGGTATCACCACAGTAAGATCGTACTGAGGTAACAGATACAGGCGAGTCTGTTCTTTAACTGGTGAACAGCAACCTTTAAAAGTGATTTACATGACATGGAAAAGTTGGTGGGAAGAAAACATTCCTACAACTCTGCAGGCACATGCCCCTCACGTCAGCAGGCTCCACTGATAACATTTACTCTTCATTAGCTTGATCGGATTGCCCATTAACCTATACATGTTATACAAACAAGCCATCAGGAAACCTTCGCTTTGGAATTCAGAGCAGGTTGTGGTGGGTTCAACTTGCCACTTGCTCCAAAATACTTCCCTTTTAGACACAGGGCAACTGGTGGATAGGCACATGGATGACAATAACATGAGGGTATGCAGGTAGTTTGATATTAGAGTAGGATAATAGGTTGGCACAATATCTTGGGCCAAAGGGCCTGTACTGTGCTGTACTGTTCTATGTTCTATGTAACATCTTGGGTATTCTGCATGTGCACTGGCCAAGGACATGGCCATCCAATATGTGCCAACCTTCAGGAATGCTGTTGGCTGATCTCAGATCCCCTTAGACTTAGAGTCATAGAGTAACAGGGGACAGTGGCAAATAAAAAATTATTTTTCAGCCCATCAGGTCTACATCAGTGAAAAAGCAACCATCTAAGTGTTCTAATGTCATTTTCCAGCACTTGATCCAAAACCTTGTAAACCTTGGCATCACAAGTGTACTCCTAAATACTACCTAAACGTTCTGTGGATTTCTGCCTCCACCCACTTTTACAGGTAGTGAGTACAAGTATTCTACAATCCTTTGGGTGAAAGAGCTTGTCCTCAAATCCCCCCAAGCATTCTGCCCCTTACTTTAAATCCATGCCCTCTGGTCATTTAGACCTCCACTGAAGGGAAGAATATCTTCCCATTTACTCTGTTAATGCCCTCATAACTTTATACAGCTCAATCACCTCAGTCTCTTCAGCTCCAAATAAAATAACCCCAGCCTATCCCATCTCTTTTCATAACTGAACATCACTTACCTAGAAAACATCCTGGCAAATCTCTTCTGTACCTTCTTCAGCGCAATAACATCTGTCCTATAATGTGGATTCTAGAACGGCACATAGCATTCTAGCTGTGACTACTTTATTGCTACACCTCAAGGCTGGGCTGGTAACTCTCACTGTAATGTTGCAGCAAGGGTACTGTGTGATCAGGGATGTGCGCCCAGCTTATGGACTGGACCAACTACATCTCCGGGCTCTTCACTTAGTATCATAGCCCTCATTCACTCTGAGCTGACCCAGATATTCATGTCACCATTGCTTTGGATTGACTTGCCTTATATTTTTGTGCTTCAGCCCTTCAGCCAGAGATTAGGGTCATATTACTCTTGTCTTGCCTTGCCATTTAGCGCTAACACAGAGGATTGAGGTTTGCCAGCATTGCCTGCGGGCTTCAGTCATCAAGGGGAATGGCCTTTGCTCAGGGAATCCCAGCCCAGTAAATCAAAAGCAGCCCTTGATTTGTCCTGTCCCTGCTCGGGGAGTCAGAGTCAGGATCCTTTGCTCAAAAGGGACGAGGAACTGATTGATGTGCTACACATCATGTACCTTGACTCTTTCTACCCCATCTGTGGGTTGCTTTGCTTATGGAATGAGAGAGAGGCAGTCTTTATGGGAGATGATTGTGGGTGGCTTGGCTATTACTGTCAATACATCTGGGGAGGCTTCCAGAGTGAGTAGGCAGTGTAAATGGCATGCAAGGTTAGTGGTATCGGGAGCTGGGGTGGGTAAGGGTGAGTAGGGAAAATGTTGCTGGCAGTAGTGAGAATGGTGGAGCTTCATGGAAAGTGGGTGTGGAATCAGAGATAGCATGAGTGTGCGATATCGGAGAGAAGATGTTGACACTTACCTTGGCAGACTGAAGAAGACCATTGACCTCCTTCTTATACTGGGGAGATTCCTCCAGATGGCTGAGACTACTTCTATCTGAGCAACAGCCTTGTACCAGGCTGGGCTTGATCTGGTGTCATGGCCTTCGTGAGTGGTCTTGGAGAAGTGGAAATCCAGCCTCTGGCCATCAGGACCTCCAGGACCAGGTCCGCAAAGCAAGGCACTCGTATCCCCCTGTCAGGTGTGACCTGTGCAGGATGGCTCCGGATTGACTTTGCTTGTCCAGGTGCACAATGGGCTTTTTAAGATGGTACCAGCACCTGGAAGGCCAGTCAATGCTGGGATCTCTGGTGAATAGTTGCTGCAGAACATGGTAATATGGGAATAGAAATCGGATATTGCTGGCTATGAGGGCTGAAAGGCCAATTAATAGCATGTGTTTGGTAAGATACAGTGAGGAAGTGGCACTCAGTGGGAATCACTGCACCAAACATGACAAGACCTGTGCCTACTCAAAAAAAATTCCCCTATTTTTGGATTGACCAGTCTCCACCTAATGGTAGAAGTCAAGCTTTTCAGGGAACTACTCAGTTTTAGCATTGCCTGCACCAAGCAAACAACTTCTGACCCCTTCACCTGTAATGAAGCCATTCAGTATGAATTAAGAACTGCAGCCAGGAGGAGAGAGCAGCGTCAAGGATTAAGAGTGTGGCCGATAGGAAGAACAGAGTAAAGGAGGCCAGGGTAAGGGCAGAGGGAGGCAGTGCCGAGGCAAGCGCAGCCAGTGAAGAGATAACACTGGGAGGTGTGCCCCAGGAAGGGGCAAGGATGAAAGGTTATTGTGGAGGGAGGTGTAGGAACTGCCAGTGGCATGGAGAAGCATTTCCCAGAGCCAAGGCTTTGATGGGACCCTGTGGAGGCAACAACAATAAACTGGAAATGTCCATGCAATTCAGAGAAACAAGCCCTAAAAACAACACAACATTCAAGCAAAGAAGACATCAGGTGGGGCACTGTTAAAAGAGAGCAGATATTGATCAGTTAGCTCAGTTGGCTGGGCACCTGGTTTGCAAAGTAGATTGATGCCAAAAGCATGGGTTCTGTTCCCATAGCAATTGAAGTCATCATGAAAGCCCTACCTTCTCAACCTTGCGCCTGGCCTAAGACATGATGACTCTTAGGTTAAGCACACCACTGGACATCTCTCTCTCTAATGAGAGCATGGGACTATGCTGGTCTTCCCTTTATTCATAACAAAAGGAAGGCGAACGTGTGCCCTCTTTCTTATATGTGAGACATGGCTTGTTTGCTTCAGTGTGCTTTCTTTATGCCTTTCTACTAATTGAGACACACCAGAACCCTCACCCCATCCCCCCTCTCCCAATTTATTCCAGAACCCTCACCCCATCCCCCTCTCTCCCTATTTATTCCAGAACCCTCACCCCATCCCCCTCTCTGATGAAGGGTCTAGGCCCGAAACGTCAGCTTCTGTGCTCCTGAGATGCTGCTGGGCCTGCTATGTTCATCCAGACTCACATTTTATTATCTTGAATATTATTGAACCAGAGATATCTTAGATTCCATACTGAAAGTAAATGGAACTACATACTGATGCAATTTCATGAGGCGTAGAATCTTTATGCCTATCTTAATAACAGACATATAGAAAATAAGAACAGGAGTATGCTTTTTTGGCTGTTCAAGCTTGCTGCACCATTCAGTATGATCATGGATGATCATCCCACTTAGTAGTCTATATCTGTTTTCTCCATATAGCTTTCAATGCCTTTGAAAATATATTCTTCATTAGGAGCATGATTGAGATTGAGAATTCAGCATGTGATAGCTGGGGCAATGAATCTGTGTTCTGTTACTTGGATTTGTAACATTCCTCAGACAAGTCAGGGTGAGATTCACTTTGTGGCCCTCCATAAAACATCAATAAGTAAAGATTGAAATAAAATGGTAGACTGGAGAATAACTAGGCTCAGTGGCATGTTTCCTGAGAATTAATTAACCTTATCATCCCAAGTGAACAGCCAAGGCTGTAATGCAAGGCAAAATCAAGGCTAAAATCAGTAAGGTAGTGGAGGAGTTAAATTAGCTTAGGATGATATCAAGTTTGGTTAAAAGCATCTGAAATTCAGTAAAGAGAGAGTGAGACATATGGGAAGTGCCATATTTTTATGTTTTGGGGACTCAACATTTTCGACCAGTCATTTGGGCTTCTGTAAGGATTGCTGTGGGAGGTGGTGGAACTCACAAGAAATTCGGTGTTATTGACAGAGTTATGGAAACACACAGCAGAAATAAAACCCATTTAGCCATCTTGGCTGTGAAAGATTCATCTAATTAGTCCCATAACATTTCAATTTTTTTCACTTCAATTGCTCATAAATTCCCTTCGGAAGTTTCTGCTGGATTTGCTTCTAGCAGTGAATGCAAGATTGCAGGAACACATTGGGTCAAACAAATTTTAATCTCTCGTCTGATTCGTTTGTCAATTAGCTAAACATTCATGACCAACTCTCCTTCCAGCTGAAACAGTTTCACACCAGCAAAGCCTTTCATAACTATGAACATCTCCATTAAATCTACCCTTAACTTTCTTTCATATAAAGAGAACAGTCTCAGTTTCTTCATTTGTTCAATATAATTGATGACCCTCATCATAGTCATCCCATGGGACAATGGGGGAAAATGTCACTTAGACATGGGGAGAGCTGCACATATCACTCTGTGTGGCTTATGTGCACATTCTGCTAGGCATTTACAGATTGCATGGTCACAAACTGGTCTCTTGGAATGGGAAAAATGGGTGTCTACTAGGATTCTGAATCAAACAAAGAAAAATATGCTGCCCTGGTTTAATGGAGAGCTATTTTAGTGTTATCCAGAATCATTTGTTACTGGGCTGTAGTTAAACTCTCCCCAGTCATATCAGATCATACAATTAGGGAAAACATTTTTAAAATACGTAAGTAATTTGCTCCTGGCAGCAAGTTCCTGATTATTGCAAGTCGCCGTGTAAAACAAATTCAGGCTGAGCAAAGAGTCTGGATTTTGAAAGAATAGGGTAGGCTTTCTGAATTAATCTGCAGTCCTTCTATTTGCATAAACACTTGAGCGTTTCAAGATACCGGCCGATCAAATGGCTAAATATTTCCCCAGTAGCAATTAATAAAGTTGTACTTTCTGCAACACTCTGTGCTATCAGTTGTTTGATTAAGATGCAGGCTGAGTAAGCTGACATAATGAAAGACTGTTGCTTTATCAATAATTGATTGCTGCTCGTTGAGACAGGAAAATTGTAATCTCACAGATGGGCTCAGCCTGATACTTGATGGAATTTGAAAAACCAGGAGGCTGTCCAGATGAATGCAGTTCATAAAAATAAAAGAAAAGCACCCTGAAAAAAAATGATAAATCTACATGTAAAATAATAGGGCACCAAATTAGGTGAAACTCTCAGTCTGTCCATTATGCTTGCTCAAACAGATGAGCCTCTTATGGAAATATGGAAACAATTAGCTTGAGGGCTGTCCCTTCAGTATTCCCAGAGAAACGAGCAGACTTTATATTTATGAAGCCTGTTGCAATGCTCCTAATGATGCAATTAAACTAGGAGGCAGGAGACTTTGATCTAAATGTGGTAATTTTTACAAAAATATTTCCAAGTGATAGATACTCATAATTCAGAGGATTTAATTGTACTTAATTTGTTTGGACTTTGAATGTGCTTTTAATTAGAGGAGAGATTTGCCTTTATGTTTAAGGCAGGCTGTCAGGGAAAATTAAGAACCAGTTTGCTTTAGCGTTGCTGGTTTTCATCACAGCAGGGACCACAGAACAGAAGGTAGCAGATAATTAGAGTCAGTTTAGGAGCTGAAGTACAGGCTTGAGTCATATTTCAATGCAAATCTTAAAGACACAAAGTCTCTTTATTGGCCGATAGAGGCTGGCTTTCACAATACTGAGATTTTCAGTACAGTTATACCCACAGTGGTACCGAGAACGAATGGGAAACAGCAAACACAAGAACTAATTTTATCGACATGAGCTTATATTGGGAGATCACAAACACACTTGTGGATAATTTTTCAGAGTGTGTTCTTGGAAGGAAAGCTTCTTCACAGACAACATAGTGTAAAGTTAACCCTAAAACATATATGTGCTGCATAGTCCAATTGTACTATCAATTGCCTATTTACATTAAATACGGGGTGTTTTCAATAGATCAACAGCTCGCATTTATGTTGAGTAGTTTATACAGTAAAACAATGACAGTTTACATGTATAAAGAGCTATCAGCAGAGCCCGGGCAATGTCCCCCACATTATAGTGATTACAGACGGAACACCCCAAATTATTAGACTCTTGGCTGAAAAAGGATAAACTAGCTGCCCTCCTTTATTTACCTCACTGCCTCAGTTACTCACAACAAGGTTAATTTAGTAAAAAGATCCCTCCCTTCCGGATGCCTTTTTCCAAGACCAGTTGAATTCATGCTTTATGAGGAGCCAATTTAACTCAGCTTTCTTGAGTTAAAAAAGAAATGTCAAGATTATTAATTACTGAACAGGAACATGGGGCGGCACGGTGGCTCGGTTGTTAGCACTGCTGCCTTACAGCACCAGGGACCTAAGCTGGATCCCGAACTTGGGTGACTATCTGTGTGGAGTTTTCACATTGTCCCTGTGTCTGCAAGGGTTTCTTCCCACATTCCAAAGATGCGCAGGTTGGGTGGATTAGCCACGGGAAATGCAGGGTTACAGGGATAGGGTGAGTCTGGGTGGGATGCTCTTCAGAAGGTTGATGTAAGCTCAATGAGCTGAATGGCCTGATTCCACATTGCAGGGTTTCAAGAAATGTTCATATTAATATGAACACATACACACAAATGAGGAATAAGAAGTGAGTCGAAAAAAAGTTAAAAGAGGCAAACAGCTCTGTCTCTGAGTTATTCATCAAGAGTGGATAATAGAACATTGTGGCCATTAAGTGATATTGCCAGTAACATTGATGATTGAACAATCGATTTTAAGATTTTTGGCTCTGTGGGTTAAAATAAAAACAGAAATCACTGGAAAAACTCAGCAGAGTTCTGAAGAAGGGCCACTGGAGCTGAAACATTAATTCTGATTTCTCTCTACAGATGCTGCCAGACCTGCTGAATTTTCCCAGCAATTTCTGTTTTTGCTTCTGATTTCCAGCATCCATAGTTCCTTTAGTTTCTTGTTTAGTCTGGAAATCTTTTATTGTGATTTCTTTCAACAGTAGCTGATTGGAAGCATTCAGAGTGAAAGAAAGACTATCCTCTGTTTTACCTGCAGCGTGTGGGCAGTTAATGGTTATTTCTAAAACTGTAATCTAGTCACACCAGTCCTCACACTAGAATGTGAGGCCACTAACATAAATAGACTAGGGTTGAAGCTCACTTTTAACCCCTGTCCCTGTGCATAACATAAAGAGGAAAATACAAATGTCTTTCACCCAGACTGCTTTTGTAACCATTATTTTCACCGTATACACCATAGAGATTATAATTCAAATACAGAAATGTATTCCAAATTGAAGTTTTTTTGACACCTGCAAGTGTGATATTCCAGAATTCTTCTTTAGAGGAATCAAGTCACGAGATTTACAGTCATTTTTGACTGTATCCGTCATCATTTAAAAAACACATGTTACATGTTGGAATGTAAAAGTTAGATAAGTCCATAGGTGATCTGGGTCTGTAATGCATGGCTATGTCAGTAGCTCCTTTAATATAATAACTCATTCCAAAATACTTAATAGGATCATTGTGAAAAGGAAGTATGATGCAAATCCACCTAAGATAAAGTATATCAGATGACCAAAAGGTTGGTCAAAGAACTAGGATTGATTAGTGTTGTAAAGGATTAACACAAGATCCAGAAATGTAGGCAGTGTCTTCAGAGCTTGAGGCATATGCAACCAAGGGCATGGCTACAAATAGTAGAATGATTAAAATCAGGAATTCATAAGAGGCCAGAATTAGAGAAGCACAGGTATCTTAGAGGGTGTGGGGTGTGACAAGAGGTTATAAAGGTGAGCAATTTGAAAATAAGGATTGGAATTTTCAAATTAAGATATTGCTTGGCTGGGGGCAAAAATACACTAGTGAGCTTGGGGGTTATAGGGCAATGGATCTTGGTGCGAGTTAAGATATGAGCAGAAGAGATTCAGGCAACATCAAATTTAGACTCGTGTTCAGAGATAATGGGAACTGCAGATGCTGGAGAACCCAGGATAACAAAGTGTGGAACTGGATGAACACAGCAGGCCAAGTAGCATCTTAGGAACACAAAAGCTGACATTTCGGGCCTAGGTTAGCCCCACACTTTGTTAACTCAAATTTATACTGTCGGGTTTGGGAGAACAGCCAGCAGTATTTTAGAATAGTCGAGTCTGAAGGTGACAAAAGTTTGGGTGAGGGTTTTAGCAGCAGTGAAACAGGTAATGTTACAGAGGAGAAAATAAACAACCTTATTAATGATATGATAATGAAGTTGAATGCTCAACTTGGGACCAAATGCAATAATAAGATTGTGAACTGACTGGCTTCATTCCAGGCAGTGCCAGGAACCAGATGGAGTCAATAGCTGAGGAATGGAGTTAGAGTGGGAAAACAATGGCTTTATTCTTACCTATAATTAACTGAGGAAATGTTCTGCTCCCCAATATTGAATGTCAGATATTCAGTCTGAAACTTCAGGAACAGTAAGGAAGTTGAGACGGTAAC
Organism: Stegostoma tigrinum; assembly: GCF_030684315.1. Classification (NCBI taxonomy): domain Eukaryota; kingdom Metazoa; phylum Chordata; class Chondrichthyes; order Orectolobiformes; family Stegostomatidae; genus Stegostoma; species Stegostoma tigrinum. The sequence goes on from NC_081381.1 coordinate 20,780,952, forward strand.
GGTGAGATAAATCCGAGTGTCATCATTGTACATAATAAATTCTATGTTTATGGAAGATGTCACCAAAGGGTGGCATGCAGATGAGAATTAAGCGGGGACCGTGGAAAGAATGTTAGTGATGTTAAAGGGAGCAGTGATAGAATAGGAAGAGAAGTGATTGCAAATTATCATCTATACTTGCGTACATAGTTAGGTAGATCAGAGTGACGCCAGGGAGGGCAGTCCCACTTAGCTGGTTGATAATAGAGATGTCTTGGAGGAGGATGGGTGGTTAACCATGTCAAATGGTGCATACAAGAAGAATGAGCAGGGAAACATTAGTTTTTTACTGTCAGGTAGCATGTCACTTGTGGATTTGATAAGTGTTGTTTCAGTTATGTGGCAGGGCAAAAACCTGATTGGATGGGTTGAAGTATGGAATTCTGGGAAGGATGGAAATACTATTGGGAGATAGTTTCAAAAACACTAGAGAGGATAGGGAAATTGGAGATGAGATAGTAACTTGGCAGGATTGTGTGGGCAAGACTTTTTATGTGGAGAGAGGTGATGACAACAGATCCATAGAAGAGAGGGACAATACCAGTGGACCAAAAGAAAACTGTTGCTTATTATTAGCTGATATCAGACCAAGAAGTGGAATTGGGCAGTCAGCAATTTAGAAAGAATAGGATCAAGAGAATATGAGGTGGTTTTCATTGAAAGATGGCCACAGGGCACAAGGGGACATATGAGAGAAGCTAAAGAAAAATACAAGTTCAAGGGTAGGGCAAGGGGAAGCATAAAAGGAAGTTTGTTCGTTTGGACAGATATGATTGTGAACTATAGGAACATAGGAGAGGCAGCCTATTGGATTGTCTTCTTCTTAGTGACCAAAAATTCCTTGAGCTTCTTATATTTGATGTAGATGGTGAGAGATTTAAGAAAATGGTTTGTAGTGGAGAAAAGAATACTGGATTTAACTTTACCTCCCTGAAATGGCAACAATTTCAGCAAACAAGAATAGGACCTAGTAGTGTATTAAGTTCTCCACTGCTGGTAATGGAAGGCTACACAGGTGGTCTACCATATATTTTCAAATCTCTGTCCCTTGGGTTTCAGGGAGCCAAATAAGGGCTATACCAATGGAACAGCAAAGGTGTGAGACTAATGGTCTTATTGGAGATTAGGCAATGAAATTGGAAGTGAGAGTGAAGGAGAATAAATCAGCAGCTGCAGAAATATTGTGGCAAATGGGGGTGAAAAACTAAATAGCTAGGACTTGACTATGTAGTGGTGGTGAATTGGTAGTTTTCTTTTAGGGTCACATACAGAAGAAGGTAAGTTTGGAGTGTGGAAAGGGAATGTGGTTGCAGATATCAAGTGGGAGTAATCAGAGTTTTATTCAGTTGTTATTGATACAATGGGACCAGTAAGATCACTTGACATAGCAAATAAGGAGGGTGGCCATGGATATGAGTTGGAGATTTTACATGGAGGGAGAGATTTAGGGAGGATAAAAGACCTATAAATGGAATGGATGGAGACCTCGATGAAGAAGACGGATGAAAGTGACGAAAGGTATTTCAGTGAGAAAACTTCTGTCGTGTTTGTGAGAGCGGTGATTTAGTAAGAGAGGTAAAAGTGGTGGAATAATGTGAGTGCTCAAGAAGAAGCATGTGCTAGGGAGCAGGAGGTAGGACATGTTAAGAGCATCTGAAAGTATTGAGATGTGTACTTACAATGTCAAGCATACAAAGCCATTGGCCAAGTGTTGGAAAAAGGGATTGAAATGATTGCTTCTGACTGGCACAGATTTGATGGGCCAATGACGTTTTCCTATGCTTTAGGCCTCTATAAATTCATGACTCTATGTTGTGATTAAGCAATTGGTGCCTCATTACCAATATAGAAGTCTTGTTGGAGGCAGAGGCAGATGATCTAGACAGGAAAGGACGCTTCATTAAGGAGAAAGATATCGTCTCACAGCCAAGTTTCCATTTGAGCCATAATATTGATCATCCAAAATAAGTTCATGGTTAGCAAGAGTCTTGTTTGCAGATGAATGTTTAATCTGGAAAAGGATTCTTTAAGGAGTGGTAAGAAATGATCTGCTGGCAGAGTCCCCAAAGCTAATTGTGTGAGGTGACTTGGGCAGAGAGCTGATTGGCAATGCAGACCCTAGAACACACTCAGGATGGGAAGACCATTACAGAGTGCCTTAATGTGCCTCTCTGAAGGCTACAGGAAAGCTTTAGAGGGAAGCTCCGGGCTGAACTAACAGTGAGTCAAACCTGAGACAGCAGCAAGAGGGAGAGAAAGGAATGGAATACCAAGGTGTTATAGTAGGGACTAAGAGGGACACTGTATCTAAGAGGGGTGAAGTTATAGGAGGCATGATAAAGAAATACATCTTGGGGAATAAAGGAAAATGAAAACAAAAGTAAAAATAGAAATTTCGGCTCAGGTCCAGAGTGGGCAACCAAAATGAGCATGTGACTGAATTGCATTGAATTCTCAAATTACATCGGTCCAGTTACATAAACATTAGGTTGCATATGACATTACAGTAAATGGAAAATAGGAAATTGATTCTGGTAATAAGTTAGAGTCCAAGTTAAAGGTGGAGGTTCCATGATGAAGTCAGAGTGTGGAATCAGCATTAGCATTAATGAATTGTTGCCTGAGTTTGGAGAGAGGGGAAATGAATGAAGTCCAGAAGTTGTTTGATGTTAGGGTTTTGGAGGATGCACTGAGGGGGCACTTTGTAGGAATAGGGTTCCAGGAAGTGTACAAAGTTGCAGGACAGAGAGGTGAATATCATGATTAAAGGACATCATAAAATCCAAATTCAGTGAAGACGATATTCTGGTCAGGAACTGACTTAAGCTGACAAACCAATAGAACTAGTGACAGGTTTCACAAAGACTGAAATCTCTCAATCACAGCTCTGCTGGAGAAAACTGTCCCTATCTGCTTGATGGGCACATTATTGGACAAAGTTTGACATAAAGCCACAGAAGGAGATAAGAAGACCAGAAGTTTGCCCAAAGGTGTAATCCTTAAACAGCAACTTACAAGAAGAGTGTTAGGCATAGAGTAGGGAAGAAGATCCATATAGGGCCCAGATTATTGAAACTAGACCATAAGATTGTAAGATAGAGGAGCAGATTTGGACCATTAGGCCCTTTAGGTCTGCTCCACTGTTCAATCATGGCAAGACATACTTTTCAACCTCATTCATTTGACTTCTCCCCATAACTCTTAATCACCTGACAAATCAAGAACATATCTATCTCTATATTAAATACATACAATGATTTGGCCTCCACTGCCAACTGCAGCAATAAGTTCCCCAGATTCACTACCCTCTGGCTAAAGAAATTGCTCCTCATCTAGCGGTTGACACTTCACCCAGAGGCTTTCCTTTGGGTCCTAGTCTCTCTTATTAGTGGAAATATCTGCTCCACGCCCACACTATCCAGACTAATCAGTATTCTGTAAGTTTCAATGAGATCCCTTCTCATCCTTTAAAGCTCATAGAGCATAGAACATAGAACAATAGAGCGCAGAACAGGCCCTTTGGCCCTCCATGTTGTGCCGACCTGTGAACTAATCTAAGTCCCTCCCCCTACACTATCCTATCATTATTCAACTACATTGGCAGGCAGGGTGTTCCGCACCCTTACCACTCTCTGAGTAAAGAACCTGCCTCTGACATCTGTCTTAAATCTATCACCCCACAATTTGTAGCTATGCCCCCTCGTACTAGCTGAAGTCATCATCCTCGGAAAAAGACTCTCACTGTCCACCCTATCTAATCCTCTGATCATCTAGTATGTCTCTATTAATCCCCTCTTAGCCTCCTTCTCTCCAATGAGAACAGACCCAAGTCCCTCAGCCTTTCTTCATAGGGCCTGCGCACCAGACCAGGCAACATCCTGGTAAATCTCCTCTGCATCCTTCCTGTAATGGGGCGGCCAGAACTATATGCAATATTCCAAATGAGGCCGCACTAACGTTTTGTACAGTTGCAGCATGACATCACGGCCCCGGAACTCAATCCCTCTACCAATAAAACCCTAAACACCATAAGCCTTCTTAACAGCATTATCAACCTGGGTAGCAATTTTCAGGGATCTATGCACATGGACACCAAGATCTCTCTGCACATCCACACTACCAAGAATCTTTCCATTGACCCGATATTCTGTCTTCATATTATTCCTCCCAAAGTGAATCACTACACATTTATCCTTATTAAACTCCATTTGCCACCTTTCGGCCCAATTCTGCCGTTTATCCAAGTCTTCCTGCAACCTGCAACATTCTTCCACACTGTCCACCACTCCACCGACTTTAGTGTCACTACAAACTTACTAACACAGCCACCTATGCCTGCGTCCAAGTCATTTATAAAAATGACAAACAGCATTGGTCCCAAAACAGATCCTGGAGGCACACCACTAGTAACTGGACTCCAGGCTGTATATTTTCCATCAACCACCACTCATTGCCTTCTTACAGAAAGCCAGTTTCTAATTCAAACTGCTAAATCTCCCTCAATCCCGTGCCTCTGTATTTTCTCCATTAGCCTACCATGTGGAACCTTATCAAAGGCTTTACTGAAGTCCATGTACACCACATCAACTGCCCTCCCTTCATCCAGATGCTTGGTCACCTTCTCAAAAAACTCAATGAGGTTTGTGAGATACGACCTGTCCTTGATGAATCCAGGCTGACTATCTCCAATCAAATTGTTGCTTGCTAGATGATAATAAATCCTATCTCTTATAATAATTTCCAAAATTTTTCCTACAACAGACGTAAGGCTCACAGGTCTATAATTACCTGGGTCATCCCTACTGTTCTTCTTGAACAAGGGCACAACGTTTGTAATCCTCCAGTCCTCTGGTACTAAACCTGTAGACAACTAGGATTTAAAGATCAAGGCCAAAGGCTCCGGCACCTCCTCCCTAGCTTCCCAGACAATCCTCGGAGAAACCCCATCCGGCCCAGGGGATTTATCTACCTTCACACCTTCTAGAATTGATAACACCTCCTCCTTACTAACCTTAATCCTTTCAATTCTAGTAGCCCGTAACTCAGTCATCTCCTCTTCAATATTTTCCTGTTCCTCAGTGAAAACAGATGAGAAATAATCATTTAGCACCTCTCCATTCTCCACAGGGTCCACACACAACTTCCTACTTCTGTCTTTGACTGGCCCTATTCCTATCCTAGTCATCCTCTTACTCCTCACATACCTATAGAAAGCTTTAGGGTTCTCCTTTATTCTACTTGCCAATGTCTGCTCATGTCCCCGCCTTGCTCTTCTCAACTCTCTCTTTAAATCCTTCCCAGCTAACCTGTAACTCTCCATCGCCTCTTCTGAACCATCTCGTCTCATCTTCACATAAGCCTCCCTCTTCCGCTTAACAAGAGATACAATTTCTTTAGTAAACCACGGTTCCCTTACCTTATCGCTTCCTCCCTGCCTGACAGGGACAAACCTATCAAGGACACGCAATATCTGTTCCTTAAACCAGCTCCACATTTCGATTGTCCATATCCCCTGCATTTTGCGAACCCATTCTATGCCTCCTAAGTCTTGCCTAATCGCATTATAATTGCCCTTCCCCCATCAATAACTCTTGCCCCGTGGCATGTTCCTATCCCTTTCCATTGCTAAAGTAAACATTACCAAATTATGTTACAATCTTCTTCTTATGGATTTCTCTGGAGTCAAGTGTTAAAAAAACTTTACTGCTTATTTGGAGGGTCACTGCAATAAATTTGACAAATACTCATCTGCAATGCTGACAACAACTCTGGCTCATCAATTCTGACTTAAAGTTACTGTGGTTGCATTTCTGCATTAATCTGTCAAGATCATGCAGGAAAATTACAGATTTCCCTTGATGCTGAACTCATCTATTAAATACTGTTGCTTCAATAACTTTCTTTTCTGAGGTTAAAACAAATGGCAAAGTTTTTACTTTAGAATTTCATGAAAAGAATATGTTGCTTATTTCATGTTTTGATGGGCTTTAACACACTCAGGCTTACTCTCATTTGCATATGGAAATGTATTTATTTGTTCAGCTTCTGATTTAGTGTCTGATTTGGAATCTATTTGTTATCTTAGAAATTAATATCATAACAATGTACAGTTCTGTGTTTTGTTAAGTCTTCTTACAAATAATACTTTTCCTTACTTTTATTCTTTCACAGGATGTGGGCATCATTGATTGAGACAGCATTTATTCAATCCTTATTGCCTAGAGCACAGTCAAGAGTCAATTACATTGCTGTGGGTCTGGAGTCACACGAAGGCAAGATTGGGTAAGGATGATAGATTTCTATCACTGTATATATCCTGCTTTTTGTGGCTTCATAAATCATTCCATCTTTAAAAGTTTTGCTGAATGATTTCCAGTATCTATGGCTTCAATGAATAATTTCTACTTTCATTACAGTTTTTACTGAATCAACCTTCCCCTCCTCATCTAAGTAAATGATTCCCACCTTGATTACAGTTCTTATGAAGTATCTCCTGCATAAATATAATCTTCAAATCTTTCTTTCCTCACTAAAGTACATCTGCTTTAGTCTTTAGTCTTTTGGCTTTAAGTAATTTTCTTCACAATTTCCTGGGTCTGTGATCTCAAATTAATATTTATTTTGTGGCATTTTCCTTTGTAGTCATGCCTTGTGCTGTCTGGTCTCTATGGCAGTAACACTCCGTCTGAACTGTAAGTAATTTTTTTTAACTTCTCACTTTTCCAGCCTCTCTTACTCCACTGTTATAAAGTTTTCTATGACCTAATGGAGATTTTAAACTTTAATCACCAAGCCTCTGAGGAATTTTGACTTGGGACTCCTTCCACAGACCATCGCCTCATGATGCAACATGTTTCCGCACAGGAATTATGAATTATCTTTCTCCAGGGAGTTGCTAACTCTCCTGTTGCAGTCCTTCTATTATCAGGTCTGAGCTGCTTTTACCATTTATGGTAATATGCTTCCTGATTGAGGACTGCTATGAGATGTTCTTCTGTAACATTCTTAACTCTTCAGTTTTTCCCTGCTGTTAATCATGTTGTATAAGCAGGCAACCCAAGATGACTCTTAAGATCTCAAAATGCCACTCCCCATTTAAGATAAGCAGCAAATAATTTCACATTGCTGTTTCAGAGTTAGTAGGAGCTGCAGATGCTGGAGAATCTGAGATAACATGGTGTAGAGCTGGACGAGCACAGCAGGCCAAGCAGCATCAGAGGAGCAGGAAAGCTAACGGTTCAGGCCTAGGCCCTTCTTGGGTCTAGGCCCGAAACATCAGCCTTCCTGCTCCTCTGATGCTGCTTGGCCTGCTGTGCTCAACCAGCCATACACCCTGTTATCTCAAGTCACTGTATACCATGTTGCATGGACATGCCAGTTAGAACAATGTATGAGAACACGTCATGAAGATTGATCACCATCCGATTTAAATGCAAGAAACCAAATCACAGAATTTGCTTGGTGTGGTAGAGGAAATCCACTAAATGCTCTAACTAGAAGAGTCTCTTGCAGTTTAACATGGTATAATTTATTTCATGTTAACAATTAGTTACATTGATATCATAGGCATTTGCACTCCTCATCATAAAATCGCATACAACAAAAATACTCTGTTCCCTGTTCAGAGATAAAGGGAACTGCAGATGCTGGAGAATCCAAGACAACAAAATGTGAAGCTGGATGAACACAGCAGGCCAAGCAACATCTCAGGAGCACAAAAACTGATGTTTCGGGCCTAGACCCTTCATCAGAGAGCTCTAGGCCCAAAACATCAGCTTTTGTGCTCCTGAGATGCTGCTTGGTCTGCTGTGTTCATCCAGCTTCACACTTTGTTAGCCTGTTCCCTGTTCAACTGACTAATGCCAGCCAGGATAATGGGAGAAGTACTATAAATTTTACAAAGCATATTTCTTTCAGGACATGGATAAAGCTGACAAGAGCTAAATTTTTCGCCATACCTGACTAACAATAGAAAAGCTTCTAAAGAAAAAATGATGATGGACTATCTGCTCCACAGTGATTGTATCTTGCTTGAGAACATTGGATAAAAGACAAAAAAAAAACTGGATGCTGTAAATCAGAGACAAAAACAGAAGTTGCTGAAAAGCTCAGCAGGTCTGGCAGTCTCTATGGAGAGAAATCAAAGTTAACGTATTGGTTGAGTTCTGAGGAAGGGTCACTCAACCCAAAGTGCTAACTCTGATTTCTCTCCACAGATGCCGCCAGACCTGCTGAGCTTATCCAACAACTTCTATTTTTGTCCTTGAGAACATTGGAGTTAGTCACATTGAACAGAATTGTTGTTATGTGTAGGCCAATTCTAGTGGGGTGGCAAGATACTTTCCCTGAAGGACATTAATGGACCAATAAGATTTCCAAATGGTAATTTAGCAGAATTCATGGTAATTTCCTTCTTCCTGGTCCACAATCTACCAGAGTTGTTTGTTTCACAACCTGTATTCTCACACGTTGTAAGAATTGGGCACATGATTTGCAGGTCGCAAATTCATTACCAAAATAATGATACTGAAAGCTTGTTGCCCTTGAGATAAAGCGGGCGAAATAAATAGTTCCACTGTTTTTATTCCTAGTTGCCATGAAATAGCTTCTGCATGTGTGGATAATGCATGACAACGGGAACAAAGTGAACTACGATGTGTCCTCTGTAGTCAAACAGGCAATTCACACTTGAGATCCAGATTTACATTTCAGGAAAGGTAGGAGGGCTTGAATGGATCAAACCCTAGGAAGTCTGACTAGTTCAAGAGAAATGGAAGAAAATTGAAGAAAAGTCAGCTGAAATACTGTTGCGAGGTGGCATGTAGGTCACTGTACTTAGCTGTGGTACATATAAGAATATAATTAGTCCTTTATGGTCTGTTCCTTTAAGTTTAGAAACACACTTGCAAATTGTAAGTAAGAGGAATTTCCATGAAAACTTAAACTGATTCACTTCAAATACATGCCTACCAATAGGGAAGGTCTGGTACAATGTCTGGTAATTTCTTGAAGCTCTAGTAACAGGTGAAGTTTCTTGAACTGAAGAGATTGAGTCTTGGGTGAAATGATTTCCTCTTTGCATCAATGCTGAACTTGCATTGCGAATTCAGAGGACTAGTCTGATCTAACTCTAGACCATTGTGAAGTAGATACTGCTAAATTTGTTCTATGCCTGAAACGCAGAAACAGTACACGTCAATTTCTGCCCCCAGGTGCCTGAAATGGAAAGTGTTCTTTTCTCCAGCACCAACATCTGCACCTTAATGAGCATGAAACAACAAAATAAAACTACAGTTGAAGTTCACACTACTTAATTCCATCAGCACAGCATAGATCAGGCAAGCAAGTTCAATCTTCCACGCATGGTTAGGTGCAATCGCAGTCAGAGTACATTACACGATTGTTTCCTATTAACTCTATTAAGTTCCTGGAAATAAGCCAAACTCCCCCTCCCCTTCTCTTATGCCTTATTGTGGTGATTGAACTTTAATTTAATTTAGCAACTGTTCAATACTTTGAAAAAAACAGCGTTTGAATCGATCTCTTTAAAAATGCAGAATTTATTTCCCAATGAATTTAAAGAGTCCTAAATGCTATATAGTCGTGAAATATCAGAACTAATGAACATCTGCTCTTGTGATCAGGATATCATTTCTGAAAGAGCCCTTTAAAGAATATATAGCAAGTAAATGTTAGTAGTCATTTAGGTTTCTGTTGCAAAGAGGGAATGTGGAGAATCTGACTTTGAAATAAACCTTGGCATGAAGATTTAATTTTGCATAGTTGGTATTTTGAGGATAGATTTATATTTTAATAAGCTTTTCCTAAAATTGAATTTATTTCATTGTATACCTTCCCCAACCAAGAGAATGAACTTGACATAATTTATTTTAGACACGGCAAAATAACTTATATAGAAACCAGTATTGGTTTCCATCTGCTGTAATGTGTGCGTACTTTGTGTGAGACATAACTGGCTCAGGTGCTAGATACGGATACCCATCTTGAGACATTAGTGCTATGGTTGTCCTATGTAAAATGCGACGGGTAAGTGTACCAGGAATGAATGCCGTATGTAGGATTGTATGCACACAAAATGGAATAAGTGATTGATGTAGGTACCCAGGTTTAAGTAACCTGAGACTAGTTTATGCAGCATATATGTGTGCTGTGTGAGACATAACTTTAGGTGTGAGGGTCTTATGTGCTACGCAACTCCAAGAAAGTTGAACTCAAGCAAATTGCCAGTGGGAAGAGTGAAAAATCAACTCGCATTCTCGTTCCTGATGGTCATCTAATTACTGCTGCTCATAAGTGTCTGCATAGGTGATATAAATAGTCCATGGTGATACCTTAAATGTTCATTTAGCCTGCCAAATTTTCACTGTCTCACTTCAAAGATGAAAAACAGCAGCTTGGTTGAGGAACAGTGCAGTTGGTGAGAGTGTGTCTCTTCTGGAAAGAAAGGGAGAAAAGCAGCATGAACTGTTTCATGTGAATAACTTGATATGAACTTGATATTTGGCATATTGCTGACTTTTTCTTGGATTCAGTGACAGTCAATTATATTTTCATCGTCTATTGGAGTGACAGCTCAAGCAGACATGACATTGCCCACTGTGAAGAGTCACTTAATGGCAGATAAATCGCAGGCAGCAAGGTTCAAATCCATTGGCACTTTCAAAAAGACAACAAGTCATTTCCAGCTTTCAATTTATGAACCTTTCATACAGACATTTTGTTCATTAAAGATTATTTTGCTGATGTATTTCCTGCATTGTGGAATCTGGAAAAAGAAACACTGAGATGTATGTAAAAATTCTGTAATTATACGATAATATTTCAGTCCAAAGATCATCCTGCAAGTGATGTTTCATTTTTAAAAAAATTTTCATTCTCCCATTCCATAAAAGCATGGAAGCTTTTTGGAAATTAATTTTGCCTAGATATTCAACCACTTGGCCCAGTCCAAACATTGTCCTGATCCAATGTAGATCATTAGGCAGTAATTAGGGAGCATGCAACCATTTCTACACTCTTATTATTCCTGTCCCTGAGTTTTACTCATGTACATTAGCCATGTCTATATTTCAGTTAGTGCCACATTATGCTTTCCATTTCCAGGTGCTTGCCTTTTAAGGACAATAAAGAAAATAGGGTCACCAATTTCAATCATGTTAAATTTTCTTTGATCAATTCTTGCTGATTTGCAGTACGTTGTTCAATTTCACACAGCAAAATGCTTCCTTTTCCTTAAATAGAAGAAAAGGCATTTCTAGTTATTTTATCCCTTATAAGGGAATACCAACCAAATAGATAGGTAAGGGCGCAAAAGTATGATGGAGAGAACATGAAAGGACAATAGATGGCAGTCATGAGGGAAATAATTCAGGAAGTTGGAGTAAGAAACTTTATATAAAAATATGCAGCACAGGAGCAAGCAATTTTCCCAATGTAAAGTTTTTAGTTCATAGGGGTCTCTTTCAATTCAATTAACAATTATAATTCAATATTAAATTACTCATTTAAATAAAATGAAGAATCATTCTGGTATTGTACAATATCCAGCAGTAATATTTTCTCTTGTTTGAAAATGACTAAACCTCAACAGGTTGTGAAGAGTGACTTCCTAACATCTGATGACAGATCAGACAATTTCCCATGATATTAGCCATGCAGGTATAACTATTGCCACAGGGAAACTCTTAGTGTGTCTCTCCCAGATAGTACAGTGCACTTTACAGACCATTAGTGCTGACAGGTCCCATCAGGAATCTGTCTGTCATCAGGGCCTCTTGGGGAGTCTTCTCCTCTTTAAAGATGCAAGTCCTGGAGTCAGCCTGATCTCTATCTTAAGTGGTAAGAAGATAATTCTTTAATTCCTCTTTCTGTTTGGACTGGCAAGGTGAAAATTTAGCAAGAAAAATAGACTTGTGCACCCAGATCACTTGTAGTACAGACTTGCAAGTCACAGATTGATCCTGATCATCTAAATGTTTTGCATGGTGTTCATCTTTTATTCCTAAATTTATGCTTTACTTTCTTGAAGTGAATGGTCAAAACCATAGGTTGGTTCAGAAGCCTTGAGTAAGCTTCACTAGGAATGAAGGAAAAATTTGTTTGTTTAAGATGTTCAATTGAAACAGTAGTAGTTATTTTCCAACTAAAGAGCTTGGGCCGACAGGTGTGATTTGGGACAGCAGGAAACTTATATGGACATTGGATCCGTATTTGAGCTTACTGAAGTCAGTAGGAACATATAATCAGGAAGGGATTGATAAATTCTTTCATACAGTTTTGCCATTCAGTGAGATCATGGGAAATATATGGCCCTGTTACATTTGTTTGCTTTGCTTAATTTTCCATAGTACCACAGGTTATCAGAAATCTATTAAACTCTAATTTGAGATTAACTGTTAAACTTGTATCAATTTCCATTTTGTGAAAAGAGAGTTCCAAACTCTATCACCTTCACGTGTAGGAATTTTTTGAAATTCACTCCTAAAAGTCTGGCTTAAATATGAAGTTAGATTCATAATCACTCAAGCTAACATAAATCGTTGCCTTACTTGTTCTCCTCATTATCACGAGCATTTTGAATAAATAAACATACACTTCTTGAATTCCAATTTAAGGTTTTTTAAATAATTTTTCCCTATAATTTAAATCTTGAAGCCCAAATATCATTCTGACAACTCTCTTCAAAGCAAACATATCCTTCCAAAGCTGTGAACATAAGAACAAACAAAACAGGGGCGGGAGATAGGCCAAGAGACGCCCCCCCCCCCATACCAATTCCACCATTTAATGAGAGCACAGATTATGTTCTGCCTGAAGCATTGTTTCCTTGCACTATCTCCCTATTCCTTGATGTTCATGATGTGCTGGGGACAATTTCAAAGTTTGCAGATGACATGAAACTTGAATAACTGTGTACTGTATGAGGAGGACAATCTTTAACCCCAAACAGACATTGAAAAATTGTTTAAGTGAATGGATATGTGGCAGATGAGTTTAAATGCAGAGAAATATGAGGTGACACATGTTAGTAGGAAGAACATTGAAAGCCAGTGTAACATAGGGGTTACAGTTCTGAAGGAGGTTCCATAGCAGAGGGACCTGGGTGTATATGTGCACAGATCATTAGGTAGTAGCAAAGGTTGCCAGAGCAGCTATTTGGATGAGAATAATATCAAGGGTATGGGGAAAAGCAGGAGTTTGGCACGAGGCTATGATATTTGTTTAATATGGCAAGGAGATGAAGGATGGGCCAAATGGCCTCCTTATGCACCGTAAGACTTCTGTGGTGTTTTTAATATGGAGAAATTTATCAATCCCAGTGTTGAACATGTACAACAACTAAGAGTCTATAGTGTCCCCCTTTCTGTGAGGAGAAATTCCTCCTTATCTCTCTCTTAAATAGTCTCTTCCTTATACCAAGACAGTGTACCCCATTCCGGGTGTCCCCAAACAGAACAGACATCCTTCCTGCATCTTCCCATTTGAACCTTGTATGCATTTTATCTTTTTGGCAGAGATCCCCAGTCATTTTTCAAACCAGTCAACAATGAGTCTTTAAAATTAAATCTTTCCTCAAAGGACAGCCACCCCATCTCAGTAATTAGTTTGGGGAACACTTTTCACACTTCCTGTGAAGAAAGTATATCTCTCTATAGGTAAGAGAAATGAAAATGGTGCACAATGTTTCAGGTTTGGTCTCACCATCACTCTCAGGCGTTTACTTGGTATTTGGGACTGCAGTAGAATGCAGCATATACTGTACCCTAACACAAGGAGAGTGCTACCTGGCAATTGACACTAGTAGTTACCTGTATTTTGTGCCATTTGTTGAGTTACCTACAATTTCAGTTAGGTAAATTGCCTGAAAAGTTTTGAGTGGGAGTGTCACTTGTAAATTTAGTCACCTATAGTTTCAGATGGAAAGAAAGGTACTTAATTCTAACATTAGAATTATTGTTTCTGCCATAGAGCAAAAACTCATTGTAATGGCTTGTGCCATTCAAAATGATTGGATTGGTTATAAGAAGGTTAAAGAAATAGATTAATACATGAAAATAGTAAAAAAGAAACCAACAATTAAGATGAAAAGTTAGCTACCTCAAAATTCTATTCATATGGTGCTGAGTTTCTTGTAGAATTGTATAGAGCACTGTTTAAAAAATAAACCCAGTACCTCTGACTGATTGCCACTCTGTGCTGAAGAGAAAAGCCACATTAGACATTCCCTACAATATATGGTATGTGACATCTCTTATAGGTGAAATCCAACTTAGTCATTTTTAATGGTTGAGCATAAATCTTTTAAATAATAAATCAATAAATAGTTAATAGAATAATAGAAACTTTATAAATATTTAAATATAAATATGCATGGGAACTATAAAGTTCAACTAAACTGAAATATAACTATATTTTAGATGGTTCCTGTCCCATCAGCATCTTTAAATGTAATATATTTCACTGCATTGCCTGTTTTAAAGTTATGCTGATCAATTTTCTGTGTTGTTTATTTCTGTTTTTTTCTTTAATGGTTGCAACATTATAATATTGAAGTTTCATATCTCAGATTTGAGTTCAAATTCAGTCCAGACTAATGGTACAGAGGTATCTTGGACTTTAGGCTGAAACATATTTTGGCAATTGGACTGTTTCGGAAAATAGAACCAATTTTGAAGTATGGGCCACTGGAAATTTTAATATTTATTGTGATCCCTAATTGTCATAGGGGAGCTGCTGGTGAGCTTTCTTCTTGTTGTGGTACATTCTGTGAGGTGAAGATGTTTTCATTATGTTACAAGGTGGGAAGCTCCAATATTTTGCTCCAAATTAAATGAACAACCAGCATATTGAGCCCTTGTCAGTCTGGAGAGAGACTTGGTGATGTTTACACGTGCCTCCTGACTGCTTGTTCAGAGCTTATGAGTTTGGGCAATTCCGTCCAAGAAGTCTCGGCTTGACTATTCTATCACAAGTGGAGGGTATTTCAGTGCAGCCCTTAAGCAGTAGGCTTTGCAGAGGAAAGGGGTGAGTTACAGTAAATCCTATGTATCCGTGAAATCATGAAACCACACCAAAAACATAAGTAGTAACAAAAATCAACATCCACAGGCAAAACACGTATAGCTGTCATTTTAAACCTATTTTTAAACCAGATTTGCACTTGCAAATTTCATCATCTCAAGAACAGAAACCTGTTGCATATGGAGGACTGACTGTACTTTCTAAAAAAAAATGCTGCCTCTGACCAGCACTAACTGCAGCAATGAGTCTGGTTCAACAGAGTTTCTAGTTGGTAGTCGCCCTCAGGGTATTGACAATGATCATAATATCATTGATTGTTGTAGGAAGGGCTTCTGCTCTTGCTTGTTTTAGTGGTCATCCAGTGATATCTTTGGGCACAAATTTACTTGTGTCTTAATCCAATGTCTTGTGGTTGTGGAGCCACAGTTCAAAGCTGCTCTCAGTTCTGGTGATCTCAGACAAGGAGCCCTTCCAGGATGGCTATGCAAGAGATAGAAAAACATCACACTGTTGCAGTTGGTGGAGGTTTGGCCTGGTGCATATTGTTGGGAATAGAGCGGGGACAGTATTACTCTGCATCAAACTATGCTGTACCTCACCTGGAAGTGCTTGTTGCTGACCCTATATATTCCTAAATTGAAAAGTGTTAAATTTCCCAATGTTAACACCCCTCAAATACAAAATATTAACTAATTAATGTTGTCCAGTTAGAGTAGCTGTTACCATAGCCCTCAGAGGTGCATTTGTCCGAAAAATATTGAACTTGGGGATCCCTTATTTGTTTCCACAGGACTAAGTCAATATACCTTATTCAGTTTTGAAAAATCTAATTCCTAGAGTGCTGCTGTTTCCAAGGAGATTGACTTCAGAGTCTGGACAATTTTGCACATTTTTACACCAGTAGAAAACATTACATTGATAAAGCTATTCGCACATGCTAGCATTAATATTGTTGATATGATATTCAGTACTATCTACAAACACATTTAACAGGGAACTTTACATAGAAGTGTCATCCTACCCCTTAATATACTGCCAGTCCTCAGGTGCTCCTTATACTATTTTTATAGCTATGCTGACTGTTTCCAGGTGCTGCTTTCACCCATTCTTTTGAGTGTTGCTGACTGTTGCTGGTTCTTCCTTTTGACTTTCTCCCAGACTGGATTGCACAAGGATGTTAGACTTTCTTCCTGAAAAGGCATTCTTGGAACAGTTGAGTTCTTCTAATACTTGACAGCTTTGCAGTCACTTTATTGCACGAATTCAAGTTCTCAATCAATGATTTGAACTCATCTTTGTATGATTATTACTGTAAGCCTTTGGCTTGTCCAGCAATAGGATGATAACAATGCCAGCACAAATTGTATGCTATTTAGAAAAGATACTGACTATGGTTTTCTTAAACTGAACACAAAAGATCAACAGAATTGTCAAAGTTTTGTTTTGGTTGAATGACCAGAATTACCCCCTCAACCGCAAAAAAAACTAACTGCTCAAAAACTGTTCGTGAGAATTAGAGGGAATACCACTTTGAATTGAGATCTAGCAAATGCGACCAGCTGGAAAACCAATATGTGGATTTTGTGTGATTGTGCAATTGAACAGCTCTGTAACAAAAACCGAACCTCGTCCTTACACGCTGAGCTGGAAGGTTAGTTTTCAGACGTTTCGTCACCATTCTAGTTAACGTCATCATTGGACAAACAGGCAGAAAGCTAGCCACCAGGATACATGAACATCAACTAGCCACAAAACGACGACCCACTATCACTCGTATGCTTACATACAGATGAGGAAGGACACCACTTTGATTGGGACAACACATTCATCCTATAACAAGCCAAACAGAGACACGCACGAGAATTCCTAGAAGCATGACACTCCAATCGGAACTCCATCAACAAACACATTGATTTGGAGCCAATCTACCATCCCCTGAGAAAAAGAACAGGAAATGACATCACCAACCCAAGGAAACCTAACCAGATAAATAGAAAGCGGGACATAACACCAGCGCTTCGTCAGAGGCTCACTGATGATGTTACCTAGAATGGTGACGAACCGTCTGAAAACCAACCTTCCAGCTCAGCGAGCAAACTCACATCCAGAACCTCAACCTGAGCTACAAATCTTCTCAAAACTCGCTCGTCCTTACAATTCTGCGCACGTGGTAAATGGAAGAAATTATTGACTCCAGTCGGTTGAGGGAGTTAGGAAACTGCCAGGAGATCTGGAACTGCATTTTGATGTGAATGCGTGCTTCTCAGGGAGGACCAGAAAAAGAGCAGTCAGAATCAATATGTGACTATTCTTATTATTTGAAGCCTCTAAACCCTTTTCACCTTCCTCTTCTCTTTTCAAAATTTGTTCAAAAACGTACTCAATTAGTCAAATTTGTGGACATCTCCAAATCTTTCCCTTTTTAGCTTGACACCTGTTCTTGACAATAATATGTAAAATACTATAGGACTTATGTTTACATTAAGGGCATGCAAATGCTAATTAACACCATTACAATTCCCAATGTTTTATATCAGTCTCTGGTGTTGTTTGTCTATATGTTAGTCTATGTAGTAGAGACTTGAGTTCTTCTTGAGACTGATATCGTGAAGGTATTTACCACACTAACTATTCACAAGGGAAAATGCCTCCGATCTACACGTGTGTTCTTACTGTGTTTTTCACGTATGTAACTGGCTAACTACACTGATAGTGAGACTGGATGAAACCAAGCTGGGTACCTTTATCACAGAATGATACATGCAACTATCTTAGAGGTACAGGCCTGACTGATCTGGAATCTATGCCACAATCAAAAACACCCACCCCTTTAAGAGAATGGGAACTTTTCTCCATCAACACGGACAGAGATGCATGTGGCATGTTGTCTTCAGATTGTCAGATAATGCCTTAGTGGGCATAAACATGACCAGATCTGGTACTTGTACAGTATTCATAATTTGGCAGTGTACAATCATTCTGTGGTGTGATATCTGTCATTGCGGATGGAATGCGTATCAGTTATTGAAGATATGTGAGTTTTATTCGGCAGAATACTTTCAGTACCCAAGTTGCTAATCTATGTTAAAAAGGGTGCTTAATGAACTGCAGTTTGAGTACTTTCTATTTCTTCACAGGATTTGGCCATTGCTCATTACATTGTTGTATGACCGAGGCTGGACACAAGGATGTCATATCTTTCCACAAACTTGTGAGTTTATGTGAAAGCTTCAGACTTGTAAATTACTGTCCTGGTTCAAGTTGGGATAACTGTCTTCAAGCTTTTCGATCATGCTCTTGTACAGTTTTCTCCCTTCTTTAAAAACAACGTATCATGCATGTGTTTTTGGATGGGAACAGTGTGGGAGGGAAGAAATGCGTAAGCAGTCTTCTGAACATGCAATCTGCTGATGAGGATAAAACTGTTTTAGAGGTGCAATGTATAGATTTAACATAGCTATCTGAAAATTTCACATGTTGCTTTATATTTAATGATCATGGGTTTTACAATATGTGCATCCTGAGAAACTGTTTATCTTGAGAAACTAAAGAGATGTAATATGTTGCCCCCCCAACCATTTCCTGTACGTCTTTGAAGTTGCATTTATGTACTTCTATTTATTTGTTTTAAATTTTTTCATGAGATGTGGGTATTGTTGGTTGGGCCAGTATTTATTGTCGATCCCCAGTTGCCCTTGAGAATGTGGTGATGAGCTGCTTTCTTGAACCGCTGCAGTCCATGTGCTGTAAGTAGACACATACAACATTAGGGAGGTAATTCTAAGATTTCAACATGAAACAAATGGTGATACATTTCCAAGTCAGGATAGTGAGTGGCTTGGAAGGGAACTTGTAGAAGGTGGTGATCCAATGTATCTGCTGCCCTTGCCCTTCTAAATGGAAGTGGTTGTGGATTTGAAAAGTGCTGCTCTTTACAATTGAGCTTTGATGAATTTCAGTAGTGCTTCTTGTATATGATGCTTACTGCTGATACCGAGCATTGGCAATAAATGGAATCGATGCTTGTGGATTTGGTGCCAAATGAGCAGGCTGCTTTGTCTTGAGTGTGGTTGGAGCTGCACTCATCCATGCAAATGGGGAGAATTCCATCACACTTCTGACTTGTGCCTTGTAGATGGTGGACAGGCTTTGGGGAGTCAAGAGGTGAGCTACTTGCTGAATTGTTCCCAGACTCTGACATGCTCTTGTAAGCCACTGTATTTTTATGCCTGGTTGAGTTCAGTTTCTGGTCAATTGTAATGGTATTTGCAGACTGTTGACAGACCTAATTTGTTAAGGTGCATTGAACGTGTTGAGTACGGCTGTCAAAGTATAACTAGCCGTTGCACTAGTGGGATCTTTGATTTGTTGCATAAGATAGAAGTTGATGAAGTAATTGGTCACCAGAATGTAATCATATCCCTGGACATGTGAACATGAAAATCAGCCACAATCATGCATTATGACTCTGAAGGAATCTGGTGTGAAAAGTAAGGTTCTATCTGTTGTTGTCATTGATAGAATTGACATTTACCACACAACTTGATCAGTTGCTCTTATTAATACTGTGCCAATGCAAAGCTTCTTGAATCAACCTATTGAGTATTTTTTGCTTTAATGTGACCTATATGGTCTACCATTTCATGACATAGAGCTTGATGATTAACAACTTATTTGCCTTTGATGATCAGATTCTTGGAGAGTCCTAGTCAATCTCCGAATGATCAAAATGAGTATTCCAGCTTGGGAACGTGTTGGGGATATTCAGGTCACCTGTTGATGGTATTCTTCTTGTGTTGCAGCTGGCTGAATTTACTCCACTCTTCTGTGACCAAAACATATATTAATTCTATTTTTTCAGCTCTGATAGATCTAAAGGATTATCTGTTTGGAAAGTGGCTGAGAGCACTGGATGTAGTTTTTTTTGGGAACCTGGTTTGCATAGTACTTCTAAATCACACCTTTGTTTCTTCACAAATAGATGTTGCAGTCATGGAGTGGGTGCACTCATGGAGTCATGCACTTGTGAGTAGGTTTTGACAGTTTGTACCTGGTACGAACAATGAAATGCTTTTTGGATAGGTATGTGTGAAACTGGCGCATCCCAGAAACTGGAGCAAGTGTTCCTCTTTTAATGTTGGTGTATTTATCCTGCTGTCACAAGGTCTTTAGATCCAAACACGAGAGGCTTGAAATCCTTGACAATCCGAGGCTTTCTGGGATACATTTATTTACACCTTGGTAGATTTGGTGGGATCACAACATGGAAGGTCACACTTACTGGATTATGGATCATTTTTGACAGATTGAAAAAAACAAGCTAGTGATCTTCTTGCCATAAGTATGATGTAATTTTGTGGATAACAACTCGAAAAGGAAATACCTTGGCCACAGAAATTGGAGAAATA
This sequence comes from Stegostoma tigrinum, assembly GCF_030684315.1. NCBI lineage: Eukaryota > Metazoa > Chordata > Chondrichthyes > Orectolobiformes > Stegostomatidae > Stegostoma > Stegostoma tigrinum. Next base: position 20,801,441 of record NC_081381.1, read on the forward strand.
GACATGTTTGAAGTCGCCTTTGTTTTGCAATGCAGGCATCGTCTACATATCTTCCATATTGGTGAGATCAGCACCAATATAACTTGATGAGTGGATTGATGAAGAATTGGTTTATGTTAATTTTATCCATTTTACTGCTGAAGGAAAGACCATGTTTCCTTGGCACTGTCATGAGGTGATTGAGGCTTGTTTCATGTTCATGTTTAATTCTTCCGAGAACAATAATTTTATAATACAGTCTTTTATAATACAGTCATACCATGGTAAATTTTTGATTATAGGATTCATATATGGTTGGAATATTTCCTTGATGACGAATAATTGAAATGGCAATCTGAAGAAATAGTATCTACTGAAGGGTGTGTGACTCTGGAGAAAGATGTATGGACCTATATCCATTCTTGCTATCGAGTTTTGAAATTTGCAAACTCTTGGTACCTGAGAACTTGGGATTAAGCACTTCTGCAATAGGAATCTTGCCCAGCCCATGTCATATGATCTTTAAATGTAACACTGCATTGCCTTTAAAGATGCTGATAGCTTCAAACTGGTTTGGATGAAGGTGAGCCTTGATGTTGTGGTCTGGAATCATTTGTGTTGCAACTGATGGAATTTTTACCTCGTGGATCATGAAAATTTGTGGATCTATGCATATTGGCAGGCCAGTGATAGGAGATCTGCCTGTTTCAACAATGTGAAAGATTTCAGGAGTTCTCTGCAAGGACCTGTGTTGATATTTAATGTGGACAATGCCAATGCATAGGATGTTAGATCTGTCCTAAGCATTTAGCTTCTCTTATGTGCATGCAGAATGCCGGGCCAGTTTCCTACATTTATCTCATTAAAGGTACATAAAAGGATGGTATGCCTGAGCAATATATTAGTTGGATATAAATAAAGGACTCAGCTTTTCTTAAGGCATTCATTTGGCACGTCAAGTTTACCACATGCACTGCATGACCGGGGTTTGCAAGATGTAACATCGCAGTGAGCTTTTTGACTTCGTTGACCAACTTATGTTTTTTGGACTGAACTTTGGGAACTTCTTTGACATTGGTGCTTGATTGGCTATCCTCCACTGTTAGAACATAGAACATAGAACAGTACAGCACAGGACAGGCCCTTCAGCCCACAATGTTGTGCTGACCATTGATCCTCATGTATGCACCCTCAAATTTCTGTGACTATATGCATGTCCAGCAGTCTCTTAAATGACCCCAATGACCCTGCTTCCACAACTGCTGCTGGCAACGCATTCCATGCTGTCACAACTCTCTGTGTAAAGAACCCGCCTCTGACATCCCCTCTATACTTTCCTCCAACCAGCTTAAAACTATGACCCCTCGTGTTAGCCATTTCTGCCCCGGGAAATAGTCTCTGGCTATCAACTCTATCTATGCCTCTCATTATCTTGTATACCTCAATTAGGTCCCCTCTCCTCGTCCATTTCTCCAATGAAAAAAGTCCGAGCTCAGTCAACCTCTCTTCATAAGATAAGCCCTCCAGTCCAGGCAGCATCCTGGTAAACCTCCTCTGAACCCTCTCCAAAGCATCCACATCTTTCCTATAATAGGGCGACCAGAACTGGACGCAGTATTCCAAGTGCAGTCTAACCAAAGTTTTATAGAGCTGCAACAAGATCTCACGGCTCTTAAACTCAATCCCCCTGTTAATGAAAGCCAAAACACCATATGCTTTCTTAACTACCCTGTCCACTTGGGTGGCCATTTTAAGGGATCTATGTATCTGCACACCAAGATCCCTCTGTTCCTCCACACTGCCAAGAATCCTATCCTTAATCCTGTACTCAGCTTTCAAATTCGACCTTCCAAAATGCATCACCTCACATTTATCCAGGTTGATCTCCATCTGCCACCTCTCAGGCCATCTCTGCATCCTGTCAATGTCCCGCTGTAGCCTACAACAGCCCTCTATACTGTCAAAGACACCTCCAACCTTCATGTGGTCTGCAAACTTGCTGACCCATCCTTCAATCCCCTCATCCAAGTCTTTAATAAAAATTACAAACAGTAGAGGCCCAAGGACAGAGCCCTGTGGAACACCACTCACCACTGACTTCCAGGCAGAATATTTTCCTTCCACTACCACTCGCTGTCTTCTGTTGGCCAGCCACTTCTGTATCCAGACAGCTAAGTTCCCCTGTATCCCATTACTCCTGACCTTCTGAATGAGCCTACCATGGGGAACCTTATCAAATGCCTTACTGAAGTCCATATACACCACATCCACAGCTCGACCCTCATCAACTTTTCTAGTCACATCCTCAAAGAACTCGATAAGGTTTGTGAGGCATGACCTGCCCCTCACAAAGCAATGTTGACTGCATTTAATCAAGGCATGTTCTTCCAGATGGTCATAAATCCTATCCCTCAGAATCCTTTCTAACACCTTGCAGACGACAGACGTGAGACTTACTGGTCTGTAATTGCCAGGGATTTCCCTATTTCCTTTCTTTAAGAGAGGAATTACATTTGCCTCTCTCCAGTCCTCAGGTACGACTCCAGTGGAGAGCGAGGATGCAAAGATCTTCGCAAGTGGCGAAGCAATTACATTTCTCGTTTCCCGAAGCAGCCGAGGACAAATCTGGTCTGGGCCTGGTGACTTGTCAATCTTAATGTTTGACAAAATTTTCAGCACATCAGCTTCCTCTATCACTATATATTCCAACATGCACACCTGCTCTTCAAAGGTTTCATTCACTACAAAGTTTGCTTCTTTCGTAAAGACAGAAGCAAAAAACTCATTTAGGGCTTCCCCTACCTCCTCAGACTCCACACACAAGTTCCCTATGCTATCCCTGATCGGCCCTACTCTTTCTTTGACCATTCTCTTATTCCTCACATAAGTGTAAAATGCCTTTGTGTTGTCCCTAATCCGTTCTGCCAAGCCTTTCTCGTGCCCCCTCCTGGTTCTCCTCAGACCATTTTTGAGCTCCTTCCTCGCCTACCTGTAATCCTCTAGAGCTGAGCTTGCCCCTAGCTTCCTCCACCTTATGTAAGCTACCTTCTTCCTTTTGATGAGAAGCTCCACCGCTCTCGTCATCCAAGGTTCCTTTATCTTAACCCCTTCTTGCCTGTCTCAGAGGGACATATTTATTCATCACTCGCAACAACTGTCCCTTAAACAGTCTCCACATGTCTATAGTGCCCTTACCATGGAACAATTGCTCCCAGTCCATGCTTCCTAACTCATGTCTAATCGCATCATAGTTTCCTCTTCCCCAATTAAATATCCTCCCATTTTGCCTAATCCTCTCCTTCTCCATATCTATGTAGAATGTGAGGCAGTTATGGTCACTATCACCAAAATGCTCTCCCACCACAAGATCTGATACCTGCCCTGGCTCATTTCCGAGCACCAAGTCTAGAATGGCCTCTCCCCTCATCGGCCTGTCAACGTACTGAGTTAGGAAACCCTCCTGAACACACCTTACAAAAACAGCTCCATTCAAATCTTCTGCTCAAAGGAGGTTCCAATCAATATTAGGAAAGTTAAAGTCACCCATTACAACAACCCTACTACGTCCACACTTTTCCAAAATCTGCCGACCTATGCTTTCTTCAATCTCCCTGCTGCTATTGAGGGGGCCAGTAGTAAATCCCTAACGAGGTGACTACTCCCTTGCTGTTCCTAATTTCCACCCATACTGTCTCGGTAGGCAGATCTTCCTCGACAGTGGAAGCTTCTGTAGCTGTGATACCCTCTCTGATTAGTAGTGCTACACCCCCTCCTCTTTATCCCCCCTCCCTATTCTTTTTAGATGCTCTAAACCCTGGAACATCCAGCAAACATTCCTGCCCATGAGAAACCCATGTCTCTGTTATGGCCACAGCATCATAGCACCAGGTACTGATCCATGCTCTAAGCTCATCACTTTTATTCCTGATACTCCTTGCATTAAAGCAAACACACTTTAACCGATCCCTTGGTTCCTTCCCAGGAAAATCCTTCCCACTAGCAGGTCTACCTGCTATTGCCTCACCTGCATCAACTCTCACCTCCGGTATACAGCTCAGGTTCCCACCCTCCTGCCATACTAGTTTAAACCCTCTCGAACTACTTGAGCAAACCTTCCACCCAGGACATTGGTCCCCTTCCAGTTCAGATGCAACCCGTCCTTCTTATACAGGTCCCACCTTCCCCAGAAGGCATTCCAATTATCTACATATCTGAAGCCCTCCCTCCTACACCAGCTGCGCAGCCACGTGTTCAGCTGCGCCCGCTCCCTGTTCCTCGCCTCGCTATCTCGTGGCACCGGTAGTAAACTAGAGAACACTACTCTGTTCGTCCTGCTTTGCAGCTTCCATCCTAACTCCCTGAAATCACTTTTATATATCCTCAATCCTATTTCTGGCTATATCATTAGTGCCAATATGTAACACGATTTCTGGCTGTTCGCCCTCCCCTTTTAGAACCTTATACACCCGATCGGAGACGTCCCGGACCCTGGCACCAGGGAGGCAACATACCTTCTGGGAATCCCGATCCTGACCACAAAATCTCCTGTCGATCCCCCTAACTATCGAGTCCCCTACCACGAGTACTTTTCTATTCTGCCCCCTTCCCTTCTTTGCCACAGCGTCAGGCTCAGTGCCAGAGAACTGACTACTATGGCTTTCCTCTGGTAGGTCATCCCCCCCAGCAGTATCCAAAACGGTATACTTATTGCTGAGGGGAATGCCCACAGGGGATCTCTGCACTGTCTGTCTGTCCCCATTCCTCCCCCTAACTGTAATCCATCTATCCTTGTCCTGAGCCTTAGGAGTGACCAACTCCCGGTAACTCCTCTCAATTACCCCCTCTGCCTCCCGAATGATCCGTAGTTCATCCAGCTCCAGCTCCATTTCCCTAACACAGTTTTCAAGGAGCTGGAGTTGGGTGCACTTCCCGCAGATGTAGCCAGCGGAGATGTGTGCCATATCTCCCACCTGCCACATTCTGCAGGAGGAGCAAGCAACTGCCCTAACATCCATACCCCACTTATCTGAACACCCACTCAGTACTAAAGTAGAAAGCTTAGTTCAAGTTGCTATAAAATTAATAACAAACTTATATTCAATAGAGAAAGTTTAGAATGAACCTTACCTTATTAACTAGGTTAGAGGAGGAGGGCGGGTGGGAGGCACTACAGTTGTAGAGTCTCGGGTTTAGCTGCCTTGCTGATATATATGGTCAGTGATTTCCTTCCCGGCTGCCCCTCTGGTCCTCGTCACTTCCTCCGCTGCTCCCGCTCCTTCTGTGAAAGAGAAAAACACCGCTGCCCGCTACCGGTAAGTAATTTTAAAAAACTGCCTTACCTTAGTTGTGGAGAATTGTGTTGCATTTTGGGATTTTCTGGATGATTGGATTTCCTACAAATTTTAGCCAAATATGTTATTGTGAAACACAGTTGTGTGAAATGTTGGATTCTGTCTTGATGGGTGAGACAAGACACATCACATTCAAGATTTGGATGTTCCACTGTGCCTCTTAATAGCTACAATATTTTGATTTTCCAGAGTCAAACACTTGTAGATATTGCAGCCCTGCTATAATTTCTTCTAACTTATATCCTTCTTTGAGTGCAACATCAATAGAACATTCTTTGAGTTTGTCGACAAATGCATCCTAAAAAGATTTAATGGGTGTAAAGGCAAGCAGCCATTTCCATAAACCTTTAATCTAAACTCACTTTGGTGAAATCATGTCAAACCTTTATATCGAAACCTGCTTATCAATTGGTCAATTGTTTCACTTGGATGTTGGTGGTGTGTTATGAATTCATCCTGAAATTGACTTAAAATATAAGTTGATCTTATAGCATCTGAAAAATATTGTCAGGATCTGTGTGGTCATCATCAGAAATACTGGTGAATTTTATTCTTCTTGACCCTTTAGTATCCCAACTAATGAGAAGCTACAATATCACAGATCGTTTGGATTTGGTTCTTACTGATAATGTCATACATTTCATACCTTTAACTGGATGTTTGCCCTGAGTCGGTTACATGTTGGGAATGACTGAGGATTCACTTTCCACCAGTTCTGGTATCCTTGCTTAGGGAAGGATATACTTGCCATAGAGTGAGTCTTTTTTTATTCATTTGTAGGATGTGAGCATCAGTGGCAAGCCAGCATTTCTTGCCCATCCCTAATTGTCCTTGAGAAGGTGGGCATGATTTGCCTTCTTGAACTGCTGCAGTCCTCCTGCTGTGGGTTGGCCCACAATGCTATTAGGGAGGGGATTCCAGGATTTTGACCCAGTGACAGTGAAGGAACAGCGATATATTTCCAAGCCAGGATGGTGAATGACTTGGAGGGGAACTTGGAGGTGGTGGTGTTCCCATATGTCTGCTGCCCTTGTCCTTCTAGATGGAAGTGATTGCGGGTTTGGACGAAGCTGTCTGAGGATCTTTGGTGAATTTCTGCAGGGCATCTTGTAGATAGTACACACTGTTGCTACTGAGAGTCCATGGTGGTGGGAGCGGATGCTTGTGGATGTAGTGCCAATCAAGAGGGGGCTGCTTTGTCCTGGATGGTATCAAGATTCTTGAGTGTTGTTGTTGTGCAGAAGAGATCTACTCTGGACTGATTCCTGGGTTGGAGTGGCTGTCCTTTGTGGAGAGATAAAATAGCTTGGGCATGTGTTCTCCAAATTTTAGATGAGCCAGAGGCAGTGTCATAGCAACTTGTAAAATTTGCAAAGGGCTCATAAAAGTTCTGTAGTCTAGAAACAGTGGGTACAGTCTCAGGATAAAATACAGACTCTCTAGGGCTAAGGTGAATAGGAACCTCTTCAATCGGGGGTAGTAAATCTTTGGAATTCTCTACCCCATTAAGTACGTTCAAGATCGCTAGATTTCAAATTACTCACAACATTAAGCATATAGGGTAGGCACAGGAAAACGATATTGAGGTAGATAATCAGCCCATGATCTAGAATGGTAGATAATGGTTGTAGGGCTGAATGGCATGATCTGGCTCCTATGTTCTGACATAAGAGTGTCACATGACATTAAACTTCACACAGCTGCATTAAGGGTACAAGCCTGCCTGGCGTGGAATCTTTGCCATAATATGCCAAAGATAATATGCATATTTCACATCAAAGGAACAAAAAACAAAGATTCACATTTGTTTAGCACCTTTCACAGTCACCAAATATCTCAAAAGTGCGTTACAGCCAATGAAATATCTTTTAAGTGTAGCCACTTATTAAAATGCAGGAATGAGGTGGCTAATTTGTGACTGACAAATAGAAAAATGAGAAGGATCTGTTTCCGTAATGGTGGCTCAGGGATCAATATTGGCCCAGACTCAAAACATAAGATCCTTGCTTTTCTTCAGAATACCAACTGTATTGGTAGATGCAGTCTTGGTAAAACAGCAAACCTCAGTATTTCACTGGAGTTGATTCTGTCTTGATTTTTGTTGCTCAAGCCTAGAGTGCAACTTAAACATTGAACCTTGAACTTCAGAGGTAAGGGTGCAACTAATTGAGTTATGTTAAGGTAAAACTGATGAATTTAGAGCCTGGATTAATGTATACAATTATAATGTTGTTGTTATCACAAAAATAATGTTGAAACAGTGACAGGATTGGCAGCATAATATGTGATAGACAAGACAGAGGAAGGGAAAAAGGTGGGGGAGTGGCATTACTGGCTAAGGAGCATATCACAGCTGTATTTAGAGAGGACACCCTTGAGTCATCTTGCAGTGAGGCATTATGGGTCGAGCTCAGGAATGGATAGGTGCTGGGATTGTACCATAGACCTCTGGGCTGCCAGTGGGAGATACAGGAAGGGATATGTAGTCAGATTCTGGAAAAAAAAAGTGAAAATAACAGGGTTACTGTGGTTGGTAATTTTAACTTACTCCATATTGAGTGGGACTTCCTTAGTGGCAGGTGTTTGGATGCAGAGCAATTTGTTCATTGTGTCCAGGAGGGTTTTTTGAAATAGTATGTGGATAGCCCAATGAAGAAGGGGGCCATATTGGACCTGGTATTCGGAAATGAGCCCAGCCAGGAGCTTAGAGTTTCAGTGGGGGTTCATCTCGTGAATAGTGACCATAATTTTGTAATTTTCACATACGTATGGATGAGGACAAGAATGGACCTTGGTGTTAAATTGTGAGCAATTGTTTGAATGTAAATCCACGTCTGACATGCGGGGGACATTTCAAGGCCCAGGTGATGAGAGTGCAGGACACGTACATTCCTGTGAAAATGAAGGACAGGAATGGCAGGCTTTGGGAACCTTAAACCGCAGGGGGAATTATCAGCTTAGTCACAATAAAAAGGAAGCATACCTAACGTGTAGGCAACTAAAAACAGACAAAGTCCTTGAAGAAGATAGAGAAAGTAAGAAGAAGCTCAAATGGAGAGTTGGGAGGGCTAAAGGGAGTTTATGAAATGTCTTTGACCAGCACTATTAAGGAGAGTCTCTGGCATTTTATACATATATTTGGAGCATGAGGGTAGCTAGGGAAGGAGCAGACCCACGCATTAGCAACAAGTAAGGCATATGAACAAGGGGCGAATTGGAAGATAGAAACCGTGCATGGGCAATAGACAGTGAGTCGAAATAAGGATTAGGAATCAGCGCAGGCTTGGGGGCTGAAGGGCCTGTTCCTATGTTGTGCTGTATTGTATGTCACATTGTCTAAACATCAATCAGCAACTGAATTGCAGTATCATAATAGGGCCTGTGAGTACTCAAAATTTGCTTTATAACATCAAAATCTATTGCATTCACGCAACATGATGAGCGTATATTAGTTCTTCACATGATCAATGACTGAAGGATGTTGACATACATTATTATGTAAACTAAGTAACCATTTTGCACCATTAATGTCCAACAAACTGAATGCCAAATTGATTTGTCTGTATTGATGGGGGTTAATGGAAGGGGGAGTGCTGATCGGGATGGTTTGGAAAAACTCTCTGCATTTCCTCCAATATGCCAATGGAAGCTGTAAAGTTTCCCTGAACAGACCGTTATAACTTAACTTCAGCTGAAAACGTTGTATTTTGTCATATTACATGTGACTTTCAGTACAATCATGAAGTTTATATACACACTAAATGATTTGAAAAGGATTGAAGTTTGTTTGAGACTCTAAGGTCTCAGTTCTGAAAGGGTTATTGGGGTTTATTGTCTGGCTGCATTGTCTGGCTTTGGCATGTAACTGGAATACAGAGCTGTTGTCCTCAGTCCTATCTCAGCCTGTAAAACTACCATTAATAAAGAAACCAGCCTTCACACACTAAGCAGCAACACATTCATCAAGAGACCAATGAACTGTGTTGTACAGCTAAGATACATTATAGAGAATGGATTTTCCTTTACAAGCTCTTGATAGCATTAGATGGCATGAGACTGTGCATTCCGCACGATGCAGTTTAATTATACATATGGCCAACTTGAAGGTGAGGATACCGAGTGCAAAAAGCAACACAAAGCAAAAAATGCGATGCATGCATTACCAAACAGTTTCATTTGTATTCCATCAAAAACTGATCGAGAAGTCTAGATATTCCAGTGACATTATATTTACTTAACTCTGTGTGATGTGACTGCCATTAACCGTTTTGAAAATGTAAACCATTTTACACACGATGCCTGGAATTTTGATAGAGAAAGAACTATCACATTTTTTGGCTGCTTAGGAATCTCGTATATTTAAAAGTAAAAATTTGTTACAAAAGTGAGTGATATGCTTGATTTAGTCTCTTTATCACAACCCTTCTCAATTTGAGTTTGCTCGGTTACTATGTCAGTACTTTATTAGTCCCACATCCTGCCTATTCTAACTTGCCCTTTCTGCCAACCTATTGACTTAAAATTAACACACAATACACAATCCCTATTCCATACCCCCCTGTCTTAAAGCCTTTAACTGTGCAACTTCTCATCTCCCTCAGTGTCGTCTTCATCCTGCATTTAACAGTCTTTCAAAAGTTAACCTTGCCGCTGCCTGGTCACTCCTTTTCAATTCATTCCATCCTTCTTCAGCACTTTATAAGGCTCTGCGCTGTGGACCTTAATCCTTTATCTGCCATTCTGGTGGAAAATGATGTACCCTGGCCTCTGTTGCATCTTTGTGGGATGAAACTTTCTTTTGGCTAAGCCAGTTGCTTTTTTTGGAGGGCTTGTTGCTATGAGGTCTGACGGACTCTCTCCCTGTATCTTATCAAACGCGCCGCACTAATTGCCTGTCCACCCCCATAGTGATGCTCAAGTCCAGTTTCTGCCATATCATACCACATACCCTTCCCGGATTTCTGACTTTGGATTATTTCCCATTTGTCTCACAATGCTGAATTGTGAGCATCACATTGATTTGAAAATCAATCAGTAGATCACCAGCTTATATTGTCAGCCCATCAAACACTTCTAAGGGATGATTTTAAATCAATTAGCAATTTATTTGACAAACATTTAGAAAATAATCACTCAGGATTATTGATCATTCTAAATCATTAACATCAATTTTGGCAAACGTTTTAAAGAAATTTGCTTTACGATAGCAATCACCCACAAACTGATGGGTTTAGTAAAATAAATGCTTTATACTTTCGATGAAAAATAATGTCAAAAATACATTAAACTTATATTTCCGGTTATCTAAAATTTTCAATAAATTTTGTTGGAAGTTGCTATAAGCTGAATAATGGTAGAGAGTTCAATCGTGCCAATTATTAATCATGCCATTATTAAAATGATGAATTTCTGTCCAATCCGAAAAGTGACTACATATCAAAAAGTAGTTAATTTACAGAGTAGTGTTTTAGGATGTCCTGAGGTGGTAAAAGATACTGTATAAATGCAAGTTCTTGCCTTTCTTTAGCACTGGGAAACAAAAGGCTTTCTATCGTTGAACCGTGAGTATCAGCATTAAGTGATCCCAAGTCACATGCAGCACTGTTGGAAGTTGTATAAGACCATTTTATGTCTCCTAAGAGTGCAGTCCAAGCTAGCCTCAGAAGAATATATATACTACATCAGTATCATATTCCATTGTAATATTGCACACAAGTCATCCCACAGGTATTTTACATTTGTCTTCACCATGCAGTAAAATCAGGATAAATTGAATCATGCAACTAATTTTGTGCCTGTTGCTCTGCAACTAATTTGTGTTACACTGAACTTCAAGACAGCCAAAGAGGTCTCTATGTGACCTGATTTGCCCACAATCTATCTCTACTTCAAAGAAAAATGAAAACACACAGTAGCGCAGTGAAAACTAATTTTATTTTTTAATTTGTTCACATTTTACAATAGCCCAGTGTCGGGTATTAGATCTTGAAAAGCTCAGTTTACTTTGTTCTTAACCTTAATTTTACCCAGCTGTTTTTGGACAAGGGCAATACAGTCTGTCATGTTGTCAGCGCAAGTCAAATATTTTCTGTGTTATTTTGTTGCAGTGGGAAATTCCACAACATCTTTCCGCCCTTTTTAGCTTCAGTGCAGCATCTGCAAAATTCCACAAATTCTGGAATGATTCCTATAGATTGGAAGATTGCAAATATCAGGCCACTATTTAAGAAATGAGCACAAAAGAAAACACAGCAATTTACAGACCCCACAGCTTGACGTTAGGAGTAGATAAAACACCGGAATTTATCGTAAAGAAGGTGACTAATGGAAACTTGGATAAAAACTATCTGGTTGGGCATAGTCAGCGTGGATTTGTGAATGAAAAATCATGCTTGATAAACCTGTTGGTGTTTCCCAATCATTACATGGAGTTGGTAGTCAAATTCAAAGTCTAAGTTTGACACAGTCAGAGACGCTGATAGCAATGTAAAGCTGGTGAAAATGGGAGGACATACCCAATCAGAAAGAGAAAGAAGCCAGATGGGTCAATTGAAAGTATATAGGAAGGAAGAGCTAAGATGTTGGCCTTTCCCTTGGCAAATAATGCCCATGCCAGAGTCCCTGATCAGAGCCGGGTATCCCTACTTACTGTGCCACAGAACCTCCCTGCCGTCTTACTTCTTTAGATAACTTGTTGTGAAAGAGTTTGGTGTCCATAGATTCCAGGGAGTTCCAGGCCACGTTGTGAATTGGTTTGCTGTTAGTTTTCATAGGTAACTGACCAGGAATCTCTCTCTCGCTTTCTCTCTCCCTGCAATTGGCATACTCTGAATGGATTTGCATGTCAATACTCAACCTGTTTGGCCAAGTTACAAATGTATCTTGTCCAGCTGTCAAGTCCTGGAGGGAGACATGAACCCAGGGTGCAGTGCAGTGACTGTATGCAGGCTCGCACAGAAGCCTTGATGCATACAAATTGCAACATGACTAGTTCAGAAGAAAAGTCATGCTGCACTCATAGGAGTCAGTCAGCTCTGTTGGCTGTATGTTGGCTTGCAGTGTGAACTGATGCCAACAGCGTGAGTTCAATTCTTGTATCACCTGAGGTTCCCATGACAAACATTGCCCCTCAGGTTAAACTCACTACCAGTCTTCTCTCTCTAATGAGATAGCAGTCCCTCTTAGACTATAGATAATAAAATGTGAGGCTGGATGAACACAGCAGGCCAAGCAGCATCTCAGGAGCACAAAAGCTGACGTTTCGGGCCTAGACCCTTCATCAGAGAGGGGGATGGGGAGAGGGAACTGGAATAAATAGGGAGAGAGGGGGAGGCGGACCGAAGATGGAGAGTAAAGAAGATAGGTGGAGAGAGTATAGGTGGGGAGGTAGGGAGGGGATAGGTCAGTCCAGGGAAGACGGACAGGTCAAGGAGGTGGGATGAGGTTAGTAGGTAGCTGGGGGTGCGGCTTGGTGTGGGAGGAAGGGATGGGTGAGAGGAAGAACCGGTTAGGGAGGCAGAGACAGGTTGGACTGGCTTTGGGATGCAGTGGTTGGGGGGGGAAGAGCTGGGCTGGTTGTGTGGTGCAGTGGGGGGAGGAGACGAACTAGGCTGGTTTAGGGATGCAGTGGGGGAAGGGGAGATTTTGAAACTGCTGAAGTCCACATTGATACCATATGGCTGCAGGGTTCCCAGGCGGAATATGAGTTGCTGTTCCTGCAACCTTCGGGTGGCATCATTGTGGCACTGCAGGAGGCCCATGATGGACATGTCATCTAGAGAATGGGAGGGGGAGTGGAAATGGTTTGCGACTGGGAGGTGCAGTTGTTTGTTGCGAACTGAGCGGAGGTGTTCTGCAAAGCGGTCCCCAAACCTCTGCTTGGTTTCCCCAATGTAGAGGAAGCCGCACCGGGTACAGTGGATGCAGTATACCACATTGGCAGATGTGCAGGTGAACCTCTGCTTAATGTGGAATGTCATCTTGGGGCCTGGGATAGGGGTGAGGGAGGAGGTGTGGGGACAAGTGTAGCATTTCCTGCGGTTGCAGGGGAAGGTGCCGGGTGTGGTGGGGTTGGAGGGCAGTGTGGAGCGAACAAGGGAGTCACGGAGAGAGTGGTCTCTCCGGAAAGCAGACAGGGGAGGGGATGGAAAAATGTCTTGGGTGGTGGGGTCGGATTGTAAATGGCGGAAGTGTCGGAGGATGATGCTCTTAGACTATAGCAACTTTTCCCTTTCACTGTACTTGAAATGTTAACTCTGCTACTGTCTCTACAAATGCTGCTAAGCTTCTCCAGCACTTCCTGCATTTTTTTGCGTTTTCAGCATCCACGTTGTTTTTATTTAGTTACGCAATTAGCTGAGAATGCAATATGTTGTGAGTTAGCGAGGAAGAGAGTTACAAAACAAGCGAACTTGACTTGAGTGGGAATTCAGAGTAGGAAGAAGAAATGGTACTGTAGTTTAATTAAAATGTGAATAGTTAAGTGTATAAGCTTATCTGATCTTGGTAATAATTAATAGAACTATAGGAAGGTACAGTCATGTGAGACTCCTGCAGGCTATGAAACTTTAGAACAGCAGACGTTAACCCAGACAAGCACATTTACAGAAAATATCTCCAATTGAGATTACTTGCATTCATGATGTCAGTGCCTGTCTGACAGTACAATTAATCCGAAAGGAGTTTTCAGATGCTAGTCAACCTGTTGAGGGATAGAAACGGGGGGTGCTAGAGAAATGTTATGACTATCTACAAATCAGGAATAGTGAAAAAGATCAAGATAGAGCCAGAACATCCTTGCACACATTATCCTCTTGAGCAAGTCTGAAATATCGGTTTTCTGTTGGAGATCGGAATTTGGTAAACCCATCAAACTGAGTGTACTGAGTTAAGTCACATGATGTGATTGTCAGGAGTGAATAAATGGTTTGCAATTCAAGCAGAAATGGTACAGTAATAACATTTAAAAGAGGAGTAAATATTGTCTTTAGTAGCTGATGCAAAGGTTCACAGGTATTTAGCTGGCTCCCAAGTGCTTAAATAAAAACATATTCTTTTAAATTTAACCCAGTTGTCTAATCAGCCTGTTCAGAGATGCTATTACACACCTCTGGAACAGGTGGGACTTGAATCCAGACCTCCTGGTTTTGTGGTAGGAACATTACCATTGCACTACAAGAGGACATTTTTGAAAGAAGTGCGAAATATTAGAGAAAGGAAAACAAACATTGAGAAGCCACTCTCTCTGGACTTTTACAATTTGTTTGTGTGGTTAGATCTGTAGAAACGTAAATGCAGAACTGGTATCAATTTTCTCTCATTTCCATTTTCCAATTTTCATTCACATTTTCATATGATTTCCAAAAGGATTTCTGGAATCAGAAATGGGAATAAGAGAAATATGAGATCTGGGATTAATAGGCAATTTTATCATACCAATGTGAGTTGTGAATGATCTATCTTCCAAAATGCTGAACTTTCATTCCCATTTTCTAGTTGTTGAACCCCTAACTAGAAATCATTACCAGTATAATCATTCTAATCCAAAGTATTATCCATCACCAATAAATCAACTAGACAGGGATCCTTCAACTGTGCTTGTTTGTCAATGATTCAGTCACCTCCCACCCCAATCTTTCCCTTTCTTTCTTCATACCTATTCTCCTGAAAATTGCTTCTAAAGGACATGAAATGTTCTTACATTAAAGATGCTGGGTACATGTTATTTGTCATTCTCTTTTATTCATTTGTGGGACATGGGTGTCGCTGGCGGGGCAGCATTAGTTTGCCCGTCCCCAGTTCCCTTTGAGAAGATGGTGGTGAGCTGCCTTCTTGAACCGCTGCAGTTCACCTGTCGTGGGTTGACCCACAATGTCATTAGGGAGGGAATATATTGTTGTATAGGGAATTAACAACTCTTTGTAAGGTCCTCTGATATAAATAAGCTGTTAGATTATGTTTACAATCTACTTGCTCAAATCCATGAATTCAAATACAGCAAACCATGCTTTGAGTATATGATTCCTGCAGCACAAGGTCCCATCTATGGACAAAAAGATGTAAATTGGATCAAAATTCCTAACGATCCAAACATTGTTGAATCTGGGACCTGGCGACTCTGACCAAAACCAGCATTAAGATATGGTTACTAGCTTCTTTGTAGTTTTTACAATGGCATTTACTGATGACATTATGATTACAGGGTCATTATCTTAATTAAATATCTAACTGATAATACTGGTGCTGTATGACTTCAGGTCGGAATCTTAATCCCTTCAGTTGCTATAATATCTTTCACTTTTCTAAATACCAAATCTCATACTTGGAATTCTGGCTGATCAGTCTCATTCTCCAACTCTTACGTTTGTTTTGCCTTTTAACCCATCTTCGCTTACAATTCCCTTCTTTTGCTTCTGGTTAATTATTGCTTATTTGTGAGACATATTGTACACTGATTGGGCATTATGTACGATATTACAATTACTGTCTATTCTGATATTGGATTTAAGAAAGGAACAGATGTGCAGAATATCTTGAAAATTTTAAACATGAGCAAATATTCTTGACAGTGGATAACATGGGGGAAAACAATGTAACATGTATTCAATAGCCCTATGCGTCTGTGGCACGTATACCAGCCACTTTTCTACTCTTGGGATGCTGGTAGTAATAGCTGAGGCAGCATTTATTGCCCATTCCTAGTTTCCTCAGCGTATACGGCGTCAGTAAGGTGGGCTCTTGTAGTGCAGTGGTATTGCTCCTGCCTCTTGGGCCAGATAAGTCCTAGGTTCAAATCCCAATTACTTCATAGGTATAGGCTAACATCTCTGAATATGTTGATTACAAAATATATACAAAGTTAGCATGTGATAATGAATAGATATCAGTTGGGTTTTGAAAACAAGGCAGCAATCTTCATGCTTTGTCTACACATGATGATTGCATTGTTTATTATGGGGGGATTCAACCTGTTCTGAGTGGGAGGGTTATTGTTGGGAGATGTCATATTGTCAGGTACTACCTCCATCAGGCTGTGGAATTCTGGTTTGGGTAGTTTGCTTCACTGATCCTCTTTCTCTATGATGAGCCTAGGGCCTAATCAATTATAAGCATTGGAGGATAAACTATCAATGAAACAGAGGAAGCACTTCTCTGAGGTTACAATGTAGTTAGTTGCAATCTAATAAAGTGAGTTTAAAATAACTTGCTTGGCAAATTTTCTAAGGATTCTTGGGAGCTGTACGGTATAGGCCTACTCCCTTCTTGGTACTTTTGCAGAACTCAACTGTCTCCACCCAAAGACTATTTGTGGCATCAACAGATTTGGTAGAGCTTAATGTTATATGAATGAAATTTGCCAGTTTCCACTTTTAACCTGACCTCAACCTACAGTGTGTGGTTGTGTCACATGCAGGTTTGCAATTATAATGCGCAAAATGCTCATGAAGAGCTGTTTTTACTCCGTGTTACCCGAGTATTAATGGTGGGTAAATAGGTTTCATGGCATTTTGAAACTTCTCAGGGGAGTGAAGTGAGTGGGCAATGGCATTTGAGGAAACTGAATAAATGACAAACGGGAAATTCTTTAAATGCTGAAGCATCTCACCTGCTGTCTTGCCAAGGTACAAAGCTTTTGATCCTTCTCATATTCTGAATTTTACAGCCAAAGGAATGAAGATAGGTCTGCTCTCCTTTTTCCAAATTCTTCTTGACTGACTGGAGGATACTTTTTTAAAAGAGGCAATATGTTTTAATCTCTCCAGCACTGTGAGTCTCAATAACAGCTGTTAGACATGTTTTCTTACTAAAGGAATGAATGTTTAACACTCAACATTTGTATGCATTTGTAACACACACACACACGTGCAAACACACAGACCCACATGCAAACACACACATGCACACTCACGTTCATGTGCAAACACACAAGGTATACACAAAGACACACGCACATGCACACACAGATGCAAGCACATACATGTGCAAACACATACATGTATGTGCATACATACACACAAGCAAACACATGCACGCACATATACACACACACAAACACATCCACACATACACACAGCTGCAAACACATACACGTGCAAAAAAACCACGCTCAAATACATAGATGTGCGGAAACACACATCCAAGCACACACACACATGCAAACACACTCACGCAAACACGCGCGCAAACACACGTGCAGAAATGTATAAACACCGACACATGTAAAAACACGCACATACAAACACACATATGCACACATCTGTAAATGCACACACAATAAACACACAGATGCATACACATGCGCACACATAGGTGCAAACACATGTGCAAACACACACATACACAAGCAAAGACATGCGTAAACGCTCATGCGCAAACACACACTTGCACAAACACACACATGCAAATTTGTACACATGCATAAACACACATATGCATGCACACAAACACACACACACTTGCACACACACAAACATATGTATACGTACACACACACACAAACCCACATGCCAACATACACGCATGCACACACACACGCACACACACACACACACACACACACACACACACACACACACACACACACACACATGCACACAGGGGCAAATACAAATGTATGCACGTACATACACATGTGCATGCGTGTATGGGCAAACGCACATGCACACATGGGTGCAAGCACATACACAAGTGCAAACACACGCACGTAGAAACACACACACATGCAAGCACACATCCATGCAAACACATGCCGATGCACACATGCATGTGCAAACACACACATGCATATCCACACATACACACACAGGTGCATAAACACACACACGTGCGCAAACACACACACACATGCGCAAACATACATTCACACACATGTCTGCTCAACGCACTCTCACACGCAGGCACACAGGCAAACATACACACACGCACACATGAGCATACGCTTGCACAAACAGACATATGCATTCACACGCACATGCAAACACTCAAACATACACAAACACACACAAGAATGCAAACACAGACACGTGTGCATACACACACACACACACACACACAAATGTGATCATAAAAGAGATAGCATGCACTCACATCTTGAGAGTCCAAATTTTCCATGTCACCTTCGATTTCCTTGTGATGCAGTAGTGAAACATTGTACACCTGTAACTTGTTTCACTGAAGAAGTAGATGCTGGGTGTTTCCAGTGACAGAATCACAATGGCTTACAGTTTACAGTCGCAGGTTTCTGACTTCACGCTGTGATGTGCAGTTTGACTTCTGTTGTGAAAATCTGCTCTTGCTCTTCAATTTGGCAATTGAAGGCTAGCCACAGTTCTTCAGCTGTTGCCAGGTCTGAAGCAGGGTTTGAATATTCCTACTCTCTCTCTGTGGCTGCTGTCAAAGTGTGTCTTAATAAATGTTTGTTTATAAACCAGCAGAGCCCTGACTTTTGTTCCTGGATCAGGCACACTGAGGCCAGAGGAATCCTAGCTCTGTGAACTTCACCTTTGAAAATTGATGCCTGCAATTGCGATTTTCAGAACGGAGTGGTTGGTGGTGGTTGAACTGAATTTGGAGCCAAGCTGGGTGACCCAGCAAGCTTAAAAAGATGACAGTTCCCAAGACAGCCTGGATGGAAAGGCTGGTTCAGGACCCAAGCACTGTTATCCAAATTTAAAAGTCAAAAATGAAAGCAAAAGACATTCCTCCAACTGACCGTCCCTCATTCCACAGTGTCCCCATGCCCAATCCAAGCCAGTTAATTCACCCTACCTAGCCCCTCATACCCTCATTAAAATCTACTCATTTCCCATAACCCTTTGTATCCTCTACACCATCCATGGCCTCTCAACTCCAAGGATCTGCACATGATATTAATCTGGGTAGGTGGATGCACAAATCATTGAAAGTGCAGGACGTTGGTTCTTAAGATATGCAGCACCCAATGCATTATGAACAATGAGAATAGAGTATAAAAGCACGCAAGTTATGTTAAACTGATATGGAACATAGGTTTAGTAGTATTGTATCCAGTTCTGGGCACCTTAGAAAAGCTATGAAAGCAATTAGAGACGGTGTGGAAAAGATTCATGAGGATAGTTGCAGGGATGAGGTGCATCAATTATGTAGATAGATTGGAGAAGTTGTGCAGGTTTATGCAGAGGAGGTGAGGCAGTGGCGTGAATTGTCCCTTTGAGAGCCAATGCGGATTCTGTGATCTTATACATGGATGTTTGTACTTATGGACATATTACCCACTGAGCTTTTTGCCGCACACTGTCAAGTATTTATTCAGTACTATATGACTGTCCTTCGCTCGTGATTATGGACTTTGAATATATTCATTTTAATTTTCTGCTGGCTGACAAATAAATGATATGGGCTATGACAGATTTATGTTAATCTGGAGAGTTGAATCTTAAAACACCATGATTTCATGTCGACTCAAAAAATAATATTCCCCCATCACCCCTTTGCCAGCTTTTGGTAACATCTCCGAGCCATTTTTAATTCAATAACACTGTACTGATGACCATGTTCCAGCAGCTTAATCTGGAATACTCTGGGAAAGTTTGCATTCATATTGACTTTTATTAAAATGTTAATCAGCTGTTATGAATACAAAATGCAAGGTGACAGTTAAATTTAAGGTTAACAGATGACTGCCATCAAACTCTGTTGATTTGTTTCTGGTTCTGGCAGGGAAGAGAGGCTTGTGGGTCTCATTAAAGGACCCAAGTCCCAGCAGCTCGTCAGCAAGCCATTAGATAAATCTCACAATGCACAGGCGACCCTTGTCTGCCTGTCATGAAGCTACTTATGAAAAAAATTACTCTGCAAAAAGGTGAAACTACGGGCATTGTCATTTGCTCGCTGTCTGTTGAGTGATTTTTCTCTCTGAGAGATTCTTTTTGAATCGCCTTTTAGTTCGACCTTATTGCAGCAAAGGCAAAGGGTTCAAAAATAAGGATAGGAAACCAATATGGAGAAAACAAAACAAAAATTACAAAGTTTCACACATTGGTCTGTGGATTTTTATTCTGATTTATCAGACAAAGTGGTATTTGCACTGGGATATGGAAACACTTTTCAATGTTAGCACCATATTAGCAGCAAGTCCTACCAGGTCAATTGTATACAGGAAAGAAGCTGCGTCTACTTTCTGCAAAAATTGTACCTTAGCGATAATCAACAACCACCACCCACTTATTGCAAGAGTATATATTTCTTCCACTGTCCCACATCTTGTGATGCTATTTATAATTAATTTGAAACTACCTAAACTCATTTCATATCAGATCACCACGGCCAGTTTAGGGCCAACTCTTTCCTTCTATTAGTCTAGCATAACTACAATCAAAGGTCAATAGAAGTGAGTGGTAAATGCC
This sequence comes from Stegostoma tigrinum, assembly GCF_030684315.1. Taxonomy (NCBI): domain Eukaryota; kingdom Metazoa; phylum Chordata; class Chondrichthyes; order Orectolobiformes; family Stegostomatidae; genus Stegostoma; species Stegostoma tigrinum. The sequence continues at coordinate 20,822,154 of NC_081381.1, forward strand.
CATGCTGATCATTTCACACAGTGTCCTTTCTGTCCATATTTTTATCAAGCTGTTGTTTGAGATGAATAACGTCTAGGTTAACTCAGAAAGGTATCATAGCATTTCCCGATCTTGCACATATTACAGACAATTTATTATATTGGTAGACTATCAGGGGGTCTGTTAGCTCAGTTGGCAGGATGGCTGGTTTGCCATTCAGAGTGATGCCAACAAGATGGTTCCATTCCCACACTGACTGAGGCTACCGTAAAAAACCCTCGTTGACCCTCAGGTGAAGCTACCACCAAACATCCCTTTCTGTGATGATGGAGTGGTACTACGGCACCTTTGCTTTATATTGATAGACTCCTTTGTCCATTTAATTCCATCAATATACTCTAGATTACATTGAGATGTCAATCAGTTTGTTGGAAAATCTGGCTGCTGCTCTCCATTTTATTAAAATTGAAGTGTTCTGACTAATATATATGAGTCAACCAATAAGAGTGAACAGAAATCGGACAGTCGAGCTGGTGGTATGACTGTCCTGGGCAACAAGCATTGTTGCAGGAAGGTATCAGACATCATCCATTCTAACTTCTGCCAGTATATTGCTGCCCTTCCACCTTCCAGGCCATTTGAAGTAGCTTAGGAAAAATCACCCTGTGCTGTTTCTCTTTCCACGGATGCTTTCAGACCGACATTTGTAAGTTTCCAAAATTTTCTGTGCTTATTCCCTGTCCTATACAGCTACTTTGGATTTATACATATATCGAGAAAATATCCCCTCCATTCTGTTGAGGAATCTGATCTAAGCTGATTCTGAGTATATATAACTTTAAAGATAGCTAAGGATAAGCTCTGTCATTGTAAACTCTAGCTGCTATTGGCAAGTGACAAGGGGAAAATGATGCCTGTTGTGGGAGCACTGAACTAAATCATTACTCAAAAATCAAACTTCACTGTGCAGTAGAAAAAGAGCCTGTTTTTCTTTGACCACTTTAAATTCTGTAATCTTAATGCCAGTGACCAACTTGCTGAATTTTATTGGAGATTCAATCAATTTGATGACAAAGAATGTCGTTTCTTTATATGTCCCATGTGCCTCTTAATTGCCTATTTTATGTTGTTAATTGTTCTGATTAACAGAGAAGACACCAGTTTAAAAGCCAAGCCCATTTCAGAAGGCCTTACACAGTACCAAGGCTTTATCTGTGCTTTATGGGGACAATATTGCAGACTGACATTTCTAAAACTGCCCATTTTCTGTAGATTTATGCACAATACCGTTTCAGTTGACTTCCTTTGTCATGATTATAATGAAAGGATATGCTTCTAAGGGAATTCACTCTTGACTAAATTTTATGAGTATTCTTGAAACAGAGTTTTGTACAAGAATGTGAATGACAAAGATCAACAACAGACATGAGCCTTCATTTAAGTTTTACTAAAAATTATGGAGCAAGTTTCTTTGATTTAGCATTTTTATTCAAAAGACAGCCTCATGTCAAGCAAACCTTCATGCTGGGAGTGCTAGTTCATAAAATCTACTCCTGCCTTTATCAGCTGGCAAGTTGTTGCTTGAACAGTGAATTTCCGGCTTAAACACTTGTGTATACTGATTCACTCCAGGGGGAGTAAGAGAGCTGCGGGTAATCTTGGTCACGCAACAAAATTGTGGCTGACTTGTTAATGTCGGCAAGAAATTTTCCTGCCCTAGACTGGTGGGCTTGAAGAGTGACGACAGAGTGAGAGGTAGAGGAGGAATGAAAGGAAAAGGGAGAGAGTGGAGAAGGAGAGGCAGGGGAGAAGGCTGCCAGTAAAATAACAGACAGTCGTATTGTAATAAAATGAAGGGTCTAGGCCCGAAACGTCAGCTTTTGTGCTCCTGAGATGCTACTTGGCCTGCTGTGTTCATCCAGCTTCACACTTTATTATCTTGGATTCTCCAGCATCTGCAGTTCCCATTATCTCAGACAGTCGTATTGTGTTGTCCCCTTTTGTATTTCTACTGCTGAAGATAACATTCTAGTGTCCGTAGTAAAACAAGAGTCAAATATTCAGAACTTAGTTGCTGGCCACTTGTGGTATCTGTCACATCTGCCAGTATGTGGCACAGGTTAGTTCACTGCCGTTAATCCTCCTTTATCAAAACTGTGTCAAGGACCTGCATAATTAACAGATAGACCACTGGTGAGTCCAAACAGAAGAGGCATTTGTCTTCTTTAAAAATGTGTCTTATTGTATGATAACAATAATTACAATGTACATTAGGCATAACTATTCAGGACTGTTGAGAGGTGTATAGAATATATACGCTCCCTATGACTGGTAGTGTAGAACTCCTTGTGGTCTAGGCTCGAAACGTCAGCCTTCCTGCTCCTCTGATGCTGCTTCGCTGTTGTGTTCATCCAGCTCTACACCTTGTTATCTCAGATTCTCCAGCACCTGCAGTTCCTACTATCTCTGAAACAAGATGTAACATCATCAGATTAGGTGAAGTTAATGCAACTTCAAAGTTAGCTCTTACAGAGCCATTTTCTGAGACAACCCATGTTAAGGTACCTTTAAGAGACATGTTTGTGATATCATCAAGGCATCATGTCATGCGACTTGATGTTCCATTTTACCCTAGGATCACATGTAGAACGACGCACACAAAATTCAGAACAAAATTACAAGTTGAGAAAGTGATCTTGATGATCTTAAATGGTTTTATTAAGTTTCACAAACACCTGAATAGGAGGAAGTTAACTGATCACTAAGATCTTATGATTACTCCAGAAAAAGAGTAGAATATCTGACAGCAGATCATGCAAATACAGATGCTATTTTGAGACTTCCCATAAAGACACTTTCATTCCTGGTCACTGAGTTACCAGTGAGTTCCTTTACATATCCAAATGACAAGCCAGTACTACACAAAAGCAGGAGATAAGAAATTAATAGCTGGAGTAGGCCTTTCAGATTTTGGAGGCTGATCCTCTATTCAATGGTTGGGGTTGAGCTTAATTAGGCAAATGGAGCCCTCCCTCCTTCTCCAACCCAGCAGGCAGGCTGCGTACAAACTTGAGAAGACGCAGAAAAGATTTATAAGGATTTTGCCAGGACTGGAGGATTTGAGAGGCTGAATAGGCTGGGGTTTTTTTCCCTGGAGCATTGGAGGCCAAAGGGTGACCTCAGAGAGGTTTATTAAATTTTGAGAGGCCTGGACAGGATGAGTATCCAAGATCTTTTTCCTTGGATGGGGGAGTCCAAAACTAAAGAGTGTAGGTTTAAAGTGAGAGTGGAAAGATTTACAAAGGACCTGAAGGGTAACTTTTTTCACGCAGATGGTGGTGAATGTGTGGAATGAAGTGTTGGAGGTGGGTTCAATTACACCATGGATGAATAGGAAGGGTTTACAGGGATATGAGCCAAATGCTGGCAAATGGGGCTAGGTCAGTTTGGGATGACTTGGTGGCACAGACAAACTGGACTGAAAGGTCTATTTCCTAGTTGTATGACTCTATGAAAACAGCCACTTTTCTCGTCTTCTGAGAAGGTGGGTTATTGGGCCTGTGATGGATTGAGGCCCACAAAACCCCTCCAAGTCAGCTACCATTTTAGTCTGGAACTATACCTCTGTTCCTTCAATAAGGCTAGGCCAAAATCCTGGAACTCCCTTCTTAACAGCACCAAATAGTTCAAGAAAGCTGCTCACCAACACTTTCTCGAGGGCTATTATCATTGGCAAATAAATGCTGGCCTATATCATGACGCCAATAGCCTGTGAACAAATTAAAAAAAACACTCTGTGTCCCTGCCATATCAACAGCAAAGCTAATTAAGGGAAGGTGATGGCCTAGTGATATTATTGCTAGACTATTCATCCAGAGACCCAGGTCATGATCTGGGGACGTCGGTTCAAATCTTGTCATGGCAAATGGTGGAACTTGAATTTGATAAAATAAAAATCTGGAATTAAAGGTCTAATGATATTCATGAAGCAATTGTTGATTGTCAGGGATGAAAAAAAGACCTCATCTGGTTAACCACTGTCCTTCAGGGAAGGAAACTGCCAGCCCCTGTCTGGCCTACATGTGACTCCAGACCACACAGCAACGTGGTTGACACTACACTGTCTTGTGGGCAATGAAAGTTGTCCTAGCCAGCAATACCTATATCCTGTAAATGAATAATAATTTAAAAAATCACTCCTTGCTTGGTCTCATTTTTCCTCTGTCTTCTTTCTTCAGTGGACGAGGGATCTCCCTCATAGTTTTTCAAAGCTCTAATCAATAACTGAGAGTACCATACAGGTTCAGTAGGAAGCACTCCTCTAAGGCTGAGGTTTATGTGATATCGATGGCTTTATCCTGTCTCCAATTCTGCCATTAGACTTCAGAATCCTTAATGATTCTAATGGGCACCTCAGACATAAGAAACAGTGAATACATTTTACCTTAAGAAACTGAAAATATTCAAATGAATAGCTTTGCAAAACAAAAGAAAGAAGTTTGATTCTAGCTTGATTTATGTTGTCACCTCTCTACTGCTTCTCAAACATGCTGCTTTCCTGAACAGTGCCTTAATTCTATGGTTTATTGATTAAAACAGACACATCAAGCTGTTTCAAAATGGCATCTGAGTGACAGGACTGAATGCAGGCTCTTGCCAGGGGTTCATCTGCCTCCTTTCTTTTCTCTACCTTTGCTTCTGCTCTCCTTCTTTCATTTTGCTTTTCCATGGTGGGATGTTTGGCAGTGTTGGTGCGGCAGTGAGTGTGGGCCACGCGCAGAGTGGTGGAGCAGCATCTCCTGGTATCTGGAGGTGGCAGCAGTGGTAGAATGTAGATCGCCCTGGGTAGTGGCAGCAAAGCTCCTTCAGTGACAGGAGGGCAGCGGTGCTGGTGGCAGTGGGCCCTTCAAGGTAGCAGCACTGACATGGTGGCACCTGCAGCTGAACCAGGACTCTTGGCATGGCAACGGGTCTGGCCTGGCCAGCAGCAGAGCCAGGGACTCCTGGTTGCAGTCGCAATAGGCCGAAAATGGTTGTGAGGCGAGTGTGGGTTCAGCTGCACCAGCAAGGTGGGCCCAGTGACAAAGAGATGGCACTTAAAGCGTGGCACTCGCAAGTTAGTGATTCTGGCACAGGCAGCAGCAAAGTGGTGGAGTCCCTCGTTCAGTTACTAGAGGCTGGGTGCGGACATGGACTGGGCTAGAAAGACTGTTTTTCTGAACATAGTGCCTCTTTATTTTCTAATTTATTCCTAGGATCTGTAATGCTGGGCTTTTTACTTCTTTACTATTGTAATTTTTTTTCCTAAACATTTGATCTTAAGAACCTGTACTTAAGTACTTTTCATGGCAACTTGTAAATTTTTCATTGTACTCATTTGAGGACATGTGACAATAAAGCTAATTCAGTTCAATTCATTAAGAAGGAGCAAGAATTTGCTGTTTAATTGCTTGAAAAGTCTTTGTCAGATCAGGTGCAGTGAATCCTTGCAAAATGGAGTTCTGGATTTTGTTCTACTGTACTGGGTCAACTGTTGTCATCAACCAATGTTTGAATCTTGCAAGCTGATGAATTGAGGTCAAAAATTTTATCATTAGTCTGTTTTGTGGGCTTTGAATGGGCTATATTCCCTGGGAAAAAAATCGGGTACAGATCACCTACAAAAAAAGCAACAGTGAATTGTATCATTGGAAATAAATTTCACAAAAACTCACCAACAGTTATGCCGTCCCATACACTCAACCTCACAGAGAAAATTGTAAAAGAACAGAAGAACTTAGAGAATGATACATAGTTGAGGAGTTCAGCTCCTTTGTATTGAATTGACACATGCAGTTTTGTTGGTGTTCCTATAGATAGTCATTTGTACAAAAGCGCTATTTAATCATTGAAGAGACAACTAATGGAGGAAAAATGTGTAGAAAGTATAGAAACGGAACAAAATTCATGTTAAGGAAAGGTAGAGTAAATAATAAATGAACTTTGCTTATTTACAACATTTTTTCTATGCATAAATATTGAAACAAGTGAAAAATGTGAATTTTTACCCGATAAAGGGAAATGCAGATTGCAAAAAGCCGACGAGGAACAAACTTGACAAGGAAAACAATGTCATTAATGCATTTTTAATGGTCTCTCCACTATGTTACACAGCACGATGTGAATGTAAAAGGCTTGTAGACAAATCATGAAAGTTTGGATTGACAGCTCTGCTTGGCTGAATGTATGAGAAACATATTGAAAATTTCATAAATACAGGCACTTTCAATCTCATCACATTGCAAATATGTTCAAGCTCTTCTGGTTGCCAAAAAGAATAAAAACACTTAAAGGTGGCCAGAGAGCAACCGGAAATATTCCACCACTTGTGTCAAGGATAAATTATTTGGGGTTACATGCAATATGTTGACTGAATGTGTCCGTTGAGTTTTTATCACTGTGCCTTGTAAAAGGGCTGCAGGTAAGTCCTCTGAAAGAGAATGCAGATGGATAAAGCTATCCTTTAGTTGTCCCTGCACCTAATGGTGCAATCATCCTCTGATTGAAAGCTTTCTTTCACTGAGGGCAAAAAACAGATCCTGATTTTGATTGCACCGATGGCTAAATGATATGGAATCTTTCTGGAGTCAAGCTTATAAGAAACCACCTCCTAAACACTAGAAATTAAAGACAGTAGGTGGATCGGAGTAACAGCGGGTGCACTGGAAGGACTGATAGCCGCTCACTGAGAGTGTTGGGTATTGCTGAGGTATGGGGGAGACTGAGTAGGTGCCTCAAGTTGGAAGTACTCTGTAGAATTAGGACATTCTGCAAAATTGAAGTGATTACAACTGCCAAAAGATCAGTGCAAAGATGGAACGCTTCCACAGGATGGCCTGCAGCTGTGGTCATGGCCCAATAATCAAAGCGGTCCTTGGAGAAGGGGATTAGAAGAGAGGTCAATGGCACCATCATCATTGTGTTGTAAAGTGTGGTCTGCAACTGGAAGTTTACCTCCACTTCTTTGACAGGACCCAGCCTCCTCCATTTGTCTCTATTCTATAAGGAAATTTCTGGTGGCTCTAAGACATATCCCAGATTAGCTCCTTAATGATCTCAGTTGGCTACCAGTGGTGGTTGCATGGTTAGTTGCACTCACTTGACCCCACATCCAGCAAGATTAGTAGGAGATAGGTAAGTATTGTATAACTGGCTTGACACATAAATTTGCAAGTTACTGCCAGGTCATGTCTTCTAAATAAACTTTGCAAGGCCAGCAAGATTCAGTCCTTCATTTCCATGCCTCTTTCCAGTGTGTAGGAATGGTTAGAATACCTAAGGTTTTTCTTTAACTTTGCAAACAAACAACTTAGGGAGGGCCTGATAGAGTTATGTGGGATGATTAAGGGGTTATAGAAAGTAAACTATTGCACAAGCTGTCCTATACATTGGGATAAAAGGACACAATTTTAAGGCTGAGTGAGCAAGGTTAGAACGGGGATGGGAATGTAGTGCATTATAAAAGTGCATGACAATTGAAATCAAATTTCAGTATTGGTGGCTGAGAAGGTGTGGTCATACTGTGATAGTATCCCTACTGCTGGCTACAAGTCTCACCTACTCAGAAGTATGTTGTAATATTTCTGAACAGACTGATTTAAAGATAAATGGCAGCAAGGAACTGAGCACGGGTCTCATTTAGAAACAGAATATCATGGTAAAATGACAGTGTGATTGGTATTCTGGAAGGAGGAGGTAATTGGGTTTCTTCATCTTAAAATATTGGAAGTATTTCCCCAACTCTTTAAAAACAAATTTGGAGGCAGTACACCAAGAATAATTGCAAAAGAAAATGTATCTGGTCGGCACCACCATACCCCTTACCCCGCGCCACCAACACATCCCCACCCCCTGGCCAAATATTCTTAGTTTCTCCCATTTTTGCTGCTGGAGGCAACTTCAGAATGGTGACAGTAACCTGCCTGACAGTAGTGGGAAGCACATGAAGTTAATATAGAGGCAATCAGTCGATATTTTGGGAATATTTGGCTGTGGAATTTTACAAGGTGTATGGGAGCCAGTTGTACTTGCAGGATGCAAGAGGCAGAGGCTGAAGTGCATGAGATTCAAATGCAACAGTCACTTTAAAATGGAAAACTAACAATCCTTATGGCGAATTCTTCAATCATTTGCTTGTCACTTGCAGACAAATCAGCCAGACAGTGCTGGCTGTGAGCCATTGGCTGACCTTCTATTCACTCATACAGAACCTCTTGTGTCATCCTCTTTGTTCCCATCCACCTCAACTGCACACCAGCTTCAGAATGAGCCTGCTGAGTACCCATTGTAGTGATTGGAACAAGGTCAATCAGGTGGCTCTCATAGAATATGAGTTCCCTGAATGGGGCTGTTCACCTGGTCCTCTTACTCAATGAGGTCCACCAAGCTGACCTCATTTCAATCACTATCACCTTCACTTTGAGCTTCTGTTTAGCCCTATTGCAACATCAGGCTGATCGCCAACCAGACACAGTTTTCCAATTGTATCAGAGATAAAGGGAACTGCACATGCTGGAGAATCTGAGATAACAAAGTGTGGAGCTGGATGAACACAGCAGGCCAAGCAGCATCTTAGGAGCAGGAAGGCTGACGCTTTGGGCCTAGGCCCTCCATCAGAAATGCTCCACACTTTATTATCACAGTTTTCCAAATGGCCCTTTCATGAAGATGGCATCTAATATCCCACCATATGTAGTTCTGGGTTTCAAACCTGCTAATCAAATCCATTTTGGACTCATAAACTGAATGAAAAAGTTCAGACTTACATCTACAGCTCTATCTGCTCCAATCTCTTACCCCATGCCAGTAGTTACAAGTCTCTCTATATTAGAACACACTTGCATTAGTGAATCCATTACTCCTAGTGTAGATTTAAGTAATTGTGCCTTTTTACCTGAGACACTCATGTCTTTGTCCCAACTGCATACATATCAGAAATGCATAGATATTGATTTCAAATTATAAATATAGGTTTGGAAGTAACAAAACAATCTTATTCGAATTGTCAAAAAATAACAGCTTTGTGTCTGTCTACATATGGATATTTATACTGTGAGGAAGTACTGAAAATCAACGTTAATGTAAAGGTTAAGTTTCTCTTCTGTCTTAAGACTCTTACTTGAAATGATTTTGGGCAATCACAACTCACTTGATAGCAGAGGTTGCTACAAATCAGCAAACTGCACCCAAGCAGTTACTAACTTTGTAATTGCTCTGGGGGAAATGTAGGATCTCAGGGCTGGGAAACTGAAAAATGGCATTCTGATACTGGTGAAAGTATTATTCTGATGTTAACAGGTATAGTAAAGTGAGGTTTTTACATTGTACCTGCCGTGGGAGTGTGTAATACTGACTCCAGATGCTAGTTTGGAAAAGCATTTAATTTCCCAACTTATGCCAACATCTCTCATTTCAATAACTGCATAAATATAAAGCATAAAGAGTTTCTCACTTCAATATATGCCATAACATTGCAGAGTTCAAATGGGCATTTTTGATAAATATGGGAACCCCAAGCTACTCACCATGCTGACTTGGAAATATATTGCCATTTTTTTCATTGTTGCTTTGTCAAAATCCTGAAATTCTCACCCTATGGCATTGTGGGTCTACCAACAACACGTGGACTGCAGTGGTTCAAGAGGGCAGCTCACCCCCACCTCCTCAAATTCAAAATATCATATACATATACAGATTTTAAAAAGTGATGCGGTGTAATCAGTGCAGAGATTTTACAAAAAGAGTAGGAGCAGACAGCTAGTGTTGGACCACAAGAGTTAGAGCTGAGATTTGAAAAGGTGGAATCTGAGATTCACAATCCAGATTTAAAAAGACCAGGAGCAGAGAACCAGTGTGATGATTCAAAAAAGAGCCATACCTGCAGAGGGCGCACTTTCTGTATATTAGTTGTAATGCCCAGGATGTCCAAGCCAGCAACGTTCCATGCCTCTATCAAAAGTGGTGAATACCTGGAAAAGTAACAAGTCATTTCTTTCAGAAATATTTGTGCCAATACTTTACAACAGCAATTTACATGTGGTGCTAAAATCTTGCTAAAAAATCCCAAAACCTCAGGAGACTAGTTCTTTCACTTAGAGAATGCATTTTCTTCTCCAAATACTTTAAGCCCAATATGAGTCTAATAAATACTTTTGCAACAGAGAAAATAAAGAAAAAGCCTGTTTACCAGATTAAGAGTGTGAACGGAACCCAAAAGTATCAAGACTTGCAATGGCTAGAAGCCAAGCCATGATCTATTGAGGGCTGTGAGAACTTGGGGCAAGGACGGTGGTGGGGAGTGCAAATAAGGGCACGGGGTGACCAAGAGCGAACCAGTGGCAGAAAAGATTGCTCCCAGAGCTGCAGGCAGCGAGATGTAGAAACAGAGCAACTGCTATGCTAGAGAGAGAGACTGACTAAGTGCTTAGCACTTGTGCAAGTGGAATCTAATACTGACTCCAAAACCATGAGAAGTCTGAAAAGAGTAGATAGGGAGAAGCTATTTCTGTTGGAGAGCCAGAAGATACCAAATATCGATGATTGGCAAAAGAAGCAAAAACTTCTTTACATTGCACATGGTTAGGATCTGGATTGCTTTGCCTGTGCATATGCTGGAGATGCATTCAGTCAAGACATTATGAGGAGAATTGGATAATTATCTGAAGTGAAAAAAAAATGCAGGATGGGAGAGTGGGTCTCGGTGAGTTGCTTTTCCAAAGAGCTTGTGAGGGCACAATGAAATTAATTACCTCCTTCTCCCTTGAATCCTATCATTGTAAGGCTAGGTATCATTAAGTAGCATTATTATGTATCCATGAATTATCTCATATATGTGCTACCAACAGTTGCTAGGCTTGTGTGAAAGAAAGCACTCTGTTCCTCAATGCTTTCAATGTCCAGAGTATTTATTTTACTCTCGGTGGGGAATCTTGTTTTATACATTTACACAGAGAAAGAGATTTCAAATTATTCATGTGAGCCAGACCCTGTGACGATTTGTGAAGCAGAAACAATATATTGCACATCAAAGAATTTGCGGTATGTGTCATCCTTTCCTATGCGGTTATCAGTGACTGACTGCTTGTCATAGTATGATTTGTTTATTTTTTACCAGGGCCATGGGTTTTCCTGTGTATCTGATGTATGCACCCATTAATCTACACTTTCATTGCAGCAAGCCATCTTGATTACTGCTTAATGAGAGAAAATAATGAACAGCGCGAGAAAAAAACTTGGCGGATGCACAGCAAATCTGAGCACTGGCCATTTTTATTTTAAATCACAAAACTATAAACATGCCAGAAGGAGGTCATTCAGCTTCATGTCAAATAAACCTACTCATGTTTCCCTTTGCCCTTCCTTATCTTTAATATATTTCAAATGTTTATCTAATTTTATTCAAAATAGTGTGAATAGTTTGGCTTCAGTTGCACCTTGTGACAAAGCAGTCAGCATTGAACAAACTTTAGTCTGGGAAAAAAGCTCATCTTTTCCTTCCATATTCTGTTTATTTGTACTTTTTAAAACAATATGTTCGTGATTTTTATTTGTTTCACTTCCATTCTTCCCCTCAAAAGTGTAAGGTTAACAAATCATTTCCTGGCTCATGCCTAATCCATCTCCTATTTTCACATTGCAACAAAAACTCAGAAACCAGTCTTCCTCTACTCACCATCATCAGTCTTGAAATAATAACTCACCCATTGTCTCTCACTTTGTGTCATTTCTTTGCAGGATTTTTTTTCCCCAGCTGTGGGCCTCTTTAAATGTTGCGATACAAGAAATTGCCTTTACATCTAAAATTGGCATTTCAAACAATTAAATTAACCCCCAGAAAGAAGCAGTAGATAAAGGAAATGTAGGCCAGAAATCCACTAGAAGTACGCTCCCTTTAAACACTACCATTGGGAACATTACATCAGTGAGTTTGACCTTTCAGTTTAGGTAAGGAACTCTAGGACCCAATACCTATTTAGTAAGCCAAATTTAATATAATACAACTCTTTACTGAGATGTTCTAAAATGTATTAAATGATGTCAGACATTAGGTTGAGGTATGGACTTCAGGACGATTTACTTAAGATGATGAATTGATAGTAAAACTTCCAAGAAGATATGGGTCACTTGTTTATGACAGGAGTTAGTTAACGGAAGGCAAGTTGAGAATCCAGAAAGGTACCTACCTGACTAAGAGAATTTCTGACGGCCTGAGACCTACTTTGCAGTTACACAGAAATCAGCGAGCTCTTGTCATTAAACTTCACCTCACTGGTTTCTTCAAATTGGATTACTCCTCGAGATTGACAGCTATTGAGTCTAACAAAAATCCATGTATTCTGGCTTCTATTTTGGGAATGTCTGGATCTTAGTTGTATCTGATGACTTTCATTGAAACTGTTACCTCTACATTCCATCTGTAATCATAAACTCTATAAAACTGTGTAGCAAGAGAAAACCATGTATATTCTTTGATTTAGTCCTTCAAAAATAATCCCTTCGACAATCTATATTAAATAAAGTGACTCTGATTCTGGGTATTACAGATGTGGTTAATGGAGCTTTGATGAGCTGTTACAGTGGCATTTTGTAGATGAAACACAGTGTCACTCTGGTGGAAAGAGTGAATGTTCAAGTGGTTGATTAGGGTGCCAGTCAAGTGGATTACATTGTTCAGATGCAGTTAATCTTCATGAGTGATAGTGGAGCTGCATTCATCCAAGTTAGTGGAGATTATTCTTTCACACCCCTGACTTGTATCTTATCAAGGATGAACAGGTTTGGGGGATTTAGGATGTGCAGAACTGCAGCATTATCTGCCTCTGGCCTGTTATTGTCGCTATTATACTTAAAGAGTTGTTCTGTTCAGTTTCTGGTCTATCATAAGATGTTAGTAATGGTAGGATTCAATGATGGTAATACCAGTGAACATCAGTGGAAGATTGCATATGGAAATAGACTACTTTATTCTCTAAGAACCATCCTCACCCGATCCTTGCAATACACCATGTCAATTTTGTGTTATTAAAGAATTCTAATGGGGATTCTGTGGTTTGAATTTAGCTCATTCCTCCACGAGTTTTGTGACTGCAGCATAAGTTGAACCATTTGCTGATGTCTGTACTGCTCACACTTCAAGTCACTTCACTGACCATTACTGCCCTTTTTAAATAATCAAGTAAGTTTCTTTGAAAAGCTGTTGGCAGGCTCAGTGTCAGATTAAGAGGTAATGGGAACTGCAGATGCTGGAGAATCCAAGATAACAAAGTGTGAAGCTGGATGAACACAGCAGGCCAAACAGCATCTCAGGAGCACAAAAGCTGACGTTTCGGGCCTAGACCCTTCATCAGAGAGGGGGATGGGGTGAGGGTTCTGGAATAAATAGGGAGAGAGGGGGAGGCGGACCGAAGATAGAGAGAAAAGAAGATAGGTGGAGAGGAGAGTATAGGTGGGGAGGTAGGGAGGGGATAGGTCAGTCCAGGGAAGATGGACAGGTCAAGGAGGCGGGATGAGGTTAGTAGGTAGGAAATGGAGGTGCGGCTTGGGGTGGGAGGAAGGGATGGGTGAGAGGAAGAACAGGTTAGGGAGGCAGAGACAGGCTGGGCTGGTTGTGTGATGCAGTGGGGGGAGGGGACGAACTGGGCTGGTTTTGGGATGCGGTAGGGGAAGGGGAGATTTTGAAGCTGGTGAAGTCCACATTGATACCATTGGGCTGCAGGGTTCCCAAGCGGAATATGAGTTGCTGTTCCTGCAACCTTCGGATGGCATCATTGTGGCACTGCGGGAGGCCCATGATGGACATGTCATCTAAAGAATGGGAGGGGGAGTTGAAATGGTTCGCGACTGGGAGGTGCAGTTGTTTATTGCGAACCGAGCGGAGGTGTTCTGCAAAGCAGTCCCCAAGCCTCCGCTTGGTTTCCCCAATGTAGAGGAAGGCACATCGGGTACAATGGATACAGTATACCACATTGGCAGATGTGCAGGTGAACGTCTGCTTAATATGGAAAGTCATCTTGGGACAGGGGTGAGAGAGGAGGTGTGGGGGCAAGTGTAGCACTTCCTGCGGTTGCAGGGGAAGGTGCCGGGTGTGGTGGGTTGGAGGGCAGTGTGGAGCGAACAAGGGAGTCACGGAGAGAGTGGTCTCTCCGGAAATCACACAACCAGCCCAGCTCTTCCCCTCCCCCCACTGCATCCCAAAACCAGTCCAACCTGTCTCTGCCTCCCTAACCTGTTCTTCCTCTCACCCATCCCTTCCTCCCACCCCAAGCCGCACCTCCATTTCCTACCTACTAACCTCATCCCACCTCCTTGACCTGTCCGTCTTCCCTGGGCTGACCTATCCCCTCCCTACCTCGTCACCTATACTCTCTCCACCTATCTTCTTTTCTCTCCATCTTCGGTCCGCCTCCCCCTCTCTCCCTATTTATTGCAGAACCCTCTCCCCATCCCCCTCTCTGATGAAGGGTCTAGGCCCGAAATGTCAGCTTTTGTGCTCCTGAGATGCTGCTTGGCCTGCTGTGTTCATCCAGCCTCACATTTTGTTATCTCAGTGTCAGATTAAGTTTTTTTTTGTTACATAAATTATTTCTGCTCTAGTTTTTAATACAGTATCAAGAGGCGATCTAATTGTTTCCTTAGAAAGTGTTCTTTGGACTTCTGTCATGCTTTTGTTATGGTTATGGTTACATGTCTATATCCAGGCACGTAGCTTACGATACTCAAAGATTGAAAGTTAAGTTCTTTTACTTTATGATTTTTACTCCTGGTGCTAGTAATAATTGCTGTTGGTTCCCAGCCCCACAGCCTGTTAACATTTCTGCACGTCTCTGGTGCTGGCTTCTTGTGCATGTCTGATTTTCATCACTTCATCACTTAGGTGCTAAGCTCAAGAATTCCTGTCTTATTGCCGCTCTCGTCCTTTAAGGTGTTGCATAAAACCTATCTCTTCAACCAAACCAGTGGTCATTGTCTTACCACCTCCTTGTTTGGCTCAGAGTCAATTTTTGTCTGATAATGTCCCTGTGAAGCACCAGAGGATGCTTTATGGCATTAAAATCACTTAGAAAACTCAAGCTATTGTTGGAAGTGTCTCAGGTGCTTATGCTACACAGTCATAAATAAACTTGTTATGTCTGTTATATTGTCTGTGAATATAGTGTAGATGAACAACTACACTTCATTCAATTATTTGTGATGTCCTGTGATGGTTCCTTTTATCAAGTTCACGCAACTGATTACTAATTAAGGAACAGAATGTGTTCAAGACTTGAATATTGGTGAAGAGATTCCTTAGAACTCGATGAAACCTATTACTGTATACCTTGAAAAGCTTGCAGTCTATAGTAGTCACACTCCTTATGTTTCACTGGCTGGTTGGATCCTGTCCAAATCCCACTCTCTTCAAATCCACCATATCAATTTTATATTAACGAAGGATCCAACATCACTGTGTTTGCTCAATGTGCTATTTATACTCCATGTCAAACTGTTTGCAGCATCCATTCATATTTCATGATAAATCACTTTAAGTATCTCACTATATGAGGATCATTATTACTCATTCACTGTACCTGTTTCATCTGTCTATCTATATGTACAAATAAGTTATATGAATGAAATATGTAAGATAAATATATTTACTAAAATTACCTAATGAATTATTTGTTGTAAACTGTGAAACTGGATTATATCATCAAAGGGAGCTAGGTGATTGATTTGCATTTGGTATTCTTTTGTAGATCATAACGGTAATTCTCTGAGTACATATTGGATTGTCAGCTTCCACTGTTCTGGACCTTCCAAACATTTGTTAACATAGTCAGAAAATGAAGCATGAACAGAGCTTTAATTCCCAATACAAGTTTCCATTGTACAAAACTCTATGTAGGAACCACAAGTCAGAACATTACACTTCCTTAGTTATAGTTCAAGTCTAGTGGTCTCATTACATGGTTAAGACTTATTTGTGACTTTACCTCCAGCATGCCTGCCTCTGCCAGACTGAATGTTTGTTAGCGAGTTTTGAGAAGATTTGTGACTCAGGTTGAGTTTCTGGATGTGAGTTTGCTCGCTGAGCTGGAAGGTTAGTTTTCAGACGTTTCATCACCTTTTTTTTATTTGAAAAAATATACTTTATTCATAAGATGTTCAAAAAAAAACATAATTATACATCTACCCAGTCATGCAAGCCACTCCGGGTTACCCAGGGGGTACGTACACCAACTAAAGGAAAGAAACAAACAAAGAAGAAAAAATACAAAGCAAAGAAAATACCCCGGCAGTCGTCACCCCGCACAGTCCCCGTTGGCCCCCTGACCAGTTGGGGAAGGCGCCAGCTGGGCCCAGTTACCAGATAGGGCTCTTTTTTCTATTCTGGACGAGGGGTTTCATACCGTGGTCTTTCCCCACTGCGCCTTTTCGGCGGCTGCCCCAAGATTTAGCGCGTCCCTCAGCACGTAGTCCTGGACCTTGGAGTGCGCCAGTCTGCAACATTCAGTTGGGGTCAGTTTTTTCAGCGGGCAGACCAGCAAGTTGCGGGCAGACCAAAGAGCGTCTTTCACCGCATTGATGGTCCTCCAGGCGCAGTTGATGTTGGTCTCGGTGTGCGTCCCGGGAAACAGCCCGTAGAGCACGGAGTCCCGCGTCACGGAGCTGCTCAGGACGAACCTCGACAAATACCACTGCATCCCCCTCCAGACCTCCTGCGCATAGGCACACTCCAGAAGGAGGTGATCAACAGTGTCGTCCCCCCCGCAGCCGCCTCGAGGGCAGCGTGCAGTGGCGCAGAGATTCCGGGCATGCATAAAGGATCTCACTGCCAGCCACGCAATGTCCTTGTGCTTGTTTGAAAGTTCTGGCGATGAGGCATTCTGCCAAATGACTTTGGCAGTCTGCATGGGGAACCACACGACAGGATCCAACCTCTCCCTTTCCCGAAGGGTCTCGAGGATACTACGTGCTGACCACTGCCTGACGGTCTTGTGGTCAAAGGTGTTTCCCTTCAAAAATTTCTCCATGAAGGACAGGTGGTACGGGATGGTCCAACTACTCGGAGCGTTCCGCGGCAACGAGGCCAGGCCCATCCTTCGCAACACCGGGGACAGGTAGAACCTCAGTAAATAGTGACACTTGGTGTTTGTGTACTGAGGATCTACACACAGCTTGATGCAGCCGCACACAAAGGTAGCTGTCAGGGCGAGGGTGGCGTTCGGTACGCCCTTTCCCCCATTTCCCAGGTCTTTGTACATGGTGTCCCTGCGGACCCGGTCCATCCTCGACCCCCAAATGAAGTGGAAGATGGCCCGGGTGACCACAGCGGCGCAGGTCCAGGGAATAGGCCAGGCCTGCACCACATACAACAGTACCGAAAGCCCCTCGCACCTGACAACCAGGTTCTTACCCGCGATGGAGGGGGACCAGAGCGTCCACCTGCCCAGCTTCTGCTTCAGTTTTGTGATACGCTCCTCCCAAGTCTTAGTGCATGCCCCAGCTCCACCAAACCAAACACCCAGCACCTTCAGGTAGTCTGTCCTGACGGTGAAGGGGATGAAGGAGCGGTCGTCCCAGTTCCCAAAGAACATGACCTCGCTCTTACCCCTATTGACTTTGGCACCCGAGGCCAGTTCAAACTGGCCGCAGATGTCCAACAGCCGACTCACTGACCGACGATCAGTGCAGAAGACGGTGATATCGTCCATGTACAGGGAGGTCTTGACCTGAAGGCCTCTGCTGCCTGGGATAGTCACGCCCTTCAGGCTCACATCCTTCCTGATGGATGCGGCGAAGGGCTCCACACAGCACATGAACAAGGCAGGAGAGAGCGGGCAGCCCTGCCTGACTCCAGATCTGACGGGAAAACTGTCCGATTCCCACCCGTTGATCGAGACTGCGCTAACGATGTTGGTGTAGAGCAGCCGGATCCAATTGCGGATGCCCTCCCCAAACCCCAATTTGGAGATAACGTCCCTCATGTAAGCATGAGAGACCCTGTCGAAGGCCTTCTCCTGGTCCAGGCTGACGAGGCAGGTGTCCACCCGCCTGTCCTGTACGTAGGCGATCATATCCCTGATGAGCACAAGGCTCTCAGCGATCTTCCTGCCCGGCACAGCACAGGTTTGGTCAGGGTGAATCACTGACTCCAGGACAGACCTGACCCGGTTGGCTATGACCTTGGCCAGGATTTTGTAGTCCACGTTCAATAGTGAAATGGGACGCCAATTCTTAATTCCTTCCCTCTCCCCCTTCCTCTTGTAAATGAGGGTGATAATGCCCTTCCTCATGGACTTGCACATTTCCCCTGCCCGAAGCACACTATCGTACACCTCCAGCAGGTCCTGGCTGACCAGGTCCCACAGAGTGGAATACAGCTCAAACAGTAAGCCTTCGCTCCCAGGAGTCTTATTCCTCTCCAAGGACTTGAGGGCTCTGGTCAGCTCGTTCAGGGATATCGGCCGGTCCAGCCACTCCCTCGTGCCGTCGTCTAAGACCTCCGTGATAGACAACAGGAACGACTCGGAGGCCGTGCTGTCAGTGGGCTTCGTGCCGTACAGTCCGGCATAGAAGGATCTGCTGATCCTCAAATCGTCGGGCCAAGACGACGTCACCGAGCCGTCGTCCTCCTCTAGCCAGCTAAGCACAGAGCTCTCTTTGTGCACCTTCTGAAAGAAGAAACGCGAGCACGTCTCGTCCTGCTCCACGGAGCGGACCCTGGACCGAAAGATTATCCTGGAGGCCTCCATGACGAAGAGCGAGGCTTGCTGGCCCCTCACCTCGCAGAGGTCTTCCGTGACATCGACCCCCATCAACTGCAGAAGGAGCAGGTTCTGCACCCTTTTCAGGAGTCACGACAGCTTTCCCCGCCTCTCTCTCGCCTTCCGAACACCCTTGAGGACAAAGAACCTCTTGATGTTCTCCTTCACAGTCTGCCACCAGTCACCCGGAGACTCAAAGAGGGGTTTCACGGTTCTCCAA
This sequence comes from Stegostoma tigrinum, assembly GCF_030684315.1. Lineage (NCBI taxonomy): Eukaryota > Metazoa > Chordata > Chondrichthyes > Orectolobiformes > Stegostomatidae > Stegostoma > Stegostoma tigrinum. The sequence goes on from NC_081381.1 coordinate 20,841,138, forward strand.
CCGGCATACTCACTCTTACGCTCCTCGACGTTCTCTGGGGTCAACAGAGTCGTGTTGAGCTTCCACGCCCCCTTGCCGGTCGGCTGGTCGTCCTGTAAGTGACAGTCGGCCAGCAGGAGGCAATGGTCAGAAAAGAACACTGGCTCGACACCGGTGGACCTGGCCGAGAACGCCCGTGACACAAACAGGAAGTCTATCCTTGAGCGAATAGACCCGTCTGGCCGCGACCAGGTGTACCTCCGCTGCGCTCCGTCTGCAGGGGTGCTGAAGACGTCGAGCAGCTTGGTGTCCTTCACCGTGCCCATCAGGAATCTGGACGTGATGTCCAGTTGACTCCCCCCACCCACTGTCCCCACGCCGGATCTTCCATCTGCATCGATGATGCAGTTGAAGTCTCCGCCAAGGATGACCGGCCTGGATGTAGCCAGCAGGGGTGGAAGCCGCTGCAGGATGGCCAACCGCTCACTCCGTACCGCTGGGGCGTACACGTTGATCAGCCTCAGGGGAGCGTTCCTGTAGGTGACGTCAGCTACTAGGAGGCGCTCCCCACCACCTCCTGAACTTGAGAGATGGTGAAGTTGCGCCCCCGCAGCAGAATAGCCAGGCCCGAGGACCGACAGTCGTTACCCCCCGACCAGATCGAAGGCCCACAGGTCCAGGCGCCGGACCATTTCCCATACCTGCTGAGGTGCGGTATCCCGCACTCCTGCAGAAACAGGAGGTCCGCCTTGACGGTGGTCAGGTAGGCCAACGTGGACACACATCTTGCGGTGGTCTTGACGCTGCGCACATTAATGCTCACAACTTGTACCCCCATTGTGGGCAGTGACCGCAGTACCCTCCCCAAGTCCAAGGTCCAGCCCCTCCATCTGTCCCTTCATGCCCATTGCCCAGGCTAACTGCTGGACGCTCTCCGGGATCAGGAAACCATCCGTGCTGCCTTCTGGGTGGCATCCCCCCATCGGGAGTACGGAGGCAGGAGAGTCCGGCTCTGGGTCAGGCTGGGGATGCGCTGTTTCCTCCTTCCGGCCTGGAAGTTTTGGGGGGTACTCCAGGGCCCCAGCGGCACGTGGCTGGGTGTCGGAGGGAGCCTCAGGACACCTCCCATCACCTGGAATTGGGATGCTGCTTTCCTTCTCCCTTGAGATCTGTAGCTTCTGCTTTGGGCCGGCCCTCTCTGAATCTCCCTCGTCAGAGGAGCTCTTATAGCCCCCCTGTAGCTGCCTCTTCCCACCTGATGTTTGCGGTTCCTGGGCCCACCGACGCACCTTCCTCCTCGCTTTCCGGTCCGTCGTCCACTCCCCTGGGTCAACTGTCGCCGCCTCCATCGACTCCGGGTTTTTGGGTGGGGGCGGAGCCCGCAGAGGCGCTTTGCTGGCCTCGGGCCCATCCTGCGGGGCTGGGCCCTCCTGAACGACCTGGCCCTCCTGCACATTAGTGGGGTCCTTGCAGGGTCCTGGTGCCTTCCTCTCCTCCGGGGGGCCGGCCCCGCATTGCCCCTGCCGGCGACCTGGAGCTAGGTGGTCCCCCACTGCGGGCATGCCCGATAGAGGTGGCCCGCTTCCCCGCAAAGGTTGCAGCTTTTTCCTTGTGGGCAATCCTTTGCAAGGTGTCCCTCCTCCCTGCAGTTCCTGCAGATGGTGGCTTTGCAGTCGGCCGCCACGTGACCTGACCTACCACAGGCATGGCAGACTTTAGGTTGCCCTGCATAGGTCAGGTAGCCCTTACTCCCGCCGATCGCGAAGCTGGACGGCGGGTGTACGACGTTCCCGTCCGCGCCCATCCTCAGCGTCACCTTGACCTGCCTCTTACTGGTCCAGATGCCAAAGGGGTCCATGATGTCGGTTAGGTCCCCTTCCACCTTCAAGTACCTTCCAAGGAAGGTCAGGACATCGACCGCTGGTACATGCAGTTTGTACATATGTACAGTCACCATACGGCTCCTCTGCGCTGGCATCACGAACAGCGGGACAGCGGTCAATACAGAGAGGGGGCCCTCACCTCCTTTCTTCTTGAAAACCTCCAGGAAGCGCTTGCAAAGCTTGGCACTCCTGAAGGTTACATCGTAAAAACCTCCTCCGGGGAAATCCTGCAGGCAGTAAATGTCTGCAGCAGCGAACCCACAACAGTCCAACAGGTCCCTCTTCACGAAGAAGGGGCGGTCCACAGGTGCACCTTCATCCACCTTCTTCACGGAAACACAGATAGTGCTCCTGACCCCCTGACCTGGGGCACGAGCACTTGCCACAGCCATCGTTGCAGGTTGGCTGCTCCCCTGAACCAGCATTAGGCCGAAGCCAGCATTAAGATCCACCGGTTGCAAGGGTGCACAGCCAACCCGACGTCTTCCCTCCACCTCCAACACAGCGTTCTTCTCCTCTCGGTCCACAGAAGAGTGGGTCTTTATTTTGTTCCAGATGTAAGCTGGTTCACTGAGCTGGAAGGTTTGTTCCCAGACAATCCGTCACCATTCTAGGTAACATCAACAGTGAGCCTCCGACGAAGCGCTGGTGTTATGTCCTGCTTTCTATTTATCTGTTTAGGTTTCCTTGGGTTGGTGATATCATTTCCTGCATTGGTGATGTCATTTCCTGTTCTTTTTCTCAGAGGATGGTAGATTGGCTCCAAATCATTGTGTTTGTTGATGGAGTTCCGGTTGGAATGCCACGCTTTTAGGAATTCTCGTGCGTGTCTCTGTTTGGCTTGTCCTAGGATGGATGTGTTGTCCCAGTCAAAGTGGTGTCCTTCCTCATCTGTATGTAAGGATACTAGTGATAGTGGGTCATGTCGTTTTGTGGCTAGCTAATGTTCATGTATCCTGGTGGCTAGCTTTCTGCCTGTTTGACCAATGTAGTGTTTGTCACAGTTCTTGCAAGGTATTTTGTACATGACATTCATTTTGCTCGTTGTCTGTATAGGGTCTTTTAAATTCACAAATTGGTCATGGAACTCATGAACAGCAGATAAAACAATATTGCAGCTGCTATTGGATAGAGCTGGTAGCACCGATGATGGCAGTTGAGCAGTTAATTTTGAGGTTATGCAGGTTAGCAGAACTTCTGCAGTTCTAGTTCCTTTTGACAATATCTGAATTCTAGCATTCAGAATGAGAGAGAATAATTATTTAACTTACCTGCTGTTCCCAATGACATTCCCAATGCTCTTGTCCACACACTGGGACGTCATCATTATCATTGGCAGTCCCTCTCAGTTAATGATGACTCTCTGCCACTGCCTGGTTGAGTCCATTGGAGGTGGTACAGACTCTGTTACACCTGACTGTGTCACACTTGGTGCTGGTGGTGGTCACAGGAAGGGATGGGATGATGCGTTGGTGTGGCAGTGCACTCTTTTTGCTGATTTCACCTGGGTTATGCTTTCTCCTGATAGCAAGGCTTGAGGTACTCAATGTCTTCCCAGATGCTCTTCCTCCACTTCGGACGGTCTTGGGCCCAATGATTCCCAAGTGTCTGTGGGAATGCCGCACATCATCAGTGAGACCTTGAGGGTATCATTGAAGGGCTTCGTCTGTTCCCCTGGGGCTTGCCTGATGTTTCCGAGCAGGGAGTACACACTATGACGTTCGGCCAGTAACATCCCCGGTCTAGTGTTACAGTCAGTTTTTAGTAGCTTTTTTTGTATTTAACTGGATGTTATAATAGACATGTCTTCAAGAAGTGACATTCTTCCAAGAGGGTGAATAGTCATCCCCTTTAGTCTCCCTGCTTGAAGTTTCCATGACAACGTGCAAACATGACATTCAATTGGTTTGCTCAAGGCTTTGCTGGACAGACACTCAATTTATCTCTACAGATTTTTTTCCTCTTTACCAGCGATTTTTTAAAACCAGAAACACGTTTTAGAATTAAAAGTGAAAGATACCTATAAATCCTATGGATTTCAGATCCATTTTCATCTCACCTAATAGAAGGGATATCTTTAATGGTGGGTCCACAATTCAAAAAAAGAACTTAAAATTATGTAGCAACATTTCCATCCTCGGCTTCAAAGGGCTTCGCAGTCATTGAATTACCTTTAAAACTGTTGTTATGTAGGAAAATGAGACAGTTGACAAGGGGACAGTAAATCACAAAGAAAGGCAATGGAATTATGGATTGATTAGTATGTTATATAGTTTGGAGGGTGAACATTGGCCTAGATATTAGAGCAACTTCCTACTCATCATCCATAGACTTGGTTCTATTCCCAAGAATAGAAAATAACCCAGTTATAAAACTGCTGACCAAATGGACAAACAAATATAACTCCAAAAATATCATATCAGCAGTTTACACTTAATCATAGTTATTTAAACCTGGTTATTTACAGTATTGGCTCTAAGCACAACATTAGCAGTCAACTATTGCAAACAGATTCCAAACCTTAAGTAACATTTGATCAATGCTGGTGGAAGTCACAGACCATAGGATATAGGAGCAGAAATAGCCATTCTGCCCATCAGGTTTGCTCTACCATTCAATCATGGTTGATGTGTTTTTCAAACACATGCTCTTGCCTTCTTCTCCCCGTAACATGTAATCCCTTTAATAATCAAGAACCTATTGAGTTTTGAGAAGATTTGTATCTCAGGTTGAGGTTCTGGATGTGAGTTTGCTCACTGAGCTGGAAGGTTCGTTTGCAGACGTTTCATCACCATTCTAGGTAACATCATCAGTGAGCCTCCAGTGAAGCGCTGGTGTTCTGTTCCGCTTTCTATTTGGCAAGCCGAACAGAGACACACAGGAGAATTTATAGAAGCATGGCATTCCAACCGGAACTCCATCAACAAACACATTGATTTGGAGCCTATATACCATCCTCTGAGAAAAAGAACAGGAAATGACATCACCAACGCAGGAAATGACATCACCAACCCAAGGGAACCTAAACAGATTAATAGAAAGCGGGACATAACACCAGCGCTTCACCGGAGGCTCACTGATGATGTTAGCTAGAATGGTGACAAAACGTCTGAAAACCAACCTTCCAGCTCAGCGAGCAAACTCACATCCATCAAGAACTTATCTATATCACAAATATACTCAATGACTTGGCCTCTGCAGCTTTCTGGGGCAATGAGTTGCATAGATTCACTATCCTCTGGCTGAAGAAATTGCTCTTGTAGCTTCAGGTCCTCGCCTCTCCAACTAGTGGAAACACCTTCTCCATGACCACCCTATCCAGGCCTCTCAAATTCTGTAAGTTTCAATCAGATCCTCCCTCATCCTTCTAAAATTCATAGAGTACAGACCCAGATTTCTCAACTGCTTCTCATAGGATAAGCACTTCACCCCAGGATCATTCTTGTAGACTTCCTCTGGACACTTCTAATGCCAGCATGTCCTTCCTTAGATATAGTTCTCAAAACTGCGCACAATATTCCTAATGTGGTCTAACCAAAGCCTCATACGGCCTCAGTAGTACATCTCTACTCTTGTATTCTAGCCCTCTCAAAATGAATGCTAACATTGCATTCCTTACGACCAGTTGAACCTGCATGTTAACCTTAGGGGAATCCTGAACTGGGACATCTAAATCCCATTGTGCTTCAGATTTCTGAAGCCTTTCCCCATTTAGAAAATAGTCTACACATCTATTCTTCCTACCAAAGTGCATAACCTTACACTGTCCCACATTGTATTCCATCTGCCACTTTTTTGACTACTCTCCCAGCCTAAGTCCTTCTGCACCCTCCTTGTCTCCTCAACACTATCTGATCCTCCACCTATCTTTGTGTCATCTGCAAACTTCACAACAATGCCCACAGCTCCTTCATCCAGATTGTTAAATTCCACTCATGTATTGTTAGCAGATTTAGGTAGAGACATACCTGCTAAATTTAAATGATGCTGCCATCAGTGCATTATTCTTCTGGTCTAGAAGAGCTGATTTATACCCATGTTTTTTTCCCTTTGCACTTTCCTGGGATATTGTTGTCAATGGCAACAGCAAGCAGTTCTACTGTCCATTGTGAGGTACCCTTGAGCAGATAGTGATTGTTTGATTCTTGAGCTGTTACAATCTATGGAGCAGAGTTACTTCTGCAATGCTGTTTGGTAGAAAGATTCAGGATTTTGTAGCAGGCAGGACAGTGAAATAGCAATCCATTTTAACTCTAGGAAAGTGAGTGCCTTGGAAGGGGAGATCTTTTAAAGGAAATTAGATGCGCAAAAACGGAACATGGCAGATAAAAGGAGGGAAATCCCAAGTTATTTTACAAGTAAGGGTAAAATCATTAATAGTGAAAGTGTAGAGCCCATTAAGGGCCACAATGGTAATTTGTGCATGCAACTGCAGGATATATGTGGGGCTCTAAATGAATACTTTGTGTAGGTGTTCACTAGTGAGATAAATAATAAAATCAGGGAAAAGGACTGTGAAATAATTAACGAAGTTAGCATACAGTGAGAGTCGAGACTATGAGTGATCTGGCAGAGTACCTGCCTTTATTTGACGAGTAACAGAGTTTAAGTGCAGGGAGGTAGCACTGGAACTGTATAAAATGTTGGCTAAGCCACAATTAGAGCATTGTGTGTAGTTCTGGATTCCACATAAGAGGAGTGATGTGATTACACTGGAGAGGGTGCAGAGTGAGGTTACCAGGATATTGCTTAAGGTAGACAGTTTCAATGATAAAGAAAGATTAGATAGACTGAGGTTGTCTTCCTTGAGCAGAGGAGATTGAGTGGCAAATGACTGAGATGTATAAAACTATAAGGGGCATAGATAGTGTGGACAGGAAAAAATGTTTCCCCTTGGTGGAGGGATCAATGTAAATGCAAGAAGTATGAAGGGACTGTGAGGGAAACTTACTCACACAGAGGATGGTGCGAATCTGGAACTCATCGCCTGTAAGGATAGTAAAGGCAGAAACATTATAACATTGAATAAGCATTTAGATGGTCATATGTAATGCTAAGGCATGCAAGGCTATGTGTCAAGTGTTGGAAAATACAACTAGAATCATTAGGCGCTTGTTCTTGACTAGTGCAGGAAGGGCCTTTTTTTCTGTGCGATAGATTTCGAGGACTCTATGATCTTTCAAGAGGTACTATTCTCATGAAACTAGTGTCTTTGTCCCTCATGGTGGAGAGGACATAGCTTTGTGACATAGAGCAGAATATTTCTGGTCACTGAACAATGTGGGCATTGATGAGAAAGTTGAAAAATCAGATGAAATAGCCGATAAGGAGCTTCTGGACTTTAAAAGTAAGCAGTCTCATTTTCCAGCCAAGTGTTAAACAATGAGATATGCTTCTTGTGGCAAGCATTGAGATGCCTATTTGCATGTATGACCATACCTTACCATCTCATCATTACCTCATCTCAATTCTTTTCTACATAGTTCCCACTCTCCGACCTGAATGTGTCAACTCCCGACATGACTATCAGAGTGGTTAACTGGTGAGTCCAGCTGGCCACTTTATTCTCCAGAGTTCATTTGGACACCAGGCACCAAATTCTCAGGGCACACTTTACGGGCGGTGACCACATACAGCTTCATACATTGGCATCCAAAACATTCAAGTCTTACAATACCCTCATGGTACATCTCTGATCCACTTACAATACAGTTTTAGACTTCAACACTGCATTTTGGACAACTCTGGCACCTTTCATTGCTGCCAAGACTTTGCATGCAGGGACAGGCAGCCATTGCATGCATTTGACTTGGATGCACGTCCAAGCTGCTTACTTGCCCTCTTGGTGCTCACTCACCTTGTACCTACTTGGATGTTCCTAGCATCCCTGCCTTGCCTTGTCTCACCTTGCTGTTCCTTTTTGCATTTGCCCTGTCAATTAGTCCTGAAAGGTTCAAAGTGCTTCTACCTTGTCTTGCAGTTTAGTATAGACACAAAGTCATGCAGCTTATCCTGGATGCCAGTGGTCTGCAGTAACCATTCAAGGGAGTCGGCATATTGCTGTATGGCACTGTGCAATGTCAATATCACACCTATAGTAAACATGCCCATGGTGCTAGGTAATGTGGCAAGTTTGGGAACATAGAGCAAGAAAACTCGCTCAATCTTACAGAGACAAACTCCTCCACGAAACCTGACAAAACTGACACTTAACTGATTTCCTCTCAGACTCAGCCCATGGCTTTACAGGGCTGTGGGTACTGGCAGCTGAATGCCAGAGAAATTGTAAACATCAAGAAAGGCACGACCTGAAAAATGGTAGACCTTATCCAAATAATCAGATGAGAACCCCTAAAATGTTTTAATTTGAGCTTCTAATCGGTTTTAGGTACTGCACAAAAAATTACTTTTCTCTGGCTAGCAGTATACTCCAAAATGTACTGAACTAAAACAGCATGAAATTTTTCCCTCACTGCAGCCTCACATTATGATATTGAAATGAACCAAGGTTGCCAATACTTTGCAAATCTTTCAATATAGTCATAGAAAAAGAAATAGGTCGTTAGGACTTTCGAGTCAACTGCCGTTGTGTCGGATCATGACTGATCTGTATTTCAAAGTCATATACCCAACTTTGCTCTAAGATTCATTGATTTTAGACTTGAAAAATTTTAATTGACCTTCCTTCTGAAGCAGTTTGGTGAGGAGGTTCCAGGTTTTCGCTATGCTTTGTGCAAAATGTGTTTTCTGTGCCTTTAAAGGATATAATTTTAAGTTTCTGTCACTGTGTCTCTATCCCCTATTCAACCTACTAAACCAAGGGAATATAAGCCAAATACGTAATAAATAATTTAACCCTCTAAACCCATATTTCACTTAAATTTTGAATGGTGAATAATCTGACATATGAGATGTTTATCAAGTTTCTATTGACTACAGAATCAAACAAAGAATTGGATAAAATCTTGACATTTTCAATGTGATATGTAATATGCTTGGATATTTTATATACATTAATGGCAGTACACAATATTTTGACTCTTAGCAGTGAACATTTGACTTTGGAGAGAAAAATAGAAAAAATGTGGTTATTGGCAAGAAATTGACATTCACATCATGGCCTAGCCTTCTATTCCGCTGTTTAAATGTGGTTTCTTTAAAATAAGTCTACATATCAACATGGAAATAACCAAAATAGGGTGGGATAAGAATGGGCCATTTCTAGAGTCTGCACATGTAGGTGTTTGCATAAATCCAAACTACTTACCAGTTGGAATGACTGCATTAGGAAAGTGCTGAGGGGTCTGTTTCCTGAAACAGCCAAAGCAAAGAAGTAATAAGTTACTTAAACCCTAATCCAGTATTAACAATCGTCTGTAAGATGCATGTAAACCTGCTGTATGGTGGAGTTTTATGTTAGCCCATCGTTAAACCAGACTCTCAGCTATGTGCAAAGTTTATGGTGCCCAGATGCTATTAAATATATGCATGTGTTTGTCAGATTTACGAGGGGCCACTTGATTTAATAGCCTTCTTAAATCGCTAGTCTTTTACGCTGGAAATGATACAGGAGGGAAAGAATAAAAGGAAGTGAATTATTAAAAAAAAATGCAACTATAGGTGCAAAAGTTTTATGTTTGCTGTCACTAAAAGATTTGCTCTGGGTTTTACATTCAGTAGTTCTGAAATTAGAGCTGTACGAATCGATGGGAAATTCTCTCTCCACACCTCCCCCTCTTCACAAGAAAAGTTACCAATGGGCCAACTGTTATTCCTTCATGATCTAACCTACAATAACATATACCACCTTTAATGCAGTGAAATGTCAGAAAGTACTTCACAGGATCACTATGAAACAAAGTATGAGGAACATAAGCAGATATTACCTCGGATCAGTAAATGCCTGATCAAAGAGGCAGAGTTTAACAAGAGTCTTAATAGAGCAAAGTGAGGTAGTGAGGCACAGAGATGTTGGAAGGGTGTAACAGAGTTGAGTCCCGGGCAACTGAAAACATAGCCAAAAATGGTGAAATAATTAAAGTTGGGTTACTCAAGAGGATAGAATTAATTGAATATAGATATCTTACAGGGTTATGGGTTTGGGTGAGAATTTTAAAGTCAGGATCCTTCTTGACCATAAGCCAGGTTTGATTAAGAAAAAGCATAAGGTTAATAGGGGACAGGGACTGGTGCAAGTAAGGAATAGTGAGCAGAGATTTAGATGACTTCAAAATTAAGAAAGTTAAACATTGTGTCTTCTTATTTTTGCCCTTTTTTTGGAAAAATGTGGTCTGAAATGAGAAAGAATTGATGAAAACAAAGGGATTCACACAGAATGGCAGTGTGTTTTGATATCTATTGTTAACTTTTTTGTGCAACAGTGACTTCCAGCAGAGTGAGTTGGAGCTGAGGATTGATTACATTGAAATTGATTGGTTTGGGGACAATTATTGATGACAAAGATGCTGTGCCTGACAATAGCTATGTGATTGATTGTCAGGTAACTAAACAGCTTGGGCAATGAACAAGATAGAGAGAAGCTGGTCAGGCCAGAAGAGATGCTAGCAGAATCAAAAACAGAAATTGCTGGAAAATCTCAGCAGGCCTGGCAGCTTCTGTGGAGAGAAATCACAGTCAATGTTTTGGGTCTAGTGCCCTTTCAGAGGAAGGGTCAGGAGACCTGAAATGTTAGCTCTGATTTCTCTCCACAGGTAGTGCCAGACCTGCTGATATTTTCCAGCAATTTCTGTTTTTGTTTCAGATTTCCAGTATCCATGGTTCATTTGGTTTGTTTGTCTAGTGAGAAACTAGTGGATCTATGGCAGCCAAGCACACTCTACTTCAGTTCTCTGCAGTAAGCCACTTTAAACCTAAAGAAAACCATACCATCTTTTTTCAGCAGATGCTGCAAGTTGTGACTTGGATAAATCACCAAACTTTAAAATTGAAACTGCCACCCTGTGCCTTTTGCACCCCATCACAAACATTCAGAAAATTCAAACCATGAAAACATTCAGAAAAATGAAAGTCAGGAGACATTTCTGGGGCACCAAGAACCAACTAACATCTTTGGAACAAAGACTACATAACTGTTTTACCAGTTGGCAAGGTGTGGAGCTGGATGAACACAGCAGACCAGGCAGCATCAGAGGAGCAGGAAAGTTGATGCTTCGGGTGTGGAGCTTTCCTGCTCCTCTGATGTTACCTGGCCTGCTGTATTCCACCAGCTCCACACATTGTCACTTCAGACTCTAGCATCAGCCGCTCCTACCAACTCTGTTTTACCAGTTAGTTTTCCCTCTATTTGTGAATATTTTTCCGCCCATTTATGTTTTTTTTTGGTCTATGTATGTGAGGGGTCAGTTATGTAGAGTTTAATGTTTTAATTTGTAGAATTTACTTGACTTATTTTCATTGTTTACTTGTATCTAGAATTTAATCACATGATATATAGTGATTCCGTACTAAGTACAGAAACCTGGTGATGCTTTCTATTTATCTGGGTCTTAAAATGAGATAAATTGGGGAATTTTGCATACTGTATAAGATTTTCGGCTTTTGTGATGGCTTGATGGTAGGACTTGATTTCTAGCTTATTATCCCATTGAATCATAACAGGGGATGTGGGTAATCAGCCAGCAGCATGTTGGAATAGTTGAGTCTAGAGGTAATAAATGCACGAATAAGAGTTTTAGAAGCAGATGAACTGAGACGGGACAAAGGCATGCAAAGTGGAAATGGGCGGACTTTCAGATGACATGAACATGAGGTCAGAAATTCACCTCCAAAATAAATGTGATATCCTGATTGTGAAGTGATAGCTGGGATTATGGCTTTTAGCAGTTGCTGTTGTCGTGGATCAGTTTGAACTCAGTTAGGTCATAAATAGAGATGGAGAGAAACCAGAGAAAGATGAAAGCTAAGAGCCAGGGCAAGGCAAGACAAAGCATTCAAGGAGAAAAACAAAGTTGCTGGAAAAGCTCAGCAGGTCTGGCAGCATCAGTGAAGAAGAAAACAGAGTTAACGTTTCAGGTCCGGTGACCCTTCCTCAGAACTTCTCCGTACCTGATACGTTAACTCTGTTTTCTCCTTCACAAATGCTGCCAAACCTGCTGAGCTTTTCCAGCAGCTTTGTTTTTGTTCCTGACTTAACAGCATCCGCAGTTCTTTTGGTTTTCATGAAAGCATTCAAGGATACTGGAGTCAGAAAATGAGTTAACAATGACCTAGAAATCAGTTTCTGAGTGAGGATACATGCAAGCTTTAGCTACAAACTGAAACTTAATGACAAAGTTGCAATAAATTCAAGATTGGATTGGATTGGATTGAAAATGGCTACAGAATTTACCAAATAAGCCATTTCAAGAATCTCACATATTCAGTTTTAACACATTGTACAACATTGATAGCAAAGTTTATTCTGTTGTATTATCTTGATAACTGAAATGTTATGCAGCTAGTGAAGAAAGGGCAGGGGTTAGAGAGGTACAATTGCCCAATCCATTGTTTTATTCGAATCAACAGGCTCAAATGTATTAATAATATGCATTGAAGTAATCCCTCTTTCTATAGAAAGAAAGACACTTACATTTGTCTAACACTTTTTGTAACCTTAAGATGTACCAAAGTGTTTTGTAGCCAATGTCGTCTAAGTTCAGCTGGGGTAAAGTCAAAATATATATAGAAATCACTGAATAAATAAGTATATAATTAAGTTTGATTTTGCAGCTGTTTATGAATTTTAAATAGTTTCTTAAATGAAATAAAAAGACAGAGAGTTGGCGAGTCAGTAATGCTTAGAATGGGAAGAGGCTCTGAATAGTGCTGCGTCCACACCTTAGGCAAGGTTTGCCAATTTGTTACAGCTCATGGGTGAAAAAGGATGAACTGGCTACCCCTTGTTTATTCAGCTACACCCCTCAGTTGGTCACAGCAATGTTAATTCGAAAAGGCTTTGTGAATGCTTTTCTTCTGGACCCATATGAACTAATAGTTAAAGAGCCAGATTTAACTTGGCTTTCTTGAAACAAGGACAGTGAGTTTATTATTTACAAAACACAAGAAAAAATAGGAGTGAAACACATACACACAGAGGGAGTAGTCAGTCCAAAAAAAGTAGTAAAAATGATACCTACGAATCATTTTGATTGGAGTTGGATAAGTTGATGTTGTCGCCATTATTAGGTGATACCAGAGCTGTTAATGTTTGCAGTTAAACAGTTTCTGCCGAGATCCCTGATTTTCCAGGTTGTGGGAATAAGTGTTGTTTTGATTCCTTTCAACAGTCACTGAATAAGAGGCTTTCTCTTCCCCTCTATTCTGCCTGTAGTGCAAACATTTTTTAAATGCTTGCTCCCAAAGCTGTGGCCCACACAGCACTCTAAACCCCACAAGAGTACCACCATAAAATGGCATATGGAGATTACCGTTGCAGTCAGTTTCAAACCACAGTTTTTGTAAGGGGGCATTGGTTAGCTGGCTGGATGGCAGATTTGAAGTGCAGAGTGACACAAAAAGTGGGAAATTCAATTCCTGAAATCAGCTGAAATCACCATGAAGAGTGATTTCTTATCTGTATTTTCATTTGTCTCCATGGGTCATCAAATTCTAGGCTCTTGACCATCCCAGATGGGAAAACCACCATTTGCAAGTTCCTTCCCAAGTCAAACATCCACCTTAAAATGGAATTTTATCACTGCTCCTTCACTGCCTTCTGAACCTCACTCCTTGCTTAAGGTGTGGTGATCCTCAGCTTGAACTCCCTGTCAGTCATCTCTCTATTTCTCACTTTGCAAGGTCAAATCAAGGTAGGACTTATACAGTAAATAGTAAGGCCCTGAGGAGTGTTGTGGAAGAGGAGACCTAGGAGTACAAGTACAGAGCTCATTGGAAGCGGTGTCACAGATGGACGGTGTGGTGAAGAAGGCATTTAGCATGCTGGCCTTCATTGGTTGAGGCACTGAGTATAGGAGTTAGAACATTATATTACAGTTGTATAAGTCTTTGGTAAGCCCACACTTGGAGTATTGTGTACAGTTTTGTTCAATATCTCATAGAAAAGTCATGGTTAAACTGGAAAGCGTGCAAAGAAAATTTACGGCATGTTGCCAGGATTAGTAGGCATGACTTTTAGGGAGAGTTGGCCAGGATATAACATTATTCCTTGGAATGTGGGAGAGTGAAGGGTGACCTTACTGGGGTGTATAAAATCATGAGGGCCATAGATAGAATGAATGTTTTAAAGTCTTTTCCCAGGGATGGGGAAATTGAAAACTGGAGGGCATAGGCTTAAGGTGAGGGGATAGATTAAGAAGGACCTGAGGGGCAACTTCTTCACACAGAGAGTGGTGTGTATATGGAATGGGCTGACGGAGAAAGTGATTGAGGCAGATACAATAGCAACATTTAAAAAACATTTGGATAGGTACATGGATGGGAAAGGTTTAGAGGGATATGGACCAAATGTGGGCAATTGGAACTAGCTAAGCTGGCACCATGGTCAGCATGGAGCAGTTTAGACCAAAGACCCAGTTTCCATCTGTATTACTCTATGACTCTAAACCAGGAATAGAGTGGCATAGCCTTTTATGGCTTTTGTCTCCTATACTCTTCAGGAATATGCATGTCTGGAAGAAGCAACTTTCTGCGGAGAGGGAGATAGTGTGTGTGTGTGTGCGTGCGTATATACACACACACACACACACACACACACACACACACACACACACACACACACACACACACACACACACACACACACACACACACACACAGAATTTCCTGACTGTTTACAGTTGTAACATTCCATGGACTTCATACACTCTTTGCCAGACTTACATGAATTTACTTCCACAGTTTTGGTTTTTATGTACAGCTCTTCTTTTTTAAGAAAAAGACTCATTTTGGAATTTAAAATAAAAATGCCTGTAACTGCTTTGGGGGTGTAATCCATCATCATAACAGCTATGGAATGTGAAAATAAGAGATGCACAAAAGACAGGAGTTAGATGAAAGCAGAAATTGAGGGAATTGTAGAACGTTATAGAGTTTAAGAGGGGGACGGCCATGAAGAGATTTAAACATAAGGATGAGGATTTTAAATTGAAGACATGAATGTAAGGAGCCAATTCAGGTCAGGAAAGTTAAATTCATGATTAAGTCATTAAGTTTACATGGAGCAAATCTAGTCATGTAGCACAAACAATAATTACTTCTTTAAAGAATGGAGAATATCATCCTGTGTAAACACAGCTATGCATAAAACCTCATCTGTATTTAGAAGTGAGACTACGATTGCAGTGCCTTCAAAGTTCCAATTAATCAAATCCAACTGTAACTAAGTTAAATAACACGGAAATTATGTAATGAGACAAATTGTCTCCTGTTTTTGGATAGGCATTCAGCTGTTTAATGTCTCCTCAAAAACCAATAGTGACATTTTAGACATATGGACTAAACATTTATGTAGTCATATCTCACAGTGTAATTTGCCATCAATACAGGGCCAACCAATTTACTGACAATAAGAGTGGCCAGAATAAGTTTATTTACAATTGAGGTTATCAACCATGATTCAATGGTAAAATCTCAGCAGTGAATCAGGAGGTTGTAGGTTTCTGATTCACTACAGAGCCAAGTATTGGATTGAGCTGGAAAATCCAGTGCAGTTGGAGGTGTCACCTTTTGGATGAGACTTTAAAATAAGGTTTCTCAATTTGTTATCTCAGGTGTAGAAATTTGAAGACACTATTCAAAGATGAGCAGGAGAGCTTCCCTCATTTTCCTGGCTAATATTTAAACTGCAAACAATATCACTAAAGCAAATTAAGCAGAAGTTTCACACAAGACTTGGTGGCACGTTGTTGTGAGCAAATCTGTTGTCACATTTCTTACATTAGTACTCCCACACACTCCTGAAGGGAATCTCAAACTCCACCTAAGTAAACATGAGGTTATTCAAAAGTCTACTACCTGTGCCTTAGCATACACCTATTTTTTTTTACCCTTGTTAATGTGCTTTGTCTCCCAATCAAGAATCTTGATATTAAGGTTTTCATGAGTCTCCATAGCTCATCAAAATCTTATCTCTTGACCATCCTACGTGGGAAGACCACCAATTGCAAGTTTCCTTCCAAGTCAAACACGCACATTCAAATGGAACTTTACATTGTTCCTTCACTGTCACTCGGTGAAACTCCAGACCCACAGCAATGTGGTTGACCCTCAACTGCCCTCTGGGCAATTAGGGATGGACAATGGTCAGTGGCGCCCTCATCGTGTGAATAGATTAAAAAAACTCTGTTATATCCTAAAACTCCCTTCCTAACAGCACTGTGATATTTCTATAAAAGATGTGAGATTTACATTGAGTGAGTATGGTACTGTTCAGGGAACCTCAAACAAAATGTTCAATTTGTGCAACTTCCAAACCAGGAAGACTTGATTAGAACAATTCAAGTTATTAAATGTGAGAAAAGTTTGAGCTTTCAGTTTTGTGAACACTCATGTAAGAAGAAACCACAGTTTCATAAGTTGGGAACTAGAGGGAATCAATTAAGTTGAAATTAAATCAGACAAAGTAGGAACTGCAGATGCTGGAGAATCTGAGATAACAAGATGTAGAGCTGCATGAACACAGCAAGTCAAGTAGCATCAGAGGAGCAGGAAGGCTGTCATTTCAGGCCCAGACCCTTCATCAGAAAAAACAAAAATTTTTCTAAAGGTGTCTAGGCCCGAAACATCAGCCTTCCCGCTCCTCTGATGCTGCTTGGCCTGCCATGTTCATCCAGCTTTACACCTTGTTATCAAAGTTGAAATTAAAGATCTGTTATAGAGAGACAGTGTTTTTTTCAAATTGGTGTTTTCGTACCAGATAACGTTCAGGAATTGGATGAAACTTTATTTGCTTTATATAAGATCTTTCTAACTTCAATATTTATTCAGATAAAATTGTTTATATTTATTTTTTTCTTTTATGCAATAAACTCTGCAACCATGTGTGACAATGTTTCAAAGGCTGACCAAAATGATAGCAAAAATGGTTAAAAATTTCAATCAAACCAGTTTAAGTTCAGATTTATCCAGTTGTGATATCAGCTGGTATCATAAAGATGTACCTACACATCTTAGACTGCAGTGATTCAGGAACGTAGTTTATCACCACTTTCCCAAGGGCAATTAGAGATAGATACTAAATTCTGACAGATATGCCCATATCCCATTAATGATTTGAGAAAAAATATTCTTGATACCAACAAGTAATGATATTATCCATAGATCCAGAGAATTGTAAGCATGGAAATTGTGAAGATATTGGTAACAAGTTTCCAATTCTTCTTCAATGTTAGGGTAGTGCCTTACATTGTTATTGGTCGAATTGTACATATTAATCCTTGTTCAAAAAATGAAATAATGGTAAGTCAGCCGCTGCAGGCCATCAATTTAACATTAGTGGTGGGCACGTTTATAGAAATGTGAATTAATTAAGGAGAAGTTACCATTCGTTTGTTAAGGGCGAACTAATTTGCCTGACACTTTTCACACAGAAATAGACAGCATGATGAAGCTAATGCAGTTAATGTAGTGTACATGAACTTCCAAAAGGCTTATGCTGAAGAGTCAATAAACAGACTTGACAGAAAAATGAAAGATATGGAACAAAAAGGACAATAGCAACATGGATTTAAAACTGGCTGGCTGACCAGAAAGACTGAATAATCATGAATGTGTTTTTCAGTCTGTTAGAGGATAGAGTCATACAGCATGGAAACAGACCCTTTGGCCCAACTTGTCCAACTTTCCCGAACAAAAGTACACCTGTTTGCCTGTGTTTGGCTCATATCTATCTAAACCTTTCCTGTACATGTACCTGTCCAAATGTCTTTAAAATGTTGTAACTGTACCTGCATCCACCACTTTATCTGGCATTTCATTCCACATAAGAACTGCCTTCTGTGTGAAAAAGATGCCCCTCAGGTCCCTTTTAAATCTTTCTCCTCTCATCTTAAAAAAATTGCCCTCTGGTTTTGAACTCACCAACCCTAGGGAAAAGATTTTCGCTATTCACCTTATCTATGCCCCTCATGACCTCTATAAGGTCAGCCTTCAATCTTCTACACTCCAGAGAAATAGATCCCAGCCTGTCCAGCCTCTCCCTATATCTCAATCACTCCAATCCTGGTAACATCCTTGTAAGAGGCTTCACCTTGTCCTTGTAAATCTTTTTTGCATCCTCTTCAATTTAATAATATCCTTCCCATGGAAGGGTAAGCAGAATTGTACACAGTACTCGGAAAGTGGCCTTACCAATCTCCTCTAACCACAACATGATATCCCAACCAATGGGATTCTCCAGGAGATAATGGGAACTGCAGATGCTGGAGAATCCAAGATAACAAAGTGTGAAGCTGGATGAACACAGCAGGCCAAGCAGCATCTCAGGAGCACAAAAGCTGACATTTCAGGCCTAGACCCTCTCTGATGAAGGCTTGTATTCATATATGTTAATAACCTGGACTTGAGTGTACATGATGCATTTTCAAAGTTCGGAGATGACACAGAACTTAGAAATGTTGTGAGCTGTGAGGAGGGTCATGTTAAATATCTGGAGATATAGACTGATGAAATGGACAGACAGTTGGAAGATGTTATTTCATGCAGAGAGTTGGTGAGAAGCATTATCAGTGGCAACTTAAAGATACAATTCTAAAGGAACTGCAGCAGTTGCAAGATCCTGACAGCATATCTATAAAGATTTACCAAAAGCAAATCTAGCTAAAAATACCTCTAGAAAAGCTGTTTCTCACATCAACTAGGATTACCTTAGACCAGACTTCGGTTAGTTCTGCCATTTTTTTTTCCAAATTTGTACCAGAAGGGGAAAAAAGCCCACATGACATGACTAACCTCTTATTTTGAATAAACACCACTTACAGGCAGAAACCTGAGACTACATGTCTACAATTTTTAAACTACGAGCCTACAAACCTTAAACTTAAAGTGACATTATTGAAGAGACTAAGGCTCAGTATAGGAGCAGCAATAAGAAAAATAAAAGGAAAGAGTAGCAAAAAAGGAAAAATAAAAGGAGAAATAAACAAAACCAGTAGAAGAAATACACAAACAATGCTTTGCATTCCACTTGATTTAAAAAAAAGCAAAGCAAATTGAAAGACAAAGACTTAATTATGACTTGGGCACCAAGTGTCACCTTTACTAAACTCCAGCCACTCAAACAATATACGCATTTCTATTTTGATGCTGAGAAAAGACCTGTTATGCACAAAGCTTGGTATTGTCACAATTCATGAGATTTAACCTGTACCTATTATGGCAGAGCTGAAAACATGTGAGGCTATTGAATCAGGCAATGATCTCCAAGGAAATGGCTTTAAACACAAACAAAGTTGCTGGAAAAGCTCAGCAGGTCTGGCAGCATCTGTGGAGGAGAAAACAGAGTTAATGTTTCGGGTCCGGTGACTCTTCCTCAGAATTTCCACAGATATGACTTGGAAGTCAGATATAAGTCAAGTAGTAAGACAATTTTATTGTACATACTGAGCAGATGAACCAATCTGCACAAAGGTCAAGTTGATACTTTCAATCTACGTGCTGATGATGTAGATCACAAAGTTGATAAGGTTCTGTTACACTTTGGCCAGAGCCAGCGTGAACAATTGCAATCAGAAACTGCCAAGATGAGCATCTACAGGAGTACAAAAAGGCCATTATCCAATGATGGTTTGACTGTATTAAAGAAGCATCTGAGAGAATCATCCATTTTGACTATACTGAGATAAATTTAGTATGTCATAATGAGTCATTTTCAAGGACAAGCAAGTCCTACTAGACTACCATAAACATTATGCCAAGTTGTCATGTCCATGTTATACCAGAAGTTCCTGGATATCAAGCACACAACATAGCTAGTATGCGAGTCTGTGTACTGACCAGGTTAGAATCAGGATGTTCAATGACTTGCAAATACGTGGTGTGCTAAATGTGTCAACCTCAACAGCAGAGACAACCTCTATATCCACAAGATGTTCTACCCAATCCTTGGACAGACCTATTCACGGTGCATGGAAAAGATTACATGTTTGTGATGTATTATTTCTCCACATTTTCCAATGTTCAAAGACAGATCAACACAAAAAGCATTTGCACTGATGACATGATGAACATTATTTTCTTTTTTTCAACTGGGATGGGTAGTGCCTGACAAAGACACTGGCAAATCCTTTGAAGATATAAGTAAACACTAAGTGGTTATATCATCACCCCACTAGCCATTCCCTAGCAAAAAGGTATGTTATGCAATATCAAATCAATGATTATTAAGAACAACAAAGAAAGGTTTTCATTTTGCATTGCTGCACTTCCAAACAACATCAATGGAGAGGGGATCATCAACCTCCTACTTGGGATAATCCTTTACCTTTGAACTAGAGATGTTATGTTATGCCTGAGTAAGAAAGTCAGTCAACCAGTGTATTATCACAGCATGTGACCTAAGGGAATAAACATCTTAGACATCATTTTATTGGGGATTACTTGAAATGCGACATGTCAATGTTGCTCAGTATAGCCTAAAATTAGCTCATGCACTGACCTATTATCTGTTTATATTAGAATATAACAAAAGAGGGCTCAGAAACTGACAAGGGAGAATCGAGTATGAAAGCAAAAAGTCAACAAAATTCTAAATTGGCCATCTCCGGGAAGCTAGGTGCCACGACAGACACAGTGGGATTGTGACCCAAAAATAGTCTGCGCTTATTCTTAGACCTTAAAAGCAGTAGTTCCACTCATTAATAGCCTGCAAAAACAAGAGGCAATATTCCCAATATGTGACTTCTATTTGTGGTTCTCCTTTCCTTCCTTCATTCTGTTTCATCTCATAAAATAATACGTTTATTCCTAATTCCAGCAAAGGATTCACCACCTCAAATGTTCAGTCTTTCAGTTACTTGTGCTGACAATCTCCTGGCATTTGCAGATTTTTCTCTTGACTTAACCTTTAGAATTCAGACCACCTAAATATCATTTTGCACGGTATGGTTTTGTACAACAGCAAGTTATTGCTCCAAATTTGCAACCGAATGATCTTCTTTGCAGTAGTCCTTTCAAATACTGTCAAGTCTATCTGCAGGCTCAGAAGGAATAAAATGTATTATGCTCTATGTAAGTTTATATGTGTACACATAGTGAATTAACAGTGAGGCTTCTGTAGTGTCCTGGAACCAGGATAAAAGAGCCTTACTTTGTTAGAGAAAGGTCATTTATGAAATCTTTGCAGTAATAATGTTAGCATTATGACCATCACAAGAACCGTCACACATTAGTGGCAGCTCTTGAAACATTAGTGCAGACTCCCTAATGTTATTATCCAAACTTAAACAGTTGGGATCATACTTATGAAAGATCACAAGCCTTTAATGATGGAGAATGCCATCTTTTATTATTTCTTTATATCACTTGTCATCCAAATCAGTTTTTCATGTCCAATCCTACTTCCTTCTCTATGGTCCCTGAAAACAACCCAGTTACAACTACACTTTAGTCTCCACACAAAAAAAAATTGCTCTCCCTCACCCTGACCATCACCCTACTATGGTACTTGACTTAACTGCAGTGTATAAGACCCTGATGGTCTTGACAAGGTGGACATGCTTAGGATATTTCCCCTGTGGATGAGTCCAGAGCTAGGGGGCACTGGTGTAAAATGAGGGGTAGCTCTTTTCAGACAGAGGTGAGGAGAACAAAGGTCTCTCAGAGAGTTGTATGACTTTGGATCTATGACTCAGAAGGCAGTGAGGGCAAGGTCACTGAATATTTTTAAGAAAAAGTTAGATTTCTGTTAGGAAGGAGCATCAAAATTTATTGAGAATAGACAGGAATGTGGAATGCAAAACACAAATAAATAAGCCATGATCTTATTGAATGGCAGAGCATGCTAGAGGGGCCGAATGGCCTTCTTTAGTTCCTATTTCATAAGTTCATATCCCCTCATTTCTATTTCTTTAAGTCCAAGAAATGCAGACTTGAATGGATAAAGCAGGCTTGATTTAGCTATTCATCACTAGCTCTGGCTGGATCAGATAGGATGCTATTTGTTTCTAGTATTTGTTGCCAAACTTGTTTACTTTTCCACGGTTGTCCTGAAATGCAGTAATAACTCCACACTTCTTTTCTTGAACACAAACCATTGACTTAACACCCTCTTTTCTATCTCCACTAGTTTCACCTCCAAAATGTACAAAAATGCTCTTGTAAGGACCTTCTTTGTTTCTAAGATATAGACCATCTAATCACCTGCCCCAGCCACTTTCTTTCGCTAGCCCCTCAGACCAAACCTTATCTGAAGCTCACCCATGTCTGAGCCACAAATTCATATCTTTCTTTCATTTCTCTCCAAGCTCACTTTGTGTCCTCAAAGTTCATCCTGTCCATGAGCCTCACCTCCTGCTTCCTTGAACCTATTCTTACAACTGCTGACCTCCCCAGCTTAACTCCTGCTTCCCAAATTATCTGAGGCATTACAGCCTCCTTCAATACTGCTTATGTAATCCACTATTCCTGCAAACCACTGCCCTGACAATAATCTTCTCCTTTTCAAAGTCCTTGAACATGCTGCCACATTTCAAATCTGTATTTGTCTTTCATGTAATTCCAATCAGGTTGTAAATGTGATAAAGGTAAACCATCCTTTTCAACCTCCCTGCAGCCTCTGGACAATTAATCTCTGCAACCACACTATTCTTGTCTGATGTACTCCACTATTTTGCGCTTGCGTTATGTCTGTATCTGTCTGTCTCCTTGTTATCTGCATAACTATAACAAGAGAATTACCTGCAATTACTTCTCTTCCCACTGCTGCATAATGACCTCTGTTGTTCTCAAAAATCAGTTCTTGTCCCACTCCTACTTCTCACCATATGCTGCCTCTCATTTACATGAACGGAAACATCTTGTCAGTTTCCACATGCACACTAACAAGATCCAACTTCA
The DNA here is from genome assembly GCF_030684315.1 of Stegostoma tigrinum. Classification (NCBI taxonomy): domain Eukaryota; kingdom Metazoa; phylum Chordata; class Chondrichthyes; order Orectolobiformes; family Stegostomatidae; genus Stegostoma; species Stegostoma tigrinum. The sequence continues at coordinate 20,864,009 of NC_081381.1, forward strand.
CCATACCATCACAACTCCCTGGCCGAGATGAAAAAAAAAGCAAGCACTAAATAAAGCTAGTTTTATTTCAGATTATTAAGAGAAGCCATATATTTAAACATTGCCTTAAACATTGATCTTGTGTTGAATGTTTCTTGCACTTAAAATGAAATGGCAATGTTCACAACAACCCAGGTAATGCTCACATATCTACTTTGAGATAGGGACTGGTTGAGATTCATCTTGTCTTTAGAAAGTTAGATCATTTCATAACTCACTCATCTGCTGGTTAATCAACCAAACTCCATTAGACTGGTGCAGATTTCCTTTCTCCAGCTGCACTATAAAAAAGATGGATTGCCTGGGGAGTGGTGATTCATGAATACAGATGCACACTAGAAAAATAATACTTGCTATTTTGTGGCTTTTATATTAGTATAATATTTTTCCAGACTGCCTATTGCAGGGGGAGCAGCAAGGCAAATGAGAAAGAATGTTAAAAATTATTTAGCTGTAAATTAGTTACGGTGCTGCAAGGATTCGGAGGGAATAAATATAATAACTACTTGTGCAAGTATCTTGTTTTTGCTGCAATTTGCACGTTTGCCTGTGCAGTAAAAATGCTTCGTTCACTTTTTGCTTTAAAAGCAATAATGCATCTTGTTCAGTGTACATGTTCTAAAGGTGGCAACTCCTACTACTCCCAGTGACTTTTTGGGTAAGAGTACCTGTGTGCTGCTGAGCTAATGTAAGATTCAGAGGTACAATGCCTGATCAGAGCTGAATTTTCAGTTTTCTGGTGGGTCTGCAGTGATGTTAAAATTGACCCCAACAATTTCTCAACAATGAAGTGGGAAGTGAACTGGTTGTGGGCATGGGAAAGGGCAGAAAAATAATCCTGCTTAGCTGTTTCTGAATGCTATTGACTAGTTCCTGTTTGATATTGTGTGTCCAAATTATGGAGGACAAAATCGGGCTTGAGTGTGGTGCTTCTTGTGGTTCAATTGCGTACTGATAGAAACATGGAAAACAGAAACAGGAGCAGGCCATTCAGCCCTTTGACCCTGTTCCCCCTTTCAATATGATCATGGTTGACTATCCAACACTGTATCCTGTTCCCATATTTCCCCCATACCATTTGATACCTAAGGACTATATTTAACTCATTCTTGAAAATGTTCAATATTTTAGTCACAACTGCTTTCTGTGGCAGAGAATTCCACAGGCTTACCGTTCTCTGGATGAAGAAGTTTCTCCTCATCTTCATATGCAGTGGTGCCTGAAGAGTGGGTCATTTGATCGGGGGTCCCAAAAAATGACCAGGTCTTATTGAAAAGAGATGAGTGAAGGAGTCACCATAAAAATAAAAAAAGTGAAAATTGAGAACGATAGAGCTCACTGTTTTCTTAAATATCCAGTTCATAGTGAAGCAAATCAATCTGGAAAGGGGGAACAAAATGTACTTGTCTCTCAGGAACAGTACAAAACCTCCATGTAGAATGAACTACTTTATAGAGCAGCAATTTTCATCAAGTTGGCAAACATGACAAGCATGTTACACACAACAATGGGGTGAACAATCAGTTCATCTGTTTAAGACGGCATCAGTTAAAGTGAGGGATTTTGGCCTGGATGCTAGGAAAACTCCATGCTCTTTGAACAGTGTTGCGTGACCTTCACATGTGTCTACAACTGACGCGGCCATACTTTTGTACCTCTTCCAGAAAACAGCGCTCACGGCAATGTGGAAATATCTCTGTTTTGCACTAAAATATTTACCTAAATTAGGTGTTTCAGTTCTAAAAATGGCATTTTTGATGGTATTTTCTAGCTGCAATTTCTTTGGAACAGCAAAGCTTTTATATACAATTTCTATTTGTTTGGATGCCAGTTACTTTGTAATCCTGAGTTCAGTCTGATTTCCCAGGCCTTCCCATGTGGACACTTAGTTTTTTACTGGCTACAGATTTGATTAGCTGAAGCTAAAGTGCTGAAGTGATTACTATGAACCCAGAGTTTTCTATAATTCTTAATATTTCAACACACCAGAGATCAGATTTTGTTTTACCTTGTAAATTAATGTTGCATAATAATATATCACATGGTCTGGTGCTGAGAAGCAGGAAAAATGTGATCTTTTTGTAGGCATTACAGTCTAGCTGTAAGGAAGGACTTACTGTTGACCACTGTGCAACAGGTAATAATTCACTCAAAAAGTAACTTGACAAAGAGGGTGAATGCATTGTATAATATCAAGAACAGAGTTGTCATCAGACATGTTTCAAGTACCTGAGAAGGTCAATGAGGGCATTTTTTTAGATGTTTTACTCCTCTAAATAGCTTTTTCAACTGCTGGTTAGATCATTAAAGACCCATGTTCCACTCTAAAGTGTTGAACATAAAATCTAGGCTGACTCCAGTGTAGTCTTGATGTACCTCAGTTGCTGGAGGTATTGCATTTCATCGGTGGCATAAGTCTGAGGCTGGTCTTCCCTCTCAGGTGTATGTGAAAGATTGCACATCACTACTTCAAACAAAAAAGACAGAGAATCCTTCCATGTCTGATCAATATTTAACTCCCAAACGATGCACAACCATTTTCTGTAGTCCCTTTCAATTTACTTCAATCTGACTCTGCACATGGACCAATTTTGTATTAGAGGGGTAAGGGTGCTAAGAAATAAAAGGAGGGGGTGGTGGGGCTGGGCATGTCAGTGGGATGGTGATAGGTGAGTGCAGGTAGGCAGGCAGTGGTGGGGATTAGTCGGTGAGGCGAGACGGTCAAATAGATGGGAGAGAAGGAGAACAGGTTGTGTCAGGTCAAGGAGGTGGGGATGAGAGGGAGGGTTCGTCAAGATATCAGGCCAGGGGTGGGAGATTTTGAAACTGGTAAAGTCCACATTTAGGCCATTGGGCTGGAGGCTCCCAAGGTGCAATATGAGGTGCTGTTCCTCCTTGTTGTGGGTAGCGTTGTTGTGACACTGGAAGAGGCCCAGGATGGACATGTCGCCCAGGGAATGGGAGGGGGAGTTTAAATGGTTTGCAATCAGAAGGTGCTGTTGTTTGTTGTGAACAGAGCGCAGGTACTTTGCAAAGCGGTCTCTGAGCCTCCACTTGGTATCACCGATGTCGAGGAGGCCACATCAGGAGCAACGGATGAAATAGGCCAAGTTGATGGATTTGCATTTGAACCTCTATCTGATGTGAAAATCTATGTTTATCAGAACTTGAGTCTGTATAAGATTATCACTGTGGACTGCTTTTGTCAGCACTGTGAATGCTGTCATAGAATCAGAGGGGAAAAAAGAGGGCAAAGAAAGGACAGGAAAGAGTTAAACATGCCCAAGCGGGCAGCATCCAGTGTTTGATCTTTCAAGTTGACAGAAAAACCTGCAGAGGAATATATTGTACATTCAAGTGCAATGAAAAGAGAAGCAGAAGATTTGTCTGATTTTTATTTTTGCCTGGAATCACTGAAGTATCTGCAATATCAGCAGCAGCAGACTCTTGCCACTGGGGGCAATTTGAGCAGCAGGGTTTCTGCGGGAAGAATTATTTTGCTGCTGTCACCGTCTCCAATGGGTGAGGGGAATTGTATTTCTGCTGCTTGCTGACACATTGATGATGCTCATGTTCCTCCTTACTCTGTCAGCAATTCTGCAATATCAATTTTGAAAATGTTTGCAACCACATCTTTTGAAGCTTTTTCTTACTTCTTCATTCTTGGGGAATGAAGCACCATCTTGGCCTTCATTTTGACTTGTGTAATTTTTCAGATTGGTTATCCATTACAATCTTCATTTGATCAAACTCTTCTAAGTAATTGTCTGGAAATTCAGTTTGTAACAATGAAAAGACATTGGCTGGGAAGTTGTCAAATAAGTTGAATCGGACAAAATTTGTAAAATAAATTGCCTGTCAATTGAAATGCAATTGAAACATCCCCGTCTGGCATTGTTAATGTGGTGTTCAATTGAAGAATAAACTGGCATACCTTATTTTGTAGAACACTTTCCACTCATTGTTGCATTTGACAGTATTTCCTCATGTTTCCAGGTGGCTTAAATTAATTTCTGCTGCATCTTTCTCTGTAACCTTATCCAGCCAGTGAAAATATCATCAGTTATATTTTTAATCAGTGATGAGATTCCAGTTTCTTCTTGGAGTGTGAGAGTACCAAGTGAAAATTGCTCAACATATTGGTGATCAGTTAAAACCCCTTCTAACAACAGGTTTTATTCCAACTGTAATAGCTCCCTCCAAAAACAGGTTCAGAGTTGCCTATGAGAATTTCATCTCCCCCTTCTTCAATTACAGTGTTCCTTCTTACTCTATCTCAATTTTCCTCAATCCTTCGCTCATTTTCAAGCTGCTTTAACAGTAATTGAATTCCTGTTATCTCAAATGACTCACCAGACCTACATGCTTTGCCAATATTTCAATTTCTTCTGCCTTCTAAGCTCTGGCAGAAAATTCTATATGAAATTTATTTGCCAATTCTGCTATCTTGGCTTTTGTTAAGTCTAATAAATCCTTCAGGGATACCTCTTCCAACTGCAGATGATGTTAGCTTCTATTAATGTCATCTCATTTTATAATATAAAAAACCTGCTGTCTGTCCTTTAATCTTTTATTAATCACCCTGTGTCCACATCCAATTTTACATTGTCCACGTCTCAGAAATCCACTAGTGAGCCCCAATCTCTTGAAATGACTCAATTAGGAGGAGTGCACTAATAAATAAACCCCAATATTCCACAAGCCATCATAAATGTGTAACCATTAAGATAGTCAGTTCTGAACAAAAGTCGTGCCAGGTTCCAAACATTAACTCTGTTTCTCTCTTCACAGATGCTGCCAGATCTGCTGAGTTTCTCCAGAATTCTCTATATTTGTTACAGAGTTCCAGCATCCAAAGTGTTTTGCTTCTATTAAGATGAAGTATTTGCCTGACGACGGATTGCTATCCAGGGTAAAAGTAATTCACACCAGGTTTCGTCATTAATAGGAACACACATAGATTCATAGAGCATAGGAACAGACCCTTCAGTTCAACCTGTCCACACTGTCCAGACCTCTCAATTGGATCTAGTCCCACTTGCCAACATTTGGCCCATATCCCTCTAAACCTTTTCTAATCATGTACCCATCCAGATGCCTTTTAAATGGTGTAACTGTACTAGCCTCCACCACTTCCTCTGGCAGCTCATTCCATACATGCACTGCCCTCTATGTAAAATAGTTACCCTCAAATTCCTTTTTAAATCTTTCCCCTCTCACCTTAAACCTATGCCCTCTAATTTTGGGCTCCCCTACCCTAAGAAAAAGACTTTGGCTATTCACCCTTTCCATGTTCATCATGATTTAGTAAACTTCTATAAGATCACCCCTTGGCCTCCAGTGGTCTGGGGATAAAAGCCCCAGCCTCTTCCTATAACTCAAAACTTCCAGTTCTGGCATCATTGTTGTAAATCTTTTTTGTACCTTCTCAGGTTTAATAACATCCTTCATGTAGAAAGGCAACCAGAATTGTATGCAGTATTCGTTCATTCATGGATAAAACAGGCAAAACCAGATGGCTCGACAGAACTATTGTGGGGGAGAGGTATAGACTGCAGTTATTTATATTGTTAGTAATGATGTAATGATGTCTGCAAGGAATAGTCAATCTTTAATTCAATAACCGAGTGGATGGACATCAGTCCTTTCTTGAATTAGAATTCTTTCTCTAAAATCCCTTTATTTGTCTCTTATTTTGCTTGTAACTGTTCTGTCTCTTTAACTTCATTCAGACTTTCAGTGACTAAGAAGAAAGTGGCATGGTGGCTTAACGCTGCCTCACAGTGCCAGGGACTCAGGTTTGATTCCAGTCTTGGGAGACTGCCAGTGTGGAGTTTGTACATTCTCCCTGTGTCTGTGTGGATTTCCTCTGGATGCTCCAGTTTCCTCCCACAGTTCGAAGATGTGCAGGGTAAGTGGATTGGCTGTGCTAAATTACCCATAGCACCCAGGGATGTTTAGATGAGGTGGGTTAGACAAGGGAAATGCAGGAGTATGAGAATGGGTCTGAGTCGGATGCTCTTCAGAGAGGCAGTGTGGATTTGTTGGGTAAAATGGCCTGTCCCCACACTGTAGCGGTTCTATTATCTAAAATGGTTAGAGAAGATTCCTTTTTGTTGATGCATGGGTGCATCTAAGTGTGCTGCACTCAGATCGAAGACAAACAGCAGCTGGGCCAATTAGAGGGCAGTTGTTAGGCTGCTTTTCAATCCCTGAAGTATTGGCTACCTGTGTTTCTCAAAAAATATTCACCTCACTCTTCCAAAAAGTAACATAATCCATGTGCAGCTAAAGTATACACCGGAAAATCCCAGAGTTGGAAAAACTCTCCAGATATTTTGCACTATGTAACAGTGTCCAACTTCTACTTTGCAGTTTATATTCCACGAGAAAAAAAAAGCTCCTTACATGCCTCCACCTGTAAGGGAGATTAACTAGGAAGGCAGTTGGTCTAGTGGTATTATCACTGGGCTATTAACCCAGACACCCAGGTAATGGCCTGGGGACCTGAGTTTGAAACCTGCACAGGCAGACAGTGGAATTTGAATTCAATAAAAATCTGCCAATTGTTGGGGAGAAACTCATCTGGTTCATTCATGTCCTTTAGGGAAGGAAACTGCCATCCCTACCTGGTCTGGCCTCCACGTGACTCCAGACCCCTGGCAATGTGGTTAACTCTTAATTGGCCTTTGAGTAATGGAGTGAGCAATGAATGCTGGCTGAGGCAGCGATGCCCTTATAATTTTAATGTTCCCTTATATTGTGTTGCACACATTGTAATTCTTCAATGAAACCAAAGGACTCTTCATTCAGACACTTGACTCCTCAGACACCTCAAGCCACATTCCCCATGGTAGTAACACAGACAAAGACATTCACAGCTGTGCAAGTTGGCATCTCAATTTTTAATTATGAATGTGCGGAGGGTGCTCCAGCACCCATGCTTATATCACTTAATTTTCCCTTCTTTCTTCAGGAGAAGGAAGTGTAAATATTCATAAATGTGACTGGATTTGTTAGGTGGGAAGGGTGGTTTTATGTTTAACACAACATTCTGATCTGCTTCAAGATGGAGGCAACAGAGCTGGCAGGAGAGCAAGAGGACTATGTTTGTGCTAAAGGAGAGATTGGATGCATAAACTCATCAAGTGAGGGAGCCGCCTACCTGGCCCTCACAGCTGTGCGTGAAGCAGCAATGCCCTAAAAACAACTGGGCTGAGGGTGGCGTCTCATCACACTAACAAATGTACATTTTTTTTTTCTATTTTACTCCCCGGTCACACTTTCCAATCCAGGAGAAAGAGGAAGAGCCCTATTCCACAGGTGCATCTCTTTCAATACCACAGGCACCATCTCAGAAGGAAGTGTTAGTACCCTCTGAGAATGCACTGTCAAAATGATCTTCCCCAGCCTTCATCAGTGCAGAAACAATCACTCTTTGGTGCGTGATCTATCTCGGGTAGACTTGAACCAGATCACTGGACTCACTATATTAACTCTGTTAGCTCTTCACAGATGCTGATAGACCTGTTGAGTTTTTCTAGCAATTTCTGGTTTTGTTTGTCTTTGTTCTTCATTGCTGTTTATTCAATCACCTACTGTTTTACTCACACGGACACACCTCATGACCGCAATCTCTTCCTCACTCTCAATGTACAACCCCTATCCTTCTTTATTCCCTTGGACTGCTCACAATGATTCTCTCAGCTGTCTGCCAGCATTACTCAGGATAATTCTGACACTCCCTAACTGTATTGTATACAGTTTTGGTCACCCTGTTATAAAGATATTGTTAAACTGGAAAGTGTGCAAAAAGATTTATAAGGATGTTGCCAGGACTAGTAGCCCTGTGTTACAGTGAGAGGTTGGCTAGGGTAGGACTTTATACCTTGGAATGTAGGAGAATGAGGGATGACCTTATTAGGGTGTATAAAATCATGAGAGGCATAGATAGGATGAATGCATACAATCTTTTTCCCAGGGGTGGGAAATTGAAAACTAGAGGGCATAGATTTAAGGTGAGAGAGGACAGATTTAAGAAGGACCTAAAAGGCAATTTCTTCATGCAGGGAGTGGTGTGTTTATGGAATAGGCTGCAAGAGAAAGTGGTTTAGGCTAGTACAGCAGCAATATTTTAAAAGCTTTCGGATAGGTACAAAGATGGGAAGGGTTTAGAGGGATGTAGACCAAATGTGGGCAATTGGAACTAGCTGAGTGGGCACCATGGTCAGCATGGACCAATTTGGGCAAAAGGGCCTGTTTCCATGCTGCATTGCCCTATGATTCTATGGCGTTTGTACATTCTCCCTATGTCTGCGTAGGCTTCATCCAGGCACTCCAGTTTCCTCCCACAGTCCAAAGATATGCAGGTTAGGTGGATTGGCCATGCTAAATTGCCTACAGTATCCAGGGAAGTGCAGGTTAGGTGGGTTAGCCATTGATAAATGCGTGATTATGAGGATAGGGCATATGATGGATCTGGGTGGGATGCATTTTGAAGGGCTGGTGTGGATTGGATGGATTGAAGAGCTTGTTTCCACTCTGTAGGGATTCTATAAAAATCCAGCAATTCCAGTTCGTGAGTTTGCCACCAGAAACAAACTCAAGGTCAGTGTTGGTTAAATCCAAATTCTTAGCTTGGTCCCCTTCTCCTCTTCCTTCCCCGGTATTCAGGATTTGAGCCCAATTTATCTTTCTCCATCTCTGCTTCTGAGAAGGAAAGACAAAAGTTTTTATTAGTTAGTTCTACTACCTGTCACTTTGAAACAGTCATCATTATTTATTACTAATATTCCTTTTAAAATTTTGAATTCACTGCTTTGACTTTTTTTTTGTTCAGGTAAGTTCTGTTTCATTCATACTTTAGACTTTTATTTTGAAATTCATGTTTAATATTGCGCCAAAATTTGCATTTCCAAAATTTTCTCATTTTGGCCACTGGAGTCAGAAAAGAATTGAAATGCAGTGCCTCATAGGAAAAGGTTGAACAAACCAGACAAAACCCACATAAATGCATGATCTGGTTTTAAACTGCAACATTAATTCAAATATTTTACTGCAAACTTATAAGAAATAAACTTCTGTGCAGGATTCTGTGTGCACTCCTTTCAAATACTGTTGAATTAATTTGCATGCTCACTAGAGACAGCAATACATTTTGTTCTATATGGTAAGAGTTAACTGTGAGTCTTTCTTGTGCCCAGAAGTCAGTACAAAAGAACATTACTTGTTTATAGAATGAGTTAATGTTAGTGTGAATCCTCCAGAGTGATAATGATAGTAATATGACCATCACAAGAATTCTCGTGAGTGGAATATCGCCCCTAGGACAATATAAACTTTGAGATAGTGACTGCAGCCCTTGGAAACTGATACACACATCATTTTAGTTTTCAATGTAGTCATACAAAACTAAACACAACATTGATATTCATTAAGGGTCACAAGCTTTCACTATTCCCGCTGCATCAATCATGGATAAGGTCATCATTTCGTAATATCAATCTCAGTTCAGATCTTATTAACATGACCCAATATTACCTTCTGTATTGAGCCTGAAAATAAACAATCTCCCATTTAATTATAGCAACAGTTGGAAAATCCTATCCTTGCAGTCCTTGGTCTTCCATTCACAATATTATTGAAACTATTGACTTGCTCAACCATAACATCATCTCCACCTTTCTTGCCATATTCTCCACCAAAATTAATACTGTCTCAAGTCAACCATTGCCCTATTATGATTCATCTTTTTTCTACCTTAAGTGCAAGGAACACAGACATACATTTGAATGTGTGAAGTAAGAGTGGAAACAAGATATTTGTCCCCTGCCAGTCAATAAGTTAATAGTTCAGAGATAGTGGGAACTGCTGATGCTGGAGAATCTGAGAAAACAAGGTGTAGAGCTGGATGAACACAGCAGGCCAGGCAACATTGGAGGAGCGGGTAAGCTGACGTTTCGAGTCTAGGCCTGAAGAAGGGGCTAGACCTGAAACATCAGCTTTCCTGCCCCTCTGATGCTACTTGGCCTGCTGTGTTCATCCAGCTCTACACATCGTTATCTCTAATAAGTTAATGGTTGATTTGATTGGTGCCTCAACTTCACTTCCACATATACCCCCAATAATATCAGTCTTCTTTGTTAGCCACTCACCTTACTTAACTCTGCCTTTAAAATATTTAATGACTCTTCAATTACACTTTTCTCTAGGAAGAGAGTCGCAATGACACTCTGGGAGAAAAATATTTCTGCGCATCTCCATCTTATATGCAAGGTCCCTTTCTTTAAAATGTGATGCCTCGTTCTAATTTCTTCCAGAAGGGAAAACCTCCTTGCACCCACCCTGTCAAATCCTCTCAGGATGTTATATGTCTCAATGAGATCACATCAAATTCTTATAAACTCCAAAGGATACAGAGCTTCCCCATAAGATAAAATTCTGAATCCAGATATCAGATTTCTGGCATCCACGAAACTATTTTCTAATTCCCTTTTATTCACATTACTGATGAATTAACTCTGCCTAATTTCATTGAGATTTTGCAAGTGCCCATCTATATCCTTCTTAACAATGGGTTTACTTCACTGCAGAGACAATGGATGAGGAAGATATAATAACACCAATAGCGTAAAGTACAGAACAACCATCAATTGGAGAAGTCCACCTTACCTAACAGGAGAAATGGATCAGAAATAATAGTTACCATAGCAGCAACATCTGTCAAATTCTCTAGAAATGAAATACCACCTGAAGAATGAGCAAACACTGGATGAACAACCAATGACAACTTACATGCACACCTTTAGAAGACCTGAACATTTTAAGATAATGTAGGCAACATTTATGCAGGGACAGACAGTGAGCCATACTGGAATGAAGAGGTTTGTTCATGAGTGATATGTTTTGTTATAGGCCATGTGACATCTCCACAAACTACTCTAATTACCTTCCCTCCACGTAAAGGCCAGAAATGGAGATATTTGCTGATGATTACACAATGTTCATCACCATTTATGAATCCTCAGATATTAAAACAGCCCCTGTCCAAATGCAACAAGACCCACCACACAAATGCCAGAAAATGGCCATCTCCAATAAGAGAAAATCTGATGACCACGCCTTGGCATTCAATGCTATTATCATCACTAAATTCCTCCCCACTCCCCCACCCCCGCCACTTCTATCAACATTTAGGGAGATTTGTTGACAAGTAGCCATTTAAATACAGTGGTTAGAAGATGGGAATACTGCTGAAACTTACCTCACGACTCTCCAAAGCCTGACCAGCATCTACAAGGCATAAATAAGGAGCTTGATGGAATACTTCCCACTTATCTGCATGTGTGCAGCTCTGAAAACATTCAAGAAGCTTGACAAAGCATCCTGCTTGATCGGCACAATATCCACAACCATTCAGCCACTCTCATCAATGCTATGTAGTAGCAGTGCTTACAAGATGCACTGCAGAAATTCATCATAGATTCTGAGCCAGCACCTTCCACACCCATGAGCATGAACATCTAGAAGGACAAGGGAGGCAGATATATGGGAACAACGCCATATGCAACTTCTCTTCCAAACCACTCACCATCTGGGCTTTGAAATACACTAACGATCCTTCAATGTCAGTGGATCAAAATCCTGGAACTCCCTCCCTAATGACTTTATGGGTCTACCCGCAGTATACAGACTGCAGCAGTTCAACAAGGCAGGTCACTACCACCTTCTTTAGAGCAACTGTAACGGATAATGAATGCTGACCCAGCCAGTGATTCCCACATTCCATGAATGAACAAAATAGAGGATATACAGTTTTATTTTGTTTGTAATGAAAAATGGGATGTTTGGGGGAAAAAAACAGTTCTATTCACTGTGATCTACCATAGTCCAGTGAATTCTGACATAGCTACTTTCTGCTTGGAAACCTTCCCATCCCTAATTGCCCCTGAGATGTCTTAGGAGTGCAGGTATACGCTCAGTATTGTTAGGAAGGGAGTTCCAAGACATGACGCTGTTATGGTATAGGCTCAGTGAAATGCTTCCAAGTCAAGATGGTGTATGAACTATAGGAGACCTTGCAAGTGCTGCCACTGTCTTTCTAGGTCCTGGAGTTAGTGGATTTGGAAGGTGCTACATTGGAATCTTGGTGAGTTATTGCACTGCTGCTATTGAGCATCATTGGTGAAGGGGAGTGATTGTTGAAGATGATGAATGGCATGCAAATAAAGCATGCCACTTTGTCCTGGGTGCTGTTGAGCTTCTTTAGTGTTGGAGTTGCACTCATCCAGGCAAGTGGGGAGTATTCCTTCACACTCCTGACTTGCCCCTTGTCAATGGTGATCAGATACTGGAGAGACAGGGAGTCAATTACAACAGGATTCCTAACCTCTGTCCTGTGCTTATGGCTACAATATTTATGTGGCTGACTCAGTTCAGTTTCCTGTCAATAATAACCCTAGAATGTTGATTATGGGGATTCACTGAACATTAAATGGAGATGGTTCGATTTTCTATTGTTTGAGAAGGTCACTGCCTATGTGTCCTAAATGTTACATTCCACATAACGTCCAATCTTGGATATTGTCCAAGTGTTGCTGCTTATAGACAGGAGTATTCGTTAGTGTCTGAGGTGTTGATGATGGTGTTGAACATCATGCAATCATCAGTAAACATCTCCACTTCTCACCCTATGATGGAGGGAAAGCCATTGATGAAGCAGGTAGTAAAAGTTTGGCCTCAGACACTACCCAGAGAAACTCCTGTATTGATATCCTGGGGCAGGGATGATTGACCTCCAATAACCACAATCATCTTCCTTGTGCTAGGCATTCTTTCAAACAGAACAGACTATTGTCCCTGACTCTGACTGACTCCAGTCTTGCTGGGCTCCTTAATACCATACTCTGTCAAATGCTATCTTGATTGCAAGGGCAGTCACTGTAACCTCCACTTTGGAGCTCAACTTCTTTTGTTCATGTTTGGATCAAGGCCATAATGAGGCTGGGGCCAGAGCAGTAGAACCTAACCTGAACATCAGTGGCAAGGTGTTCCGAAGCAAATGCTGCCTAATCGCACTGTCGACAGCCTCTTCTATCATTGCTTTAGACCTCTTTAGAGAGACTGAGTCTTTGGAAAAGATGGGAAGTCAATATGAGAAAAAAAGTGAAAATTCAGAGAGATAGAGTCAATATTTCTTAAATATTAGTTCATTGTGAAAAAAGTTTAAACTGGAAAGACAGGTCAAACTTCTTGTCAATTGTCACATTAATGCTTCAAAACACTCCAAATTAGTTTGAAGAGCAGTGACTCATAATGTCAACAAACATGACAGGAATGTTGCATAGAACAAGTTCATATGAACCACAACAAGATGAACAATGTGCTCATCTGCCTGTGGTGTTGTCAGTTCAAGGAGGGCTAATGACCAAAGTGTTGGGAGGTGTAAGCTCTTCCAATAATGCCATGTATCACCTTAACCACTGTAACAAACAGGGCTTCTGTGTCTAAAGATCACCACTTACAGCTATGTGGAACAATTGTGGTCCTGCACTGGAATGTTTGGCTAAATTAAGTGGGGGTGTTGACATTACCTTCATTTTTAGGTACAGCACAGCTAAGCTTTTTACATCTAATATTTTCACATTGATGCCAATAACTTAATAGCCTGGATTTTACAGGCCTTCCCATGTGTACCATTGATATTTTCTTTTGAGGCTGATTAATGTGAAGTTAAATTCAAATGGTGAAGTAATGATTATGAAGCCAGACAGTTTTCTACAATGCTAAATATTTGAACAGAACAGAAATCAGGTTTTGTTTCATCTTGGTGTAAATTAATGATGTACAATGACATGCCACCTGATTCAGTGTTGAGAAGCAAATAAAATGTGTTGGACAAAGGCCTCATTGTACTGCAAATCATGCATTAAGCAATAAGTCAAGAGTAGTATCCAGATGAATTTCATATACCTAAGAAGGTCAGTGCAGAATATTTTTTAATTACTCTCCTAAATGATCTCAGCCATGGCTCTGTCAATAGCATTTCACGTCTTGGTCAGATTGTTACAAGTTTCACTCCAGTGTGTTAATCACAAGTTCTAAGCTGATCCCAGTACAGTACTGAGGGAGCATTCATTGTCAGAGGTGCCCTCTTTCATGTGTGACATTAACCTGAGGCCAGCCTCTCCTCTCAGACGGTGAGCAAAATGAGAAAGACTATTGAGCCCAAAACGTTATTTCTGATTTCCCTCCATTGAGCTGGGCCTTTCCAGTAATTCCTGTTATTGTGTGAGAAAGATTTTGGCGTGTGCTGGCTTTCAGTTTGGGAGGCAGATGTACTCTTCTTCATTCCCAGACTGATCTTTGAAACCTGCCAAAGGCTGATTTTGCTTTGGCAATACTTTGTTGTCTTACATTTAGACAATTTTAACAGGGTGTCCTGCCAAAAAGAGTGTATGTATTCAATGCTGATGGGTTTTGGTCCATGTATTAAATCCTTGGATTGAAGGTAGGCTTTCCTGGAGGAAGCAAATACATTACTTCAGTTTTCCTTTTGCTGTTGATAAGACCAGAGTTGTCACATTCATTGGAAAAAAAGTCCATGCTACATTACACACTCTGATCTGAACTGCAACTAAACAGTGGTGAACAGAATATTACAAAGTGTGGGCATTGAGACTTTGGTATTTTCTGAGTTGCCTCGGAGTGAGCAGTTTCCCATCCAATGTGATAGCTAAATTTGATGCCAGGGCCACTGTCATCGAAGACATTTGAAAATATGTTGGAGAAAAACACGAGGAAGAGGTTTGGAGCTAACACACAGTCCTTTTGAACGTAAATGGTGAGAGGGAATGTGTCAGAAGGATATGCATAAATACCATCACAGAACTGTCAAAACATTGTGACAAATTTCTCTGGGTAGCCAGATTTATCCATTACCTTCAAATGCCTCCGCAGCTAATTATATCAAAGGCCTTGGTCGATCACCAAATGTGGTCCACAAACTCATGTTCTGCTCTCAACAGCTCCTGGAGCTGTTTGAAAACAAACATCATGCCATCGCACTTTGAAATTTTGTGAAAATATACCAAAGCTCTGGCAGAAAATCCTGGCTGAGATGTTGCACAGCGCAGTTCAGAAGGATTCTGGAGAAGATTTTGCTGGCAACGGTGAAGATTGAGATCCCTTCATGATTATTGTAAGATTGCCAAGTTTTTCCTACTTGTACAGGTGGACAATGGAGGCATTTTGTATTGTGGTAGAATGGTTTCTTGCTCTGACATAGACATAATTGCTGCATAAGCAAATTACAGTGTAAAAGTTAGAAATTTTGCACCAGGTGTACTCATTTTCTTGGACATGCATGGGCACATTGCTGACAAATTTGAAAATAGGACATCTCAGATGAGTCGCTGCCAAATCTGAGACTTTAGAACCTGTTTTTAACTCACTCAAAACACATTCACAAACAGCCAATGTAGTCTGTTATTATTGAGCACCCAGATGTCTAAAATAGACATTAGGTTCCTTCCTATGTGTTAGTTAATGGCTTTACCTTTCTGAAACATTGTTCTGAAAAAGTTTGATTGCAAGGAAGTTTCTGGCCATGTCCAATCACAAACAATGTTTCAAAAAACTGTCAACTAATCACGCATTTAAAGAAAAACATTCTTACAGAGGTGGGGAGCAGCAGTGTTCATCCCACAACTGTCATAATGATCATGCTCCTATGTTCCCAACACCACAAACCAACCTCAAATTGCTGACTCCAAACAGAAGGAAGAAACAGTAAACAGGTGAACAAGGCATATTAGTTTGATTCATCTTTAATGCCGAAAAACAGAGGATCATTTCCAAATAATGCTGTTCTATTATATTGAGATTTCTTTTCCACTGATGAATGCTGGGAAGCAGCTCAACCTCTGACATCTGCAATGGTGCTCTGCTTATGGGTGGCTTATTGAAACACTCAGTATATAGCTCACAAACACCTGGATATCATTCTCTACAGTGTAACCGGTGTAAGGAGATGTGGAAGTGTTACTGTTGGGCTGGGGTGGACAAAGTTAGAAGTCAGACAACACCAGGTTATAATCCAAAACTTTTACTGGAAATCAGAAGCATTCAGAGCACTGCTCCTTTGTCAGATGAAAGCTCCACCTGATGAAAAAGCAGTGCTCTGAAAGCTTGTGATTTCAAATAAAGCTGTTGGACTGTAACCTGGTAATGGAAGGAGAACTATAGATCACAATGAGCTGTATTTGCATTCAGCTCAAATCAGACTCCAACATGGATTATTTTGAGCAGTTGCCCATTTGGCTGAGCAAGGCCACTCTTTTTCACAGATCAACTCCAGTGATCTATAGCTCCTTCACTCTCTAGAAGTAAGAACTGTCCCCTTAATATAATCTCACTGTTTCTCACATCATGGGCTTCTGCAATTCTACTATCCTTTCAGAAATATGTTTTACTAGACCTGCCTTCCTAATCTTCACCTTAACCCTAACCCTAACCTTAATTTTTTAACTGCTGTCTGACTACTGTGGACTGATTCAAGCAATTCCCTCAGAATACTTCAAAGAGCAGTGTACTGTACTCAAACAGTCTCCTTGTGCCAAAACAAGCCTTTAATTGACCTTCAGGTGCATCACTGAAGCCAGTCTAACCTCCACTGTCCATCCTGCAGATTTATTTGTTGAAATTACCATTCATCAAATATTTATGGATAAACAGACCATGGAAAATGTAATGGAGTTTGCTCATGAATACACATTATGGATGTCCAATGAACTGGAATGGGCTATCAATGAACCTTTGTGACCAAACATCAAAGTTAATCAAACCATGGGGATCGTTTCAGTAAGGCTATTATACTGACAAAAGTCTCAGATGAATTTCAAGGATTAAAAGGTCAAACACCATTAAACTGACTGTTGCATATTCTATGTATTAAATTTCACAGATACCATTTTACAGCATCTAACACACAGAAGAGTTGAGAAGTTGTAGCAAACATTTGCATTTATATCTGATTATGTTATGTTGCGAGATAGTATGAACATAAAGCATTCCCTATTTTGAATACAAAAAATTAGCAGTAACCATTGTGATCCTCAGTACAACACAGAGTCAATCTTCTGTCCAATCTGTTCAGCAACTTACCTCATCACAAGACTGAATCAAAGAGATAGTTGCCATTTCCAACATCCTCTAACTTGTTCAGAGATGTTATTAGACATCTCTGGAACAAGTGGGACTTGTACTTGGACCTCCTGATTCAGAGGCAGGGACTCTACCACTGCATCACAAACGCCAGGTTCTACCTAAGTTGTTGGTTGTCAAAATCAGTGCCTCTTACTTACAAATTAGAAACACACTTTAAGCTGTCGGCCCATGCATGCCCTCATGTAACATCATATCGAAATTTACATAGAATCTCTACAGTATGGAAGCAGGCCATTTGGTCCACTGAGTCCACACTGACCCTCCAAACAGCATCCCACCCAGACCCCGCCCCTTACCCTATCCCTGTAACCCTGCATTTCCCATGACTAATACACCTAGCCTGCACATCCCTGGGCACAATGGGCAATTTACCATGGCCAATCCTCCTAGCCTGCACATTTTTGGACTGTGGGAGGAAACTGGAGCACCCGGAGGAAACCCACACAGACATGGGGAGAATGTGAAAACCCCACGCTGACAGCCTGAGGGTGGAATTGAACCCCAATCCCTGCTCTGAGGCAGCAGTGCCAACCATTGAGACACAGTGCCAACCTGATGCCACATCATACATGATTCTTGGAAATACCATCAGTTTGTGCTGGATTTGATGCCTAGGATGGAGTTGAAAGCGCCATCAGTTTGTGATGGATTTGACACTGTCTGATAGGGTTGGAAGGTCAGTGTCTTACACACAGCACAAGCCATGAAAGTAGTCCTTATGGTTCAGGGCTGGGAAACTGTATCACTATAACTTGAGGAATCACTATAATGTCCCACAGATTGAAGATCATCCAACTCAATAGGGCAAAAATTGTACATTTATGCTTTGTGAGAAATGATATCCATCTTGAAATGCGAAAAATGCCTTTACAGAATTTCAAACTGTTTGAAAACATGCGCAAGGTATTTTGAAGATAACCAAGTCTGTATGAAGGGTCGAGGCCTGAAACATCAGCTTTTGTGCTCCTCAGCTGCTGCTTGGCCTGCTGTGTTCATCCAGCTATACACTTTGTTATCTTGGATTCTCCAGCATCTGCAGTTCCCATTATCTCTGATCGCAAAGTATTTTGAATATTGATGTTCACATTCCTATCTACACAATGGACCATCCTATCTATAATCAATGGACCATTCATTGGCCAAGAGAGACCTCCATTCCCAACCAGCAAGAATCACATTGTGGTCAGTTGTGGTCTTAGCAGTACCAAGGTCAAACAGTGGACCATTCTGGTCCCTGACAGCTCCCAGGCCCCTTCGTCCTTCTCTTGTAAAATGGGAAAAATGTCAGGGAATGTCGGTTGTCAGTGCTAAACCACGTACTATATTTGCTAAGTCACCGCTTTCAAATGCAGAGGCAGAAGACTATACCTTTCCCTCCAATGCATTAGCATTTAGCAAGCCCCCATCTCATTATGATACGTGGACTGAAGTGGTAATACATTACCGTTAATGAAAGCTGAACAACTTCTGTAGTAGCCATTATATGGCCCACTGACAGCTTGTGGTATTCCTTGCATGGGGCCCATGGGACCACATAGCAAGGGAACATCTGAGCCAACCAAAGACTATCCATAAGAATGAATGGACAGAGACCACAGACTATGTCCAATGTTCTTGACTAAGAGCATACCTGGAAAGACTCAGTAACCCAAAGGGTATGTATGCACTCTTAAATCAGTGCGTTTGTAATGTTCAGAAGGTGGAGATTAATTAACACATTTCTGGTGAGACAAAACTGGTGGATTTTCTCTGATAGCTGTATATCAAGAAACACAATGTGAATTTTCATGAATCATAGATGCTCTTCCAAAAGCAGAGTACACTCTTGTCATTCTCTTGCATCACATAAACAAACACTTTGAGATTGATACACATCTGCACAGTATTAACACTCTAGCATACGCATCTTCTCGACTTGAACCACTGTCTGCACTATTGCTCAACGACACCCAGGACAGCGTGTCACTCATCTATGTAGCTGACCCCAGCCTCGATCCTTCCCTAGATCCATCTTCCAATCCTCAGTACCTTGAACCTTATTCACACCCACCTCAATACTGACTTGCATTTATCAGCCTCAAGCCTCCATGCAAGACTCCATTCTCCAACTTCCTTTCTTTTGGTGTAGAAGTAAGCCAATAGAACTGACAACTTTGCATTCAACCACACAAAGCCAATGGCTGCACCTTGTGATAATACCCCCACACCTCCTCCCTCACCCCCATCCCAGGCCCTAAGATGACTTTCCATATTAAGCAGACGTTCACCTGCACATCTGCCAATGTGGTATACTGAGTCCATTGTACCCGGTGTGGCTTCCTCTACATTGGGGAAACCAAGCGGAGGCTTGGGGACTGCTTTGCAGAACATCTCCGCTCAGTTCGCAATAAACAACTGCATTTCCCAGTCGCGAACCATTTTAACTCCCCCTCCCATTCCTCAGATGACATGTCCATCATGGGCCTCCTGCAGTGCCACAATGATGCCACCCGAAGGTTGCAGGAACAGCAACTCATATTCCGCTTGGGAACCCTGCAGCCCAATGGTATCAATGTGGACTTCACAAGCTTCAAAATCTCCCCTTCCCCCACTGCATCCCAAAACCAGCCCAGTTCGTCCCCTTCCCCAACCACATCACAAAACCAGCCCAGCTCGTCCCCTCCCCCCACTGCATCCCAAAACCAATCCAGCCTGTGTCCGCTTCCCTAACCTGTTCTTCCTCTCACCCATCCCTTCCTCCTACCCCAAGCCGCACCTCCATTTCTTACCTACTACCTCATCCCTCCTCCTCGACCTGTCTGTCTTCCTTGGACTGACCTATCCCCTCCCTACCTCCCCACCTATACTCTCCTCTCTGCCTATCTTCTTTTCTCTCCATCTTTGGTCCGCCTCCCCCTCTCTCCCTATTTATTCCAGAACCCTGTCCCCATCCTCCTCTCTGATGAAGGGTCGAGGCCCCAAACGTCAGCTTTTGTGCTCCTGAGATGCTGCTTGGCCTGCTGTGTTCATCCAGTATCACACTTTGTTATCAATGGTTGCACCTTCATGTGATTGTATACATTGAGTTCAACTTGGAGGCAAAACCTTACAGAGAATAGTTTCACATTAATCAGTATTCATAGCAAGTAAATATACTACAGGTTTGAGGCTGCCACAAGCCAGTGTAAAGCTCAACATGTTGCAAATGTGCTAATGACCTTATCTTCACATTGTAACCTGCCAACAGGAAATAAACATTTTGCATCATGTCTAATTAACTCACCTTACATTTCAGATTTTCCATCCTTGTAGGTGCCATAAAATCCCTTCCTGCATTTTAGGACAACAAAAAGCTGGAACAGCAGTAGGTTTTAAGCCAGTAAAAAGCAGCGGAGGGTGGTGCAGGGGAAAAAAATGAGCAAGTTGGAAATAGGAGAAATTAAACAATAAAAGAGTTGATAGTGCAGTACTAACAGAGTTGCAATAGTTAAGAAACAAACAATGTGTCAATAAGAGAGTTGCAAATGCCAGCGTGATAAGCTACTGCTGCTGAGAGCAAAAACTACATGATATAGACATTAAACTGAAACCAAGAAATAAGAAGTAACAAAGTTTCAATAAATTAGCCAGGAGATCTGCCTGTGCTCCAAGCAAGCAGTCTTAGGAACAGGAGCCACGGATCTGTCACAGATCAAGTTAGCTGCATCTTAGATTGAAAAGATTAAACAGGGAAGAGGGGAAGGATACAGAAGGGACCCAAGAGGCAACTTTTTCACACAAAGAGTGATGCGAAATTGGAATGAGTTACCAGAGGAAGTGATCAGTGTGGGTGCAATTAAAACATTTGAAAGGCATCTGGATGGGTATATGAGTAGGAAGGGTTTAAGCAGGATATTGGCCAAATGTTTGCAAATGGGACTAGATTTATTTAGGATATCTGATTGTCATGGACAAATTAGACTGAAGGGTCTGTTTCCTTGCTGCACCACTCTATGACTGTTTGTTGAACATACTGGAAGAGAACGTGACTTAGTCTAACTTCGAGCTGGTCCTCAATGTTGGTAAACAGCTCACAGTAATGTATGAATGAGGTGGTACAATCACTTCCCTCTCAGGCTTATTAATTATATATAATTAATGTAAGTGCCAAAATCAATTAAAATCAATGACATGGCCGGAGGAAATGGGCTGGCAGGAAGTGGCAAGAGGGGGCACAAAGAAACTTCATGAACATGAGTTAAAATATTATGGCATTCCTCATGGTTATATTGTCACAAGTGCAAGGTGAACAGAACTTTATGCTAAAGGATTAGACGTTTGAACTTTCTCAACCCAGTTGAACTTGGAAACAATTTTCACTGTATTTTGAAGAATTGATCACAGTTCACAGTATTAGCTGTATGAAGAAACACAATGGTACCACAAGGAACTCATAGCTCCCAATGCAACATATGTGAGATGCATTTCCCTTAACTACTAGAGACTGACCCTTCTGGTGCCAAGGTCCATGACTGTGGAAATTCCTTGAATTACAAAAGATTCAATGATTGATACAATTTGATAGAAATAGCCATTGCCAAGAAAGCATCTACATCAATGGCTGACCACCAGACTGGTAGAGCAAATCACCAGTTTTGTGGAATTCTATTGATTTACAGCCATTTATTACAGTGGAACAAAAGGTGGGTGATCTACTCTGCTGAATGGTGAAGTTGAAGATTCTTACCTTGTGTCAAATGCAGTCTGTCGTCCTTGGGGTAGCAAAGAACCACACTCAGTGTAGTACACTTAGCTCTGGCATACATTTGTGGCCTCATGCCCCACTCCAGAGATTTGAGTGCTAAAATCTAGGCTAACACTCCAGCATAATGTTGAAGGAGTGCTGCACTGTCAGAGCTGTCGTCTTTCAGATGAATTTTTAATCAAAACCCCATCTGCTATATCAAGTGATCATAAGAGATCTATAGTACTATTTTAAAGAACAGCATGAGAGTTATTCCTGTTCTTTGGCCAATACTTAAATTTCAATGAATGCCATTCAACTATTTGATTTAATCATTATCACATTGTTAGTTGTAAGTTTGCTGCATACAAATTGGCTGATTTGTTTTCTTCATTTCTGTGGTGTCTACACTTCGAAAGTATTAGTTTATTTCATGTATGAAAGGAACTTCCAGAGAAAACGGTGGATGTGGGTACAGTTACAACATTTAAAAGGCATTTAGATAAATACATGAATAAGAAATGTTTGGAGGGATATAGGCCAAGTGCAGGCAGATAGGGCTAGTTTAGTTTGGGATTATGGCCAGCATCGTCTGGTTGCATGGACAGGTTGGACTGAAGGGTCTGTTTCCATACTGTATCACGCTATGACTCTTTGGCTGCAAAGTGCTTTGGGACATGCTGATTGTGAAACATGCTATATAGATGCAAGTTTTTTTTTTCAAATTCTAGTATTTGTACCATGGATTCAAATAGGACTGGAATGACCGAGAATTTGCTGCCTGTGAATGAGATTTTGAAAGGGTGGTTGCCTTTAGGTGATGATTTTTGAGTTTGTTGTGGACAGCTATTGCTTCCCTAATGGCTATTAAAATACTTTCAAACCAACAAGAGCAATGTGCAAAGTCAAACTGGACAGTCGAAAAGGTGATTTCCCCAACAGAATAATACAAAGTTTTAAAAACTGTTGTGAGGTGTAGTCAGAGAAGTCACCTACTTTGGTTGTCCAAGCCCTCCAAGCACAGAAAGTTCTTCCATGTGCACTTTACAGAAATGAATTCCATTTATACAGCGATTTCTGACCCCTGTGGTGTCCTAAAGTTTTTCACAAACAACACATTACTTCATAAACTGCAACTACATTCATGCAGATAAATGTGGCAATTATTTTGCACAAAGGAAGATCCCACAAATTGTAACGAAGGTAAGGAATGTGCTGTGGTGGTGCTGTTTGTGGGTGGAAAGTTAAGCATATCTCTGGAGGAAATGTTAGCTCTTATCTTCTAGTGCCATAAAACCTTTTACATCCAAACATGCAGACATTAAATCTGCCTGAATTGCCAGACATATTAATGATACATAAACAAATACTACTGTGTCTTTGAATTTATGGTTTGTTAATTTTATGAGTGTCTAGTGATGTAGTATTTTGTTCATGTTGTCTGATTCCTCAAAAACAAGGTTTACTGCATTCTTTGCATAAACTATCATTTCTGGCCATGTGATTGTTAGCCCTGTGGCATACATTAATTTTATTGATCAAGTCGATTCTGACAAAGCTTTGTTGTTAGTCAAACAACATACTCCTAGCAGGTTTTGACGCATTCTCAGTTCTAAATGTGCAAACAGTTTCCTCCTGTTGTGCCTTCACGTTCTGGAATTTCCTGTGGAAAACAGCAGACACCATAGGAACATGGTACCATCGGGCAAGGAGGAGTCCATTCAACCCTTTGAGCCTGCTTTACATTCAATATGATCATGAATGATTTTCCAGCTCAATGTCTTTGTCATACAAAATCCCCACATCTCTTCACATCATTGGTACTTAGGAATCTGTCACTCTCTTCTTTAAGAATACTTAATTATTAGGATAGACTGGAGAATTCCAAAGATTTTGAGTGAAAACATTTCTCATCATCTTGATCCAAGGTGACTTAATTTTTGTTCTGAAATTGAGTCCCCTTGATTTAAATTCCCCAGCTACAGGAAACATCTTACCTGCATTGACGCTGTCAATTCCTTAAGTATTTTCAATCAGATCGCTTCTCATTCTTCAAAACAATCCAAGCCCAGTTCTCCCAAGATAACAAAGTGTGGAGCTGGATGAACACAGCAGGCCAAGCAGCATCTCAGGAGCACGAAAGCTGACGTTTCGGGCCTAGACCCTTCATCAGAGCTCGACCAGTTCTCCCAATCTCTCTACACAGGACAAACCTTCCAACTTGGGAGCATGTCTGGTAAACCTGCATTGTGCTTCCTCTCTGGCAATAATATTCCTCTCAAGGTAAAAGGACCTAAAATGCTTAGAGTGTTTCAAGTGCAAACCAATCAAACTCGCTACAGTTGAAAAAAAACTTTACTCTTTATTTTTGTGATGATGGTAAACATTCCCTGAGGCTTCCAAATTGGATGCTGCATCTGCATGTTAGTCTTCAATAACTTATTGTTGAGGACATAATAAAGTCTCCTCATACATCTAAGCTTTCTAGCCTCTTACCATTTAAAATATCTACACTTGTTCTTCCTACCAAAGTGGAAACCTTATATTTTTCTACATTATATTCCATCTGCCACATTATTGCCCACTCAGTAAATCTGTGCAAATCTTCTTGAAGCATCTTTGCACTTTCCTCACAGCACACATTCATACCTAACTTTGTGTCATCTATGATCTTGACAATATTACTCTTTGTCTCCAAATACAAATCATTGACACATATTGTGAGCAGGTGATGTCTGAAGTAGCAAACTTTTTGGTTCCCCCATAGTTACAGGTCGCCAATGCATGAAAAACCCATTTATTCCTATTTTATCATTTCTGCCTGCTAGCAAATTCATAATCCATGCTATTACATGAGCTCTTATTCCATGTGCTTTAATTTTCCTCACCAAACTCCTGTGATAGACTTTATTAAAAGCCTTTTGAAAATCCAAGTATATTACATCTGCTGACTTGCCTTTAATAATTCAGTTATTAACTCCCTCAAAAAAGGCACTCCAACAGGCTTATCAAGTGCTGTTTCCCATTCACAAATCCATGCTGACTACACCCAAGCAGATTATTATTTTCAAATTCTTTTGTGAATGAAAGTTGTACTTGATGAAGAATGTCTTCTGCTTCATATATGTTAAGCAACTGCAAACTTTAAATTAATGATCTATCAAGGCAGCTTTCACTTCAGAAGCTGACTTGTCCAATATTACCATCAGGTAGCATCAGAACACTTTATAATAGATTCAGCTACTGATATGAGACTAACAGGACTGTAGTTCCTGAATTTCCTCCCTCTGTCTCTCCCATCTTAAATATTAGGGTGACACTTGCTACCTTCCAACCTAATAAACCATTCATGGGTCTGCAGAATTTTGAAATTCTACTCTCAATTACTTCAAAATTCTCCCAATTCTCAGATAGATTACTATTTCTGGTAACTTTGTAAGCCTTTTCTTTTAATCCTTAACTTACTTCTTAATAAAGTCATTAAGTCATGGAGGTGTACAGCATGGAAGCAGACCCAACAGTCCAGCTCGTCTATGCTGACCAGATTTCTTAAATAAATCTCTTCCTAGTTGCCAGCATTTGGCCCATATCCCTCTACCATTTCCTATTTACATACCCATCCAGGTGCCTTTTAAATGTTGTAATTATACCAGCCTCCACACTTTCTCTGGCAGCTCATACCATACATACACCACCTTCTGCAGGAAAAACTTATCCCTTAGGCCCCTTTTAAATCTTTCTCCTCCAACTTTAAATCTATGCCCTCCAGTTTTGGACTCCCCTGCCCTGGGGAAAAGACCTTGACAATTCATCCTATCCCTGCCTGTCATGATTTTATAAACTTCCACAACAAGATCACCTCTCAGCACCAACGCTCCAGGCAAAATAGCTCCACTCTATTCAGCCACTCCCAAAAGCTGAAATTCTCTAATGCTGGCAACATTCTTGTAAATCTTTTCTGAACCTTTCAAGTTTCACAACATCCTTCCCATAGCAGGGAGACCAGAATTGCACACAGTATTCTAATCGTGGCCTAACCAATGTCCTGTACAGCCACAATATGACCTACCAACTCCTATACTCAATGCACTGACCAATAAAGGCATGCATACCAAATGCCTTCTTTACTGAACTATCTACTGGGACTCCTCTTTCAAGGTAATATGAACTTGCACTCCAAGGTCTTTTTGTTCAGCAACACTCTCCAGGAACTTACCATTAAGTGGATAAGTCCTGCCCTGATTTGCCTTTCCAAAATGCAGCACCTCACATTGATCTAAATTAAACTCAATCTGCCACTCAACGGCCCTTGGGCCCATCTGATTAAGATCCCATTGCACTCTGAGATACAACAATAGGCAACTGATTGCTTATTTTTATTTTTGTGTCTTGAGGAAATGTATAGTGACTATAAACAATGAAATATTTTTTGAAGACTATCTACTGCATATGTATTGTCTTCTTCTTTCATGTATTATTCAATGCCTCTCAGCCAATTTTGTTCTTGTATACCTGTAACTTGCATGGCTCAAATTTAATACTCTGCTTCAACTACCTCATTTTCAAACACAATCTAAAATTCCATCAATGGTTAATCATCACTAAAGTTTCTTTTGTAATAAGGTTTTTAATTAGCCTTCTAATAGTGCACCTAAATTAGTCTATTCTCCAGTGGATTTTTCAACACTTTGTTCTAGAAAACCGTCCGTTACACAGCCCATAAGCTCATCCACAGTATTAGTATTCATAAGGTTTAGCCAGTCTACATGCAGATTGATATTGCTTGCATTTTGCCTGTCTTGAATCTTTAATTGTCGCTTTTCTACTTCCTGATAGCGTCTCTGCTTCTCTTCAATTTGAATCACCTCTCAGGTTCCCATTCTCAAACAGCGCTAACAAAGCTAAATATGAGGATATCAGTCCTGATACTGTAGGATGTAACAAAGTATTATCATCCCCAGAAATGGCCCAATGCCTTCGAAATCTGATTTCTCCATGCTTCACCAGTTCTCCAGTTATGTGTTTAATTAGCCCTCCTATTCCTATACTCAAAAGCACATGAAAATGGGAGCAATCTGTGCTTACTGCTTCTGATGTCCTGCCTTTTTCACTTTCTTTTGTGAGTCCCTAAACTCTCCATTCTAAATGTTGGTGGTACCAATCTGAACTACCATCTCCATCTATTCACCAGCTCCCAGAAGGGTCTCCTACAGCTGTCTGTGACATCTTTGATACTGAAAGCAGGAAGAGAACACACCATTATGGAGTTATGTTTACTGCTATAGACGTACCTGTCTAATCTTCTGCCTATGGAATCCCCCATGGCTATTGATCTTCCAGTCTTCTTCCTCTCTTCCGGTATAGCTCAGTGACTGTGGTACCACGTACCTGGCTTTAACTTCATTCTCCTGACGAACCATCACCCTTGCAAGTATCCAAAATGGAAAGCTAATTAGCAAGTAATATTAATTCATGGAACTGCCTCACCATCTGCCAGTTCTCTTTGGCCTCCTAGTGATCACCTATTCCACCCTTGCCTGTATTCCCCTAACTTGTAGTTAGACCACCTGACTAAATACACTATCCACATAGTTCTTTGCCTTGTGGCTTCCCATCTGTGACTCCACCCACTGCTTGAGTTCTAAACCTCTTACCTCAAGTTTGTGCAGCTGGTGACACTTTCTGCAGGACATGTGGCTTATCAGTAGTTTCTCACAAATTGCAGGATGTACAATGCTCTTGGCCATGTTGACCTGCATTCCAGAGCTTTACTACAATTAGAATTTGCATAAAAATAAAGTTTACTGTTTTTTTTATCATTCAGTTTCATCCCTGGCATTAAAGTAAGATGAATAGCTGGAATTTAAACAAGGTAGAAAAAGGAAGGAAGAGAAAAGCAGTACCTCTTTCTCCTCTCCACCATACCCCCTTACTCACCAATCTCCCACTTTAGATTCTTTGTACTCAGAGGAGCACATAGTGCTGAATAAGAGGACAATGATGCTGCAAAACACTAATTGCCATGTCAAGATGTGTCAAAGAAGTGAATAGGTACCAACTGTGGCCTAGTGGTAGCACAACTACCTTTGAGTGTAAACATTGTAAGTTTAGACACTTTGTGCTTTAAAATGGGCACTCCTGTTTATGTGCATTTTTGGAGGTGTGATCCTTTGAAAGGGATGTTAAATCAAGTTGTCTGACATCTAAGGTAGACATGAAAGGCCTTAAGACAAAATTTTACATTTTGAGGCTTTTACTATAACAAAAGACTAACAATACATTTGGTGAAACAATATTTTTGCCGACCATCTATGCCTTAAATAACAAAGCAGATTTCCACCGCAACTGCCTTGATATGGAACATGATAGAAGGTATTGCCAGGTGTAAGGATTTCAGTGAGGAGTAATGTGTCATCAGGTATCTGCCACGTTTCCATTAAGGGCATGACATTGATTCGATTACCCACAATTAATTCATAGATGGCAAAGCCTTGTTCACAATTAAGCAAACATTTTGGAGGGACAGTGATAACTAATCCACTAGTTCAACAATGAATTGGACAAGGGAAAGATTGGTAAACTTAGCTCCCAATAGATTCTCTGGTTGGGCAAGTCCTGGAGGCAGAAGGTAAGTAACGCATATAGTAAGCTGGCTCTCAGTGTCTCTATTTGGATGATGCCAAAAGAGACTCAGAAGATAGCTCTGGGCTTCGAGAGGAAGTCAAGCTTGAGTGGCTTTAAACGAATAGCACAGTCTATGATACTGAAAGATTAGAGTACGGAATTGAAAAATCAGAAAAAGCAAAAGAGAAAAGAGCCACAATGATACAAAAGAGAGGTAAAGAGAAATGCGCTAAAAGGATAGAACTGAAAATATTGCAACTGGGCCAAGTTTGTTTTGGCAACCAAGATGCAAATGAATGAGTACAGAAGGCATTACAGTTCATCACATTTTCAAAGTGTTTTCCAGAAAGGGCACTTATCACATTAGAGTGGCAGGGAATTAGTGGATGCAATAAAATCAAATTGATTCACTGTTACTCCATCGGATAATCATAGACAGACGCATTAGGAAGTCATCCAGGAATACACCATGAATTATGGCCTTGGAAGTAACAAAACTAAGTTATCCAGCAATTAGACCACTTGAGTACTGGATAACAAAAGCATCTATCTCATTCAAAAACTGAGAAGTAGATTTTTGTGAAACATCACAACAGACATCACTGGACGGCACGATGGCACAGTGGTTAACACTGCGGCCTCACTGCGCCAAGGACCCCGGTTCGATTCCAGCCTTGGTGACTGTCTGTGTGTAGTTTGCACGTTCTCCCAGTGTCTGCGTGCGTTTCCTCCGGGTGCTCCGGTTTCCTCCCACAGTCCAAAGATGTGCAGGCTAGGTGGGTCGGCCATGCTAAAGTGCCCGTAATGTTCGGGGGTGTGTGGGTTACAGGGTGTTGGGTCTGGGTGGGATGGTCCAAGGGGCAGAGTGGACTTGTTGGGCTGAAGGTCCCGTTTCCACACTATAGAGAATCTAATCTAATCACCTACTCCAGAAGTAAATAGGTAATACAGAGCCACAAAGTTATCCTACAGTTTCCCAATATTAAACACCAAGGAAAAATACTCCATAACGTGAAATATGTTTCCACAGATTTATATTCGTGGATCAATACTGAACTACATGCTCCATTAAATTCAGATAAATCCAAAGTGAAATGTAGAAATACACATTCACAATGAACAATGTCGATCAAATTTAGGCTTTGAATGCACAGAATGGACATAAATTGCCAACCTGTCCAATTTCACCTCAGGACTGGAGTGATAATTAAACATACAGGGAACCTTATGTAAAAATAATCTGACTTCATTCAATGTTATCCATGCTCTCTCAAAATTCTGATTCCCAGAATACTGGGAAACTAATACCATAAAAACTGATTTCCTTGCCAGTTTATCAAAGATGTGAGTATGTCATTTCATTACCAATTTTACATAAACTGACCAGCTGAAGAAGAGTTTGAAAACATTAGTAGGCTGTTACATGTAATTGGAGTATTTCTATGCCTTCATAAGATAGAGAAACAGTACTATTCAGTGTGCTGTTTGTCCAATCATCTTTAGATATTGTCTAGTCGACCTGTTCAGAAATGTCATGATACACCTCTAAAGTAGCTGTGATTTGAACCTGGGCCTCCTGGCTTATTGGTAGGAACACTATCACTGCATCACAATAGCCCAACCAAAGTTTATTAATGATGTAACAACTATCTGTAATATTCCACTGGTCCTTATTCAATCAGGAATCTTCTTAATCATTCACTCGCAGTTTCAACTGAATCAATGTTAATTTCAGTTATATCAACCTAATCAAATTCTTAGCAGCTCCGCCTGTAGAAAAAGGGATTCCTTAAAATTTCTCTTATTGAAGACCCACACAGTCAAATTCTTTAAGATTGACTTTGTAGCCATTATTAAGGCTGAATCAGCATCACTTACAATTTTTTTTAAGTAACATAGAACATGTTCCTTCTGATAGGTTATTCAATCCAACCAGCTCAAAAAAAACTGCTGATTAACCAATGTTGGGTGTGTAGTTCTCACAACTTAATGAGAAAAAAGAATGTTTAAAAGCTTTTATACAGAATAGAGGGTTACTAAGAGAAAGCATGTCAAAATAAAAAGATGCAGGCAAGCGAAGGAAAATTAGAAAAAAAACTTTTGTCTTGTTTAATAATAAAAATCACTTTACAGAACTTTCTTGTGCTACCTTATTTTATTAGCTGATAAATCCACATGTATGTCTTGATCCTTCACAAAGATTAAAGGAAATTATTATTATTCTTGCTATGCAATTGATTCCCTAAGTATTAACCCTATTTCTCTCGCTTAAGTAATTGAGATTAGGCTTGCCTGTGCAACAAATTCGAGCAAAATTTGACCCTAAGAAATTCTTCCAATTTATTTAACCACCATCTTCAAGGTCACCTACTTATATCTTAACATCGCTGACTATTATTGGCTATTCATCCTTGCTTTTCTTACCGCTAAACTTAACTATTCTAACTCACTCCTGATAGTCTCCCACATTCCATCCTCTGTAAATATTGTAATTGGAACCAGGTTCACCTCATTGACTACAAGGTCATTGATTGGGGTTGTTAACCTGGGCCAATCAGGGAAGCCCTGGCTGATTAAATAGCTAGGAGATGAGCATCTCCTCAGTTTAACCAACTGACTCTAGGTTGGCTGGTTGTTTCCAGCCTGTGCTCTGGTGATGAGAGTGGGATTGTTTTTGTAACCATACAGAAATGCCTGCTAGAAGAAGCTTGACTGGACTTCAAACAGGTACTACAACTGGCATTGTTATTAGAAAATGTAGCAAGTGGAACATGGAAGCTCTATGACTTCCCAGTGGAAGTGGACTCCTTCACCTCTCTGACTGAGTTTGGGAACACCAACTAAAAGGTTCTTCAGGATCTGCTCCAGCAAGCCATTGTAGTTGGAGGACTACACTTGAGACAGAAAATGATTCCTACAAAGCCTGGCCTGACTTGAGTAAGAAAGCTCATAGGCTGTTACTTAGAGTGCACACCCTGGAAAGTCTCCCTACATGTGGGATGGAACAATTAAATTGCTCAGGGGCATCCAAATGGAACCAAATTAAAATTAATGTTTGGTTAAATGGTCACCCAGGTCCTATGCAGGCCAATACTGGTGTAGCTGCAGCTGTGGTTGCAGAATCTGTCTTTAACAGGATTTGATTGGGACTCTAAGATTGCACAAGACCTCAGCCAGCCTGAGAGCATACACTGGGGAACTGTTGCAGGTTGAGGATATGATTTTGGTTCCAGTCCCCTATAAGGAACAATTGGTACAGTACTACTGATGGTAGTACAAGGCTTTGGCCCAAGCCTATCTGGGTGAAACTGTTTGTGGAAATGCTCACCTGGATTGGCTCAACATTTATTGATTGTCAAATGGCTTCAGGAAGGGCTTGGGACTATCAAAGGGGCCAAAGCCACTTTACATGTTCACCAGGCTACAATTCTTAGATTTTTGTAAGGCCTGCCTGATGCCATGCCTTGTGAGCAAAGGTGCAGGTGGAAATCAGGAGGCTGGAGAGCAAAGGGATCATCAAACCAGTGCAGTCTACAGAATGGGCAGCACTGGTCATACTGATAGTGAAACCTGATGAGTCAGCTTGTCTTTGAGGGGATTTTAAGCAAATGGTAAAGCACTTGTTGCAGCTGGACAAATACCTGATCCCTCACTTGGTGCACTTGTATGCAAAATTGGCAGGGAGGCTCTCCCTGATGAAGCTAGGCATGAGCCATGCCTGCCTGCAGTTGTAACTAGATGAGGAATGCCAGAAATGCACTATAATGCCCATCAGAGTTAATATCAATATAGAAGACTGCCATCTGGGGTATCATCAACCTGAGCCCTTTTCCATTGGACCATGGAGACCACTTTGAGGGTTACCCCAGGTTGCTATTTATCTGGATGATGTATTAATAACGAAGACTAATAAAGAACACTTGGACATGGTGCTTAACCATTCCAGGTGGGCATGTACTCTGGAAGGGGAAAAATGTGTTCTAGGCACACCAAGTGATGTACTTGAGTTACAAAGTCGACAAAACTGGGTTACACCTGTTAAAACGGGGGTGGTCTAAGCAGCCCTGGCTCCCACGTGTATACTAAAGCTAAGATCTTTCCTTGTGTTAGTGGATTATTATAGGAAGTTCATACACAACTTGGCCTCTGTTGTGGCACACTAACACCTATTGAAAAAGTGTCAGCAATGGAAATGGCCCTGCATGGCCACAAGGTCAGGCCCCATCACCTACAAAGTTCGGGTCAGTGATACAGTACTGAACAAACACACGGGTCACCTCAAAGCTGTTACTTCACAAACAGGGCATAGGCAAAACATACCTGGTTCCTCATAATAGCCCAAAGGTCTGTTGGTAAGTGTAGATTCTCCACCTCTATCTCGTGTCTCGCAAAGCTCCAGAGTCTGAGATGGATAAAACCTCGATACTGTTACTGCTGGAGAAGGGGAGGAAACTCTCCTGAGATGCTCCGGACATGATCACAGGCTGTGGTTCCATACACCTTCCCCACGCTGCTACCCGCCCCCACTCCCCCACTCCAACCCCACCAGACAAGCTGGACTTGGGGCAAAAACTTCCCAGGAAAAGCTATAAGAAAAAGACCAGGCCTATACCCCTGGATTTGGGTGGGGACGGATATAGTGATTGGAACCAGGTTGACCTTGTTAACTACGTGATCATTGACCACGGGTTAACAAACCCCAACAAACAGGAAAGCCTTGGCTGACAAATGAGAATCGACTCTGAGGTACGTGTCCATAGCCAGTGTGCTGTACAAAAGTAAATAAAACATGGTGACTGGATCCCAGCCTCTGTGCAGTTTATTTCACTTAGCATGTGGTAAATCCTGTTCCCTTATGGTCCCTGTGCTCACATTAGCTCCCATTCAAGAAACATCATGATTTCAAAAATTATTAGCACTGTTTCTGAATCCCTCCTTACCACTCCTATCTCTGTAAACTCATTCAACTCCAAAACCTTCTGAGACAGTGTGCAGCTCTAAATCTTGTCTCTTGTGTATTCTTAAACTTATTTGCTCCACCACTGGTAGCTCTATAATTCCCTTCCTATACCTCTCCACCTCCCTAATGCCCAATCCTTTAAGATATTTATTAAAATATATCTTATTGATCATGCTTTTGGTCATCTGAGCTAATAAGTGACTTGTGTCATGTTGTTTATAAAACACAAAGCTCTCTATTGCTTTAAAAGTGCTATATAAATACAAATTGTTGTTGTTACTGATTTTTCCATGTAAAGGCCGATTAAAATTGACACATTTGTTGCAGTTCTTTGATTAAAAGCCCCAATATCTCTTGATGTAAGCCATGTTCTGTATTGTAACAATTGTCAAAAGACCTATGAAGTGCTTCCGTCAGTGATTTATTTCCTTTGTTGGTTCTTATTTCCACCCAAACTAATTTTACATCGTGATCTTCTGAGCCATGATTATTTCTTCAACTTTGCTGATCTCACTCTATGTTGTAAGAATTCCTCCCCCCACCTACTTTCTTCTCTTTCCTTCCTTATTTTCTGAGATGTGATTCTGGTAACTTTGTATCTATGTGTCTGTAGAAGCTAACATATCATGCCCATTTGCTTCTTTTTGTGCAATCATTTCATATAACTATGATCATGATGGGCATTCAGGCATTTTGCATTTTTACTATTCCTCCCTAGTCTGACACAATTTGCTTTTGTGCTCTGTTACCTGCACCTCCCTCACACTCCTGTGAAATTTACCAGGAAAATCAGTGGTTAATATTGACCAGTTCTGAGGAAGGGTCACCAGACCCAAAATGTTAACTCTGACATTTTCCTCATGGATGCTGTCAGACCTGCTGAGCTTTTCCAACAATTTCTGTTTTTGTTCTAGTATTGGCCCTTGGAGAACACCTTTCTCCTGTCCAAATTACGAGTACTTACAATGACAGTCTGTTTTCTGTCATTCAGTCACTTTCTGAAGAAGGGTCCCAACCCAAAATGTCAACTTTCCTGCTACCTGGCCTGCTGTGCTCCTCCAGTTCCACACTGCGTTATCTCTGACTCCAGCATTGTCAGTTCTTACTATCTCTCACTTTGTATCCTTGCTGCCTTTGCATCTTCTATTACTTGGGCCTTAACTGTGTTGTTGAACCTGTTTATTTGGCACTTTATCAAATGTCTTTTTGACATCCGCATACACCACATTAAACGTATTTCTGTCATCAAACCCTCTCTGTTAACATGCAAAAAAACTCTGAATTTTTAATTGCTCATTTTGTGCACATTGTTACAGCACAGTTTGATAAAGGTAGAGAATGCTGACAAGCAATAGATTTCATAACAATTTAAAATCCTAGCCAAATTATCCATTTTAAACAGAAATAAAAGACTTTCCATTGATAATTATTTGAATTTTTCTTGTTTTATGTTGTTGAGTTTGATGGAAGCCGGCTATGGAAAAGCAATGGCAAAGGGGAGAAACACACAAAATATTCTTTGCAACTCTAAATATGGACTGCTCCGAAACACAACACACCTGATAACGTTCAGAGACCGGTGGATTTGAAGGGCAACAGTTTTCTTTTGAAAGTATGAAACAAATGTTGAGACTCTTTTTGTTTTGCTTATTCCAGATGGCAGCAGTCATAGCCCTTAATGTTCATGGGGGAAGGCTTGCTAATTAACTCCTGAATGCACTGTCCAGCTAATAAGTGGCCCTGAAGCCAGGAGGAAAGGCAAGACAATAAAATACCTGATTTACACCTACAATTGCAGCCAATGCTTTTTCATAGATTTATTTGCTGAAATAAACGTATCGTGGTTACCATGATTGAGATTAACTTTGAATTCCAGGTTTTTTGATTGAATTTAAATCCCACCAGCTCCCATTGCTAGGATTATCCCTAGACTGCTAGCCCTGTGACAATACCATGACAAAGCTGCATGGTGGTTCGTAGATATATAGATATGCCTTTCCTAAAGCAAAGATCAGAAATGTGCTAATGGGAATTTAGAATTTGAAAGAGTCCATTCAGCTGAATTGGTAACTGCAGTACCTTGACCCCACCGACCCCCACCCCCAACTAACCCCCCAACCCCTGCCCATCCCTGTCTGACCTCACACAGGTGAACTATCCCTCGCTCATTCTCCTGCATTCCTCTTCTATACACTGTTCACCTCCAGAACTCCATGCCTACAAGTTCCACATTCTGAAAAGATTCCCTGGGTAAAGAAGTTCTCCCTGTTTGATTTGCTACACGGTATCTCCTATTGACACCCTTGGTTTTGGAATAGCCACAAGTAGAACTGTGTACTGTTCTGTGTGGAGTTTTCACATTGTCTCCATGTCTGTGTGGGTTTCCTCCGAGTGCTCCAGTTTCTTCCCACAGTCCAAAGATGTGTAAGTTAGGTGGATTGGCCATGCTAAATTGCAGTAGTGTTCAGGGATGTGTAGATTAGATGGGAATGGGGGAGGATGGGTCTGGGTGGCTTGGTCTAAGGGTTGGTGTGGCCTTGTTGGGTTGAAGGGCCTGTGTCCGCCATGTAGGGATTCTATGATCTAAACATGGGGCAGGAGAGGCTGAGGTCTGGAACCTGAGTTAAGGTGACCTGTTGTTTTGCAATTCTCAAGCTGGAGGTCCTCTTTAAGGAAGGACAGTTTCTTCAAGAAGAGTCATTAGAATGGTGTAACTCTTTTCTTTTCTGGTGAGCTATGTATGATTACACCATTAAACCAGAGAGGATAAAGTTAATTTTAAATAAGAAATTATGATATTTCATGCTCCAACTATTAAATTTACAGTTTCTCAATTGGTAAATGAGCAAAGTTAGATGGGTTTGGCAGTGAGTTCCCAAGGTTGCATCACTGTATTTGCTGGATGAGTTGATCTCGGCTTTTATCTGCAACTGTGAGGCTTCTCCGGCTTATGATTAGTTAGTTCGTCCCTGTGGGCCTGCGAAAGGAAGTTCTACAATGACCCCCATGTCCGTTACTCTTAATTTCTTATTGCAAGTTCCTTGTTTGTGAGCAGTCTGATAGGGATAGCACTGAGAGTGGCCATCATGCCATTTTCTGAGGGATCATTTAATGGGTGGTATAGGGGCACAGTGGTATGCACTGCTGCCTCACAGTATCAGGGACCTGGGTTCAATTCCATCCTTGGGCAACTGTCTGTGTGGAGTTTGCACGTTTTCTCTGTGTCTGAGTGGGTTTCCTCCAGGTGCTCCAGTTTCCTTCCACAGACCAAAGATGTACAGGCTAGGTGGATTGGCTATGCTAAATTGCCCATGGTGTTCAGGAATGTGTAGCTTTGGCTGGTTATAGGGAGATGGGTCTGGGTGGGATGCTCCAAGGGTCAGTGTTGACTTGTTGGGCTGAAGGGCCTGTTTCCACACTGTAGGAATCCTATGATTTAATATTCTGAGTTTTAATGCTTGGAGAGACAAATTAAGAGACAGTGGGTTAAACATTGGGATGGGACTTGGGCTCAACAGAAAGTTGGCACTGCAAGAAAAAAAGCATACAGAGAAATCTTTTTTTAAAATTCAGATAATGTTTAATGGAATTAGTGGCCAAACTGTTCCAATTCTTTCTGGAAGACAGGAAGTTAGCTCTCCAGAAAGTACAAAATTCCAAAAGTAAAATTGAGTTTTGACTGTTGAGAATAATTTGCACCCACTTTGGTTTCAATCCTCTATCATGATAGTACCATAAAATTGTCTTGAAAAAGGAAACTTAAAACATATTCATCTCCATTGATCTCAGTGCTTCATTCTGTCACGCATTTCACACGAAGATCTTAGGTACAAGTTTGCCAGTAACTCTATCTGCTTGATTTGGCTGCGTTGCAGACTGCTTTAGAACATCAGACGGTACGTGATCTATGAGAAATGAACGAATAAATCATGTTTATGAAAGGACTGCTACACAACACCTGTCCCTGCAATTTCACACATTTTAGTCTAAACTGCAGTTGTGGTATTGAATGTTGACGAACTGGAGGAAGTGAGTTCCTGCAGCAAATCCATGGAACATTGTTGGTGTTGATGTGATCCATTTTATTCCTGACACCCCAGTGGAATGCAACTCATGGCCTGTGCCCCAGTGCCCCCAAAGTAACATCCCACCCCCGATTTCCTGAAATCTCATGTGAATTCAGCAAACTAATACTTCAGTTGCATTGCAAGTCGGACCTGTTAAAAGCTTTATCTGGGATGAGATGACAAAGAGATTTGATGACGCCCTGAATGCAAGTGCAATGATTTAGTGAAATAACTCTCACAATTACGGGCTTACACTAAATGAAAAAACAAACATATGAATGAAGAGCAGGAATTGGCTGCTCATTCCCTCAAGCTTGCTCCAACATTCAATAGGATAATGGCTGAGCGAAATGCTCCGTATTCCTGCCTACCTCCTATAACTTTCTGCTTGCTTATCAAGAGCCTATGTATCTCTGCCTTGAAAAAAAATCAAAAAACTCTGCTTTTGAGGAAGCGAATTCTAAGGGTTCACTGCCCTTTGTGTAGAAGGATTTCCACTCATTGCTGGCTTCAACTTTTTAAACTTGATCCCTAAGCTCAACAATCTCCTACAAGATGAAATGTGCTGTCCTTATTGATCCTGTCCTGACCTTTTATGTTTCAAGTGAGTTGACTCTCACTCTTCATACTCCAGTGGATACAAGTCTTGCCTGGTCCAATTTTTCCTGCTAAGACAACCTGCGTCTTCCAGATATTAGTCTGGTAAAGTTTCTCTGACATGTTCACGTTCTTCCTTAAACAAGGAGACAATACTAGGCACAGCACTGCAGATATGGACTCACCAATGATCTGTATAACTGAAGCAGTTATATTTTGTATTCACTGTGACTCACAAAAAGTGATGATAATATGTACTAACTGTCCTAATTTTTATTCATTCACAGGATCTGGACATCCCTTGCTAGGCCAGCATTGTATTACTCATTCCTAATTACCCCCCGACAGCAGCGAGAGTCAAACCCCATTGCCTTGGGTCTGGAGTTACATGGGGACTGGATGGCGATAGAGTAAGATGTTCCAGCCGGAGCTCCTCTGCTCCACCTGTTGTTTCTTCTTTTTCTCTTTTTATTATTTTCCCCCCTTTTCTGCATTTGGGAATGGAGAGCTGGCAAGCCCCGGAGGTGAGGGCAGCGGCCAGCACGGAGAGACCCCCAGCAGCGGCTGCCAGGGGGAGAGCCCCAGAGAGCAGCCATCGCAGAGCAGGTGGTTGTGGGCAGTGGCCAACATGTGGGTCAAGTCCTGGGTGGAGACCGGTGTGGGGGTAGATGTTCTGGAAATTAACTTGGAGCAGCTGAGAGCTGGGGCGGAGCGGACTGGAAACTTGAAGCAGGAACAGTTGTTGGATTGGGTTCTGGTGCGGTTGGTCAGGCCACATGGGATGGCCCCTGTGCTGAGCTGCCCTAATGCAATGTTTATTTGAATTGCTTTTATCTGACTGGAATGTCAATCCTTTAACCATGTCTTATTTTTAATTTGTTCTTTAAACTCTGTGATGTAAAAGTAATGAAACCACATTTCTCTTTCCTCCTCATTTTGTATCTAAGATGATGCCATGAGAGGTGACATTGTAAAACTTTTCACTGTACTTCAGTTCTTGATTATACATTACAATAAAGAATATTCTCCTCTATACTAGACCAGGTGGGGATGGCACTCCCCTGGTCACAATTTAAGCCAGTTCTTTATTCTAGATATTACTGAATTCAGATTTCAATATAGAATCCTGACAGTGTAGAAAAAGGCCATTTGGCCCATTGAGTCACACCAATCCTCTGAATGGCATCCCAACCTGACCAAGCCTCATACCCTTTGCCCCTAATCCCACATATTATCATAACCAATCCACCCCTTGGACACTAGGGACAATTTAGCATGGCCAGTCAACCTAAACTACATGTCTTTGGACTGTGAGAGGAAACAGGAGCATCTGGTGGAAACCCACACAGACACAGGGAGATCATACAAACCCCACACGCCTGAGGCTGGAATTGAACCCAGGACCCTTTCACTGTGAGGCAACAATGCTAACCACTGAGCAACCATGCTGCCCCATCTACCATCATGCTCGCTGAACATAGATCTGAGCTTCTGGATTCCAGTCTAGTGAAATTATCACAACACCATCACTCCCCCTTGCTATATCTGCATTCTAACATTTTTGGATTCATAGGACATGCAGACAATTATACACCTCAATTCTGCTTTGTCTCTTTATTTAGCTAATGTTTTTTCTTTTATTCTTCTTGCCAAAATGAACAATTTCGTAATATTCCACATTATACTCCATTTGACAGATCTTTGTGCCTCAATTACCCCATATCTTCTCATCATAATTTTCTTTCTTACTTATCTGCGTGCCTTCAGCAAGTTTAGCAACCGAACCTTCATCTCTTCGTTCAAGTCTTTTATTTAAATTATAAAGTAATGAGGGCCTGGCATTGATCTCTGTGACACTTCACTCATTTGAACTTGCCAACGTCAAAATGACCAGTTTATGCCTACTCTGTTTTCTGTTAGCTGGATACAAAACTGGCATGGTCACTGAAGACAGAGTGGTGGTGGAAGGCTCAGAATGGAGATCAGTGACTAATGGTGTTCCACAGGGATTAGTGCTGAAGCCTTTGTTGTTTGCAAAATATATAAGTGACCTGGAGGAAAATGTAAGCAGTCTGATTAGTAAGTTTGCAGATGACAGCAAAATTGGTGGAGATAGTGAGGAGGATTGTCAAAGGATGCAAGCAGGATACAGATAGACTGCAGATTTGCGCATAGATTTGGCAGATGTGTTGTAATCCAGATGAATGGGAGGTGATGCACTTTGGTAGATCAAATTCAGGTGTGAATTATACAATAAATTTGATAGGGCATCATTTTAAGGTGATTGGAGGAAGGTATAGGGGAGATGTCAGAGTTAGATTCTTTACACAGAGTGTGATGGGTCTTTCGAGTGTGCTGCCAGCGGTGGTAGTAGAGCCAGATATATTAGGGACATGTAAGCAACTCTTTGATAGGCACATGGATGATAGTAAAATGAAGAGTTTGCAGGTGAGTTTGAAAATAGAGTATGATAACAAGTTGGCACAGCATTGTGGGCTGAAGGGCCTGTACTGGGCTGTACTGTTTCGTGTTCTATAAATGGTAGTACCCTTACCAGAATTGACATACAGAGGGATCTAGGCACACAAGCCCATTGATCCCTGAATGTGGCAACACAGGTGAACAAGATGGTCAAGAAGGCATATGACATTGTTGTCTTTGTTGGCCAGGGCATCAAATGTAAAAGTTGGCAAGCTAAGTTACGAAACTGCAAAAATCTTTAGTTAGGCCACATTTGGAAAATTGCATGCAGTCCTGGTCACCGCACTACCAAAAGGACATTGATACTTTGGAGAGGGTCCAGAGAAGTTTCCTGGGATGTTGCTTCGTCTGGAGGATTTTATCTACAGGGAGAGGTTAAATAAACTTGGATTGTTTTCACTGGAAAGATGCAAGCTGATAGGTGACCTGATAGAGATCTACAAAATTATGAGAAGCATAAACAGCATAGATAGTTAGAGGTTTTATCCCAGGGTGGAAAGGTCAACTACAAGAGGGCACAGGGTCAAGGTAAGATGGGAGAAGGTTTACGGGAGAAGTGAGGAGAAAACATTCCAACAGATGATGGTGGGTGCTTGGAGTGCACTGCCAGTGGAGGTGGTGGAAGCAGGCACCTTAACAATGTTTAAGGCACATCTTGAAGCTACATGAAATGGAGGTGAACAAAGGTATAGACACTGTGCATGGGCAATAGGAAATGTGTCTACATTAAAGGTTAGGAACCAGCATAGGCTCGGTGGGCCAAAGGGCTGTGCTGTACTGTGTTGCGTATTGTGTTGTAATCATCTATCCATGCTAATGTGTTACTAGTGACTTACGAGCTTTTGTTTTCTGCAATAACCTTTCTAATGGCACCCTATTAATTGCCTTTCAGAAAATCTAAGTATGCTACATCCATGTGTCCCCTTTAGCCATATGTTCCTTCCTTAAAGAGATATAATAAATTGCAGCTCATGAGAACATTGGCCTCAGCAAAATACATGTGTGGGCCATCCCAACAGTACAGCTCCCACTTTCTCCAGTAATGGCACCAGGCCCCACAATCTGGAATCCACTTCTACATCACCAATCTTTGACCCATTCACATATTAAAAGTGAGCCCAGGTTGTAACTCTGGATTAGCACAGGGCAGTGGAAGTAGAGTGCAATGACTTAAATTAACTTAAATTTACATGTAATACAGATATTAAGGAGAATTTCTTCCTTCAAGCAATGATGAATATTTGCCGTAATCTGCCAGCCAAGGTCATGGATAAATACATCAGGAACATTCAAAATGCAGTTATACAACAAAATAGAGGATCTAAAAAGGAACTTCCCACAGGCCCATTATTTAACTATTGTCACTTAATGGGTAATGTCTGCTTTAAAATAACACTGGCAATACTTTGTTGTACTAAGTGACGGCAGTAAAAGATGACCTATTGAAAAATTTCCTGTTCAGTACACTAGAAGGACTGTTTTCAATGGATTAAATCAGATGTTATACTGAGAAGTATAAACCTGTATCAAAATTTGTCTGCACTGATAGGGACAGAATAAACTGAACTGCGTGTTTAATACAATTGTGGAATGAAGACTAATATTAAGGAAATATATTTTACGTACCTAGAAAATCAGAAACTCACTTTCATAAGTAAAGTTTTTCTGAACCATATGAAGAAAATATGTCCCCATTTAGACCTCTAGGAATAATCTCTGATTATCATTAACAAGATAAAACAGTAACATGCTAGTGTAGATTAAGTATGTGCAAAAAATGATTTCAGACTGGGAACTACACCATGCAATGTTATCTCACAAAGCTGTGCACATCTGTATGCAATTTCACTGTCTGTTATTTTGACTGAAGTGTGAACTAAAATAGTAGACAAAGGGATTTAGTAAGACCTCATTCAGCATTTGCATGATGATACTGTAAAATGTTTCATGTTTGAGGTATATACCTAGTCTATCAAATGTAAGGTGATGTCTGTATATAATCCCATAAAATCATTACTTTCATCTTGTCACAAAATCCAGCACTCTTCTGTATGCATCATTCTTTCATTGTCTGTTTTTGAAGAGGATATTGGTCCAATTTGTGTTCCTAGAATAGAGTCCTTCTGGCTTGGAACAGATATCCAGACTTTGCGTAGTCCTCTAACAATTTTGGCATCTCTAAAATTCACCCTTCAGTTCCTGCATGAAGTTTAGAGATGTTAGCTCTTCTAGAATGTTACATTTAATTCCATAATTTTCCTTATTTCAGTTTCATATTTGCTAATGATATTTTTCTCTCTCTCAATCACTCCGTCCGTTCCCAATTAAAGACACATCTGACTGGGGATGGTAGAATGGAAATAAATTATCCCAACCAAATACTATCAATTAGAAAAGATGGAAGGATACCTTCAACGCCTTGTCCTTTACAATTAAACCAAGTGGCTAGTGATAATCAAAATATGTGAGCAGCAGTCATGTGCCCAGCAATTAAACTTAAGCTGGATATTAAGAAACACAATGAAACATGTATACTTGGAAACTCCTCTCATTAATCTGTACTTTTCTGTCTCTGTCTATGAAAAAAAAAGTTGGCATATTCCTAACATAGTGGGAAAAAGCCCAACTTATTTATATATCCTGAAATCATCTGCAGATGCCAACTATTCTGTTTTTCTGTGTCCAATTACAATGACTCATCGAAAGTCTTACAGTTTTGAGTCCAGCAGCTCATAACTTCTGATTTCTACAGGCAAACATGGAGGATCACTACTCAATGTACTGAGATGTACAGAGAAACTGAGACCTATACTTCTCCCAAACTCTAGCTCTATTTTTCCAATCATTCTTTATTGGGTGTTACACAGAGGTGGTGAGTCACAGTGGCATGGCAGTATGTGTAACAAATACCTGCCTCTGGAACTGGTTCTGCTAACCCTAAATCTAACCCAAATTCTTTGGGTAGATTTGCTGCCTCCAGCTCTTCCTGTAATACAAGCCAAGCACTAAGTCTTTCTCCCACCCTCAAAAATCTTTGCAATTGGAAGTATCATCAGTTTGGAGGGTTAATCATTCCTCCTGAACATGTGTGCTTTAGAATCAGAGCGTCGGTGTGTTACTGACTTGTGGATGGTTCATTTAAATATTGCCTCCCTACCAGAATCGATTATGAGAGATTGTTTTTGTGATATTCATCATTAGGTTCACCCAACAGCAGTCATAATTGTGGAGTGATATAAAGTTTCTGAAATTTTTGCATGCAGTTCCATCTATTGGGTAAATAAATTACAAATATTGCTGGTCCATCAATTGTATTATTATTGTTGAGATATTTTATCCACATTCATCATCCTAAGTTCAAAATTGGCTTCTGCTTAATGTGGTGATTTTTGTTATAGTTATTCGCTTGCTGCTGATGAACATTTCTGATCTTTACTGTAAACATTCTTACTGTCTTTGAGGCTCATCTGCTCAGTCAAGCTTTTTGGAAGGATAAGGAGTTTTCAGCTTTCTCCCATTAATAATTACAAAGGTGATAAGATATATTTGAGTGGAATGGATTAGTAGTTTGTAGATACCAGAGAAAGGTCAGTGTTCTTTTTCAAAATCAGTTTAATAGTTAGCCCTCTTTGGCTTCTCCATTTGACTGGGAACCTGTTGGCTATTGGAACCTGGCTTCAAATTTCATAAAGTTTAGGGCATTCCCGCCCAGACATGAGTTCTTTTGGATGACATAAGCATATGCTGCGATTGATGGTCTTCATATCTTATAAATTATT
Organism: Stegostoma tigrinum; assembly: GCF_030684315.1. Taxonomy (NCBI): domain Eukaryota; kingdom Metazoa; phylum Chordata; class Chondrichthyes; order Orectolobiformes; family Stegostomatidae; genus Stegostoma; species Stegostoma tigrinum. The sequence goes on from NC_081381.1 coordinate 20,908,484, forward strand.
CACATTCCTTTAACCTTATGGATTGTTCCTTCTGCCTTGAAAATCAGCAAGTGGTAAGTTCTTGTTTTCAATCAAGGAGTTTTGTCATTTAATATAGAAACACTACTGTATCTCTTGAATTGAGTTGGATGTCCGTTGAAATAGATGCCCATCAGAAGAATCACCTATTTTCTCTAGGAATGGCTAAGGTATTTCATTTAAAGGAGTGATTCACCATCTAAGGGCACATATTCTAATGGAATTACACCTTGGGAGTCAGAAATATTTCATTCTGGCTTTCTTCATATGTAGGGTTTAGGAAGCTAAATTCGGACAGATCCCACAAGGAATATAAACAAAGCAGAAAAGAACTTAAGCAGGGAATTAGGACAACAAGAAGGAGCTATGAAATGGCTTTAGTAAGTAGGGTTGAAGAGAATCCTGAGGCATTCTATACATATGTTAAAAACAAAAGAATAACTAGGGAGAAGATAGGACCACTCATGGGTAAAGGAGGGGGGTGTGCTTGGATGCAGAAGGTGTGGATGAAATCCTCAATGAGTACTTTTGTGTTGGCATTCACCCAGGAGAAGGATATGGAGGGGAGTGAGATTTGTAATGCTAAAATGCTAGGGCATTTTGAGATCAAGAAAAAATGGGTATTGGGTCTCTCGAAGAGCATTAAGATGAATAAGGCCCCAGGCCCTGATGGTACCTACCCCAGGTTATTGAGAGAGGCAAGAGAGAAGATTGCTGGGATCTTAACTAAGAACTTTGTATCCTCATTAGCCACTGGAGAGGTCCTGGAGGAATGGCTAGTAGCTAGTGTTGTTCCTCTGTTCAAGATGGGAAATAAGGAAAATCCAGGAAACTATAGACTGGTGAGTCTCACATCAGTGAATCGGAATCCAGTGCAGAGAATTCTTAGGGATAGGAATTGAGCACATTTGCAAAAGCATGGCCCAATTAGGAACAGTCAGCATGGCTTTGTGCGGGGCAGGTCATGTCTTACTAACTTGATTGAATTTTTCAAGAAGGTGACAAAGATTAGATTCCCTACAGTGTGGAAACTGTCCCTTTGGCCTACCAAGTCCACACTGCCCCTTGCAGCATCCCACCCAGACCAATCCCCCTATAACCCACTCACCCCTGAACACTATGGGCAATTTAGCATGGCCAATCCACCTAGCCTGCACATCTTTGGACTGTGGGAGGAAACCGGAGCACTCAGAGGAAACCCACGCAGACATAGGGAGAATGTGAAAACTCCACACAGACAGTCGCCCAAGGCTGGAATCCAACCCGGGTCCCTGGAGCTGTGAGGCTGCAGTGCTAACCACTGAGCCACTGTGCCACCCGAAGATAATCGATGAGGGTAGAGCAGTGGATGTTGGCTACATTGATTTTAGTAAGTCTCACTACAGTAGGCTATGGTCAGCTCATCCAGAAGATTAAGATGCATTGTTTCCATGGTGACTTCATCACATAGCTTCAGAATTGGTATGCTCATAGAAGGTAGAAGATATTGTCGGAAGTGTGTTTTTCTGGCTGGAGGTCCGTGACAGGGATCCGAACTAGGATCTCTGCTGTTTGTGTTATACATAAATGACTCAGATGAAAATGTAGATGGGTGGGTTAGCAAGTTTGCAGGTGATACAAGAACTGGTGGAGTTGCAGATCATATAGAAGGTTGTCAAAGGATACAGAGAGAGATATAGATCAGTTAGAGAAATGGGCGGAGAAATGGCAGATGGAGTTTAATCTAGACAAGTGTGAGGTGCTGTACTTTGGGAAATGAAATGTTAAGGAAAAACATACAGTTAATGCTAGGACCCTGAGCAGTATGAATGTACAGATGGACGTTGGGGTTTAAGCCCATTGCTCCCTGAAAGTGGACATGCAAGCAGATAGGGTAGTAAAGAAGGCATATGGAATGTTTGCTTTTATTGGTCATGGAATTGATATGGAAGTCATTATGTCATGTTGCAACTTTATAAGTCTTTGGTTAGGCCTCACTTAGAGTTTTGTGTTCAATTTTGGTTACCACATTACAGGAAGGATGTAAAGGCTTAGGAGAGGGTGCAAAGAGATTTACCAGGATGCTGCCTGGGTTAGAAGGTACGATCCATAAGGAGAGGTTAGAAAAACACGAGTTGTTTTCTTTGGAGTGACCAAGGCTGAGGGGAGACTTGATAGAGGCCTATTAAATTATGAGATGTATAGATAGGGTTGATGGTCAGAATCTTTTTCCCAGGGTTGAAATGCCTAAAACTAGGGGGCATATATTTAAAGTGAGAGGGGAAAGTTCAAAGGAGCCATGAGGGTCAGGATTTTTACACAGAGAGTGGAGGGCACTTGGGATACATTGGCTTGGGTGGTGGTGGAGGCAGATATGGTGGGGAATTTAAGAAACTCTTAGGTAAGTACATGAAAATGCAAGGAATGGAGGTTATGGATTAAGGGCAGGCAGAAGAGATTAGTTTAATTTGGTGTTATGTTCAGCGTAACATCATGGGCTGAAGGGGTGTACAGTTCTATGTTCTATGGTGTTTGGTGCATACTATTGATTGTTTTGTGGAAGTATCCAGCATCACTTCTGTTGTTTAAGGATCACTTTTGTGTTTTGGAAATATCTCACTTTCTTACAGAACGGCATTTTTATGATAGAGCCAGACATAAGTCTGTGTGGGTTTTTTTTTATCAACTCTTTGGATTGTGACTTTGACTGTCAAATGATTTGAACATGTTGGTTTGCAATATGGTTTTGCAGAACATTTGTTCAGGTCTTCTGGAGTAACTTTGTCCTTCTGTTCTCCACGTTGTAATTTTTTAAAATCTCGGTTTCTAACATGATCTGGATAGCCATTTTCAGTGAGACCTTACTTTGAATATATACTATTTGAAAGGGATCAATAAAAATTTCCAACAACAATTATATCTCTATGTAGTGTTGGTTTATGCTTCCCATTCTAAAAATTCAGGCAACATGTAAGATCATTGATGAACTAGTCAACTGAACCTCCGAGAGTCTGAGATAGGAACTGCCGATGCTGGAGAATCTGAGATAACACGGTGTGAAGCCGGATGAACACAACAGCATCAGAGGAGCAGGAAAGCTGACGTTTTGGGTCTGGACACTTCTTCAGAAGTGGGGAAGGGGAAGGGGATTCTGAAATAAATAGAGAGAGAGAAGGAGGCGGATGGAAGATGGATACAGGAGCAGATAGGTGGAGAAGGCACAAATAGGTCAAAGAGGCAGGGATGGAACTAGTAAAAGTGAGTGTAGGTTTTTGTAGCCTTCCCAATCTTCTGATTTCCCAGTGCTCTTGGCCACTTTATAGGCTGTCTCTTTTTCTTTGATAGATTTCCTGACTTCCTTTGTCAGCCATGGCTGTCTATTCCCACACCGGATAATCTTTCTTTTATGTGGGATGAATCTCTGTTCTATCTCCTCAATTATGCCCAGAAACTCCTGCCACTGTTACTCTACGGTCTTCCCAGCTAGGCTCTGCTTCCAGCCGCTTTTCGTCAATTCCTCTGTCTTGCCCCTGTAATTACCTTTATTTAACTGTAACACCATAACATCCGATTTTGCTTTCTCTCTTTCAAACTGCAATTTTTAGACCTTTTAACTTTTCTAGCACTTTCTCTTTTGTAATGCCTACCATACTCAACTCTGCCCCCTGACTCTCCTTAGTTGTTTTGGTGGTTGGGGGTGGGTTCATGATCAAGGCGGGCAGTAAGAGGAGGTGTCAGAGACCTCTGTATTCTTTTCTGAATTTTGCTCCTTCCGTGATATGATTGGTTCTTAAAGTAAAACAGGTGTCATGTGCTCTTAGGACATCACAACTGTATCAGTATTGTGACAGTGATAATGGGAACTGCAGATGCTGGGGAATCCAAGATAATAAAATGTGAGGCTGGATGAACCCAGCCTCACATTTTGTTATGTTGTATCAGTATTGCAGTTAATTTTCAGGTTAATAATAACTTGGTCTCTTGATGATGCCACAGAATAAAGTTTTGTTACTTTGTGATTTGGCAAGTAGATCTGAAGTAGTTCTGTATGTCATGAATTGTTTCTTCCATGCTGAGCAGCTTAATTGTCTCTCTCGAGTATCTGTAACCTTGAACCTGCCTGGAGGTGTAATAACATTCTCATTTCTTCACTTTTGCCATTTACAATCCGACCCCACCACCCAAGACATTTTTCCATCCCCACCCCTGTCTACTTTCCGGAGAGACCACTCTCTCCGTGACTCCCTTGTTCGCTCCACACTGCCCTCCAACCCCACCACACCCGGCACCTTCCCCTGCAACCGCAGGAAATGCTACACTTGTCCCCACACCTCCTCCCTCACCCCTATCCCAGGCCCCAAGATGACATTCCACATTAAGCAGATGTTCACCTGCACATCTGCCAATGTGGTATACTGCATCCGCTGTACCCGGTGTGGCTTCCTCTACATTGGGGAAACCAAGCGAAGGCTTGGAGACCGCTTTGCAGAACACCTCCGCTCAGTTCGCAACAAACAACTGCACCTCCCAGTCGCAAACCATTTCCACTCCCCCTCCCATTCTCTAGATGACATGTCCATCATGGGCCTCCTGCACTGCCACAATGATGCCACCCGAAGGTTGCAGGAACAGCAACTCATATTCCGCCTGGGAACCCTGCAGCCTAATGGTATCAATGTGGACTTCACCAGTTTCAAAATCTCCCCTTCCCCTACTGCATCCCTAAACCAGCCCAGTTCGTCCCCTCCCCCCACTGCACCACACAACCAGCCCAGCTCTTCCCCTCCACCCACTGCATCCCAAAACCAGTCCAACCTGTCTCTGCCTCCCTAACCGGTTCTTCCTCTCACCCATCCCTTCCTCCCACCCCAAGCCGCACCCCCATCTACCTACTAACCTCATCCCACCTCCTTGACCTGTCCGTCTTCCCTGGACTGACCTATCCCCTCCCTACCTCCCCACCTATACTCTCTCCACCTATCTTCTTTACTCTCCATCTTCGGTCCGCCTCCCCCTCTCTCCCTATTTATTCCAGAACCCTCACCCCATCCCCCTCTCTGATAAAGGTTCTAGGCCCGAAACATCAGCTTTTGTGCTCCTGAGATGCTGCTTGGCCTGCTGTGTTCATCCAGCCTCACACTTTATTATCAGGGAGGCAGGGACAAGCTGGTTTTGGGATGCAGGAGGGGGAGGGGAGATTTTGAAACTGGTGAAGTCCACATTGATACCATTAGGCTGCAGGGCTCCCAGGCGGAATATGAGTTGCTGTTCCTGCAACCTTCGGGTGGCATCGTTGTGGTACTGCAGGAGGCCCATGATGGACATGTCATCTAAAGAATGGGAGGGGGAGTGGAAATGGTTTGCAACTGGGAGGTGCAGTTGTTTATTGCGAACCGAGCAGAGGTGTTCTGCAAGCGGTCCCCAAGCCTCCACTTGGTTTCCCCAATGTAGAGGAAGTCACACCGTGTATGGCAGATGCAGTATACCACATTGGCAGAGGTGCAGGTGAACATTTGCTTGATGTGGAAAGTCATCTTGGGGCCTGGGATGGGGGTGAGGGAGGAGGTGTGGGGGCAAGTCTAGCACTTCCTGCAGTTGCAGGGGAAGGTGCCAGGCGTGGTGGGGTTGGAGGGGAGTGTGGAGCAGACAAGGGAGTCATGGAGAAAGTGGTCCCTTCGGAAAGCAGACAAGGGTGGGGATAGAAAAATATCTTTGGTGGTGGAGTCGGATTGTAGATGGCAGAAGTGTTGGACGATGATTCGTTGGATCCGAAGTTTGGTGGGGTGGTATGTGAGGATGAGGGGGATTCTCTTTTGGCAGTTATTGCAGGGACGGGGTGTGAGGGATGAATTGCAGGAAACGCGGGAGATAGTGTCGAGGGCATTCTTGACCACTGTGGCGGGGTGGGGGGGGGGGGGGTGGTGGGGGGATGTTTTTCTCTACGAAGGAATAGATAAACAAAAAAAAGTTCCTCATTCCTGATCATTTTACAGCCAACAACTGGTAGACAGCTCTGTCTTCTAGGATTGAAACATTAGCTTGCTCTCTCTGCATAGATGCTGCCTGACCTGCTGTGATTTCCAGCATATTTTCTTATCAGTACAGATGCCAGTGTCAGCAATAATTTGCTCCTACAGAGAGGCAGCTTGTTGATTGAGTTGGCGAGCAGGATAGAACAAAGATCAAAGAAAATTACAGCACAGGGAAAGGCCCTTCAGCCCTCCAAGCCTGCACGACCTGCTGCCCATCACAACTGAAACCCCCTACCCTTTCGGGGACCGCATCCCTCTCTTTCCAGCCTATTCATGTATTTGTAGAGATGCCCATTAAAAGTCGCTATAGTATCTGCTTCCACTACCTCCCCCGGCAGTGAGTTTCAGGCACCCACCACCTTCTGTGTAAAACAAAATTGCCACATACATCACCTTTATACCTTGTCCTTCGCACCTTAAACCCATGGCCCCTGGTAACTGACTCTTCCACCCTGGGATAAAGCTTCTGACCTGGTATGAATGCCAAACAGGATTTGTCTGATTTTTGATGCCTACAACAATGGAGTAGTTTTTGAAACAGACTGTTTCAACTGAAAAATAAAAAGATGTGTGAGTTACGAGGGCATTGATAGCAACTTCTTCGATTGCCTTCAACTAGTAGCTGTCCCTTTAAGAAAATAGGTGAGGCATCACTAACCACAGTGTCCGTTCAATGACAGTATCAGTAGAACTGACATTTCCAGTATAGGTCTAGGAGTAGCACTGGGCTGTATGTTATACATTAGCACAGCTCCAGACTCAGCACACTGAGTGCCTGCCCTGTTCAATATCAGGAGCCATTATTCATGACCCATTAGTGTCTGTATTAGCACATTGCTTCCAAGCAACTAAAACCAATGACAAATGCTTTTTTATCATAAGTGCCTGAATAATAAAAGAGCAGCAACATAACGTTTATTTAATTCAGTCTTACATGTGGATAAGAGTGTTTGCAGATCTTGAGTTGCTGGATTGTGTGGACTAACCCTGCTTTATTCTCCAGGAAAAAGAATTACAATAGGGTCAGGGATACAGGCAGTTAAAATGTCTTCCTGCCAGTCATAAAATCTACAGAACACCTAATTTATAACGAAAAATAATTCTAGCCTGTAAAAGCATTTTTTGAAACCCACAGCGAAGCTTTTTTTTGTCCATGTGTTTGATGTGTGTGGATAAATGGGAGCTTGTGTTGCCATCTTACCCCAAGGGCTTCACTGCAAAAACTCTTGGCAGTGGTCCACGCCAGGTCCCTAACACAGGAAGTCTAATTTTATAGCCAAAAAAAGGGCACTGATACTTAATTAGACCATGAAACAGACACCTCAATTTAATTTCTGTTGGTGATAAAATACGGGCAACACCCGAGTTAAAGATCAGGGGATGGGAGGCCAGGTGATGTGCTGTGAGGGTGGATATTAGATTAGAGCACACTTTGATGGATAGAGATTAAGAATTTTCTTGGAGATTTCATTGAAATTATACCTTTAGAATAGCTTGTACCTTTAGACATTTAGCAGCACAGAGGCTGACTGGTTAGCACTGCTGCTTCACAGCTCCGGGAACCTGGCTTTGATCCTATCTTTGGGGGACTGTATGTGCGGAGACTTCAATTTCTGTTTCTGTGTGGGTTTCTTTACGAGTTTCTTCCCATGGTCCAAAGATACATAGGTTAGGTGGTTTGGCTGTGCTAAGTTGCCCTATGTGTCTGGGGATGTGCAAGATAGGTGGGTTAACCATGGGAAATGCAGAGTCATTGGAATGAGGTGTGTCTGTTTGGGGTGCTCTTCAGAGGGTTGGAATGGACTCAATGGACCAAAAGCTCTGCTTCCACACTGTAGGGATTCTAGGAAGACAGGATTTATGTGTTGTTGAAGAAAGATGTATTGTGTTGAAGCTATTCTTCTTGCACTCACCAAGACAATTTGAAATATCAGTTTAAAAAGAGGATCAACTTTTATACTGTAACAGAGCAGAGTGCTGATTGGTTGGATTGGTAGAGGCATTGCCATGGAGAATGCCCCAGTCAATAATGATTGACAGTTAATTACCATGCTCTGTTTAAATTTTAAATGAAACTTATTGATACTAATGGGCCAAGGCATCATCCCGAGATATCAACCAGTAAATGGCTGTCACCTGTTTTGAAACAGGCACAATGTAAGCCCAAGTGACAATCCCAAACTGATTGTCAGTATAACTCTTCAAATATGTGGGAGTATCCAGGAAATGTTGTCCAGTTGCATAATCCCAGCTAATGTTGGGCACTATACTGTGACCTGGCTGAGTACAACTTGTTTGAACAGCAGAAGGAATATACTGTTTGATACAATCCAGTTTTTGATATGCATGACCTACATAATATCTCAAAGACTAGTTGATTGTATCAAATAGCCTACGCATTCAGCTGCTCACAAGAAGCAGGGTACTTCCTGTCCCTAACCAGCCTATGTTTGAAAGGCTTGCAACAGAGTATCCGATATCTGATGTGATTTCACAGTTCTTTTTATTTTCTCATGGGAATGTGGGTGTTGCTGGCTGGCCGGCGTTTATTGCTCATCCCTTGTTGTCTTTAAGAAGGTGGTGGTGAGCTGCTTTCTTGAACCACTGAAATCCACAAAGGTCAATTCACAATGCTGTTGAGGAGCAAATCTCAGGATTTTCACCCTGCCACTGTGAAGGACCGGCGATATGTTTCCAATTCAGGTTGGAGGCGAACTTTCAGTTGGTAGTATTCCCATGTATCTGCTGGCCTTAACCTTGTAGAAGTAGTTATGTGTTTGGAAGGTGCTGTTTAATGATCTTTGGTGAATTTCTACAGTGCACCTTGAATGTTGCTGCTCCTGAGCATTGGCAATGGAGGGAGTGGATGCTTATGGATGTAGTGCTAATCAAATGGTGGCTTTATCCTGGATGGTATCAAGCTTTAAGAGTGTTCTTGGAGCTGCACCTATCCCGGCAAACAGATAGTATTCCATCACACTCCTGATTTATGCCTCCTAGATGGTGGACATGCTGTGAAGAGTCAGGAGATGAGTTACTTGCTGCAGGATTCCTCTAGCTTCAGACCTGCTCCGGCAGCCATTGTGTTTATTTGGTGAGTCCAGAGGAGTTTCTGGTTAATGGTAGTCCCACGATTTTGATGGTGACAATTCATTGATGGTAACAATGCCACTGAGTGTTTAAAGATGGTCATTGCCTGACATTTGTGTTATTTGCTACTTGTCAGCCCAAGCCTAGATATTGTCCAAATCTTGTTGCAGTTGGACATGGACCACTTCAGTATCTGAGGAGTTGAGAATGGTGCTGAACATTGTGCAATCAATAGCAAACATCCCCACTTCTTACCTTGTGATGGAGGGAAGGCCATTGATGAAGCAGTTGAAGGTGACTAGTCCAATGACATTATCCTGAGGAACTCCTGCAGAGATGTCCTACAGTTTAGATGACTGATCACCTCTTGCTATGTGTCAAGTATGATGCCAACGACTGCAGAGTTCTCCCCCAGTTGCCATTGTTCCAGTTTTGCTAGGGCTTGCTTATCCCACACTCAGTCAAATGTCAGTCTCACCTCACCTCTGGAATTCATGTTTGAACTAAGGCTGTAATCGAGTCAGGATGTGAATGACCCTGGCAGATTTCAAACTGTATCACTGAACTGGTTATTTATAAGTAGATGCTGCTTGATAGCACTCTTCTTGACATCTACCATCACTTAACTGATGATCAAAAGTAAACTGACATGATGGCGTTGACATGGTCGGAAGTGTTCTGTTTTTTATATACAGGGCATACCTGAGTATCTTCAGTATTGTGAGGTAAATGCTGTTGCAGCTCTACTGTAACAGTTTAGCTAAGCATACAACATGTTCTGGAGCACAAATTTTCAGTGCTATTACTGAAATGTCCTCAGAGCCATTGCAGTATTCAGTGCCCCCAGCCGTTTCTTGATGTTATGTGGAGTAAATCGAATGGACTAAAAATTGTTATCTGTGATGCTGGGAGCCACTGTGGGAGAATGAGATGGATCGTCCACTCGGCACTTCTGGCTGAAGATTTTTGTGAATGCTTCTCAGTTATATTTTTTGTACAGATGTGCTGGGGTCTTCCATCAATGAGGATGAGGATATTTGTAGACCATCCTCCTGTAGTTTGTTGTTTGATTGTCTATCACCATTTACGACGGAGTGTAGCAGGGCTGCAGAGCTTAGATCTATTCTGTTGGTTGTGAGGATCATTTAGCCATGTCTATTACTTGCTGCTTACGCTGTTTGGTACACAAGCAGCCCTGGTTGGTGACTTCACCAGGTTGACACCTCATTTTTATGTATGCCCGGAGCTGCTCTTAGCATGTCCCCATGGACTTTCTATTGAACCAAGGTTGATCCCTGGCTTGATGATAATGGTTGAGTGGGGGATATGCCAAGCCATGAGGCTACAGGTTGTGCTGGAGCGCAATTCTGCTGCTGTGATGGCCCACAGGCCTCATGGATGTCCAGCCTTGAGCTGTTACATCTATTCAAAGTCTGTCCCATTTAGCGTGGTAGTGGTGCCAGATGCCATGATGGAGGGTATTCTCAATGTGAAGGCAACACTTCATCTCCAGAAGGACTGTGCGGTGGTCACCCTTACCAATTCTGTCATGGATGGAAGCATCTGCAGTTGGCAAATTGGTAAGGATGAGGTTAAGTATGTTTTTCTCTCTTGTTTGTTCTCTCACCACCTGCTGCAGACCCGTCTGGCAGCTATGTCCTTTAGGACCTGACCAACAGAATCAGTAGTACTGCTGCCGAGCCACTCTTGGACATTGAAATCCCTCACTCTGAGTACATTTTATATCCTTGCCACCCTCAGTGCTTCCTTCATATGTTGTTCAACGTAACGGATACTAAATCATCAACTGAGGGAAGATGGTATGTGATAGTCAGCAGGAGGTTTCCTTGCCCATTTGTAACCTAATGATATGAGATTCATGGGGTCTGTGGTCAATGTTGAGGGTTAAAGTTAGGACAACTCCCACCCAATTGTATACCACTGTGCCACCTCCTCTGCTGGGTCTATCCTACTGGTGGGATAGGACATGTCCAGGGATAATGATGATGGTGTCCAGGACATTGATTGATTTATTTTTGTCACATGTACTGAGATATATTGAAAAAGTGTTGTTTTGCATGCAATACAGGCTGATTGTACGACACAGAGTGCATCAGGGGAGCAGAGCAGAGTGAAAAATATAGTGTTAAAGCTACAGGGAAGGTGCAGAGAGAGAAAGAGAGCAACATTAACATACAAGAGGTCTGTTCAAAAGTCTGATAACAGAAGAAGCTGCTCTTGAATCTATAACATATGTTTCTGTGAGTATGATAATGTCATGCTGCTGCTTGACTAGTCTGTGAGACAGTTCTCCCAATTTGGCACTAACTCCCAAATGAAAAGAAGGAAGACTTTGCAGTATCAGCGGGGCTGCTTTTATCATGTTGCTTCCAGTGCCTAAGCTGATGCCAGGTGGTCCAACCAGTTCAATTTCTGTTTTGAATTTTTTAATAGCAACTGATACAACTGAGAGGCTTGGTAGGATGTTTCAGAGGGCAATTTAGAGTCATGTTGCCCTCATGTTGCGGTACATCTAGAGTCATACATAGGCCAGACCAGGTAAGGATGACAGATTTCCTTCACAGAAGGGCTTTCGAAAGCCAGATATGCTTTTTCCTGAAAGTTGACAATAATTTCATGGTCATCAGTAGATGAAAAGTGCCATCCACTGTCTGCGATGGCAACTTGCATCCCCAACACATTAGCTGAGTTTCTGGATCAGAAGCCTATCAATAGGCCATTGCTGCTCCCCTCCCCCCACCCCACCCCACACCACCACCACCACCACCATCGCCCCCCACCCCCCCCCCCCACCCCCCCCCACCCACGGCCTTTGGAAGCACTTGGACAATATTTGCTGGATAATCCTGAGTATGCAAAGAATTAAGCCAACAACCAATTTAGGATTATCAGTTGGGGGTCATGGTGTAACACATCTGCGTAAACTGCAAAACACATTTATTAATATACAGGGCCCTGTTCTTTCTAGATGGAAATAATGCCTATGTGCTATTGTGACTATTTCATCCCAAAAAATTTGGGGATCACCATGCTCTGGTTCATTTCTCAAGGCAATAACTGTTTTAAAGATTAAGGGCTGGTAATTAACTGGACATCATCATTAACTGATTTTCTTCCTGGCTTTGCCTGTACCAATCACAGTCTACTTGCTGACCAAACAACACTCTTGACTCATACAGAATAGATGTTGGTTTTCCTCTCAAATTGGCATTTTTGCAAATTGTCCTGAAGAGTGCAAGGTGGAAAGCTTCCAAGAATCTGTCTATTGTCAGCAGTACTTATTAGATAATGGCCTGGAATTGGCAGCAAGGATGGTTTTGAATCATTGTGCTAAAGCAGGATGACTGAGTGAGAAGCTTCTGTGAACTTTCTGCGCTGATATACCTAAACCAGCAAACTGGGGAAACTGTACAGCATTAAAGAGTGTTTTCCATGTGTAACATCAGTTCCTGAAGTCTATGGCAGACTAGAGTGGAACATTTCAATATTTGTAAAAGCTAAAGGATGACACCTCTGCAGCTGCATCAGATTTTACGCAGACAAATCCACAAAACCCCAATTTTTAGTTGCTAAAATCCTCCTATTGAAGCTCATCCTTCTTCCACATACACTTTCATTCATGTTTGTTTAAAGAAAACAATAATTGCTTGCCTTAGTATACAAGCGCTTCACCACAAATTAAATACTTTAGAACCGTAGTTGCTGCTGAAATGTAGGAAATGCAGAAAACAGTTTGTACACGCCAGATCCCCTAACAATAATGGGATATTAACCAGATGATCTGAAGGGATAGACATTGATCAGGATATCAAGGGGAGCATCCCTACTTTGCTTTGAATGATGCTGTGGAATAAGTTATATTCAGTTGAGGGGGTAAACGTAGTCTTGATTTAATGGCTCAGTTGAAAAGGCATCTGACAGTGCAGCATTTGCTCAGTGCTACAGGGAAGTGTCAGCCTAGGCTACCTGCTGAAATATCTTGAGTGGGGCTTGAATCCATGCTTTTCTGTTTCAGAAGAGAGACTGATCTCTTGTCCATCTGACCTGACTCCAGCACCAAAGTTATGTTTATAATAAACTCTTTCATCGAAGCACATTTTTAAATAACCTAACACACGCATTGTTGCCCATCCCTTTCATGCACTAACTAGCCCCCATCAAACTCCATGCATCACTACCTCAGCTATCTTTTGAAATCCAACTCTGTTACAACCCAAGATAACAAGGTGTAGAGCTGGATAAACACAGCAGGCCAAGCAGCATCAGAGGAGCAGGAAGGCTGACGTTTCGGGCCTGGACCCTCCAGGGCCGAATCTCAGATTCTCCAGCATCTGCAGTTCCCACTATCTCTTTTACGACGCAGATCGTTCATTGTAGCATTTCGCTGCATTTTGAGCATTATTGATATCATTACTTATGTGCTCATTCCTCCCCAATAAATTAGTCATCACTGAAGAAATATTTGTCTTCATAAACCTATTTTAATATTCTGTTTCAATAATTTTAATTCCATTATCTTGGCTAAATGTTCAAGTTCAGGTATTACACAAAAAAGTGATAAAATTATTGAGTTAAAATATTTGTGCAAACATCATGAAGCTGGCCCCAAATAAATACTGCAAATATTAATTTGATATTTTGTTTAACATTGTAATGATTTGCTTTCCTAAGCACTGTGTTTGTAGCATTTAGTTAATAAGATCTAGAAGACAGCATTTTGTATCTCCTGTTCTAGAGAGAAGCGAGCGAGATGTTATCACATAGAATATCTGCAGCGGCAATATTACTGAATCAGTCATTCAGAACCTCAAATTAGTGTTTTGGAGACTCAAGTGTGAAATACATTATAGCGAATGGTGAAATTTGGATTTCATAGGCACCTGGAATTAAATAAGACCATAAGACCATAAGACATAGGAGTGGAAGTAAGGCCATTCGGCCCATCCAGTCCACTCCGCCATTTAAATCATGACTAATGGGCATTTCAACTCCACTTCCCTGCACTCTCCCCGTAGCCCTTGATTCCTTCTGAGATCAAGAATTTGTTGATCTCTGCCTTGAAGGCATCCAACGTCCCGGCCTCCACTGCACTCCATGGCAATGAATTCCACAAGCGCACCACTCTCTGGCTGAAGAAATGTCGTCTCATTTCAGTTTTAAATTTAACCCCTCTAATTTTAAGGCTGTGCCCACAGGTCCTAGTCTCCCCACCTAACGGAAATAACTTCCTAGCGTCCACCCCTTCTAAGCCATACATTATCTTGTAATGTTCATGTATTAATGATCATATAGCCATTGCTAATTGTCAGAATAAACCATCTGGTTCAATAATGCCCTTTAGTGAAGAACATCCGCCATTCTGAACTGATATGGCCTATATGTGACTCCTACCCAACAACAATGTGATTGACTCTCAATTACCCTCTGAAAAAACCCACTAAGACACTCAGTTGTATTAAACCTCTACAGAGAAAACAAAGAAGGAAATGAAACTGAACAGACCAAGATCTAGGCATCTGAAATGATGAAGGCAAATTCAGCCCTGTCAACGCTGTGAAATATTTTTCACCAGTTAATGTGTGGCTGAGGGGTGAACTTGTGGTTGGCGCCCATGGATCATGCGGTGAAATGCTGTTGTGTCGTCAGCAACATGAAAGCGCCTCTTGGCCAATAGCTAAGTATCTTACATGTGTGTAAGACAGAGATAGCTAGTGCCCTTGTTTGGCAATTTTATCAAGTGATTACAGGGAAAAGGCAGGAGAATGGGTTTGTGTAAGATCTCAGCCATGATCAAATGGCAGACCAGGCTCGAAGGGTCAAATGGCCTAATTCTGTTCCTCTATCCCATTGTCTCATGATCTTACAGTGAGCTGAAACCACTGGGGACCCATTCTGACTTCCATGTCAAAACTTCTAGGCAATGAGTTTGCTCACCGTGGGTGATAGAACAAGAATCTGCATATTAAAAGGGCAAGATAAGTGCTTAACAAGGTCATCAAAAGCAATAATCCCCCTCAGTAGGCAACCTGTCACTGCCTACTGAGAATCTTGCCATAATGCCCAGAACTTAGTAAAAAGATACAGCAAGTTATGTCGAGATAAGAATCAATGGACCTCTTACATGATTCTGCCACATTTCACAGATACATTTCATTGTTCATGCTATTCAGACCTAAAATGATTCTGTCTGAAAAAAAAGCAACATTTCCCATTAATATTACAAAGTGAGTGTTAATCCGATAGGAAGTGTGCCTGGGAATTAATAATGGAAAATAGAGATGTTAGATTAAATGAACATGTATTCTTCATTGTTCTTCACTGTACAAGGTTGACAAGTAACAGCCCAGAATTTGCTGTAAATCTGGAATTGTAATGGAGGAAAAAAACTGAAGAAAGCTCCAACCAGCAAGAGTGTCATACTGAAGGAATGTTGGAATTGCTGGCTCGGAAATCCTTGGTTTGTGATGTACTTCATCCTTGGGACTTAAAAGAAATTGTTAGTGGGATAATTTTAGAGTCATAGATAGGCCTACAGTTACTCATCATGGGGCGACATGGTGGTTTAGTGGTTAGCACTGCTGCATCACAGCACCAGGGACAAGGGTTCAATTCCATATTTGGACAACAGTCTGTATAGAATTTGCACATTCTCCCCGTATCTGCATGGGTTTCCTCTGGCTGTTCTGGTTTCCTCCCACAGTCCAAAGTTGTGCAGAGTAGGTGGATTGGACATGGAAAACACAGAGATAGAGTAGGAGGGTGAGTCTGTGTGTGATGTTCTTCAGAGAGTCAGTATCAACTTGCTGGGCTGAATGGCCTGTTCCCACATAGTAGGGATTTATGATTCTTTGACGAGGACAAGCCCTTCAGTCTATGCCGATCAGACATCCTAATTAATCTAATCCCATTTGCCAGAATTTGGCCTGTATCCCTCTAAACCCTTCCAATTCATGTAACCATCCAAACGTCTTTTAAATGTTGTAACCGTACCAGCCTCCACCACCTCCTCTGGCAGCTCATTCTGTACATGCATCGAACTCTGCGTGAAAAAAAATGCCTCTTATGGCCCTTGTAACTCTTTCCACCCTCATCTTAAAGCTATGCCCTCTAGTTTTAGACTCTCCTACGCTGGGAAAAAGATTTTGGGAATTCACCCTGCCCACGCCCCTCATGATTTTATAAACTTCCATAAGGTTACCCCTCAGGTCCAACACTCCAGGGAAAATAGCCCCAGCCTATTCATCCTCTCCCTGTAGCTCAAACCCCCCAACCCCAGCAACATCCTTGTAAATCTGTTCTGCACCCTTTCAAACTTAACAATATCTTTCCAATATCAAGGAGACCAGAACTGAGCACAATATTCCAAAAGTGTTCCAACAAATGTCCGATTCAGGCACAACATAACATCTCAACTCCTATACTCGATGCACTATCTATAAAGGCAAGTGTACCAAATGCCTTCTTCACTACCCTGCCTACCTGTGACTCCACCTTCAAGGAACTTTGAACCTGTACTCAAGGTCTCTTCGTTTGGCAACACTCCCCAGGACCCTATCATCACTTGTATAAGTTCTGTCCTGATTTGCCTTACCATAATTCAACACCTCACATTTATCTAAATTAAACTACATCTGCCACTCCTCATGCATTAGATTTTATTTTCCAACATTATTCATATTTGGAGAAAATTGCCAAGCCCCAAATGTAATATCATTACTTGAAAACGAAGGGAGATTGAAAGCAGAAATTTACAGACCAGCTCTTTTAACATCTTTTAGAAGGAGGATATTAGAAGTTATCCTTAAAAGCATTGTCGTAAGGCTGTTAGAAAAATTCAAGGGAATTGGGTATTTTCATCATGGTTTTGTGGAAGGGAAATCATGTTTAACCAATTTATTGGAGGTCCTTGAGGAAGTAACATGTGCTGTGAATAAAGGGGAAATGGTGGATATATTGTAATAAGATTTCCTGAAGGCATTTGATAAGGTCTCACATCAAAGGCTCTCACAGAAAATAAAATACAAAACCAAACTGAATATCTAATTGGCTAAAGATGTTGAAATGATAACAGGCAAAGGTTTTAACAGAATATTAGAATTCCGGTTACATTACTGTTACACCAGTCCTCTAATCTCCATCTCAGGAAGACAACATCAATCATCAAGCTATTGCTCAAATGTATATAACTCAGAAAGATGTGATAAAATGCCATATGTATACTTTTAATTATATTTCAAAATGAGGCAGACTTCAGACAAGCCAGGCTACATAATAACAAGTATCTGTTTACTTTAATCACAGTGCGTGGAGCATTGGCGATTCTGTCAGTCACACAGTGAGAGTGGAGAGGAGACACATGTATAATCTGATGGGTGAAACACTGTCATCTGTATCAAGTCACTGACAGTAAATTTAATTTGACACCAATTCATCCAATTACCCAATGTGTGGAAACATCCTCACAGCTGTTTCACACTTGTTTAAGCATGTGTAAATGCCTAATCACATTCCTTTACTAAAATACACGTTGTTTAGAATGTTCGCACTTAATTGATGTTCATGGTTAGCAATTTTTCTTATGATCCAATTAATTTTTTTCTGATGATGTTTTCCGGCTTCTGACCACTACAATTGCCACCTATGAAACCGGTGTGGCTAATTATACAATGCTAACCAGAGTAATTTTGGCAACAAATATTTATCACTGTGGTGTGATCGCTGAGGTAGTGTCAGCTTTTGAACCTCAGTGAGTCCTCACACTGAGAGTAATTTGGTGGTTGCACCTTGACAATAGCATCAGATGAGGCAAATCCCTCATTATAAGTGATGCTAAGGTACATCTGCCTGTTAGGGTGATACTAACATGAAATTTTGCATTGTCACTGATGCTGAAGTAAATCTCTTCATTTTGCAAGACACTGATATGAAGGGCACTTGTGTGCCACCGCCCCCCCCCCTTACACCCCACACAATTTCATTCTCCATTTATGACAACTGGGGCTAGAGTTGAACCCACACTTGTCAGGTGTCTCATAATCCTCTTGTCACTATCCTTTCAGGGAGGAGTTATGCAGGTATACACAAAGTTGAAGCATCTGAGTGCTGACATTACAGATGGTGAAAATTATAATCGAGTCAACATTACAATGATGAGTGTTATAATTTGATACATGTTAAAGGTAGGTTACTCCAGGGAATCTATTGTGACTGACCTGAAAACAATAGAACATAGAAAAATTAACAAGCCAAATAAAAACCAAAAGAACTCCAGATGCTGTAAATCAGGAATGAAAATAAAGTTGTTGGAAAAGCTCAGCAGCTCTGGCAGCATCTGTGAAGGAGAAAAGAGAGTTAACGTTTCAGGTCCAGTGAGCCTTCTCAGAATTGAGGAACTAAAGAACTCAAGACTGAGGAATTAGCCAATGGAATTCTTCCTACTTGTTATCTCTGCCTCTGGGTCAAAATCCCTCAGGTTTTTACCGAGCAACATCGTTAGGAGGACCTTCACTACATGAAAGAAAGCTAATTATTGCCGTGTTGAGGTTAACTAGGGTTGCACAATAAATGTTAGCCTCACTATTAGCAACCACAACTCTAAAATTAATTTTTAAAAATCATCTCCTGCTGTGTGATAGCTCTGCAAGCCAGCTGGATATTTGGTAGAAACGTACCTCTGGAGGAACAGGCAGGCAAATAAAAACAGGAATAAAAAAGAAACTCTCTGGGTGGATGTAGATCTCTGAAGATCCTGATTTGGGGAATGTTAAAAATTATGCTCGGTTTTTATGCATTAGGCATTCATGTTACCAGAACTAAAATTAGACAAATTGACACTCTTCCATCAAAGGATTAAGCTATATCCTAAATGATATTAGTGTTTTTGCTTCACAGCATTACCTGGAAATCTACTCTAAGTGTTAATCGCTGCCTTCAAAGAATCATCATTACATTATTTGTGTAATCAGTCAAAACAGTAAAATTTAAAAGTACCACAAATATCACCTCATTTAACTAATTTTCATTCACAACATCTGTCTTCCTCTTCGATGTTTTTAGTAATTTCGTTTACAATACCCCACTCATAAGATCATTCCAAATATTAGTAACTGTTTTCTGTGACATTCTTCCTGCTTTCAGTTCTGAACTTGTCTGTTTGTCAACATAGTTCTTTGCCGTCTCGTTATACAAGTCATTAGAGGAGTTCCACCATCAATCTTTTCTCTTACATTTAGTATGTTATAGACTGACAAGATCACCTCAAATTTACTTCCTTTCAAAGCTGAAAAGTCTGAAACAAACAGGATGACAAAGTAAGCAAAAGGCTTGGGAGCAGGAATAGGCCATCCAGCCCTTTAAGCCTGCTGCACTATTCACTAAGACCATGGCTGATCTGACTGTTTCATCAACCCCACTTTCCCATTGCTTCTCCATAACATTTGATGCTGCTACTTTCTGGGGGAGAGAATTGTACAGATGAACAACCTAGAACTGAGGAAGGGTAACCAGACCTGAAACGTTAACTCTGACTTTTTCTTCACAGATGCTGCCAGACCTGCTGAGCTTTTCCAGCAACTTCTGTTTTTGTTCCTGATTTACAGCTTCCACAGTTCTTTTGATTTTTATGCAGTTCTTTCAGATTTTTTTTTCAATTTCCTCTGGAAGAAAACATATCTCCTTATCTCTATCTTTAAAGGAGTGGTCTTGTCTTTAAACTATGTGTCTTCTGGTTCTAACTCCCTTCATCCCTTCAATATCTACTCTGTCAATATCTCTCAGGAACACATATGTTTCACTAACAGCAGCTCTTTTTTTTGAAACCCTAATGATTACAGGCCAATCCGGCCAAATCCTGGGAAGGTAACCACTTCATTCCAGGAAAGTGTTGAGTCAACCACCTCTGAATTCCTTCGGATGCAATAATATCCTTTATTAACAAAGGAGGCCAAAACGTGCACTGCAAACTGGATACAATCTCACAAGTTTAAAAGCAACTCAAAAGTGAAACTGAAGAAGAGAAAATGGCTTACGGTAGAACATAGAACATAGAACAGTATAGCACAGTACAGGACCTTTGTCGTGCTGAATTCTTACTCTAAACCTAAGGTCTATCTAACCTCCACCCCTACCTTATACTATCATCCATAAATGATATTCTGTTCAGATCGTTTCTATTTCACTAGATGTTAGCAGTCAGTTAAAGAGCTTCTCTTGTAATACAACAAGTAGTATGTAAGCAGAAACAAAGCACGGACCAAGTGATCAAATTCATATTAAAGATAAAAATTAAAATGATTTTGCATTGTTTTGCATTGATATGGCTCTGTTTTGTTGCAGATGAGAAGAAAGCAAACAAATCAGAAGGAAATATTGAGTGTCCAGCATCAATATTAACCTGCATAGTTTTAGTGTTGAAGCAGGAATTGCCAAATTAGACACAACTGAAAAATTTCAGTTTATGGTGCAGAGATAGTGTGAGCCCATGTTCAAGTCCCACCTGCTCCTGAGGCTGATTAGAAATTATCTAGGTCAACTTGTTACACCCTTGCCTCTCAACTAAAAGGATGTGTTTGAAGCTCCCATGACAGTTCTTCATGAAAAATCTAACCTAATATTCCAGCTTGGTACAACATGGTCAGATGTTTTATCTTTTAAGCGAGACATTTCTTTCAAGTGGACATAAGAACATAGGAAATACAAGGATAAGTAAGACATTTGGCCCTTTGCATCTGTTCCACCATTCAACACAATCATAATCGATTCTCTTCCTCAACTCTACTTCCCACATTGTCTCAATGCCCTTCCATTCCTTTATTAATCTAGAATCTATTAACCTTTGTCAATTGGAGTCAACAATTGATTCACAAACATTTGAATGGAAAAATCATCTTTGAAGTGGCCAGCTCCTCATTCTGAGACTGTGAACCTGTGTTCTCAATTCCTGAGTGAAACATTTTCTGAGTATTTATCCCATCAAGCAGGGTGGTCCTGGATTTTCTGGCACCATCCCACATTTGAGGTTCATGTCCCAGGTTGAAACTTGTTGGGTGCATTTCCATAATTTTGTATTTTGATCTTTGTGCATGCAGATGTTGTCTCATGCATTCTTTTTGGATATCCTATTTTACACAGTTCCACTAGCCTTCTCCCCCCAGCACCCCACTTACATATCCCCCCATGCAGCAGCATTCCCTCCCAAACATCCCCACTTCAGCTGAATTCCATCTCTGACACCCCTTAATCTCTACTCTGTCCAGCAGCATTTTCGTACCTCTCTTACAGCTCTAGCCACAGTACTCCAACTCACCTCTAACAGTTCTGTTACCATCCCACCTTGAGCTCTTATAACTATTGCAGCCCCCGATCCATGCTCCCAATCTGGCAGCAGGCCCTGTTGTGTCAAGTCCGAACCCAAGTGACTCTTAAGTTATTGAATTGTCACCCTGCTTTCAAGCACTTTAAAATTTTCCTGTGTGGAGGGGGATATAAATAGGCTAAGAGAGTAGGCAAAAATTTGGCAGATTGTTTTTATTCATTCATGGGATATTGGTGTTGCAGGCTGGGTCAGCATTTATTGCCTATACCTAGTTGCCCTGGTGAGCTGTGTTCTTGAACCGCTGCAGCCTATGTGCAGTAGGTAGACACTTAGGGAGAGAATTCAAGGATTTTTACCTCATGCCAAATGGAATATCACATGGTGAAATATGACATTATGCGCATTGGTCAGAAGAATAAAGAAGCCCCAGTATTATATCAATGGAAAAAGGCTGCAGAAAGCCAAAGAACAGATGGAATGGGAATCCTTTTGTCTGAATCACGAAAAGATAGCATCAAAATTCAGCAGTTAGTAGGAAAGGTAAATGAAATGTTGACTTTTATTTCAGAGGAAATAGAATATAAACGTATAACTGTGGGGATATTTTGCTCAAACTATACAACACACTAGTCAGGCCACAACTGAAATACTGTGATAACAAAATGTGGAGCTGGATGAACACAGCAGGCCAAGCAGCATCTCAGGAGCACAAAAGCTGACATTTCGGGCCTAGACCCTTCATCAGAGAGGGGGATGGGGAGAGGGAACTGGAATAAATAGGGAGAGAGGGGGAGGCGGACTGAAGTTGGAGAGAAAACAAGATAGGTAGAGACCTATCGGTCCGCCTCCCCATCTCTCCCTATTTATTCCAGTTCCCTCTCCCCATCCCCCACTCTGAAGAAGGGTCTAGGCCCGAAACGTCAGCTTTTGTGCTCCTGAGATGCTGCTTGGACTGCTGTGTTCATCCAGCTCCACACTTTGTTATCTTGGATTCTCCAGCATCTGCATTTCCCATTATCACTGAAATACTGTGAACTGTTTTGGGCCCATTATCTAAGGAAAGATGTATTGACATTAGAAGCAGTTTAGAGAAATTTCACTGGGCTGATACTGGATATGGAGGGTCTGTCCTATAATGACAGGTTGAGGAGGTTTTGCCTGTATTCATTGGAATTTAAAAGAATGAAACATCGTTAGTGATTAATTATTCTTAATAAGTATTAATTACCACGATTAATTATTATTAATTACTGTTATTATTTAATAATTGTCAATATCAAAATTATTTATAAGTAATAATAATTATTACTAATGATACCTTACAAGATTCTTCATGGATTTGACAAGATAGATGTAAAGATGTTGTTTCTGCTTCTGGGAGAGTCTCGAACCAGAGAAGGGTGGTGGGAAATTAGTTAGCTTAGATAGTATTGAATCTGTGGAATCTTTATTGTAGGGTGTCATGGAGTTGGAGTCATTAAGTACATTACAGGCCAAGGTAGACAGAGTTTAATTTGGAAAAGGCAGGAAAGTGGAATTGAGAATGATCAGACCAGTCATGATCTCGTTGAATAGCAGAGCACATTTCTTGGAAAGAATGGTCTACCTCTGTTCGTACATCTCACAATCTTATGGCCATGTCTGCCTCAAATTTCCCACACCATATTCCATCTGCCAAAGCAGCTACTGAAGTCAGAAGTAGTAACAGGCATGACTGATGAAATCAAGACGAAATGGTAGTGGGTCAAATTTCATTTTGACAAGACTGCCAAACCAGTTGAACACTGGGAGCCAGTCAGAGTACAAACATTCAATGCTCTAATAAGAGTCACCCTAAATTGCAGCTTGGGACATTGACAGAATAGTTTTCACCTCAATCATACACAACACAAATGAATGACCAGATGTACTGTCACAACTGCAGGCACAGGCTGACAACTGCACAAGCTGCTCCTTAACTGCCAGGTCAGGAAGTTGAGAACATACAAGCTACTCAGACCACAGATCAACCATCAGGTCTCTGAGGCCCACAGCATTCCAACAATGGAAGTGGAATAACAACAGGTATCATAGCAATAAATGACATGAGAACAATATTGCCCAGGGGTGGAACAACACTCACATGAAAAGCCCATGACAATGCACATGTGCACCGTTAAAGGACCAGCACAATTTAAAGACTATGCATGGAATGTATGTGCCGAGAACCCTGGGACTAACAAACTGCTAATGTATGTGAACGTAAGTGTAGTGGGGAACTTGGTAACCAACAGTGTAAAGGATAATGCTTGCAATTGTTTGTGTGGTTCTTTTGTTTGAAAAGGGGGGCATTTTAGATAATATGCGTCCTGGCCTGTCATGTGGGATCTATTACTAATCACTGACTGGAGACATTCATCTTACAGTCAGTGAAATAAAGACACAATAGAAGCCAGACTATCCAACTACAAGCATAACTCGTACCTTCAGTCACCTGGTGAAAAATTGCAAACTATATGTGGTTTCCTGGACAGTAATATCTGGTCATTCATTTGCATTATGTGGCTTCCTGGACTCACTGTTCTTTTGATCTTCCAGGAGGCTTGAATTATAGGCTCAATACTGGAGATGTTCTCTCTGTGTAAAATGTTGTGTAGCTGACACTGTTGTGGGCACTGCCTCCCATAGGAAATTGAATAGGTGACAAAATTTCAAGCGATGGTGCACAACAGAGTTTCCGAGGCTGGTGCCATCCCTAACAATGGCACCAATGATCAGAGTTCCAAAAGGAAGGGCACATAGGAGGCTGCCTGCAATGTAGTGCCAAGGTAGCGGCAGCGTGGAATCACCCACATTATCCTTGTTCAAGCCTGGAGGACACATACCAGCTGAACAGTGATGTTTCAGACTTCAGTTGAAACAATTGATGCCACCAAATGTTTTTGGCTAGTGTTATGCATATTCATTCCTGAGAACCAAAACTCAAAAGCAACAGAGAAGTGAATAGCTACAGATGCTCTTCCATGACTTAAATAATTAACAGAAGTATTCAGCAAAACAAAAACCACAACTAAATGGCACAAAGGACCACCTAGTTCAATCTGCTTTCCCTGAATATTAACGGCTTAAGGGGTCAAGAGAGAATGAGAGGAAAGCAGCTTTGCGTTTCACTTTTACACAATCATTAACAGGAAACAAAGGTGGAACAGGCTGTATATGCACTGGCATTGAGGCCACTGCTTGGGTAACATGGGGACCTCAGTGGCAGAAGGGCAGTTGAGCCTGGAAGTCTATTACAGCCAGCTGCCCATGTGGTGGCTATTTTATCTGCCATTTTAGCATTCAGGGTAATTACTTTTATTAGTAATGGCCAGATAACATATTTTGTGTGATATCAGTTTAGAATAAATTTGGGTCAGGATACCAGGGATTATTTCTCTTCTTCATTGATAGTGCAAATGGGATCATACACATCTACCAGACAAGCAGATCAGGGCTCAATGTACCATTTATTCTGCAATTTGGTGCCTTTGACAATGCAGCAATCCCTCAGTACTGCATTGGGCCATCAGGCTTGATTTTTCAGCTTAAAACCTGGAGTGTTTGGGATTTGAATGTGAAGACCAGAGAGAGGTCTGTCACCAACAGCTGACTCAACTTGGGTGAAAGTAAAAGCGGAATAAAAAAAATGGTGGCAATTATATAGAATCTTCAAGAACCTGAGGATAACCAGAAGCACTGTACTGTCACTAATGGTCACTGTAGCAACATAGGAAGCATTAGTATAATTTTCAAAGCAAAACGTAAATTTCAAGGATTGTATCTGCACATAAGATTGCTAACTCTCACTATATGCAGTCCTGAAAATTACATTAATTGATCTTCTGCGTCTTAACAATTTTCTTTTCCAACTTCAAATATTTTTAAAGTAACTAAATGAAAGTATGACAAATCTTTATTAACGCTCCAAAGATTTGTTTCTTTCCTGGCAACTCCAAGTTAATCATAAAGCATTGGTTACTCTAATCATGGAATACAGAGGCAAATAGAAGACCACCATGGATGTGCATTTAAAGTAGTATTTTTGTGATCTATTTTCCATCTTGAAAGCTTCTGGAAAATGCAGGCTGTTCTGATGCAAAACCAGATGGCTGGTACCCAAAGCCATGTGAAGAGTTGAACATTGTGTTGATAGGCAAGGCTGTGCCCTCATAAATGTACTTCAATAAGAAATCACCTCTTCAATGAGATTCTTAAAAGGGATTTTCTGCTTGACCACTGTTGATGTGCAGGTTGGAGTAACACACTGTTTGTGTTATAAATCTGTTCAATCATTCATTCTGCCATTATTTAGACTAAGTGGCCTCCTGTCAAATGCATTAACCTGGCATTAGTATGTTTATTATAGCAAGACTCAATGCCAAGTCTTTGCTGTTAATTTGTTCTCCAATAAAATGTGCTTTATTGATTCTCCTCAAACATTTGAACATAGTCCTTTTGAAGTGGTTGGTATTATAAAGCCATTATTTGTCCGAAAAAAAGATACAACTTTAATGTGTTTTTCTAATTGATTAAAAGATTTGTGATTGGCAATTAGCATCTACTAATTGCAGCCTTTACACTTTGAAAGGTTTCTAACCAAGTTAATAGACCACAATCATCCATGCGTTGAATCTGTATGACTATATTAAGTAGGAGGACAGTATTTACTACCTAAAAGATAGTTTGTTTATGGCACAAAGCTTTTAGTCCTGTTTTCTTTTTGCATTATAGTTTAGGAGCTAATACATTGACAGAGATCACAGTAATTAAAGATATAGCATTAAATGTTAATCACCAAGAATACCACTGGCTCCCTGGTGTTTGATGAGCTGCTGTTGCTTCAATGGTTGTGCCTACACTTCAAGAATGAAAAGCAAATTTGTAACTTTTGGTGATGTTGTGTAACTGGTGATATCAGATTGTTCATCTGTTAAACAATTGTCCTTTCCATTTCAGTGATGATCAGAAATTGCCCATTACACACTATCCCCAAAAGCTGAAAAGACCCTCTGTAACATTATGAAGCTAAGCCGGCTCTAGTCAGATTACAAAATCAGTGATTCCATGCCTCTAACAGGGAGCTTTGTTTGACAGGGCCTCTGATTTGATGGTCTGTGAACTTGGCTCAGTCAGTAACATTCTGATTTTACTTTTGAGGACCATGAAATTTTATTGGTGTCTTGGACATTATTCAGCATTTAATCAATATCACTAAAACAATTCACTTGATCAGCTATTCAATCTGTTGCTTGCAAAACTTTGCTGGGTGTAGAGTGGCTATTGTGCTGACTTGCAGGGCAAAGGAGGTGACTAAAGTTTGAGAGAGAAAATAGGAACTGCAGGTGCTAGGAAATCTGAGATAACAAGGTGTAGAGCTGGATGAACACAACTGGGCAGGCAGCATCTCAGGAGCAGGAAAGCTGATGTTTCAGAAGGGTCTAGGCTCAAAATGTCAACTTTCCTACTCCTAAGACACTGCTTGGCCTGCTGTGTTCATCCAGCTCTACACCTTGTTATCACTGTAAAGTTTGTATGTTTTTTATTGTGGACAGAATTGAAAAGGACTGCTCTAAAAACCAAGGCTTGTTGAAGGATCACTGCACTTTAAAGGAGAACAAATGTCCTGACACTTTGTTGTAAGTGCTGGTTACATGACAAAAGACCAGGTGGGAAAACGCACCGACGCTTCATCAGAGGCTGCACTGAGGGTGTTACGCAGTGTGGTAATGAAATTCTGCAGAACAAGAAACCAGCTCGGAGAGACAACCAACCTCAACAATGTTTATACAACTGCTTATCTAAGCAGTAATGGAAACCTGGTTACACGTGAGCGTGACTATGTACAAATGGAGCTTCAACTGACAACAAGAATCTGATTGGTTTATCAACTAGTAACCATTTACTCATGACAATGGACTCCCGCATGCCAACAACAATGTGAACAGCTTAGGAGTGAATCTTCGTCAGAAGCAATTGGACCTATAGAAAGCCTCTTCTGCAGTTAAAAGCATCTCAAGTCTGAACTTAGACAATTTGTTACCCCACATCAGCTGCTGTAAGCTGTGACATTTAATTAATTAATAAGTCAGAGATTTTTATAAGTGTGAATCAGTCAAAATGTGCTTCTTGCAAACAAGTATCTGGTGAAGGCAGATTGAGAAATAATGTTGTGGTCAGCAAAAGAATCCTCTCACTAGACCCCTTGGACACAGACCACTAAATTGCTTTCCCAGCTTATCCTTGAACCCATAACACCAATGTCTATGTCTAAGAGTGTGTAGAGGGAGAGTTCTACAAGTGAGTTGGAATTGTAACTAGCAGTGTTATATGTCAATGGTTCATAATAATTTTCTGTAGTTAGAGTCTACTGCATTAAGAAGCAACAGTTATGTACGGAAACTGGGCCCATACTATTTCTAGACTTTGAATAATCCATTTTTTTTATGTTTCTTCCCTTGATTTTGTCTGTAATTCATTGTGAATGTGAAAAATCGCTATCATCAACAGCTATTTTTAGAAAATATACATATAAAGTTGGGGCAGCCAATGCTAGTTCATTTTTCAGAACTGCCTTCAGGTTCTCAAAGGATGCTTTAATGACATTTGCTTGTCTTCAGAACATTTTTGTGTAAGATACATCTAATGTGATGTAGTTAGGTATAATTTTTAATAGAACACACACATAGCCAAATATCTCATTTTTTCCCTTTTAGAAATCCTTTTTCTTTAAATCTACCAGAGCCATTACTTTTGTTGTTGTTGCTAGTACCTGTCCTGTCTATGATATGTTCCAGGTAAGCTAACCTTGTTTTTGTTAATTTGATCTAGGAAAGATTGATAACTGAGCCAAATATTTATAGATGCTTTACATGCCCTCTAATTGTTTTACATGCTCTCTCTAGATTTTTCTGCACATTACAATGTTATCTCATTGAATTACATAGTTTGGTACTTCAGCTACAACTTGATTCATCTGTTTTTGGAACATAGCTGGGGCATTTTTAAAACTCAAATAGCATCACTCAACATCAACACAACTTGTTTCGTACAACAAAGGTTGTTTTTTCTTTAGCTTTGGATGGTAGTGATCCTTTTCACTATCCACTCAACAGATCAATCTTAGAAAGAAATGAGGTACTGGAAAGCTGTTGGTGGAATTTTCTGAGGAAATGGATAGGAATTGTGTTTTTTTTTTGTTTCTGCATTCACTATTCAATAATCTATGCAGAATTTAGTTAATCTATTCAGTTTTGGAGCTATAATCACCAATGAACTCCAACTGCTTTGGCTAGTGTGTTTCAGATGGGCTGAAGGGCTAAAGTTGTGGATGATATTTGACAGCTGCATGTCTTTTAATGAGTCCTGTGAACATTCCTGTACATGCTGAAGCCAGCACAACTAATATGTTTTTCTGTAGCTGTTTTTCTATGCCTTGCAGTTTGTTACACTGTGTAAGAGAAACAGTTTAATTCCAAGTCGCTGGACTTTACCATGGACCAGGAACACAAATAGTGCGAGGAACAACCTCAGATTCCAGACCAGCCATCAACTGAGGGGTCCCCAAGAGGCAGAAGGGTAAGGCTGATTGATTCTTTCCTCTCTTTTTCATTTTCTTAATTTACTTAATACATGTTCCTTTCCTTTTCATCTTTTATTATTATTTAATAAAAGTTCATATTTAAGCACTCTGTGATCCAAGATATTTTGGGGGACAAGGATGCAATTCCAGAAAATGCATAACAGAATGGAAAAGCAACCTGATGCTTTGGAGATCTTCTGTACTCCTGGGTGGAATGAGGCAGCCTCTGATTTTGGGTCTGTAGCTAAAATGTTAGCACAATTAGGACCCCAAAAGAACGGGGGACAGTCATAACTGGCAAAGGAGAGAACTGAATGCCAGGTTTCTGTGCTAAGCAAGTGCACTGAATCTTGTGGAAGTGTTAACTCTTTGTAGTCTGGTTTGAATGCACCTTCATTTATTGGCTGCTAAATGCCATCTTGTACAGCTTGTGGCTTTTTTTGTTCCCAGGAGTTCAAGATCAGGGGATACTTTGAAAATTTAATTTGCATTTTGGGAATGTCCGGTGATTTGAAAATCTGTTGTGTACCTATATCTGTGTTGGACATATATCGTTAGTGTAATGTTCTTGTAAGAGACCATCAGTGGTTGTTTAAAGCAAAAATCTGTGAAATGTTGATTCAGAAATTTGGTTTGTAAAGCTTTGTAAAAATTTACCTCTTGGAATAGGCTCCATGTAGTGTTTGGACTTGGGTGAATTTTATTTCCAGAAATTACAATGTTTGGAATTTCATTTTCTGGCCAGAATGAATTTCCAAATATTGTTTTATCACTAGTGATTTTAATTCCGGATGATAATATTGACTCATTGTTCATGTGCAAGTGATAGGGACATTGGAACGTTGAAAATGTAGCTCGCTGTGTGCGCGAGAAGTTTAGGAAAGACAGATTTAATAAAGGAGTGGGCTTTTCTTTCCTTCAAGAAGGAGGAGAAATGGATGACATAATTAGGCTCAGTGGTTTGAGATTCCTGGCAACACTACAATTAATATTTTCACAGTACTATCCCAACACGAAATGTGTTATTGATAAATAGCTTGATAGGTTGAGAGTGCCTCAACTATCACTGTGTTACGTTGTTGAAATTCTGCAAATGGATTCAGCCTTCAGTGCGTCCAATTTCTAAAAGACAAACAAATGAGTTCAATCCATTCCATGTTAAGCAGAATGAGTCAATTAGCATTAGTCTAGTACAGATTCAGAAAGCGAGTAGGGCATAAACTCCTGCTCATAATTATGATCAGATTCCCTACAGTGTGGAAACAGGACCTTCAGCCCAACAAGTCCACACCGCCCCTCGAAGCATCCCACCCAGACCCATCCCCCTATAATCCAGACACCCCTGAACACTACGGGCAATTTAGCATGGCCAATCCACCTAGCCGGCACATCTTTGGACTGTGGGAGGAAACTGGAGCACCCGGAGAAAACCCACGCAGACATGGGGACAATGCGCAAACTCTGCACAGGCAGTCGCCTGACGCGGCACTTGAACCTGGTCCCTGGCGCTGCGGTGGCTCAGTGGTTAGCACTGCAGCCTCACAGCACCAGGGACCCAGGTTCAATTCCCGCCTCGGGTAACTGTCTGTGTGGAGTTTGCACATTCTCCCCACGTCTGCGTGGGTTTCCTCCGGGTGCTCCGGTTTCCTCCCACAGTCCAAAGATGTGCCAGCTAGGTGGATTGGCCATGCTAAATTGCCCGTAGTGTTCAGGGGTGTCTGGATTATAGGGGGATGGGTCTGGGTGGGATGCTTCAAGGGGTAGTGTGGACTTGTTGGGCTGAAGGGCCTGTTTCCACACAGTATGGAATCTGATCATAATTATGAGCAGGAGTTTATGCCCTACTCCCTTTCTGAATCTGTACTAGACTAATGCTAATTGACTCATTCTGCTTAACATGGAATGGATTGAACTCATTTGTTTGACTCTTAGAATTTGGAAGCAACTGAAGGCTGAATCCGTTTGCAGAATTTCAACATTGTAACATAGTGATAGTTGAGGCACTCTCAACCTATCAAGCTATTTATCAATTATACATTTTGTGCTGGGAAATTACTGTGGAAATATTAATTGTAGTGATTGCCAGGAATCTCAAACCACTGAGCCTAAGACACTTAAGCATATCATGTCAAAAACTAATTAATACTCACATGACCGGATATTCTAAAACATTTAAATTGGATAGTTACCTGAAAATTTAAAGGGATTCTGTGAAATGATAAACTACATGCAGTCTCAGTGGTTTCAAAGCATACAAAAATTGTTAGTAATTTCAAGGGAGTAAACAGAATATTGAATTTGGACAAGTTTACATAGACATATATCAAATATTGAGGATGAGTTATCAAGTAACTTTAAAAAAAATCATGGAAAAAGAAAAAGTAAATATATATTGTGCCTGAATCAAACAGAAATGTTTGTCTTCTGTTTTAACACATTATAAGATTATGTTCCTTGGAATACAAATCTCTACAGATCTCTGATATTAGATATGCTGGTAATAATTACGTTGCAAAATTGGATGAGACAAAGTAATTAAGGGTGGAGATTGTTAGCAGGAGACAACAAAAAGAATAATGGATTGAAGTGGCAATTTAGGTTAAAATGTTACAATATTGAAAAGGAGGTTTTGATGAGAGCATGAAACTAACAGCTTTTTCTGGTGATCCTTGTCTTTCCCTTTAAGAGAATTGAATTGGTGATCAAGCCACTACCCGAAACATTGGGACCATGAATGGAGAGATAAGTAAAGCCTCATAGGCCATTTGATAAGATCATGTGGGAGTCAACAGTGCATGACATGGACTTGGGATACAGATGTAAGTGTGCAAAAGTGAATGTTACCTCGGAGGTAACAA
The DNA here is from genome assembly GCF_030684315.1 of Stegostoma tigrinum. Classification (NCBI taxonomy): domain Eukaryota; kingdom Metazoa; phylum Chordata; class Chondrichthyes; order Orectolobiformes; family Stegostomatidae; genus Stegostoma; species Stegostoma tigrinum. Next base: position 20,940,395 of record NC_081381.1, read on the forward strand.
ACATGTGACAGTTCAAAACATGCACTGAAGAACAGGTCTTAGGCACATATACTTAGTGGATGGAAGGTTTAGTGTGGCTTGGAAGAGCACAAACACAAAATTTAAATGACAAGACTGACACAAAATCCATAGAGAAACTTTAAAACAATTAAAGTAACATTAGTGAAAGGGATATAAAAAGAATTACAATCAAAGTAAAAGTTGCTTTGCTATTATGTCAAAATGTTACAGAAATGAAAGAATATGGATTCTGGAGGATTAATAGGGGACTGAGTCAAGGTGCTCATTGGATGACATACAGACACTCCATCTTGAGCGTTTGTATGATGCATGTACTCCAGGGTTCAAATCAGCAGGTGAAACTGCATTGAGTTAGGACAGTTAGTGTATATGAAAGAAGATTGAGATAAGATTCAGGAAATATAAGAGTCTGTGGCAATGGAACCCTGGGGCAAATAAAATGTGGGAAGCATATTTTGAAGGCAAAGCCTCATGAACATTGGAGCTGTATTATTTGATATCATGTATATTGTAGCTCAAAAGGCAGTACCCACATTTAGAGGTAGTTATCATTCATTGGTACAATCATTCACAAAGTTGGCAAGGAGGGAAACATGTTGAAGAAGGGTCCTCAAAACTGATGCACGTGAAGAGAGCTGGAGAAATTTTGACTCCATGTATGATGTTATTCTACTGTTACTGGGTGTGGTGATCTGTGGATTGGGAACTGGAGAATAAAAAAAAACACAGATTAAGGAACCTGAATCTGGAATATACTGAATTTTAGAGAAAATTATGAAAATAGATCAACTGCAAAAAAAATTGTCAATGATATCTTGATAATAAAATGTGAGGGTGGATGAACACAGCAGGCCAAGCAGCATCTCAGGAGCACAAAAGCTGACGTTTCGGGCCTAGACCCTTCATCAGAGAGGGGGATGGGATGACAGTTCTGGAATAAATAGGGGGAGAGGGGGAGGCGGACCGAAGATGGCAAGAAAAGAAGATAGGTGAAGAGGAGAGTATAGGTAGGGAGGTAGGGAGGGGATAGGTCAGTCCAGGGAAGACAGACAGGTCAAGGAGGTGGGATGAGGTTAGTAGGTAGGAGATGGAGGTGCGGCTTGGGGTGGGAGGAAGGGATGGGTGAGAGGAAGAACAGGTTAGGGAAGCAGAGACAGGTTGGACTGGTTTTGGGATGCAGTGGGTGGAGGGGAAGAGCTGGGCTGGTTGTGTGGTGCAGTGGGGGGAGAGGACGAACTGGGCTGGTTTTGGGATGGGGTGGGGGAAGGGGAGATTTTGAAGCTGGTGATGTCCACATTGATACCATTGGGCTGCAGGGTTCCCAAGCGGAATATGAGTTGCTGTTCCTGCAACCTTCGGGTGGCATCATTGTGGCACTGCAGGAGGCCCATGATGGACATGTCATCTAAAGAATGGGAGGGGGAGTTGAAATGGTTTGCGACTGGGAGGTGCAGTTGTTTATTGCGAACCGAGCAGAGGTGTTCTGCAAAGCGGTCCCCAAGCCTCCGCTTGGTTTCCCCAATGTAGAGGAAGCCACACCAGGTGCAATGGATGCAGTATACCACCTTGGCAGATGTGCAGGTGAACCTCTGCTTAATATGGAAAGTCATCTTGGGGCCTGGGATAGGGGTGAGGGAGGAGGTGTGGGGGCAAGTGTAGCATTTCCTGCGGTTGCAGGGGAAGGTGCCGGGTGTGGTGGGGTTGGAGGGCAGTGTGGGGCGAACAAGGGAGTCACGGAGAGAGTGGTCTCCCTTGTTGCCTGAGCCAGGTGATACGACTTGATTGTTCCACTAAGGTCTTGACTGTACATCGGGGGCCTTTTTTTATGGGTAGGCCCCCAAAGGCCACTGTGATCATTAATTTGATGATACATCCTATTGTTATATTATTCCTATTGGTGATGTTAATTTTCATTGTAGTTTTATTCTTCTAGTGTAGGTTTGTTACTCTTACTATACATTCTTGCACGGCAGTGGTTGATTTGCATCTGTATCTGTAATTGTAAAATGCGCTGTCAAATATCATCCGGGTCAATTGTATAGGATGGGCTGAAGGGCTAAACCTGTTCATGATATTTGACAGCTGCATGAACCTGAATGAGTCCTGTGAACATTCCTGTACATGCTTTAGTCAACACAACCAATGTGCTTTTCTGTAGTTGTTTTTCTGTGCTTTGTTGTTTGTTACACTATGTAAGAGAGAGGGTTTCATTCCAAGTCACTGGACATCATCTCAGACTGGCATCACAAACGGTACCAGGAGCAACATCAGCCTCCTTACCAGATGTCAGTTGAGGGGTCCCCAACATGCAAAAGGGCATGAGGTTATTGTTTCTTTCCTATCATTTCCATTTTTAAAAATTTATTTAATGAATGTTCCTTTCTTTTTCATCTTTTATTATTACTTAGTAAATATTCTTGCTTCAGCAAATTACTGTTATCAAGCCTTCTCTTAACTACATTTAACCAAATCCTAAAAGAACCATCTGGATGCACTCTGTGATCCAAAACAGCTAAGTTCAATCAGGTAATTTCTTAGCTTATATTAGATCTTCATTTCCAACTAAGTTTTTTCAGGGCTTAACCAAAAGAATGTTTTTTTACCAGCACTGATTCACCTACATCCACATCTAACTAACTTAGTGCATCCTGGAGTATGTCTCCAGATTCCCATGAATTTCCCAGTAATCTTACTAGATGTTCCTATTGTCTTTCTCCTAAGTATGACAGAATGTTGTCTAATTGTCCCGGTCCTTCAGTATTGGCTAACTGGATTGCAGGAAGTTCCTTTGTGAATTTTCCTTCTACCTTACTCTTAAAGTTTTGGTCAACCTTCACTACACTTACTCCCTGATACATTTGGTCTTTCTTACCTTCTTCATGCGATGACATTGTTCAACGTATTCAGATAACATGACTGATTCTTTTTCCCATGATCCAGAGTAACTTTTAGATGGGTCATCTTGTATACATTACCGAAGCTCAATTTATGGACAGATCAGCTCAGTCAATCACATCCAGTTTGAGGTGCATTACCCATCGCTTTCACCTTCTATGTTTATCATAGGTATCAATAGTATTTGGTAAATATTGCAAACTACTTACCCATACCAGTACTTAATTACAAAAATGCTGTTTAAAATATATTGGGCTGTATGGCTATTTCAGGCAGTAATAGAATTGACAATAGATATCAAAATTGGTGATTAAACCTACTAATAGCTTCATGTTCATCATTTCAGTGTCCTCTTACAGACTTGTGTTGCATCACTTTCAGTATTGGTCACTCTGTGGCAGAATGCTGTAGACATCAGGCATACCGCAACATCAAATGTAACAGTTCATAATACTGTTAAATTGTCAGATAGAACACAAGGCAGTAGGAAGAACCACAATTTCCCAGAAAAGAAATCAACAAGTTTGCTTTAATGTGCATATATATCACATGCAGTTTTTCTAATCGCTACCTATAAAGAGAAAACTGCATTAACGCCAACGTGTTTGCTTTAAGGAGGGGGATTAGTATGTTGAGAGACATTCTTGCAACACTTTCCAATGGAAAGCTGCAGATATCTACTGCACAAGCAGTGATAAGTATGTTAACATATTCCATTTGCACAGTATAAAAGACAAATTCCTATCTGTAAACTGGGATCTCTTTAGAGTCAGAGTGAAGCATCAGAGCAGAATGTACACAGGTGACAATCCTCAAGATGGCACTATATAAACAAAGATATGTTCCTCAGTTGCCTATGCACCATACCATACAAAACTGAAAACTACAGTTAGGAAGGACAAACTCACTGCCAGAATACTATGAATCATTTTTGGGTTGGAGAACTTTATAAAGACAGAAAGGTGAGGCCATGGATCACTTTGAACAGCAAAACAAATGTGTTAAAATTGAGTGTGTTCAAAAAAGAAAGGGGTTTGGAAAAGGTGAAAAGCAATGGAACCAAGTAGAGAGCTCCTAAGAAGAGTTGTATAAGCACAAGAGTGGAGACATCTCTTTCCAACTGAAAAGGTGTAAGGTTTTGTGTAATTACTGAAACCTTAATAGGCTTATTTGGAAGTCCTCCCTCAATTATTTTCATGGAAGCCCATTCCAGATAAATGGTTTAAATTCTCCATTAAATTAACAGACAGAGAAACATTATATTCACATAAACATTGCTGTCACTTCTAGCTAGTCCTGAACTAATTTAAAATACAGGCTAAAAATGAAAGGTTTGATTGAGTACATATGGAAAGCTCATTTAACTAGCATTAGAGTTAGTAAAACAGTTAAGATACGTGGTGAATAATCTGGAAGGAGAATTGGATTACACTGTAAGATTTTATCATGTGGAATACTCTGCTGAAATGGTTGTGTAAGATTTGGTAGTATGTTTTGAACATGCATTAGGTATACACTTGAAAAAGAAAGCTTACAAAGGCAAGATGGATGGCACCTTAATAAAACTTTCAAAGATCCAGCACAAATAGGATATACTGAATTGCCTCTTTCTGTCCTGTATATTTCTCGAAAGGATGTGAACAATCTTCCATATCCAGCACCTCAACTGCTAGCATCAGCACACACTACTAAGAGAGAAGTATAACTTTCTTTTGAAACATTTTGCTTTCATTTTGGAAAGGAACGTTCATGGCTGCTGTAGTACCATGAGGTTTCCTTTTATTCAATCGTGGGAGGTGATTAGCCTTCCCTTTATCATTTATTGCCCATCGTTAATTGCCCAGTTACGAGTCAATCCTTTTGCAGTGGATCTAGAGTCTCATGTACGTCAGACCAGGTAAGGGTAGCAAATCTTCCCTGAAGGACGCCACTGAACGAGTTGGGGCTTTGCACTAATTGATAGTGCCATTGGATAAGCTTTTCATTGCAGACATTTTATTGAATTCAAATTCTGTCACAGTGGGATTTGATCCTATGTCCCCAAAACATTAGTCTGTGATATTTCCCTGAACCAACTACCTTCTGTTAGCGAATGTGGCTGGCTTTACTGAACAGAGCTATGTAGAAGATCAGAAGCGAGGACACCTTACTTGGTGCCGAGACTTTGGTTTCACACGAACTACTATCACTGTGACATGACTCCTTTCATTCATGATCAGTAGTTATATGTAAAGATGCAATTCCCTCTACTTTATAGTTTCACAATGTCCCCATCCAGCTTCACACTTTGTTATCTTGTCCTTCAGGACCATGATGCTTTATTATGAACCAAACATCTGAAAACAATTCGATTTGGAAAGAAGCACCTTTCTATCCTCATTAGATGATATGCCCCAAGGACCAGAAGGTATGAAGTTCAACTACTAGTCAGTGCTAACTTAGCTGATCTTAGCAATTGAAATTTAGTGCATTTTGGCCTGGATTCTGGATAGGAAAAGCAAACCAGCAGATTGACATCAAGAGACATCTATGTGAACATGCGAGCTGCATGTGAAAACTGCTCGTCTGTGATTTCTTTTCAGTCAAATAACCTGTCATCATTTGCTGCCTTGTCTTGCAGGTGAAGTAAAGGCACTTGGGTAAGGTACAAATGAATTGATACTATCTGAAGATTCATACTCAGCAAGAATCAGGAATTTCAGTAAAAGAAGACAGGGAATTATAAAATAAATAGTAGATGACTGAAGCCTAATTTTCACTCCCTTGGCTTATACTATTTCTCCCATAATACAGTTTTGCTCCCATTCAAGTATCATGGAAGTTCTGAGGAAGGTTCATTGGACCCGAAACATTAACTCTGTTTTGTCCTTCACAGATGCTGCCAGACCTGCTGAACTTTTCCAGCAACTTTGTTTTGTTCAAGTATTGTGATTGGAATACGAACAATATTTTCGTGGGATTATTGCTAGACTGTTAACCCAGGTAATGTTTGAGGGTCTTGGTTTCAAAGCCCATTGTGGCAGATGGTAGAATTTGAATTCAATAAGAATATATAATTACAAATCATGATGATCATCAATTGATTGTTGAGAAAAGACCATCTGGTTCACTAGGGAAGGAAATCTGCCATCCTTACTTGGTCTGGCCTACATGTTGCTCCAGAACCAAACAATGTTGTTGACTGTTAATTGCCCTCTGGGCAATAAATGCTGGCCTAGTCAGCAATACCCATATCCTGTGAATAAATTTTTAGAAATCTTGATTGAGTCACTCAACAATGTATGATTACCAACATTAGCACACAACCCATCTAGAAGTTCAGGAAGCTCACATTCAGCTATTTGGAACTGGTCAATGCTGAGTTTGAAAGGAGAGTAGACTAAGGAAGAGACCCCACAGAAAGGTTCAGTTGATTGATGGGTAAGAAATCATAGCGTGGCTTCAAGATATTTTTCTGGGCAAGGGTGAACAGCCAGAGCTTCACATTGCTACCACTGACCTAGGTAGGAGGGGGAATTGTGGTCCTGCAATAAAAATTTAAGGAGCTAGGCAGAAGTTTAGCAAGCAAAACGTCACATGTAACAAACTCCAGATTATTCCCATGGCAGACAAATACAGAAATGGCAGAAAAAGGCAGATGAATGTATGGCTGGAAAATTGGCTCAATGGGAAGGACTTTAGACTCCTGGCACCATGGGGCTGGCTGTGGGGAAGAGACAAAGAATAAGAACGAAGAATAGCACGGCACAGGAACAGGCCTTTTGGCCTGCCAAGACTATGCTGACACATGATGCCTTTCCATGCTTAAAAAACTTTCATCTCTAAGTGGTTCTGATCCCTCTATTCCCTGCCTATTCATCTATTTGTCAAGATGCCTCCTAAACATTACTGTTGTATCCGCCTCTACCACCTCCTCTGGCAGTACATTCTCGACATTTACCAGTCTCTGTGTAAAACACCTCCTTTAAACTTACTCTATTTTACCTTAAACCCGTCTACCCTAGTAAGTGATATTTCTACCCTGTGAAAAAATACTCCTGCAATCTGTTCTATCCATATCTTTCATAATTTTCTAAACTTCTGTCATGTTGATCCTCATCCTTTGATGTTCAGGTGAAAACAAACCAAGTCTGTCCAATCTTTCCTCATAGGAAATACCCTTTGAACCAGGAAACATCCAGGTAAACCATTTCTGTGCCTTCTCTAAGCCTCCACACCCTTCTTGTAGTGTGTCAACTGGAACGGCACACAATATTCCAAATGAGGCCTAACTAAAGATCTATAAAGCTGCAACATAACTTGCCAATTTTTATACTCTATGCCCCAAACAATAAAGGCAAGCATGCTTTATGCCTCCTTAACCACCTTATACACTTGCAGGGAACTGTGGACCTGTATGCGTAGATCCTTCTGTATGTTGACATTACTAAGGATTCTCCCGTTTACTTATTCTGTTCCTTCTGCATTAGATCTTCCAAAATGCATCTCCTCACATTGGTCTGTGTTAAACTCTATCTGCTGTTTCTCTGCTCTAGCATCCAGCCTAGCTATATCCTGCTACATCGTCTGACAATTCTCCTCGTTACTGCTGCTCCCCCAGTCTCCAGGCAGAAAAAAACACCCTTCCAACTACTAACCTCTGACACCTGTCCAAATCTGATGCATTACATTTGAAGAGCTTGAACTGAGTTCTCTGTGAGAGCAATTTTCTAGTGCTGTTGGAAGGATGTTAATTTAAATTGGAACGGGTGTAGGAAACAAAAGAGAGAATTAGAAGCAATACCACAGTATACCAGAATAAGTAGTGAAATGAATAAAATGACTGTAGAGAGCAGACAGTTGTCAGGTGAAGTCAGAACAATGGAGGAAATCATGAAGTGTAAACCAGAGTTGCTGTACATGTATGTGAATGCACTGAATTCAATAAATAAGGTTAGGGACTAATGGTGTAGATTGCCAGGAGAAAAGAAGTGTTTTCACACAACGAGTAATTCATGTCCTGAATGCATTGTCTGGAAGTTTGGTGGGGGCATTGTCAATTAAGGCATTCAAGCGTGCATTAGATGGTTATTTGTATAGGAAGAATGTGCATAGGTAGAAGGTAAAGATATGAGATAGGGGCTAAATTATAATGCTCAGGTAATAACAGGTGCGGCACAAGGAGTTGAATTGTGTCCTTCTGCACTGCAACACTTCTGGGATATGTCAGTTTATACAATATAAAAAATCAGGCCTGAAAGTGTGTTACTGTGTCAGGGTGTGACAGAATGGCTTCCTGTAGGACAATAAAGTAAATGGAACCAAGTTGCATTTGCTGCTAAGGTATGACAAAGGGACAAAATGGCCACACCTTCCTTTTAAACTTTGGCCTGGACAAATGAAGACACCAGAAGTAACAGCAGTCACGTGGACGATAACCATAAGGATCGATGAAGGTTGAAGTTCACTGCTGTAAATTATCTTTTTTAAGGCGCGACATACTCATTAGCAAACAGTGCCTTTTTTAAAGATCAATAGTTGAGACAAAATATAATTCTAGCTTTGTATTTTCACTTCCTTTTGACACTGTTTCAGTCTTTGCTGACTAAAATTTATCAAACACTTTGCAGTAAACAACTCAAGCTGGAGTGACACTCTTGAGATAAAATTACAATGATGCCTTCTTATCTCTAAGAGATGCTGACCTTTGCTTTCTTTTATCATTAGAATGTGAACATCACTGTGTGATTATCTGTGTAAAAGATAAATCATCATTATGTAGCTAATAGCATATAGTAAATTAGCTCTGATCCATTAAGCCTAGATCAATGAATCATACTGTATACTGCCTGGTATTGTAGAGAGATATACAAAAACAGGTACATTCCAGATTTGATCCTGCATTGTATTGAGCCTAATCTCAGCTGGGACTAAATTGGGCCTTTTTAAATCTATATTCCTTGGATGTGGGTGTCCTTGTCTTGGCCAACGTTTATTGCCCATCTGTAATTGCTCTTGAGAAGGTGGTAGTGAGCTGCTTTCTTGAACCGCTGCAATCCATGTGCTGGAGGTAGAAGCACAATATCATTAGGGGTGGAGTTCTAGGTTTTACAACCGACTTCAGTGCCCTTGGCCCAGGGAGAGTATGTCAACGAAATTCTCACAATTCTTGCCCAGTGTATTTAAATGAATGAATGTATTTGAATGAATTAATTAATTAATTAATTATTGCCACATATATCTAAGGAGATACAGTGAAAAGTGTTCTGTCAGCACAATTGAGTGCCATTTTGAATTACAAAGGAATAAAAAGAAAGTACTTAAATAAAGTTCATCTTCATTGGCTGGGGTCCGAAGCACAGCTCCACAATTTCTGCGAGGTCCCCACCACAGCCAAGAATCCCAGGTCCACCACTGCTGCAGCCAAAGCTGAGGCACACTTTCAGGAAATCCACACACCAGACCAATGAGCTAGGAGTCACTGCTACATAAGAAAAACACATGTGGGAGTTTGAAGAAAAAGTTGCAGTATAGGTAGAATGGGCTGAATGGCCTTGTTCTGTGTCTATATCATGGAAGTCTCATTATCTAAATCCTTGTGCATCTTTTGCAGCAAAATTAATTCCCAAGTGAAGGTTGTGGTGCAGACAGGTAGGGCCTGATCATTTAAAAATGTGGGTGGATATTGGATGTTTAGCTGTGAGAGTAGGATGGCCAGGGCCATGGACTGACAGGCTTACTATGGCCAATGACTTTCTAGCTGTTGTCGGTGTGTACCAGTCCAACCAAAAGCGAGGCTTGATCTGAAACTGTCCCAGAGTTTTCTAACTGGCCCGGATCACAAAGTCAGATGACTGTGATTCTGTTTAATGCAAGGACAGAGGGATCCCAGGCAATTGTGATTTGTAACTCTTCTATTGTTGCACATAGTTTAAAATGTGAAATTGATAATTATTAAACCTCACTTAAATATAATAAATGAGTGTGATTGGGGAGAAACCATGGCACAGAAATATAGAACTCTATATAGAAATATAGAAATGTAATTCACAGTTTTAATGCTGCGGTAGAATAATAACTTTGGTAAAAAGAATACAGGCATGGACTATTTTCTAAACGGTGAGAAAATTCATAAAGCAGAAGTACAAAGGGATCTGGGAGTGTTGGTCCAGGATTCTCTAAAAGTTAACTTGCAGGTAGAGTCTGAGAATAAGAAAGCGAATGTAATGTTGTCATTTATCTCAAGAGGGTCAGAATATAAAAGCAGTGATGTGCTTCTGAGACTTTATAAAGCTCTAGTTAGGCCCCATTTAGAATACTGTCCAATTTTGGGCCACACACCTCAGGAAGAACATACTGGCGCTGGAGCGTGTCCAGAGGAGAGTCACACGGATGATCCCTGGAATGGTAGGTTTAATGTACGATGAACGGCTAATGATCCTGGAAGTGTATTCATTAGAGTTTAGAAGGTTGAGGGGAGATCTAGTAGAAACTTACAAGATAATGTGTGGCTTAGAAAGGGTGGATGCTGGGAAGTTGTTTCCGTTAGGCAGGGAGGCTAGGACTCATGGGCACAGCCTTAGAATTAGAGGGGGTAAATTTAGAACGGAAATGAGTAGGCATTATTTCAGCCAGAGAGTGGTGGGCCTGTGGAATTCATTGCCACCGAGTGCAGTGGAGGCCGGGACGTTAAATGTCTTCCAGGCGGAGATTGATAAATTCTTGATCTCACAAGGAATCAAGGGCTACAGGGAGAGTGCAGGGAAGGGGAGTAGAAATGCCCATCAGCCAGGTGGAGTGGACTCGATGGGCTGAATGGCCTTACTTCCACTCCTATGTTTTATGGTCTTATGGTCTTAATATTTGAAAGGCAGTATCAAATATCAGATATATGATCTTAAAAAGTTCCAACTTGGGTGACATGGACGACGTGGCAAAGAATAGTGACCCCAGAAGATGGAACTTTCAATTAGGATATTGATCCATCAGGTTTCCATTCCTTTTACATTTCTTGCTAAATTGCACTCAATGGCAAAGGAATTCTTTTGTCAATCCGTATAATAGATAGCCAAGGGGCTACCCTGAATATTCTACTCAGCTCACCCTTTATAGGTCTAGTGGAAAATTTTCATTCAGTGAGATGGGTGGTTTACAATTTAAGATGTAAGGAAACCCAGCATTGCAGAACACCCAAGTTATCAATTACCAATATAAATATAACCTTCTATTCCATGAGGGGAAAAAAGACAATAATTTCTACTACTTTTCATTCAGTCTCGAGTGCATCTCTTTGGAGTCAAATATGCTGCTCCAAATACCACATCTTCTGCAGGCCCCATCCCAAATGTCTCTGTATGATTCATTGATGGCATGTGAACATAGTTTCCAAGGTAATTGGAATAGGGTTATTTATGTATGGCTTTATTTAAAGACAAGTTTAATTACTCGCCAGATGAGAAAGTTTGGCCATGTTCTAGAGCTCCTGCTGTCCATAAAGTGTTGATTTATACACAGGGCCATTATGCTGGGAGAGCCAGAATTTTCAGTCTGCCACATTGAAGGAAAGACTAGGAGATAGTAAGGGCTGCAGACCCTGGAAGTCAGAGACGATAAAATGCAGAGCTGGAGAAGCACAGCAGGTCAGACAGCATTAAAGGAGCAGGGAAGTCCACATTTCAGGTCTGGACCCTTCATCAGGACTATTTAGGAAATGGCTATTTCGTCAGAATGGTATGCGACTTGGAAAAGAACTTGCAGGCAATAATGTCGCCATCCATTTTCTACTTTTCTCCTTCTTGATGTTAGAGATTGTGGCTTTTGTGACATTTCTTGGACACTATGTAGTGTTCTGGTTCATGAATAACTGAATATGTGTAAAGTTAAAATACATCATCAGCAGAGAATATGATGTAAGACAACACCTGACAATTGAATGATCAGTGTTGGTCTCCTGATAACATGAAAGTAGAGCTCTCTTGTAACCCTGTATATAGTCTGCTTTGCAAAAATGTAGAACCCAAGCATTTGTTATCATTTATTAGAGAGTGATTGGTAAGTTTGTGTAAGGGGCCAAGATTACAACAATGGGTTTGGAAGGTTTTGTCAAAGGAGCCTTGGCAAATAGATGCAGTGTATGTTGAAATTGATGTACAATGCTATCATTGCATGACTGTGGTGGAAGGAGAGATAGTTTCATGGTGGCAGATGGGATTTTAATTAAGCAGGTCGCGTTGTCCTGGATGGTGTTGCTCTTCATGTATTGTTGGAGCTGCACTTACCCAGGCGTGTGGAATAATCCCTTCAGTTGTCTGAATCTGGCCTTGTAAATGGTGAATAAGCTCTTGGGAGTCAGGAAGTGCGCTGCATTAATTCCCAGCCTCTGGTTGGTGAAGATAACGGCTTGGTCAATACTAACTCCTGAATTAACTACAAGTGGCGGCCCTGTGGAGTAGCTATTTGTGTAAGCACCTTAATGATTGTACACCAGTGACTTTCAGTGAAGTTGATGCTGGGAAATTCATCAATGAGAATACTATTGAGTCATACAGGTATGATTGTCTCATTGGATATGAACATAGTTTATCATTTGAGTTGTACAAAAGAATGCTGCCACTTATCAGCTTAGCTTGTCTGTGGTCCTATTCAGGGATTTAGGATATCAGCAGAACAATAAAAAGGCAAGAGAAGTTGCTTCTACTGCATAATGGGTCTTCAAATTTGTCGGAAAAACTTTAAAGCTATGACATGTCAATAGTAGGTTACAAATCTAAAGATTGGAAGTTTCCACTCCCTGGTTTGACTAGAATAGTTGTGAGCGAGCTGCCTAAATAGGATGAGAATGAAAAGATCAAATTCTCATGACTTTCCATTCTAATCATAAGTGACAACTACAGAATTTTGTCCTTGAGTAGTGACTATGGTTTATTCACGTATTTTGTATATCATTGATGCCACAACTCCCTATCACTTCCAATTCTCTTCTCCATTGAAAAACCAGATGGGGCAAAAACCCAACAGGGTAAAACAGAGTGGGTACCTGGATGTGTGCAAATTACCAATTGCCTGTGCTGGCTGTTAAGTAACTGCTTGTTCTGGTCAACATTTCTGCATGGTCTCTGGCCACCGACCTCCTGCACCCTTCTTGCACTAGACTTGACATCGGCAAACCACAAGCCTAACTACATCTGCTTTTGGACCAACTCAACCACTGCTTTAGGTCTTCACACTCTCATCTGGAGCTGAGGGGCACCTATGACTTGCATGCTTCTGCTGGGTCACTGCATGTGGGGACAACCACACATCTTTTGAATCTACACAGGATATGTTTATGCTGACGCAGACACAGGTATCTGACAGCTTTTAGCTTGCTTTATTAGCACTCACTGACATTAAATGCTTATTTGGAGGCATCCAGCCTCTTTGTGGGTAACATTGCTTTTCTTGGCACACCTAGTCTGGTGCACTGAGGTACAGCTTATCTGCCTGTGCAGGTTAGCTGGTCTTTTGGTTTAGAGAGAGAGGCAGGCAGCATTAAGTTGGGGGGGATAGGTGAATGGTCAATGATTAATCAGACTGGGGATGGACACATCACTATATGGCATGTCAGTGTCATTGCTGCAACATCTTGCCTGATGGATACATTGCTTCAAGCAAAAGACCATGTGTGAAAGTCAAAGGAGACACATATTTGGTGGAGTGAAAGGGAGACTACAGTCAGTCAGAAAGTACCGCCACAATCAGCCAAGGGACTCCTCCGATTACGGCTTAGGAGGTTGTCTATGTTTAGTCAGGTGCTTGGTCCTATGAGAGTCTGGGAATCTGTGTCCTTGCAATCTAGACTTTGAGTCATGGACAATCCTGGAGGTCAGTGTTTTATTTTTCCTCTCTTTCCCACTACATCCAGGTACAAGCCTGACATCCACAGCTGTAATAGAGGGAATTTGCTCTGTGGTTTGCGCTGTTGACTTAGAAGAGTTGCATGGTCCGCCTGATGCCTTTGTGACGATGAGACCTAGTCCAGCTGAGAGTCTCCTGTCCAGCTGCAGGCTCACTCTCCTCAGGTTGCACCACTTCAAGATTTGGTTTCACAGGCAGGGCTAAAGTAGAATTTCCTGAGATAAACTTTATATGTGCATGTGTGTATCATTTCACCTCCCTATGGGTGCCTTTTGGCATCATCCTGTCTCCTTGAGAGGAGGGGGCTCCCAGAGAAAGGTCAAGGTCCTTCATCCCCCTCTCACCCAATCACTGGTGTTGAGATCCATGGCTATAGTGAGGAAGAGCAAGCAAGAATCTCGCCCACAATGTAGTCATTCCTATTACTGTTGTTTTTGATTTGTAAGTTCTGGTTTTGGACTGGGGTGGTCAAATTCAGAAGTCTCACAACGCCAGGTTATGGTACAACAGGTTTATTTGAAATCACAAGCTTGTTGAGCACTGCCCCTTTGTCAGGTGAGATGTGACGAACCTGAAAAAGGGGCAGCACTCCAAAAGCTTGTGACCTCAAATAAACCTGTGGGGCTGTAAACTGATGTGTGGCTTCTGACATTGCTGTTTTTGAGATCTTTCTGTGCAACAATTTATTTTTTTAAAAAATCACAAATGCAATAGAACCAATCATTAATAAAACATAGAACTCTAAAATCAGTCAAGGCAATGGATTTGAGAACTGCCAGTCTTATCAGTTTAAATTCTGATATACTCATGTACGTATAAACCATATATATACATGCAGTAAAATTGGTTCCGTCTTGCTCAGTGCTACCACTTTGAGATAAGAGTACAATTCTGCCTTATTTTCTTTTTAAGTGTTTATCATTCATTGTCAACTAATCTCTGGCTGTAAGAGAAAAAGAGATATTTGTTTTGTTATTAATTTCAATTATCTATCCCAAATGTGCAGTTGAGGAAATGATTAACTTTTACGGCCCCATAAAAGCCAAGAACGCACTAAGCAGTTTGCCTCTCTTGCACTCTGTACAGAGGGAACTTTACCCCAAACTAACAGACAATAAAAAGCAGAACTTATTTTCTAAGGTTTTTGTCTTGTCTCAAAGTGTACACTAAGCTGCTATATTGTCAACTAAGGAGAAAAAGCACCTCCCCTCCCCCAACCCCCAAACACCACTCTCCTCCACCCAACATTATCCCATCATTAGTCAAGTAACTAAACAAATGACCTGTTTAGTCTTTTAAACCTTGCCTATAACCCTTTGCTTCCTTCTTTTCCTGCTGTTATCATTGTGTATTATTTTTAGGGTAATTCATGGCAGCAACCTAGCTAAGGGATGAGTCTTATCAATCCACGGCTCAGCCAGTGAATATTTAGTTTCTTATCATGTTTTTTGAGGAGGTAGGGTGGTACGTATGAAGATTGAGACATAGAATTGTGAAATTCAAAATGGCATGGAAGGACAACATTCAAATGGTCACTTTCATGCCACTCTCAAAGAATCAACACTATCAGCCTTGTCCCCCACTTTATCAGCTTAGCCTAATAATTTTATTTTGCTTGCATTTATCTAACCTCCGTTTGAAATTATTCAACGTTTGCTCTTCCAACACACTCGAAAACAGTGATTCTAGTCATGACCACTTCTTGCATGAAAACACCACGCCACTCATCCCCATAGCATAAATTCTGAATTCTTTCAGCCCAAGCCCACTCCTCTGGGCTACCCTGTCCATCAGGAACTAAAGATCCATGCTGAGAATTGCAGTGCCATTTTCCTTTCGTGCAACACCGTCAATCAAATGCTCATTACAGAGCAGTGCTGCTTGAGAATGTCAGTGCTTGTCCAGGCGCACACTGCCTTTTAAAGAGGGCACAGGTGCTAGGGATGCTGATTTTTCAGAGGATATCATGCGAGGTGTTAGTTCTTCTGGAAATAGGGGATGGTAGATTGAGGTTAGAATCTTGGGAGGGTGCACCATAGGAGCAGGGTATGTAGTTAATGAAGCAGGTTTGATAAAATCATGGGAACAATCACGTTAAGCTCCCTCAGAGTGAAACCCTTTCTGCAATCCAACGAAACTGATACAGACAAAAATCCTAAGATTCAGCCCAATAAATAACTTGAGTCTTAAACAATTGAGGTCCACTGCATATCATCTGCAACAAGAGTGAGATCTGGAGAGATGCCGTTCAACTCCCACGTCAATGAAGGAATTGACTTTCGTGTTCACTAACAAAAACAGAAATTACTAGAAAAACTTAGCAGGTCTGGCAACATCTGTGGAAAGAAATAGAAGTTAACATTTCAGGTCGAGTGATCCTTCCCCACTTCTGAAGAAGGGTCACTAGACCCGGAATATTAACTCTGTTTTTCCCTTCACAGATGCTGCCAGACATGCTGAGCTTTTCCAGCAAATTTGTGTTGAGAAGACAACACGTTATTGCTACAATCTTTAAAAGGTGAAAATGTGACTCAGAAGACCATATAAGGTAGTTAGAATAGTTAATGATGTCAAATCTGGTAGATACATCAAATTGCAGGAAGCGAAATTGTTTGTGGCACATAAACCGATATCATTATAGAGAGGAAGATGAAGAAGTATGTCAGGTGGTAAAAGTAGTGGAAGATGACAGAAACAGCACGAGTGAGGTAGCAAGTTTTAAAAATGAGCCTCCTACAATCTGACTAGCCAATGCTGAAATAAATACTGGGACAGTTAGATACCATATTATAGAATCCCTACAGTGTGGAAAGAAGCCATTTGGTCTATTAAAACTGCACCAATCCTCTGAAGGGCATTCTACTCAGACTCAAGCCCCCACACAATCCCTGTAACCCCATATTTACCATGGTTAATACACTTAGCCTGAATGTCAGGGGGCAACTTACCATGGCTCTATCTAAGTAAATTGCACATCTTTGGACAGTGGGAAGAAACATACACAGACACAGGGAGAATGTGGAAAATTCATAAGGACAATCACCCAAGGCTGGAATCAAACCTGGGTCCCTGACACCATGAGGCAGTAGTACTGACCTCTGAACCACCATGCCACCAATGACATATATATTCTTATCATTAGATGAAGGACATCAGGAAGATCTAGTAAGGTTACATTGAGGCAATCTATAGAAATACATCCAAATGTTAATCAGGCATTTTGTCTATGTGTGGGTTTGGGTGTTGCTGGATAGGCTTACATTTATTGCCCACTCTGAATTGCCCAGAGGGCAGATGAGAGTCAATTATGCTGCTGTGAGCACAGAGCCACACGTAGCCCAGATTTGGCGGTGGGTGTGATCTTGCTGTAAAATGATGAGTTAGCACAGTAAGGCTACTGGTGTGCATTACTTGAAGAAAATAAGTAGTCCACAGCGAAAGAGAAAACTTGGCACACTTGCTCCTAGCTCTTAAATATTTTACAGCTTGTGTTTGTCAAGGCAACAAAGAAACTTTAATATATACTGGCCATAAGTCCTTGGCTTTTATTGAAAAACCAAATTAAAACTCAAAATGTGAGGTTATTATGATGGAGCTTATTACTTTCGGTTATATCAGAATTATTCACTTTGCTGAAAAATAGAATGTAATTCCAGACAGCTACACTATAACAAGTTAAAAATTTGTTAAGAAAAGATGACAAGAAATTGTATAGATCCTATGTAAAAATCAATTTGGTTTTGCATTTATTGTGTACATGTTATGCTTATTCTATGATGAAATGCATTTAAAATGCCATCGTATCTCTTCAAGGGTGGAGGCATGTAAGGACTACACATATTTTATTTGGGAATATAAACTTCTAAGTGGAAGTAATTAGTTTTATTTGCAACACAAAAGGAAATTCGGAACTCTGTTGTATTCTTGTGTTGGAACCAGATTTATTAGTTTTATACTGACACCAGGTATCTTTTGAAAGAAAATGTAACTGCTGAATTACTGGATTGTTGTGAATGTGTTGTCACAGCACTGAGATGATAGAGAACAGTTGTGATTCAGACCTTCAAGCCCACCAGCAAGTGAAATTGTTCTCGTGAATGAAAAAAAATAACCTGTTTTCTTAAACTTTACAGGAAGGAAGAAAAATTCTAACTATAGTCAAGGCCTTAGTCTAACTGACTGGACACCAATTTGGAGATCACCTCAGTTGATGATAATAATATGATATCATTGCCAAAATCCAAGAAAGAACTGTGAGAAAAATCACCCAGTACCATCTCTTTTGGATCAATATCAGATCTACAGAATCTATGCCTTTATGTGTACATTTTCTACCATGATGTTCCTAAAAAAAGTCTGACTTGTCTGTCCTATTTATGTGGAAAAATATATTTGGATTTAAAGGGCCTATAGGTTAAGTTTGCTGTATAGTAATTAGTCTGGTTTTTACACATATTAGAATATAATTTGTTACAAAAAATGGGCTTGTTTTCAGTTTTCTTGTTTAGTGATTAAACCTGGTGTGTGTTTCTCTAATCTTGTACAGCGAATGAGGCATCAAACATCCTAGAGAGAAAGGATATTATTAATTTGGAAAAGGTGCAGAAAAGATTTACAGAGATGTTACCCGGCTTAGAGGATCTGAGTTACAAAGAGAGGCTTGATAAACTGGGAGATTTTTTTGCTGGAGCGTGGGAGATTGAGTGGTGACCTTACAGAGATTTATAAAATCATGAGAGACAGAAAAGATGACTAGTAAAAGTCTTTTCCCTAGGGTTGAGGAATTTGAAGCTAGAGGGCATAATTTTAAGGCAAAAGGAGTGTAGTAATCGTAACAAGGTCAACCAGGTGGCGCTCATAGAAAACGTGTTCCCTGATTGGGGTTGGTAATCCTCAGGGAGCCCTGTCTGACAGATATAAACAGGAGTGTCAGAGGTTCTGTTCACTCTGAAAGCTGGATCTGCGGGAGCTGGATCGCAGACTCTCCGCGCATAAATAAAAGGTGATTTAGTGACGGGATACCATCCTCTGTGGAGTTATTTCAAGGAGAAAGATTTAAAAGGAACCTGAGTGGCAACTTCTTCACACGATGGGTGATTTGTGTGTGGAGTGAACTGCCTGAGGAAGTGGTAGATACAGGTAGAGTTACAGCATTTAAGAGACAGTTGACTAGGTTCATGAACAGGAAAGGTTTAAAAGGCTATGGCCCAAGTGCAAACAAATGGGACCTGTTAAGTTTGGTAATCTTGGTCGGCATGGACGATTAGGGCTAAAGAGTCTGTTTCGGTGCTGTATGACTCCATGGCTCTATGACTCTAAAAACATCATACTTCACACTTGTAATGATTTATAGATGAGTGGGGCTTGATTTTCAGTGCATTCTCCCATCAGGGTCAAAAAAGTCACTCAATTCCTGAACTCATTACAGTCTTGGTCCAAAAATGTATGAGGATCTCATTAGCTGAGTTTACATATGGCCAATTGTGGCAACAAGGATTGGATTCCCTACAGTGTGGGAACAGGCCCTTTGGCCCAACAAGTCCACACTACCCCTTAAAGCATCCCACCCAGACCCCTTCCCCTATAACCCACACACCCCTGAGCACTACGGGCAATTTAGCATGGCCAATCCACCTAGCTTGCACATCTTTGGACTGTGGGAGGAAACCGGAGCACCCGGAGGAAACCCACGCAGATACAGGGAGAATGTGCAAACTCCACACAGACAGTCACCCAAGGCTGGAATCGAACCCGGGTCCCTGGTGCCGTGAGGCTGCAGTGCTAACCACTGAGCCACCGTGGAGCTCTCACAAAACTGGGGTCAATGAAGTGAAAACAGTCTGCTAATTGGAGTCATATCTAGTACAGGGAGATGATTGTTGTTGGAGGTTAGGCATCTCAGAGGCACAACATTACTACAGGAGCTCCTTAGCCTGGTGTTCCAGGCTTAGCAATAACCTTCCCTCTATCACACAGTCAGAAATGGTTGTTCACTTCTGATTACATACTGTTTAGCAACATTCACACATTTTTAGACACTGAAACAGTCCTTGTCTGTACGCAGCAAAACCTGGACAATATCCAGGCTTGGGTAGTAACATTTATGCCTCACAATTGCTTGACAATGACTATTTGCAACAAGACGGAATCTCACCATCTCTTGACATTTAATGGCACTGCCATTGCCATTACCCAACCATCAACATTCTGGGGATTGCTATTGACCAGAAACTGAACTTGATCGGCTATATAAGTTGTATGACTCCTCAGGCAGGTTATGATTGGGATTCCAGTACAAGCAATTCATTGCCTTAGCTCTCCAAAGCCTGATCAACACCTACAAGACAGAATTCAGGAATGTTATGGAAACTTCCCACTTGCCTGGATGAGTGAAATTCCAACAACAATTAAGAAATAACTGTGACTTGTCTCATTTTGTATCTGCATTTTTTTTTGTCAGTATGTAGAAGTTAATAAACTCATTCTTCTGTTAACTCAAGAAAGTCTGGTTAAATTAGTCCCTTTTAAATTAAATCATTTGTTTTAGGAGAAAGCATCCATAAGAGAATGTGGGAGATAGTGGGAACTGCCGATGCTGGAGAATCTGTGAAAACAAGGTCCAGAGCTGGATGAACGCAGCAGGCCAAGCAGCATCAAAGGAGCAGGAAATCTGACATTTCGGGTCTAGACCCTTCCTCTTCCCCTCTCCCATTTCTGAAGGAGGATCCAGACCCGAAACATCAGCCTTCCTGCTCCTCTGATGCTGCTTGGCCTGCTGTATTCATCCAGCTCTACACCTTTTATTTATCACAAGAGAATGGGTCCTGTTTAAAATGAACCTTGTAACAACCAGCTAAGGTGGCTGGTGAATAAGGGAGGGAGGTCAGTTCATTCCTCCCTACCCTGAATACCTGACAATTTCAGGTTATCCTATGTGGAACCATAGTAAATTAGAGAACTCTGCCCAGAGGCGGGTCATAACAGTATTGTGGCAAAACTGATGTGTCCTGTGTCGTGACTTGCAGTATAATTGCATTTGTGACCTTACCACTGCTACTCTGCCAGTCAGTCAGCCAGCTCAAACTGCTGCCATCCATGTGAAAGGGGTGCTAAATTACTTGTGCAATTTTTCCCGGTTCGATTATTGCAATGGAGGGTGAGATCATTATCTAAGATTGAGGGTGCACATATCTCAATGAGTAATTCTTCTTTAAAACAGGGATTATTTTATCTAATAAGCCACTAAGCCATCACAGCAGCTCCATACTTTAATACTATGATCAGGATACCGAAACTGAATCGTGAACATTGCAATGGAACTGACAAAACGTCTCAGATGGAGAATTCCTTTGGTTTGTAGATAACTTCTAACCAACCTGTTCAAAGATGTTATTCCACATTGCTGGAGCTGATGGGGCCTGAATCAGACCTCCTCAGTCAGAGGTAGGGACACTACCACTGCACCAGAAACATCACTTTTGCCTTGTTGACGTGTTCCTTCATTGATATCAGCTGTATATTGAGTTGGTAGCTAACTGAGCCAGGAGCTTCCAGGGCCACATCCCATTAACTCTAAAGGTATGCAATAGCAACTTTGAACAGGTTACAGTTGGGAAATATCTGTAACTGTTTTCTTTGTTTGCTGCCACTTAGTCTACTGTTGTTACTTGTGGTGTTTTGTCTGTTTTATTTTTCTCCATATGTTAATGTTTTGGGATTTTGTTGTGTTTTTTGATAATTTTTAGAATCCCTACAGCGTGGAAGCAGGCCATTCGGCCTCCAACCCTCCAAACAGCATCCCATCCAGACCTATCACCCTTCTGTATCCATGTAACCTTGCATTTCCCATAGCTAATCCACCTAATCTACATATCCTTGGACACTAAGGGCAATTTAGCATGGCCAATCCACCTGACCTGCACATCTTTGGGCTTTGGGAGGAAACCAGAGTGTCCAGAGGAAACCCACGCAGACACTGGGAGAATGTACACACTCCACATAGACAGGTGTCTGAGGGTGGTATCAAACCTGTGTCCCTGGTGCTGTGAGGTAGCTGTGCTAACCCACTGAGAGGTCATGCCAACCCACATATATACTCAGTTATTATGCAATGCATGAAAGGATGATGGAAGCATATTCATTGCAACATTTAATGAGAGAATTGGATGCATACTTAAAAGAGAAAAGAAAAACTGCTACACTATGGAGAAAGAGAGGAAAATTGGAACTAATTTGATAGTTTTTTCAAAGAGCTAGCATGGGCAGAATGGGTCAAATGGACTCCTGAGCTGTAAGATTGTCTGATACCAAATGTAGCAGGTGAGAACACATTGTAACATTATATGGCAAAATTCCAAATGTAGCACATCGTAACATGGTAAGCATAGCATGGATCACTACATTATTACATGACAGCACACTAAAGACAACCTACTGTAACATAACTGAACACACTGCAACTTGTTATATAAAGTTCACTGCAACTTCTATAATTGTATGATATGACCTTCTGGCACTCATTTAGTTAATGGCACTTATTTTTAAATTGGTACAGCACTGAATTACCACAGAATAATGTCTTTCAATAAAAACCTTATCATTAGCCCAAGTAGTGGGCTGTGTTTCCTGTTATAAAGTTTGATCTTGTGACCAGTGTCATTACATAAAACAGCTGGGATATTTTAAAGTACACCTGCAGCAATTAAAGCACACTTTATGCAGCCCTTTCTGTCTTTTATCTCTTTTGAGCATAGTTTTATTTTCTCTCTGAATTAAACTATCCCTTTCCAGACTTGCAGCCATCTGCCATGTCCAATTCATCAGTGTGTTTAACTCCTCTGAACTAAGGCTGTGATCATCACATTTACACAGCTTCAGGGCCTAGTTAAAGTGAACCTTGGCGCAATCATCCCATCTCTGGAATTGAATCCTCGATCAAGTTCGATATCAACAATTGAAAGATCCTTGCTCACCCATTGGATACGTACTTAGAAAAGAAAAACTGCTACACTATGGAGAAAGAGCGGAAAATTGGAACTAATTTGATAGTTTTTTTCAAAGAGCTGGCATGGGTGGAATGGGTCCAATGGACTCCTGAGCTGTAAGATTGTCTGATACCAAATGTAGCACTGCTGAACACAATTGCCCAAATTTAAAACGTTCATCCCTTGCGTTCAAGCCCGTTCCACTGCCTCTATGCTCCCTGTTTCTGGTAATTACCCCTTCCCTACAACCCCTCAAGACATTGGCACTTCTCTAATTCTGAACTGTTGTCCTTCCCTGACTTGTACCACACTGTCAGTGGAGGGTAAAATTAATGCTGCCTACGCTCCAAGCTCTCAAAATAGTTGACACTTCAGTCCCCTCTGAAATGGCTTAAGAAGCGACTCAGATCAAAGGCATTTAGGGAAGTGCAATAAATGCTGGCCACAATAGCAACACTCACATTCCAACGAGAAGGGCACTTGTGGCACAGTGGTGTAGGCGCAATGGTGGTGGCCCTATCTCTGAGTCAGAGGGTCTCAGTTCAAGTTTGATCTGTTCTGCAAGTGTGTCATAGCACATCAATTAAAATAAAATTCCTGAGAATATTGTGACAAGGTAGTATTTGTTTTGTTTGTTCATGGGATGTCGGCATTGCCGGCTAGGCCAGCATTTATTTACAATCTTTAATTACCCAGAGGCCAATTAAGAGTCAACCAAGAGAATAAATGTTTTCACGCAGAATATTGTGGGTATCTGAAACACAATGCTTGAAAGGATGATGGAGGTAGAACTCTCATGGCATCAAGGACTAGTTAGATAAGTATTTGAAAGGCCATAGCATACAAGGCTACAAATCAAGTGATGGAAAATGGGATCATAATAGATGAATGTTTGATAATCTGCAAGAACACAATGAGCTGAAGGGCCTCTTTCCATTAAAAAAACTTTAATGTACATTGTTGTGGAGTTGGAGACGTAGGCAGGCCAGACCAGGTAAGGATAATCGATTTCTTTCCTGAAGGACATTAATGAACTAAATGAGTTTTATCACAGTTGATAATGGTTACATGGTCGCGATAAAGTTAGCTTTTTATTGAATCCAAATGTCATCATCTGCCATGGCAGAACGTGAACTCTTGACCCCAGAACTTTAACCTGGGACTTTTGATTACTTGGCCAGTGACGTAATTACTATAACACCATCTGTCCTAGGTCAAAGGTTGTGGGATACCCGCCCTTGAAGTCTGTCATAACAGATCGATTTAGCAATTTTTTTTAACATTCCAAGAGGAAATAAATATTGAAAAATCCCCTCTGAAACTTTTCAACTTCTCCATCTCCCCTGCTTCACAGCAGCCCTTAAACCCCATCTCTTTGATCAAGCTTGAGATAACCTGCCCTATTATCACCTTCTTTGGCTCACTGTCAATTCTTTACCTGATTGTGTTCCTGAAAAGCCTCTTGAAATAAGTTCCTACACTGACGGGCCTATATAAATGCAATTTATTGTTCTTTATTATGAATCACTCATTGCTATTGCCTCAGTGTAGAGATTCACCTTGACGCAATACAGAGTAGAATATTATAGCTTTACAATGAAACCCATTTGACCCTCCTTCTGCATTTTTGAGGTAATACCTTATGCTCAAGATGATAAACAAAGTTCACTGCCCCAAATTTCCTGAGACAATGTCAATAGCTTTATAAAAACAGCCAAGGAAAGCCTTTAGTCCATTTTTGTTTATTCAGCCTGAAAAACAGTCCTGACTCCCATTGCAGCAACTAAGTGATTCCAGGGAGTTTGTCTCCACTATACTACCTGAAAGTCTATTTCATATTTTGATTACTCCTAACAGATTTCAGTCGTGCTATCAGTGCTCAATTTCAGTTTAAGTATATTGTACCTACTCTTTTGTCCCACAATGATAATTTGTCTTTTCTATGACCTTTGTTATTTTATGTATAACTGATTCACCTCATTCTAAGACTGAAATGTCTAAGTTCCTTCCAAATTGCATTGATATAGAACCAGTAATCTAAAATCACCCCGTCTTCGACATTGAGCTGCACAAAAAGAATCTGTCTATCATACTGCCCGAAATCACTGAGCCCTTTAGTTCTTGCTGAGACTGATGTATTATTCTGATCACCACCACACTGGAATCCCATGGCATTTGTTACTTCAGCCTGTTTGTAGTTGAGAGGAAGGACTTTTCCAAAGATAGACCTCTGCTGCAGATCCTCTTCTACCTAAAACAAAAGCAGAAAATGCTGGAGAAAATCAACAGGTCTGGCAGCATCTGTGGAGAGAAAGCTGAGTTAACATTTTGAGTCTGGTGACTGTTCATGAGAACACCTTCATCAGTGGCTCAACATTTAGCACTGCTGCCTCACAGTGCCAGGAGTGCGGGTTCAATTTCCCCTCGGACAACTGTCTGTGTGGAGTTTGTACATTCTCCCTGTGTCTGCGTGGGTTTCCTCCCGCAGTCCAAAGATGTGCAGGCTAGGTGGATTGGCCGTGCTAAATTGCCCATAGTGTCCAGGAATGTGTAGGCTAGGTGGGTTTGAGGAACGGGTCTGGGTAGGATGCTCTGAGGGTCAGTGTGGACTTGTTGGGCTGAAGGGCCTGTTTCTACACTTTAGGGATTCTATGGCTATATTGTGTTTAGGATATGTCAATATTAGTGGTACAGAATAACACCACTTTAGAGTCTTTACAGAAGAGGCATTGTCCTTACCAGCAAGATAATTCGTTGCATGATAGCAATAAGTACTACATTACTACTCTGACACAATTACTAAGACTCTTGGGAGTTGTGTTGAATATATCGGCACCCCACAAAGGCTAGTGTAAAGCTCCTTGACTACACCCACTGACTGGGGCTGACATGAACAGAATAGATGAAGTTCAATGTAACATGAACACTAATTCCTTCAGGACCATTACTTTATATAAATGAGATCATTGTTCCTTCTACTCTAATTGCTAGTTGTGGCTAATAAATATTAAGTGTCTCTGCTGTGCCAAATACATTCTTCAATCTCCTGAGAGTAGCAATTCTTTCAATGGACAGTATATCTTAGAAATTACACTGTGCTATTCTTTTGCTCAAATGTTTAATAAATTAAAGCAAATTTCTCTCAATATCCATAATGTTATGGATACATTAAGTAACCAGGTTAATGTTAGATGTATAAGGATCTGTTTTGGGGAAAGTGTGCAATCAGGCAGAGAGTGAATGCTCTGCTAAAAAGACATGATTGTTTGAATATTTAGTTTTAGCTTCTCATTTTGGGGCCTAGTTTGTGTTGCCATTTGTAGCTTGGGCTAGTACTGAGACGATTATCTTCTCTCCGCTGGTAGTTTGCGTCTGGATGTTTCTCCTTATCCAGGAGTGCCTGCTGCCTGTCTCTGGTAAGTTTTGCACCATCACCCAGAACAGCACCATTTGCACTTTCCCCTCCAAGACACTCACCATCCTGGCTTGGAAATATGTCACCATTATTTCACTGTCCCTGGATCAAAATCCTGGAATTCTCTCTTTTAATGGCACTGTGGATCTGCCCACAGTAAATAGGCTGCAGCAGTTCAAGAAGGCAGCTCCAACCACTTTCTTAAGGGGAACTAGGGATGGGCAATAAATGTTGGTCAGCCAGCAATGCCCATGTCCCACAAGAGAATTAAAAACAATAATAATTCTCCATAATACTATTGTCTGTAAGTACATCTGCCACTAATAATCCATTTTATCTTCTTCACGTGACTGATAATATTTTTGTTTCATACCAGACAGAGTTGTCTGTAATTACCATAATCTAATTTGTCTCCAGAAGGTAAGAGGAAGACTTACATGTTTAACTGTCAAGCATCAATCAGGAGAAATGTTTGTGGAGTGCTAGATATAACGTCCAAGCACTCTGTTGCATTGAGGGTGTAGAAAGAGTGAGATTTTAGATTATAGAATGCTTCAGGATAATTCAGGGCTTTTGGGGGAAGCAATGGCCTTGTGGTATTATCGCTGGACTGTTAATCCAGAGACCCAGATAATGTTCTTGGAAACCAGGATCGAATCCTAGCTAATCGATAATGGGAATAGCAGATGCTGGAGAATCCAAGATAACAAAGTGTGAAGCTGGATGAACACAGCAGGCCAAGCAGCATCATAGGAGCACAAAAGCTGACGTTTTGGGCCTAGACCCTTCATCAGAAAAGGGGGATGGGGAAAGGGTTCTGAAATAAATAGGGAGAGAGAGAGAGGTGGACTGAAGATGGATAGAGGAGAAGGGTCCGAAGGGAGGAGGGTAAGTTCTTCAGGTTAGGCATCCCTGGAAGAGGCTTCGCAATGAGGTTAAAATTGTGATCAGAGATAATGGGAACTGCAGATGCTGGAGAATCCAAGATAACAAAGTGTGGGGCTGGATGAACACAGCAGGCCAAGCAGCATCTCAGGAGCACTAAAGCTGATGTTTTGGGCCTAGACCCTTCATCAGAAAAGGGGGATGGGGAGAGGATTCTGAAATTAACAGGGAGAGAGAGGGAGGCGGACTGAAGATGGATAGAGGAGAAGGGAATCCTGCCATGGCAAATAGTGGAATTTGAATTCAATAAATATCTGGAATTAAGAATCTAATAGAACATAGAACATTACAGCACAGTACAGGCCCTTCGGCCTTCGATGTTGTGCCGACCTGTCATACCGATCTCAAGCCCATCTAATCTACACTATTCCATGTACGTCCACCCATCTGGTTCTCTAATGTCCTTTAGGGAAGGAAACTGCCACCCTTATCTGGTCTGGCCCACATGGGACTCCAGACCCACAGCAATGCAGTTAACTCTGAACTGCCCTCAGGGCAATTAGGGATGGGTAATAAATGCTGCCTAGCCAGCAATGCCCTCATCCTGTGAGTGAATAAAAGAAACAGATCAGGGAGAGATTTCTCAGGTTCTAGGATATGATACTTCAGTCTCGGATGCAGGGACGAGAGGATCACTTAGATCAGAAAGATGGCTGGGTGAGGAAAGAGTTCAGCAAAGAGGTCACAGCAAATTAAATTCTGCAAGGTATGTAATGATTTGGCAATACTGATCAATGTATAGCTCCCATATTAAAACACATTTCACATTCACTTCACAACTTCAACACACTTTATCCACCATCGAACTATAGACTGGACTGTGCCCCACTGACAAGTTTGATGATGGAGGCACCGTCAAAATGTAGCCTGTTGGCTTCACGCCGTCTTCCCAATCACCACTAAACTGTATTCCACTTCACATTGGGTGGGAAGGAAGCAGCCTGCCTACCTTTAGATCTATGTAGAGATGGCATCTTTATATTTTACTTTAGCTTTCTTTATGGATTAGAAAAGAATATCATTTATTGTCATGCATACTGAAATATAGAAGTACAGGAGAACAGTGAAAAGTTTACAATATTGCTCACATGGTGCCATCTTAGACACCGATCTTAGATACAAATAGAGAAATGAAGGAAAAAAGGAAATAATATTACATTACCTACAGTTATAGTAAATGTTATAAAAGTGAACAATAAAGTTAAAAACATAAGCACAACAGTCTTTCTGTAAAGGCCCTGTAATTCTAGATGTGGTCTGACTGAGCTTGCGGCCACTGACTGCACCCCAGTTTCCCACACCACCATGTCCACAGTGCAACCACCATCTTGCTTTGCTCAGGTCTCCAGCCCCACTGGCCTTCCCCACATTGCTTGGGTGTCCAGCCCACTGGCCTTCCCCACATTGTCAAGGGCTCCAGACCCCTGGCCTTCCCCATATTGCTCAGGTCTCCAGTCCCCTGGCCTTCCCCATATCGGTCAGGTCTCCAGTCCCCTGGCCTTCCCCATATCGCTCAGGTCCCCAGCCCCCTGGCCTTCCCCACATTGCCCAGGCTTCCAGTCCCCTGGCTTTCCTCCCTACCTCCCCACCTACACTCAGCTTTACTGGTGTCATTCCCGCCTCTTTGACTTGTCTGTCTCCTCTCCACCTATCTTCTCCTCTATCCATCTTTGATCCATCTCCCCCTCTCTCCCTATTATTTCAGAATCTCCTTCCCCTCCCCCATTTCTGATGAAGGGTCTAGGCCCGAAACATCAGCTTTCCTGCTCCTAAGATGCTGTTTGTCCTGCTGTGTTCATCCAGCTCTACGCCTTCTAATCTCCAATCCAAGGATGTGCAGTTTAGGTGGATTGGCCATGCTAAGTTTCCCATGTTGCCCAGGAAAGTGTAGGCTGGGTGGATTAGCCATGGGAATTGCAGAGTTACAGGGACAGGGATAAGGTGGTGGGGTGGGGTGGGTCAGTGGGGGATGGTCTTTGGAGGGTTGGTGTGGAGCAGATGGGCCAAATGGCCTGCTTCCACACTGTAGGGGTTCTAATAGTTTAGGAAAGGTGGGTGTTAAACAGCCTGTATATGAAGGATCAGCTCCTTGCAAAATAGCCCACAAGCTCCTACCTGTGTTTGGAACGCCACTTCTAAATGGGCTGAAATGCCATGGTCGAACTGGGAACTACTTATTGAAAAAGCCTGTCTTAAATATTAATTATTACCAAACAACTTTTCTGCTTCTGTACAATTTAATTTTGCATGTGTTGAGCTTCATTTCTTCAGTATGTAATTATTTACAAGGTTTATAAAAGATGGAAATTTAAAATAATTTTAGAAATTTTACTTCTCTCCTTAATCTCTTTGTCTTAATCTAACCTATCTTTCCCTCTCTTTGCTTTCTTTTTTTTTTGTAATATATTAGATATACAAAAATATACTAACTTGTTTACTCAGAATGATGTGGTGAGTGCAGTATGTTGAAAATGAAATGGCAAAGTCTATTTTTAGGAATAATGGATAACTCTAGGATTAACTTCTTTGTGTGTGTTAAAGAGTGGGGAGATATTTTTAGCAATTATATTTTAAGAGTTGTTTATGTGGGGTTAGTGGCAGAGATACTGGGAGCCTGTTTGCTCGCATGCATTTTTAATAAGGTTCCAAACCCTCATAATAATGAAATAGGTGTTAGTAGCTCAGTGCATTAAAAAAATGGTTTAAGAAACTGCATGCTTGCCTAGTGACTTGAGTTCCAGAAACACACATAGAGACAATAAAAGCTATATACCAGGTAAAGATGTCCAAGTTCTTCAAGGACCGCAACTTTCCCCCCACAGTGGTCGAGAACGCCCTTGACCGCGTCTCCCGCATTTCCCGCAACACATCCCTCACACCCCGCCCCCGCCACAACCGCCCAAAGAGGATCCCCCTCGTTCTCACACACCACCCCACCAACCTCCGGATACAACGCATCATCCTCTGACACTTCCGCCATCTACAATCCGACCCCACCACCCAAGACATTTTTCCATCCCCACCCTTGTCTGCTTTCCGGAGAGACCACTGTCTCCATGACTCCCTTGTTCGCTCCACACTGCCCTCCAACCCCACCACACCCGGCACCTTCCCCTGTAACCGCAGGAAATGCTACACTTGCCCCCACACCTCCTCCCTCACCCCTATCCCAGGCCCCAAGATGACTTCCCACATTAAGCAGAGGTTCACCTGCATATCTGCCAATGTGGTATACTGCATCCACTGTACCCGGTGTGGCTTCCTCTACATTGGGGAAACCAAGCAGAGGCTTGGGGACCGCTTTGCAGAACACCTCCGCTCAGTTCGCAAACAACTGCACCTCCCAGTCGCAAACCATTTCCACTCCCCCTCCCATTCTCTAGATGACATGTCCATCATGGGCCTCCTGCAGTGCCACAATGATGCCACCCGAAGGTTGCAGGAACAGCAAACTCATATTCCGCTTGGGAACCCTGCAGCCCAATGGTATCAATGTGGACTTCACCAGCTTCAAAATCTCCCCTTCCCCCACCGCATCCCAAAACCAGCCCAGTTCGTCCCCTCCCCCCACTGCACCACACAACCAGCCCAGCTCTTCCCCTCCACCCAGTGCATCCCAAAACCAGTCCAACCTGTCTCTGCCTCCCTAACCTGTTCTTCCTCTCACCCATCCCTTGCTCCCACCCCAAGCCACACCTCCATCTCCTACCTACTAACCTCATCCCACCTCCTTGACCTGTCCGTCTTCCCTGGACTGACCTATCACCTCCCTACCTCCCCACCTATACTCTCCTCTCACCTATCTTCTTTTCTCTCCATCTTCGGTCCGCCTCCCCCTCTCTCCCTATTTATTCCAGAACCCTCACCCCATCCCCCTCTCTGATGAAGGGTCTAGGCCCGAAACGTCAGCTTTTGTGCTCCTGAGATGCTGCTGGGCCTGCTGTGTTCATCCAGCCTCACATTTTATTATCAAAGACTACTGTAACCTCAGTTTAGAAATTTCAGGTGTTCACTCTGATGTTGACCGAATAGGAAGTTTAGTTTGGGGTTTGTTTTTGGTGTCTGAGCAAGATAAATCATGTGAAGGAAAAGTATTTAGTGATTTGGCAATGCTTCAGCAGAGTCAAACTGGGTGTGGCTGTGCCAGCCTGAGTGAGAGATCTTCTTGTGGAAATAGAGATAACTCCTGTTTAGAGATTAGTTACGTGTAAGGGCAGTTATGGGATGTAAGGAACAGTGTGAATTTGGATACTTTCTGATTTCAGCAATGAAATCCTTCTAACAATTAATCCAGTCATAGTGATTGGAACCAGGTGGATCTTATTGATTATGAGATCCACGATTGGGGTTGTTAAACTGGATCAAACAGAGAGCCCTGGCTGACAGATTCAAATAGGGGATTCAGAGTTTCCTTAGTTCAGGGACTGACTCTGAATGGGCTGGCCAGTCAGTGTACTGTGCACATGTAAATACAGGGTGTCTTGGTGTTGGGTTATTTGCTTCTATGCAATTATTTCACCGGTACAGTAATATTCACATTTCCAGGTTTAATATGTATTATATTGTTTGTGTTGAAAGTACACTGACAGACCCTTGTGAATGTGTTCAGTAACCTCCACGGTTTAAGAAAAATAATGTCAGCATCCATCAAGCCAGGTTTTGTTCTGAAATTTGATTTGTCCAATATTAACATGAGTTGGGGTCATAACAAAATTGCTGCTCATCCAAAAACTCTTTTAATTGAGAATGTATCTGTCAACCTTTACAGCACAGACTACAGGTATAGCTCAGTGGCTCAGTGGTTAGCACTGCTGCCTCACAGAGCCAGGGACCTGGGTTTGATTCCTCCCACTGGTGACTGTCTGTGTGGACTTTGCGCATTCACCCTGTGCCTGCGGGTGTTCCAGTATCTTCCCACAGTCCAAAGATGTGCAGGTTAGGTGGATTGGTCATACTAAATTGCCCATGGCTTACAGGAGTGTGCATGCTAGGTGGATTAGCCATTGGGACATGCAGGGTTACAGGGATAAGGCAGTAGGGTGGGTCTGAGTGGAATGTTCTTCAGAGGATCAGTGTGGACTTGATGGGCTGAATGGCCTACTTTCACACTGTAGAGATTCTATAACTATGTCCAGGTGTTGGGCACAGGAATAGGAGATGCTCTGGTGGAATTTTAAAGTGGCTTTGACTGCGGCTAAGACTTTTCTCAGAGCGGAAGACGTAACAGAGGCTGATTTGAGTTAAACTGAAAGCAACAGAGGAGAAATTGATGGTACAAATGAAAGCATGGTGGGCAGGAGTGCGCCATTCAGCCCCTCAAGCACGCTGTGTCTTTTGAGAATGGGACGGAACTGATTGCAATTTCAAATCCACATTCTTACCTACACCTGATAACCTTTCACCCCATTTCATCATAAAAATTTATCAACTAGTGCCTTGAAAAAAGCATTGATTCTGTAACCTTTTCAAGAAGAAAGTTCAAAAGACTCAGCGCTGTCTGAGAGGAAGAAACAAGGCTGAAACAAGGAGACGAGGATGTTGTTTCTCATTCATGGTTTAAATGGATACCCTTGATTTTTAAATGGTGACACTCAGTTCTAAATTTACCCATGTAGAAAATATCCTCTCCACATGTCTACTATGTTAGGGTCTTCTTTGTTTCATTCAAAACACTTTTCACACGTGAAGATGGTATGATTAAAGTGATTGCCTAGTATTTAGGGTTAAAAAGAGAAAAATCTGACAGTGATGCGTCACAGCTAGAGTTAGGTAACATTCAGTTACAGGTGAAAACCTGAATCTAAGGCAAAAGAAAACTAAACTTTAAAAATTGAATTAAAGGAAAAGAGAAAGAAGAGAAGAGGCAAGAAAGGAGAAAGAAAAAAAATGAAATCAAAAAAGTTTGAATTTATAACAGAGGAAAAAGATAAAGCAGGCATAAAGAAAAAGGAAATAGAATTTAAAAAGCTTTAACTCAAGCAAGAGAGATTAAATGTGCCTTGACAAGTGAAAATCTTCGAGTAAAGGCAAAAAGATGTTAGTTCAGCAGAAGATTCTAATTTAACTGAGGAACTTGATTTCACTAAAATGTTTGTTTAATGCCTGAATTTACAAAGGAGTGAATTGGAAAATATTTCACCTTATTTGATAAAATATCTGTGAATTATAAATGGCAAAAAATACTTGGGTATTAACATTGCAGAGTGACCTTATATACCAGATGTCAGAAGATCAGCATACCGTTTTTGAAGCTGTAAAAGGGCAATGCCCAATGCTCATGCATTTGTCCCTGAAGCTTATGAACTAAAATTTAGGACATTCAGAAAGGAATCAGATATTTGTCAAACTTGCAACAGAAAAGTAAATGCTGTAAGATCAATCGTTTCAATCACTAAAGTTAGAGAGAAAGTTTGAGAATGTGAGAGAAATCAAGGTTATGGGAAAATTCTGAAATAGCATCCAGGTAGCGCTCAGGTCTATTTCGATATGTGTCAACTGAAGTGGCATTCTATCAGATATCTGTGATATCTCACATATACAGTTACATGTGGGAAATCAGCAATATAGGACTCAACAAGGAAACTGGAGTATTAGGAAATCTGAGGATGGGTATGGTATTAGTTTCAAAGAACAAAGCAAAATGGACACCAGATTAATCGAAGGAAAAGTCTGTCATCTAAAATGATGTTAATATAATAATGGGCTTCAAATGTAATTATAGTTATTGTAATGAGGTCAGGCATGTAGACATCATTGAATATGAGTTCCCTGATTGGGGTTGTTAACGTGGTCCAATCAGGGAGCCCTGACTGACAGATAAGAACAGGAGTGTCAGACATCCTGTTCACTCTGAGAGCTGGCTCTGAGGGAGTTTGATCAGTGTCAAGGACTTTCCAAATGTAAATGAAGGGTGACTTGGTGATGGGAAACCAGCCTCTGTGGAGTTACTTCAATAATGAGACAGAACATGCTAAAGCTAATGCTGGAAATTAAATGTAAGACCTATTATAGGAGTAGGAATTCATAAAGAATCCTGAAGAAATGTTCTACCACAAAAAGAAATGGCTATTAATTCGGTTGCATTGGTAAAAGAAGGAATATATTCCCTCGTAAATGACTAGGAATGGAAAGTTATTTCTGAATAGCCATGAATTCTTCTTCGATTATTACTAAAGAGAGTCAGCTTGCTGGACCTCTGGGCAATTTATCTTGAAGGGAGAAATATTCCTTTAATCGTCCAACATGATTTTGTCTATAGAGAAGATGTGTTCTTCTACAATTCCAAACATAGAGGCAAAATTATTGAGTGCTGCTGGAGCCAGCCAGCCATTAACGCTGGCTGATGATACAGTTCCATTTGCTAATATTAATTGGAGGTATGCTCGGAGGTTATAAACTGATTCACTTACATAGATTTGGATTAAAAAGTGACTTAGTCAGTGGAGAGATCGTCCGAGGGATAGTATGTCAAATCCTTACAGAGAGAATTATTTTTGTCCTGGGGAATGTCCTGGCTTGTTCAAAAATATTAGCATCACCAAGGATGTGGGAACAACAAATAGAACTGAAAGAAACTGACAGGGGGAACGTTTTGTATCCTGATTGTATTTTGATTAGATCACTAGTCTATACAATTTGACAGGAAGAATAAGAGTCTATTCACAATGAAAATTCAGTAATTTGACACTACCTTCAAACATGTAATTCAAAGGAGGAAGCTAAAGAGAATGAGACTGACATATTGATACCCCACTTCTTCAACAGAAATGTTGGATCCTGAATTGAGAGAACTGTATCAAACAGCCTTTCAGAAACTTATCAAAATTAATACCTTAAGTATTATCACTTCAGGGCAAGCTGGTTAGCTCAGTTGGCTGGTTTCAGGGTGATGCCAACAGTTTGGGTTCAATTCCTGCTCTAGCTTAAGTTACCACGAAGGAATCTCATTTTCAAACACACCCCTCACCTGAGGCATGGTCACTCTCATGCTAAACAATCTCTAATCACTCGCTTTCTAATGAGCAAGGAGCCCTGTGGTCCAGTAGGACCAAGACAAATTTACCTGAAATCAAAAATACAAATGAGGAAATGGGGATCACTTCAAATAACAGCAATGAGGCAATATTTTGATCTGCATATCATAATGAAATTTTGAGTGGCTCACAAATTCCACATCACTCAGGTATCAGGAAAATGTTAAATGAAAATATTAAAACATTTTTATTTGGCAAAGTTGTATAAAAAATGTGGTAACACATTACCAAATATGCCATATATATCAGGTAGTGGGGAATCTGCAATCATAAATTCAATCTATACTCTAAACTCTAATCCCAATTTTTGAGGAATAATTTAAAAGGTCCTTAATAGATTGTGTGAAACCCTCAACTAAAGCCAATGTCGAAATCAGTTGCTTCCAGCAATTTTGGATGTTTCAAGATTTCCTGAGGAACCATGAGGAAACATTATTGTGAAATGATAGAGGAAAACGTTTTGTTTCGAAGATATCAATTGCTGAAAGAAATACAGTCAGATTAAGGTTCAAATTTAGTGTCCCAAATATTCAAAGAAACAGTGAATATTTCAGAATAAAACAGATTGTCTTAAGCCCTACACTTAGCTTCCCCAATCTCAAGTAGCGTTGGAAAGATGAGTCAAATTTGAAGAGATTTGTTGCCAGGGCTGTCTTAATGGTAATGAAGTAAACCCCTTGTGACTGTTTGCATTAGTAATGAAGCTATAGGGTTCATTCCTTTTATACTGACATTGGGACATGAAATGAGAAGATCGCTTGAATTGATTAAACAGAAATTTATACACTTTAATTTCAGAGACTGCACTTACACATGAACTAAGAGCAGGAGTCAGCACTTCAGCCCCTCGAGCCTACTTCACCAATTGATATGATCATGTCTGATTTCACTTTGAACTTATCATCACTTCTAGCTTTGTTTTAACTTTCAGACAGAGAGTAACCATAATGTGTGAGCTGGCCAGAAATATTTGAGAATTGCACAAACATGAAAATGAGACCAGGTTTAAACAAAAAGCCAAAGCTTGAAATATTATTGCTGGAGAGAAAATATTGTTACTTGTCGGTAGGGAACTATTAAAAACAATGTTCACTGGACCATATCAAATCAAAAAGAAACTCAATAGTCTGAATAATACAATGAGTACTATAGACAGGAGGATAATTCGTGAACATTTCATGTTAATATGTTAAAATGGTACTGTAACAGGGAAGATATGGTGAAAGATGTAAGGACGGAAAGAAAAATATCAGAGCGATAATGATTCAGAAACTGAAAATTATGAAGTCAACTCTTGCATACTCTGGATATTATGGACATGCTTAAAAAGTTAGGGGTAATATTATGTTATCTTCCACAGAACTACTGAGGTAATATGTGGAAGTTATTAAAGACACATGAATTGATTTTCATAAATATGTCAGGTAAAATATCATTTGGCATACATGACATTAATGCAGGGGATGTGTCACCCATAAAGCAACATCCTCACAGACACTCCCCAGGGAAGTGCTCTAAAGTACGGGAAGAGATTAAGGACCTGATGGAAAATGCATTATTGAATCAAGTCACAATTTTTGGAGCTCACCCACTGTGATGGCAATAAAACCCATCAGTCAGAACAATTATGTATAGATTATTAAAAAGTCAATGCAGCCACAGAAGTGCATTTATATCCAATTCCATGATTGAAGGAGTCTATTGAGAGAAATGGACAGGCAAGATTTATTACAAAATGTTATAAATTAAAGTGATATTGGTGAGCTCCACTGACAGGTATGGCAAAAGAAATATCTAGTTCTGTAACGGCAACTTTTCAAATTTTAACCAATAAATTAATTTAGTGGTTATCTAACAATGTTGTACATATTGACAATTTGGCTATCATCAACCAAACTTTGGAAGAACAATTATAACATTTGAACAAATTGTTTGCTCAACTACAAAAGTGCAATTTCATGGTAAACTTGGAAGAAAGTGAATTTCCCAAAGCAGATGTTGTTTGGGCCATACTGTGGGACAAGGCCAAATTACTCAAAATTAATCCAAAAAGGGGCCATCTTGGATTTTCCCATGCCCAAATTGAGATTTTTGCTGCCTAGAGGTGCAATTGGATTTGTGGATGTTTAATATTATGAATTTCAATACTGTAGTGGCTCTCCTTATGAGTTTGGTACAGAAAGGCAAGAAACATGAAAGGACAGACAATTGTCAGAATGCTGTTGAGAACGTGAAAGCTGTGCTTGCTCTTTTACCAGATTTAGTTGGATCAAATTATGTTAAGCCATTTAAATGGGCTGGTTAAATGTTAGCACATTTTCATTGCAGGCCAGAAAAATTAGATTTTAAAGACAGCCAGTTGCCCCTTCAAAAGCTGAATTCTGACCGGTAGAAGCACTCAATTGTGGAAAGAGACTTCAGGTTTGGTATACCTGGCTCAAAAGTTTGAAATCCACATATTTATTAACTGTACAGCTCCTGTTATTCATATGGGGCATAACCCTCAAACTTTCATAACAAAGTTTATACCAATCATCTGTGGTTGTTTCTTTGGAGTTTAGAGTGTCAGCCATAACATTTGTAAACCATTCATGCAGCAGGAAAGGACAATATTAAAGCTGGTGCCTTATCAAGAGCAAATATGGAGGAAAATGACTGCTGTAATCAAAATCTTCTTGTGTAGAAAATGCTTCTTGTTTAAAGTTCTTTTGTATTTGATATTACCAAATATTTAACAAGTTTATTTTTAACAGTTCATGGGAGGTTTATGTTGCTGGTTAGGCCAGCATTTATTGCCCATCCTAAAATCCCAATGTCAATGATATTGTCATGGTGTCTGGAGTCACACAGAAGCCAAACAAGGTAGAGAACATTAGTGAAGCAGTTGGGTTTTTGCAACAATTGACAGTGGTTACTTGGTCACCATTAAGCCATGTTTTCGGTTCAGAACTTCTTTGAATTCACATTTCACCATGGTCCAGAATGTGAACCCACATTCCCAGAACATTAACTTAGGGTTTTCGGTCATTGGTCCAAGGATATTGCCAACACCTACCGCAGACTAATCCTCCTTAATTGGCAACTCGTTACTCCCTAACAAGAAACTTACCTCACTGCCAGTCCAAAGCATGAAAAATGGAAAGATTCTCCCAACACTGACTTTGTTTGACTTCTCACATGATTCTGACACAGATCTTGCCATAGTCAACATTACTCAGACCCTTATAAGATTCTGCTCCTGAAGTCTTTCACACAAATTTGTCAGCAACTTTGTATGTTTAAAAAAAGCTTTACCAACTGACTGAAGCCAACACTACACACAACATATTGTCGAAGAAGTAGCCCAGGGTTAATAGAACATAGAACATAGAACAGTACAGCACAGAACAGGCCCTTCAGCCCACAATGTTGTGCCGACCATTGATCCTCATGTATGCACCCTCAAATTTCTGTGACCATATACATGTCCAGCAGTCTCTTAAATGACCCCAATGACCTTGCTTCCACAACTGCTGCTGGCAACGCATTCCATGCTCTCACAACTCTCTGCGTAAAGAACCTGCCTCTGACATCCCCTCTATACTTTCCTCCAACCAGCTTAAAACTATGACCCCTCGTGCTAGCCATTTCTGCCCTGGGAAATAGTCTCTGGCTATCAACTCTATCTATGCCTCTCATTATCTTGTATACCTCAATTAGGTCCCCTCTCCTCCTCCTTTTCTCCAATGAAAAGAGACCGAGCTCAGTCAACCTCCCTTAATAAGATAAGCCCTCCAGTCCAGGCAGCATCCTGGTAAACCTCCTCTGAACCCTCTCCAAAGCATCCACATCTTTCCTATAATAGGGCGCCCAGAACTGGACGCAGTATTCCAAGTGCGGTCTAACCAAAGTTTTATAGAGCTGCAACAAGATCTCACGACTCTTAAACTCAATCCCCCTGTTAATGGAAGCCAAAACACCATATGCTTTCTTAACAACCCTGTCCACTTGGGTGGCCATTTTTAGGGATCTATGTATCTGCACACCAAGATCCCTCTGTTCCTCCACGCTGCCAAGAATCCTATCCTTAATCCTGTACTCAGCTTTCAAATTCGACCTTCCAAAATGCATCACCTCGCATTTATCCAGGTTGAACTCCATCTGCCACCTCTCAGGCTATCTCTGCATCCTGTCAATGTCCCGCTGCAGCCTACAACAGCCCTCTACACTGTCAACGACACCTCCGACCTTTGTGTCGTCTGCAAACTTGCTGACCCATCCTTCAATCCCCTCATCCAAGTCATTAATAAAAATTACAAACAGTAGAGGCCCAAGGACAGAGCCCTGTGGAACCCCACTCACCAGTGACTTCCAGGCAGAATATTTTCCTTCTACTACCACTCGCTGTCTTCTGTTGGCCAGCCAATTCTGTATCCAAGCAGCTAAGTTCCCCTGTATCCCATTCCTCCTGACCTTCTGAATGAGCCTACCATGGGGAACCTTATCAAATGCCTTACTGAAGTCCATATACACCACATCCACAGCCCGACCCTCATCAACTTTTCTAGTCACATCCTCAAAAAACTCGATAAGGTTTGTAAGGCATGACCTACCCCTCACAAAGCCGTGTTGACTGTATTTGATCAAGCCATGCTCTTCTAACAAAGAAAATTGCAAGCTTTTCTGGTCCAGAGGGAAATTATCCATTAGGCAAGTGTGACAATGGTTTTTAAGAACTGTTCTATAGCAATGTTGAGACTGGTATTGAGAGTGAAACAGCAATTGTTGTGATGTGGTGTGAAACTGCTACTGTAACGTTCCTTGAAATGAATTATTATTGGCAACTACGTGCAATAAATAAAAACGTATTTTGTTTGACTTTCCAAATGAGAATGGTATATTTTTATACTGTTCATTGACAAGAGTCCTGTTTGAGTTAAAGCACTAAGTGTTGTGACTCCCTTATTTTTCTGGAATGTTCTGTGGTGGCCACTAACAACATGGCAGGCAAAGATTGATGCATATGTTTGTTCACCTCAGACACTCCTGGGCCAGTAAATCAGTGCTTTATTGTATAAAAATTCCTTTTAAGGAAATGTGGTCTTGACTTTTTCACTTGTCAAAGGAATTCCAGTCCCTTGAGAATTAATTACTTTCTCAAAACATGACCCCAACATTAGCAAAATAAAAAATTCCACCTGGGTTGTCACTCTTGTAAATCTTTGATTCTAATTGTTTGCAGCTAATCTTTAATGTGCTGGGGTAAGTATTTCCCTCTCTTTATTGTTCAAAAGATTCAAAACGTTTAAAAGTATTGCTCATTAAGTAGGTCACTTAGATATATAGCATTCAACCTTCTGGCAGAGTGTTCTGTTGGACACAACACAGCCTTGTCTTAAAAGTTTTAAATTATTCTTCTTAAAATTATATCCAAAGACAATGGTACAAACTTTATAGTTTTCTAAGTATTGTTTCACATAACATATGCACAGTCAGGTCCTTGTTGAAACAGATGCCTTGATGTTTATTAACATAATTTCCTGTTAACTCTTGGACAGGTTGTATTGGTCCTGTGGGATTGACTGGGACCCAACCCCCAGGCTACAGTGATACAGAATTCCTGACGATCCCAGGCAGTTGATTTCCCATGCCAAGCCCTTGGACACAGTTACCCTTCATTGAATGGGATTCCCTAACTGATGGCAGTCCTTTGTTTCTTTACCCATTCATAGTATATGGGTATCCCTGGCTGGCCATCCCTGTTACCCTTGAGAAGGTGATGGTGAGCTGCCTTCAAGAGCCACTGCAGTCCATGTGCTGTAGGTTACCATGGGGATGGGGGAGGCGTTCCAAGATTTTGATGCAGTGACAGTAAAGGAACAGTGATTTATTTCCAACTCAGAATGGTGAATGGCTTGGAGGGGAACTTATAAGTGGTGGTGATCCCATGCATCTGCTCTCCTTGTCCTTCTAGTTGGAAGTAGTCATGAGTTCAGAAGGTGTTGTATAACGATCTTGGTTGAATTTCTGCAGTGCATCACTGTTTCTACTGAGTGTCGGTGGTGGAGGGAGTGGATGTTTGTGGATGTGGTTCCATTCAAGTTGGTTGCTTTGTTCTGGGTGATGTCAAGATTCTTGATTGTTGTTGATGCTGCATTCATCTAGTCCAGTGGGGAGTATTCCATCAGACTCCTAACTTGTGCCTAGTAGGTGGTGGACAGGCTTTGGGAGACAGGATGTGAGTAATTGGCTGCAGTATGCTGAGCATCTGACCTGACCTTGGAGCCACCGTTTTTGTGGTGAGCCCAGTTTAAATCGGTTAAATGTCAACTTTGGCAAATTCTTCAGAAAGTTTCTCACTGCGAAACGTGGACAGTTTCATCATATTGTTTTCCCTCACACTTGCCTCACTAACTATGCGTCCCATCACAATGGTGCTCCACTCATTCTATTCACCTACTCATTGTAGGTAGAAGTACTCTCCAATGCCAGGAAATCTTAGTATCCCTGGCACCATTTTTAAAACCCAGCTGTGCACTCAGTGAGGTGTTGGCAGTCCGGAACTGTCTTTACTTATACTCAGAGTGGGAAGGTAATGCAAAACAACACTTCCAGGGGCACATTGACGGCACAACTGACACTTCATGACGGATACAAGTGCATATTCATACATCTACCACTATTTATGTACAAAACGACACAGTTTGCACAGGCTTAGCCTCACCCCATCTTTCACTCCTCTCTGATGGTGTGGAACTCTT
This sequence comes from Stegostoma tigrinum, assembly GCF_030684315.1. NCBI lineage: Eukaryota > Metazoa > Chordata > Chondrichthyes > Orectolobiformes > Stegostomatidae > Stegostoma > Stegostoma tigrinum. Next base: position 20,982,303 of record NC_081381.1, read on the forward strand.
TCCTAAATGCCCAGTGTACCCTTTCTCATTATTCACGTGGGGCCATTGTGTATAGGAATACTTTCAAAAAACTTAAAATATTCACTTTTATACAGCAAGAGAAAAATTGAACAATAAACAATCAAACAAAGGCTGTGTTTGCCTCTTGGAACAGACAGGGTTCCAGATTTCTTTCAACAAACAACAATTTTAATATTCAATTAAAGCTTACTAAGCCAAACTTCTCATCTACTGGATGACTTGTTGTGTCGAATGCTGCAGCACTCACTCATGCAGAAGATGATACTTCTTTTGGTCATTGCCCTCAATCTCCTCTCATTTTCCCAGGTCTTCAGAGCCCATCCAATCACCTTATTGCCTGCTCTAGTTCTGAACACACAGCATTTGAGAGGTATGAAGCATCCTTAGGCTGGATTGTATTGCCAGGCTCAGATCATTCGAAGCATCATTTCCTCATCTTCAGGAGAGCTGTTGTCTACTGCACTATGGCCTGGTGGAAGAATGCATTGTATCTACGTTCTGCCTCAGTTATATAATGACCAGCCATGGTCATCCCTGTCTGCAATCAAACATCCTTGTAAAGGTTCTGGCCCTTGTCATGAACCAGGAATATGAATGTTCTCAAGGATATGGGTATCATGGTAAATCCATGGCTGTCTGCAGTAGACCTCTAAGATGTGATATTGATGACCACAGATGCCATGTGCACCCATGGATGGAACCCTTTTCCATTGATGAAGCTAGCTGTGTAATGGAGCTAACAATGCAGTGTGTACACAGTCTATCAAGCTCTGCACTGGGCAAGGCCAGCTATGTTGCCAAAGCCTACTGCCCTGGGCTGCAACATTCACTTTGTTATGGGGAAATGAGTTCAAGCCATGAGATCTGGCACAAACTGTGCAACCTTAGTACAGTTTTCGGGTGAGGATTGAGAAATCCTATACATGTACCTGGTGGCTCCTTAGAAGCAGTCCGTTGCATAAAGATTTAGTATCAATTTGATGACTATTGTGATAGAATGGCCACCCAATGCTTCAGTTCATGTGTCTCACTGCAGCAGCTGGCCCAGCTCTATGGCACTGCCCAGGATTTAGTCTTCGTCTTTGGATGAGAATCACACATCAGAAGGAAATAGACTTTGGCCCTCCTGTACCTCCTACATTTCCACAGTACTTCTAGATGCAATCTCTGCATGTGGAGCCTGTTCAGCATCCAGTGTGGGTTGCTGCTGGTCCTGGCCTCGCTGTCACATCTGTTTCCCCTCCATTTCTCTGTACCCTCAGTACATGACAGCATCAGTGTCCATAACACCTGCTGTGGATAGATCTACTATTTATGTTCCCAATTAAACTGTGTCAGCAAAGTCACTTACAAGTAGAGACTACATGCTCAGGTAGGAAAAAAAAAATACGTCCTCCTCCAACACTAGGTGTAGTTCCAACCACTTTCCATTTGCAGTGCACACTTTCAAATTGAATGATTATGGAAGGCAACCTAAGTCAGTCTTGGCAAGAGAATCTCATGCTAAGCCTGATAATCAAGGGCCCCCACCAAACTTTTTTGTTCTCTCTTCCAAGTACTCTCTGGGAGCCAGCCATCAGTATTCACTTCCACACGTTCCCGTGCACCACTTTGATTTAAGTTTTCAGTTTTTAACATTACCCCCGAGGCCCAGACCTATCATCTACTTATGCCAAGTAGTGCACTGTACCGCCCCAGCAGCAAGCCTTGGTTGGTGGTGCTCATCGATAACACCGCCACCTCTACAGTATCCCAATGTACTGGTGTCCCTACCTCTTATATTTTACGATTCCCCCTTCACAATTATATGTCCCCTTTGCATCCCAGCTTCCTGCCCCATTATTTATCCTAACATCCCTACCACAGCGGCGACCGCCATTAACCTTTCTTGACTTTCATTGAGTTGACTGCCAGGGCTGACTATCATTCAGCTTCATGGCCATTTCTGACATACAGCCCTACGATGCCTGAGCAAATCCATGACTGATATGTGCGTGTCTTCCTAACTGATGTACCAACACTCTGTAGACTGTTTGGACTGGACCCTCAAGACTGAGCAGGGCCTACTTCCTGGAGGTTAGTAATACTGATCAGCTGACACTGACCATCACCTCAATGTCCACATCATTCAGTGCCTGGGAAGATTCCATCCATTGGTTCAAAGACCAAAAGGAGGCTAGAATGACAGATTTTTCTCTTCAAGTTCCTACAATGTTTTGCCTTTCCCAACACAAGTCCTTAGACATTATCAGATGGATGGAGTTTACTGCAGTAGTCACCCTTAACCCTTTCAGAATGACGATATTCTACAACGCTCTCCACATTTCTATTTTTCAAGGAAACCCATTTGTTTGTGAAATAGTTTTCTTGCTAGATTAACTCAAGTGATATGAAAAATCCAACCAAATAATTATCAGTAAACAATCATTTACAAAGTAAAGCTCTAGTTTATATAGTTAGTTCTCTAATTTTAGGCCATCAATTACCAATTTGTTAAATGAACAAATTGTTGTGGCTCAGTCCAAGGAATTGCAAACCAAGAAAATAATTGTTGGCAAGTAATTATACCATAAAGAACATCATAGTCAAGTGTAACTCTGTCCTCACCTGATGCCAAGTATTCAAAGCTTTCTAACGGAAGCAGTTTTGTAGTGATTAGGAGTGAAACCTTGCTGAATTTTAGCCCAGGGGTATTGACATTGTAATGCCTCCACAAAGACATACAACACAATTACAACCTTTCTGGGGTTCAGTAGAGCATTACACAGATATAGGCCAATTGCCCCATCAGTTCAAGAAGGCTTCATTTTCTTAACATCTTACTACTTTCAAGAAATTCTCTGAAGTATCATTGCTGTACTTATGTAAGAATATATGGCAGCTGATCAACATATAGCAGGACTAGGCTGGCTTAATGGTTAGCACTGCTGCCTCACAGCGCCAGGGTCTGGGGTTTGATTCCAAACTCGGGTGACTGTTTGTGTGGAATTTGTACATTCTGCCTGTGCCTGTTTGAGTTTTCCCTGGGTACTCCAGTTTCCTCCCACAGTTGGAAGATTGGTCATGGGAAATGCAGGGTTTTAGAGATATCGTAGCGCTATGGGTCTGGTTAGGATGCTCTTTGGAAGTTAGAAACTTTCATAGAAACTTTCGTATAATCCCTACAGTGTGGAAACAGGCCCTTCGGCCCAGCAAATCCACACTGACCCTCACAGCATCCCACCCAGACGCATCCCTCTATAATTCACCTAATCTACACCTCTATAACCCACCTAATCTACACATACTTGAACACTAAAGGTAATTTAGCATGTCCAATCCACCTAGCTTGCACATCTTTGGACTGAGGGAGGAAACCGGAGCGCCCGGAAGAAACTCACACAGACACATGGAGAGCGTGCAAACTCCACACAGACAGTTGCCCAAGGGTGGAATCAAGTTGGTGTGTATTTAATGGGCTGAATGGTTTGCTTCTGCACTATGGGGATTCTATGAATTCTGGGATTACCAATGTAAATATATAATAAAAGCATCAGAAAATCTGGCAATTTTAAGAAGTGGTCAGCACACACAGTTCATGTTCTTACGGTACAGTGGTACTATTCCTACCTCGAAGACAGGAGGCCCACATTCAAACCATTACCTGCTCCAGAGGTGTGCTATAACACCGTTGAACAGTTTGATTAGAAAATATCTCGACTGTACACAGGTTCACTAAGATCCTGTGTAGCCTGTGGATTTTACTAGCATTGTTCATCATTACAATGTGAGCGCAACTTGCTAAGGCTCTGCTGCTCTTTCCCTATCACAGTACTTTACTGACTGCACTATAATAATGTTTCCTTAGCTTACACAGTTTGAATGTTGTTGAACATCACTCATTTGATACTCCCAAGAGATTCAAGAAGAACACAAGCATATTTCAAACCTGACTGATCCAGTATGGTCAGGTATTGTGATTCAAGTTCAACTCTTTAGCGGATGTTACTCTTGTAAAATGGCGAAAAGGCAAGTTTGTTCATTTATCATTTCAGATCTTGTGCCTGTACTGAAATGACGCAGCTTATCAATTTGGCAGTGTAGGCTCTAGTAAGCAAAATTATGCTCTGCAGACACGGGTACTGTATCTCAGTATTATTAATTAGCTCAATGTCATCTCATTTCCCCTGGGCACTAAGATAAACAAATAACATGTAACACATGGTGGCTTCTGAATCGATGGGTATGTCACATCAGAGAAGATAGTTAATGAGAAAATATAGTATTAATGTAGAAGGTAATGTGAGGCAATTTTAATGACAACTGAAAATCTCAATTTCATATCCTAATTTTGCTGTAAAGACATTCCATGTGAAACTTATCATTCATAGTTACAAATCTCATGTAGCACCTAACACCAATATTATTTTGTAAATTAATCAACTGCAAATAAAATTTCTTAGGTTGAAGTTTCAATTTATTCCCAATGGTATGTAAGACTCAACGTGATCACAGGGGTCAACTCCTATCATTTTGACCACTTGTCAAATGTCACCTGATTTTCTTTATCTGTTGGAAACAATCCCAACTTATACTTAATGCAAGGTTATTCTCAATTCAATTTGTGATTCTCTGCACATATAATCTATTGACTTCAATTAGTGACTGTTTCCACTTATGGCTGAAGATACTTTCACACAGGGTGAGAAAATGCAGGCCCAGGATTACAGAATTCCCTGGATTTTAAAATGATCTGTGCAAGATGAGCTGAAAGTGACTACGTTTGATGTTAAGGTACCATTTGACTTAATGTATCATAAAGGAGGCTGAGGGGAGACCTGACAGAGGCTTATACAATCACGAGGGGCATGGATAGGCTAAATAGACAAGGCCTTTTCCCCAGGGTGGGGGAGTCCCAAACTAGAGGGCATAGGTTAAAGGTGAGAGGGGAAAAAATTGAAAGGGACTTAAAGGCCAACTTTTTCATGTAGAGGCGATGTGTACTTGGAATAAGCTGCCAGAGTAAGTTGTGGAGGCTCGTACAATTATAATATTTAAAAGGCATCTAAAGGGGTATATGAATAGGAAAGTTTAGAGGGACATGGACGAAAGGCTGGTAAATGGGAGTAGATTTACTTCAGATATCTTGCATGGACAAGTTGGACCAAAGGCTCTGTTTTCATGCTGTACACCTCTATGACTCTAAGGATCCTGAGAAATATTGAAGTCAGTGGACCTCAGGGTTGAAACTTTCCATGAGTCGTGTTATTCTTCACAAAAAGGAACAAGGTTTTGATCATTGGAGATCAATCATGACAATCCAAGGACATCTCGGCAGGAGGTTCTCAGGATAGTGTCCTAGTTCCAGATACTTTCAGGTGCTTCATCAAAGACTTTCTTTGCATCGATCAGATGTGTGTATGTTTGCTAATGATTGCACACTGTTCCTTCTCATTCATGACTCCTCAAATACAGAAGCAGTTTACATTCGTGTGCAGGATTGGGCTGAGAATTTTCAAGTATATTTGTATTGCACAAATAGCAGGAAGTGATGGTCTCCAACAGAAAGGAAACTAATCATCGAGTCACAGAGTTGTACAGCACAGAAACAGACCCTTTGGTCCAACTCATCCATGTCAACTAGATATTAATCTCGTCCCATTTGCCAGCATTTGGGCAATATCCCTCTAAACACTTCCTTTTCAGATACCCAAGAGATGTTTTAAACAATGTAATTGTGCCAGCTTCCACTCCCTCCCCTGGCAGCTAATAATTGCTGGCCTATGTAGCAATATTCACATTCCATGAGAAAATATGAATAAAACACTCGAACCATAGCTAAAATAAGTCTACTGTCTCATGAACAGACCTCACGTATACTGGATCTGATCTTTCACTACACCTATTCTGTTGCTGTAACACTATATTCTGCATTCTATTCTATTATCCTGACGTTCATATGTAAATAATGATTTGTCTAGTTAGCATGCAAAACAATACCTTTCACACTATCTCAGTACATTTGACAATAATAAATCAAATCAAACAAAGAAAAGAAAGATGACAGAGAGAAAAATATAGGTCATAATATTACATATACAATAGAATATTAGAATATATACTGTTAGAAATTATTGTTATTAGGGATGCACTAAGAGGGAAGTTATAAATCTATTACGTGATTGGAAAAAGTTATATGGATTTAGGAAAAAGAAATCATGTCTGACAAATCTGTTACTGAGTTTTATTTTGACATGTTGCTAACAGTAAAGATAAGGGAAAGCCAGTGGACTTAGTAAACATGGATTTTCTAACATCAGTTAATAGATGTCAGAAAAGAAATTGTTACACAAAATCAGGGCTCATGGTATAATGGACATTATTGGCATAGATTGAGGATTGGTCAATGAGCAGAAAATAGAGGGGAGGAATAAATGTATTTTTTAAGGGAGGCTTTAATTACTGAATTGGGGCCAGGATCAATGCATCACCATTTTGTCGTTAACTATTTATAATCTAATTATAGACTTGAGTAAGGAGGCTGAATCTAATATGTCCAGTAGTTAGGTAGAGAAGCTAACTATGAGCATGATAGTAGTAATGTAGGAAAGAGGGGCCTGGGGTGCAGGTACATAGTGCTTTGAAGGTTGTGTCACATTGGGGCAGGGTGGTTATAAAGGTGTTTGGCATGTTTGCCTTCATTGTTCAGTCCTTTGAGTATAGTAGTTGGGAAGTCATGTTGAGGTTGTACAGGACATTGGTGAGGCCTCTTCTGGCCACCCAGTTATAAGAAAGATATTATCAAGCTGGAGAGGGCCCAGAAGAGATTTACCAGGATGTCGACTGGTACGGAAGGATTGAAGTATAAAGAAAAGCTGAATAAGCTGGGACATTTTTCACTGGAGGGTAGGAGGTTGAGAAGTGACCTGATATAATTTATAAAACAATGCAAGGTTTAGATAGAGTTAATGGCAGTTGCCTTTTCCCAGGATAGGGGAATTCCAAGACTAGGGGTCACATTTTTAAGGTGAGAGAAGAGAGATTTAAAAAAGACGAGGAGTAATTTTTTTTTTACACAGAGGACGGTTCACATGTGGAATGAACTTCCTGAGGAAGTGGTGGATATGGGTACAATTACAATTTTTAAAATCATTTGGGTAGGTACACGAATAGGAAAGGTTTGGAGGGATATGGGCCAGGATTATGCAGGTGAGACTAGTTTAGTTTGCACTTACATTTGGCATGGGCTGGTTGAGCTGAAGTTTCTATTTCCATGCCATATGACCCTATGATACAAAGAAGTTATAAGGGCCTATAAACAGTTTTAGCGAGCGAACAAAAGCATGACAAAATGGAATACTGTAAAAAGTTATGTGAAATTACTCATTATTATAAGAAAAATAGAACAAGACTTTTTTAGAAAGTGAGACAATGTCCTCCTATACAAATTGGAAAGGTGTGATGCAGATACAGCAAACAAGTATGGAAAGCAAGTGGTATGTTAGTCTTTAATATAGAGGAATTGGCACATGGGTAAGCAAGCCTTATTCTAATTATGTTGTGTTTTGGTGAGATCACTCCTGGAGAATTATATACAATTATGGCCTCCTCAGCCAAGGAAGAAAATGCCAGCCTTAAAGTGCAGCAATGCACTAGATCCATAACATTGGCAACATTCGATTGTGCAAACATGGATTCTGGAGTTATAGATTACTGCTGTTTTTAATCAAGTTGGAATTCTAGTCGTAAAGTTAATCCCATCACCCTCTGCACTAGAATAATGAAACTCACGCGGTAATTGTGAAAATATATTTTACACCGGTTGATACTGGAAAAACTGGGATTACACATTTTGGCATAAAAGTTTATGAATGAAAACCTTCCTGAATCTTGTCCAACAGAACCATACAATTAGCATTTACATACAGACAAGCCTACAGTAAGAGTCTTAGGGCAGAAACATCCATAATTAGTGGTTTGTACTCAAAAGGTATACACTTTTATCTGTTTAAACTTTCAATAGCTTACACATAGGAGCTTCCAACCTAAGCTTTTGGCCTATGGCATAATGCTTTCTACTCAAACGCCTCATTACAGGAAAGACAGTGTAATCCAACTCAGACAAATAGAAAATATCTTTTATCCGTGTAACAAATAGCCTTGATTTTGAGATCCTGAAACATGCCCTAGGCTTTCAGAATGTGTCAGAAATCCTGGCACTCACAACCTGAAACTCACAGAAATTGATCGCTTGAGAAGATCAGTAAGCATGAAAAATAGTAGGGCAGGTATTTTAATAAGTACATTCTATTCATGCATCTAACCTCAACTTTTCTCCATTGCTCCTATTGGTCCTTTTTACTGGAACATTGTGCTAAAAGTTTAGTGGGTGGATGGTAATTACCTTGTACCAGCTGGAAATTATGGTGCTAACAAGTAAACTTCATTCTGCTTGCCCTTGTTTAAGCCTACGGCGTGCAACTCTACTCAGTGGCTGCAGGGAGCCCAAAGTCATATGAGAATATCATCAATTAAATCTAGCCTGCACTTCCCTTCACCTCTTAAAGGGGAGGTCATTCGAGTTACAGTGGAGGCCGGAGATAGGTTGTGAATGAATTTTGCAGCAACAAATAAACAGTGTCAGAAAGAGAGTTTCTGTTTCCATTGCTGGAGACCTGGCGATGGGTGTGGAAAAGAAGAGACAGTTATGTTTTGGCAGAACACCAGAATGTTCTCCAAACAAACAGAAAGAAAGGAGAAACAAGGAGCCAAGTAGGAATGACCCCAGTTACCTGGTTAAAGTGCTGGAAGAAGTTCATTGACACCATACAAGTTATGAAAATTAGTGAATGCATCTTCAAATGATATTTCCTACACAATGCACCACCAACTACATGCGCTGTTCAATTCTCACCCCTATCAACAATCCCTTGCAATCAGGCCTAATGCGTAATAGTCATATGTTCTGCCTCTTCTTACAAATGTTGCTCTACTGGAGGCCTCATATCCACATCTCACTGTTTCCTTGTACATCTAACTCTAAAGCCATGAAAGTCACAACACCTAACATGTTTTAAAACATTCACTGACACTGTTCCCTCTCACTTCCAGGACAAGGTGTCACATAAGAGGAGGTAACACCAAAGAAGCAACAGGGCAAGAGACTCAGCCATGAAGAAGTGACAGTGTTGAACACAATGTCATTACAGCCATTATGACTGGTGCTGCTGAAGGCATCAGAGTGAGTGGCATGTTCCTAGCTTATGCATCTTCTCAGATCTCACTTCACTATCTTTTCTTGTCAGTACCTGGGCTGCAATCTACATATATTATAAACATCCTGTCCTATTTTCCACCAGTCCTACCTTTCCTTACCAAACCCTCTTCTGTGCACTTCTATTTTCACATACCAACACCCTCAAATTGTAATGCATCATGAATCTAGACAGTGTGGGGATTCACTGCTGATGTTCCTTTCAAATGGATGGAGGAGATGCCTACTCAATGTGTGCAGTTTTCAAACAAGAATATAACTCCACCTGTTTTTTCCTTGATTTCTTGAGAGATGTATTCCCTCTACCTGCCTGACCAATTGCTTGCCAATGAATATTCAGATAAAAAGCAATTTTGAGGAAGAAGCAGTCACTTGATCTGGCACTTGCAGTCACTTGCTCAGATACTAGATCTGTGAATATTTTAAAGGCTGGCGTTGACATGAGACGAGTCTTCAGACACAATGCAGTAAAGCCGGGGACTTGGACAAATTCCTGAACCTGGAGGGAGAAATTGTGAGAGATAATGGGGACTGCAGATGCTGGAGATTCCAAGATAATAAAATGTGAGGCTGGATGAACACAGCAGGCCAAGCAGCATCTCAGGAGCACAAAAGCTGACGTTTCGGGCCTAGACCCTTCATCAGAGAGGGGGATGGGGGGAGGGAACTGGAATAAATAGGGAGAGAGGGGGAGGCGGACCGAAGATGGAGAGTAAAGAAGATAGGTGGAGAGAATGTAGGTGGGGAGGTAGGGAGGGGATAGGTCAGTCCAGGGAAGACGGACAGGTCAAGGAGGTGGGATGAGGTTAGTAGGTAGCGGGGGGTGCGGCTTGGGGTGGGAGGAAGGGATGGGTGAGAGGAAGAACCGGTTAGGGAGGCAGAGACAGGTTGGACTGGTTTTGGGATGCAGTGGGTGGGGGGGAAGAGCTGGGCTGGTTGTGTGGTGCAGTGGGGGGAGGGGACGAACTGGGCTGGTTGAGGGATGCAGTAGGTGAAGGGGAGATTTTGAAACTGGTGAAGTCCACATTGATACCATATGGCTGCAGGGTTCCCAGGCGGAATATGAGTTGCTGTTCCTGCAACCTTCGGGTGGCATCATTGTGGCAGTGCAGGAGGCCCATGATGGACATGTCATCTAGAGAATGGGAGGGGGAGTGGAAATGGTTTGCGACTGGGAGGTGCAGTTGTTTTTTGCGAACTGAGCGGAGGTGTTCTGCAAAGCGGTCCCCAAGAGTAAGTTCTGCTACTTGGACAGCTCTGTGAGAGCCAGCCAGTATTCCCCAAGTCATGTCTTTCAAGTTTTGGTAATCTAGTGCGTCTCCTTCAGCCTGGTCATAATGAGACACAGCCTTGTACAGCAGACCATCAGCAAACACTTCTGGATGAAGAGGAGAAGGAGAAGTAAGAGAAAGAAGAGGGAATGGACTAAGGAAGAGGGCTGCTGGCTATCATTGTTTTGGATGGACTAATGCATCGGATGCTGGTAATGATTGAAAATAAAAATCTACTTATGTTCTTTCAGATACAGTAGGAACTGCAGATGCTGGGGAATCTGAGATAGCAAGGTGTGGAACTGGATGAACACCTCAGGCCAAGCAGTATCAGAGAAGTAGGAAAGCTGACGTTGGGGTCTAGGCCCGAAATGTCAGCCTTCCTGCTCCTCTGATGATGATTGGCCTGCTGTGTTCATCCAGCTCTACACTTATCTCTACATATATTCTTGTCAGCTATCCATCCCTCAAACAGGAGTCATCACTTCTTCACTTCCTCTTTGCCAAAAGACAGTAAAAACTAATCATTCCATAACAACTTTATTGAATGACATTTGGATTTTTGGGGTGGCACAGTGACATCGTGGTTTGCACTGCTATCTGACAGCACCCGGGACGCAGATTTGATTCCAGCATTGGGTGACTGTGCAGAGTTTGCACATTCTCCCCATGTCTGCGTGGGGTTTCCACTGGGTCCTCTGGTTAATGCGGCGTTCCAGGGACAGAGTGCTCTTCGGAGGGTCAGTGCAGGCTTGATGGGTTGAATGGTCTCTATCTGCACTGTAGGGATTCTATGAATGACATTTCAATTCTCAACTATTCACATTTGTGCTTTCCTTTAGTGTCTTGCAGATGCCTTTACCTCTACAGTAGTAACCAGGATGACTGTGCCATAACTAGTGGAAGGCTGCTAATTTCCAGTGGCAAGACAGTGAAGGACATCCCCTAGCATTGCATCATTACAGGTCAACTGTCCACATAATGCTCAGCAGCAGAGGGAACCATTGCCACATGATAATCAGTCTCTGTCAGTGAGCAACCATTCTCCAGTTCAACTGGATGGCTTGAAGACGATGGAAACAGCTGGCAGGGGCAGGATGGAAGATCTATGACTGCTGTGGAGATAATGTACATTCACCAATATGATGGCCCATGTGTGCTCACACACCAACTGCAGATGAAGGGAGCGGAAACATTAGCAGCTCTAACACATCTTCTCATTGCGTTATGGCGCCTACACATCCACACGTAAGAGAGTAATGACTTCCTATACATTAGAAAGCTTGCTGTCCCAGAGAAATAATATGTATCCATTCCTTCTGCTTCTCTCTGCTTAGATGAGGACAGTGCAGCTCTTTTTCCTTCCATTCACTGCCTCAATGACTCCCTAAATGCTGCAATGACTGATGAACTCACAGATACGGTGATGTCAACTGGAAAGATCAACTGGCGTAAAAATTGAGGCAATTGCAACCTTGGAAATTGCTGGCAGGACCAGCATCCCCGCATTCCATAGTATTCCAGCAGATGGCACAGTTATATGACCATGTTGGAGGTAAAGTATAGTAATTGCAGATACGACTCCTGGAGGAGAAGGAGGAGATATAAAAAGTGTTGTCTCAAGGATTTAATTGTCTCAGCTATTTGATGATTGCCTTCCTCTCCATCTCTGCTGCCTCTATTCCATCTCCACGATACGCTGGAGCCAAATTATATCCCTAAGCCAATGACGAAGTTCTTGACTGAGAGAATTTTGAAAATCCATACTACACATTCCAAGGTTTCAGCACAACTCCTTCCATTTGAAAAAAATATCAATTCCTCCAAGAACATTTCCCACTAACCCTGTAGCAGCAAAAGAGCACTGATCTGGAAGCTGCATACAGTTTCCTTTGTATGGGGAAAGCTGGGCACTTTCTCTTCTGCATATGTTTATGTGAGGGTCTACAATGTGCAAAATGGCACATCATGTGTCAAGTCAGTATCAGAAACTCACTGATGTAATGATTGTCCAATGTTTCTAAACCGTATGTGTGATGCCTGTTCTATGGTTACCAGTGTGGGCCATGTTGGAAGCTATCATCAGCAGACTCCTTCAGCAGGCTCACATAGTACTGAAACCAATTGCACCACACCAGCAAATGTTGTAACTATTGTGTTCCTAACTCTACTTCCTTTAAAAAAAACCTCATTTCAAACACACATCTGAACATGACACTGCTTACTAAGCCAACCGTTGAATTCTTTCATCTACATTTCACAAGTGCATTGAATTTCTTAAGGGTTGGAATAGGACAGATCTACATTTCTCACAGTGTAATTAAATTCTCACTGTGTCTTACTAGCTGTTTTCCATTCCACCTTGTTTGAATTGCTAGTTCTATAGACACTAACTATTTGATCTTGGGAAGCTTGCGTGCTCAGACAGACTATTTCATCTTCGTGCTAGAATGAATAGTGTATTGATTTACAATTAATCTTTAATGTTGCTTTGCAGAGTCTTTGGGATAAGATTCTGTCACTCAGAGATCATGCATTGTTTACTAATTCCCTCATGTGTCTGCTTTGTTTTCCAGTGGTATACAAAAGTATCCAATAATTTTCCAAGATGCAAATACATGAAAAGTTGATTAGAGCCCCAATTCATGGTAGGGTGACATTTGTTCCAGTCTTCTTTTCTGTTTCAAAACATGTTCTTGAAAATGTGTAAATGGTATATTTTTGCTCATTTAACCTTCAGTTAACCTCCATCATAACACCCTCCTCATCCAGTCCTGTAGGAAATCATAAAGCATGCAATCTTTCTCTGAAAGGATAACTGTAAACAGATTTCTCACCCAGACTTCCCTATTGGCTTAGATAATGGCTATGGCCACTATGATATTGAGTCATCCATTACAAGGAGGTACCAGATTTATTTTCTGTTCTACACTAATTTCCCATCATTTAGGACATTATGTGGAGGTGCCAGTGTTGGACTGGGATGGACAAAGTCAGAAGTCACACGACTCCAGGGCAGGTTTATTTCAAATCACAAGCTTTCAGAGTGCCGCTTTTTTATCAGATGAAGTGACAAAGACAACGGGCTCTGTAAAACCTCTCAGGGTTTTACCTCCAGCCTCTGTTCATAAGAACATCCTTGATATTTCTACCTGGGAATATTTTTTCCATGAAACCAGTGCTAAGTTACCCCTTCATTACTTTTGGCATGTGGTCACTATCTAATTTAACCTCGAGGTAGTGTTTTTGCCGTGTGTGTTCTCAGGTTATGAAAGATGGGACTTCAGGAACTAATCAGTGTTTGTGCAGCTCAACTGAGAATGCAATGGTGCTTGGCTGTGATGGAATCACTGTTAAATAGGCAGCTAGTATTAATTGCTATATGTACAACTCAAGATTGGTTTCTTGAACAGTATAACAGGCAGCCATTGGAAACTCAGCATCTCTGGAAAACAACAAAGTTGTCACTCAGTCTGTAACAGAAAATCATTCTAACTTTATATTGAATTTATACTCTGGTGCCAGTTTCTCATTGGGTACCTTATTTGCCAATTCTTCCTCCTAATTCTACATATATTGCAGCATGTATACACAATCATGCGCACTAGCAAGTGGTGAAGGGGGTTATTGGAACTTGAGATCAGTGAATGAAGGGTGCAAGTTACTTATAACAATATGCAAAAATAACAAACAAATGCAGGCCAACCAGAACCAGGGAGTTAACGAGCATCATGAAAGTGCTGGGTAATATTAACCAGTGGATTTATTCTTCACTATGATTCAATGACCTTAGATAGCATAGAAAATGTTTGAAAACACAGATGGGCTTGGCCTCTATAATGCAACATTGCCAAAGATGTTGCATTGCAGGGATAATTGGCCCTACCAGAAAGAGCTGACATAATATGCTAAATTTTACTCTCCTCCATCATAGATTCATGGAATCCCTGCAATGTGGAAGCAGGCCATTTGGCCCATCAGCTCCACACCAACCCTCTGGAGAGCATCCCACCCAGACCCACCTTCCTAACCTATTCCCTGTAACACTGTATTTCCCATGGCTAATCCACCTAGCCTGTGTATCCCCTGGATGTTATGGGCAATTTAACATAACCAATCCACCTAACCTGCACGTGTTCATGCTGTGGGGGGAAACTGGAGCACTCAGAGGAAACCCACACAGACATGGGGCGTATGTGCAAACTAATGGGGGGATGCCATAAAATTCTCATGTCCTCCAAGTACCCTACCCCTTAGTACAACACCAAAATGTGATCAATTTCATAGCGAGGTAGGTGAAGTCCAGACCTGCTGCCTCACTCACTCCAAATTGAGGCCCTTAGGTGGACAAATTATAACTTAAGAGCCGTTTCCAATCAATTTCAATTTCCAATATGGCTTGAAGAGCTCAGGAGCAGGGATGAAGTTAGAGACGTCACTCTGTGCAGGCCTTCAGCAGCTAGTGGCAGTTTGTGAAGCAACTTATGGTATCTTTGTGTTAGCCCACATAACATACACAACCAATATAATGTGATGAAAGATATATAAACATCATCTTTCTTAACATTTTGGATTTCCAACTAGTGGCATATCAGGGCTCATTTAATTTTTTGTAAAGGTGTTTAATAACTAAATAAGGCAGTCTTTTTGGAATCCTAATTTTAAACCAGTGTTAATAAAATGTGAGGCTGGATGAACACAGCAGGCCCAGCAGCATCTCAGGAGCACAAAAGCTGACATTTCGGGCCTAGACCCTTCATCAGAGAGGGGGATGGGGTGAGGGTTCTGGAATAAATAGGGAGAGGGGGGAGGCGGACCGAAGATGGAGAGAAAAGAAGATAGGTGGAGAGGAGAGTATAGGTGGGGAGGTAGGGAGGTGATAGGGCAGTCCAGGGAAGACGGACAGGTCAAGGAGGTGGGATGAGGTTAGTAGGTAGGAGATGGAGGTGCGGCTTGGGGTGGGAGGAAGGGATGGGTGAGAGGAAGAACAGGTTATGGAGGCAGAGACAGGTTGGACTGGTTTTGGGATGCACTGGGTGGAGGGAAAGAGCTGGGCTGGTTGTGTGGTGCAGTGGGGGGAGAGGGCGAACTGGGCTGGTTTAGGGATGTGGTGGGGGAAGGGGTGATTTTGAAGCCAGTTCGCCCCCTCCCCCCACTGCACCACACAACCAGCCCAGCTCTTCCCCTCCACCCACTGCATCCCAAAACCAGTCCAACCTGTCTCTGCCTCCCTAACCTGTTCTTCCTCTCACCCATCCCTTCCTCCCACCCCAAGCCGCACCCCCATCTCCTACCTACTAACCTCATCCCACCTCCTTGACCTGTTCGTCTTCCCTGGACTGCCCTATCACCTCCCTACCTCCCCACCTATACTCTCTCCACCTATCTTCTTTTCTCTCCATCTTCGGTCCGCCTCCCCCTCTCTCCCTATTTATTCCAGAACCCTCACCCCATTCCCCTCTCTCATGAAGGGTCTAGGCCCGAAACGTCAGCTTTTGTGCTCCTGAGATGCTGCTGGGCCTGCTGTGTTCATCCAGCTTCACATTTTATTATCTTGGATTCTCCAGCATCTGCAGTTCCCATTATCACTGATACAATTTAAACCAGTGTTGGTCAGACAGCAAATGCGTGAAGGTCTCCTGGAGGGTTAATGGCAGTGCATTTATATCAGAAGAGGTTACAAAAGGAGAAGGAAATGAAACAGCCACAAGTAAAAGATAAGTGGAGCAATTTGGTTTTAAATTTTAGTGTAAAGTATCTGAATTCAGTCCAAAAGGAACATGGCTAAAGTCATGTGTAAGCAATGTGAAAAATGAATTCTTGTAAGAAAAGGCGTTTGTTCAGAGAGGGAATATGTTACATCAGCTTAAAGATCTCAGTTGGTGTGGTTCAAAGAAAAATGGTTTGGAGTTCATGAGACTGAAACGGAAAAGAAGTAGTTAAGTCAACCTATAGATTTAAAGAGAAGGAAACATTTCTCTGGACTTCTGTTTACTGTAAAGTGAGACTGTTTTTCCGAACGCTTGCAATCTTTTAAACTGAATTATATTTAGATAACTGGATTTATTTTCATTTTATTTCATTTCATCATTGAAAGCAAGCCTGCACCCTTGTGTGTTTAAGTTTCAGTGAAAGACCACCACATTTTTTTCAAAAAGCCAAAAGAACTGTGGATGTTGTGAATCAGAAACAAAAACAGAAGTTGCTGGAAGGTGCAGCAGGTCTGGTAGCGTCTGTGAAGAGAAATCAGAGTGAACATTTCACATCTGATGCCCCTTCCTCAGAAACTGATGATAATTAGAAAAATGTTGGTTTACATGCAGAAGGTAGAGTGGGGGAATCGGTAGGGAGTAAATTATAGGTTTGGGATTGAGCCCAAAGAGAAAGAACTGCAGTTGGATAGATAAAGGAGTTGATAATGATCTGGCTAGGAGGGTGATTGGTATTAATGGGGACTGTTAGTGGCTAACAGTAGGTAGTTTGTAATGGCGGACTATGTGATAGCAAGGCCTAGTGTGTGGAGCAGTGGGGTCGGGGGTGGGGGGGGTAGTGTAGGACATGGGAGAGTTTAGGCCCTAAAATTATTGAATTTGGTATTGATTCCAGAAGGCTGCAGGGTCCCCAAGCGGAAAATAAGAATTCTAGCTTGCAGTGAGCTTTGCTGGAACACTGCAGCAAGCCTGAGAAAGAGACGTTGGCCAGGGAACAGGGTGGTGTGTTAAAGTAGCAGGAAACTAGAAGTTCGGGGTCCTTTTTATGAGCAGAACATAGATGTTCTGCAAAGTGGTCACCCAGTCGACACTTTGTTTCCCCAATGTAGAGGACACCACATTGTGAGCTGTGAATGCAGTAGACTAGATTGTGGGAAGTGCAGGTGAGGTGCTGCTTCACTTGAAAGGTATGTTTGGGCCCTTCGATACTGGAGGAGGTAGATGGGCAGGTGTTGCACCTTCACCAGTTGTAGGAGAAAGTGCTGTGGGGCTGTGGGGTGGGAGTGGATTTGGGAGTGAAGGAAGAGTGGGCTAGAGTGTCCTGAAGTTAATGGCTTTGATTTTTAAAATAGCTTTGAATATTGCTCAAAATTTTCAAGAAGTAGATGGCATAAGAGTGGATTATTTGAAATCTTCGACTAAAGCTAAACTGAGGGAGGTGGCAAATAAATTGAAGGTAAAGTATACACAGGGTCACGTAAGGAAGAGATGCTTAAAGAGATTGTCCAACATTTCGAATTAGAAGAGAAACATGAAATTGAGACATCACAATTAGAAATTAATACACTGGGAGGGGGAATTAAAAGAAATCGAGTGAGAAGAAGGGAAGAAAAGAATATTGAAAGGGGCATTGGATTAAGAAAATTTAAATTAGGAAGTGAGGTAAAGAAATAAGGGAGAGAAAAAACAGAGATTAATGGAGAAGCAGATGATAGAAGAAGAATAATTGAACTCTAAAGAGATAAGAACATTAAACAACATGATTTGATGAGAGGAAGGTTTAGGATAAAAAAGGAGATGGGAGGTAGCAGTTTGGAGGATGATTCTGAAATCAGTGATGGATTTGATTTAAGTAAAAATCTACAATTCGTGCTTAAATTTATTGAGAATAGAATTGAAAAATAATTCACCTCATTACAACACCAGGTTATAGTCTAAAGGTTTATTTGAAATCACAAGATTTTGGAGCGCTGCTCCTTCGCCAGGTTTAGTCACTTCACCTGATGAAGGAGCAGTGCTCCGAAAGCTTGTGATTTCAAATAAACCCTTGGACTAGAACCTGGTGTCTTGTGATTTCTGACTTTGCTAGTCCAACACTGGCACCTCCACATCATCATTTGAGAACATAGCTCAACTTACAAAATGGTCAAAAGACATTTGGGCCTTAATATTACAAGGGGTTTTGGCAGATACAACTATACTGAGTGTGCAAGTTTGTCGGAAAAACAATCTGCAGTTTTTAAAACTGTTATAAAAGTATTACACAAAGTACGTGAGCTTGTCACTGAAGCTTGTCAATTAAAACTTAGGATCACAAGACAGAAACTTCATCAGACATATGTAGAAATTGCAAGGCAGAAAGCTCTTGTTAGGTCAGTGATTTTGATTAGAAACATGAGCAAAAGACAAATTTGACAACCTCAGGGAAATTATGATTCTGGAAGAATTTAGCCAAAGTATTCCTGCCAATCCAAAAAAATTATTTCCAAAAATTGCTAGAGAAACTCAGCAGGACTGGCAGCCTCTGTGGAGAAAACAAAAGAAAGTTTTGTGTCCAGTGACCATTTTTCAAAATGCATACTGGTGCTGGGAGGAAACAGTGCTAAAGACTATGCAATGGTGCCACCCAACAAGTTACCGCTTATAAGTTTCTTCCAAGACACACAACATCCAGGTTTGGAAGGATATAGCTTTCCTGCAGTATCGCTGGGTCAACAACTTGGAAATCCGGTCCTAGAACCACTGCAGGACCAGCCATACCAGATGGACTGCAGCAATTCACAAAAGCATCTCATCAAGGGCAAACCTGATGGGCCGAATGGCCTTACTTCCAATCCCATGTTTTATGGTCTATTTAGGACTAGACGACAAATTCTGGCCCCGGGGTGAGGGTGGGTGCTGGTCACTGGAGTCTGGGCATGGAATCCGAAAAGTAGTCCTTGTACTGAGATACTTCAGAGCTGATAAAAGCCTTAAAAAAATTCAGAACTCTCAGGTTGTCAGTACTGATTTTTATGAAAGCTGGTCTTTCAGATTAATTTCATTGGCCATTGCTGGATTGCTGTTCCAACCTTTGAACCACTGACTGATTCTGACTTTTTCCTTTAAAACCACTCCAAAGAACCACTCAAAGCTGCCTAAAGGTGAATAGAAGCAGTTCTTACTGGTGGAGTCACAGCTACTGTCACGAGAGAACACTTGTTTGAAAATCTGGTTGAAAAATGGTGATTATAATTACCAGAATTATTTTAGAACTAATTGCATGGTAGGGGGTGAGGACAGGGGATTTTTAAGGCTCAGTCTCACCAAATTAAATCCTGTACACTTCTAAAAATTCTCTTTTGAATTTAAAGAGGCATATAAAAAGCGGGCAAGATAGATTCCAGACAGAAAGCCAGCTTGTAGTTCATGCTTGCATTTGTTTTGATGTTAACAAAGTATCTCAGAAACTTAGACACAATACTGCAAGTTTTGCTTTAACTGTAAAACAGAAGTTTATGATCAAAGGAAATGAAAATAAAATGGAATAAAACAAATCATCTGCCTATAATACTAAATCAAAAATTATTAAACAAATAAAACTATAATTCCATTAATCCCAAAACTCTATTTCAAAAATTGAAAATAAAACAAACTGCTTTTGGATGGTATCCCAAATGCACATCCCTGGTATATGAACCAAAATACCACCTGTACAATGCTCACGTCAGTGCACTTTAACCTAATACTACCGCAGGTTTGTGACTTCACTTGTGACTTCAACATTCAAACATGAACTTCAGATTTCTTCTTGAGCCATTAAGTGCCTGAGCTTAGATGTATTCAGCCTTGGGTAACATTCAGGGTTTTATTCCAACACTTTGGCCTAGTGATAACAATATATTTGGACTTTAAGGCAATCTAGTTTACTATATCAATACAGTGTGGAGCTGGAGGAGTACAGCAGGTCAGGCAGCACCAGAGGAGCAGAAAAATCGACATTTTGGGTTTACACCTTTCATCAGGACTGAGTCCCATTCAAGGGTGTAAACCCAAAACGTCGACTTTAATGCTCCTCTGATGCCCCCTACCCCACACGCCAGGCCTTGTTATTACATAGCCTGCCATTACACACTACCTTTTGTTATCACTAACAGTCCCCATTAACAACTATTCAACCTCCTGGCCAAATCATTATCAACTCCTTTGTCTATCCGACTGCTTTCCTCTCTCTTCAGGCTTTATCCCATCGTTTACTCCCTACCCCATCCCCCTCCCTACTTTCTGAATATACACCCAGCTACCATCAGTTCTGCAGAAGGGTCACCAACCGTGAAACGTTTACTCTGATTTTTTCTTTACAGATTCTGCCAAACCTGCTGAGCTTTTCCAGCAACTTCCGTTTTTGTTATTGTACTTTTGCCTTTTCTGAAGCCATCCTTTCAGAAACAGGAATGTCCAAAACACAGAGTAAATTCAAACCAAAAGTCTTTTTCTCTAAGCTATGGGCATTTCCCTGAAATATATACATAAAAAAACAAGTTCCAGAAGTTTCTGACAAACTTGAAACTTTATTATCAATCTAATAGGTTGCAAAACAATCTAAGAAAAAGAAAAAAAATCCATTACTGCTGAACACAAACTCATTCACTCTAAACCTCAAAGTTGTTTTAGGAGAAATCACCATGTCTTCAGGAATACTTACAAGTTAATTATTAACTCTTAAGTGCGGTAAATTTAGAGTTAGGCCATTAACAAGTTTTAATCCCCCTTTAATTGGCAGCATGCTGCTGCTGAGTGGGAATTTAGAACATAGAACATAGAACATAGAACAGTACAGCACAGAACAGGCCCTTCAGCCCACAATGTTGTGCCGATCATTGATCCTCATGTATGCACCCTCAAATTTCTGTGACCATATACATGTCCAGCAGTCTCTTAAATGACCCCAATGACCCTGCTTCCACAACTGCTGCTGGCAATGCATTCCATGCTCTCACAACTCTCTGTGTAAAGAACCTGCCTCTGACATCCCCTCTATACTTTACTCCAACCAGCTTAAAACTATGACCCCTCGTGCTAGCCATTTCTGCCCTGGGAAGTAGTCTCTGGCTATCAACTCTATCTATGCCTCTCATTATTTCTTCATAACACTTGAGAAAAGCGTAAGGGATAGAGCTCCCAATGTTAGGATGGTCTCGCTAAACTTCTTGATAGAGTCTTCCGCAAATCTCACCATAGCTTATGTTACTGAGACCTATATGTGATTCTCCCCAGAAGCATAGAAACACAGCGTTGGCAGCAAGACAGTGGACCCTCACTACGTTCTGGAGTTTTAATCTTGACCATGTCCTGCAGTGGGGTTTTAGTCGATAACTTTGTGACCTAAAGTCAAAGATGCTACCATTGAGCTGAGCTTACACTCTATCACTGTGGAGTATCTTTCTCTATTGGCACTTTGCAAGAAAGGCTACATTGCGTCACTGATTGAAGGAACTAAAGAGCACATAAACTGCATCATAAACAGTGGCAGAGTAGGCAGGATCCAGGCTCCTGTGCCCAGGCATGTCCTCTTCATCCGCTTTCTCCTGTCTTTTCCTTCTTGTTCCCCTTCTTCTTTTCTCAGATTGTTTGTTTTTTCTCAGTTTTTGCTTAAACTATCTTCTGAAGAAAGTCCTTTGGTAGTAATGCGGCTTCAATGGAGTCCAGATCGGCAGTATCTTCAGAGGCAGAGTTGGCCGACCTGTGAATCCTGGAGCGGCACTCTGGGATGGCAGTATGGCGTGGGCTGGTGTTGGCCGGAGCAGGACTCTGGCAGCCAAATAGAAAGGGCTGGTGAATCCCAGAGCAAGGCTCTGGCTGCAGAGTGGAGTGAGCTGGTAAATCCCAGACTGAGACTGTAGCAGCGGAGAAGGAAAAGTTGGACTCTCTCTAAGTTATCATTTTGTTTAGTTTTTATTTTGTGTAAATGAGAATGGCATTCATTCACAGTGACAGTATGAACTTTTCATTGCATTTTATTTTTAATACAAATGACAATATATGATTCAATTCAATAGCTTTTATATGTTTTGGAGAAGTAGACGTTAGAAGAGAAAAGTTGATGTTAATATAAGCGATTAGAGTAGGTTGCATTGTTGGGATGCTAAGATGTTTCTTTATACACAAAGCATTCACTGCTGGGTAACTTTATCTCCAAGTCCTTCGCTTCCTACTGCACTAAGGAGAACATAAACTCTGTTAAACAAAACAAATCCAAAACATTAAAATAATGTTGTCACCATGTAAAAGTATTGCTCACTCCATCTTATCTGTTGGAAATGGCAGGTGATTTTTCTACCTGGACATTGCATAAATTCTCATTTCTCTTTGTCTATCGACAAGTTGTAAATCCCTATTCCTAGTGACAACATTATTTGATTGTGTTGTAGCAGAGACAGGATAACCTTTGCAGTTGCGAGAACTGTTAAGCTGTCACTCGTACAAAGAAAAATGAGCATTTCTCAGCATAGATACTCTGCATTTCAAAGTTACAATGTCATATTTCCTTGTGTTTTAATAGTATTATGCATTTAAATAACATTATCACTTAAGTTGGGGATTTTTTTCTTTGTCTTTTGCGAGGACCACACAGTACTTTGCATATTCAGTGTATTGAAAACATCAATTGCAATTTTCAAGTATTTTAAGGGACCCAGGCTGTGTTGAAAGAATGGTTTAGTTTATGTAACAAAAGAATCTTTTGTAGTATTTTGAGAGGAACCTGAATATTGGTGACCGAGTGGAATTCGATGTCAGCGAGGGCTAAATAACAAGGAAGCCAAGTGTATCAGTAATGTGGCCCCAACCCGATTCTAAACTTTACCGAGGCAAGACAATGGGGAGCAGCCACTTTGCTCCCAGGAGGTGAACTGACATTTTCACTACTTTAATAAGGCCAAAGCCTCAGAACTAACTTGTGGCCTGGTTTACTGCTCCTCAGAAAATATGACTTCTACATTGAAATAGGGACAGTGTTGAGGAGAAGGAATTGCGTTCACAGGGCTTCTTGTAATCAGGATGAACTGGTACTCTTCCTGCTCAGCTACAAAACTTATCCACAATCAGAAACATCCCTTACACAGACAGCAGTCATCCTGGGGTCAGCCCCATCTCAGGATATCCATCTATACTTCCTGAGACCTCCCAACCTTGAATGGGAGTCAAGCCTGCCATTCAAGATGACCTCTCAGAGGGGGACATTCCTAATGGGGTGATAAGTAACACATTTTGAAACTGAACCTCAATACTTTGTGAGCAAACCAGATTTCTAAAAATCTGCGGCACACTTTAGACCGAGCCCTTGCAGCTCTCCAGCTTCTAGTGTAGACTGGTTAAGAATTCTACCTTTTGTGCTTTGAAATTCAAGGAAATGAACATTTAATCGAAAAATATTCATTGCACCAACCATGCAGTTTCCTTGCACATCATCTTTGACCAATCACTGATCCTAACTCACTCAATGTGATAACCAATTGCAACATACGTCTGCAAGGGTTGAGACTTCTTTCTGCGGTATCTTTGGGTAAATTTGACGTTGCGGCACCTATTTTCAGCTGCTGAACAGCTTAGTAATAGAGTCAGAGAGATGTACAGCATGGAATCAGACCGTTTGGTCCAACTTTTCCACGCCAAACAAATTTCCTAGATAAATTTAGTCCTATTTGCCAGCATTTAGTCCATACCCTCTAGACCCTTCCTATTCATATATCCATGAGATGCCTTTTAAAAGCTGTAATCGTACTAGCCTCCACCACTTTGTCCTGCAGCTCATTCCATACATGCACCATCCTCTGCATGAAAAAGTTTCCCCTTAGGTCACTTTTAAATCTCTCCCCTCTCATCTTAAACCTATGCCTTCTAGTTTTGGACTCTGCCACCCTATCGAAAAGACCTTGTCTGTTCACCCAACCCATGCCCCTCATAATTTTATAAACCTCTATAACGTTACCCCTCAGCTTCTGAAACTGCAGGGAAAGTACTCCAACCTGTTCAGCCTGTCTCTATAGCTCAAACCGTCCAACCCTGGTAACATCATTGTAAATTGTATCTGAACCCTTTCAAGTTTCGACAACATCCTTTTTATAGCAAGGGGACAAGAATCGCGCACAGTATGTCAAAAGTGGCCTGGTGATTTATCTACTGTTATACATTTTAAGCCATCCAGCACCTCCTCCTCTGTAACATGGACACTTTAAAAGATGTCGCTATATCTATATCTTCTATATCCTTCGCCACAGTAAAGACTGTTCCAAAATATTCATTTAGCATCTCCCCCATCAGCTGTGGTTCTGCACATAGGTGGCCTTGCTGATCTTCAAGGAACCCCTCTCTTTCTCTAGTTATCCTTTTGCCACCAATGTATTTATAAAATCACTTCAGATTCTTCTTAACCCTATTTGCCAAAGCTATATCTTCTTTTTTCTAATATAACAGCCAATGCTAGCCAGAACTTAAGGCTTTGAAATATGAGTCCCAAATAATGTTGTCTTCATCTTAAGCAGTCTTTCAGGATAAATAATTTTTCCTTCACTCCAGTTTTGTTTTCACATGGGAAACTGTTCTAGCACAAGTGGGTCTGGTGACTTTTGAAGTGGGCATTAAAGAGGGAGGTGAGCTCCTTTCTTTGTCTAAACGTCACTTTTAATCACTCATGAGAATGAAACATCACTGGCTGGGCCAGTATTTATTACCAAACCCTTGTTACCTTTGAGAAGGTGGTAGTGTGCTACCTTTTCGGAAGTTTTCCTGTAGTCCGTCTGGTATAGGTACACCTGCAGGTGCCTTTAGAGAGGGAGTTCCAGGGTTTTGACCCAATAACACTGAAAGAATGGCAATTTTCAAAACTGACTGGTGAGTGGCTTTTTCCCTCATATCTGATCTTTTTTCTCTTCCAGGTAGTAGAGTTCATGAGTTTAGAAGGTGCTGTCAAGGGAAAGTTGGTGAATTGACATAGTACGTCTTGTAAATGTTACAATGTGCTGCAACTGAGTTTTGGTAGTGAAAGGATTCAGTGTCAAATTCGATGAATAGTCTCTAATCAAATTGTATGAAGATAGATGGAGGGGCAGGTAGTGTTGACAAACAGGGAGACTGCAGAAGGACTTGGACAGGGTAGGAGAATAGGTAAAGAAGTGTCATTTGGAACACAAAGTGAGAAGAACACCCTATTTTCCATTAGGAGAAATACTTTGGAAATCTGAAGTAGAAAAGGACTTAGAAGTCCTGGCTCAGGATTCCACTAAGGTTAATATGCAGATTAAGTTAGCAGACAGGAGGACAGATGCAACATTGAAATGAATGACAAGAGGACTAGAATACAAGGGCAGGGGTGTATCGCTGAAGCTCTGGTCAGACTGCATTTGGAATATTGTGAGCAGTTTTGGGCTCCATATCTAAGGAAGCATGTGGCATGTGATGGGGGCTTTGGGGGGGGCGCCCAGAGGATGTTCACAAAAATGATTCTGAGAATGAAGGGTCTGTCATGTGAGGAACGAGTAAGGACTCTGAGTCTGCAGTTGAAGTTCAGAAGAATGAGTAGGGATCTTATTGAAAGCTACAGAATTCTGAGAGGACAGCAGCAGAAGAGATTCTAGTTCCTGAGAGCACAGCCTCAGGAAGGGAAGACCCTTTGAAACTAAGATGGGGAGAGATTTCTTCAGTCAGAGGATGATGAAACTGGTGCAGTTCAGCTGTAGAGGCCAAGTTGTTCCGAGAGTATTGAAGACAGAAATTTGTATGTTCTTAATTATTTTGGAGACCAAAGGTTACAGGCAAAAGGCTGGAGAATTTGGTTGTGAAACATTATCAGCAGATTTGATGAGCGGTATGGCCTAATTCTGCTCATATATTGTATGATTGTAGGATCTTGTGGTGACAATTTCCAAGATTGCTATTGAAGCTGAACCCATCCAGGCAAGTGGACGGTATTCATCAAACTCACTTATAACTTGCAGTTGTTACTTGGCTTGCCAAAGTGATGGTTTTCATGCAAATGTTTCGTCTCCCTTTAGGTGGTATTGTCAGTGCTGTGTAGCCTCTGTTGAAGCACTGTTGTTCTGTCCTGCTCTGAATTTATATGGTCTGGTCTGTCATGGTGCGCAGTCTTGGTTCCAGTTTTGTACCATAGTGGTATGTAGATGGGGATTATTTCAACATGTTTATTAATTGTATTGGTGGTTGAAAATCAGGCATCCAGAAATTCTCGTGTTTGTCTTTGTCTTGCTAGTCCTAGTACTGTACCTTTTCCCCAGCCAAACTGATGTCCTTCTATATCGGAGCGTATTGTAATCAGCGAGAGTTGGTTTTGCCGTTTTGCTGTGAGTTTGTGTTCATGTATCCTGGTGGCGAGTTTCCTGCCCATCATCCCTATGTGGTGTTTCTCGCAGATACTGCCTGGCATTTTATATATCACATTTGTCCTGCTCATTGTGGGTACGGGGTCTTTCGTCTTTGAGAGTAGCTCGTGAAATGTGGCTGTTGGAATAAGGATAGCACACGTACTAAGAGATTGTAGGAGTCATGTAGTCAGCTCTGAAGTGTTTCTAATATAGGGCAGGGTGGCCGGTGTGTTGGGTGTACAGCGTATTCCTGGTTTTGTTTCTTTGCCAGGTATCAGTGGACAAGGCTGATAGGATAACCATTGTTCGCAATGACAAAGGTGTTATAGGGGTGCTCCTCTTCATTTTTGTGCAGCTCCGGGGTCTTGCAATGAGTTATCACTCATTTAAACAGAGTCGTGACACGGCTGTTTGTGGACACTGTTGTAATTCAGGGCTCGATCTGTGTGTGTGTAGTCGTTGTGTATACCCTGGTAAGGAATTCACTATTATTTGCTCATTCCACCATTATGTATAGAGATGGGAGTTCATTGTTGTTCTCTTCTTCCATGGTCAATTTTCTCCCGATGAATAGGTTGTTAATAAGACAATCAAAAACACAAACCTCCAATGGAACTATCGGCAAGGACAACATGCTAAAATCACTAGACCTTGTCACACTATGTCTTATCATACACTTCAACTTCAATGGCCAGATGTATGAATAAACTAATGGAGCACCCACAGGTTCACCCATGTGAGGGTTCATAGTAAAAGCTGTTTTACAAAGACTGGAACGCATATCCCTCCCCCAGATCAAGGCTAAACAGTGGGTTAGATTTGTGGGTGATACCTTTGTGATCATTAAATGAACGACGTTAGAAGAACACAACTTATTACAGCATATTCACTGGAATCGAGTTCACTGGGGAAAAAGAGAGGGGTTACACAGCACCGATGGTGACACCTAGAAGGGAAATGAAACATTTGCATGAAAACCAGTCAGCTCAGCAAACCAACTAATAACTCCACAACCGCAACCTGAACTACAGATCTTTGTTATGACCTGTAACTTGTATATTGCAGAGAAGCATTAGAGAGAGGGAAGGAGCTACTTGCCACAGAATTCCCAGCCTCTGACCTGCTCTTGTAGTCACTATCCTTATATGGCCAGTTCAGTTCAGTTTCCCATCAATCCTATATTGCAACATGTTGAAAGTCAGGAATTCAGTGAAGTTAATGCCACTGAATACAAGGGGCAATGATTGGATTCACTCTTGATGGAAATGGTCAGTGCTTAGCATTTATGTAGCATGAATAATATACTTCAGTTGTCAGTCCAAGCCTGGATGTCTTATTATGTAAGGACATAGATAGTTTCAGTTTCTGATACATACAAATAGTGGTGAATAATCGGCACTCATCAGTGAACACCCCCATTCTGATTAGAAAACGGAGAGGAGATCATTGATAAAGCAGCAGCAGATAGTTGGGTAATACTTTGAGGAACTCCTATAGCAAGGCCTTTGGGATGAAATGACTGACCAACAACCACGACCATCTTCTTTTGTGCCAGATATTACTGCAATCAAGAGGGAGTTTTCTCATTGAATTTGTTAACTCCAATTTTACTAGGGGTCCTCAAAGCCAAACTTGGCCAAGTGTGGCCTTGATATCTAGCAAAGTCAGTGTCACCTCAGCTCCGGAAATCAGCTCTTTTCTCATGTTTGCACTAAGGCTGCAATAAAGTCAAAATCTGAGTGGCTTTGGTGGTACCTAAATATCAATGAGCAGGTTATTCCTTTGAAAGTGTTGCTTTGTATTTTTGTTGACAACCCCTTAACATACCTTTGCTGTTAATAGAAAGTAGATTGATAGAGTTGTAATTGGCCAAGTTAAAATTGTCCACTCTCCTGGGCAATTTTCCGCATTGTCAGTTAGATACCAGCGTGGTAACAATACTGGAGTAGCTGAGCCAGGGGTACAGCTAGATCTGGAGCAACAAGCTTATGCAACAGGATTGTGGGATCACTTCACCTTATGCATTTAATGCTCCGTCCACTATTTTACATGCAACCATCCTGTATTGTAGGTTCACCAGACTGACAGCTCATTTTGAGGAATGTCAGGTGCTACTCCAGGCATGCCCTCCAGTACTCTTCATTGAAGCAAGGTTGGCCTCCTGTCTTGATGGTAATGAGAAAGGGGGGATACAAATGTCCATTGTGTTTTAATACAACTCAGCTGTTGCTGATGGCTCACAACGCCTCAAGGGTGACCAGTTTTGATTTGCTGGACCTGTCTGAAACCTGTCCCACTCAACATGGCGATAGTGCCATACAACATGATGAAGGCTATTATCAAAGTGAGAACAGGAACTTGAATCCACAAGGACAGGGTGGTGGTTACTTCCGCTGGTACTGTTCCGAATGTCTCTGCAGCAGGCAGATTGCTGACGGTGAGGTCAAGTGGATTTTTCCTCTTGCTGGTTCCCTCACCACCTGCGTCAGTCAAGCAGCTACGTCATTTGGACTTGGTCTGCTGGGTCAGTAGTGGTACTGTTGACCCACTTTTGATGATGGATATTGAAGTCCCTCAATCAGAGTCCATTCCTAACCTAGCCACCTTCAGTAAGTCCTCCAAGTGGCACTTAAAGGATTACAGGCTCAACATCTGAAGTGAGGAGGGGCACTGTAGGTGCCAATTAGAAGACTTATCTGTGTTTGACTCAATGCAAGAGATTTCCTTGCTCCAGAGTTAACGTCGAGGAATTCTGGGACAATTTCTTCCTATGTGCATATCGTTGTATTGCTACGTCTGCCTGGTTTGGCTTTCTGTGTGACAGAAAAAAAATTGTGGGGATGGTGATGGCAGTGCTTGGGACATTGTCTGTAAGGTATGAACCCATAAGCACAGCCATGTCAGGCAGTCATGAGCTCTCCCAGTTTTAGCACAAGTCCCAAATGTTAGTAATGAGGATGTTGCACAGTCAGTGGAGCTGTGATTGCTGTTTTCATTCCTGTTGCCTAGGCCAGTGCTAGGTGTTCCACTTGGTTTCATTCCTTTCCTTAAAATTTCCAAGATTGGTACAATCTGTTGCGTTTTTGTGACAATTGACAATATTTTCATGAATGTTTTTCTAGATTGTTTATTTAATTCAAATTTCATCATCTGCCATGCTGTAAACCAAACCCATGTCCCTAGGACATTAATCTGAGATTCCTAACACTTGTCCAGTGAGACGGCACTAACTACATTAACTCCCCTAGCCAGATCATTATCCACTCTTTTGACAGTCCAACTGTTCTTCTCTTTCTCTGGGTCCTATCCCTACCTATCGTTTACTCCTGAACCCGTCTCCCCATCCTATCTTCTGCATATAAAACTGATATTTTTGTAGCTACCATCAGTTTTGAGGAAGGGTATCATGACCTGAAATGTTAACTCTGATTCTCTATACAGATGCTGCCAGACCTGCTGAGCTTTACCAGCAGTTTCTGTTTTTGGCATTAAACTAATGCTTCCCATTTAAGCACCTGGACAGTCTGAAGATCATGAAGCAAGAATTCCTTAATCTACTGACAATAGGCCTTTGCAAACGTGATAGGAAATTAAGTTTATGGTGCTATGAAGGAATACTTACCTGGAATTAAGCCTGTCATTCGCATTCTTGATCTGACTCTCCCTCATTGCATGAGATCTCTTTCCCAAAAAATCCGCCCTGGTCTGTTAGGCTGGTTGAGTACCCCTTAAATTTCCTTCCAGAGCTATTGTCACCTGCTGCTGGGGACTGCATTGCACACTTCTCTTCTCAAAATTTACCATGCCAACAAGCACACATAGCACACATTGATTGTGTACTGAGATGTCATATGATCAACAGGTTCCACGGCACCATGATGGTCAACATTAATAAAACCATTTTTTTCTTGCATGATCAATCTTCGCAAAGCACAAGTGGGCAATATCCAGTGTCTGATTGAGAGGATCTTCTCAGCCTCTTATCTGCAGTGCTACTCCCCATGGAATCCAGGTTCTGAGCCAGACCACTCACAGAAGGGTTTAGGTCAGTGAGATCTCCAGGATTTGTACGGCCAACAGCATTTGTTGCATTAATTATTGCCACCCAGCAGATCATTCTTTCCAGTGTTGCAGTAGACCTCTTCATACTGGATGCACCTCCTGGCTTCAGTCTAGGACTCCTCATCACTATCTGACTCCAACTTGAGTCATCACACACCAATGTTGCAGCTTCTGCAATAACACTGCGCAAGTTATTTGCTTCCCCATCATAATTTCTATCTTCTGAAGGGGCACTATCTGCGTTTTCAGGAAAATACAGACAGCACCTTCTGGATTTCTGATTTAGCTGCAAGATATCCAGACATCAGAAGGCACTATTAGTTTTGCAAATTCATGTTGTCAAGTACAGGCTGTTTTGCAATAATTACAATCACAAATATGAACTAAAATCCTAATGATCCCACCTGATGTTAATATTGGACAGGTCAGATGCCAAAATAAAATGTGATCTGACAAATCAGACTTTGGTCTTTTATTATTTTAACTTGTTGTCTTTCCTGAAATATAACACCGCAAGGCTGCAGATTTGGTGTTAACAATTAAACAGAAGTTAATTAGTCAAGAATAGAAATAAAATAAAACACAAACTAAATATAAGAGTTTGAATGATCTCAAATCACATGGCAAAACAAATCTACTGCCACCTCCTTCACCTTAGAGATAATTAAAACCCTGAGAAATTTTCTCCCCTCTCCGTTCTGACAGTTTAACTTAACTGCTTCTTCTCAGTTGCGTTCCTGTGAGCTAGGAGCCTTCCCCTTGACTACTCCCAGAACTGAGATATTTAGACTTTCTCAGCTTTGAATAACTAGTGTAGGTTTCTAACCAAACACTCCTTCATCTGGAAGTTTCAAAAACTGAGCTCTTGCAGTGAGGTAACTTTTTCCTTGAACTGCTATGAACAATCTTCTTTTCAAGGAGAGACTGCATTTAATTTCAGTCAGGTCTCCAAAGAACTGAGCCAAAACTTTCAAAACCATTTTTAAAGGAAGTCTGTCTCATCCTAGATTCTGTTAAAGTTAAAGACTTAATGTTCCTTTCATCTGTTGTAAACCCCACAATATACACAAACATCCATTTACTCTGCAGGGGTGCTTGCAGACACCTTCTCTCTGACACTTGCTGGTTTTAAACCCATGGTTATGGAAAGTCTGACCAACTTAGTTTTAATCTCTTCACAAAAACTTAACCAAGACCCACACGTCACTATCTTGAAATTCAAACTCTAAACTAAATTATATTGATATACATCACACCAACGCTATAATCACTGCCTTAGCTGACACTCATACCTCAATGCTGTTAAACCTAAGCACTAAGTACCTGTCTGCATTTTGCTCAGCCATTAGGAATGTTCTTTTGTCAAAATAGTTGCTAATTAGGACATCTGATAACTTTATTTGTACAAATTCAGAACTTATAGTAAAGCAGTAGTGTCTTATTACTCTTCTATCCCAAAGAATCCTTTCCTCACTAGTTCTCTTTGTG
Source organism: Stegostoma tigrinum (assembly GCF_030684315.1). NCBI lineage: Eukaryota > Metazoa > Chordata > Chondrichthyes > Orectolobiformes > Stegostomatidae > Stegostoma > Stegostoma tigrinum. The sequence goes on from NC_081381.1 coordinate 21,014,467, forward strand.
ATTCTATGGCTGCTTCATTTTGCTCTTGAGAAAGACCACACAGACTGTCTGGGACGGTTGCCTCCGTGTAGCCAAGCCTTCAAATGTGTTCCTTCTGCTGCAGTGGGAATTGAATAGCTGTGCTCCTAACAGGATGTGCAAGGCTGCTGATTTCAGTGTCCAGACACAGCAGTCTCTCACTTTTTTTAATCACTTAGTGATTGACAGCTGCTCGTTCTCTCCTGGAAGACCATTCTGACAGCCTCCCGAGAGTCATCTGTTCTCCGCTAATAGCTAATGCTTTGCATTCTTCCATTGTCATTGCTTGCTCTTTCACTGTGGCAGGTCAAAGGCTGACTTTTTTTTCTCTCAACAAACCACTCCCTTGACTCCTCAAATGTCGTATCTTTTCAACATTCCTAACGGGAAGAAATAAGTCTTGGCCCAGTCTCTGAGCAGGTCTCTGAATAGAACATCAGCAGCCAACAATAGCAGAGATGTTTATAGTTTGTACTGTTCAGGGCCTCCAAGTACACCTGGATGGGAGAGCCTTTTGGCCTTGCTGTGAAAGCTATTGTTCTCTATGTCAACAGCCCTGTGCTTTAAATGGGACATACATCATCATTCTGATAATTTGAGAGGAAAGCAAAGGGCTTAATTCAGAGTTGAATCCCGTGGCTGAAACCTTAGCATTTTACCCAACCATTGGGCTTTGTATGATTTTCTTAATGGAATTTTATCCGCCTCTGTGCTGTCCTTTATGTTTCCTGCGTCTATATTTGGACAATGGAAAAAAGCAAAGCAGCCACAGTTCCCTACAGTTTCACATTCCCCATTGGGTATTTACGTATTGTGAAATAGAATCCATCATATTATTGCACTTTCTTTAAGTATAAATTTGGAATGGGTTGTAAGGGTTATTGGGAGATCTTATAGTGACAGACGTACAGAACATAAAAGTAACTGCTGCATCTTTTCTTTCACACGGCAAGTCCTTAAGAGACCAGAATTGGCACAAGAGAGTTGTTACTTAAATTTTGAGGGGTGTTACCAGCAGTATGAATTATTGTGAAAAGGATCCATATGAGGGCCACAGCACATTTCCTTTAAAAATCACAATAATTCTTCCATGGGCTGTGGACATTATGGGCAATGGGCACTCATTGCCTATCCCTACTGCTATTGAGATGGGGGTGGTGGGCTGCTTCCTTGAACTGCTGCAGTCCCTCTGGTACAGGTAAACCTACAGTGTTGTTGGGAAAGGAATGTTTTTCCGGTGTCGGAAGGATGGAAATTGTGGTGAGCAAGTGATTTTTGTTCTGAGCTTTGATCTGGCAGAGTTGGCATATGGTGATGTGTTGATTAGCACAACAGTGTCATGAAGTGATATCATGGCAAGTCATTGGCGTGCAAGCAAAAATTTCTATAGAATTCTGCAGGACAAGGGGCATCTGCTCTTCTGCCAATGAATTGGAAAAGACATTAGTGATGTCTGCCGATGTGAAGCTTGAGTAGATTCAGCGCAAAGTTAGCAAGGAAGAGGCTTAACTACAGACATTGCAATGCATCATAGAGGGGGATCCAGTTTGTGGACCACGGGCAGTGGTGTGGGGGAAAGTGAGGGCTACACCTTTGGGATAATTTACACCTGAACCATGTTGCAGTCAGTGGTTTTGTGAACCACAAAACTTGGGAACTGGAGAAGGTTTTAAACTAAAAGAGTGGAGGGCAACGGATCACATGAAGGAAGATACGCCATACCAAAGAGTAGAGTCAAAGTAAAAGAGAACAACAGTAATATAACAAATGAGGGTTACAGAATGACAGACAGGGACAGAGAGAAATAAAATTTAAGAAAACAAAAAAGGATGATAAAAAGAAAAACCTAAAGTATCTATATCTGAAAGTACATAGCATTCATAACAAAGTAAATACTTTTTAAAAATTCACTCACAGGATGAGGGCATCACTGGCTAGGCCAGCATTTATTGCCCTTCCCTAATTGCCCTGAGGGCAGTTAAAAGTTAACCACATTGCTGTGGGACTGAAGTCACATGTAGGCCTGACCAGGTAAGGATAGCAGTTTCCTTCCCTCAAGGACATAGTGAACCAGTTTCTTTTTTTCTGACAGTCAACAGTGGATTCATGGTTATGATTACACTCTTGATTTCAGATTTTAAAAGAAATGTAAAAATCTGACAATTTGCCATGGTGGGATCCAAATCCAGGTCCCCAGAATTTTCCTGGGTGTCTGGATTGACTGTCCAGTGATAACACCACTAGGACATCACCTTCCCTTGAACTGGCAAAGAGAAAGGCAGGAGGTAGTAAATAGGGAACAAAAGGCCAGTTAGCATAATGACTACCATGGGGAAGGTGTTAGAATCGTTATACAAACTATAGCCAAGTGCTCAAGGTAATCAGAAAGAGTCAATGTGGGTGCAATAAAGGAAAATCATTTTTGACCAACTTAATTAACTTACTTGAAAGGTTGATATGCATTACATATGTATATAGACGTAGTGTGCTCAGATTTTCCAAAGGCTTTTATGGTAGGGTGCCACATCAAAAATTATTACAGAAAATAAAAGCTTATGATGTAGGTGTAAAACATTAGTCAGGACGGATGGTTGGCTGTCTGGCAGAAAAGTGCATAAATATAGCTTTGTCTGATTGGCAGGAATGGGATCCCACAGGGGCCTACGCTAAAGCTTCAACTTTTTACAATTTATGTCAATGATTTATTCAAGGGAATCAAAGACCAAGTCACAAAATTTGCAGACAACATCAAGTTAACCAGTGAAATATGTTGGGAAAAAGACAAAGAGTTTGCCGATAGATAGTGATAGCTTGAGTGAATGGTCAAAAATCTAGCAGATGGAGCATAATGTGGAAAAATGCACAATTGTTGTTATTGCCAGGAATAATGAAGTAGTAGTGGAAATAGAGGAGATGATGAAATAGTATTATTGTCACTAGGATAGTAATTCAGAAACACAATCTGATATTTTGGGGACCCAGATTTGAGTTCCACCATGGCAGATTGGATAATTCATCTTGGACTCCTCCAGGTATCCCCACGCATAGACACTTGTCTTCAGGCAGCCTGATATCACACTTCATGTGATTCCAGACATGGTTAAAGGCATTAGATACTACAAACGTTATAGTTCCTGGGAACACTCCAGCAATAATATTGAAGACATGACCTCCTGAACATGGCATACGCCCTGGCCTAGCTGTTCCAGTGCAGCATTGGCATCTACCCAACAATGTGGAAAATTGCCCAGGTATTTCCTGTACACAAAAAGCAGGACAATACCATTTTGGCCTATTATCACATCAGTCTACTGTCAGTCATGGAAGGTGTCATCAACACTATTACCAAGCAACACTTACTTAGCAATAGCCTGCTCTGAGACGCTTGGCTTGAGTTCAGCCAGGGTCACTCAGCTCCTGACTTCATTGCAGCCTTGGTTTAATCATCAATAAAATGAGCTGAACTCCAGAAGTGAGGTCAGAGTGACTTGCCTTGACATCAAGGCCATATTTGATTGAGTGTGGCATCAAGGGTCTCTAGCAAAGTGGGAGTCAAAGCAATTCAGAGGGAAATCTCTGAAATCACTGGTAAATTGGAGGGTTTGAGTCCTACCTAGCACAAAGGAAGACAGTCATAGTTGTTGGAGTCAGTTGTCTTAGTTTCATGCCTGCAGTAGTTCCTCGGGTTAGTATCCTTGGCCCAACCGTCTTCAGCTGCTTGAATGACCTGATGTCAGGTCATTGTTCACTGATTTTTGCACAATATTCAGAACAATTACCAATTCCCCAGATACACTTGTCCATATCCAAGTGCAGGAAGACCTGGGCAATATCCTGGTTTATGCTCACAAATGGCAAGTAACAAATTGCATTAGATATGCATCAGTCAATGACCATCTCCAAAATAAGATTGTATAACTATTGTCCCTTGACATCAATGACTGAATGCTATGAGTCCTCATTGACCAGAAACTGAACTGGGCTGCAATGAGCAACTCACATTCTGAGTCCCCGCCAAAGTCTGTCCACCATCCTCAAAGCACAAGTCAGATGTGTAATGGAATACTTTCCACTTGACTGGGTAAGTGCAGCTTGACCAAAATGCAAAGGTTTGACACCATCCAGGATAAAGAAGCACATTTAATTGTCATCACAACTACAAACATTCAGTTCCCGCACCAACAATGCACAGTAGCAGCAGTGTGCACCTTCTGCAATATGAACTGCAGAAATTTACCAAAGCTCCTTAGATAGTGACATCCAAACCCATGACCACTACCATTAAGAAGGACAAGGGCAGTATATATGGAACCACCACCATCTACAAGTTCCCCTCCAAGTAGCTCACCTATCTGCCTTGGAAATATATCACCGTTCCTTCAATGTTTCTTTGTCAAAATCATGATGAAGCCTTCCCACTGGCATTGTAGAGAGTACCTACTCCAAATGCACTGAAAGCAGCTCATTACCGACTCTCAAAGACAATTAAAAATGGGAATTAAATGTTGGCACAATCAGAGATACCCAGATCCTATGAATGAGTAGTAGATGAAGAACAGCTGAGGAATTCCAAGGTGCAGAGGGAATTTGGTGTTCCAGCATATAAATCACAAAAAGTTAGTATGCAGGTACAACACATGATCAAGGAGGTTCACGAGATGCTAACCATTATCATGACAGGAAGTGAACATAAAAGTTAAGGTCTGATGTTTCAGTTGTAAAGGGGCTTGGCACCATATCCTGATAACTGGACACAGTTTTGGTCTCATTATTTGATGAAGGGTGTAAACAAATAGGGAGTAGCTCAGAGGATGTTTCCTTGATTGATGCCCAGAATAAGGCAGGGGAATTGAGTTTAAGAGAAGTGAGGTTATGCTGCAGCTCTATAACATTTTGGTTAGACAACACTTGGAATATTGTGTTCAGTTCTGGTCACCTTATTATAGGAAGGATGTAGGAGCTTACAGAGGAGATTTACCAGGATGCTGCCTAGACTGGAGGGCAGGGCTTATGAGAAAAGTTTGAGGGAGCTAAGGCTGTTTTCATTGGAGCGATGAAGGATGAGAGGTGACTCGATAGAGGTGTGCAAGAGGATGAGAGGCATGGATAGAGTGGATAGTCCAGAGACTTTTCCCCAGGGTGGAAATGACTATTACAAGGGGCATAATTTTAAGGTGAGTGGAGGAAGGTATAGGAGTGCTGTCAGAGGTAGGTTCTTCACAGAGAGTGGTGGGCATGTGGAATGCGCTGCTGGCAATAGTAGTGGAGTCTGGTACTTTAGAGACTTTTAAGTCATTCTTGGATAGGCACATGGAGGACAGTAAATTATAGGGTATGCAGGGTAATTGATCTTAGTAGGAGAATAGGTCGGCACAACATCAATGGCCGAAGGGCCTGTACTGTGCTGTACTGTTCTATGTTCTATGTTCTATGAGCGGGTTGACATATGAGGATATTTTGGACAAACCGAGTTTGCTTTCACTGGCATTCAGAAGAGTGAGGGATAGCCTGATTGAAGTATATAAGATTCCAAATAATCTTGGCAAGGTGATTATGGAAAGGGTGCCTTCTATTGTAGAGTAGTCCAGAACTAGGAACTACTTTAAAATTAAAGGTCAGCCTCCTAGGGCAGGGATAGGAAGGAGTTCTTTTTTAAAAGAGGGTTGTGTGATTTTGTAATTCTCTGCTTCAGAAATGTTGGTTATTAAAAATTTTTAATACAATGGTAGATAGTCTTGTCAAACAAGGTTACAAAATGTTATCAGTGGTTGATGGAAATATACAAGTTGAAATATAAACCAGGATTTTGTTGAATGGTGAAGGAGTTATGATGGGCTTGAATGGTTCACTTCTGCTTTTGTTTTGTATGATTATATTGTGATGTAAATTGTGTTATTTATTTATTTATGTATGAGTTTGGACTTTTAAATTTAAACAAGTGGCATATGTTTTCTATGCACCTGAAGGTATTTTATTAATAACTTGTAAGTATTTCTGTAACCATAATGATTTATTTTATGCAAAAAAAATCTGACAGAGGTAGTTTTAGAGGCTAATAGGGATATGTTTACACTGGCCAAACTTATGAGTGAACAAAATCAACAAGGTGGCGCATTATGTTTTCAGCTAGAAGTATCTGGACCTTTTTGGGAGGCTTAGAGTAGAAGCCCATAGCTTGGAAAAAGAAAAGTTTATTTTCGTTTCAGTTTTGGTAATTCTGCAGAAGTCATGCATTTAGCTGGATGTATAAAGCAATTGTTCATGAGAATGGGGGAACGGTTCAGAATTGTTAAAAATAGGTTACATGTATACAAGGAGTTTAATTTAAATGTTCCAGACAAGAAGTGTTTGGTTAAAGCTCTGGAGAGTCTTTTTTTTTTGTGAAGCTCAAACAGTCTAAACTCAGTAACAGGCTGAATCAAGGAAGAGGCTATCAGATTCTCATAACAAGGAAATGAAACTGCAGCTGCAACAGACCCAATGTGATAGAAAAGGAAATTCTGTTCAAGTTTGAGTATTGCAATGGGATGTTGTTGGAATTAATAGGATTAAGTTTTTGTCAAGTGTTTTGAATTTTTTGAATGTTTATTATGCGTATTTCATGTACTTAATTTATGTTTTATCATTAAACAAAAATCTGCAGTGCTGCTTGACATTTCATTGAAAGGCTACTTCATTAATACCCAAAAAAATTTGATAATATGATCTGTCAAGCCAAATCTTAGTCTGGGATCTGACTTGAACAGTTATGGCATCAGATGGGGGACAGAATAAATGGATATTCTTAAAGTAGCACTCAACCTGTAAGGTTCTGATAGTGGTCTCTCTGATTCACTTAACATAAATAGTCATTAATGCCCATTGCTCACCAGTATGTAGACTGAATCACTCCTCTTTACATACTCAGCATCATAGGATCCCTACAACGTGCAACCAGACCATTCAGCCCACACTGACTCTCTGAAGAGCATCCCTATACCCACCATCTACCCTATCACTGTAAGTCTGCATTTCCAATGGCTAATCCACCTATCCTACACATCTTTGGACACTGCAAGGAATTTAGAATGGCCCATCTACCTAGCCTAAACATTTTTGGACTGTGGGAGGAAACCAGAGCGCCTGGAGGAAATCCACAAAGACACAGGGAAAATGGACAAACTACACACAGACAGTTGCCTGTGGAATAAAACCCAGATATCTGGTGCTGTGAGGTGGCAGCGCTAACCACTGAGCCACTGTGCCAACCTAAACCATTGACCGCGGTGGGATTTGAACTCAAAACCCCAGACCGTTAGCCTACAGCTCTGGTTTAGGAGCACAGTAACATAATCACTCTACCATCAACTCCCTATCAGGTATGATCTCACTGTAGGTGCTAACATTAGCAGATTCCAAGCCAAAAATTTCCCCAGCCCAGGCTAGAGGTGGTGGCAAGCAGTCATAAACAGACCACAACATTGTTTTTCTCCCATGCAGCAACTGGCTCAGCTGGTTTCATCACTATTACATCACCTTCAGACTTGTCTATAAACTGGAGAGACCGAAATGCTCCTGAGTCCGACCAATAAAATGATTCAATGAAGTTACATCAAACTGGAGAATTGGCATGCAACTGCGAGCCATGCAGAAGTCCTGGAAATCTGTGGTAGCGAGAGAGATGGAGAACACCTATGTGAAAATTAGTCAATCTTTTTGTTTACATGCCAAAGGACCAACCTTCCCTAGAACTGCGCCCCCTCCTGACTCATACAGCATACCAACACTACCATCAGAGGATGTGTCAAATTGCAGTCACGGTTTCTCACCCTCAGCTCAGCTGGTTAAAGCTGTACTGGTATTATCCTTTTCTCCACAGCTCTGGGACATCTCTATTTACAAAATGGATGACTCCAATATCCAGTTCTGAGCTGCCAACATTGTTGCTAATGGTCACTTCATTACTTGCAAATTAGACAAGAGACCTGCATTTTCCATCTTAGAACATAGAACATAGAACATAGAACAGTACAGCACAGAACAGGCCCTTCAGCCCACAATGTTGTGCCGACCATTGATCCATGTATGCACCCTCAAATTTCTGTGACCATATGCATGTCCAGCAGTCTCTTAAATGACCCCATCTTGACTGACTTCACTCCTTAGCTGGCACCTACTCTTTTGCAACCTTTGAGTATTAGTCTCCATAGCCCTGTAGTTATATCTTCAAAGATACGGGGTTAGATGAGAGCATCCTTTCCTACTGAGGTCAAAGAAATTACAGAAAACCTTTACAATATTCACAATCAAGGACTATTACTTAAGTCAGGAGGTCTGCATTGATCTTCTCTCTAAGATCAATTAAATTCTTGGACAAGATGCTCTGGACAAACTCTGGTCCAGCTCTTATTGGGGGAAATTTTGAAGGAAAAGTGATGGCCTCGTGGTATTATCACTGGGCTGTTAATCCAGAGACCTAGATAGTATTCTGGGGACCGGGGTTTGAATCCTACCAGGAGAGATGGTGGAATTTGAATTCAATAAAATATCTGGAATTGAGAATCCAGTGATGACCATGAATCCATTGTCAGGGAAAAAAACAAACCACTCTGGTTCACTAATGTCCTTTAGGGAAGGAAACTGCCATCCATACCTGGTCTGGCCGACATGTGACCCACAGCAATGTGGTCTTAACTGTGCCCAGGCAGTTAGGAATGTGCAATGAATGCTGCTCAGCCAGCGATGCCCTCATCCCGTTAATGAATAAAGAAAAACAAAATCTGCAAACAGCATTTCATGTTATATTGAAGCCAGTCTACTCCTCACATAGGAAAGTTTTCACACTTTCTCTTTCCCAAGGCTGATGACAAAGATGATTCCGTGTTATGCATGGAATTCAGAGATGGTAACCTTCCCAAACTCTAATGTTTCATTGAGGATCTGTGTGAGTCAGACCCTGTTGAACACATGGGTGGAGAGTGAGTTCCACCCTATGGCATCAGTTGGCTAACTCAGACAAGATGGTGCCGACACTATGTGTCTCCTTGCAAGCTCCCTACAGCAGATCTGACTCTATCATTTCTTTTAACTGTTAATAATGTGATCTTGCTAATGTTGACCTTGCTTAGCTCATGCCCTGTGCAATATAACCTGCATGTTTCTGTCTTTTTGATGCGTACATCCTTGCTTATTATGATCTACCGCCACTGCTCATAATCAAAGCTTTTCACTGTACTTCAGTACACGTGACAATAAATCAATCAAGTCAATCAATCTACCCTATGCAAAGTTTTGACAAAGCTTGGCCTTCACAAATTTGGATGCTGACAATGGGTTTGACAGCTCCCATCAAATGAAGAGTCCAAATTGTGCACCACCTTCATCACTCCTGTCATCAGATCTTGTTTCAACCACAAATTATAAGCCAGACAATTTTCAGCACACCAATGGCAGATATCCTCGAGGGTCTGAATGGATGCAACATGGATAGCATCCTCATCCGTGGTTCCATAATGCCAGAGCATGATCATTGTGCAAACGCCAGACTTCAATGTCTGCAGAGTGTTGGTTTAACATTTAACCATTAATGCAGATTTTCTAAGGCTTTCATTCTGGATCACATAATGAAAGCATTAAGAATTACAGCTAGCTCTCATACAGAAGCAGTCAATTAGAATTTCTCAGCACCACATAATATTAACTATTTCCAATGGCCAATGGGCTTGATTAACTGGTTGGGCAAGATTTGCATGTCAACAAGCCACTCCATCAACTTTTGAATCAATCTGAAGCCTTGTGCTGGGATTTACACCAATAATGGGCTCCCAATTTCATAAAAGCCTTATTCATGTTTACAAGCACCGAGCCAAAATCTTGGAGCTATCTTACTTCCTGCCAGCACTGTGGATGTACTTACAATTTAAAAATTGCAGTGGTTCAAAAACGTTGCTCACACCCCTTCTCCAGGGCAATTATGGATGGGTAATGAATACTGGCCTAACTGGCAATACTCACATTTCACAAATATACAAAAAAAAGCAGTGAACATTCAGATGAGGTACCATAAGGTAACTAGCATTCCTGAAACTACAGCTGGCCATACTGTAACCAGAGATGGGAAGTATGTTGTAAGGGATAAATCTGAAAAGTGAGTAAAAATTGGAAACAGAAGTTGACTAATAATTTATGCCATAACAAATATGAAACAGCACTAGTCAGTAATGTGAATTATATTATTTTTCTGTTTCCCACAATCGATTTAGATTGCTGACTTGAAAACTCTGATAGTAATATATGTAAATACTACTTACCTGAAAATTTTGAATCTAGTGATATTTGAAATTTCTCAAAATTATACTTTCCACTAAATGAATACTCCTACTCTTAAATCTTCATCGTACTCACCCATATTAAAAGATTCTCAGTGACAGCAACCTAATAATCTCACTTTATCACATCTTACCATCATAAGATTGTGGTATAGTAATGCTGTCCACTTACATGCTATTCTGTTGCATACCCACGGTTATTGAAGGGTATACAATGTTAAATTTATCACCACTTCCTTCCAATCTTGTAATACTGGGGCAGATTTTCGATTTGGAAGTTGGCCAACAATCATATTGTTGTCACCTGCTGAACACTGGTGTGCTGACAGCATCTGATTTTGCAAAGTCAGCTTCATTTTCATAGTCTAGATGATTTCACAGTTCATTTTCCTTCTCAGAAAGGGGCAGATAGTGCATATTGACAGCCACTAAAATCTGTTTACAAAGACTGATGGGTACATTTAAAGGTTTGGGGGAGATAAAAAAAAATTGTTCACAAGCTAAAAAGCTATTTTCTGTTATTTTTTCATGGGTTATGTGATTGCTGATATGGGCAGAATTTTTTTAGTGTATTTTGTGGGATGTGGGCATCACTGGCTGGTCAGCATTTGTTGCTCATCCCAAGTCGCCCTTGAGGTGGTGGTGAGCTGCCTTCATGAACTGCTGTGCCCAAAAAATGTGAGTTCATCCACAATGTCATTAGGGAGGTAATTCAATGATTTGGACCCAGCAACAGTGAAGCAACCGCAATATATTTCCAAGTGATAATGGGAACTGCAGATGCTGGAGAATCCAAGATAACAAAGTGTGAAGGTGGATGAACACAGCAGGCCCAGCAGCATCTCAGGAGCACAAAAGCTGACGTTTCGGGCCTAGACCCTTCATCAGAGAGGGGGATGGGGTGAGGGTTTTGGAATAAATAGGGAGAGAGGGGGAGGCGGACCGAAGATGGAGAGAAAAGAAGATAGGTGGAGAGGAGAGTATAGGTGGGGAGGTAGGGAGGGGATAGGTCAGTCCAGGGAAGATGGACAGGTCAAGGAGGCGGGATGAGGTGGTAGGTAGGAAATGGAGGTGTGGCTTGAGGTGGGAGGAAGGGATGGGTGAGAGGAAGAACAGGTTAGGGAAGCTGTGACAGGCTGGGCTGGTTTTGGGATGCAGTGGGGGAAGGGGAGATTTTGAAGCTACACCTCCTCCCTCACCCCCAACCCAGGCCCCAAGATGACTTTCCATATTAAGCAGATGTTCACCTGCACATCTGCCAATGTGGTATACTGTATCCATTGTACCCGGTGTGGCTTCCTCTACATTGGGGAAACCAAGCGGAGGCTTGGGGGCCGCTTTGCAGAACACCTCCGCTCTGTTCGCAATAAGCAACTGCACCTCCCAGTCATGAACCATTTTAAACCCCCCTCCCATTCTTCAGACGACATGTCCATCATGGGCCTCCTGCAGTGCCACAATGATGCCACCCGAAGGTTGCAGGAACAGCAACTCATATTCCGCTTGGGAACCCTGCAGCCCAATGGTATCAATGTGGACTTCACAAGCTTCATAATTTCCCCTTCCCCCACTGCATCCCAAAACCAGCCCAGCTCGTCCCCTCCCCCCACTGCATCACAAAACCAGCCAAGCCTGTCTCCGCTTCCCTAACTTGTTCTTCCTCTCACCCTTCCGTTCCTCCCACCTCAAGCCGCACCTCCATTTCCTACCTACTACCACATCCCGCCTCCTTGACCTGTCCGTCTTCCCTGGACTGACTTATCCCCTCCCTACCTCCCCACCTATACTCTCCTCTCCACCTTCGGTCCGCCTCCCCCTCTCTCCTTATTTATTCCAGAAGCCTCTCCCCATCCCCCTCTCTCATGAAGGGTCCAGGCCCGAAACGTCAGCTTTTGTGCTCCTAAGATGCTGCTTGGCCTGCTGTGTTCATCCAGCTTCACGCGATATATTTCCAAGTCAGGATGGTGATTAGCTTGGAGGGGAACTTGGAAGTGGTAGTGTTCCCAAATGTCTGCTCCCCTTGTCCTTTCAGATGGAAATGGTTGAGGGTTTGGAAGATGCTATCTGACGATATTTGTTGAATTTCTGCAGTGCATGTTCTAGATAGTCTACACTGCTGCAACTGAGCATCGGTGGTGGAGGGAGTAGATGTGGTGTCAATCAAACAGGCTGCTTTATCCTGGATGGTGTCAAGCTTCTTGAGTGTTGTTGGGGCTGAACCTATCCAAGCAAATGGGGAGTATTCCATCACACTCCTAACTTGTACCTTGTTGATGATGGACAGGGTTTGGAGAGTCAGGAGATGAGTTACTCACTGCAGTATTCCTAGCCTCTGACCTGGTCTTATAGTCATTGCATTTATGTGGTGAGCCCAGCTGAGTTTCTGATCAATGATAACTCCTAGGATGTTGATAGTAGGGGATCCATGATGGTAACATCATGAATGTGAAGGGGCAGTGCTTAGATTGTCTCTTATTGGTGATAGTCATTGCCTGGTATGTGTGTGGCACAAATGTTACTTGCCACTTATCAGCCCAAGCCTGGAAATTGTCCGGATCTTGTTGCATGTGAACGTGGACTGCTTCAGCATCTGAGGAGTCATGAATGGTGCTGAACACTGTGCAGTCATCGGCGAGCATCCCCACTACTGACCTTATGATGGAGGGAAGGACATTGATGAAGCAGCTGAAGATGGTTGGGCCTAGTGCACTACCCTGAGGAACTCCTGCAGAGATGCCTTGGAGCTGAGATTTATTATCCATCCTTAATTGTCCTAAAGAAGGTGGGGATGACCTGTCTTCTTAAACTGCAGCTGTTAGTATGGTGCAGGTGGTCCATTGTGGTATTAGGTAGAGTTTCATAATTTAGAACCAATAGTGATGAAGTAGCAACCTATTTTCACTTTAGGATGGTGTGTAACTTGGAGGAGGACGTGCAGGTAATAGTGTCACATGTACGTAATATGTCTGTTTGAACCACAGCAAGGGGTGTTTGGGTAAACATCAAAATAAATAGAGGGGAGGAGCTAACTCTGTAGCAAGTGCTGTCGGTGCACAACACTTGAAACCTGGAGAATTGGATGTGGTGCCAGATGAGATTGTCATGCTTACCTTTCTAGAGTGTCACAAAAACAAGCAACCAATAGTGCCACAGATAGTACCAATACTACCATATTACCCATTGGCATGATTTCAGGAGACAATGCAGCTCTGTATTTGGCTGTTTGCAATTTCAAAACATCTAGAAGTAGATCTTCTGGTGCTTATAAATGTGAGATTGCACCAGCTACTTTGCCTCTCAAGTTGTCCTGATCTACCTGGTATCAACCTTCCATTGCTTCTTCTCCTAGTTCTTCAGTGAAACATGAAGGGAGATTTACAATCAGAATCCCGCTGTTCCGGCATGTTTGATGGTCCTCTTTCTCAGTATTGAAACAGTCAGTAGCCATTTCTGTGATTAGCTCTGAGCTACAAATATTTACATAAATAGGCATGACTAAAATTACAAGTACAGCAGGGATCAGGCATTTGGCTCAAAGGCTAAATGGAAACAAGTAAGAAGTGAACAAAAATGACATGGGGCATTTGGAAAAGCCTCTCAAAAAGTTGCTGATAATTTGCTTTAAGTCTATTTGAACACAATTTTCTAACCAGCACATGCTGCATGTTTGCTTAATATGGATGGATACACGATGGTTCTTTCCCGACATTTGTGAAATTGCAAAGTCTATGAGATCGAGGCTAATTTTTATACAATTAACTGAAGACCTCTGGCAGTGGATCTCACTGGAAGGCCCAACTAGAAAATAGCTGCTGGTTCTCTATCCACTTTACATCTGTTATCCAAAAACAACCAATCAGAAAAGTGCTCCAACTACATTATGCACTCCCTCTCTCATTAAAAATCTCTCAGCTATAATATTACCTTTGTTGCAAACTACTGGACTATGCCCACATCTCGTAAATCTTCGTACTTACACTGGATTTTTTCATTGTCCACTTCAATAGATTAAATTATTGGAAACGTGAGCAGGAGTTTCTTCAACGCATACTGTATTACAGCTCCAGTCCTGGTGAATGCCGTCAGAAAAATGCTAGTTCACCAAAACACTGCTGCAAACTGTAGCAGAGCTTCTGTATTTCATACAAGGTATATTTATTCTGTTTAGTCAATCAGCTATGACAGAACGCCTTATGACATAAATATGTAATAGGTGGATCTCGCATTTCAGCGGCCTACATGTTAAGCAGACCCACAGCACAAAATGGCAAATCTTCTCTGGGTCTGAAATTATGCAGCGCAATTTGGCAATAGTGTACAATATATGGATTAAAGTACACTGCCTTGAATGAGCTTTTTACATCAGTTTGGTTTATTTGACATAACAGCATAAGAAACAGGAGTAGGAAGAGGTCATTTGGTGCCTCAAGACTGTTCTATTATTGAATAATTTCTGAGCTGATCTGATTATGGCCTTAACTCCACTTTTCTGCCTGTTCTCTATAACCTTTGACTCCATTTTAGATCAAAAATCTATCTGACTCAGCCTTGAATATATTGAATGACCTAGTCTCTGCTGTTGTTTATGGTAGAGAATTCCAAAGATTAAACATGCTCTGAGAGAAGAAACTTCTCCTCAACTCTACCAAAAATGAGATATCCCCGATTTTGGAACCGTAGCACCTACTCCTAGATTTCTCCGAAGAGGAAATGTTCTCTCAATGTCTGCTGTACCATATATCCACCATAATTCCCCAACCTTTTTTTTGTTTCAGTAAGATCACTTCTCATTCTTCTGAACTCCTTTGGGTATATTTCCAGCTTGCTCATCTGGTAATCCACTTTCCCCTCAGACAGAATCTTAAATTGTTCAGCTGGTGATATTCTTTCCTCCAAGTTAGATATTTATGAGTTCAATCCTCATTAGAGAGGATGAGAAAAAAAAATTGTCATGGAGCATTTTTGGGCATGGTTTCATGATTTGTGATCATCCCACAATCTGCCCATTGATGCAGCAAGCTTGTAATTTTAGTCATGCCTATTTATGTAAATAACTGCAGCTCACAGCTAATCACAGAAATGGCTCCTGACTGTTTCAATAGTAAGAAGGGGGATCATCAGACATGCTGGCATATGCTTCAACTCACTTTTACATTGTAAAGGCAGTCTGCTCCTTGTGAAAGGGAACTGAATTCATTGTTCAGTAATTACTGAGCACATTGGACTGAATTTTATGTTGTGTCTAGTGATTCTACCCCTCATCTAAAAGTCATGGGGAAGATTGACTCGCTTTGGCAGGTTGCATGGTATCTCTTGAACAGTTGATGGCTCTTTCATTGTTTAGACATGTTTGTTTAGCCAAAGAACCTTTTTGTGGGTCTGCTCCTGGGCCGCTAACAGGTTCAGGCGGTGAACAATGGAAGAGGCCATAGTTGCCAATTTCCTGCCTTGCTGTTGGGGATACATTCATGCCCAGGTGTCATTGGACAGGGAGCACATTGAGAGTATCAGTGGACACAATGCTTTTAGAGAAAGGTGGGCACTGTGGTGGGAGGAGTACATTATCTTCGCCTCCAACTCCATTTTGATTTAATCCCCTCCCCCTCTCGTTTACTTATGACGCTATTGCACCATCTTCAATGGGCTTTGCAGGTAAATTAATTAATTGGAACTCAGGTGATTTAGTGGCAGCGGTTGAGAGATGAAAGTTGCCACGAGTGATTTGTTCTTGGGAAGAAAGATTTCCTGTATTGTGTTACAATATTTCCAGACATTCAACAGGGTGAAGTCCTGCCTCAGAGAGATGTGAGCCGAGCAAGGAGTCAAAACTCTCACGTCCCAACTGTGCCACATGGAACAACTGAAATGAAGGTGAAAAGAAGCCATTCAACATCAGCGCTGGAATGTGACGCTTCTTGTGTTATGCAACAGTACATTATTTATTGTACAGAGTCATACAGCATGGAAGAGAACCAACCCTTTGGTCCAATCAGCCCATGTCAAACAGAATCTCAAAGTAACATGGTTCCTGGCCTTATCAAAGTGTTTTTTCAAAATGTTGAAACTGTGCCCACATCCACCACTTCCTCAGGAAGTTCAGTCCACATGCGAACCATCCACTTTAAAAAATAATTCCCCCTCATGTCTTTTTTAAATATCTCTCTTCTTACCATAAGACCATAGGACGTAGGAGTGGAAGTAAGGCCATTCAGCCCATCAAGTCCACTTCGCCATTTAAATCATGGCTGATGGGCATTTCAACACCGCTTTCCTGCACTCTCCCCGTAGCCCTTGATTCCTTCTGAGATCAAGAATTTGTCGATCTCTGCCTTGAAGGCATCCAACGTCCCAGCCTCCACTGCACTCTGCGGCAATGAATTCCACAATCCCACCACTCTCTGGCTGAAGAAATATCGTCTCATTTCAGTTTTAAGTTTACCCCCTCTAATTTTAAGGCTGTGCCCACGGGTCCTAGTCTCCCCACCTAACGGAAACAACTTCCTAGCGTCCACCCCTTCTAAACCGTACATTATCTTGTAAGTTTCTATTAGATCTCCCCTCAACCTTCTGAACTCCAATGAGTGCAATCGCAGGATCCTTAGCCGTTCATCATATGTTAAACCTACCATTCCAGGGGTCATCCATGTGAATCTCCGCTGGACACGCTCCAGGGCCAGTATGTCCTTCCTGAGGTGTGGGGGTAAAGTTACCTTAACTTTATGCATCGTCATAGCAAGTACCCTAATATTTCAGGAGAAGCAGCCATTTGGTAATATCTTATTACATTGATTTATTAAGACATGATTACATTCTTCAGGCCTGTTAACTTCATTCCTGACTTTTTAGCAAGACAGAGTTGGACACGTGCCTTAATGGTGAAAGTTATTTTGATTGTTCAATTTTCTGCTGAATGGTTTTGGTCCATAACCGCTTGAAAACAAAATGCTTTGCATTGTCCCTCCATATTCAATATAAGTATGTACCATTAAAACATTGGGTGAAAAAAATGTATTTATAGTCAGTGGGAGGGGCAGAAAAGCCTGAATTCAATTAGAACCCTCACAATGATGGAAAAATATTGTAATTAAATAAACTCACCTTTTTTTAAAAAAAGGTAGACGTTACATTTCTAGCACATATTGCAGCTTATCATGTCACTGTACTGATTTGAAAAATTAATTAGAGCTTGGAATAAAGAATGCAATGCCTATCATGGAGAGGTGGTGGCATGGTGTCACCTGGGTTATAATCCAGAGGCCTACGCTACTGCCCTGGAGGAATGGGTTGAAATCCCATCAAACAGCCGGTTCAGTAATTAAATCTGGTAACAATGGGCTAGGTTTTCCCAGCTCTCTGAATGGCAAGGGAGGTCAGTTTGGAAAATATGGCAAGATCAGAAAAAATGATATTTTCAATGGCAAGGACTTTGAGCAGGAGGACATCACGTTCAGCATGATAGAGCAGTGCGACGTCAGATGCAATAAAACAGACAGGGCATAAATAACACCTGCTTCCAATAGATGTGAGCTGGCTGAAGTTATTGTTTATTGGGTGTAAATTTGTTGCTGTTTTTCCCCAGAAGCAAATGCACTTTTGTTTATGTTTTTGTTCAATTTTCCTGTTGTTCAATAATAGTTAATATTTTCAACTGTTTGAAACTTTTTCAACACATGAAAGATGTACAGGTTACCTGTAGCCTGTTTCTTGTAGCTTCAGTTACAATGATAGTCCATATCAGATAGTCAATGGTGTATAGGAGCAAGAGGATTATGAATGTGGGCTTTTATTTCCAATGATGAGTCACCAGTGCCAGCTATCTACCCTCAGAAGCTGTTCTTTTTCATTTTCCTTTCACAACATGCACTGCGATGAGTTATTTGTGGCTGGCGGTGATTGAGCTAGTGCAAAGTTGGACTTTAAATAAGGCGCTGGCAGTGAAAATCCGAGAGTCACAACAGTGGCATGTACATCCACTTCTGAAAA
The DNA here is from genome assembly GCF_030684315.1 of Stegostoma tigrinum. Taxonomy (NCBI): domain Eukaryota; kingdom Metazoa; phylum Chordata; class Chondrichthyes; order Orectolobiformes; family Stegostomatidae; genus Stegostoma; species Stegostoma tigrinum. The sequence goes on from NC_081381.1 coordinate 21,032,775, forward strand.
GCACACAATAGCTCAACACAGTGCCACAGAGGTATGGTGCATATGAAATGAGGTGCTTGGTGGAGAATTATGTTACTTATTGTATATACCCATACGTCTTTAGGCAAAGAAATCTGTAATGTGGTTGCCTGGCAAATTAATCACTTGTACCTAAACTCTCATGCACCATTTAGCTGAGGAATCAACACCTCCCCATGTTGAATACCACTTGGAAGAAGCTCTGTGGCTGGAAGGAGCACAGCATGTACTGATTGTCAGAGACTTTAATGTCAGTCACCGATAAGAGGTCTCAGGAAAAAGCAGTCCACCTTGATTGGCAAATCTTCCAATACCTTCAGCATTCACTCCACCACCACTGCATAGTGGCAGCAGACTGTGCCATCTGCAGCATCAATTATGGCAACTCTCCAAAACCGCATACCTTTCAAACATGCAATCTCTATTATTTTGAAGGATAGGGGCAGCAAGTTCACCTCCAAATGATACAGCATCACCATTCCTTCACTATTATTGGGTCAATCCCTCCCAACATCTTTGTGTGAGTACTTACACTACATGGACAGCATTAGTTCACAAAGGCAGCTCATTACCTCCATGTCAAAAGGCAATTATAGATAAATAAAAAGTTGGCTTTGCCAACAATTCCTGCATCCCATGAACAAATATTTTAAATTACATTATTAAAAGTCCTAATTGGACCCATCTGAATTGTTCATAGTGTGCCATTGTATTTTCTCACTGAGTCCTGATTGAATCCGTTTGGCTGTGTTTCTGTAAAGGGCTCAAAGATCATATAGCTAAAATCGGGTTCAGTTCCAATATGTTCAAGTTTTCCAGTGGGCTTTACATCCTGTCTATTTGGTAAAGATTTTTGTTTGAATTGGGCACTGTTCCATTTTTAGTTGGGTGAATTTCCATATGCACTCCATTCAGCCTGTTGTATTCAGATATACCTGACTCTATCCCATATATAGGGTCTGTTCTGATTCAAATGACCTATTGGATATAAATATTTTTTCAAGAAATTGAGAACAGATGCATTGGCTCTAACTTTATGTCATGATGCCAAACAACATATAGAGGGGTAGGGAAATCTGAGATTCCCTTAGAATCACTATCATTTCTGAGACTCACAATTTAGATTGCTCAGTCATAGTAAGTGTTATGTTTTCTCTTCCACAGTTGGGCGATAGATTTCTAAGAACGAGTACTGGACAGCACTATTTTACAGAAATCTTGGAATGCATACTGGCTGGGATATTTTCTACTTTTACAAAAGGTAGATTTTTCCTGTTAAAACTGTTTTGCTGCTGCTTTTCAAGAAGCACAATATTAAGAAAGACTTGTGTTCATGCTGCATCTTTCATGATTACAGGACATAAAACACTTTACCGCCAATTAAGCACTTTTGAAGTTTGCTATTTTTGTAATGTAGATGCCATGTCAACCAATTCACACACAGCAAAATCCCACAAACAGCAACGTGATAGTCAGCAGACAATCTGCACTTATGAATTTGACAGAGGGATAAGTATTGACCAGGCCATTGGAGAGAATGGTCTTGGTATTTTTCAGAATATACCTTTTACAGCCACCTGACTGGGGAGACAGGACATCAGTTTTAAGTCTTATCTGGAAAAGGGAACCCTATATTGTAAAGATTTATAGATTCAAGAGACAGCACCAAGAACTCCAATGAGAAAAATTACATTTGCTTATACCTTTTCACATAGAAAAACACCCTAAGACCCCCTCCTTTCTGAAAAAAAGAAAATAATGTGTGTTCAGGCAAGAGTAGTAGACACAATAGTTTCACTCGAAACAAACAACTGATGGTGATATTAACCGAGGATTACCACATCTCAGGCGAAAAGGTATGGCTGAGGAGGGAGTATCTTCATGGAGACGTCAGCTCATGTCATAATTAAACCTATGCTGTCACTTTGCCTTATAAACCAGCAAACCAACCAATTGATCTAACCAATTACAGTCAACCAAGAGTGAGCCATAGCAAAGACTTAGCTCTGCAAGAAAGGGTGTAGCAGAAACAAAGTACGATCTCACTCTTAGTGACAAAAAGACTATGAGACTCTTTCATTCGCTGGTGGACATGAGATTGGAGAGAAGGAAAAGACATTTAAAACAATGTCTCATTAAAAGTGAGTGCTGTTTTATCCTTCCTCAATGATACTAAATTTCACTGATGACAGCAAAGCCCAATAATGCAGGATGTGCTTCACTCAAATGGCAATAAAATGTAAAATCACCTGGTCTTCAGATGCACTATAGTGTGTGCTGCTTGGATTTAATGGAGCAAGGATGGGCTCCACATCAAGGGAAATTACTAGGCTGGCAGGAAATTAGGGTTATCAAATAGGGATAAAGACAACGATGACGAATTGGTTGATAAGCCTAGCAACTGCAGAAGTAATTTGCTAAATTGAGGACCGTATGACAGAGTCAGACATTTAAACTAGTTGTATGGGACTTGGAGTGAACATTTATCCCCCTTGTAAATATTGAGAGAAATAAAATTTGGAGAGTTTATGGGTAATGAGGCAAACAATGAAATGGTTAGATTAAAAATGATCCTGTCTTTGGTTGTATTAATGCATGTTTGTTCTTTTGGCCCAATTATACTCTTAGGGAGAAATTTAAACCCACAAAATGGTTAGGATTAAGACCATAAAATTATGATAAATATGAACAGGAGTAGGTTGCTTGGCTCCATGAGCCAGCTCCACCATTCAATAGGATCATGGCTGCTTCAAACTCTTCAAGTCTACTTTCCTGCCCTTGCACTGAATTTGACATTGATAGTTGAGAAGATGCTAGAATCTATTATCAAGGACTTTATAACATAACACTTAAATAGTGGTAGAGTGATGCATTGGATTAACAAAAGGGAAATCATGCTTTACAAATTTGCTGGAATTCTTTAAGGATGTAATGAGTAAGGTTAATCAGGGAGTACATAGACGTGATTATTTGGACTTTCAAAAGGTTTTTCAACAAAGTTCCACATGAGAGATTAACATGTAAACCTAAAGTTTATGGAATATTGGGTGATGTATTGAGATGGATAGGAAGAGTAGCAATAAATTGGTCTTTTTTCTGAATGGCAGTCAGTGACTATATTAGTGATTAGATGAGGAACAAAATGTAATATCCATAAGACCATAAGACATAGGGCTGGAAGTAAGCCCATTCGCCCCATCAAGTCCACTCCACCATTTAAATCATGGCTGATGGGCATTTCAACTCCATTTCCCAGCACTCTCCCCGTAGCCCTTGATTCCTTGTGAGATTAGGAATTTGTTGATCTCTGCCTTGAAGGCATCTAACGTCCCGGCCTCCACTGCACTCCGTGGCAATGAATTCCACAAGCCCACCACTCTCTGGCTGAAGAAATGTCATCTCATTTCCATTTTAAATTTACCCCCCCTAATTTTAAGGCTGTGCCCACGGGTCCTAGTCTCCACACCTAACGGAAACAACTTCCTAGCATCCACCCCTTCTAAGCCATATATTATCTTGTAAGTTTCTATTAGATCTCCCCTCAACCTTCTAAACGCTAATGAATACAATCCCAGGATCCTTAACCATTCATCATCATTAAACCTACTATTCCAGCAATTATACATGGCATTGGTGAGACCACATCTTGAATATTGTATACAGTTTCGGTCTCGTTATCTGACGAAGGACGTACTTGCTACAGAGGGAACGTTGACAAGGTTAACCAAATTGATTCTTGGAAAGCATGACTGACGTATGAGGAGAGATTGAGTTAGTTAGGATTGAATCCACTGGAATTTAGAAGAATGAGGGATGATTGCATAGAAATGTATTAAAATTCTAACAGGAATAGACAGGTTAGATGCAGGAAGATTGTTCCCAACGGCGAGGGAGTCCAGAACAAAGATTATATAATAAGATAAAGGATAAACTTTTTGGGACTGAGATGAGAATAAATGTCTTCACACAGAAAATGATGAGCCTATGGAATTCATTACCACAGAAAGTAGTTGAGGCAAAAACGTTATGTGTTTTTAAAATATAGCTCTTGTGGCTAAACGGCTCAAGGGATATGGGGGGGGTGGTGCAGGGAAAGCACAGGTTTTATACTATTGATTTCTATGATCAGCCTTGTTCATGTTCAATGGTGGAGGCAGCTCAAACAGTCGAGTGGCCTACTCCTCCTATCCCCTATGGTTTGAGGGAGGGAACGTATCACAACCGAAATATACCCCAGGGCTCTACCTGCACACATCTGTGTCAAGGAGTTCCAAAGACTCAAATTTCTGAGGGAAAAAACTCCTCCCAAATTAGTTTTAATTAGCTCGATGATCCCAAAACTAATCTGCCTCATTCTCATTTCCTTCTGGCTATGCTGGAATGGAAAGAGGTGTAGGCATTTAAAATGCTTCCTGGAGAGGAGTCCTCAATGAAATATTTGAGAAACGTTTCTCATCTTCAGACTTCTCTGCCCCAGGTAATCAAGTCAGCAATGGAGAGGGTACATTCAAATCTAATTGTGGAGAATCTATTTTACGCACCTTCTGATACAAGCTTCAGCAGTGAATCAGGGTCAGAACTATCAGGCACAGTTCCATCACAGCCATATACCCTTTTCTCAGCATAAACTGAAATCCCAGGCCTTTAGGTCCGTCATCAGTTGATAGAGTTTGGCTGCTTTTAAATGGAGCCGTCAAACTCAACTACGCAGCTTCATCCCACCGGCAGCGCTAATTCAGAACCTCCTCTCTCCAGCAAAGATAAACCTCTTCTTTCAAATCAAAGAGATTGGCCCACTCCCTCAACCATGTTAACCCTCTGAACAATGTTCATTCCCCACTCAGTCCCTGACAATGTTCAGTTCCTACCATCAGCCTACTTTACCCGATGGAATTACACCAACCAAAGCCAACACCCCCATCCCCAACTCATTCCAACAACTCAGACTGTTACAACGCCAGGTGGACAGAAGTCAGGAATTGCAGGAAAGTTAGGAGTTGGCATGGGCACTGTCCATCAGTAGGAAGGAGGGGATATGATGGGCACTGCTTGAAGTGTTTGGGGTGGAGTTGGGGGTGCAGGGACAATTATTTGCCCGAGAGAGAGGTGCACATTGCTGGAAGGGTTGGTAGGCAGTCCAAAAGAGGTAAACACTGCCAGAAGATGGGGATAAACGTTGTTAGGAAACAGAAGACAGCATGGGGATTGGGGGGTAGGGCTAGTGTTTGTGGGGGTTGGGCTGCTTATCATTGCTTTTGTGGCAGAGAGATGGACAAGTAAAAATTGCTGGGAGAGGGGCAAACATTGTCAGGAGGGGACTGAACAAAAGGACATGGCGGGTATGAACATTGTCAGGATAGACAACATAAATGGCTAGAGTTGGACAAGGGAGTTGGAAGTTCATCCAGCTCCACACTTTGTTAGCTTTTGTGCTCCTAAGATGCTGTTTGGCCTGCTGTGTTCATCCAGCTCTACATCTTGTTATCTCGGATTCTCCAGCATTTGCAGTTCCCATTATCTGATACAGACAGGAGTGTGACTGGATATTGCACTGAGTGTTGGAGGGTTTTGACATACCATTTGGTTTACTTGGACTTGCATTGGGTTGAAACCATTCTGGAAAAGATTGAAATAAATCTATTAAAAAAAACTGGGTAAATATAGTGCAATCAATCTTAGAACCTCTACAGTGTGGAAGTAGCCAATCAGCCCATCAAGTCTACCCTAACCCTCCAAAGAGCATCCCAAGCAGAACTAACTCTCTAACTCTGGATTGCCAACGGCTAATCCACCTAACCTACACTTCCCTTGATACTGAGGTAATTTAGCCTTGCCAGTCCACCTAATCAGTGCATCTTTGGGCTGTGGGAGGAAACCAGAGCACCCAGATGAAACCCACATAGACGTGGAGAGAATGTGCAAGCTCCACACAGACAGTTGCCCAAAGATGCAATGAAGCCCAGGTCCCTGGCACCGTGAGGCAACAGTGCTACCCACTGAGCCACCTAGTCTTTGTCTCAAAAGGCAGCAAGAACAAAACTTACTGGGGTAAAGAGTAAAACAGTAAAACAGAGTCAGCATTCTGAGTACGGTGATACCTTTTCAGAACTAAAGAACAACAGTTCTGATGAAGGCTCAGTGGAAACATTAACTGTTTTCTCTCCACAGATGATGTGGATCTGCGGAGTTTCACTGGTATTCCATGTTGTATCAGATTTCCAGCATCTGCAGTACTTGTTTCAATCACTTCTCACTCGCTGCGGTTGTCACCTCAAATGGGAGCCCAAGTATGGCTCTCAGGTCTTGCCAATAAGTTGCTTTTTATGGGATTTCTTGTTACAAAGCTACCATCCTGTTCCTTCCCTATTCCCCATTAATATTAATGTAACTTATCATCCAAGAATTAAGAATAACCTGAGACTCCACAGACTGGTGAGTTGCATTATATGAGATCAATGGGATATTAATTGGCCTTGCATGCTAGTGAAAGTGCAGCTCATTTTGCACTCCACCAGATACTGTCTTCAACTGATGTTAGTGGTAGAGAAAATCGGGTGAGGTGTAAAATGGACTGGTGATTCCCATTGCCTGTATTACTCCGCTGCCCAAGGCGAAGTTATACCCTTGTGTTTGCAGATATCTGCTGAAAAGGATTAATCTGAAGACACTTTGGGGGATTTTATAATACGGTTGATTTGTCATAATGAAGGCCTAAAATAGCAAAATATTTAGAAAAAAAAGTGCTGAAAAAACATAGCACAGTAGTCACCAGCAGTGAAGAGAAAAATCTTGCCAATAATTTAACCCTTTATCATTTGTCTTGAGCATCCAATAATTTCACTTTTCATTTCAGATTTCCAGCATTTGGTACAAGTTTTTGACTTTAAGCAAAAAATAATTACAACATTTAAATTGTACGGTACATTAGGAAGCTTGATAGATTTTTGTCTTAGAACATAGAACATAGAACATAGAACAGTACAGCACAGAACAGGCCCTTCAGCCCACAATGTTGTGCCGACCATTGATCCTCATGTATGCACCCTCAAATTTTTGTGACCATATGCATGTCCAGCAGTCTCTTAAATGTCCCCAGTGACCTTGCTTCCACAACTACTGCTGGCAACGCATTCCATGCTCTCACAACTCTCTGTGTAAAGAACCCGCCTCTGACATCCGCTCTATACTTTCCTCCAACCAGCGTAAAACTATGACCCCTCGTGCTAGCCATTTCTGCCCTGGGAAATAGTCTCTGGCTATCAACTCTATCTATGCCTCTCATTATCTTATATACCTCAATTAGGTCCCCTCTCCTCCTCCTTTTCTCCAATGAAAAGAGACTGAGCTCAGCCAACCTCTCTTCATAAGATAAGCCCTCCAGTCCAGGCAGCATCCTGGTAAACCTCCTCTGAACCCTCTCCAAAGCATCCACATCTTTCCTATAATAGGGCGACCAGAACTGGACGCAGTATTCCAAGTGCGGTCTAACCAAAGTTTTATAGAGCTGCAACAAGATCTCATGACTCTTAAACTCAATCCCCCTGTTAATGAAAGCCAAAACACCATATGCTTTCTTAACAACCCTGTCCACTTGGGTGGCCATTTTAAGGGATCTATGTATCTGCACACCAAGATCCCTTTGTTCCTCCGCACTGCCAAGAATCCTATCCTTAATCCTGGACTCAGCTTTCAAATTCGACCTTCCAAAATGCATCACCTCACATTTATCCAGGTTGAACTCCATCTGCCACCTCTCAGCCCATCTCTACATCCTGTCAATGTCCCGCTGCAGCCTACAACAGCCCTCTATACTGTCAACGACACCTCCGACCTTTGTGTCGTCTGCAAACTTGCTGACCCATCCTTCAAACCCCTCATCCAAGTCATTAATAAAAGTTACAAACAGTAGAGGCCCAAGGACAGAGCCCTGTGGAACCCCACTCACCAGTGACTTCCAGGCAGAATATTTCCCTTCTACTACCACTCGCTGTCTTCTGTTGGCCAGCCAATTCTGTATCCAGGCAGCTAAGTTCCCCTGTATCCCATTCCTCCTGACCTTCTGAATGAGCCTACCATGGGAAACCTTATCAAATGCCTTGCTGAAGTCCATATACACCACATCCACAGCTCGACCCTCATCGACTTTTCTAGTCACATCCTCAAAGAACTCGATAAGGTTTGTGAGGCATGACCTGCCCCTCACAAAGCCGTGTTGACTGCATTTGATCAAGCCATGCTCTTCCAGATGGTCATAAATCCTATCCCTCAGAATCCTTTCTAACACCTTGCAGACAACAGACGTGAGACTTACTGGTCTGTAATTGCCGGGGATTTCTCTATTTCCTTTCTTGAAGAGAGGAGTTACATTTGCCTCTCTCCAGTCCTCAGGTACGACTCCAGTGGAGAGCGAGGATGCAAAGATCTTTGCAAGTGGCGAAGCAATTGCATTTCTCGCTTCCCAAAGCAGCCGAGGACAAATCTGGTCCGGGCCTGGCGACTTGTCAATCTTAATGTTTGACAAAATTTTCAGCACATCAGCTTCCTCTATCTCTATCCATTCCAGCATGCACACCTGCTCTTCAAAGGTTTCATTCACTACAAAGTTCGTTTCTTTCGTAAAGACAGAAGCAAAAAACTCATTTAGGGCTTCCCCTACCTCCTCAGACTCCACACACAAGTTCCCTATGCTATCCCTGATCGGCCCTACTCTTTCTTTGACCATTCTCTTATTCCTCACATAAGTGTAAAATGCCTTTGTGTTTTCCCTAATTCGTTCTGCCAAGCCTTTCTTGTGCCCCCTCCTGGCTCTCCTCAGACCATTTTGGAGCTCCTTCCTTGCCTGCGTGTAATCCTCTCTAGCTGAACTTGACCCTAGCTTCCTCCACCTTATGTAAGCTACCTTCTTCCTTTTCACAAGAAGCTCCACCGCTCTCATCATCCAAGGTTCCTTTATCTTACCCCTTCTTGCCTGTCTCAGAGGGACATATTTACTCATCACTCGCAACAACTGTTCCTTAAACAGTTTCCACATGTCTATAGTGCCCTTAACATGGAACAATTGCTCCCAGTCCATGCTTCCTAACTCATGTCTAATCGCATCATAGTTTCTTCTTCCCCAATTAAATATCCTCCCATTTTGCCTAATCCTCTCCTTCTCCATATCTATGTAGAATGTGAGGCAGTTATGGTCACTATCACCAAAATGCTCTCCCACCACAAGATCTGATACCTGCCCCGGCTCGTTTCCGAGCACCAAGTCTAGAATGGCCTCTCCCCTCATCGGCCTGTCAACGTACTGCGTTAGGAAACCCTCCTGAACACACCTTACAGAAACAGCTCCATTCAAATCTTCTGCTCGAAGGAGGTTCCAATCAATATTGGGAAAGTTAAAGTCACCCATTACAATAACCCTACTACGTCCGCACTTTTCCAAAATCTGCCGACCTATGCTTTCTTCAATCTCCCTGCTGCTATTGGGGGGCCTGTAGTAAATCCCTAACGAGTTGACTACTCCCTTGCTGTTCCTAATTTCCACCCATACTGTCTCGGTAGGCAGATCTTCCTCGACAATGGAAGCTTCTGTAGCTGTGATACCCTCTCTGATTAGTAGTGCTACACCCCCTCCTCTTTTTCCCCCCTCCCTATTCTTTTTAAATGCTGTAAACCCTGGAACATCCAGCAACCATTCCTGCCCATGAGAAACCCATGTCTCTGTTATGGCCACAACATCATAGCACCAGGTACTGATCCATGCTCTAAGTTCATCACTTATATTCCTGATACTCCTTGCATTAAAGCAAACACACTTTAACTGATCCCTTGGTTCCTTCCCAGGAAAATCCTTCCCACTAGCTGGTCTACCTCTTGCTACTGCCTCACCTGCATCAACTCTCACCTCCGGTATACAGCTCAGGTTCCCACCCCCCTGCCATACTAGTTTAAACCCTCTCGAACTACTCGAGCAAACCTTCCACCCAGGACATTGGTCCCCTTCCAGTTCAGATGCAACCCGTCCTTCTTGTACAGGTCCCACCTTCCCCAGAAGGCATCCCAATTATCTACATATCTGAAGCCCTCCCTCCTACACCAGCTGCGTAGCCACGTTTTAAGCTGCGCCCGCTCCCTGTTCCTCGCCTCGCTATCTCGTGGCACCGGTAGTAAACTAGAGAACACTACTCTGTTCGTCCTGCTCTGCAGCTTCCATCCTAACTCCCTGAAATCACTTTTTATATCCTCAATCCTATTTCTGGCTATATCATTAGTGCCAATATGTAACACGATGTAATATGTAATTTTGCAACTGTACCTGCACCTATCACTTCCTCTGGTAGTTCATTCCACACATGAACCACTAGGTATAAAAAAGCTGCCACTCATGTCCTTATTGAAACGTTCTACTCACCTTAAAAAGTACACCCCCTAATTTTGAACTCCCCCAACCTTAGGGAAAAGACTCTTGTTTTTCATCTAATCTAAGTCCCTCAGGATTTTATAGACCTCTATAAAATCACCCCACAACCACACACTCCAGTGAATGAAGTCTCAGCCTATCCAGTCGATTTTTAAGAACTGAAACCTTCCATTCCTGACAACACCCAAGTGAATCTTTGAGCCCTCTCCAGTTTAATAATATCCTTCCTGTGGCAAGCTGATCTTCTGCAACAAGTTTACTTTCATACCCTACCCCAATATAGCTGGATTTTCCTGATTGTACAATTATCAAATAATCTTGGTCTTAAATATATGCAACAATTGTGTACCCACAGCCACATTTCATAAATTGTCACGTTGTGCTATGTGGGAGTAACAGGTGATTTTGGGCCTATGACCCCCAAATCACAATATCACTGGATAAACATATTATTCACATACATAACTGATACTAGAGCTGCTTGGTAGTATCCCTATCTCTGATCCAGAAAACTTAGTTTCAAGTCCCCCCTGCTCCAGAGATAATATTTCTGAAGACAAGTGATTAACGATGAAGACTTGCACATAAGTGGCTGCTGGAGTGAGGTAGCGTGAGCTAGTCAACACTTTGAGAAAAGAGAACTGTTTTTAAGTGTGAGAAACACAAATTGGTGGAAGTACTCAGCAGATCAGATATTTGCAGAAAGACAAAAAGTAATCATAATTACATTAGCTTAAAAATAGTTATGGAAAAGGGTAGGTTTAGTTTTTATGGAAAAGGACCGATCTGGTCCACAGGTTAAAGTTCGACGATGGGGCAAGGCCGATTTCAATGATATTAGGCAGGAACCTTCAAAAGTTGTTTTGGGGACGCTGTTTGCAGGTAAAGGGACACTTGGCAAGTGGAAGATTTTCAAAAGAGAGATAATGAGAGTTCAGGGCCAGCATATTCGTGTTATTGAGAAGGGCTGGGCTGCCAGGAGTAAGGAACACTGGATGACTAGAGATATTGAGGCTCTGATAGAAAAAAAGGAAGCATATATCATGCAAGGGCAGCTGGGAACAACAAAATCCTTTGAGGAATGTAAGGAGTGTAGGGGTACAATTAAGGGAGAAATCAGGAAGGCAACAACATGAGATAGCTTTGGAGATAAGGTAAAGGAAAATCCAAACAGATTTTGCAAGTATATCAAGGGCAAAAAAAGAGTAACAAGGGAGTGAAGAGGGGCCATTAAAGATCAATAAGGTCATCTATGTAGAGAGCAACATGAGACAATAAACAAGTGTGTCTCATCAGTATTTATCATGAAGAGACACTTGGAAGCAAGGGACTCAATGAAATAAATAGTCTTGAAAAGTGCCCACATTACAAAGGAAGAGGTGCTGGGTGTCTTAACACACATTATTAAGCTAGAGAAGGTTTTGAAGAGATTGATCAGAATGTTGCTGAGTATGGAAGGTTTGAATTATAAAGAAAGGCTGGATAGTCTGGCACATTTTTCATTGGAGTATAGGAAGTTAAGAGGTGATGTTTTAAAGGTTTATAAAAACATGAGGTTAATGGTAGGGGTCTTTTCCCTAGGAAGGGGGATTTCAAGATTAGGGGACTTTTGAGGTGAGATGAGAGATTTAAAAAAGGCATGGGGACAAATATTTTAGACAGAGGGTGGTTCACATGTAGAATGAACTTCTTGAGGAAGTGGTGGATGCAGGCGCAATTGCGACTTAGATAAGTACATGAATTGGAAAGGTTTGGAGGGATTTGGGCCAGGGCCAGGCAGGAGGGGCTAATTTAGTTTGGGATTACGATGGCATGGACTAGTTAGATCGAACGGTTTGTTTCCAAGCTATATGACTCTCTGACTGTATACATGTATTCAAGGACATTGTGGGAAGCTGGGAAAGAAATTGTGGGGCCCATTGCAAAGATATTTGTATCACCAACAGCCACCAGGTGAGGTGCTGAAGACTGGAGGGTGACTAATATTGTATCATTATTTAAGAAAGGCTGCGAGGAAACTCTGGGGTACTACAGACAGGTGAACCTAACATGGTGGGTAAGTTGTTGGAGGAGATTCTGAGAGAGACAGGATATACATGCATTTCAAAACATAGGAACCGATAAGGGATATTCAGTGTGCCATTGTGCATGGGAAATTATGTCTCAAATTGTGTGTTTTTGAAGTGGTGATCAAGAAGATAGATGAAGACAGAATAGTATATGTTGCCTATGTGGACTTGAGCAAGGTCTTTGGCAAGGCTCTGCATGGTAAACTGGTTAGTAAGGTTAGATCACACGGGATCCACAAAGAGGTGGCCAATTAGATACAAAATTGGCTTGACATTAGGAGACAGAGGGTGGTTGTAGAGGGTTGTTGCTCAGACTGGATGCCTGTGACAAGTGGTGAGGCACAAGGAACAGTGCTGGGTCTCCTGTTGTTTATCATTTATATGAACAATTTGGATGAGAATATAGGAGGCATGATTTGTAAGTTTGCGGATAACATCAAAATTGATGGTATAGTGGATGGAGAAGAAGGTTATCTAAGACTATAACATGGTTTTGATCAACTGAGCCAGTGGGCCAAGGAGAAGCATATGAATTTTAATGCAAATAAATGGGAGGTGTTGCATTTTGATAAGACAAATCAGGACAGGACCTACACAATTATTATAAAAATGGCATTTCAGGATGTCAGGGATGGTGAAGGTGGTGTTTGGCATGCTTGCCTTAATCAGTCAGAGCATTGAGTACAGGAGTTGGGATGTCATGTTACAGCTGTACAAAGCATTGGTAAGCTACATTTGGAGTACTGCGTACAATTCGGTTCACCCTGCTATAGGAAAGATGTTATTAAACTGGAAAGGGTGCAAAAAAATTTACAAATATGTTACCGAGTCTGGAATGTTTGAATTATTACAGTCTGGATTGGTTGAGATTTTTTACTCTGGAGTGTAGGAGGCTGAAGGGTGATCTCTTAAAGGTTTATAAAATCATAAGGGGCATGGATAAGGTGAATAATCAAGTATTTTTGTCCAGGATAGGGACATCTAAGACAACGGGACATGGTTTTGAAGTGAGAGGGGTAAGATTGTTCAAAAATGTTGCTGCTCAGTTCCTTTTCAGAGAATGACGCGTATATAGAATGAGCTGCCAGACGCAGTGGTTAGGGTGATTACAATTACAACATTTAAAAGACATTTGTATGGATACATGCATAGGAAACATTTAGAAGGTATGGGCCGAACATGGGCATATAGGACAGTTCAGTTTCGGAAACCTGGTTGGCATAGCCAAATGGGGTGAAGAGCCTGATTCCATGTTGTGTGACCCAATGACTCGATGACACGCTATCCTACTCTCTTGCTCAATCACTGCTTTTTGAAGAGATGCAGTGGACATTGTCTATATGGATTTCAGCAAGGCATTTGACAAGGTTCCACATGGGAGACTGGCTAGCAAGGAATCCTGGAGGAACTAGCCAACTGAATACAAAATTGGCTTGAGGGTGGGAGACCATGGGGGTGGTGGAGAGTTATTTCTCAGATGGGAGGCCTGTGACCAACAGTGTGGCACAAGGATTGGTGCTGAGTCCGCTGCTTTTCATCATTTATATAAATGATTTGGATTTGGTTATGGAGGATATGGTTAGTAAGTTTCCAGATGGCACCAAAATTGGTGGTGTAGTGACAGTGAACAACATTATCTCAGAGTACAATGGGACTTTGATCAGATGGGCAAATGGGTAGAGGAGTGGCAAATGAAATTTGATTTGGATAAATGTAATTTGATTTGGATAAATGTGAGGTGCTGCGTTTTGGAAAGACAAATCAGGGCAGGACATCTACACTTAATGGTAAGGTCCTCGGGAAAGTTGCCAGACAAAGTGAGCTACAGGTACAGGTGCATAGTTCTTCGAAAGTGGAGTTGCAGGTAGACAGGATGGTGAAGACAACATCTGGCATGCTTACCTTCATTGGTTAGTGCATTAAGTATCAGATTCGGAGCATCATGTTGCTGCTATACAGGACATTGGTTAGGTTACTTTCCAAAAAGTCACATTCAAACATAGTCTCCCTGCTATAGGAAAGATGTTACACCTGAAAGGGTTCAGAAGAGGTTTACAAGGATGTTGCTAGGTATGGAGGGTTTGAGTTATAGCGGGGTTGAATAAGCTGGGAATATTTTCCCCCTCTAGCATTGGAGGCTGAGGGACGACCTTATAGAGATTTATAAAATAATGAGGGCCACGGATAGGATGAATAGACAAGGTCTTTTTTCCAGGTCAGAGAATCCAAAACTAGACAGTATAGGTTTAAAGTGAGAGGGGAAAGATTTAAAAGGAATCTAAGGGGCAACCTTTTCAGGCAGAGGGTGGTGTGTGTATGGAACGAGCTGCCAGGGGACGTTGTTGGGGCTGATACAATTACAACATTAAAAAGACATCTGGATACATGAAAAGGAAGGATTTAAAATGACATGGGCTAAATGCTGGCAAATGGGACTAGGATAACTGGTTGGCCAGAGTAAATTGAACCAAAGGGTCTGTTTCCATGCCATAAACTCTGATTTTATCTGCTGCTAAAGGTGGTGATGTAAAACCACTTAGACATCAGCAAATATTACATTGAAACAAAGAAAATAGGAGCAGGAAGTGGTCATTCAGCCCTTCGAGCCTGTCCACCATTCATCACGATCATGGCTAATTATCCAACTCAATAGCCTAATCCTGCTTTCTCCCCATAACTTTTGATCCCATTTGCCCCAAGTGTTATAACTATCTGCCTTTTGAATACTTTCAATGTTTTGGCGTCAACTACTTCCTGTGGCAATGATTTCCACAGGCTCACTACTCTTTGGGTGAAGAAATGTCTCCTCATCTCCGTCCTAAATGGTTTACCCTAAATCCTCAGACTGTGACCCCTGGTTCTGGGCATACCCACCATCGGGAACATCCTCCCAGCATCTACCCTGTATAGTCCTGTGACAATTTTAAAAGTCTCCAAGATCCCTCCTCATTCATCCAAACTCCAGCAAAAGCAATCCTAATCAAGTCAATCTCTCTTCATATCAGTCCTGCCATCCACGGAATCAGCCTGGTAAACATTCACTGCACTCCTTTAAGGGCAAGAACATCCATCCTTGGAAAGGGAGTCCAAAACTGCACACTATATTCTAGGTGAGGCATCACCAAGGCCCTGTGTAACTGCAACACATCTCTGTTCCTGTACTCAAAGCCTCTCACATGAAGGCCAACATACCATTTGCATTCTTTACCACCTGCTGCACCTGCATGCTTACCTTCAGCAACTGGTGTACAAGAACAGCCGGGTCTCACTGCACACTCTGCTCTCCCAATTTACAGCCAATCACGTAGGAATCTGCTTTCTTGTTTTTGCTTCCAAAGTGAATAACTTCACATTTATCCAAAATATACTGCATCTGCCATTGATTTGGTCACTCACCCAATCTGTCCAGATCATGTTGAAGGATCTCTGCATCCTCATCACTGTTCACCCTCCAACCCAACTTGGAATCGTCCGCAAACTTTGAGAGGTTACATTTTGTTCCCTCATCCAAATCATTAACATATATTGTGAATAGCTGGGGTCCGAGCACTGATCCCCGTGGCAGCCCACTAGTTACTGCCTGACAATATGAAAAGGACCCATTGATTCCTACGCTGTTTCTTCTCTGCCAACCAGTTTTCTATCCATCTCAATACGTTCCCCTCGATCCCATGCATTTTAATTTTGCACAACAACATCTTCTTTGTCAAACCCTTTCTGAAAGTCTAGATATACTACATTAACTGGCTCCCCCTTGTCATCTCTACTAGTTACATCTTCATAGAATTCCAACAGATTTGTCAAGCATGATTTCCCCTTCATAAATCCATGCTAACTCCATCTGATCCTGCCACTCCTTTCTAAATGCTCTGCTATAAAGTCCTTGATAATGGATTTGAGAATTTTTCCCATGACTGATGTTAGACTTACTGGTCTATAAATTCCCTGTTTTCTCTCTACATCCATCTTTGAAAATTGGAGTGACATTAGCTATACTTCAATCTGTAGGGACTGTTCCAGAGTCTATAGAATCCTGGAAGATGGCCACCAATGCATCCACTATTTCTAGAGTGACTTCCTTCAGTACTCTGGGGATGTAGATTATCAGGGCCTGCGGATTAATCGGCCTTCAATCTCATCAATTCTCCCAACACAATTCTTTACTAATGTTGATCTCCCTCAATTCTTCCCTCTCACTAAATCTTGCATTCTTCAATATTTCTGACATCTGATTTGTGTCCTTTTTTTGTGAAGGCAGAACCAAAGTATGTATTCAGATGCTCAGCCATTTCTTTTTCCCCCTTTACATATTCCGTCATTTCTGTCTGTAGGGGACCTACTTTTATCTTCACCAATCTCTTTCTCTTCATGTACCTATAGAAGCTCTTAGTGTCAGTCTTTATGTTCCCTGCAAGCTTACTTAAATACTGTATTTTCCCTTTCTTAATCAATCCCTCGGCCCTTCTTCGCTGAATTCTAAACTGCTCCCAAACCTCATTCATTATTCTTCTTGACCAATCTGTATGCTTCTTCCTTGCATTGAAAACTACCTCTAATTTCCTTTGTAAACCATGGTTAGCCCTCTGAGTCATTTTGCCTTTCTGCCAGACAGGAATAAACAGCTGTTACAGTTGCCCCATGCATTCCTTGAATGTTTGCCATTGCCTATCTACTGGCATGCCTTTCAGTAACTCTCCCCAGTCTATAAAGGCCAACTCATGCCTCATAACTTCATAGTTTCCTTTATTAAGATTCAGCACCCTCATCTCCAAATCATCTACCTCACTCTTCATCTTGATAAAAATTTCTATCATGTAATGGTTGCTCATCCCCAAAGGGTCTTGGACAGCTAGATTGGCAATGAATCCCTTCTCATTACACAGTCTAAGAGGCCTGCTCTCTAGCTGGTTCCTCCACGTATTGTTCAAGAAAACCACCCCATATACATTCCAGGAATTCCTCCTCTACGCCATTGTAGCTCATTTGATTTGCCCAGTCTATGTGCAGAGTAAAATCACCCATTGTCACTGATATTTCCTTATCACATCCATGTCTAATTTCCTGTTTAATGCCATCCAAACATCACCACTGCAGTTTGGGAGTCTATATATAGCACCCACTAATGTTTTTGTCCCTTGGTATTTCTCAACTCTACCCATACAGACTGCATTTTGTCAGAGGTAATATTCTTTCTCACTACTGTGATTGTTTTTCCCACCACAATATTTCTTCTTTAACTAGCAATACCACTCCACTGCCTTTTCCTTTTTGCCTGTGCTTCCTAAATTCTGAATATCCTGGTACATTCAGTTCCCATCCCTGGTTACCCCGCACCCTCTGTAATCCCAATTATATCATACCATTTACATCTATCTGCATAATTATTGCATCCACTGTATTGCAAATACTCCATGCATTAAGGCACTAAGCTTGCCTTTTTAACATTGTTTGTCTCGCTCTTATTTTTCTCAATAGCTCTGTGTGAATTTTGTCATTGGTTTCTCTGCCTATTACTTTTCTTATTCCCTTTTTCTGCCTTTTATTTTTGTCCTTGCTCCCTCCTTCTCTGACTCCTTATATCCGCTCCCAACTCCCCCCCAATTGCTCTAGTAAACACTCGCAAGGACATCAGTCCCAATCACATACAAAAACAAAAGTTGCTGGAAAAAGCTCAGCAGGCCTGGCAGCATTTATGACAAAAAAAATTCAGTTAACATTTCAGGTCCAGTGACCCTTCCTCACAAATTTCAGTTTTTATTTAGAATTAAACTGAATGCCACATCTCTTCTGGGACCACATAGTCACCTGCAAGAGGAGGAAAGGCAAGACCCCTCACTTTTCCTTGCTTCCCCACAGTGATCTCTTTTGGGGAAAAAAAACACCACAGTAGCGCTTTCAAATTTAACAGCACCATCACAATGCTCACCCTAAAAACATTTGGTAACAGCGACTACACCAATACAAATCTTCACTCCAACAAACAATCACAACTCTCTGCTAGATGCTGATTTTCACTTGTGCTTGAAGGGTGTCTTGCTGAGGTCCTCCTTCTGGTAGCGGTGACTGCACTGACGCCAAGCTTCAGCCCCACCACCAATCAGCGTCTTTGTAGCCCTCTACTGGTTGGAAGATGCTGATGCCATGTTGCCATGATTTCAGTGCCTAGCATGGATGGAAGACAGAAAGAGGATTTTCATATGATGTGATAATGGGAACTGCAGATGCTGGGGAATCCAAGATAATAAAGTGTGAAGCTGGGTGAACACAGCAGGCCAAGCAGCATCTCAGGAGCTCCTGAGATGCTGCTTGGCCTGCTGTGTTCATCCAGCTTCACACTTTATTATCGAGGATTTTCATATACTGAGATTATTCCTATTATTTCTCCCTAGCAATAATGCTTAAAAAAGATCTTCTATCCCAATAGTAACATCACTACTTCTGGGTCAGAAACTCCATGTTCAGATCCCATCACGGAACATGAAGGCTTGCAAGGTGATTCCCACATGGCCAAACAAATTGATTATCAATTGTAAGTCCTTCTAAATTAGCCAGGGGTAGGAGCAACAAAATTTCCTGCATGCCTCCCCACACTGACAGACTGCATGTACAAGTTTCTGCAATGAGCAAGTATCATTCTTTTTCCTAAGAGACTACCAGACAATGTTTAGAAAGGTTAATTGAGACAGAGTATGAATTCAATACCAAGGTACAAAAACTAGCATTCTGGAATGCCAGCATGATTCAGAGATTGATCAGTTTAGTTGGGACAATTTCTGCAATAGTTGACTAATATAGATTATCAGTCCTATGCTTGGACGTCAAGTTGAAAATCTATCTTGCAAAGCCAGATTTTCTCAAGTTATGTGACTGCATTAATTAATTTGTTTATTAATAGAGTCTTGAAGGATGCACAATTCTTTTAACAATAATGAGGATGCAGCCATGACTTATTGCTGAGTCCTGTGGTGGAGTGAACGGGCCAATTCCCAAAGCAACAGTGGAGTTAATCTTGGATGGAAGTTGGTATGTGGAGGCAGTATGGTATTGTGCACTGGGGCTGGTGGACATGGACTAGAATTTACTGTCACTTATTATCATTCTGGACTGTTTCACCTGTTCCCACACTATTCTATACTTTTACACCTTTTTTTACTCTGTAACTACACTTTAAAGTATTCATACCTAGTTCCTCTGTACCTAAGGTGGCACTGAAAGGTGACATTACAAACTTTTCACTGCACTTATTCAAGTCCACATGGCAATAAAGACTTTCTTAATCTGTTCTATGAAGTTAGCTTTCACTCTGGGATCTGACTTGTCGGGTGTTACCATTAACTGAGATCATCCCACTTGTCTCTGAAGCATTTATTGAGGGTTGCATGATTACTTTTATTTTCAAATTGTCTCAACTATTTGGATTTTGTTTTTATGTATTTATGTATCTGACTACTTAATGTCTTACAATGTTCTCTTATCTCTACCCTAATCATCTCCTCAATAACTATTGAGTTAAATGCATGGGAAAATAAGGTATACTTTTGAGGTAGAATCAAGTAGGAAAACATAAAAGTGGTAACTGAATAAAAATAAAGAACTGTATTTCTGTAACACCTTTCATAAACTCACCAACCCATGATATTTTATACTCAGTTAATTACTTAAGTGTTTACTTTTTGGAGTAATTGCAAATACCAATTTGGGCACAGCCAGATCTGCAAATAGCAATGTGATAAATGACTAAATAGCATTTTTAGTGATGTTGATTGAGGGGCAAATATTGGCTAGGGCACCTAGAGAACTTACTATTTATACCCTGGATGCTACAATGGAATCTGTTATATCCAACTAAAAGGCAGTCAAGGTACCAGTCCCCTCGTCTAAAACACTGCTCTTCTGACAATGCAGTGCATGCTCAGAACGGCAAGGAAGTCTCAGCCTAGATTTTGTTCTGAAGCCTCTATAACAGGTTTCAACTTGCAATTTTCCATCTCAAATTTGAGTTTGCTTCCACTGAGGCATATTGTTTATTCAATACTAAGTCTCCACACAATGGGAAACTACACTATTCCAAAATAAAGTGGGCATCATAGCCAAACTCCTTCCTGTTCTTACTCAAACCTAAGACAAGTCCTAGCCACCTGACCATCCAGTGGACATCACAGAGTAGCAGAGCTCCAGTGGAATTTATTTTCATCCGAGTTCAAAAATAAAAACATGCCTCTGTGAATATGATTGTTGGTGAACAAGAAAGGTACTTAAGCAGTCCCCATCTAAATGCAACAAGATCTGGACAATATGCAGGCTTGGGCTGACAAGGGCTAAGTTATATTTGTGCTAACAGGCCATCTCCAATAAGAGACAACCTAACCATTGCCCCTTGATGTTCAGTGGCATTACCATCACTGAATCCACAACTATCAACATCCTGGAGGCTGCCTTTGACCAGAAACAGAACTCGACTAGCCATGTAATGACAAGAGCAGGTCAGAGGTAAGGAATACAGTGGGGTGTAATTCATTTCTTCACTCCCCAGAGCCTGTCCACCAGCTACAAGGCACAAGACTCTATGCTTCACTGGATGAGTGCAGTTGCAAACTAACTCAGCAAGCTCGACCGCATCTAGGGCGAAGCAGCCAATTGGATTTGTGCCATGTCCACAGACACTACCTTCACCATTGACAGAGATGGGCAGCAGTGTGTACCACCTGGAAAATGCACCACAGAAATTTACCCGGGTTCCTTAGACAACACCCTCCAAACTCACAACCAATGCCATCTAAAAGCTAGGACAAAGGCAACAGGTAAATGGGGGCACCATCATCCCCAAGCCTCTCACCAACCTGAATCGGAAATATATTGCCCATCAACATGCATCATTGGGTCGAAACCCTGGAGGTCACCACAACTATCAACATCAACATCACGAAGGCAGCTCACTACCACCTTGTCAAAGGCAATTAAGGTTGGGAAATAAATGATGGCTCATCCAGCAAAGTCCACATCCCCAAGACGAATACAACAAGTGACTGGGGAGAGCGGTGTTGATAACAGGTGCGGGAACAGATATCTGATAGAGGAGACGGTCAATGCTATATGTTGGTTTGTTTCTTTGAGTTAAAGCACTAAACGGGAGGTTGTTGGTCTACAAAGTAAATAATCGATCCAACAATGGACTTGAAGAGGTGTGTTCCTCCTCGCCTTTAACAGGACTTTGCTGCATTCTCATTTTATTGTGACAGTTATGATTTATTACTTGGGCTTTAATTGAAAACGCTGTAAATGAGAAACCTTTGAATTGGGATAGTCAGGAGAACAGAGTAATCTCGGGCATGTCTCAAATCAAAGAAGCCACAACACCCAGGGGACCGATCTATTCCCACTGAACTGCAAAATAAATGTGAGAAGAAAACATGCTGGTAAAAATAAGGAGAGAAGCTCACCAGCATTTATACAGGGTGCTTATATCTGGCCCCTCTTATGTTTTTAAGTGGTTAGAAAAACATTGTGCAGATAATGTACAAATTAAAATGTAACTAGATACTAGCTTCCTGAGTGGCTTTGGGGGGAGTTGGTTCTCCATGTGCCAGTGCAACCTATGCATTTTCCTGTGAGAAGATTGTTTTAATTCAGCGTCGCTGCTATGCAAATAATATGATCCTTGATGGTCTTTTGATCGGTTGCTGTGTGGCATCAGTTTTCAGATAACTGTCATGGGGGTGCAGTGCAGAGCTTGGATCACATGCTTGTCAGACTTAGCACATTTTTAGAAGTGAGAGTCCTTAGTGAGTCTGATTTCATTGAGCAAGGTTCAGTCAGTTATTGTTTGAGCACTTCACTGTGTGACATCTTGTTATCATTGGGGATGGGGGGTATCTGCTCACCATCAAATTTATCTGCTCCCATGTTGATCTGAGTGATATTATTGTGAGCCTCACTTGTCAAAGTAAGGCACTGTTCATGTTGGGGATTCAAAGATTTTTCATTTTGGATAATCTGGTTTAGAACCTGCAGATTTGAGCTCACTTTACTCTGGAGCTCTCCTCCAAACACTGTGGTGTTTTTGTTCCCTTTCTTCGCACCAGTTGTCCAGTAAGCAAAAGTGAGACTTCTCATTTGAGGCAGTTTTGCGCCGTGCATTTCTGTCTGTTAGAGGTCGGATTGAGACTATCCAAACTCAGTCACATGAAATCCGAACAACCAGAGGGGGTAACACGGTGTGAAGCTGGATGAACACAACAGGCCAAGCAGCATCAGAGGAGCAGGAAAGCTTGACGTTTCGGGTCGAGACCTTTCTTTTGCCAAATTAGGCCTGTCACTTATATTATTGAGAAAATGCTGAATGTAGAATCACCTAAACATTAAACAAAATATTCAAATCTGAGTAGAATTGACTACTGCCCGACTCTTTCACCACACTGTAACTGAAATACTTGACCAGAATTGCAGAGAATGCAGACTTTAAAAATGTTTAACAGTAGGATTTGGTGAAATATATTATGCCTAGACTAACAAAGTGGACGAGAACTCCTGCTTTGTAAATCCATTTGAAAGTCAAAACTATTCTTGTAAAAACATTTTAAATGGTTTGTTAACATCCTATTTGAAAGAAAATACTGATGCCATTAGGTAGGACTCAGCAAATAAATGTACAACAATTTAGTTGAGAAATTTAGATTTTGAGGTTGGTTGGCTTGCCAAGCTGGTTTGTTATTTTGCAAACGTTTCGTTACTGTGCTTGGTAACATCCTCAGTGCAGCCTCCGATGGAGCGTCGGTGTGTTTTCCAGCCTGGTTTTAAAACCCTGGGGTCCATTGAGATGGATTGCCTCACTTCCAGTTTTCCTTCGTAGTGGAATGTATATGGGGTCGAGTTCAATGGGTTTATTAATAGCCTGCTTTGTGGAGTGCCAGGCTTCGAGGAATTCTTGTGCTTGTCGCTGCCTAGCCTGTCCCAGGGAAAACACACCGACTCTTCATCGGAAGCTGCACTGAGGATGTTACCCAGCACGGTAATGAAATGTCTGCGAAGCAAGAAACCAGCTCGATGAGCAACCAACCTCAACACTCACAAACTGAGCTACAAATCTACGAGAATAAAATGTGAGGCTGGATGAACACAGCAGGCCCAGCAGCATCTCAGGAGCACAAAAGCTGATGTTTCGGGCCTAGACCCTTCATCAGAGAGGGGGATGGGGTGAGGGTTTTGGAATAAATAGGGAGAGAGGGGGAGGCGGACCGAAGATGGAGAGAAAAGAAGATAGGTGGAGAGGAGAGTATGGGTGGGGAGGTAGGGAGGGGATAGGTCAGTCCAGGGAAGACGGACAGGTCAAGGAGGTGGGATGAGGTTAGTAGGTAGGAGATGGAGGTGTGGCTTGGGGTGGGAGGAAGGGATGGGTGAGAGGAAGAACAGGTTAGGGAGGCAGAGACAGGTTGGACTGGTTTTGGGATGCATCTCCCCCCCCACCCACCTCATCCCAAAACCAGCCCAGTTCGTCCCCTCCCCCCACTGCACCACACAACCAGCCCAGCTCTTCCCCTCCACCCACTGCATCCCAAAACCAGTCCGACCTGTCTCTGCCTCCCTAACCTGTTCTTCCTCTCACCCATCCCTTCCTCCCACCCCAAGCCGCATCTCCATCTCCTACCTACTAACATCATCCCACCTCCTTGACCTGTCCGTCTTCCGTGGACTGACCTATCCCCTCCCTACCTCCCCACTCATACTCTCCTCTCCACCTATCTTCTTTTCTCTCCATCTTCGGTCCGCCTCCCCCGCTCTCCCTATTTATTCCAGAACCCTCACCCCATCCCCCTCTCTGATGAAGGGTCTAAGCCCAAAACGTCAGCTTTTGTGCTCCTGAGATGCTGCTGGGCCTGCTGTGTTCATCCAGCCTCACATTTTATTATCTTGGATTCTCCAGCATCTGCAGTTCCCATTATCACTGATACAAATCTACTCCAAAATTTAGATTTTTTTTATTTGATACATTGTTGAAGAATGATGTTGCAAGAGTCATTCAGAGATATATCAAGAGGAGTATAACGCATAAGCAAATCAACAAACAAAACCGAAATTTGGTTTATTGGGAAATGTATGAAGATAATGACCAACAGACAACATATATAGAAACGTTACACTTAGGCATATACGGTGATTTTAAGGGCTGAAACTGACTTTTTTTTATTATGTCTGAATTGTGCCAAGTTTTTTGGAGGGATTTCTGCCAGGAGACCGAACAGGTTTTCTCGTTGTATCTTACCAAGCTCAAATTATTACCATGCTGACTCCACCCCATAGTCCTCCTCACATCCAATTGCAATCCCATTTTACTGCCCAACGATCCTAGAACAACTCAGCACTCAGCAGGTATCCTGCAATTCATTGACATCTCTTGCTCTGATGTGATCTTGAAAAGCCCATTGTGCACCCAGACATGCACTGTCAGTCCAGAGTTACCCTGTATAGTGGCTGATATTTGTCCTGGACATAACAGACTTGGGGAAATTTGTGCCCTGCTTTGCTGGCAGGTACCAGAGGTGTTGCTGGATGGGGTGGTAGACGTCATCTTTTCCCACGACCTAGCGCAGAGACTATGCCACAAGACAGCATTAGCCTGGGCTGAGATTGCCACCTGGATTAAAGTCTTGGTCATCTGCAGAAATGCCCAGCACTCTTGGGAGAAAGTTAATGACCTTCTCTACTCTACCTTCTCCATCTTCTGTCCGATATACCACGTTCAGTCCATCTCTGCTACTGTACCCACATCCCACCATCGCTCATGGTTTACTACTCTCATTGCTGCCTGCAACATCTTCCCTCATCCACCTTAACCCCTGATGCCACCAACCCTGATGGCCTCAGTGCTTCCTACTTACTCGCTCAGGACACCTCCCCACTTGCACCAACAGCTTCAGCTGTACCACCCTCTCTCATCTCCTCTAATATGATTAGGTTGCTCATACCAGGATAGGTCAGAAAGACTCAGTACAGACAGTCAGTTGCCTGACATTCAGTTCCTCACCCATTATGGGTAGACCATCCTAATTTTGGCAGTTCTGTGTAGCTAACTGACTGTTTCCAAGCCTGTTATTGGAGGATGCCCTTGAGAAACTATGACAGGACCCCCCTCAACAGAAGCTGTACTCCTGGCTTGACTGAAGTCTGATGACCACTATGATAAATATCTTTCCTTCACATCTGCATTAAAGAGCAAAGTGAAACCCAAGCAACATGAACATGGTTTCTCTTATTGAGAGGGTAAAGCACAAAAAGGCAGTGCAAAGCAAGGATGCTGCCTCAGCGTGACTGAGCGCTTTGTCAGGGAGTGAAAAACTCAGGGATACAGCCTGATCCAGTCAATGAGCTGGGAGTGTGTTCCTGAGTACACACTGTCCTTGTTGTAGCATTACAATGAGAGTTACTGATACAGCCCAAGTGAAGCTAAAGCGCAGAAATGTCCTGTAAGCAGATCGAGGATGTGCCATGAAGGAACTGCTGCACGTGTCAGATGCCAATGCAGATGTGGGCTGTGTGTAGCTGGTGCCCATGGGGCATACCTTGAGGTGCTGGAGTTGAGTATCCAACTTAGGGACTCTTTAGAGCAAGCAGCAAGCTGTAGTTGTCAGATATGACGGGAACTGCAGATGCTGGAGAATCCAAGATAACAAAGTGTGAAGCTGGATGAACACAGCAGGCCAAGCAGCATCTCAGGAGCACAAAAGCAGACGTTTCGGGCCTACACCCTTCATGGATGAAGGTCTAGGCCCAACACGTCAGCTTTTGTGCTCCTGAGATGCTGCTTGGCCTGCTGTATTCATCCAGCCTCACGCTTTGTTATCGTAGTTGTCAGATACCTGCTTTGGTTTCCACATCAAGTTTTCTTGAAGTCCAGATTGCTTGGTGAGTTTTGTAATAGAAATAGCAGAATATTAATAGTGCAAGTTGGACAGTTCAGTGTAACAAGCAATGATCTCCTTTAATTGGCATCTTGCCACTGCCTAGCTCTCCATGCCACTTATGTTGCCAATGTTAAGATAGGATCATTGGTCTGCTCACCTGATTCTGTCACAAATCCCACCATTGCTCACATGGCTCAGACTCCTATAAAGTTCCACCCAAGCATTTCATTCTCATCTCATGGATAGAAGTGTGACTGGCAAGACCGGCATTTGCTGCCCATCCTTAATTGTCCATGAGAAGGTCATGGTGAGCTACCTCAGTGAACTGTTACAGTCCATCTAGTATCAACTCACCCATAGTGCTGTTGGAAGGGAGCTCCAGGATTTTTATACAGCAACACAGAAGGGGCAGTGATATTGTTCCAAGTCAGTGTGTGTGATTAGGAGGGTTGTCGTAATGCTGTGTGTCTAGATGCAAAGGTAAAGGACGCAAATCTAGAAGTTTCAGTTGAGGTCTTCTTAGTGAGTTGATGCCAAGCACCTTGTACACAATATATATTGATGGTAATGCCCATCAGTGGAAAAGGGTTTGAATTTTGAAGATGGAGGAAGAGGTAGTGATTAAGCAAGCCATTTTTTCTTGGATGGCATCAAACATCTTGAGATTTGTTGGGACCTGGACTCATCCAGACAAGCAGAGAATATTCCATTACAAGCCCGACCTGAGCATTGTAGATGGAGCACAGGCTTTCAAGAATGACAAAATGAGTTACTCAGGCCAAAATTCTTAGCTTCTGAACTGTTCTTACTGTGCTCCTGAGATGCTGCTGGGCCTGCTGTATTCATCCAGCTCCAAACTTTGCTATCTTGGATTCTCCAGCATCTGCAGTTCCCATTATCTCTGTTCTTACAGCCATTGCATTTATTTGGCTGGGCTAGTTCAGGTTCTGGTCAATAATAACTTCCAGTTCATAGTAAGGGATTCAGCATTGGCAATGCCATTGAATGTCAAGAACAGCTGCTTAGAATTTCCCTTGCTGGAGATGGTCATTTGCATGGTGTAAATGTTAGCTGCCAATCATCAGCTATAGCTTGAATCTCGTGCAGGCCTTGCTGCTCATGAGGCACGGACTGTTTCAGAGTTTGAGGAACTGTGAGCATTCCAGAAAACTGCACAATAATCATCAAACATTCTCAATTCTGACTCCATGATGGAAGCAAAGTCTTTGAGGAAGTATCTGGAGTTGTTGAGGCCTAGGAACCCCTGTACCAATGTCCTGGTCTTGAGCTTCTAAGACCACACCACCTTCTTTTGTGTCAGGTCTGACTCCTGATTGCCTTGATTCCACATGATTTCAATTTTGCCAGGGCTCCTTGATGCCTTACTCAATCGAATAATTTCCTGAAGTAGAGAAACTGTCATTGTCACTCCAGCCCTTCAGTTTAGCACTCTTTACTATGCTTGGACTAAGGCTGTTACTAGGGCAGGAACCCAACTGCCCCAACAGAATCCAAACTGAGCATCGGTGAGCAGGTTATTTTTTAATAAGTTTTTCCTGATTACACTGTCAGCTTCTCCCTCAGTCAATTTGCCAATGATCAAGAATATGCTAATGGGAAGTGTGAAAGAGAGAGATAGAAGACAGAAGAGAGTGAAGAGTTTTAACAACACTTAAAAAGGCAGGACATTCCTCATGTGTTCATGGTCCAAAACTCTGCTGCCTGTATATTCACTTGCCCTATTCCCACTCATAAGTCACCTCTGAGTTCACTTACCTACTTTAGCTCCCAGTCCAGAAAAGTCTCTACTTTAAAATCACTATCCTTGTTTCCAAATCCCCCGAACTGTTTCTATCTCTTTAATGCCCTCCAACCTTAAACTCAACAAAATCTGTACTCCACCATCTGGGGCCTCGCACATTCAAATGTAATTGTGCCACCACTGGGAGGTTTGATTTCCATGCCACAAGCCTCTCTGCTCTTCCCTTAAAACATTTGTTTAAACATTTCTATGTTACCTAGATTAATTTTTCCTTATTGTGGATAAGTGTCTTTTTTTGCTTTAGAATCTTTCTGTGAACCACCTCCTCCAAATCACAGAATGGCTACAGCAAAGAAGCAGGCCATTCGGCCCATTGTATCTGGGCAGGTTCTCTAAAAAATTAACTCATCTGTGTCATTTGTTCAGGGTGGCATGGTGTCTCAGTGGTTAGCCTGCTGCTTCACAGGGACCTGGGTTTGATTCCACCCTCAGGTAGATGTCTGTGTGCAGTTTGCACATTCTCCCCGTGTCTGTGTGGGTTTCATCTGGGTGCTCCGGATTCCTCCCACAGTCCAAAGATGTGCAGTTTGGGTGAATTGGTCACGCTAAATTGCCACATGGTGTACAGAGATGTGCAGTCTAGGTGAATTAGCTGTAGAAAATGCAGGTTGTTAGGAATAGAGTGGAAGTGGGGATGCCTTTTGGAAGATTGGTGTGGCCTTGATGGGCTGATGACCTGTTTCTACACTGGAGAGATTCTCCCCTGCATTTTCTTCTTATTCAAACATCAGTACAATTCCCTTTTGAATGCCTTGAATGAACCTACCTCCATCATATCCTTAAGCTGTGCTGCATGAAAAGGATTTTCCTCATGTACCATTGGTTTGTTTGCTCTTTGGTTCTCAGTTATTCCACAAATTTGAAGTTTTTGCTCATCTAGTCGGTCTAGATCTCTCTTGAGTTTTAATACATCTTTCAAATTTCTTCTCAATCATCTCTTCTTTGGTGCATTTTACTACATTAAAAGCACTATGTAAATGCCAGAGATAGTAGGAACTGCCAATGCTGGAGAATCTGAGATAACATGGTATGAAGCTAGATGAACACTGCAGGCTATGTTTTTGTAGGAAACCTGCATATAACAATGCCCCACAGCAGCAACTGAATAATTGATTAGATGATCTGTTTTGATGATGTTGGCTTAGTGATATCAGTTGGCAACCTGATAGCTACAAACTTCCACAGTTCCTCTGCCCACTTTTTTTCCCAACAAACTGTTTTGCAATTTTTGCAGACTTGAATTGGTTTCCTCAAAACTGAGACTAATGCCATGTGATCACAAAGCACTGTGAGTCAATACAGTGTGGACCTGGAGGAACGCAGCAAGTCAGGCAGCATTAGAGGACAAGTGTCCAAGCCGAACTGTCGACTTTCCTGCTCCTCTGATGCTGCCTGACCTGCTGCATCCCTCCAGCTCCACACTGTGTTGACTCTGACTCCAGCATCTGCAGTTCTTGGAATCACAAAGCACTGTGACTTTTCCAAATCAAAGAATCTGGGCACGATGATCAAGTTATCACAAAAATAAGTTTCAAGTTTGTTGATGTGCTTGTAAATTTGTAATTACTGCATTTAGTAAATTAAAATGTAATTATAGCTAAATGTTTGTACCTTAATAATAAATCCAGCAATACAGACAACCCATGAGACAAAACTTTCATTTCTAGACTCCGGTTGGCTCCTGAACATCTCAAGGTCCCATGGCCACTCAAATGTTTATTGCATTTATTCAAGATATTAATAGGAAAAGACAGGGTAGATCAAGATAAACAATCTAGAGCTGGGGGTAGAGGCCAAGGATTAGGCCAGGCCATTCAGGAGAGATGTCAGGAAGCACACAAAGGGTGATAAATGTTTAGAACTCTCTTCCACAAATGGCAGTAGATGCTTGATTAGTTGTTAATTTTAAATCTGTGAGAGGTGAATTTTTGTTAAGTGAAGTTATTAAGAAACAAGGGCCAAAGGCAGGTGTGTAGATGACAACACAGATCAAGCATGATCTCATTAAATGGTAAGACAGACTCCTGCTCCTATGTTCCTATATTCTTGTGTACGTAGCACATTGTTTGACAAGTTACGAGAAAGAATTGAGGAAGAATTGAATCAAGCTTTCACTTTACCCTCTACCATTCTGCACCCGGCTTTGTTTCCTCTTCCTGTTAAATTGTTAGTTTTTGTACATTCTGAGCATAGTCTTTCAAACAATGTTTGATACTGGAGTTTTACCAGAAGGCTAGAGAACTATCAATGTCAGACTTGGTCATGAAGAGAGTGAAGTAAAGCCAGCAACTTTATGTCGGTGAAGCTAAGCATGTGGATTAATTAAAAAACAGTTTTATAACTTTAAAAAATATGCTTTATAAATTTGATCAGGATTCCTGATAAACTGTCAATGAAAATTGCTAAGAAAATGCTGCGAATGTGGTGAATATGGATTTTAATTGGTTTTTGAGACAGTGTCTCATAGATTGTCAATGCAAAAGATAATAGTTGCAGTGCAGTACGTCAGCATAAACAAACAGTTGTCTGAGGATCAGAAAACACAGCTAAAGGTGAATTTTTGGACTGGAGCCAGCTGACTATGAAACTTGATATTAAATCAATGATTCTGTCTATTTTTATAACTCCTTTTAATTTTTTGCCCTTTAGTGTGCATTCTTCCCAATATTTCTGCAAAATTCATCACCAACTAAATTGGCACATTTTGTTACTTATGATATAACTGTGCTATATTTACCATGTTTCTAATCTTAAAAACATTCACTCACTGACATTTGTTGAGTTAGATTATCTTAGATTGGAGCATAATGGGTCATAACATTGTGATTATTGACAGTAGAAAGGCAAAGCTTTGAAAAACAGCTTTGATCTGTTTCTGGTGGGGCATGACTTAGGAGGCCAAGGAAAATGTAGAGTAGTAAATAAATAAGTAATAACACAAGGAATCTTTTCTAAACTACCTCCTCTCTTTAGTGCTTTTCCGAAGTTCCTATATTCTATTCAAATATGGCTTTACAATGAAGCCAGACTTTAGAAAAACCTGGAACAGAATCATCATGCAAATATTAATAATCATCAAGTATTAAGTTCAGATCCCATGGGGTAGTGGACCCACAATAGCTGCCTGTTGAATTATTCCCTAAGCAACATGAATTGCATTTCTTGCTATCTTGCCATTTTAGTTGCCTTTCTGTAGCCACCTACCCACCACCTTAGCAAGCTTAAACAAAGTTTTATACAGGTGCCCCACAGATAAACTGCAGTATAGCATCCTGTAACACACCAGCCTTTATCTCATTTCATTCTTCCAAATATTTTGTAACACAGTTGCTTGAGCTATAGCTTCAAGATTACCTAGCCTTGATTCAAAAGCTGTATGAACTATCTTCAACTCAACAATTTTGATGATGCTGCTGCTACACGTTTCTGAATGGCTTGCTTGATGATTCCTCATTTCGTAAAGTGGCGTTATTCCTATGATGCATTCATTAAGCATTGTTAAAATCACCTCTGCAATTCCACCCAGTAGCTGTTCTACAGGAATGAGTCATTATGAGCATTAATATATTTGATTTGGTTTGATTTATTATTGTCACATGTAAATAGGTATAGTGAAAAGTTTTGTTTTGCGCGCAGTATAGCCAGATCATACCATAAAAGTTCACAGGGTGATAGAACAGGGTGAGGAAGACAATGTTTTGGCCTTGTTAACGTTGAATTATTGCTTGTGCAATAATGTTGTGGATATTTTTAGTCAGCTTTTGAGATCTGTTATGACACA
Source organism: Stegostoma tigrinum (assembly GCF_030684315.1). Taxonomy (NCBI): domain Eukaryota; kingdom Metazoa; phylum Chordata; class Chondrichthyes; order Orectolobiformes; family Stegostomatidae; genus Stegostoma; species Stegostoma tigrinum. The sequence continues at coordinate 21,064,774 of NC_081381.1, forward strand.
AGAACAGAAAGTGTTAGATAAACTCAGATGATTTGGCAGTATCAGCGGAGAGAAAACAGTCAAAGTTTCTGGTCCAGTGACACTTCTTCAGCGGGCGTTATGACAATTTTCTGGAATAGGTAGGACTTGAACATTCTGATCTCAGAGTTAGGGGCACTACCACTGCACCACAACACTCCTAACATTTCCTTTTGTAGCTATTTTTAATCAATCTGGTCAGATGTGTAATGATGTACCTCCAGGCTCGGACTTGAACACATGACTTCTAACCCAGTGGGAGAGACAGAACCATTCTGTCATCAGAGCCCTTCCTAACTGACACCTCCATAGAAATATTCCCCAATTTTAGATCCATACAATTGTGAAATTATTTAATTAGATATAATAACTGAAATGTTAACTCATTCAAAATCCATCAATTTGTAAATAAAATCAAATCAGAAAACTAGCCATGCCGTTTTGAGGCTCTAAAACAACTATTTAACACAAGTACTTAGAAACTTATCCTTCCTCACTACACGCTTGGAAAGCATCATTCCAATTCATGCTGTAAAACAGTTTCTCATTGCCCACTAGTGAATTGTACAATTGTACCTTTGTAAATTATTCTCATAACTACAAACTTGCCGATCGACCACCTAATTACATTCTTGTAAAATACTCAGTTGGATACACACTTAAGATGTAGCAAATGATTGCATGCTTGTAAAACACTTATTTCTGAATTGCACACTTGTGAAACACCTGCTTACACACTTTTGAAGTCAATTAGTTCATGCATCTTTGTGTGGGAATTGTTCTATTGCACTTCTGTGAAAAGCCTTCCTTTGCAAAAGGATGGCACAGTGGCTCAATGGTTGCACGGATGCCTCACAGCACCAAGGGCCCAGATTCAATTCTACCCTCAGGTGCCTATCTGTGCGGAGCTTGCACATTTTCCCTTGGACTGTGTGGGTTTCCTTTGGGTGCTCCGGCTTCCTCCCACAGTGCAAAAACGTGCAGGTTAGGTGGATTGGTCATGCTAAATTGTCCATAACATCCAGGGACGTGCAGGCTAGATGGTATAGCCATGGGAACTACAGGGTTATAGGGGAGGAGTGGGTGTGGCTGGGTGAAACACTCTTCGGAGGGTTAGTGTGTGCTCAATGGGACAAATGGCCAGCTTCCAAACTGTAGGGATTCTATGATAACAAAGTGTGGAGCTGGATGAACACAGCAGGCCAAGCAGCATCTCAGGACCACAAAAGCTGATGTTTCGGGCCTAGACCCTGATGAAGGGTCTAGGCCCGAAACGTCAGCTTTTGTGCTCCTGAGATGCTGCTTGGCCTGCTGTGTTCATCCAGCTCCACACTTTGTTATCTTCGATTCTCCAGCATCTGCTGTTCCCATTATCTCTGTAGGGATTCTATGATTCTTCTGAGCATTTTGTGAAATTAACCTGTTTTGCACACACTTGTGCAATAACACCTTGGCATCATACACTTGTGAACTAAGGATGAGAATGTTCATATAAGTCATCTGTGCTTTCTCAAATGTTTGGACTCATTATTGCAATATGACTCCTCAGTCTAACAAATTGTTTTTCACAGCAGGCAGCCCTCTCCTTTTTTTTGCAGCTGGTTTCCATTTCCAAACACTTTGTGGGGACTTTTGCATTGTGTCGTACTACATGAGAAAAAAAATAACTTTCTTAATCAGGAAGTCGCATGTTTGAATGGCAAGGAGTCTGTCTTTATTAAGACTTAAGCAAGTCTGCAAAATATTGGCACAACCACAAGGAAATGCCACAACCACAAAATCTTGCTCCCTTTGAAGCTGTGATGAGATGCAAAAGTTGCTGTTTAGCCACATTGAAGAATAAAATAAATCATGCTGTCACACCACACGCTACGCAGATGTGGGGTATAAAGCTTCCCCAGTGAATGACAAAGGATACTCCCTTGTGAAACAGAACAAACAAGAATACTATAATTCAAAGATAATAATCATTTCGAAGCACTTATGGTGATAACATTCCTTACCCACGCCACAATATAAGCTTTACAAGAAATATTAACACCAACCAATTTTTTCATATGTCAAGCTGCTGACAGAGATCATTTATTGGTCAAACCCAAACAGTTCTAGGCAACTGCGTTGTTGCCAAGAATTTGGCATCTGAGCTGAAAGAGAAGACTATGTCTTGCACCCATGCATTCCCATTTTTGTCATATGCTATTCGGTCCCATTCTCGGGTATTGTCCACACTGGCCTTCCAATTACAGCTTCACTTCCCCAACCCTGGTGCCTCGTGTTATGTTTTTCCCTGCTGGATTTGAGTGCTGCACACCTGTTGCCTAAGGGCCACAGGATGACAGATCATCAGCTATCCTGTCTTATCTTCACATCATGGTGGCAGCACGTGTGAAGCACCAGAACTGTTTATCCAAGAATCCTCACTGGAGTTTAGAAGCTCCCTGGATCATAAAGCATTTAAATGACCAACTATAATAAGTTTACCTGAGCACAGATCTGCTTCTTAAGTAGCTAGGAGGCAGAACTACCTAGTGCTATTTAAAATTAAAAATCATCTAAGCTATGAACCCTTTAGCTCTACAAAACAAAAGTTTTCTCACAAACCCATGCAATCAAAGTACGCTTATGGGCCAAAAAGCTACATAGAGGCTTAAAACTAATATGAATAGTCAAGGGATACTATCTATTTAACTACACCAGCCTCCTGTTCAAATAACTCATGTTTTAAGCCCTAATAAGTTATTTTCTAACCTAGAGAAGCCTACCTGCGTGCAGTGATCAATTGGGTGCCTTCAAGTGACATCAAAGTTAGTATGGTGTCATCACTCTCTTTCGTGGCTAAAAGGAACTTGCTAATACAGGCTTTTACCTTGTAAAGATACAGAAAAATTCTCAATAAGACAATTTAAAAGGCCACAAGTACAAAAAAAATGTAAAATGGAAACAAATGAAGGAGAAAAATTAAAACTAAAGTAAGTAGGAGAAAGGAACAAACAAGCCTTGCATTTGTCACACTCGTCCAGACATTGTCCAGCTTTTCTTCAATTATGCAAAATACGTAGCATCAAAGGGCAAAGGCACATTTGTGCAGAAAGTCTGGTTGCAAAAGTCAAATCAAACCACAGGACAAGACCTTGGTGACCAACAAGGTGGTACTACACAGCAAGACTAGTAGCACAGAAATTCATTCATATACACACAAACATAATGAACAAAGTAAACAGCCAATGACTAGAAAAGAAATCTTTGGAAGATGACTAAACCTTTCATATTGTCAAACTCAAAGAGCAGAAGTTTTAATAACTGGCAGGATCAAATGTTTCCAAAAGACAGGTCAACACACCCTGGAAGCTAAAACTAATATAGGAGCTTGTGCCAATTATCATAACTACCCAAAAATAAACATTCATTCCAACAAGTGACACTTCATGGTACAACTCATAAAAGGACTGTCTCACTGCATATAATGGATTATCAATTTTCTGTCTTGACACAATCACACTGCAGTACCACAGAGCAAGCTCAGCTTGGATGTCTGAAATCTTTTGCTTGGTAGGTACCTAATAGCCCAGTGGTGGCAAGACTGTTTGTATGCATGATCTCAGCATTATAACCATTCACAAGATTGAAGCCCTCACCCATAATGAGATTGAGAGAGCAACAGGATTTATCTCTTCAAAGACAGAGGAGTATGAAACAGATACATCATCAGTAAGCAACTAAAGAACTATCACAACCATGTACCAGACAGAAGGTACCAGTTAGAAGTCCAGTGACAAATATGCAGAAACCTGCAAAGGTTTCTAAGAACAGCCTGATTCATATGAAAACATTGTGAATCACACAATCACATTGGGAAGGAACAGATACCAGCTTAGACTAATGTATGCCATACCACAGGGAGTGAGAATAAAAACTCTGATGGCAATGATTGCATGATGATGTTTAATGACCACAATCAATAAGAAGACAACCAAAAGGTTAGCCAAAAGTAACAAGCATCCCTCCAAACAGGTGTAGGATCACCAGATCAAGTTTAGTTGTCAAACTTCCAAAACATTATACTTAAGTTTAAATTACTATTCTTTTAACTCTGTTTTTACATGTCTGGTTACTTGTTGAACTGACTGTGCATGCTTATGTACAATAAGAATGTAAGAACATAGAAATGGAAGCAGCAGTAGGCCACCTGGCCCATTGAGCCTGCTCCACCAGTCAATAAAGCCATGGCTGATCTTTTCTCGGACTGAGCTCTACTCACCAGCCTGCTCACTATAACCCTTAATTCTTTTACTGTTCAAACTCTATCTATCTTTGCCCTAAAGACATTCAATGAGGTAGCCTCAACTGCTTCACAGGGCAGGGAGTTCAACAGATTCACAACCATTTGGGTGAAGAAGTTCCTCCTCAACGTAATCCTAAATCTGCTCCCCTTATTTTGAGGCCATGCCCCTTAGCTTTAATTTCACCCACCAGAGGAAAGAACATTCCTGCATCAATCTTATCTATTCCCTTCATAAGTTTATGTTTCTCTAAGATCCCTTCTCATGCTCCTAAATTCCAATGGTTATAGTCAATGATGTGTATTTGATTCGAGTTTCTTTTCTTTGAAAAAAAAGGGGGATGTTGTCTTATCATAGAATCATGGAATTCCTACAGTATGGAAACAGGCCATTTGACCCAACAAGTCCCCACTGCCCCTCCAAAGAGCACCCCACCCATACCCATTCCCCTACCCCTGTATTTTCCATGTCTAACCCACCTAACGTAAACATCCCTGGGCACTATGGGCAATCATAACCGATCATGTATATCATAACTGATATGTGAAATACCTTTAGGGAGTTTGCCGATGATGTCATCACAATATCATGATGTGTGACCTATGGTATAAAATGCTCAGTGTTCATCTGTTCTCTTGCTGCATGACATGCTAAAGGGAGGCAAGCTATATTTGAATTAGTTTGAACCCAAACATGCAAGTGCTTGTGAACGTAGCATGCGTATTTAATTGCCAGGAGCTGTAACAAAAGTTCATTGAATTCTTCAGTACTATGTGATCTACATCTCATTCATGTTTATATAATAGCAGCTAGTATAAGTATCACAGAGTGATAGTTGCCATTCATGAGCCCACACCTTACTGTTTTATTTTAAATAAACCCCTACCAACAAGTTTCCTTCAAGCCATCCAGCCTCCTTACCTGGGATGATATTGTTGCACCTTCACTGTTGTTGAGTCAAAATCCTTGTATTCCATCCATCACATCACTATAGACATACCTAACCATATGGACTACAGCAGCGAAAGAAGCCAGCTCAACACAAATTTCTTTCTCAGTGGTAACTTTCAATGATTGATGTTGGCCTAGCCAGTGCAACCTGCAACCCATGATCAAAAAAAACAAAATGATTAGCATAAGGGAAAGTTGAAAAAAACAGATGAATTCTGAATGATAGATGTCTCATCTTAGCACATTTTGACCTCATGACCTTTTGATTATGACTCAGCCTTCTGTAGCTGCACAGTTAATGACAATATAAAATATTGACTGGTCACCAGATGGTAATTAGACAAGTCACCCTGAATCTCCTCAGAGAAACTGCTCTTTGGTAGGGATAGGGTTGGGTCTGTGTGGTGAGGAGTGAGTGTCCTCCCAAACAGCTTCATATTTGCTTTGGAATATAGGAAAAAAAATAAGGTTTCCTGTGATCCTCTGGGAAGATATAGCTGACATATCTGTTCTCCTGATTGTGAGGGCAGAAGCAACTAGCATATATTTCCCATCCACTTGGACAATCATTTTTAGTTTGTGAGACAATTTGCGATTTTTGGACTTCTCTTTTATGAATAGATTAATGAATTCAATAATATGATCTTCCATTCTGGAACACTTTGTTACTTTCTTGTCAACAAATCTATTATTTGTGAGCCTGATATTGTTCTGCTCTTTCCTGCCACATTAATTTTATTCAAAACAAACTGTTACTCCAGTTTTGGTCTGATGCAAGGTCCTCAAACTGTGATGTTTTCCTATCTAGTAAAATAATCAGGGAAAACGTGGAATGAGTTGTTTGTTGGTTCACCTAGCTGGCTGGTTTTCACGCAAACATTTTGCCTCCTTTCGAGGTGACATCGTCAGCACTGCCAAGCCTCTGTGAGAAGCGCTATTGGTTCTGCCCAGCACAGAATTTTTTTGGTCTGGTCATAGGAGTCTTGAAATAAGAATAGCACACAAGTCAACAGCCACACTTCATCAGTTACTGCCAAAAACGAAAGACCCCATACCCACAATGTGCAAGACAAATCTGATATACAAAATACCATGCAGCAACTGCGAGAAATACTACATATTAGGACAGAAGGGCACGAAACTCGCCACCAGGATACGTGAACACCAACGCGCAGCAAACCAGCATGACCAACTTTCCCTCATTTCAATTCATTCCAACGTAGAAGGACATCAGTTTAACTGGGGCAAAGTTACAGTATAGAATGAGCAAAACAAAGGCAAGCACAAGAATTCCTGGAGGCCAGGTTTTCAACTAATGATGCGATAAACAAACATGTTGAAATAGACTCATCTACATATTACTACAGGAAAACTGGAAACAAGACTACCCAACATGACTGACCAGATCAAATAAATTCAGAGTGGGACAGAACAACAGCGCTTCAACAGAGGTTGCACAGCACTGACGATGTTACCTAGAAGGGAGACAAAACATTTGCATGAAAATCAGTCAGCTGGGTGAACTAACAAACAACTGCAATCATAACCCAAGCTCCAGATCTTCATTAGAACATTAAAATGTACTGTGTGGAGTAGCCATTGGAGATGATTGGTAGTGCTTTAACCTCAGGATTATCACGTCTCAGGTGAGGGGACAGATTCAGAATTAGAGTCTCACATGCTAACTCCAACTTGGACAGGAATTGAATCCACACTTTTTGTTTCACTTGACGAATAGCTGTCCAGACAATGGAGGTAAGCAACCCCAATGTGAAGCAGACTTTAAAAGTTTTCTACATGGTCATTTGGACATTGTAAGATTTTTAACATTTTGACTTTAGTCTGTTTCATTTCAGCCAACAGCCAACTCACCTATTAATTGTTACCTAACTTTAGAAACATAACCGGTGCTCGAAGGTGTTGAGCATAGATTTGCAATTAATGTCTCAAATTACCTGGTCAGAGTATGACCTGAGTTAAAGACAAAAGCAGAGAATGCTGGAGAAACTCAGCAGGTCTGGCAGCATCTGTGGAGAGAGAAAAACAGGGTTCGTGTTTCGAGCCCAGCAACCCTTCTTCAGAACTCTTAGCATTTGCTGACTTTGTATCAAGCACATCAAATTCAAATGGAGATTTGTGGTAGAGTGGTATCAAGTGACAATGTAACAACAATGTGACTTTTTTCAGTGTTGTAAAACTAAACAGATATATATGCCAATTGTAAAAAGCTTTGAAGAAAGTGAGCAAATTGAAACATTTAATATGTATTTGTCTGGAAATGCTAAAAGTCTTGGGTTTAATTGAAACATGTACCGTCTGCCTAGCCCACTGCTGTGCCTCTGCAGTACTTGCTCTCTGGGGAATTTATTGCTTATGGAATGATAGAAGTTTCATTGCTTGCAGTTAGCTAGTGTTCCTTTTAAAATGACTTCTCTTCATAAAAAAATGTCTAATCTTGAACATTGTTAAGGACTGATCAAATTCCACTTTTAATATGGTGCAATAACATCGGATTCTGCTAAAGATTATTACAAACAAGTCTGTACCTAAAATGGGCAGCTTGAAAAACTGTAATTCTATTTTCAGCTTGGTTTAACTCTTTTATAAGAAATTCTTCTTTCCTCGCGCTTGAACTCCACTTCCAGACTGGACTGCATGATGATATTAAAGAAGCCAAGGTAGTGTTTATTAATATCTGATACTCACTGCAGTTACTTGAGATGCAAATCTGGTGGTTTCACAAACAGACACTTTATAATGCTAGATGCACACAAGGATGACAAGTTGCAAACGTGAGCCCCTCTTCACTACCCCCCACATCTGGGGCAAATTAGGGGCTCCTGAGTCAGGGTTCGTCTGCTCTGACCACTTCTCTTCTTATTCCTCTTTTTGTGTTTTATCCTTATTTCCCTTACTTATCTCTTGTCTTGAGCTTGGACAGCATTGGCTGGAGTGCGTGACCCCAGCACGGACTCAAGTGATCCCAGTGCAGACTCCTCATGATCCCAGAGCGGATTCAGATGTTCCCAGCATGGACTCGAGTCTTTCCAGTGTAAACTTGAGTGATCCCAGTGTGGTTTATAGTGATCCCAGCATGGATTCAAGTTATCCCAGTGTGGACTCAAGTGATCCCAGCGCATGATCAAGTGATCCCAGCTCAGATTTGAGTGATCCCAGCTCAGGTTTGAGTGATCCCAGTGCGGACATGAGTAGGCCCAGTGCGGACTCGAGTGATCACGGTGCGGATTTCAGTGATCACAGTGCAGACTCAAGTGATCCCAGTGAAGAATCTAATGGGTCCATTATGGATTTGAGTGATCCCAGTGTGGGTCTGAGGGATTCCAGTGTGGATTCAAGTGATCCCAGCACAGGTCTGAGTGATCCCAGTGTGGATTTGAGTGATCCCAGTGGAGATTTGAGTGATGCCAGCGTGGATTTGAGTAATCCCAACGTGGATTTGAGTGATCCCAGTGCAGATTCGAGTAATCCTGGTGGGGGTTCCAGTAGGCCCAGTGCAGATTTAAGTGATCCCAGTGCGGGTTCGAGTGATACCAGCATGGGTTCAAGAGATCCCACTGTGGACTCAAGTGATCCCGGTGCTGGTTCGAGTAACTCCAATGCGGATTTGAGTGATCCCAGCACAGGTTCGAGTGGTCCCAACAGAGGTTCAAGTGATCCCAGTGTGGATTCGAATGGACCCAGGGTGGATTTGAGTGACCCAGCATGGAATGAAATGTGGCAAGTACAGATTTGAGTAGTCCCAGCACAAAATCGAGTAGACTCGGCATGGACTTGTGTAAGCCCAGAACAGACGTGAGCGATCAAAGCGTGGACATCAAGACAGCAGAGGGAGACCCCAGAGTGAATTTGAGTGAGCACTTACTTCCTTATCCTGATCGAGTACGGACTGGGATCAGATTCAGCGGCAGCTATGTCAGCAGAGGTGAGATTGGTGAGGTAGGCCTAACGGAAAAAGATGATGGCTGAAGAGTGGCAACTTCAAAGTTGGTTTGGTTTGGTGTAGACGGCAGTGAGTTTTGGTCTGGAGTAAATAGCAGTGAGTATTGGTCTGGTGTAGATGGCAGTGATGTTTGGCCTGGTATAGATGGCAGTGAGTTTTGGTCTGCTGTGGATGGCAGTGAGGTTTGGTCTGGTGTAGTTGGCAGTGATGTTTCCTCGGGTCTAAATGCAGTGAGTTTTGTTCTGGTGTCGATGTCAGTGAGTTTTGGTCTGGTGGAAATGGCAGTGATGTTTAGTCTGGTGTAGGTGGCAGTGAGTTTTGGTCTGGTATAGATGGCAGTGAGTTTTGGTGTGGTGCAGATGGCAGTGAGTTTTGGTCTGGTGTAGATGGCAGTGAGGTTTGGTCTGGTGTAGGTGGCAGTGAGTTTTGGTCTAGTGTAGATGGCAGTGAGTTTTGGTCTGGTGTAGATGGCAGTGATGTTTCCTCGGGTCTAAATGCAGTGAGTTTTATTCTGGTGTCGATGGCAGTGAGTTTTCGTCTGGTGGAAATGGCAGTGAGTTTTGGTCTGGAGTAAATAGCAGTGAGTCTTGGTCTGGTGCAGATGGCAGGGAGTTTTGGTCTGGTATAGATGGCAGGGAGTTTTGGTATGGTATAGATGGCAGTGAGTTTTGGTCTGCTGTGGATGGCAGTGAGGTTTGGTCTGGTGTAGTTGGCAGTGAGTTTTGGTCTGGTGTAGGTGGCAGTGAGTTTTGGTCTGGTGTAGGTGGCAGTGAGTTTTGGTCTGGTGTAGATGGCAGTGAGTTTTGGTCTGGTATAGATGGCAGTGATGTTTGGTCTGGTGTAGATGGCAGTGATGTTTGGTCTGGTGTAAAATGCAGTGAGTTTTGGTCCGGTGCAGATGGCAGTGAGGTTTGGTCTGGTGTAGATGGCAGTGAGTTTTGGTCTGGTGTAGATGGCAGTGAGTTTTGGTCTGGTGTAGAAGGCAGTGAGTTTTGGTCTAGTGTAAATAGCAGTGAGTTTTGGTCTGGTGTAGATAGCAGTGGGTTTTGGTCTGGTGCAGATGGCAGGGAGTTTTGGGCTGGAGTAAATAGCAGTGAGTTTTGGTCTGGTGTAGATGGCAGGGAGTTTTGTTCTGGTGTAGATGGCAGTGAGGTTTTGTCTCGTGTCGATGACAGTGAGGTTTGGTCTGGTGCAGATGGCAGTGAGTTTTGGTCTGGTGCAGATGGCACTGAGTATTGGTCCGGTGCAGATGGCAATGAGTTTTGGTCTCATGTAGATGGCAGTGAGGTTTGGTCTGGTGCAGATGGCAGTGAGTTTTGGTCCGGTGCAGAAGGCAGTGAGTTTGGGTCTGGAGTAAATAGAAGTGAGTTTTGGACTGGTGCAGATGGCAGGGAGCTTCGGTCTGGTGTAGATGGCAGTGAGTTTTGGTCTGGAGTAAATAGAAGTGAGTTTTGGTCTGGTGCAGATGGCAGTGATGTTTGGCCTGGTGTAGATGGCAGTGAGTTTTGGTATGCTGTGGATGGCAGTGAGCTTTGTTCTGGTGTAGATGGCAGTGAGTTTTGGTCTGGTGTAGATGGCAGTGAGCTTTGGTCTGGTGTAGTTGGCAGTGAGTTTTGGTCTGGTGCAGATGGCGGTGAGTTTTGGTCTCGTGTAGTTGGCAGTGAGTTTTGGTCTGGTGTAGATGGCAGTGAGCTTTGGTCTGGTATAGATGGCAGTGATGTTTGGTCCGGTGTAAATGGCAGTGAGTTTTGATCTGGTGTAGATGGCAGTGAGATTTTGTCTGGTGCAGATGGCAGTGAGGTTTGGTGCGGTGCAGATGGCGGTGAGTTTTGGTCTGGTGTAGATGGCAGTGAGTTTTGGTCTGGTGTACATGGCAGTGAGTTTTGGTCTGGTGTAGATGGCAGTGAGTTTTGGTCTGGTGTAGATGGCAGTGATGTTTGGTCTGGTGTAGATGGCAGTGAGTTTTGGTCTGGTATAGATGGCAGTGATGTTTGGTCTGGTGCAGATGGCAGTAACGTTTGGTCTAGTGTAGATGGCAGTGAGTTTTGGTCTGGTGTAGATGGCAGTGAGTTTTGGTCTGGTGTAGATGGCAGTGAGCTTTGGTCTGGTATAGATGGCAGTGATGTTTGGTCATGTGTAAATGGCAGTGACTTTTGGTCTGGTGTAGATGGCAGTGAGATTTTGTCTGGTGTAGATGGCAGTGAGGTTTGGTCCGGTGCAGATGGCGGTGAGTTTTGGTCTGGTGTAGATGGCAGTGAGTTTTAATCTGGTGTAGATGGCAGTGAGTTTTTGTCATGCGTAGATGACGGTGATGTTCGTTCTGGTGTAGGTGGCAGTGAGTTTTGGTCTGGTGTAGATGGCAGTGATGTTTCCTGCGGTCTAAATGCAGTTAATTTTGTTCTGGTGTCGAAGTCAGTCAGTTTAGGTCTGGTGGAAATGGCAGTGATGTTTGATCTGGTATAGATGGCAGTGAGTTTTGGTCTGGTGCAGATGGCGGTGAGTTTTGGTCTGGTGGAGATGGCAGTGAGGTTTGGTCTGGTGTAGTTGGCAGTGAGTTTTGGTCTGGTGTATATGGCAGTGAGTTTTGGTCTGGTGCAGATGGCGGTGAGTTTTGGTCTGGTGGAGATGGCAGTGAGTTTTCGTCTGGTGTAGATGGCAGTGAGTTTTGGTGTGGTGCAGATGGCGGTGAGTTTTGGTCTGGTGCAGATGGCAGTGAGTTTTGGTCTGTTGTAAATGGCAGTGAGGTTTGGCCTGGTGTAAATAGCAGTGAGTTTAGATCTGGTGTACATGGCAGTGAGTTTTGGTCTGGTGTAGATGGCAGTGACGTTTGGTCTGGTGTAGATGATAGTGAGTTTTGGTCTGCTGTGGATGGCAGTGAGTTTTGGTCTGGTGTAGATGGCAGTGAGTATTTGTCTGCTGCGGATGGCAGTGAGGTTTGGTCTGGTGTAGATGGCAGGGGGTTTTGGTCTGGTGTCGATGGCAGTGATGTTTGGCCCTGTGCAGAAGGCAGTGATGTTTGGTCTGGTGTCGATGGCAGTGAGTTTTGGTCTGCTGTAGATGGCAGTGATGTTTGGCCTGGTGTAGATGGCTGTGAGTTTTGGTCTGGTGTAGGTTGCAGTGAGTTTTGGTCTGGTGGAAATGGCAGTGATGTTTGGTCTGGTATAGAGGGCAGTGATGTTTCCTCCAGTCTAAATGCAGTGAGTTTTGTTTTGGTGTCGATGTCAGTGAGTTTTGGTCTGGAGGAAACGGCAGTGAGTTTTGGTCTGGTGTGGATGGCAGTGATGTTTGGTCTGGTGTAAATGGCAGTGAGTTTTGGTCTGCTGTGGATGGCAGTGATTTTGGTCTGGTATAGATGGCAGTGATGTTTGGCATTGTGTAGATGGCAGTGATGTTTGGTCTGGTGTAGATGGCAGTGAGTTTTGGTCTGCTGTGGATGGATGTGAGTTTTGGTCTGGTATAGATGGCAGTGATGTTTGGTCTGGTGTAGATGGCGGTGAGTTTTGGTCTGCTGTGGATGGATGTGAGTTTTGATCTGGTGTAGATGGCAGTGAGATTTTGGCTGGTGCAGATGGCAGTGAGGTTTGGTCCGGTGCAGATGGCGGTGAGTTTTGGTCTGGTGTAGATGGCAGTGAGTTTTTGTCTGGTGTAGATGGCAGTGATGTTTGGTCTGGTGTAGATGGCAGTGAGTTTTGGTCTGGTGCAGATGGCGGTGAGTTTTGGTCTGGTGGAGATGGCAGTGAGGTTTGGTCTGGTGTAGTTGGCAGTGAGTTTTGGTCTGGTGTAGATGGCAGTGAGTTTTGGTCTGGTGCAGATGGCGGTGAGTTTTGGTCTGGTGGAGATGGCAGTGAGTTTTCGTCTGGTGTAGATGGCAGTGAGTTTTGGTGTGGTGCAGATGGCGGTGAGTTTTGGTCTGGTGCAGATGGCAGTGAGTTTTGGTCTGTTGTAAATGGCAGTGAGGTTTGGCCTGGTGTAAATAGCAGTGAGTTTAGATCTGGTGTACATGGCAGTGAGTTTTGGTCTGGTGTAGATGGCAGTGAGTATTTGTCTGCTGCGGATGGCAGTGAGGTTTGGTCTGGTGTAGATGGCAGGGGGTTTTGGTCTGGTGTCGATGGCAGTGATGTTTGGCCCTGTGCAGAAGGCAGTGATGTTTGGTCTGGTGTCGATGGCAGTGAGTTTTGGTCTGGTGTAGGTTGCAGTGAGTTTTGGTCTGGTGGAAATGGCAGTGATGTTTGGTCTGGTATAGAGGGCAGTGATGTTTCCTCCAGTCTAAATGCAGTGAGTTTTGTTTTGGTGTCGATGTCAGTGAGTTTTGGTCTGGAGGAAACGGCAGTGAGTTTTGGTCTGGTGTGGATGGCAGTGATGTTTGGTCTGGTGTAAATGGCAGTGAGTTTTGGTCTGCTGTGGATGGCAGTGATTTTGGTCTGGTATAGATGGCAGTGATGTTTGGCATTGTGTAGATGGCAGTGATGTTTGGTCTGGTGTAGATGGCAGTGAGTTTTGGTCTGCTGTGGATGGATGTGAGTTTTGGTCTGGTATAGATGGCAGTGATGTTTGGTCTGGTGTAGATGGCGGTGAGTTTTGGTCTGCTGTGGATGGATGTGAGTTTTGATCTGGTGTAGATGGCAGTGAGATTTTGGCTGGTGCAGATGGCAGTGAGGTTTGGTCCGGTGCAGATGGCGGTGATGTTTGGTCTGGTGTAGATGGCAGTGAGTTTTGGTCTGGTATAGATGGCAGTGATGTTTGGTCTGGTGCAGATGGCAGTAACGTCTGGTCTAGTGTAGATGGCAGTGAGATTTGGTCTGGTGTAGATGGCAGTGAGGTTTGGTCTGGTGTAGATGGCAGTGAGCTTTGGTCTGGTATAGATGGCAGTGATGTTTGGTCATGTGTAAATGGCAGTGACTTTTGGTCTGGTGTAGATGGCAGTGAGTTTTTGTCGTGCGTAGATGACGGTGATGTTTGTTCTGGTGTAGGCGGCAGTGAGTTTTGGTCTGGTGTCAATAGCAGTGAGTTTTGGTCTCTTGTAGATGGCAGTGAGTTTTGGTCTGGTGAAGATGGCAGTGAGGTTTGGTCTGGTGCAGATTGCAGGGAGTATTGGTCTGGCATAGATGGCAGTGATGTTTGGTCTGGTGTCGATGGCAGTGAGGTTTGGTCTGGTGTAGTTGGCAGTGAGTTTTTGTCTGGTGTAGGTGGCAGTGAGTTTTGTTCTGGTGCAGGTGGCAGTGAGTTTTTGTCTGGAGTAGATGGCAGTGAGATTTGGTCTGGTGCATATGGCAGTGAGTTTTAGTCTGGTGCAGATGGCAGGGAATTTTGGTCTGTTGTAGATGGCAGTGAGTTCTGGTCTGGTGGAAATGGCAGTGATATTTGGTCTGGTGTAGATGGCAGTGAGGTTTGGTCTGGTGTAGATGGCAGTGAGGTTTGGTCTGGTGTAGTTGGCAGTGAGTTTTGGTCTGGTATAGATGGCAGTGAGTTTTGGTCTGGTGTAGATGGCAGTGATGTTTGGTCTGTTGTAGATGGCAGTGAGTTTTGGTCTGGAGTAAATAGCAGTGAGTTTTGGTCTGGTGTAGATGGCTGTGAGTTTTGGTCTGGTGTAGATGGCAGTGATGTTTCCTGCGGTCTAAATGCAGTGAGTTTTGTTCTGATGTCGAAGTCAGTCAGTTTTGGTCTGGTGGAAATGGCCGTGATGTTTGGTCTGGTATAGATGGCAGTGAGTTTTGGTCTGGTGCAGATGGCGGTGAGTTTTGGTCTGGTGGAGATGGCAGTGAGGTTTGGTCTGGTGTAGTTGGCAGTGAGTTTTGGTCTGGGGTAGATGGCAGTGATGTTTGGTCTGCTGTAGATGGCAGTGAGTTTTGGTCTGGAGTAAATAGCAGTGGGTTTTGGTCTGGTGTAGATGACAGTGAGTTTTGGTCTGGTGTAGATGGCAGTGATGTTTCCTGCGGTCTAAATGCAGTGAGTTTTGTTCTGATGTCGAAGTCAGTCAGTTTTGGCCTGGTGGAAATGGCAGTGATGTTTGGTCTGGTATAGATGGCAGTGAGTTTTGGTCTGGTGCAGATGGCGGTGAGTTTTGGTCTGGTGGAGATGGCAGTGAGTTTTGGTCCGGTGTAGATGGCAGTGAGTTTTGGTGTGGTGCAGATGGCAGTGAGTTTTGGTCTGGTGCAGATGGCAGTGAGTTTTGGTCTGTTGTAAATGGCAGTGATGTTTGGCCTGGTGTAAATAGCAGTGAGTTTTGATCTGGTGTAGATGGCAGTGAGGTTTGGTCTGGTGTAGATGGCAGTGAGTTTTGGTCTGGTGTGGATGGCAGTGAGTTTTGGTCTGGTGTAGATGGCAGTGATGTTTGGTCTGGTGTAGATGGCAGTGAGTTTTGGTCTGGTATAGATGGCAGTGATGTTTGGTCTGGTGCAGATGGCAGTAACGTCTGGTCTAGTGTAGATGGCAGTGAGATTTGGTCTGGTGTAGATGGCAGTGAGGTTTGGTCTGGTGTAGATGGCAGTGAGCTTTGATCTGGTATAGATGGCAGTGATGTTTGGTCATGTGTAAATGGCAGTGACTTTTGGTCTGGTGTAGATGGCAGTTAGTTTTTGTCGTGCGTAGATGACGGTGATGTTTGTTCTGGTGTAGGCGGCAGTGAGTTTTGGTCTGGTGTCAATAGCAGTGAGTTTTGGTCTCTTGTAGATGGCAGTGAGTTTTGGTCTGGTGAAGATGGCAGTGAGGTTTGGTCTGGTGCAGATTGCAGGGAGTATTGGTCTGGCATAGATGGCAGTGATGTTTGGTCTGGTGTCGATGGCAGTGAGGTTTGGTCTGGTGTAGTTGGCAGTGAGTTTTTGTCTGGTGTAGGTGGCAGTGAGTTTTGTTCTGGTGCAGGTGGCAGTGAGTTTTTGTCTGGAGTAGATGGCAGTGAGATTTGGTCTGGTGCATATGGCAGTGAGTTTTAGTCTGGTGCAGATGGCAGGGAATTTTGGTCTGTTGTAGATGGCAGTGAGTTCTGGTCTGGTGGAAATGGCAGTGATATTTGGTCTGGTGTAGATGGCAGTGAGGTTTGGTCTGGTGTAGATGGCAGTGAGGTTTGGTCTGGTGTAGTTGGCAGTGAGTTTTGGTCTGGTATAGATGGCAGTGAGTTTTAGTCTGGTGTAGATGGCAGTGATGTTTGGTCTGTTGTAGATGGCAGTGAATTTTGGTCTGGAGTAAATAGCAGTGAGTTTTGGTCTGGTGTAGATGGCTGTGAGTTTTGGTCTGATGTAGATGGCAGTGATGTTTCCTGCGGTCTAAATGCAGTGAGTTTTGTTCTGATGTCGAAGTCAGTCAGTTTTGGTCTGGTGGAAATGGCCGTGATGTTTGGTCTGGTATAGATGGCAGTGAGGTTTGGTCTGGTGCAGATGGCGGTGAGTTTTGGTCTGGTGGAGATGGCAGTGAGGTTTGGTCTGGTGTAGTTGGCAGTGAGTTTTGGTCTGGGGTAGATGGCAGTGATGTTTGGTCTGTTGTAGATGGCAGTGAGTTTTGGTCTGGAGGAAATAGCAGTGGGTTTTGGTCTGGTGTAGATGACAGTGAGTTTTGGTCTGGTGTAGATGGCAGTGATGTTTCCTGCGGTCTAAATGCAGTGAGTTTTGTTCTGATGTCGAAGAGGTCAGTTTTGGTCTGGTGGAAATGGCAGTGATGTTTGGTCTGGTATAGATGGCAGTGAGTTTTGGTCTGGTGCAGATGGCGGTGAGTTTTGGTCTGGTGGAGATGGCAGTGAGTTTTGGTCCGGTGTAGATGGCAGTGAGTTTTGGTGTGGTGCAGATGGCAGTGAGTTTTGGTCTGGTGCAGATGGCAGTGAGTTTTGGTCTGTTGTAAATGGCAGTGATGTTTGGCCTGGTGTAAATAGCAGTGAGTTTTGATCTGGTGTAGATGGCAGTGAGGTTTGGTCTGGTGTCGATGGCAGTGAGTTTTGGTCTGGTGTGGATGGCAGTGAGTTTTGGTCTGGTGTAGATGGCAGTGATGTTTGGTCTGGTGTAGATGGCAGTGAGTTTTGGTCTGGTATAGATGGCAGTGATGTTTGGTCTGGTGCAGATGGCAGTAACGTCTGGTCTAGTGTAGATGGCAGTGAGATTTGGTCAGGTGTAGATGGCAGTGAGGTTTGGTCTGGTGTAGATGGCAGTGAGCTTTGGTCTGGTATAGATGGCAGTGATGTTTGGTCATGTGTAAATGGCAGTGACTTTTGGTCTGGTGTAGATGGCAGTGAGTTTTTGTTGTGCGTAGATGACGGTGATGTTTGTTCTGGTGTAGGCAGCAGTGAGTTTTGGTCTGGTGTAAATAGCAGTGAGTTTTGGTCTCTTGTAGATGGCAGTGAGTTTTGGTCTGGTGAAGATGGCAGTGAGTTTTGGTCTGGTGCAGATTGCAGGGAGTATTGGTCTGGCATAGATGGCAGTGATGTTTGGTCTGGTGTCGATGGCAGTGAGGTTTGGTCTGGTGTAGTTGGCAGTGAGTTTTTGTCTGGTGTAGGTGGCAGTGAGTTTTGTTCTGGTGTAGGTGGCAGTGAGTTTTTGTCTGGAGTAGATGGCAGTGAGATTTGGTCTGGTGCATATGGCAGTGAGTTTTAGTCTGGTGCAGATGGCAGGGAATTTTGGTCTGTTGTAGATGGCAGTGAGTTCTGGTCTGGTGGAAATGGCAGTGATATTTGGTCTGGTGTAGATGGCAGTGAGGTTTGGTCTGGTGTAGATGGCAGTGAGTTTTGGTCTGGTGCAGATGGCAGGAAGTATTGGTCTGGTATAGATGGCAGTGAGGTTTGGTCTGGCATAGATGGCAGTGATGTTTGGTCTGGTGTCGATGGTAGTGAGTTTTGGTCTAGTGTAAATAGCTGTGAGTTTTGGTCTGGTGTAGATAGCAGTGGGTTTTGGTCTGGTGTTGATGGCAGTGAGTTTTGTCCGATGTAGATGACAGTGAGTTTTGGTCTGGTGCAGATGGCAGTGAGTTCTGGTCCGGTGCAATTGGCAGTGAGTTTTGGTCTGGAGTAAATAGCAGTGAGTTTTGGTCTGGTGCAGATGGCAGTGATTTTTGGCCTGGTGTAGATGGCAGTGAGTTTTGGTCTGCTGTGGATGGCAGTGAGGTTTGGTCTGGTGTAGTTGGCAGTCAGTTTTGGTCTTGTGTAGGTGGCAGTGAGTTTTGGTCTGGTGTAGATTGCAGTGATGTTTGGTCTGGTATAGAGGGCAGTGATGTTTCCTCCGGTCTAAATGCAGTGAGTTTTGTTCTGGTGTCGATGTCAGTGAGTTTTGGCCTGGTGGAAATGGCAGTGAGTTTTGTTCTGGTGTCGATGTCAGTGAGTTTTGGCCTGGTGGAAATGGCAGTGAGTTCTGGTCCGGTGCAATTGGCAGTGAGTTTTGGTCTGGAGTAAATAGCAGTGAGTTCTGGACTGGTGCAGATGGCAGTGAGTATTGGTCCGGTGCAGATGGCAGTGAGTTTTGGTCTCGTGTAGATGGCAGTGAGTTTTGGTCTGGTGCAGATGGCAGTGAGTTTTCGTCTGGAGTAAATAGGAGTGAGTTTTGGTCTGGTGCAGTTGGCAGGGAGTTTTGGTCTGATGCAGATGGTAGTGATGTTTGGCCTGGTGTAGATGGCAGTGAGTTTTGGTCTGGTGTAGATGGCAGTGAGTTTTTGTCTGGTTTAGATGGCAGTGAGTTTTGGTCTGGTGTAGGTGGCAGTGAGTTTTGGTCTGGTGTACTTGGCAGTGAGTTTTGGTCTGGTATAGATGGCAGTGATGTTTGGTCAGTTGTAGATGGTAGTGAGTTTTGGTCTGGTGTAGATGGCAGTGATGTTTGCTCCAGTGTAAATGCAGTGAGGTTTGGTCTGGTGTAGATGGCAGTGAGTTTTGGTCTGGTGTAGATGGCAGTGAGGTTTGGTCTGGTGTAGATTGCAATGAGGTTTGGTCTGGTGTAGGTGGCAGTGAGTTTTGGTCTGGCGTAGATGGCAGTGATGTTTGGTCCGGTGTAGATAGCAGTGAGGTTTGGTATGGTGTAGATGGCAGTGAGGTTTGGTCTGGTGTAGATGGCAGTGAGTTTTGGTCTGCTGTGGATGGCAGTGAGGTTTTGTCTGGTGTAGTTGGCAGTGAGTTTGGGTCTGGTGTAGGTGGCAGTGAGTTTTGGTCTGGTGTAGATGGCAGTGACGTTTGGTCTGGTATAGAGGGCAGTGATGTTTCCTCCGGTCTAAATGCAGTGAGTTTTGTTCTGGTGTCGATGTCAGTGAGTTTTGGTCTGGTGGAAATGGCAGTGAGTTTTGGTCTGGTGTAGATGGCAGTGAGTTTTGGTCTGGTGTAGATGGCAGTGATGTTTGGTCCCGTGTAGGTGGCAGTGAGATTTGGTCTGGTTTAGATGGCAGTGAGGTTTGGCCTGGTGTAGATGGCAGTGAGGTTTGGTCTGGTGTAGATGGCAGTGAGGTTTGGTCTGGTGTAGATGGCAGTGAGTTTTTGTCTGGTTTAGATGGCAGTGAGTTTTGGTCTGGTGTAGGTGGCAGTGAGTTTTGGTCTGGTGTACTTGGCAGTGAGTTTTGGTCTGGTATAGATGGCAGTGATGTTTGGTCAGTTGTAGATGGTAGTGAGTTTTGGTCTGGTGTAGATGGCAGTGATGTTTGCTCCAGTGTAAATGCAGTGAGTTTTGGTCTGGTGTAAATGGCAGTGAGTTTCGGTCTGGTGTAGATGGCAGTGAGTTTTGGTCTGGTGTAGATGGCAGTGATGTTTGGTCCGGTGTAGATAGCAGTGAGGTTTGGTCTGGTCTAGATGGCAGTGAGGTTTGGTCTGGTGTAAATTGCAGTGAGTTTTGGTCTCGTGTAGATGTCAGTGAGTTTTGGTCTTGTGTAGATGGCAGTGAGTTTTGGTCTTGGGTAGATGGCAGTGATGTTTGTCTGGTGTAGATGGCAATGATGTTTGGTCTGTTGTTGATGGCATTGATGTTTGGTCTGGTATAGATGGCAGTGATGTTTGGTCTGGTGTAGACGGCAATGAGTTTTGGTCTGTTGTAGATGGTAGTGATGCTGTGGTGGAATTATGGCAGTGCAGGCATCATTGATGATGACCTGGATCAGGACTGACAGACTTTCTTCAAGTTTTATTTTTTTTCCCTATGTTTAAACTACTCAAAATAGTGCCTCATCTCAGCAACAGTGGAAAAGCTTTTCAGGGTATTTTACTGTTTCTCTCACTGTAAAATGTACATGAAAATAAAAATTCATTCATTTAAAAAAAGGATATCATGCATTCATCTTGTGTCAGTATGTGACAGAGATAACCATCTATTCACAATGATGATTGAATTGCGGGCAGCTTGCACTTATGCTACATGGGATATGGGATGGGAATGAGGGGAATTGGTGTGGATCAGCTGAATTGAGAGATTATCTCAGTCTCAAATATTAACTGCTTCTCTCCACAGATGCCTCATGACTTGCTGCATTTTTCCAGCAATTTGCTTTTGTTTTAATAGCGGTTTCTGATATCGCAGATTTCTGTTTTGATTTTGTATTGTTCAACATCTTGTGAAGAACATCAGAATGGATAGGAGTAAGCTATTCAGACCTTTGAACTTCTTCCATCATCCATCTGGTATCTTCCCATTGTCTACCTGCCTTGACTCAATATGTTTTTTACACAGTGTCTACCAAAATCTAATTGTCCCAGATTTAAACTATGGATGACATTTTGTGAGAGACAGTTTACTACTTTTACTGTATGTTGGCTGAAGGGCTATAGTCCTGACTACTCTCCTACATGGGCTGGCTCTGGGTTTCTACCTTAGAGGAGAAAGATTCCCCTTATCTGTCCATAATTTTTTAAAAATACTTCTAAAGTATTTTACTATTCAGGGAATACAAGTCTAATTTATGTCTTTAATCTTTCTTCAAAATCTAACCTTTGAAATCCTGGCAACTTGTTGTTGAAACCACACAACACTATTTTCAAAACCATTATATGCTTTCTGTGGTGTGGTGCCCCGAATTGTACAGAATATACCAGATGTGATCTAATCAAATCTTTATTCCTGATGTAGCAAATCTTCATCCACTTTATATTCCAATACTTACTTAAAAAGGCAAATATTCCATTAGGTTTTTGATGATAACGTTTATACGTAGCCTGTATATCTGTGCAATCATTGTGCATGAACCCCTAAAATTATTTCGTACCTGCAAACATTCTATCTTCTTAATTTCATGTTTCTGTCAAAAATGCTGTATATACAGCCTAGTTTTGTGCAATTGGCAATCTTTCATTTAAGACACAAAATTGAGTCTTCTAAATCAATAATAAACAGTGGGTAAAGTCCTGGTACCAGTTTAGGACATGAATCAGCTTTTTCTCATTTGGAATCGTACCGATTGCCATGATGTTTTGTCACTAAGACCTTAGCTAATATCCCATAAGGTTTTCCATCATATGAGTTTAAAGTTAAGCAGATTAAGAACTAACAAAAGATCTACTCATGAAATGGTAACTTGCTTTCTCTCACAAAATTAACCTTCACTGAGTATTGTTCTGCCTCATAAGGCTGTAAAACTTAACCTCTATGCCACTAACGTAAGTATATGACCTAGGCTAAATTCCAATTGAATAATCAAAATGCTGCTCTGTTAGAGCTGCTGCCATTTAGATAAACAGCAAAAGACAAAGGAAAAATATTGCAAATGCTGGAAATCCAAAATAAAAACAAAGAAAGTCAGGAGTATTCAGCAAATCAGACTTGGATGAAAGAACATCGAGTGATGTTAACATCTGAAATGTTAACTCTGTTTCTGTCTGCTGATGTTGCTTGGCCTACTGGAAATTTCCAGTTTCCCAGTTCTAAGCTTGTGCTGGAGGAAACTTTATTGATAAGGATCTCTAAGCTGATCCATCAATTGGATGAGTCAGACCTCAGATTAGATCATATGTTCATTTTCTTTTAGTTTGAGTCAACATGGTGCCCAGTCACTAAAGCATCATCATACCAGATTTTAAAGTTCTCAAACAATAAAACAAAAGTTTTTTTTAAATAAAGTAAGCTATCTGAATAATAAGGCACACAACAAAACAAAATCTACCCTTATTTCCCAAAACTATTGTTAAAGTAGCTAAAATGCAGCAAAATTTTTGCTCTGTATTGAATTTTTAAGTTTGAAAGAATTGATTTTCCTCAGTTCTTTTCCTGTGAACTGTGAAGTCTGTTGAAGTTGTTTAAGCATGTTACTTTTAGCACTGACAAAGGAGAACCAGTGGATGTGGTGTACTTCAGATTTTCAGAAGGCTTTTGATAAAGTCATACAAAAGAATTCACTGATATCTAGCATGCAAGTGCAGCAAGAAATTAGAAATGCAAACAGGAAGCTGGCATTTATTCCAATGTGATTTGAGTACAGATGTCCTAGTCCAGTTTTACAGAGCCTGGCGAGACCCCACCTGGAATATTGTGGATGGTTTAAAGGAAGGATATGCTTGCCAATGAGGGATTTCAGTAGATTAATTCCTAGAATGGCAGGATTGTATTTTGAGGTGATATTGGAAAATTAGGTTTGCTCTCGGTCAAGTTTCAAAGAACGAAGGGTGTCTCATTGAAATCTATAATTTTTTTTCAGGGCATGACTATATGGATAGAGATTGGATGTCTCATCTATCTGGTGAATCTCTAAGCTGGGAGCGTAATCGCAAGATAAGGAGAAAGCCACTAACATGAGAAGAAATGTCTTCACTTAGAATATGACTAATCTTTGGAACTTTCTACCCCAGAGACCAATGGAAGCTCAATAATTGAAGAAGTTCAAGATAAAAATCAATATATTTCTGGAGCTTAACGTCATTCAGGGAAATGGAGCTAATGCAGGAAAATGGCAAAAATGAGGTGATCAACCATGATCCAGAATGGCAGGGCAGGGTCAATGGTCTGGCCCTTTATTCCTTAACTAATGCTTTTATTTATTCATGGTAGGTGGGTGGTACTGAATAGGGCAGCATTTTTTGCCCATTGCTGGAATTCAAAACACTATTCCCAAGAAAGCGTGTGACTTAAGCTAAATGGCAAGATAAGCTACCTGGTGAGATAATTGATGAAATATTTATAAATTTGTTGAATTTTTGTAAGTGACAGAAATAGAGAACAAGGAAGTTTAGAGTTCAGAAGAAAAGACCCAAGCCAGCAGACGGGCAGCTTAGGTTTAAAAACTAAAAGAACTGCAGATGCTATAAATCAGAAACAGAAACAGAAATTGCTGGAAAAGCTCAGCAGGTCTGGCAGCATCTGTGAAGAGAAATCAAAGTTAACGTTTCAGGGCCAGGTGACCCTTCCTCAGACCAAAACTTTGATTTCTCTTCACAAATGCTTTCAGACCTGCTGAGCTTTTTCATCAACTTCTGTGTTTGGCAGCTGAGTTTTCGTTCGTTTTCCAGCAAACAGGGCCTGAAATAAGCCTGAAGTGGTATTTGTGTTCCAAATAGATGAAGCTGAAAAATGCTTTGAGCCTTTTATTCAGAGTTGGTTGAGAAAGTCAGTGAGTTATCCGGCCTCTATTTCTGAAGGTGTAGCAAAACATCAAAAGGAAATGCTTACCATCTTATATGTTTACTAGGACACAATAAAGTGATACTTCACTGGGGCTGTGTGTCTATGAAGGATTTTATTGGAAAAAGGGAATGAGTCTTTGTTCTTGTGTTTATGATAGGATCTTCCTAAGTTGTCATGTATATCCAGAATATTTTAAAATTCTCCTATGTAATAAACTTAGGCTGTTTTGATATGAATACAATGGTAGCCTATTGTGAATATGCTCAGTAACTGATCACCATAGAAACTAAATTACAAAAATAAAACTTATGTTCTATCAAGCCAAGTTTTACTCTGGGATTTGTTTAACAGTAACCTTGTTTAACACTACAGCCAGCTGGGACCATAACAAAACAGCATTGATAAGAGAAAATAACAAATGTTAATATATTTTGTTTGCAATCAATCAGTGAAAAATTCCATATTCCCTGCCTCAAAAATTAAAAACATCAAAAAGATTATAACATGAATATTTTCATGTTCTCATCCTTCACTTTAAAGCAAGATGCCCCTTTTCAGTACATCCAATAATTTCTTTGTACATGCACTTCTTATTGTAAACCATCTTAATAATGAAGTTTCAATGAAGCATCACTGGACTCGTAACATAGGCGTTTTCTCTGCAAGGATGTTAAGACTGCCTTGTTTCTCTACATTTTAAAAATAAAGTTTATTTTCTTTCCAACATCTCTTTTATAGTCAATTGTCAACCTCTCTTCCAGTGCACTTTGTCAAATGGAGATTGTCCCACTACAAGTGGTTATCAATATAGCATTCTATCGGTGCGTTGTCTTCTTCAATTGTCCTTTATCTAAGTGATACTTTAAAGTGTTGGTAAAATGTCTCCATAGCCTAGGAGCTTTTAACTCCTCCATCGATTCATTTAGTGATCAGGTTAATAGACAAAATTTATCGTTTCTTCCCACTGAAAATATAATAAACCCTGTAGAAGTTGAAAAACCATCAAGATAAAGTCCCCATAGTACTAGGGGACCATTAGGCCACTCTCTTATGAGATAGAAATGGCTGGTGGTGGCTTAGCTTGAGAGTCATCCACCTCAGATGAGAAGAGAGGTTGAGAAGGTGGAACTTTCAGCTGGTATACATAGAAGAACTTCCTCATGGAATTGGTGTGATCTTATCAATAAACTCCATGACGGAGTCTGCTGTGGAAGAATTATCCAATTTTCTGAATTTACTAGTGCATGACCAAGCCCCATAGTCATTCAGTAAGTAATCTTTCATTTATATTTTCCAATAAAGTTTAACAAATGCTGAAGCCTTCTTTCGTGTCAAGTTGCTGGATGTCTGATCCTGCTTCTGATAAGAAGCAGGAGTACAAGGAGTTTTCCTTGCTTCCTCTATGATTGATGTCTATTTTCTACTAATCATAAGATTTCACCTCACAAAATAGCAGGGGTAAATCATTTGTTGACTTTAAACCTGTTTCAATCTTCTCTATTAAAAAGACTCATCAATCATCGTCTTCTCAAGGTAATCCAACTCCAAAAGTAAACCTTAATCCCCACCCTCAGTTTTCAGAAACCCATCTTCTTTTATCAATTTTGGGAGACCACCAAGAGTATTTGTGAAGAATATACCACAACAAGAATGCTTTTGGTGGACACAGTTTATTACTTGTGACAGCACTCTCTATTCTAAATTTCCTTTTTGTTCTCAATCCCACTCCCTTTGTGTTGGCTGGCTAACTGTTCTTTGTATGCATACCTAAGTATTATTTTAATAAACCATAAATTTGACTAATTCAAACCAAATTTAAATAAAACACATGGAGCACTGTAACTTAATTCAAAATTTCAAAAGAAGCTGAAAGAATTTTAAATTAAAATGTCTTCAGAAAGATTATTAATATACCCCAGCCCCTGGGGTGCCCACCAATCATGAAAAACCTTAAGTGAGCCAGTGGGCACCTCTTACTCCCTCTCCAAGGGCACCAGAGCACTGACTTTACTCCAATAGAGATAAGCGGCTCTCAGAGATAATGGGAACTGCAGATGCTGTTGATTCCAAGATAATAAAATGTGAGGCTGGATGAACACAGCAGGCCAAGCAGCATCTCAGGAGCACAAAAGCTGACGTTTCGGGCCTAGACCCTTCATCAGAGAGGCTCTCAGCCTGGTTTCTTGGCAATATGTTGGCTGGTCTCCTCTTGGCTCATGGAGGTGTCTCTGTTCAGTGTGCAAATGGATCCTGCCTGGGCACATTTCAAAGGCACTGAAGGAGATCGGAAAGGTGGCAATTTCAGCAGCAGCAATGGCATTTGTGGTGATGGTGTTGAGAACAGACAGCTGGGGTCTCCCTGCAGAGTGGGATAAGCAGATAACTCATCAAAGCTTGTTGAACTCTTGACTTACTCCTTTATTTTCCTAGTTTAAACTACTAAAGACTTCAATGTAAACAATTTTTTTCTGCTATTCTATGAAAAAATGCTTACTTCTTAACTCTCATTTCCCTGATTACTTTGTACCTTTTTTTTTGTACCTGGGTACCTTGGTACCTAAGATGGTGCGATGTGTGGTGACATTATAATTTTCACTGTCTTCCTGCACTTGAGCAACTGTAACAATAAAATCTAAAATCAAAAATCTAAAACTAAATCTGAGCATGAGCAATATCCAAGGACTCTTTACTTTATTACATTCAACTCTTCTTGTTATTCAATTTCTAGTTATCCTTAAATAAGGCTACCAAAACTGTTCATAGCATTCCAGCTGAGACTTGACTAGTCATTTTATAGTTTTAACAAACCTCCCTGCTTTTGTATTCCATTCACTTTGTAATAAAGGCCAACATTCCATTTGCCTTCCCTATTACCAGCTGAAATTGGATGCCAGTTTCTTGTGATTCATGAACAATGACTGCCAAATTCCTTTCCTTTCTGCCATCTTTTACCATTTAAATAATATTCAACTCTTCTACTCTTCCTGACAAAGTACATAACCTTACATTTCCCTACGTTATATTTCATCTGCTGAGTTTTCACTCATTTGTTTAACCTGTCAAATCTCTCTTCAGATTCTTTCTGACATCCTCACTATTTGCCTTTCTAACTATTTTTGTGTCATCTGAGATCTTGGCTATTGCACCTTCACTGTCCTCATTCAAGTCATTAGTATATCTTGAAAATAATTGTGCCCCTCAAACTGATCCCTGTGGCATAACATTCATTACAGTTTGCCATCCTTATCCCAACTCTGTCTTATAATTAGTTAACCATTGCCTCCAACATCGTGGGTTCTCATCATATTAAGTAACCTAATGTATAGTACCTTACCAAACATGTTCTGAAAATCCAAATATATTGCATCCACTTCTTCCCCTTTATCTATTTTACTTGTTACCTCCTCAAAGAATTATTGTAATTTTTTTAAGGTATGATTTTCCCTTATTGAGACCAAGCTAACTCTGATCACATTATTGATTTCTAATTGCTCTGCTATCTTATACTTTATAACAGATATTAACATTTTCCCAATGACAGATGTTAAGCTAACTGGCCCATATTTAATAACTTTTGGTCACGTTTGCTTTTTTCAATAAATGTGTGACTTTGGCAGTTTTCCAAACCACTTGGATTTTTCCAGAATCTATGAGACTTTAGGTAGAAAGGAAGAGAAGTCATGGAATTAAATCAAAATTTTTATTCCAAACATGATTCTAAACATCACCTATTTTAAATGGGCTTCACAAAGCATAAGCTCTTGGGTCAGTTGACCAATTAAAAATTGATCTAATGAATTGGCATGAACTGACATGTTGAGAAAATATAGCTTGCAATGAAACAAGTCACTTAGATCTCCTTATTGAGGTTGCACTGACGAAGAAAAACACCGGAAATATAAATTTTATAAATGTTTTATATTCTTTCCAGATACTGAAATTTAAAATGATCAAACAAAAACATTTTATTTTTGGTTAAAACTTCAACCAAAATTGCTACATAAATCTTTCTTCCACATGGGAAACTCCCTGCAAAAATGTACAGACACAGAATTGGAGCATATTTTTATGTACTGCCCAGCAAGCAAAGAGTAATATTTCAATGAGGAGAATGATTAGAATTTATTGCTAATCAACAGCAATAAGTTATGTTTGCAAATGCCTATAATGTTGTAAATTGTCCCTCAGATGCAGGAGGAATATTATTCTTAAGAAGGAAGGTGGCCAGCAATTTAGTAAAAGAGAGGGTGTCTCATAGAAGAGAGATTGGAGGAGAGAGAAGTTTAGGGAACATTGGGCCTGGCCATTTAAAGAAATAATCACTGCAAGACTCTAAGAAGAAATGGGGATGAACAAGAAAAATTGTAAAAACCAAAATAACTGCAGATGCTGTAAATCAAGGACAAAACAGAGGTTAATGGAAAAGCTCAGCAGGTCTGGCACAATCTGTGAAGAAAAGAATCAGAGTTCATGTTTCGGGTCCGGTGACCCTTCCTCAGAACTTGTGTTCTGGGGATGTGATAAGGCTGGAGGAGGTTATTGGGATGTGGGGTGACAAGGCTTTGAAAGAATTTGAAGACAAAGATACAAGTTCAAAACTTGCAGGATTCGTTTAAAAATTCAGAAGCAATGTTCATTAATAGCATAACTTGGTATATGACCATTTCACACTGGCTAGAAATTTCCAGGTTAACTCCCTGGCTTGTAATGACCATTAAAGCCAACATATGAGTGTTTGGTACAAGCAACAGCAAGAAAGGTGAGAAAATAACAGGGAAAATGAAGAAAAATCAGAATACCATCATCAAGAAAAATATTTGAAATCTCCCCCACAAGTTTGAACTGTTGGTTTTAGATTCTTGTGAATAAGCAGCAACTATCTTATTTCAAGGCATTTGCTTCTCATCAAAGCCCCAACTTGCCTTATTTATAAAGCACTTCCAATTATCCTCTCCTTTTCCAAGAAATGAGAGAGTCTGACATGTAGATCAATGTGGATACCTGGCTGCTGCAGCTCACCGAATAATTGTCCCAGTCATCATCTGCTTCCCATAATAACATATCTGCATGCTCCATGGTCTTAGATCTCCTTAGATCAAACATGCACAATATTGGCAAAATTCCATTCTCACCACATTATAATGCATGGTCTTGGACCAACTCACACACCACTTCAGTCCTTAACACTTTATTTTGGTGCTGAAGAATACCTATTGTTTGCATGCTTCTGCCAGTTTACTTTGCACGCAGGGATGGACACACATACACACACACACACACACACACACACACACACACACCTCATCCATCTGCACAGGATGCATCTTATGGACCTTATCTTGCTTTCTTAGTGCTCAGTTATTTTGTACTTACCTGAGGCTGCCACCCTCTGTGTACTTCTCATTGCTTTCTTAGGTAACATTGCCTAACATAAAGACTTATAGGCTACCAGTTTCTCGACAGGTTGCCTTGCTTTTATTGCTCAGTTACAGGCTGACAGCCTTTTAGCTTGCATTTCTTTTCAACACAAAATAAGAGGCAGGCACTTGTCACAATGGTGAGCATGGAAAATCAAGTGGACAGACATGTCAGTGTATGTCCTGTGCTATATGCCAGCAAACACACCACATGATCTTTAAGCAAATGGCCACGTGGAACTCAAAGGGGAGCATTCCTTAATGGTGTGAGTCAAACAGAAGATGCTGCCACAACCAGGCAAGAGACTCATATGATTCTAATGTGGGGATTGACCATGGTTGGCCAGGCAATTTTTCCTACCACAGTCTGAGGTTCTGCGTCCTATCAATCCAAGGACTGGGACACAGTCAATCTTGCAGGACAGTTGCAACCAATCTGGGGATTACAGATAAATCAGTTTCAGTGCAATGGAGATATTTAAGGTCTGGTTCATGGTCAGCTGGGGCTGTCCTATCAAGTCAGTCATGGTGGGGGTGGGCGGGTGGGCGCACATAGTCCTGAGTTCTTACTCAGTGGTGGTCAAGGAGCTTTTCAGAAGGTAATTCATGGTGTTCGAGGGAAAGCAGGCAATTCAGGTCTTGGTATAAACTTCATTATATTGGCTTATTGAGGGAATGGTGACACTGTAAGGGGGCAGATGGAGATAATAGGATGGCACCTCACAATGAATAGGAGACCTCTATGTTGGCAAGGGCCAACCAAGGCATGGGTAAAGTGGAAACATTATTATTTTTTATAAAGAGGCTCAACAAAAACAGGAAAAGAGTGCAAGTCAAAGAGGCCACATGGGTAGCAATTCAAAACAGAACATGAAGGATGGGGAGGATATACATACATCAGAGGCAGAGCCTGCATATCACTCAAGTTATACTTTTTAAAAGACTCTTTAAACAGAAACTAACTCAATACTTTGATGTGACCATTTTATTTCAGTTAGCTACACTCCATCAAACTCTCACTGATTACTATCTCCCCATATTTACACAATTATTTCAAACCCAATCTATTCTTAATTAATACATCCATCACCTGCTCCCTGACATAGATAAACAAAAAATTACAGAGTTTGTGGCTGGAGAAAAAAGTAATTAGGGGAACACAGTTCAACAGCAGTAGCCCACAGGGTTCAACGAGGTGTCCTTTTCCTTCCCTCTCTGTAACTGGATCCTCAACTTCCTGACTCATCAATCGCAATCAATAAGACTAAGCAACATCAGCTCCACCATAATCCGCACACCATTGCACACAAGCCTGCATATTCAGCCATGGTGTGACTGTGTGGCCAAATTCCACACATTTATAAGTTTGCTGTCAACACCACCACTTTAGGTCAGATCTCCAACAATGACGGAGTGCAAGAGAGAGATTGAGTACTTAGTGGTATAGTGCAAAGACAACATCTCTCCATCAACATCAGCAAAATGAAGGAGTTGGCCATTGACTTCAGGAAAAGGAGTGGACGGTGTGCTCCTGTCTGTATCAATGGTGCTGAGGTGGAGACGGTCAACAGCATCAAAGTCCTGGGAGGGATGATCACCAACAATTTGTCCTGGTCCACCTATATCGATGCAACATTCAAGAAAGCACAGTGAAATCTTTACTTTCTCAGGCGGCTGAGGAAATTCGGCATGTCCACAAGGATTCTTACTAATTTTTATAGATGCACCATAGAATGCATCCTATCTGGATGCATAACATAGTAACATGGCAACTAAACTCTTGAATTGAACTGCTGTGGGCTTTGAAACCACATAGAGGGGAGAAGTAAAGGGGCCAGGCACATCTGCTGTGCCCCGTGAAGAATCTTATAATGGGTCTTTTGTGTTGATCTCACTGGATATCAGCTGGCATCACTCTGTCTCCCTGAGACGAAGTGGCACCTGGAGTGAAGTCAGGGATGTTCATCTCTAAGTCACTTTCATAATGATGCTGAGCACCCTTGGATAAAACAATTCAGTGCAGGCCCTGAATGTGAGAGATTTGGCTGTCTATACTGGTCACCAACCTGACTATCGAGGCAGCTGAGCACATTCGTTCCACATTCAGCATGGCACTGGGAATATTGGTGGACTCCTCCCACATCCTTTTGATGCCTGGCAGATTCGTCAGCAAAATCTAAGACCTGGTTTGCTCTGCTATGGATATGCTCCTGCTGCTGATTCACAACCTCAGCACTTCTGCGCATTGATTGTTCCCAAGTGTAACTTTCTCCACTCCTAGTGGGTGTCCTGTCATTGCAGGATCTCTTATCTCAAATACAATTCTGTCTTTAATTGCATCATCAGTACCCATGACAAAGTCATGGGTGCCTGCAAGCTGAATTAATGATGTTAAGTACTAATCAATGGTAACTTTTGCATTTTAATCCTTAATGTTGAATATGTACCACACGTAAGTAACATTATCTTGGGACTCAAAGCATGCCTTCAAATTTTGGAATTTTTCCATGTGTTCTTTCTGCTCTTTCAGAGTGATTTAGGGTGGAATATATTTTAATATAGTCTCTTTCCAGCAGTGATTAAAGCATAGTAATATGCAAATGATATGGTTTCCTCAGTAAATCCACCATAATTTCATAATTTTGCTATTGTACATGGAAGAAATTCCAGTTTTGCTTCGAATCCTGACACTGGTGCAGAAGCTGCTAAGAACAAAGCTGTAGCCATTTTGTCTTGACTAGTGTTTTATCCATGTCTTACTTTGTTGCGAGATAGTAAGAACTGCTGATGCTGGAGTCAGAGATAACAAAGCGTAGAGCTGGAGGAGCATAGCAGACCAGGCAGCATCAGAGGACCAAAAAAGTTGATGTTTCAGGTCAGGACCCTTCATTTCTGAAGAAGGGTTCTAACCTGAAACGTCAAATTTCTTGCTCCCCTGATGCTGCCTGGCCTGCTGTGCTTCTCCAGCTCCACATTGAGTTATCTCTTACGTTATTGTTCTTTTCTTTCCTCCAGTGACAGGTCACAGTTCTGCACATATGTCTCAGTAGCTGTACATTCTTACACCTTTGTAATAATCACATCAGTGTCACTTCTGATACCATGTTTCAATGGTACAACACAGCAGTATGCTCCACATAAGGACTTTTTAAAAGTGAAGTCCAGATTTCTACAGCAGACCAGAAGGGAAAATTATAAATAATTGCATTTCAATACAATCAACTCTCTTGGTCTGGTTTTTTTTTAAATTCCTTCAGGGCAAGTGAGATTTGCTGGCTGGGCCAAGAATTATTGCCTATCCCAAATATGCTTGAGAAGGTAATGGCGAGCTGCCTTTCAGACTGTGGTCCATTTGATGCAGTACACCCACTAAGCTTTCAGTGGGGGAGTTGCAGAATTTTGACACAGCGATATTGAAAAAGGGCAATATATTTCCAAGTTAAAGTGGTTAGTGGCTTG
The DNA here is from genome assembly GCF_030684315.1 of Stegostoma tigrinum. Lineage (NCBI taxonomy): Eukaryota > Metazoa > Chordata > Chondrichthyes > Orectolobiformes > Stegostomatidae > Stegostoma > Stegostoma tigrinum. The sequence goes on from NC_081381.1 coordinate 21,097,349, forward strand.
GAGAGGAGTCTGCATTCCCGTGTATGTGTTCCCCTTGAATCCGAGGTGGTAATGGCTGTGGGTTTGGAAGGTGCTATCTAGGGACGCTTGGTGAATTTCTGTAGTGCAGTTGGTAGATGCATCAGTGGTGAAGGGAATAAATGTTTGTGGATGTGGTGCCAATCCCCAGCGAGTTGCTTTGTCCTGAACCATGTCAACCTTCTTGCCTGTTGTTGAGGCTGCACTCATTCGGGAAAATGGGGAATATTCGATCACACTCTTGACTTGTGCTATGTAGATGGCAGATATGTTTTGGGGCACCAGGAGGTGAGATAGCCATTGCAGGATTCCAAGCCTGAGATATTCTGGCCACCATATTCATATGTCTCAATCAATTCAGTTTCCGGTCAATTGTAATCCCGAGAATGTTGATATTGAGAATTGAGTGATGGTAGTGCCATTGAAAATCAAGAGATGATAGTTAGATTCTCTCTTGTTGGTCATTTCCTGGCATGAATGTTACTTGCCAATTATTAGTCTAAGCTTGGATATTGTCCAGGTCTGGCTGCAGTGGATGTTAACTGCTTCAGTGCCTGAGGAGTTACAAATGGCTTTGAAACATTATGTAATCATCAGCAAATATCCCTAACACTGACCTTGTGATAGAGGATGGTCAGTGATGGAGTAGTTGAATATGTATCAACCTAGGACATTACCCTGAGGAACTCCTGCAGAGATATCCTGGGGGTGAGATGACAGAGTTCCAACAACCACAATCATCTTCCTATGTGCATAGCAAGAACTGGAGAGATCACTTCAATTTCCCCACCCCCATTCCTGAATTCCCATTGACTTCAGTGCTGCTTTATACCACCCTCAGTCAAATGTGGCCTTGATGTCAAAGTTTGTCACTCTCACTTCACTTCTGAACTTTAGCTCTTTTGTCCTTGTTTGGACCAAGGCTGGAAAGAGGCTCGAGACTGAATGGCACTGATGGAACCCAATCTAAACATCAGTGAGCAGATTATTGCTTAGAAAATGCTGCCTGAAAACATTGCCATTGATCACTTCCATCACTTTACTGATGTTCAAAGTAGATGTGATGAGGATGTTTTCTCTTTTGGGGCAATCTAGAATGAGAGGGTATAATTTTAGGATAAGAGGTAATGGATTGGAAACAGAGATAAGGAGAAATCATTTCTCCCAAAGGATTGTGAATCTGTGGAATTCAGTACCCCAGAGTACAGTGGGTGCTGAGACATTGAGTAAATTTAAGGAGAAACTAGACAGATCTTTTTAATTCACAACAGGTTAAAGGATCATGCAGAGTAGACAGGAAAGTGGAGTTGAGGTCAAGGTGATATCAGCCATGATCATATCAAATGATGGAGCAGGATTGAGGGGCTGATTTTCCTATTCCTGCTCTTAGTTCTTATGTTCTTATGATTGAGAGTAGACCGATCAGGCAGCAAACTGACTGGTTAAAATTATCTTTCTTTTAGTATGCAGGATGAAACCGTGGAATTGTCTACATTACCAGGTAATCACTAGTGCTGTCGCTGGGCTTAGTTAGGGTAGTGACTGGGGTTGATGCACAAGTCATCAGTATTATTGTCGGAAACTTGTCCATGCCCTTAGCATTTGCTGAAGAGTGGAGTACTTTTTTCCCAGTGACCAAGAGCGGAGGCCATGCTGCCAAACCAAGGCAGCTTAGATGCAAATTGCAGACTGGGTCGACTGCTGTCTTCTGGTGAAACAGGGTGCCCACCCTTTTCTTTCTGCTGTCTCAAATTCACAGGTCCATCACTAACACTGCCACTGCACATGTATCCCACTTGGACTACAACTCTCTCTGTTACATGCATCATATCCATTTAATGGCTCTGACCCACCTGATCGCTCCAAACTATTCAACCTTAGGGTAAGATAAATGCTTTCAATCTAACTTGGTGTTACAATAATCATCAGAGAGTACTCAAGTTACCAGACCTGTAGGCTGGAGGCAGAATGGAATTACGACTAAATCATTAAGGTTGATAACTTGAAGAAAACACTACCTCCTCAATTATGACCCCATCCCTGATCACCAAACAGTCCGGAAAGACCACATTCATAATCCTATTTTGCAGAGACACAAATTGGGACAGTGATGAGGAATGGGTGTGCACTAGATATTACATGGATGCAACCATCTACAGAGTTATTTGGAAAACATGGAAGATGACCTGAATGGTAAATTTGTATCAAGTGACAATTCACACTTTTCTCAGTAGAATTCAAGGGAACTCATAGGCAGTTCAAATCCTCAACTTCCACTGAGAAAGCCAAAAATACCCCATGGGGCTACACAGTGGTTAGCACTGCTGCCTCAGAGCACCAGGGACCCGGGTTCAATTCCAGCCTCAGGAGACTGTCTGTGTGGAGTTTGTACATTCTCCCTGTGTCTGTGTGGGTTTCCTCTGGGTGCCTGGGTTTCCTCCCACAGTCCAAAGATGTGCAGTTTAGGTGGATTGGCTATGCTAAATTGTCCATAGTGTTCAGGGATATGTAGATTACGTGGGCTATAGGGGGATGGGTCTGGGAGGGATGCTCTGAGGTTTGGTGTGGACTTGTTGGGTCTGTTTCCACACTATAGGGATTCTATGAATAGTGAAGCCCTTGTAGCTGATTTCTCTGAGATTAGACACTCGGGGAATACTTAGGTTAAGGAGATTTATACAAAATGTAATGTTTGGGGATAGATATGGTATAAAGTGTTAATACGAACATAGAAATAACAGTT